>NC_134705.1:172408753-173696253 GCF_043290135.1 Rhipicephalus microplus
CGATGCGTAGCTCTGTGCGGCAGCCGGCTTCCGCTCGAAATGTTGTGGTCAAAAGGGTATCACTTGATTACCTGTTTTTGCAAGCACGGAGATAGAAAACGAAGCAAAAGCGCATGTACAAAGAAAAATGACTGCAAGTTTTTGTTTATTTTTTTTTCTGGGGTGTTCTGGTGTGTGAGGCATTCAGTAAAACGATTTAGGAGTGCAACAATAAGCTCGTGTTATTGTAGTACACTCTTGTAAGAGCCAACAGTCAGCGAACGTTATGCAGCGCCAGCAGTATGCGAGTGGATAATGTATACTCTTCGGAGAACATATTCACTTTTATTGCGAATTACACACGTTGCGTTTCATTGTTGCGTCGTGAGAACAGCTTTGCAAGGCATGCTCGTATGTAATGCCTTATTACAGTGGAGCTGCAAATGGAACAACGTCTTGATTTTGTGGGTCCTGGCGTACGTCGGCGCACAGAAATAACCTATCGTGACCTCATCCGAGAACACAATGACGTCACGTAAAGACGGCACCATGCATGCTTTCACATAATCACAAAAATTGTTGTAGTATTCTGTCCCCCGAAAGCACCGTATGACTGTGAGTGCCGCCGCAGTGGAGGGATCTGAAATTTCGATCACCTGGTGTTATTTATCGAGCACGTAAATCTAATCACAGAGGCGTTAGAACCAAAATGCAGTCGCCGTACACAGGATTCGATCCCGCTACCTTCAAACGAGAGGTAGGAACACCACAACAGCTAGATCACCGCGGCGGGTATCACTAATGCGCAATATAATGAAAATTTGCGTCGTCATCGTGACGTCGTCATACGTCACGTACGCTTTCGGCCGCGCCAGTCGAGTCTCAGCGTTGTGCTGTCGTTGTTTGTGCGAGGCAAGTATACGGGTCGATTTTTTAATAGGATAACGCCCGATGAGCCACACGCTCATGATGCATGCGGGTAGGTCCTTAGGGGCGGGAGTGCGCCGATCAGCTCCTCTGGTGTCCCCCACGTTCGCAGATTGCGATGGCTCTAACTTGTCTACCTTTTTCCGATGGAGGCGGAAATGTTGTAGGCCCGTGTGCTCAGATTTGGGTGCACTTTAAAGAACCCCAGGTGGTCTAAATTTCCGGAGCCCTCCACTACGGCGTCTCTCATAATCATATGGTGGTTTTGGGACGTTCAACCCCAAATATCTATCAATCATCAACTTGTCTACCTTTGTATTGGAGCGTGTTTTAACAGCAAACCTGTCTGGCAAATCATCCCTTGTCCATCGAAGAAAAAAAAAGTCTCAG
This sequence comes from Rhipicephalus microplus, assembly GCF_043290135.1. NCBI lineage: Eukaryota > Metazoa > Arthropoda > Arachnida > Ixodida > Ixodidae > Rhipicephalus > Rhipicephalus microplus. The sequence goes on from NC_134705.1 coordinate 172,410,050, forward strand.
CTTTGGTGCAAAGGTAAAGCATTGAACGCGATAGCAATAAATTTGAAGGTCACGCACAGTATGTAAAGCAGATCGAAACGTGCCCCGCGTTTCTCACGCACAAATAACGCACGAAACGTACTCGAAGGCACATACTCACGCGAACAAGCGTCTCAGTTGTTAGTTCGGTGTGCATGACAACCGCGTGTTTTTCGCAAACGGAGGCTGCAATGATTGCAGTGACCTTTGTGTGCCCAGTAACTATAACAGAATCGTTCCGGGTAAAGCCCGAGGCCAGCCAAGACGTACGATACTCCCCTCCTCCCCACCGCGAGACAAGGGTGCGCGAGGGAGTGTCGCTCCCCTCCTCTAAGTGGGGCACAGTACGCGTGCGAGATTAGAGCGCGCGCCGCCGCGCGATGTGGCGACGCGCGCTCATTGCGCCATCGCACTGGTAATGCTGAAAATACGATAATTCCGCCCGAGATGCTCGTGAGCAGAGGTAAGTGGTAGATAGAAATAGCTTGCCGTTTGACCAATGAAGGACGTGTTCCTCGGTGGTCCCGTAGTTAATCACTATTGAGAGGACCCAATTTCGATTCCACGTGCTGGAATTCCTTTGTTTTTTTTTTCTTTATTACATTGTCATATATATAGATACGTGTACATATACGGTGAGGGGCGCCGAAACCGACGCCGGCGGCAAAATCCAGCCGAGAGTCTCCATATAATTGCTATCGCAATAAAGCTATACTGCCATCATAAACGGGTACGTGCCATAGAAACTAAGTCAGCCTACTGGACACTGGTTCACCAAAAATGAGGAGGGCAACAGCATATCCAACAAATGTACCGCAGGAATGGGGTATGTTTCCACTACTCGCCAGCCGGGCCATTAAAGATGAAGGCGAATTTTTTTTACCATTCAAGGTGCCACAGAAGTCGGGTGAATCCCATGACCGAGCACCTGATTCTTAAAAATTGAAGAAGGCAACAGCTGTTCTCATATTTGCCTTCCTTATTTACGATTTGACTTTTTAGACCTAATGTCCATAAGATGTTTCAATATCCATGGTCCACTAACTTAAAGATCCTGCCGCCTGGTTCTTGGCCAATCCACCTTTGTGGGCGAGCACCAGTGGTGAAAGAGGAATATCATCATCATCATCATGATCATCATCATCGTCATCATCATCATCATCAAGTGATTGCGAAGCATATAAACGGTGAGCCGTAGACTACGCGTGTACGTACAACGACAGAATACTAGGTATAGCGGCCCAAAAGCGTTCGAATGCCTACGCCAACGACGGAGTGCTCGTAGATCCGTGAGAAACGTAAAAGCTCGGCTTCACGGGCGAAGTTTCTGCCTCTTGAAATAGGACATCCGTGTGGCGTCTGGGACTGCACGTGGATCAACTCGAACCCATCTGAACTGATAATTAAGGCAGAAACAGCCTAGCAACGCATGGTTAAAACGCAGCAACGACCGAGAAGCAATCCAGAGACAACCTACATCATCCAGCCAAGGCCCATAAATAGAACTAGAAGCAACAAGTTCAGTCTTCAAAATCGTCCAAGTTAGCTGTTTCGAGCAAAGAAGTGCAAGCTTCCTACTTGCCTCGTTAATATCTGTGCAGATTCTTCTAGTCACTGAACACACAGTGACTTGCAATTGTATTCCAGTGACTTATTGTAATGAGTCACTGTATTCTACTCATTGTGTTCCGGTCACTCGACCACCCGCGCACTTAGGCGACTTATCTTTGGCGATCGCGAAGTCTGCTTGCAAGCTCAGATTGATAGGATACTCTGAATTCTGTAAATTACAGCATACAGATTAACATGCCAACAAGAGTGGGCGTGGCTTATGAGCCAAGCCTCGTTCATCGGTTACCGGGAGTTTTATAAGTTACAATACCCAGCCTATAGATGCCGGTGGAGGCAAGTTAACGTATAAATTATCTCACATCATTAGTCGTTGACGTTGTAGCCCTTAGCATGAACAATATGATGTAAACTGAAAAGACAATGTTTGATGCAATCGTTACCTTATTTGTTATCTTATAGTTACTTTATAGGTTACGGCGAATTGAGTGCACGTTTTCCATCTTTCGTTCATTTATGTAATGGTCGTTTCGTTGAGAAATCTGGTCCCACTGTAATGATTAGAGGGCTCAAAGTGCAAGCCACGGAGTTTCATCGAGATTCGGATTCAGATGCTTCATTTTTTTTTATTACACCAAAAAGAAACGTACAGAAGCTTAAGACATAGCAATACCTTACAAAAGGCCTCCGTACCGGTTTTACGATAATAGTAAACAACGACTACCCAGTATTTCGTTTGTAGTGTACAAAATATTGTAAGAATACTGAATGAAAAGACAAACAAAAACACAATAAAATCAGTTCACAATATTTAGTGATTGAACTAAAAAAAGTTCGTTTGAACAGAAGTAAGCAAGCAATTCGTAAACGAGAGCGTAACTATTTAGGTACATAAACACAATTTTTGTGTAAAAATAAATAAATAAACAAAAATAATAACAACAATTTCAATGCACAAAATTAACGCCTACAACCCAACAATTCCGGTGAGCATAGTTGTCAGGGGCCTAAATCTTATATAACCGGTTGAATACATCGACTGCGCCATTCTGTTATCATCCGTCGAGATTTCTTCACTTATCGATTTCTATGATGCCCTTATCACAAACATTTCTAGAAATTGGGTTATTTAGTTGTTTGTTTTTGTTCTCCGTGTGGGTGTGGAATGGAGTTGTACAGATCTGAGGCCGTATTAATGAGCTTTTGAAAGGTATGTCTTTGGATTTCTAGACTTTGTCTAAATATCTGCTCAACGTGCCGAGCTTGAAATTGACAACCCGCGTAAAATAGCCTTGCTTTTACTATTTCACCCGAACCGTGTCACCTGTTTATTGGCCATGGTTTCCTCACTTTTTTTCTTTTCTTTTCCGGGCGAGTATAGAGACTGATGCGGGGAGAAAAACCAGCTTGCTACAGATGGTGGCCCTCTACGATGTAACTTGTAAAGACATAAAAATTCACCTGTATTACAGCGCAATCTTTAGTGAGGTTGTGTCGTATATACGTTCAAAGTAAACTATACTTCTCCTGCACTAAGTGAGTAAACCAACAGGCACTTGACGGTGAGGAGCCGCAGCGAACATCGAAGATGCAGGGATTCACAAGCAGTGCAGTTCATGTCGGAGACGGCAAGAGAGGGTAGGATGGGCATGTAAGAGATGTTTAACTGTATACGACTGGAGTGGCTATAGCCTAGCGTGCATCTGTTTCAGTGCTTCGTGCGCAATTGTGCGTTGCAAATGAACGCATCGAAAGAAAATACAGCTTTGAAAAATCTTCCTTAACAAACAGGACCGCATACGCCGTGAAGTACTTCTTATTATGCTATATCGTCAAAAATTTGGAAATAATATATGTGACGCGTGGTTTGATAAAATGAATTCGAAAAAAGAAGGGTAGGTATCTGTTCTCGCTTTCCATGCCGCTGCTGTGTAATGGATTGACTGTCTTTTTTTATATATTTATTTTTTGTCCAGCAGCCGTCATAATGATATGTGGGTGCATAAATAAGGCGCCGGTGATTCCTTGGCCCTCAGAGATTGGGAACATAAAGGGTACAGGGTCTGATTCTGAATATGACAAATCCGCAACACGTACAATATACAACTATAGGTGACACCTAAAAAAGTACAAAAAAATTCACCCTCAAATCAGGCTCTGAAGTCATACATAATTGTTTTCGACACTATCTCACGTATGCCTTGTTTCCTTCAAGTGTGGATATACGTCGCATTAAGGCTACATTCCTAAATACTTCTTCAAATGCGAAAATTTTACCGGCCTCCCACGTCGGCATCTCTTGTCGGTGGCCTCGACACCAGTGATGCAAAAATATCAAGACCTGATGACGTCACCATATGACATCATTGTGACGTCACATCGGGAGAACTCTTGTCTTCGAACGCTTTATTTCCCATGTTATTTTCTTTGTTTCATTCTTATATTTGTTTTCGTTACTTCCTTGCTTACTTTCAAGCAGCCACCCCTCTTTCTAGAAAAGGAGCTCCTGAAGCTTTTTATGACGCCGTGTAGTGCGAACAGGCAGTGTCATAATGATGACCCGGTAGGCGTTCACTTCGTCCTCTTTGACATATGCTTTCCTCCCACAACGCGTCCTACTGAATGATCGGTCTGAAATCCGATAGAAACCCAATAGCCATGATGGGCGCGCGTCTGGTATACGTGACTGAAAATCACGCTACTCACGCAAAAAAACTAGTCGTGGCACTATAGACGAGTTGCAAAATAATAGTTGCAGCGCCATCTGTACACAAGTACAAAAAACAGGCAATGTCCGCCATTGTGCATGATCAGTTTCGTGCAATTGGCCAGCGTGCCCAGCACCTGGATCACAAAAAAATGCTCACATGGAAACGAAACGCCTACCTTGCGTTCACGCTTCTTTTCACTCGCACGATCAGCGTGTTCTTGAGCTTTTTTTTTTTTCAATTTGTTTTCATGCACAATGCTGGCTAAGCCCAGCGTTGCTTGAACACTTCGGGGCTTCTCCCAGCGTTGCTGGCATTTGTGCAACTCGTCAATACAATCACGTGACAATATGTGACAACCTGTCAACTGACTGAAATCGTTTAACAGGTAGTCACGTCCATAAAATGACATGACACGTTTCCGCCGCGTGGCACGGACGGAGTGTGGGAAACCGACCGAAACCAGTGAATAACCGAGCCGAGTCATTCTCAGTACTACAAGCGAAAATCGAGCATATCCAACAAAAGTTTGGCGTTGATAAAAAAAAAAAACTCACTATAGCTCTGCTGTTGGTTCCAGCCTCGCGCCACAGTGCAAAGCAGCGCCCCCCCCCCCCCTTTTTTTTTTTCTGAACGTAACAGAGAAAAGAGGTGCAGTGGACGAAGTGCTGTGTACCTACACCTCCCCCCATCCATTAGTTATAATTCGTAGCTATGTCTGTCAGGAAAAACAGATGGTTTGACCGCTTGCTCAGCAACCATTTTTTTTTTGTTTCTGGGCAGGTTTATCTCTAAACTAATTTTTCAGATTCGCTTTGTTTCATTTTAGTTTCATTCAAGTGTCCTGCCGCCCGGTTCTTGGCCCATCCCCCTCTGTGGGTGAGCGCCATATATCTGAGATCAACAGTATCAGCGTCAAGTTATGACAGCATAATTCTCTCGAGGACACGACGCTAAATGAGCGCTAAGAATTCAACGAAAAATGCGAAACTACGGCGGAACTAAGCTGATAGTGAACAGAATTCATTGGCACTTGAGAGTAATATATTTTCGCTGCGCTATTGGCTGACTAAAAGATGACGTGGAAACGAGCAAGAAGGAGTGAACAAAAAGAAACTGCAAAAAAAAAAAAAAACAGAACAACAAAAGCACCATGCATACGCACGCAAGCACGACTCGGTGTAACGCGAGCCAATTATATAAGCTTTGCTTAGTCCTGCATAATGACGTAAAGCTACTCGTTCCGCGACTCTAGTACTTAAATTATGCACTTTCCTAATGGGCCATTCATAATCTCACTATGACACATTGTGTTTCAACTGTAGTCGGCATGGCACCCGCATGGAAGCATTGCAAGTGCCCCGATATTGCGTTCTGCCACAAGGCGTCATGCGTAATTGAGTTAACTGAGCCCCTACGTATCAATTACACTGACAGCGTGTACCGAATGACTTAGCGGTGTACTTCACTTGTAGGCTAATAATAGATGTGCCGCTGAAGAAAACATTGCAGTATCATTATGTTTGTACTTGAGCCATTTGACAACACTTCGATGTTATTTCATTGTGCTTTGCAGAACCTGTTTCTTAAGTTTTCTAAATCTTTAAAGATGTTTCTTAAATGTTGGCTTTTAAATTATAGCTATCCAGTGTTCCCACTGCAGAACTAAAACTATAGCTGTAAAAGAATATTGGTCTAGTCACTCCTCACAGATATGCCGCACTGTTATACGGTGTACACAGGTATTTAATTGTTATTGCCTGCCAACTGTTATAATTCACCTATGGGATTACCAAGTAAATATCGAACTAATTACCCACATAACTAATTAGTTTACGAACTAACATGCCGTCCTTCTAGCAATACTTTGATCTTTTGAGTCACATTTTGTGATCTTATCTGTAGCATGCTTAACTAATTAACTATGCAACCCGTCATCGTGGCTTGTTGGAGCGCTAAGTGCGAGAGTGGGGGATCGTGGTTACAGCAGCGCAGCGTAAGTGAAGCACAGAAAGCTCGTACACGTGGGCTCATCATCATCATCATCATCATCATCATCATCATCATCATCATCATCATCATCAGCCTTACTACGTCCACTGCAGGACAAAGGCCTGTCCCATGTTCCGCCAGTTAACCCTTTCCTGTGCTTGCTGCTGCCAATTTATACCCGCTAATACGCGTGGGCTCACGTTGCCGTTAATGAAAGCCCACAGCGGTCAAAACTAACGCGGGACACCCTTTTACGAAGTCCCTCATAATCGTCTGAGTAATTCAGCGCCTAGAGTCCCAGCATCTAAATAACTTATCTGTCTTCGGGACTAAATAATCGACCAACTAAATAAATAGCCAAATAATTAGATACAAAAATAAATAATCAGAGATGGGGGCCTAGAGACAGAGGAGGTTCTTTAGGCAGTGCACGGGAGGTTTGCCTTGTGGTACGCCCATGATTACGCCTAGGATCTCGTTGTATTACCGTACTTTGAGACACTCACATGCATAGTCTAATCGCTGCAAACAACCTTGCATGTACAAGTAAGAAAAATATTTTTGATTGATTGATTGATTGATTCGACTCCGGACAGGCAATATGTGATATAACCTAAAAGCACATGCTACGCATGTTCTGCTAGGTTACACCGCACATTGCCCACGCATGCAGAACTTGCACTAACCACAACAATAAACAGACAGTACTCTGTCAATAAAACCACTTTTTTTTTCTAAAGACGTTCAGGAGCTCTGTCGTTGCATAAATGCGAACGCAGTGCTAGAATGCGGACCCCAGAAATACGTCCTGCTCATATGACACAATCCTTGATGTATGTGGAGGTCGGGCACTAATGCTCTCTCGTGTTAGATTGAACAACCCGCAAAAGGGGACCAGTTGATCCATGTCTTTCATTATTCAGCATTCTTGCAAGCAACCCTTCGTTGTAAAACTCACCCTTGTTTGATACTGCACCGCAATGGTTTAAACGTTGTTGTAATCATTGTATCTTACATTCTGAAGACGGTGTCTGCCCAATCGGCTGTAGTGTGACCATGTACCGCTTCACGGCGTCTTTTTTTAGAACACTTTTACATCCCTACACTACAGCTCAGATGCAGCTGCTATCACTACACTGTAGCGCTCTGTGCTCTCGGCACTGCGTCGCGGGCCATATACGAACAGCTTCTTTTCGAAATTCGATGCCTGCTCCACACTTCACACGAGAAAGGGCATCATGTGACGCTTCAATGGCTGCCAAGTCACTGCGGCATCATAGGGAACGAACATGCCGATACTGCCGCTCGGGCAGCCCTTGAAGGAACACGAGAAGAAGCCATACCACTTTCGAGGACCGATGCTGCCAGTAATCTTCGACGACTTGCGCGCGAAATCATGTTTTCACTATGGTGCCCACCAAGCATCGATACGAATCGTCAACACCGCCTGTCCTCTTTGATGGCTCTCCGCATGCCCACTGGACTCGACCAAAGAGAAGCCACCCTTCTTCATCGCTTATGGCTAGGAGTGGCATTTACAAAATCTTACTCCTTTGTCATAGGAATGGCCGACAACGCTCTCTGCGATGCCTGTCATTGCGAAGAGACGCTACACCACATCCTGTGTGACTGTCCGTTGTATGAAATCCAGAGACAGTCACTGGCGTCCGCTTTTGCGCGCATCGACAACAGCCAAATAAATGTCTGTGGACACTATTCTGTCAAGTGCCCGAGAGAAGACATTGCAATAGAAGGCGATGAAAGCTCTGTTGAAATTCCTACGCGACACCGACTTGAACGAGCGACTGTTTCGTGGTGTCACACACCGCGAAAGACAAGACTGGACTATGACTGAGTGTGCGCGCGTGTGCTGCCGAATGTGCTGTTTCTCTCTTCCCTTTATGCTCTCCTTCATCTCCCCCATCTCTCTCCCATGCACAGGGTAGCAAACCGGCTGCCTATAGGCTGGTTAACCTCCTTGCCTTTCTTTTCCCTCTATTTTCCTTCCTTCCTTCCTACACTGTAGCGCTAGTGTAGCTGTGCTCAGTGCGTGAGCAAATATACATGCTGAAATAACTTGTTACAAGAAATGATTTCCACCTACGTCGGTTGCAGTGTTCTAGAATTTTGTACCTCCAGACAAGGTCTTTTTCAAGACCTCTTGTACACCACTACACCATAGTACTAATCCAGCTGTGTTGTCAGTGCGAACTAGTAAGCAAGTTGGTGTGACGTTTCTATTGTAAGTGGTATCCACTTACGTCGGTTGCTGTGTGTACGAGATAATATACTGGCAGACGAGGTCTTTTTTGAGACCTCCTCTACACCCACACTTCGTAGGGCTAGCGTATAGGCGCGTTCCCTCCACGAGCGACTACGAACGCTCGTCGATCGACTGGGGCCGTGAATCGTGTCGACGACGAGATGTGCATTGCCACTCAAAGGTGTCGTGACCGCGATTGCGTGTCTTGTTCCCTCGTTGTGCGCGAAAAGCCGAAGCAACAACAAATCGGTGGCCATCATTGTGTTAATCAATGAGTCCGAGTACATGTCCTGCGAGAGTGCACGTCATAAACAAGTGGCAAGAAACGAGAGAAACGAAACACAACGGATATGTTCAGAGGAAAAAAAATTGAATTCCGGTTGTCACCTCCTGAGAGCAGAAAAAAAAAAACATCCCGAGATTGCTTCTCGTCCACAAATCGGTATCCACAGGTGCGTATACAGGTACGACTTCCTGTTTTGTCTAATGTCTCGGAAATAACGTCGTGCGTCTCGAGCGTGCATAGTGAAAACAATAAAAGCATTGATTTTGTACTTGCGTCGTTAATATGGAACGATATAATCCGTTTGCGCTCGAGCACCGCGAAAAATTTTACATCTACATCAGGGCAGCGTTATCACAGGCTTCTAATATTGAATCGTTCAGGTTATTTCATTCACTTCAAGCATTATTGAAAGAAAGCTGTACGTACGCACGTTTTCTGGAAAGGGGAAAGGGCGTAAGATATATTCAAATAGAAACAAGCTATATACAAGGGGTGCTGTTTCAAATTTTGTGTGTATTTTAGGCGTATCCCTAGCGAAAAACTTCATGTGACACAGATGCCACCTATTCAATAATATCGTCTGAACACACATCTGTTTTGGTATGATCGTACTAGACTTGAATATGTGTTCTATGAGATTTTTCGGTAGAGATGTGACTTGCTGTTTTCAGCTTGACATTTATATATAATATATGTGTGTCACACTTAAAACCAATAATTTTTGCTATTTTAAAGATAACTACTTGCAGCATGGGTCTCAACTAGCCACAACAAAAGATGAAGTCTTGTTTTATATAATTAATAATGTGCACTTATTTGTTACAATGACGTATATAACGTTTACAGAACGTCTACAATGAGAAGGCTTTGGAGCGTGACTAAGATTATCTCTTTTTTGTTCACACTAACTGATTTGAAGTCGCAGAATCTACAAGTCTATTCAAATATGTTCAAAGATTTAGAGTGGCCTATTCATCGTTCATCATTACTGCACTGCGTACACCATACATGACCAAACTGACATAAAGTGTCTCGGTTAATTCCGCTCTGTCTATAATTGTAGCATATGAATGTCGGAGTTTCTAAACACGTATTCACGAGAAAACGAAATCTCTTTGAATGAAGTCTCTGTTGTGACTAATAATGCTAGTGTCCATGAAATGGTTAAAAGGATTAAAGCGGTTAAGTTTATTAATTGGGCACGACCACTTGAAAATTATTATCAATGCGATTTTTCTGAACTGGTCAGCCATTTATGATGAAAAACTAGGAAAGGAAACAGCTGACGGTAATCTTGATTTTTTATTTTATATATCTTCCACGAATTGAACTTTACGCAAAAAGTGCACTGTGTAGCTTCGCCTATTTAAATTTTACAAAGTACATCACGACATTTTTGTCCGCCCGACCACGATTCTAAAAGTGCTTCGTGAAAGTGCATTTCGGAACATGCGACTGAATTCGAATGCTAATCACACCGTTGAGTTTGTATCGGCTTCTACTGGAATTGTTTTAGGTCTACGGTTATTCTGACACGAAGTCAGCAGAAAAAAAAATTGCATCAAGACTATAATTAGCCATGAGCTTCAGCGACGAAGAAAAAAAAAAAAAAACTCCGCCCTTCAAGTTCGCTCCGACGTCGCGCCGTATAGTTGACCTTTACCCAGGTGCGCAACAACGGAAAATAAATGTGAATCATTAATGCAGCAAGAGCGCCAGAAAAAAGTCGCAGGCTATAGTAAGGAAACAAAAAAGCAGAACAAGGCTCGAATATAAAGTGGTGATGCGCTCATGGGGAAGAACATCTTTTTTATTGGTCTGTTACGAGTTGTCTGCGAGCGAACAATGTGTAAAAATAAAAATAAAAGTCCTGGTCGACCTTTGCGAAGCACACCCGGGAACCCTATGAATATAAATACACCCTTGGAACATTTAATTAAAAAAATCGTATCTCGAAAATGTTTTTATCAAGCTGTATTTTGAATAGCACTGAAAGGTCAGCGGCGATGACCTTCTGCTAATACTGACTCGTTAAGGGTCGAATCACAAGCATCACTTACAGCCACCACTGCGAACTTAGAATCGTTGTATACTTTCATGTGTCTTATTGACGCACTGTGTTTGTCGCGTTACCTGCAGACAAAATTGTTCTTGATTTATCTGCAAGTGATATTGTTTTCAAACAATTTGTAAACAATAGCGTCTTTATTCTCTTCTCCGAAGGTCGATTTTATGCAAGGGCCGTGTCTGGTTTCGTTGCAGAAGACTCTAAAATCACTTCGCAGACTCTGTATAATATCATTTTGTGTTGACGTTGTCAGTCTCTTTAAAAGAAACGATAGTATCTTTGACGTCTCTGAAGACGACAGCATCTCGTTGGCATCTACTACGAGTACAGGTTAGCACACGATGAGTGCACGTACAAACACTTGCGTAGTGAGTTGCATATCGCTCACAAATACGAAGTACAGAGTTTAAGCATGCGACGAGTTGCGGTGTACTCACGTAGGGAATTGTAGCGCCGCACGATGTTCTCGAGGAATGTGTTTTGCGGGGCCACCAGGCCCCTTCGTCCCCCCGGCATGCCGCCGGGCCGACGAGGCGCAGCCCTTCCTGGGGCCGCCGTTCAGGCAAAGGGACAATGACAACCCGAAAAAAAGTATAAGACGCCGCGGCCAGCAGCGAGCAGACGACAATTCCTTCCTCGAAGCAGACGATTCCAAACCGAAAAGCAGACGCTTTTGTCACCGCAGGCGACACAAGAACTGCACGTCGTCCAGGAGGACCACCGCCGACGCCGTCGCGGTTCTGGTACGGGTTGACTTCGTCGCCCAAGGCGACGAAGCGTACGTAGTAACCATTGTCTACTCCTTGATGGACTCTGCTGTTAACGTCGCTGATGCACTGTCGTGATCTTGCAGACGTCTTCGTCTGCACTGCCGGCTAGAAGCAGACATGGAACAGACGACGGCGCGGCCATGTCGCCGTCTGCAACCCATGTCGCCGCCGTCGCCGCAGTGGTTGACTGCACCGGGCTACGTAGCACTGCTCCTGCGACGGCATCGAACACGACCGCTGCTCCGCGGTACTGCTACGGCTGGGTCCGCGCCGGCAGACATCGAACTGAGAGCGCAAACCCGCCGACCGCCAACACCGACTAGGACCCTCCCTTCCCCCGTGTCCCCCCTCCTCCAGCACGCACTCTCGCTCACGCACTTTCCCTACAGAGATTTTTTTTGTGCTCCGCGCTACCCCCTCTACTTTTTTTTCCCATCCACTACTACGCTGAAGTACTGCGCCTAGCGCCCGGGTGAGTTGCCCGTGCCGCTAGAGCCCGTAGCCATGGCGACGGCACGCTGGTCTGGACCTCGCGCGCGTCGATCAGTTGATGATGTCACAGCACACCAGAGCTACCTGGTGGTGCTTCGCGGTACTGCGCTCCCGGGGACGGAACCGGAGCGGTCAGGTTGAAAAGGCGATTTGGCGTGAATGTGAAAATTTTGAGAAATCGCTCAACCGACAGAAGGAATCGAAGAAATCAGGGAAACAGTAAGAAAGGAGGTGAACAAAAAAATCAACTTCTTATTGGCTAGAGAGAAAATTGTGGAAAAGGAATAGAAAGATGAAAGGGAGATACAAGAGGAACAGGAAAAAGATAGATTTGATTGAAGCTTACATCATCAAGAAGGAGAATGAGGCCCCTTAGAAAATAACACTCGTATGGGGAAACTAACAACAAATAGAAGAAATCAGCCGCTAAAAGGTTAATGTTGCGAATGCGCTGATGACAATTGCCCCCATGCCTTATACTGTCCATACGTTTCTCTTGTGCGCGACTGCTATCGATCAAAATGGACCACCAAGAATCACGTGCCTTGTCAAACATACGAGCCTGTGGATTGTCTACCATTGCTGTTTCGGGCTGTCTATTCATTCTGTTGCTCTTTAGAGAGTCATCTGGAGTCTCACCTTTAGACTGATGCCGATGATGCTACATCATCCAAGGTAACAAGCAACAGAGACACACCTGTCCGCCAAAAACAGCAGAAAACAAGAACTCGCATAGTATGTAGGAGACTATGTAAACGCCAAGTACGAATGAGGCGAAAAGGAGAAGGAGCCTGCTCGGTCTTAATGCGCAAAGCCTGTGTAATAAAAAGTATCAGTTAGAGTATGCATTGCTCACATATGATCTCCATGTCACTGTTATCTCGGAAACCTGGCTTCACCCTGGTATTCCAGATCGCCTCTCTCTTTGTCGCCTTCGTGCACGTGTTATCGTGAATACCATGCTACACGGAGAGGGGGCATAGCAATCCTTGTAAAAAGCACATTGCTTTCAGTACCATTACATCCCATTAACTCACCATGAAAACGTTTTTTGTAAAGTTAACTTATCAGGCAATCAGCTCGTAGTTGCGGGGCCATACAGGCCACCTGGCGCTAATCTCAATTTATAGTTAGGTCTGGACGATCACCTGGACAGATACCGGAATCAGAAGCTAATTACAGCAGGAGATTTTATTCTCCCTAGTATTGAGTGGCGTTCGCTAAGGTGTGGCCCAACTGATGCGACTAGGTCTGAAACCTTATTGGACATGATGCTGGCGTACAACCTATGTCAAACCGTCCTGCTTCCTACTCGTGTAACCCCTACATCATCTTCAGTCTTGGACCTAGTTCTGTGCTTTCCTGGCCTTGGCGAGTGCTCAACTGAAGTACATGACGGGATTTTAGACCATAAATTAGTCTATTTCACTATTGTTCTTCCACGCGATTCTCCTTCGTGTAGTCCTAAAGCGGTAAAAGTTAAAAACTACGATCATCAACACATTATGGCCTAAATTTAAAACATACTGTCAACACTGCATTGGTGTCCTTGTTCCAGATAAAATGAAAAGGATCGGTCGAGATAAACCATGGATAACTAGAGAAATTATTCAATTAAAACGCAGAATAAAGCGTTATAAAACAAAAATATGGTAGGACTGTTATGTGCAATTTGGCTCTCGATCTAAAGCTGAAGCTACCAAAATCTAGAGAGCGCTACTTCACTGTTAAGCTCGGTCGTTTTGTGACTGAAAATCTCGCAAAATTTCGGCAGTTTTTATCCCAAAAGGATTCTCGCAAAATAGATGAAATTTCTGTAAATGGAAGTGTTCTTACCGTCAAAAGAGAAATAGCCGAGTCATTCAACTTGTTTTTTTACAAGCGTTTTTACGAAGCCGCGCTCTTCGATGACACCGTCGCTTTCCGAAGAATTCCAGGATAACGAAAACAACGCCCTTAGTATATCTACTGAAGGTGTAACTGAGCTTCTCCTGCACGTAGACATTAAGAAATCTACAGGACCGGATAACATTTAAAACGTGTTCCTTAAAATGTATGTAGTACAAGTCGCTCCTCTTTTAGCAATAATTTTTCAGTTGTCTATCGATACGGCCACGTTACCTGACGACTGGCTTGTCGCTAAAGTGATTCCAGTTTAAAAAAAAAAAAGGTTTCTTCATTACAGATAGATAACTGAAGTCCTATCTCCCTGACTTCGTGTTCGTGTAAGATGCTTGAGCATATATGAGCAAAATACATAAATGATTTTTTAGCGCAAAACCACGTAATAACTGAGACACAACACGGTTTCAGGCATGGATATTCCACAGTAACTCAATTATTCACAACATTTTATGAATTTACTAAGCTCCTTAACAAAGGCGGTCAGATTTATTTAATAATTTTAGACTTTTCCAAGGCGTTTGACAGAGTGGTTCATTCAAAGTTAATAATAAAAAAATGAGAGCAATTGGATCACCCTAGCGCGTTGTTCACTGGGTTAATCATACCTTACCAATAGAACAGAATACGTAGACATACATACAAGGACCCAGTTCACGATTTTTAGATGTACACTCAGGAATTACGCAAAGGTCCGTCCTGGGCCCACTCCTTTTTAAAATCTATATCAATGACATTCAACACGTAGCGGATCAGTCTGTTCATTTGAAATTATTTGCAGATGACTGCGTCATATTTACACCTGTAAATTCCGCAAATGACCAAATCACCTCGCAAAGCACTTTCAATAAATTGGCAGAATCGTGCAACAAATGGGAAATGGTAATCAACCTTCAGAAAACTGTGCACATGAGCATCACTATCAAATTGAACAAACTTTATTTTACCTACTGTATACAACATAACTCCCTCGAAGAAGTTTTGGCGTGCAAATATTTAGAAATCATGTTAACTTCCGGTCTTAACCGGTCAACCCATATAAATGGTATATGCTCTAGAGCCCGCAAGAAAATTAGGCCTCCTGAAACACAAGGTGGGCGAATCATTTCCTTCTCTTAGGTTGATGACCTACAAAACAATGAGACCCTCTTTGTAATACGGCAATGCTGTTTGGGATCCCTATACCCAAGTCAACATAGAAAAACTCGAAAAAATTCAAAAGTTAGCGGTCCGGTACGTTTACAAACGTTTCAGACGCCTCGATTCACCATCAGATATGCTACAGATGACCGAATCAAAGCCACTATCTGAGAGAAGAAAACAGGCACACTTGAATTTCTTATCTTCGGGTTATTTTAATAAGCTCGGAATAAACTCTGACGATTACTTTCAGAAACACATACGTTGAACCTCACGTCATAAGCACAGCGATTGCATCAAACCTGTATTAAAAAAACTAAATTATATAAATATTCATTCTTCCCTCAAACAATCACAGAGTGGAATTAATTACCATCTTCGTCACCTTTGCTACACAGGAAGTTTTGATATTTTTTAGGGGCGAAACTCCTTATAGCGGCACCCGTTCGTTCCCCGTAGTATGTAACAAGTGTAACATTTTGACCTCCAAGGTGGTGCCGGTGAGAGACTTCTTCTGTGCGTTGTTTAACAATAAAAAATAGTGCTCAATGTACATGTCAATGGCTGCTATGGGGGAATGAGAGACAGGAGCATTCGGCTTTTAGTAAACGCGCACGCTGCGATCACCATTAGCAGCCATTGGCATGTACATTGAGCACGATCTGACAAGAAAGGGTTGCTACGTTATACTCGCTGGGTGTAACCTCCTTAGCTTTAGAAAGGTTTAGCGAGCGTTGAGCCGCAGAGCCATTAATACAATGAACTTGTATATACCATGAATGAACTCGAGGTGGTTAAAAATGGGAAGTAGATACGAAGCGCAAGCCGTAAGAAAGTAAAAGCCGAATACTCCGCCTCTCATTTCCCATTAGCAGCCATTGGCATGTACATTGAGCACTATCTGGCTGAAAAAGTTTGCTACGTCATACTCGCTGGGCGTAACCTCCTTGGTTTTCGAAAGGTTTAGCGAGCGTTCGGCCGCAGTGCCATGAATACAGTGAACTAGTATGTACCATGAACTTGAGGTGGTTAAAGGTGGGAAATAGAGACAAAGCGCAAGCCGTAAGAAAGTGTGCGTGTGCCACCTCTCGTTTAGTCCTTGGAATGTCCGCTGGATGGCGGTGCTTCTATATGGGGAATATATGATGAAAAGATGCGAGATGGTGGTACTTGGAGTGTTGAATAGATGGGCGAACGGGCACATAGACAGATGCATGGATGGACGCATGAACGGACGCAGGGGCGGCTGCATGGACGAATGCAGGGACGGACGCACCAACTGACGCACGAACAGACGCACGCACGGACGGGCTGATGGACGCATGGACGGTCACACTGACGGACGCATGGACGGACGGAAGCAAGAACGAATGGACGGACGCCCCACTCTCCATCATTCACTCCGTGGATATGCTGCCATTTTTTTGTGTCTGATTATGTGCATCCTTTTCTGCTTGGACTACTGTCTGCAGTGTTGTACAAAATAAAAAAAATAAAAATAGAATTAGTATAGGAAAGGTATGTAGCTTAACTAGGCGACGTGCAGTTTGCTGCCCTACACATGGGGAGTGGAGTAAGGTTGTAAGAGAAAGAGAAGGCGAGACACATTTCAGGGTTCCACAGGCAGTCGTTCAATGATGTTGCCTTCAAGTACTACAAGAGAGCTCGTGTGACTTTCTGGGCTGATGTGCTGTGATACGTGGCTATAGTACACTCTAACTTGACGCCAGATGGGAAGTGTGGTTGCTACGGCCCCGGTCAAAAAAGTTGTTTAGGGTTGGTGTGGGCGGTCCCGTCGAAAGCGATGTATGTGCGGTGGTTGGACAGAGAAGTTTAAACCCGTTCCCCCCATCTACGGGCGAGGGGAGAATACTCTTGATAAGCAGCCGCAGTGTACTCCAGAGAGAGCCTTCGATGAGGTCGTCACAATGTACGTAGGACATGTATGGATGTTCGCCGTTTGGCGAGAAATGCTCGCTTGTAAATAATGTGGAATCAACCTCTGTACAGCTTTCCTGATCAGTCTCTTCGTGGTCGGCGTCTTCCTCCCGAGTCCCCGGTGCCTGTAACGGCAAAGTCTCAACACCTCCGCAACGGATAGTGGGATCCTGGTCAGAACCCACCGTTACGATACCATGCATCGTGGCACACGTGATACGCTCGACCTGCAAGTTCGCACAGGCGCACTCACAGTTTATGCAGCGCGGTTGCTGCACTATTTGTAGCGTTTGTACGACCATAATAACTACCAGCAGCGTGGTGAAATGAACATCAGTTTCATCGACGCTGATGGGAGGCAATCGGTGCATGTTTCGTGCGTGCGTCGCCGGTGGGTGAGGTGACCCAAGTTGGACCTGTTCCCGCGACACACAAGTCCAGGCCCGCGGTACGCATTGGTCGGGCAGGGTGACATGCAATTCCGCCGATGAGGTGGATGGTATACTCAATATATCTATGTGGTGAGGTCACGCGGAGACCACCGTAACCTGATACGTTCGACATTCACATCCCGCATAACGCTCAAATGCACTATATTCACAGGCCTCCTCGTAAATTCTGGTGTGCTCTCACAGCTGCATGCTAAGGGTCAACGGGGGTCAGGGTTTGCGCCTATAGCTCATTGAGGGAGGTACGTTAGTGTACTTGTCCTGTTATTCGGCGTGTGTGAAGCCTACCGCAACACCTTCCCACTCTTTCACTCCAGACCGACTATCTGCTCCAGGACAGTCGTCTCCAGGAATTCAGAGACGCAGCCGTTATTCGTGTTTCCGCAATGCGTGAGTTACCTGCTACGTATCTGTGGGTTATTATGAGTGTTCTGTTAATGCGGCGCAATTACTGCGCAACACACAAACTTGGCAATGCGGACTTTTTTATCGAGCATGTGTGCATTGCCGGAAAGGTGATGTTGACTAGCACCTTCAAGTCTTTCATTAAAGAGAAAAGGGGTGATTCAGTCAATAAGATGAAAGTGTGACACGGTGAAAATGCCTTCTTTATGATAAGTTTTTTTTACCTGAAATTTATGAGAAAAAAAAATCTCCGTTATGGTGCAAGGCCCAAAAGGAATGAATGCTATAGCACCACATCGAAGAAAAATGGCGATTTGGGCGCTGCACCCCTTTTTTATCAGCGCTCGTGTAGTCCTCTTTGCCTTCCATGCCTCGACTTTCGTCTGTTTCTTCTAGCACCTTCGTGCTCGCGCTGCACCCCTTTTTATCATGAGCACCACATCGGTCTGTTATACGAAATAAGCCTAGCTTGTTTATGAACCATGCGAAATGTAGTAAACATGGTCGAAGGTTCGTTGAGCTGCGGTGTTTCTCGCTGGCGCATCAGCACGTTCATTCTATGTCTGGGCATGGCCTATACAAGATGGCGGGCGCGTGGCCGCCATCTCGGAGGCCATAGTCTAGGCATGTACGCGAGCCCGCCTTGCTTCAGCGCGACCAGAGTTCCGTGGGAGCTGTTCCGCAGGTGTTAGGAAGGCACGCAGTGGCATCACAAAGGCCGAACTACGTACAGAGTATTTGCCGGCGTTCGTCCGGCGTTTCCTTCCTTTGCATCAGGCGACATTGATGATACCGTTGACGGTAGCGAAAAGTGCAATCGCAATGCACTTCACCGAACCGTCCACCTAAGATTGTCCCAGACAATGCTGTGTGGAAGAAGTTTGCTTGCTTGCTTGCTTGCTTGCTTGTTTGTTACCTGATATATGGCTCCCACCCACCACGGGGGATCGATCATGAAATTGGCGGTTAATGGAAAGGAAATCTTAATCTTGAAAAGGAATGACGTAGAAATTGATCGCCGCGAAAATAAACAAAAGCTTTAGAAGAATCAACGCGTGGCTGGCATCTACCTACCTCCGCTGGCCCAAAGCGTCGTCACTGATGCGAAAATACCTCCTTTGTCTCGATAAGTCCGACAGCGAAGGGCTCAAGATGATTTTGATACGTTTTTCAGTACTATACACTCAAGTTTAGCGTGATGCTTAACTTGAGTGCGCGCGTTGCCGGTGGGTGACGTGGTCCGAGTCGGACCTGTTTTCGCGACGTATACAAGTCCAGGCGTAGGGTACGCATTTGATCGGACAGGGTGACATGCATTGGATCCAATATCTCAGTGACGGTGAGGTCATGCGGAGACTGCCATTACGCGACTGGGACGTCCGACATTCACACCCTGCGTGACACTCAAACGCGCTCAGTTTAGACCACTTCGCAGACTGTGGCGTGCGCTTACAGCAGCATGCCGAGAGTCAACGCAGGTAAGGTCAATATATAACCCTCTTTGAGGAAAGCGTGCCGGTGTACTTTTCCCGTTATTCCGTTTGTGGAGGAGGCTACCGTAACACATTGCCACTCTTTGAGTGCAGACCGACGCTGTTCTTCACGACCAGTGAATGAAAAAAAAAAAAAAAAAACCCACAGGTGATGGCGATACTACTTAGCTGCGAGTTTCAAGCCCTGCATAGTTTTGGAAAAAAGGCCAAACGCTAGGTATCCACAAGGTATCGGCTTTCCGCAAGGTATCGCCTGCGCCGTAAAACACAGTTTTTTATGTTTTGTGGTTGCACAGCCCACAGTGCGCCAATGTCTTTCCGCAGACTAATGAGGTATTCAATAGACATTTGTAAGGTGTTGTGGACACTTTGTCGAAGCTGCATGTGGGTGTCGACGATGAGGAATTATGGCTGAGCACTTTGCAGTGCTCAGCCATCATTTCGAATCGGCCCACGAAATTTACAATTGTCCGTTCTTTCATTCGAAACAAAACCAAAACACAGCAATAGGCAAAGCCACAATTGGAGACGCAGCTGAGCTGCCGACGAGAGCGGACGCGTTTCGACGGCTCCGTGAAGATCGGCTGAAAGCATCGGCTCGCGCGACCATCGCCCCACCGGCGTTCCCCCACTCTCTGCGCCCTGGCTCAACGCAACGCCGCCCAGCTCTCTGGCCCCACCGGCTAAGGACAGACCTGCCGGACGCCCTGGACGAGGCCGTGGGGTCGCCCCCAAGCACTCTTCTTCCGGACACCATCGACGACCTGGACTAACCACCCTTGGTGCCGTTCACTTCAACATTGTGCGTGGGACGCTCGCCAGGACAGTTCCGGCGTCTCGCCGGTTGCATCTGGCAGCGGCAACGCTCCCGTGTTCTTCATGTGAACCAGTAACGATGGCTGCAGCGGAGCTTAAGACGCAGCCATCACAACCATCATCCGCTCCGAAACGCAGTGCGAAACGCGTGGCTGACTCACAAATGGGAATAGATGATTTGTCTGCTTCAGCCACACCGGCAAGCAAGCGGGAGTGCCCCTCTCCGGCAGCTGTCGCCTCGCCTGGCACCGAGTCTAAGTACAAAGTCGTCGTAAAACCTCGTGAGTGCTTCGATGTATCAAAATTGTCAAATCGCCTCCTTCAGTCAGCCTTCGACACCTGCCTCAAAACCACCGCGTTTCAAGGTTTCTCCATTCACCATCCCACCAACAGCGTATCCGTATGGGTGCGTTCGCTAGCAGACGTTGACCGCCTCACCCACCTGCAAACTCTGCCAGTCACAGCTGATTGTACTGTACAGGTGCAAGCGTACTTGAGTTCCGGCTCGGACTTGCGTCGGTATGTGGTCTCTGGGGTTGACCCAGGGGAATCGCCGGAGGGCCTTATCACTGCTTTGACCTGCTCCACACACAAGATTGTAACAGCTCGTTATATGGGCCGTGGACGCACGTGCCTTGTCACTCTCCAAGGGCCTCGAACGCCACCAAGCCGCATTACGTACTATGGATGCATCCTGAAATTTCATGTGTACAAGCCCGGTGTGGTACACTGCTATCGGTGTTTTCGTACCGGTCACATGCGAGATTCTTGTCCCCAACCCGCAGACACCTCCATGGAGTCCGTCGAGACGCGCACGTACAAATGTGGGCTCTGCCAAACGGACGATCATGAAATAACGTCCAAAGATTGTCCAGTTAAACAGAAGGCTCTCAAAGCCCGTCGCCAACGCAAGCGCCGCCAGCGTTCGGTGACGCAAGAAGAAAGGGACGCCGACATTCCGACTAGCAACCGGTTTGAACTGTTGTCCCCCTCCGAAGAGGACACACCAGCGTTGGTAGAACCTGAAAATGCTTGCTATGAAGTCCCCACGTACAGCGACGCCGTCAAGCGGGGCAAAAAACGCGTTCAGCAGCCTGCGAATACGCCTAAATTGAGCGTTACGGGTACAGACGATCTGGCGAAGCTTGACCAACAGATACAGCAGCTCCAAATGGAAGTCAAGCGCCTCGCTCAACGCAGAACCCATCTCGCTCGACCCGCTGGACCAACTGCGATGCGCGGTACAGACGTGCCGTACGCTGCTTCTGTGCCTGAATTATCCTGCGCAAGCGCGTCAGCACCAGTCAAGATGACTCCGGCAGAGCTCCTCCACTTTGTTGCCCGGCAACTGCAAGAGCTTTCAAAGGTGGTGCTCGCCAACCTTCCACCGCAATGACCACTCCTTTGAAAGCAACGCGCCACCACTGTGTCCTGCAGTGGAACTGCCGGGGACTTGCAAATAAAGTTGGTGAGCTTCGCTATCGCCTTGCGCTGGGGAAGCTCCCCGCTTGGTGCCTGCTTCTACAAGAAACGAATTCGCTTCCACGCATCCCTGGATTCACTGCGTATGATTCCCCAACCATCCCTGATCGACGCTGCACCAATGCGTTGGGACCTCCAGGCAAGGCTGCAGTGTATGTTGTGACTACATATCCTCAAACGCAGGTTCCCCTGCTGCAGTGGTGTAACCAGTGGCAAGAAGTGGTGGCAGTGCTCGTTAGACTTCCGCGTACTGACGTGATTGTGGTTTCAGTTTACGTGCGTCCGTATAGTGGCAGCGCTCCCCGACTGCGTTTGGGGTGGCTGGCTCACCTGCGTCAAACCTATCCTGGGTGCCCAGTACTAGTTGGGGGAGACTTCAATGCACCTCATCAGTCGTGGGGCTACCCTTCTTCCAGTGCTAGAGGCAACATCGTGCTAGACACATTTACAGACGCGCACTTTGTCCTTCTGAATGCCCCGGCTACTTCTACACGTCGGTGGGATCATCCCTGTGCTCCACCTTATGCGCCCGATCTCTCGTGGTGGTTGGGCATGTGTGACGTTTCGTGGGACCTAGAACCAGACTGCTGGGGGAGTGATCACCATCCGTTGAAAATTGGTTTGGCCGCGTATAACCAGCGCCGCCTCCGACGTCGATGCTACACAACCAACTGGGACTTATTCCGCAATGAACTGAACGACTCGATTGCTGATACATCGTCTGATCCATTGCAGGTGTTAACCAGAGCTGTACAAGCCGCCACGCAGTCAAGCTGGGTAGAGGAGAACCGACCACATCCAAATTTACATCTTCTGCGTCTGTGGGCAGCACGCCGTCGTGCAGAGCTGGCCTTAAACCGAGATCCGGCAGCCGCTGAGCTTCGTGATAACCTCAACAGACTCACCGCTGCGGCGCGTCGCTGCGAGAAGCGTCTCGCCCGCGAACGGTGGATGGACTGGTGTGCGTCACTCGGTCCATCGTCTTCAACCGCCTCAATATGGCGAACGTTCCGGAGTATGGAACTAGGCGCCCGTACGCCGGACCCAGCGGCCAGTGCGTGTCTGTCTTCTGGATGCACGCCAAGCCAGTTCGCTCCAGAAATAGTTAAGGCTTTCTTCCCGGCCTACAACCTGGCCCCACCACAATTCGACTGTCCGTGTAACCTGCCTCCGGAGGTTGGCGTGACTCCCAGTCCGTCGGACATCGAAGGCATGCAAGCGCCATACACGATGGCGGAGCTCCAGGCAGCAATTGACCAGGCAAAAGTACGCAAGGCACCAGGACCAGATGGGATCTCCTATGAAGTGTTCAAGAACATGGATGGCCCTGCACTGCAGTGGCTGCTGGACACGCTTAACGCAGTCTGGACGACCGGAGGGCTGCCTGAATCGTGGAAGCATGCCGAAGTTGTGCCGATACCTAAGCCGGGAAAGCACCCGAACAGCCTCTCTAATCTTCGGCCGATTGCTCTAACGTGTACGTTGTGCAAGCTTCTTGAACGCATGTTGGCGTCGCGCATCTCCTGGTGGCTGGAAAAGCACGCCTGGTACCATCCGGCCCAGATTGGCTTTCGACCGCACCTGGGCACGGAAGATGGCCTAGATCATTTGACGTCCATGGTGCTTGTGGGAAGAAGATCAAGCAGCATTCGAACCCTTCTCGCCATGGACGTTCATAAGGCCTACGACAACGTCAGCCACTCTGCGATCAATCACATAATGCAATGGCTTCAACTTCCGCCTCGCGTCTGCGACTTTGTGGAGTCTTTTCTGGCACACCGTACCTTCTGCATCAGAGTAGGCAAGGAACGAACCGGACACTTTGTAATGAAGCGGGGTGTACCGCAGGGCTCGGTTCTAGCCCCGATACTCTTCAATATTGCCCTGTTGCCCCTCGCGTGGCAACTAGCACGCATTCCAGATGCCTTCTTCCTCCTGTATGCCGATGATTTGACTGTGTGGACACTACATCCAGACCTTCAACGCCAGCAGGAGGCACTCCAGAGTGCTCTCGACAAGGCGTCGGACTGGTGTGCGCGCATAGGACTGACACTATCTGCCACGAAGACTGCATTCATGTCTATCACCAACAGACGAGGTCGCCGTCGCCTCCTGCAGACGCCGATATGTTTGAGCCTAAATGGCCATACCCTCACCCCTGTATCCACTATACGTGTGCTCGGGGTCGAATTGGACGCATCTGGCTCTGCGAATGCGTGGGTTCGCTCTGCTCGCCGGAAGAGTGCTAATACCCTCCATCTCATTCGTCGCATCTCTCAAAAGACGGGGGGTGCCTGTTCTCGAATGGCCCGTATCTTGGTGCGATCAATCCTACAACCTCGGCTCGTTTATCAAGCTCAGTTTCAACGACTGACTTTGAGAGACTGGGACTTGCTCGAAACCGCCAACCGAGATTCCATGAGGGCGATTACATGCCTTCCCCGTATGACACCTATCACGACCCTCCAGGCGGAAGCGCAGCTCAACACCATCGACGAAATTGTACACCAGCGTCGAGTCGCTCGCTACCTAAAGAGTCAAGCTGTTCCTGCGGCGGCAGCTCTAGCTCACTACTATGGTTCAACGCTGCCACAGCCTGACGCACCCGTGGCAGAAGTTCCACCATGGCTCAAGGCACAGGCCAGTGACAACCGACCACTGACCCGCCTGCGACAATCCACCCGACAAGCGGCGCAGGAGGGCATCGTCACTACCACCGAGAACTCACTAGCGGTATACGTAGACGCAGCTACCGATAATTGCGTTCTGCACACCAGTCTCGTATGCCCCGCGCAACCTGAAATCCAACATATCTGCTCTTACGTAACAGAGGCACCGTTCCCATCCGTATTAGCGGAGCTCACTGCTATACGGGACGGGTTAACAGTTATGATATCCAAAATGGATTCTTTGTCACACGATAAATTGCTTGTATATACGGACTCCACGCAGGCAGTTCGAGAGCTGCGAAAAGTGACCAGCTCCATCGATATAGCCTCCGATATACACCGACTGATCCACTCATGTGCCTGTCCTGTCCGCGTTCTGTGGACCCGCCGGTCTGCACCGGCTCAAGTGGAAGCAGATGCCGCTTGCCATCCAGCGACTGTTCAACACCCGCTGCCTCTACTTCGTTTGTCCCCGAAGGACAGCTTGCTTGTGCACAAAGAAACCCTCCGGCGCTCCACGCGTGCTCTCATTCCTCCGCGTGGATCTGACCTTCCCGGCGGCTTAACTCGCCGAGAGGAGGTTGCGCTCAGGAGGATTCGTGTGGGCGCCGCCTTGACTCCTGCAATCCGGGCTACATGGACATCTGGTGCACAGCCTCCCCCAACGACGTGCCCATTCTGCGTTGCCCCAGCCACAGAGGCAACGCTTGATCACCTATTGGGAACCTGCCCGGGCCTTCACCAGGCTCGCACTCGCCACCTACGCGGCCTTCACCACCACCCCGGCCGACCACCTGACTTGACGCGCTGGACGCACGGTCCACTGCATCGACAACTCCTGGCCTTCATACAGGAAACAAAACTTTTCCTTTTTATTTAACTGATGCCGTAGGGCATACTAGCGCCAATATAAAAATATAACAAAGCCACAATTTTGTTTGAAGCCCGCAAGCACGGAGACTATAGGCAAATCCTTGCACTGCCTATCATTTCCGCGCTCGCTGAACGATCACAGCGCTCGAGTCACCTCTAGTTAGTTTTATAAATATCTTATCCTGGAGTAGCGAGGAGGTTAAAATATTTGAGCGAGAAGTGGTCTATAGATAGGAGCAGGTGAACACCCAAGCCGAGGTCAAGTGATGGCTCCACCTTTGCCTTAAACGTCCCCATACTCCCCCACTCTTTTTTTTTTTTTGCGAAATTGAGCCACCATGAAAGTGCGCCAGTTAACCGCAGGGCGTGATACCCGCCTCAATACTGCATTCCCTTCTCCGCAATGCCTTGCGTACGCTTTGCTGTGTTACATATCTGTACTGTGGTGAAGCCAAACTAACCACCAGATGATTTTTAGCACATCATTATAAGATGATGACAAATGACAAACGAAAGTAAGAACTACTATAACTACTTTTTATAGTAATGATAATAATACTCGTGGGGTGGGGGAAGTTGTAGTCAAAACACACGACTAGTAGTCACAAAATTAATGAGAAATAACAGACGAACATGCCAATATAAGTATAGGGGACATTATTAGAATTATAATGTAAGTTTGAAGAAAGAAAAGCGTACGAAAATACAAATTGGCACCGGCGGGATCCAAACCTGCGACCTTCGAAAAACGCTTCCGATGCTCAACTATTGAGCTACGGTGGCTGTCATCCCCCTGTCCACTTTACATGGTATATGTGCATTTAAAAGTGGGAGTGTCAGCCAGTCAGCGCCCCCTGTTTACATTGCGGTGAGTGTGGAACACTTTTCCTTTTTTCCGTGGGCATCACGTAGGACGTGATCCTATGACGAGCTGGCAGCTGACCTCGCATACCACCTAAATTGATTCAGTCTGCCAGAACGAGACCCTAGCTATGAATCAAAGAAAGATGACTAAATATAAGGGCAAATTTTCTTTGTTATGCACAATATTAATTATAATTAACAAACATGCCAAAAGAAGTGTACGGGACGTTTTAGGAGCAATTGTCAACAGAAGTAAATGTGAACAAAAAAAAAAGCAGACGACAAGATAACTTGCTACGCGCAGGATGTGCAGGAAATGACCGCCACCATAGCTCAGTGGTAGAACAGTGGACGCGTTATTTGGAGGTCGCAAGTTCGAATCCTGCCGGTGGCTAGATATCTTTTGGTCACTCTTTTCACATTTGCATTACAATTACGTCTGAGAACGTCCCCCATACTTCTGTTGGCAAATCTGTGTGTTATTTGGCATATTCGCATCCTTTTGTGTAGTAGTAGCAGTAGCAATAGTAATAATAGTAATAGAGCTCAGATCACAGAAGTAGTAGCAGAAGTTCAAGTAGTGTTGGCAGTGGAAGTAGTAATCGTAATAGTAAGAAACAATAGTGAAACCAATATTTTGTTAGTAGAGGCAGTAATATTCGGGAAAAGGTGGCAAGTGTATGTATATCAGTGCTGGATGAGCCTAGATTTTAGCACGGGTAGAAGCGGTGCTAGTAGTAGTTACAGTAAATGGTAGTACTGGTAATAGTAGTATTGGGTTACTCTGCCATAAGAAGGTACTCTAACGATAAAGCATTTCAGAAAGCTTTCGTACCGAAATGTGCGTATTGTGCTTAGCAATAACAATGCGACAAGATCACTCTGCTCCAACATCTCCGCACACTAATCTTCCTCGTGATCTCGTTCGTGATGATCATAATCATAATATTGCACAATGATTTTCACAATAATTATAACACGACGCGACTATTTAAAATAGACGGAGAAAGAATGAGGGGTGGGAGCACAATTGATAAACATGCTTTTTTTCTTTTTTTTCATTTTTTTTTACTTTTTCCTCTCTTTTTCGTTCACCTTTTCCTTCTGTCACCTTTCCTCCTGTCTCCTCAAACTATAAGAAGACACGAAAACTGTGTAATTATAAATATGTCTTGAAAAAGGCGGGGCTGCCGTCAAAACGTTGGCTGATTATATATAAGGGAAAGAAGTGTATACCTAAGGGCTCGTTTTTCTGTGTTTTGACACAATATTAATGAGATCTAACAGACAGTAATGTCAAGGAATGTATAGGGGAAGTTATTAGAACAAATGGAATGTAAATAAGAAGAAAGAAAAGTGGGTGAAAAAATAACCAACTGTGAGCAGGAATCGAACCTACGACCTTCGAATTACGCGTTCGATGCTCTAACCACTGAGCTATCACATATATATATATATATATATATATATATATATATATATATATATATATATATATATATATATATATATATATATATATATATATATATATATATATATTTCGCCACCAGTAATACAAGAGCTGCCTTGAGTGTAGAGTTCCTGGAATTCTCAAAACTGCAGAATGTACGTGCCAGCCTCCCACTTCTACGGCGACACGCCCAGCCATTGTTTCCCACCCCGTCGTGCGTTGAGGCATTAAGTGGCGCAACCTACCTTTATGCACAAAGCTCCAATCGATTACTCGGCGTTCGACCATTCGTTAATGGGTAATTTAAAGAACAGTCTTTCTTTTTTTTTTGCTCCTCCCCCTCACTCTCTTCCCTCTTCTCTGCTTCGGTGTCGCGTCACGCGGAGAAGCCAACCATACAACTTTCTTTTTTGTGCGACACGCGGGACACACCCTGCTAGGAGATAGCGTCATTTTCGCATTAGTCTCTGCACCCGAAAGACCCAGCACTGGTGCGTACGCCACGTAAATGGCGTAAACAACAACTACGTATGGGCGTATCAACACGCCCGGCCTACAACTTATTTAGAAGAGGGAAATAGTACCTTTTTAATGTCGTGGTATCTATGTAGCGCGTAAGGCTGAAAGTGAATTAGTTAAACAGACAGACAAGACATACAGACAGGACATACACACAGGACATACAGACAGGACATACACACAGGACATAAAGACACGACAGACAGGACAGGACCGGACATGACAGACGCACAGGATAGACGGATAGACAAACGGACGTACAGACTGACGGAAAGATGTACAGGACAGACAGACAGACAGACAGACAGACAGACAGATAGATAGATATATAGATAGATAGACAGACAGATAGATAGATAGACAGACAGATAGATAGACAGACAGACAGACAGATAGATAGATATATAGATAGATAGACAGACAGATAGATAGATAGATAGATAGACAGACAGACAGACAGACAGACAGACAGACAGACAGACAGACAGACAGACAGACAGACAGACAGACAGACAGACAGATAGATAGATAGATAGATAGATAGATAGATAGATAGATAGATAGATAGATAGATAGATAGATAGATAGATAGATAGATAGATAGATAGATAGATAGATAGATAGATAGATAGACGCATTGATGACGGACATATAGAAATACGTAACGTTTTCCCGAATGAGTGCAACTCAGAAGGACATGAGGTACTAAGGAAGGATAGACAGAATTATGAGAACTGCAAATAAAACATATATCTGGAGACCGGAAGCCCCCTTTTCTCGATTCCTTCTTTGTTGTCTCTTTCTGGAAAAGAGTGTAAAACAGAGTAAAGGGGTTCAAAGAAACGCTTATAGAAAAAAAAACAGATAGACAAAAAACAGAAAAACACCAGAGGGTCGAAATTTCTGGAGCCCTCCACTACGAGCTCATAAACCATACCTCGGTATTAGCCCAGAAGGCCTCGGATATTATCAATATTACGGTTACCTTTCCAGTTGGATGACGTGTCTAAGGCTTTGCTTTATTACGTATCATTTCAAGACAACATTTTCTGGCGAGCAATATGTTTACGAGAATCGAAAAAAAATGCACCTAAAAAATGTGGCAACTGTGTCAAATAGTATTACTCGTTGTTCTAGGCATCTTCTAATGCAGAGTTCTGTTGTCAAACTGATGGCTGCTTTTGTGGATATGTACATTTTGTGCAATAGTTTTTTTTCGACTGTATATGCAGTGTTCTTTTCAATCGTGAATGTCTATTTATCACTACCACTGTTATGCCCAGCGTGAGCGGGACCTTATCAGGAGGTAAATCATTTCCTTTTGTCCTGACCGCGGACAATGCTATTGTACTGTCAAAAAAAAACAAATAACAACAATAAAAAATAAATATGGCAGAAAGAAGAAGCTAGAAGCTATTGATAAATAAATTCCTAAACAGGGGGTTGTGTGCTTGATCGGACGTTTCGATATGAAGGCTCGTCTTCTTCAAGGCTTGATCTTATAGACTTGAAGAAAACAAGTTCGTTTCTCGAAACGTCCACTTGTGCAAGGAGAACAGAATGCAGTCACACAGGCACGGTTATAATGAAAGGTGAAGGAATTGGAGCACTAAGTGTACTCCACAATTGAAGGATACAATTTTAAGAAGCCTAGAGAAACAAAGCTTATATAACGAATCGCGGCCACCGATCACCTCCTCGACTAATGTAATAGCCCCACTGATGCACTGGCAAACACGTGCGCAAAGGTGAAGGCATGGGGGGGGGAGGGGGTGCCCTCCGTAGTCACTTAAGAGAGGGGGGTGCAAAGACAGCCATCTACATTGAAATAAAAAGGAAGGGGTGCTGGAGCCGTTCGGGGGGAGTGCAAAGTTAGCCTCATTGACGTAACAGGGAGGGTGGTGCGTTACGACAAATCTTCAACCCGGCGAAACTCTTCAGAAACGGGCTCGTTTCGCCGCCCGAGCAGCCGGCGCGCAGGAATCGGTCCGAGACCGATTTTCCCGCCACGCGAAAGCGGATCCGGCTTCCGCTTCACGGCTTTAGCTGCGCTAGATCAAACCATGTGGTATAGGTGTTCTCTGATCAAACCACGTGATCTAACCAGACGCCCGCAGATTCAACATGACGGCAAAGGCGTCGGCGGTGGCTCGCATCGGCTCAAATGGCGAATTTCCCGTTCACCACGACGATGCTTGACGGCCTCAACGAGGACGCTTTCATCGAGAGACTGGCTTGGATTACGACCGTCGACGACTCTGGACGGTGCAGCAGGGGCGAGTCGGCATGCACCAACGTGTCTCGGGTTAGTGCACGGCCAGCTGAATCCACCACTTCCGGTGCGTTCGCTCGTGTCCTTTCTGCTGGCTTATCTCCCGTGACAACGTTTGAAAAGGTGCGAGCTGTTTCTTTGCAGTACTTTGCGTGAATAACTAGGATTCGGTACGAAACTTGGCGCTCAGAAAGCAGGCGAAATCGAATCATTTCGGAAGATGGCGATGGCAGCGGTGGCGTTATGGGCAGAACGAGGGTGAACATCCTCGACGCGCGCGGTAGTGGTTTCTCGGCCACTCTTGCGGTTTCGTTTTGGCTTCACTTTGAGTCTCAAGTGCGAATGCGCCCTTAGGCTAAGGGTTCTTGTAGGGGATCCAATACGAAATTTGAGAAGACGATGTTCCCGTGCCGCGGCAGTTTCGCACACTCTAAAGTCCGGGATGACTTGCTGGCGATGCCGTTTTCCTGCAGCTTCGCGAGCCCGCAATTCTGGATCCGTTTGTCTGCGCTGTCGTGCCGCAGCCGCTCTGTGAAGGCGAAATTCTTGACTACGTCGCCACCCAGCCGTGCTGACAGTTGTCGTGACATAATTCATAACTAAATGCACTCCATGACCATGAAAGACAGGAGAACCGGGAGCAAGTGCGTTTTAAAGCTCTTGGGGCGCCGCTGCAAAAAAAAAAAAAAAAGGCAGCATATCCACGGAGTGAATGATGGAGAGTGGGGCGAAGCCGTCCATTCGTTCTTGCTTCCGTCCGTCCATGCATCCGTCTGTGTGACTGTCCGTGCGTCCATCCGCCCGTCCGTGCGTGCATCTGTTCGTGCGTCCGCACGTCTATCTGTGCGTCCGTCCCTGCGTTCGTCCATGCATCCGCCCCTTTATCCGTCCATGCGTCCATCCGTCCGTGCAGCCATCCATGCATATGTATGTGTGTCCGTTCGTCTATCTGTTCAACACTCCAAGTACCACCATGTCGCATCTTTCTATTATATATTCCGCATATATGAACACAACATCCAGCGGACATTCCCAGGAGCAAACGAGAGGTGGCACACGCACATTTTCTTGCGGCTTGCGCTTCGTGCCTACAACCCACCTTTAACCACCTCAAGTTCATGGTATTTACTAGTTCACTGTATTCATGGCACTGCGGCCGAACGCTCGCTAAACCTTTCTAAAACCAAGGAGGTTAACCCCAGCGAGTATAACGTAGCAACCCTTTATTGTCAGATAGTGCTCAATGTACATGCCAATGGCTGCTAATGGGGAATGAGAGACAGGAGAATTAGGCTTTTACTTTCTTACGGCTTGCGCTTCGTATCTACTTCCCACCTTTAACCACCTCGAGTTCATGGTATATACTAGTTCACTGTATTCATAGCACTGCGGCTCAACGCTCACTAAACCTTTCTAAACCACGAAGGTTACGCCCAGCGAGTATAACGTAGCAACCCTTTCTTGTCAGATAGTGCTCAGTGTACATGCCAATGGCTGCTAATGGGGAATGAGAGACAGGAGAATTCGGCTTTTAGTTAACGCGGATGCTGCGAACTTTTTGCTGTTCAACAACGCACAGGAACAATCTCCCACCGGCACCACCTTGCAGGTCAAAACGTAAGACTGGTTACACACTACGACTACGACTACTACGAGGGACAAACAGGTGCCGCTTTGAAAAGCTTCGCCCCTCCAAAACAGGCAGATCCCACGTACAGTGTTAATCGCTAATGTGCGAAGCACAAATGTGGAAGGTTGATATGTCATATGGCATGAGAATTAAAGAGACAGAAGAAAAGAGGTAAGAGAAAGGTAGAGGATGAAAAGCATTCGATCAGTCGCCGCACGCACCCGCGATCACCGTTCTCTTCTTCTATACGTTCGGCGCGCTCGCGGCCGGCCCTCCTAGCGCGTGCACGCCAGGACAAGGGACATTGAAGGGACAAGGCCCAACCCTAAGGTGCTTTGCCCCTAATATGTTTGACGATTCAGCGTACGATGTACAAGTACTGTGGCACAGCATTTTTTTAGAAAAAAAATGTTTAACGATTTCGAGTACTTCGTGCTGTGTTTAGAAAAAAAATGTTTAACGATTTCGAGTACTTCGTACTCAACTATGGGAGAGCATTGAGCCGTCCCGCTGTTCGTACATCGGTTGGGGGGGGGGGGGATTTGAAAAAGGGGGTAACGATACATCGGTTGAGACCGACAACGACGATCTAATTATTATACGACTCCTAAACTCGTTGTTTCTGTACATTTCTGTCTGAGAAACCCTCATGATTTCACTGGTGGTCAACTCAATTTTCCGGAAAATTGCGCAGTGAAGCCACAATAATACAAAAATAAAATATGCAGAAGAAATTTAACACATCAAGAGCACACCGTCTTTTATTCAGCGAGTCTCTCCACGGTTGTCTTTCCGGTATTTGTTGTTGTTTCGGTTGCCTGTGAAGTCCGTCGCATCAGTTACC
This sequence comes from Rhipicephalus microplus, assembly GCF_043290135.1. NCBI lineage: Eukaryota > Metazoa > Arthropoda > Arachnida > Ixodida > Ixodidae > Rhipicephalus > Rhipicephalus microplus. The sequence goes on from NC_134705.1 coordinate 172,442,965, forward strand.
CGTTTCAGGCATGCTTCACGAGGAAGTGTCGGTAAATGCGTCAGATGTACACATTATTCCAAGTCCCGCCTCATATTCACGGCCTGTGGGGTTCACTATATAGAGGAAGAAAACATACCCAATCCCTGTTTTAAATGCGGATTCGCAAATCCGGAGTCGCCGGTGTCATCCACACCCCCCACTGCGCATGCTCGCGTCTCGTGCCAACTGTCGCTCCCCCCTCTCTAGCGTCTCAAGGCCCACGCAAGCTGCGTCTGCTAGTGAAAACTGACTGCTCGCGTTGCACAACTGTTCACTGGCCACCCCGTATATGTAGGCACTGGATCGCGCGTTCGGAATTCAGTCAAAGGCGTCTTTACTTGGATTTCACTTAAAGTCGACGCTTTGCTTGGCTCTAGTAGATATAATTGAAGCAACAGTACTTTCAACCACTAGTAAGGCACAGCCAAGGAGGGTTTAAAAAATTGCTGGAGTGGAAATGATTGCGCAGAAGTGAAGCCGTTCCTCTGGCAAGATGGTGGTTGTGGCGGCCATCTTATTAGGGGCATTATAAAGTATCGCCGTTCAGCGATTGAAAACGAAGCGTTTTTCCCGCACGCCCAACGAATTTTATGAGGGAACTTTTTCGCGCCCCATAGTGCTCCAAGTGCGTCTTAAAGTTACTAGTTTTCCGTAGGGAGCCTCAAATTGGAGGCGAATTTCTTTGAAGATTCAGCCATTCATTCTTGTTTCTGTGTGTTATTTCGTCGGGAACAACTATAATTTAACATAGAACTAACGTAGCATTTACAAAACGTATCAAATCCATTTGATCTTTAAGTGGGCGCTATCAGAACAGAGCATGTTTCCGCCATCTTGGCAGTGGCAATAGGTGGCTTCACTTCTGCTGGCAAGCCATCGCAGGAGCTTCCACTCCAGCAATTCTTCTTTAATCCTCCTTGGGCACAACCCAACACCAGCGTCCCACCACTCATTGAATGCCCATAGACACTCCCATAAACACCAGCGCCAGAGTTCCCTCTGGTGTATCTATAGGAAACTCTATGAACACAACTATCGATGTTACGGTGTATTAGCAACACTAGCGGACATTAGTCGACAGCAAACAAACACTAACCAACACTACGGCAAACATTTTAACAATCGTTCGGTGGTGATTAGCCGGCGGTAGCCGTCAGTCCATATAAAACAATGATGGTGGTAAGCGACTAAACACGATAGTAGAACTTTGTTACGTGTCGTTTTTTTTTAATTCGAAGCATTTCTTAGCGAACTTCGGCGACTTCGAGCCTATCTATCTATCTATCTATCTATCTATCTATCTATCTATCTATCTATCTATCTATCTATCTATCTATCTATCTATCTATCTATCTATCTATCTATCTATCTATCTATCTATCTATCTATCTATCTATCTATCTATCTATCTATCTATCTATCTATCTATCTATCTAGCCGCCTACGACTTTTAGCTCTCCTGGCTGTTTCGATAATGTTATCGATACCTAACTTGGTATGGGATAACATCACTGTATGAAGAACATATTTGACAAGTCATGACATGAAAATCATGACATGCATGTCATGAATGTCATGATTTACATTTCATAGTCCTGCAGCTCTTGCGGTGGTTTCGTTCACATGGCATGTTGCAAAACTGGTACAGTATGACATAATTGCATGGCGAACACAAGCTACAGGTCTTAACAAGAAAATAATTACATGCGTGTCACGTAACAACATGACTACATGCCACGCTCATGATGCACTTGCAGGCGTTTCGCTAGCATCACGTATACCAAGTTTGGTATCACGGTACGTGAATAAATGACGAAGGTATGTGACTGGTGCAAACATGACAATCATTAGGTTCATGTCATGTAATAATATGACTTCATGCCACGCTCATGATGCCCTATGCCCTGGCGGCCGTTTCGATAGCTTCACGTATTACGGGACGTGAATGGATGACGAAGGTATGATACTGGTGCAAACATGATAAACATAAGATGTGTGTCATGTAACAACATGACTACATGCTACGCTCATGATGCGCTCGCTGCTATTTCGCTAGCGTCACATATACCGAATTTGGTATTACAGTACGTGAATGGATGACGAAGGTGTGTGACTGGTGCAAACATGATAATCATGAGATGCCTGTCATGTCAGCCACAGTCAAGGCACCAATACAATTCGACGTGACGCATTGCGCGTGCTCGCCTGCGTTCATTTTGTCGCGTCACACCGGCGTTGCCACGCCAGGGGTCAGTCCTGCCATATACTCCCAGGCACGCACCGCGCTGCGTTGCTTTGACGCATGCGCGTTTCAGCGCGTCTGGCGTCCCTCCGTCACGAAAAACAGCAAGACGCAGTATTCTCTGTGTCGGTGCGAAATGTAGCATGCCGAATTTTGCGCCCGTGGCCGTCGGGTTGCACCGACGGACGCTGGTTGCGCCTGGCGTCAGATTATAGAGTGCGCGCGTTTCGCTAACGTAGCGTCACTGTGCCCAGCGTGCGCGTGCGTCAACGCTACATTGGAGTATATTGGGCCCTTCATGATGCGTTCGCGGCCGTTTTGCTTGCTCCACATATACCAAATTTGGTGTTACGTGACGTCAATGGAAGACGAAATATATCACTGGTGTAAACAGGGTAATCCTGACACGCGTGTCGTGTAAGAACGTGACAACATACCACGCTCACAGCATGCTCGCGGCCGTTTCGCTAGCACCACATATACTAAATTTGGTATCACGTGACGTGAATAGATGACGAAGGTAAACTACACATCCAAACATAATAACAATGACATGGAAGTCATGTACGTCATCATTTACCTCCACCTCGTAAGGTTGTGCTGGTTTTAAAGTGAAATATCAACACTTCTCATTCGTGCTTCGCATATCATTGATTCCCACTGTACGTGAGATCTGTCAATTCTTTTGTTATCTTTTTTTCGTTCTTTCACCTTATATGCGTTTGCCTTTCCAAATAATCGCTTGCTTGAAGCGAAGTTCTTGTGTGGTGCAATTTTTTTTTTCTGGACATCATAGCCTTGTTACGCCTGGGAGTCCACATCGAACGTCAATGCCTCTGCAAATGCAATCTGTGCCAAAGCCAGCGATCGAGCCCGCCTGACACGATCAACTCAACGACGTCATCAAGCGGCGGCGCCGGTCTGTCTTACGAAACGCACAGCGAGCTCCTTCAGCCTACAAGCCCGATGAAGCAATCGGCGCCTTCCAGTCTGGCGAGTCTTACGCAATGCGTGGCAACATCCCTCGTCCTAGGGTGCAACCCCGCGCAGCGGCTCCGGATTTGATGACCATGACGCAGCCCAGCGGCGGGTCCCCATCGGAAGATTCTGACATCACGGCACGCGGCGCTTCTGGTTGCACGTATGTGACGCAAAAGGTCTACCCGGTGCCTATAAAGAAAGCCAAGCGGCGCGTCGCCAGCAGTCGACGTATGCGCCAGAGAGAAGCCGACGTATGCGTGTGAGAGAAGACATCTTGGCTCTTCGAGTACCTAAGCTGTCGGCCCCAGTGCCGAATATGTAACGCCTCTGTTTCTATGCTATACATAAACCTTGCCTTAACTCACCATCGTCTCCCCCGTTAGTCTATCAGCTCTGCGCAGAAGCAGTCGTGAGCTGAGTAACACACGCTACCCAACGGCTGGTGACTTTGCCGGTGGAGTTCAGAGCAGTGGCGCCTTCGGGACCGCGTTGGCGTCGCGCCTTCGTAACAGCCTACACGAGAAAGAGCATCAAAGAGGCAAAGCAACACAGTGTCTTCATAGGTTTGAGTTACCGTATATCTCCAATAGTATTTTACGGAGTTTTTGAGCATTATTCGACACAGTTTGCTTCAGTTGTGCCAGCGACAGGACCTGTCCAAGACCCATGTTAGTAAACAGAAAAGGGGTCTTCGTTAAGTAGGGACCACGACAATGAATACTTCTTCGGTTCTTCATCCCTCAAACGGCTTCTGACAAACATTTGAACGGTTGGTTTGCTGCCTCGTTCAAATCTCAGAGCAGGCTCTGAGCAAGTGTGAAGCTCAGTGAACACTGATGTCGTATTTTGACATTTGAGTCGATCTTCGCGTGACGCACATTCCGGCATCGACACTGTCATGGCGTCAGGCTACAGTGTCAATTCTGGTGACTTCACGCACGAGGATAGAGTTTCCTAAATATACAATAGAGGGAACTCTGGCGCTAGTGTCTATGTGAGCTGCAGCTCATGGCGCTTCAGCGAGCATGAACGGGTAGTACATGGATTTGTCTGATCGTCTTACTTGCGGCTCCGTGTGTGTTCGTGTGGCTTGAAGCTGCTTTCTCACGAAACATAAATCTGCGAATGTTCAGCGGTTTCGCTTCACCGCCTTAAACTTTTAGGCTTACCATTTCAAGTCGGGTCATGAAGTTCAAAAGAGTTCGTTCTTTCCTTCGAAACAAAACCGAAACGCAGCAGTAAACAAAGCCACAAGTACGATTCGCCGCTCGCAAGTAAGAAGACTATGCAAATCCGTGTACTACCCATCATTACATGATCGCTGAACGATCGCAGCACCAGAGGCCTCTCTGGTTAATTTTAGGAAGCTCTATGCGCACGAGTACTGCTACATGTTGTGATGACGTCAGGTACCAAAATAATCAAGATAGCCGCTTGTGCGTCTCCAGTCGAGCCACACAGTGAAGCGGCAATGGCAGCGGCAATTGCAACGCCACGATATCTTAAACGAGCCCTTGACGAGAATTTCCAACGTGCCATGACACTATAGACTACAGCAGAAACCAAAACTAGCTTTTAATATCATACTGAAATTACTATATCGTGGTTCACTTACTCTTAGCAGATTATTTCTTAGGCTCTGTCGAGGGGTTGGCCTTTCATTTCACGCCAAAAAAAAAACTTAAAATGCCCCCCCCCCGCCCTTATAAGCCAACCTATTATGCTAGACAGCTGCCTGAGCGAGTTTGAGTAGGGCCCAAGCAAAGATGCGTGTAGTTAGAACCACAGCAAGCACGAGTACCCTCGTCACGTAGCGCGATGCCGGACATCAAACTTCAGCATTGCGCCCGTTAGAGGTCGGTGGCAGCGAGAGGTAGCCATATACAGGCACTGGAACTACACCAGGCTTTCGTCAAGCCATAGATTTTCCCCACAGTATTGGAAGAGATAACTTCAAATAGCGACTAGGGAGGTAGCAAACGAGCTAAAGTTAAGAACAAGAAAGACAGCGGGAAGAGAAGAGGACTGTAGCCAGCACTACGCAGTCAAAACCATCGAAATACGAAGCTGTAGTGGCGCGTGTGCATGTTACCGAGTATCATCGTTATTTTTATCATATTGAGGATCACCATTGTGATTTATTTTTTATTTTATTTACTCGTAGACCTTGGGGTCATGTGGCCTGCCTGACTACTGATTCTTCTTCTTCTTCTTCTTCTTCTTCTTCTTCTTCTTCTTCTTCTTCTTCTTCTTCTTCTTCTTCTTCTTCTTCTTCTTCTTCTTCTTCTTCTTCTTCTTCTTCTTCTTCTTCTTTTTCTTCTTTTTCTTCTTTTTCTTCTTTTTCTTCTTTTTCTTCTTCTTTTTCTTCTTCTTTTTCTTCTTCTTCTTCTTCTTTTTCTTCTTCTTTTTCTTCTTTTCCTTTTTCTTTTTCTTTTTCTTTTTCTTTTTCTTCTTTTCCTTTTTCTTCTTCTTCTTTTCCTTTTTCTTCTTCTCTTTCTTTTTCTTTTTCTTCTTCTATACTACTACTACTACTACTACCGGGGCTACTACCGGGGCTACTGACTCGGAGGTCGCGGTTTAGATCCAGGCTGCGGTGGTCGTATTCCAGATGAGGTGAATTGGTAGAGGCCCGTCTACTGTGAGATGACAGTTCACGTTAAGAAACACTAAATCGTCAGAATTTTCGGAGCCTTCCATCACGGCGTCTGTCGTAACCCTATTGTGGGTTTGGTGCGAAAAACCAGATATTTTTACTACGATTACTTTTACTGATACTGCTGCTATACTACTACGGTGACGACATTGGTGGTGCCACATGGTAGACTATAAGGCAACTTCGTTTTAAAATGGCGGTGTAAGAAACGGAACAAATAAACGCACAAGGATTCACTGGTAGTATAGCGCATGCCTGAAGTATGTGTCGATTACCTCTAATTATATCCGCTCACCTTGGCAGCCAGCAATGGCCAGCATCGGCTGTAAGTAGCAGATATTGAACAACGCTTGCCAGCAGAGAATTGACAGTTACGTTATTCAACACTGAACTTGCAGAACGGGTTTTGTGCTGTCATACATCATTGGCCTCACCGGCACGCAGTGTTCAAATAATCCCGAATACACGTATTTTCTTTTTTTATGTTATCCTTCCAAGTGCTTAAAGTTAATAAATAAATAAATAAATACATAAATAAATAAATAAATAAATAAATAAATAAATAAATAAATAAATAAATAGTTAAATGACCACTGTGTGTGATTCATTACAGGAGGCCTAATTGCGCCATCTCCATTACTGGAACGCCAGGCTACGAGGTCAATGCCAATCAAAATCGTACGGGAGACTGGATTCTTTCAGTTGGGATGCAAGCACGCCCACTCATACGCGATCGGACATATGTTCTTTTCGTGGCTTTTTGTTTGTTTGGTTTTTTTTTGTACGTTCTAAGGCCAAGGAAACATAAACCGCGTACCCATCTAACACGAGAAAAAAGAAAAAAGTTGCGGTCAGAGAACCAACGGATACATTACTTTTAGACAGAAAGGACGAAATAGCAAAGGTAAAGAAAAAATAACACGCTAGACTTTGTGTATACAGGAGGTCAGAGCGGTGATTGCCATCCATTCAACCAAAGGAAACCAATGCAAAACTGTTTGAAACCCGAGACCGCATGCTTGCAAGAGTCATGTTGTGCCACGGCCTGCGTGATCTCAATGGTGAGGGATTGATGCTTCGACTGAAACCAGAACCAGAAGAAGAATAACAGAAAAGAATAAAAAGGGGGAATACAATACGAATCGCAGTGATGCTGCAAGTGATCGACGGTGTGGGGGGGATGCTCCCGAAATGGGAGAAAAGGGTAGTGGCATAGCGAGCATGTTTCGCAAGTTTCGATTCGCGATTTGCTCACTAAAGGAGGCGGCGGTTATGCTTTTACGTAACGATTCCCCAGCCAGTGCCCTTTCGGTGTAATATGGTGACCTGGGGAAACGGGGAACGATCGAGCCAAGGACGCCTCGGGGAAAGAGATGTACAGAATTGTAAAAATTGGGGAGAGAGATGAACAGTGCAACAACACGTGTTCTCGGGGAATTTAGGAAGCTTTCGATATCGAGAGGAAAAGTGATAGGAGTATGAGCGACGCTCCGACATCGCTCTGTGGGGCACAATTGTCTTTTCTGGAGATTAAGGCGTGCTAGAACTTGTTGCGTTCCTGCGCTTCTGTGCTGTCGTTCCGTTCGGATGGCCCATTTGGGAGGCGCTCTGCAGCCCACCAAAAGAGTTGGTGGTTCGCGCTCGGTATCTCTACGAGTGTCTTCTCATGTGGTACTCATTATCAAGTTTTGATAACTTAGTTCCCTTTTGAAAGATAAGCTGGCTCCCCGAACCGGCCTGATCAGATATACAGTGCATGGGTGATACTTATTGAAGAGCGCTACATGATAGTAGTGTGTGTAACGTAAATGCCTCTTCGTTTTAAATACTTGGCAGCGCAAATTCAGCACAGAACAGAGAAAGAGCACTGCTGCACTGGACAAGCATACTGCGCACGTGTTCTTCGTTTTGCCGACGTTAAATCCGCGGTATTTTTTTATTACGAACCAATGAGCCCAGAAACGAATTCGGTTTTGTCTCTTGCCCATGGCACCACATCAGCCACAATGTACCAAGGGGAGAAGGGATTATTAGGAGAAAGTAAGGAAAGTAAATGGATTATTCCAGTGTCACAAATACCTACCCATCGGTTTTATTCATCGTGGAGAAGACTCAACAAGCGACTATCACTTTTGCGTCCGTTCTTGTATGTGTTGACATAAGGCTATTTAAAAATGAGTTAGCGTGCATTCCGTTACAGGGAAGGGATAGGGAAGGAGGTCATAGTCAATAAAATTAAGGAAGAATGAGACATGAAGACAGACGATAAAAGCTCAAATGATAGTGGTGTACTTTTTCACAGGTTTGATTAGGTTGAAAGGGGTATGAATGGGAGAGAAGGGGCGTCAGTGTATATTCATGGAAGGCCTGATTTCAGAGAATGTCAGCGTGGGAAAAGCTGGGAAAGCAAGAGCGCGGGAGCCGGGATGGAAGAGCTGGAAGAACCTGCGTGGTAGGAAAGTAAGGGTGCCGCGGGCGGGCCAAACGAAGTCGGCAAGAAAATATGGTTTGTGAGGAACATGAGGAGATCTTAAACGCGGAAATCGGGAGTTAAGGTTGTGAAGTGGGGACCTTAAAATTAGGATCCGCATCAGAGAAGGTCTAGGATTGTAAGGAAAATTCAAATGATCTTTCGTGCATTTACCTAGGACAGCTCGAACGCAAAAACCATCTTCTTAATTTTCTTCTGGGCCGATTTTCTTCTGAGTCCATGCAAAACTGCCGTAGTTTTGCATGGCTTCTGGGATTGCAGGCATCGAAATCCTTTTTTCACCTCGTGTAGTTTTGCAGTGGCTCCGGGATCGGCCCACATTTGACCAAGTGATGATTTCATGTGGTGACGTCACGAGGTTACGTCGCGTTATGATAACTCAGTCACGTCATGTTTATGTCGATTGTTTTGGAGGCTTGTGACTTCATGCCGATGTCGTGTGGTGACGCCACCACGCGGCGATGATGTTATGCATCACTCGCGTTTGCGCCCTCACCAACGCTCACTTTCTGCATATGATGAGGCATTGCCTTTTTTACATTGAAATGATGAATAACAGAGGTTGATGCCAGTATGGTGGCATCGTCTACTCCTTGTTGAGCTGAAAAAGTAAGTGATAAAACGATAACAATAAGAGCACAAAATGTCATACACTCTAAGAATAAATCTGGAGGACAAAACAGGCAATATGAAATGGCAAAGAGACTTGCTTTTGCGAAATTGAAAATGGACAAATATAGGGCTTGTGAACAGTGAGTCAAAATTAGGGATCTTCATGGAGAAAGCGGGAAGTTTTGCAACTTTCACCGCAGCTCACAGTTTCGGATCGAGCGTATACTTACAGACTATTTCCAAACCTGCCACGCAGGTCTCACCATTTATCTCTCTCACTCTCCTTCGTTTTACTAATTTCCGTTCGCCGATGGTGGGCGGTCTTCGTGACCTTAGTCAACGACCAGCCTGCGCGTTTCGGGAAGGTCGTCTGCCGTCGATCAAATGAAAACATGACGGCTGCGAATTAATCATAATGGTGCAATTGATTCATAAAAGTTGCGCGTGTAATGCGCGTTATACCCACCGCCGTGTTTAGTTATGTAACTTCGGAGTGAACATGAGGTGGCTGCAATAGTCCTGGCGGACGCAATCGTGCTTGGATATCATATATTGTTCGTTGCATGCACTTCCCGCCACTATTAATTGAAACAAGGAAACCCTTATCAATTTCGGGAAATTTTTTGGGAAAACTGGAGGGGGGGGGGGTGCAAGCGCAGCTTTGCGTCTAAAGGCCTGACCACACATGCGCGTTGCAGCGATTCAGCGTCTGACACGGCGCCGCACCCTCTCTCTATAAAGGCAGAGGGTAGCGAGAGGGCGCGCATTTTCGCCTATCCGTGCGCTCCCTCTCTCCATAGGGAGAGGAGGAAAGCCACGCTCTGGCGCATTGCAGCGCGTACGTGTAGCGTCCTAAACTAAAGCGCGTCCAAAGGAGATCTCGATGCATCGCGGGGAAATGGCTTCTGATCTCGTGACAGGCAGGCGGCGCTTCTGACTTTCCAGTGCACTTAGCCCGTGGGCAGAAGCAAAGCCGAGAGGCGTTGGCAAGCGGAAAAGCTAGGAAAGCATTGCGTCACACATATTAAGCAAAACGCATCGACTCGCTCTCTGGATTTCGTGGCGACCGGTTGTGTCCCCGTGATCTCCGACGACAGCGCAGCTCTGGCTGACTGGGCTCGCCCTACGCCATCTCCTGACGCCGACAAGAGCTCTCGCCGAGTGGTGCCCCGTCCTCGGACTCCTGCGACCGTGTCCAGCTTTCCTATCTCCTCTTTACTTCCATCGTTTTCTGTCGTTCGCTGTCCCTGCGCTTTGCTCTCTCCTTCCTCTCTCTATCGCTTTACCTTTTAATATTATCCTTTCGATCCATCCTTTACCCCCATCCCTCGTGAGCTACTGTTGAGGTGTCGCACTCTGACGGAGGCAGTTACGAGGCTCACTTTTCTTTTCTGTTTAAGAATCACATAGGCAAAACGTATCGGACCGACGCTTGCCCAGGTGCGAGTTACGATATAACGCCCTGAAAGCCGAGTTAAGGCAGAACTACGCTCTTTTACAAAGTAAAAATAAATGAGAGCTCCGTTCGGAGCCATCACCTTCCCACTCAGGGAAAATTCGTATACATGCCCCATCCGCAAAGTCTTTTGAACCATTACACGCTAGTGCTCGAGGCGCTTAAACAGCGAATACTTATAGACTGCGTCATTATAAGTTACACAAACGCTGATTGATTGATTGATTGATTTGCGGGGTTTAACGTCTGAAACTTACCATATGATTATGAGAGACGCCGTAGTGGAGGGCTCCGGAAATTTCGACCACCTGGGGTTCTTTAACGTGCACCCAAATCTGAGCACACGGGCCTACAGCATTTTCGCTTCCATCGGAAATGCGGCCACTGCAGCCGGGATTCGATCCCGCGACCTGCGGTTTAGCAGCCGAGTACCTTAGCCACTAGACCATCGCGGCGGGGTGTTTGAAAAACATTTGGTACAGGATTTTTGGAGCAACACTTACGTAAGTGTTGTTAACTGCTCATGACGTGTACGACATCTAGCGGTATTTTTATTGTGTGTTGATTTTTGTGAACATTTACGTTCAGATGCGTCTTTAGTGGTGCCTAGGTTATAGGGATACGGCCTATGGTTAGGTGTGCCTTAGCCACTGCGGCGGGGCTGCCCGAACGCTAGGCGCACGCTGGCACCGACTGCGGTAGTATATACACTGTATACCCTACCAAGCAACCACGCAAGAAATATGCAATGAAAGCATCATACCTTTTAAAGAAGTGGGAAAGAAAAAAGGGGGAGCGGAGGGGGGTTGTAGTATTGAAAGCGGGTAACTTGTTTCTTTTTCTGGGCTCCCCACGTTACGAGCAAACGAGCGTACCAGCGCCTTATAAACACCTCACTAACTTCTGGCTCGTCAATCAGATATTCGAAAAAACATTTTATACATCGGTCACTCCCCCTTACCGTTTAGAAAACTTTACTTCCACAATGTACAAAAAGCAGAAATTCCACAACATTCTAGTTATAAGGGGCGCATAGATGGTGGAACATCTATGTGTCACGGCAAACATCGCTATGCTGTAGTGAACACATCATTACTCCAAAATACAACACAGACGTAGCATGCAAGTACAAAAAAACACAATGGAATACCATGATAAAATAAATGAAATACATACAATGGAAAAGCCATGTGGGTTTAGATCGTCTTGTTAACGATTTAGTGTGCTTAGAAGAAGTGGGTAACAATTCAGAGTACTGGATACTCGACCATAAGAGAGCAAAAAGCCAGTGCGATGAACATGCCTCATACTTTCAACTGCGAGCGTCGTCCGCCAGTTTCAGGTAGGCACTTTTACCATTACAAACCCGTGTTCCTGTAGGTAGGTTTGAATCGAAAAGTTCAATTTCCCATGAAATTCCAGAAAACATCAGGCACAATTTACGGGGAGACGTGATATTTTAAATAGGATCGACCATCTTCTATCATTTAATATACGTAGTATGCATTCCATATTTGCATTTAAAAAAATTAACGCACATTCACACCGTCGTTGTCAAGCTGGAAAGAACAGCGGAGTTGGGTGACTTCTTTTTTCTACACATTTTTCTTTCTTTCTTCCCCACTTTGTCTCGGCTTTTTCTACCTCTTCCTCCTCTGTTTCTTTATATTTACTTCTCTCCCTGTCTATTTCTTTCTTTTTGTTTTTTACCTCTTTGTTGTGTGTTCCTTTAAATATCTTCATTTCCTTATCTGCTTATTGCTTTCTATTTCTCGCACTTACCTAATCGCGGCTTTCTTCCCTTTTACAGCGAAAGCTGTTGTGAGATTACAACTCGGGTCACGCGCAGTTGTCCGCCGCCGCCGGTGTCCGTAACCACGTCGCGCGAAATTAGAAAAAAAAAACTTAGCCCCAAAGACACATGCGGGTCTGCTGGGTGCTAACCCAGTATCCTACCATTGAGCTACGCCGGTGCTTGTGACTTGTTCGCAAAGCTAGCACCAAAGACACAGCGGGTCTCAAACCCGGGTCCGCTGGGTGCCAGCCAAGTATCTTATCACTGAGCCACACCGGTGCTTGGGACTTGTTGGCAAACTTGCCTAAGGCAGGCTTGATGTTGGGAAAGCAATCCAATACGACTTATAAAGCGCTTTAAAACAGCGAAACAACAACCAGTCGTCGCACAATGCGAATAGCGTAACGAGTGGGCCGTCCAATGCTCCAATTCATCACAGAAGCTTGTTTTTGTTCAGCTATTAACTGTGGCGCATACCCCCTTGAGGGATATTTCCTCATCGTCGTCAGCCACTGCATCAACGATTGTCACGGAATTCCTTGCAAGTGTTTAGCGGATACGTTGCTTCTCAGAAGAATGACGAGAAATATTAATTTATTTTATTTTTATTTATGAATACTGCAACCCTAACATAGGGTTTTGGCAGGGTGGATATACATTTGATAAGTTTACAAATCGGCAAACAAATAAATATAAAACAGGTCAGGCATTTACGCACTTTCAGAACGAGAAAAAAAAAAGAACCGTGGTTTGTAATAAACCGGCATAAGAACATATAGAGAAATGAGCGCTAAATTCCAGATGATCACAAGTGGAGAATGGTTACAGTGATTGAAATAAACAACAGGAGCACATGTCAGAAATTAGACACTCGCTGCTAGAGCTGCGCAGCAAAAAGGTTCAAGGATGACTGGGAAACAACTTCGTTACGAAGGTTATTCCATTCGGTAATTGTCCTAGGGAAGAAGGAATCCTTGAATGTGTTATTACGGGTGGAAAATGGGGTTATTGTAAAGGCATGCCTCTGCCTTGTGGTATATCCTGTGGACAAATGAAGTATATGTGATAAGTCTAACTTAAAATAACCTTTAACTAACTGAAAGAAAAATTTCAATCTCGATACTTTATTTCTTTGTGTAGGTGTTGGGAGGTGTCACAGAACGAGCGCTAAAAAAAAGAGCGCGCCGCCAAATCCTTGCGACAACGGGCGGCAGAAACGCCGCGAGGTAAAAAAAAAAAGAAAGCAAACATCCAGGGCTCCCGGGCGCGCGCTCTCCCTGCAGAAGCACGGCTTCGCAGACGATCCTCCTCACCCCACATCGGCGGCCCAGCAAGGCCGCGATTTTTCTAGAACGAAGGAGGCGGGGTCAGACCGAGTGAATCATCCTCCGGAGAGGGCAGTCGAACCGTCTCGTGCCTCTCCCCAGCCTTCGCTGCGTATCGCGCCGACGAAATGACGAGAAACATCTGGAAGGTGGCGCGGAAAGTATTTAATCGAGCAGCCGAGACGACAGAACAGGAGAAGACGGAAAGTTAGCGCCGGAGCGCGTAGGAATTCCGCCGTGTAGTCGGCGAAGGTTCTGCCCGTAGTGACAGAACAGGAGGAGACGGAAGTGAGTGCCAGAGTGCGTAGAGATTCCGCCGTGTAGTCGGCGAAGTTTTGGTCCGTAGGGACGGCTCGAGCTACAGGCAAGAGCGTGGGTTTACCGCTATCGAGCGAAGACGCGGGCAACAGCTGCGTGTGTGAAGCCGACGGATTTCCGGCAAAGAAGCTTGAAGCTTGGAGAGTGGCCATTTGAGGACGCGAGGTTTCCTGGAAGAGAAACTTCGAGAGCTACGGAACGACAACAACGCTGGACTTTAAGTGAGTGATTCTCGGAAGAGTATCATTCAGACTTTTGTTCCAAGGACTTTTGACTGAATAGGTTTTCTATCGCTTTAGTCCTTAAGTGTCTTGGTTGTTCAATGCATGCGACTGCATTGTAGTGCGTATTGTTGTCCGTGTCCGTTGTTTCAAGTGTGGCTGATTGTATTGTGTAGTACGTTGATTGATTGGTTTGATTGGTGACATATTGTATGTAACTAGTGTGGAGTGTGCATTTTTGTGTATTATTTTCGATCTGCCATTATTGAGAATATAATTTGTTTGTTTATCAACTCTCGGCTCTGACTTGTTCTTTGGGCCACAGCCGGCGTCCGCTGGCGCACCAATAAGGACCACTTCTAAATTGTCCACGCTTTCGTGGTGCGGTTAGGGGGGCCGATACTTCGGCTCTTGGAATTAGCCCGGCGATCGCCTCCCTATTTAACGGGACATGTGTGACAGGAGGTTAGCTTTTGCTAATAAACATGTTATTGAAGTACGACCAAAACTGTTATAAATAAACCTAACAGCTCTCTTTTGAATTTTTTTCCATTTCGCTGATATTTTTTCTGGTGTAAGGGTACCAAATTATAGATGCATAATCTAAAGTAGGTTGAACAATTGCATTAAATGCAACAAGGCGAACGGCGGGAGTGGAGTGCTTAAGAGCTCGTCTAAGATAAAATAATTTGTAATTGCACGAGCTTATTACAGTGTTAATATGTCTAGTCATGTTAAGGTCATTCGAAATCCAAAGACCAAGGTACTTGTAGTGTTGTACCTCCTGCAAAAAAACATTATTGGCTGAATATGCAAAATGAAGAGTGTTACGTTTGCGAGGAATTTTCATGAAAACGGTCTTTTTAAAATTAACTGACATCTGCCATTTATCGCACCAACGAATGACCATTTGAAATGCATCGTTTAAATGAATTTGATCAGCATGGTTTTCTATTTCCGAGTACAAGATGCAATCATCCGCATATAACTTAACTTTTAAAGGTATATCATGTGATATATCATTTATAAACAATAAAAAGAGGAGGTGTCCGAGCACAGAGCCTTGGGGAACACCCGAGTCAACCGGTGCTGTACGAGAACAATGGTCATTGAAAAATACGTGCTGTTTTCGATTCGAAAGATAACCGGAAATCAAATTTAGAAGCTGAGTATTCTTAAGAATTAAATCCAATTTGAAGAGTAATTTATTGTGAGAGACCGTAACGAAATCTTTAGCAAAATCCATAAAAATTGCATCTACCTGTTTTCCGGAATTTATAGATAGTGCGAAATCATGAACTGTAGTTACCGGCTGAGTACAAGTAGAAAATTCTTTCCTGAATCCGTGTTGTGAACCTGACAAAATATTGTGCTTATCTAGGAATTCTGAAATATGCTTATGTATTATATGCTCATGTAGTTTACAGGAAGTTGAAATTAATGAGATCGGCCGATAGTTAATAACAGAATGAGGATTTCCACTTTTATGTAGGGGCTTGACTTTAGCAGTTACCCAGTCATAGCCTAGCTAATTCCGGCCTACTACCCCAAAAGTTTATTACTAATGCCCTAATAGGTATCAAGCAAGTGGTCTTGCAGTGGTTACCCAATGAGTGTTTCGAAAAGTCTCCGAAAGGCCGCTCTTCTATAGCTTTCGCTCTGACTGTGTCGCTCTCATTCTGTAAAGTTTTCTTTCTGTCTTTTTCGTTCCTCTGTTTTTCTCTGCCTCTGTCTTATTCTTTCTAACTCTTTCCTTTTCTACGTTTCGCCCATCAAAGTTTTACGCCCCACGCGGGGAGAAATCGGCCCAGCGCGGCAGATCACGCCGGGCGCACTCGTACGAAGAGCGAAGCAGCAGATGAACAAGGGGGAGGGAGGTGACGAAAGCGCGCGCCGGCGTAGTTTTGCGTTGCATGCGCAAGAAAGGCCGCAGCCGTTCGTGATGATGATGATTTCTTTTTACCCGAAACTACTGAACTACGAGCTTAAACAGTTCCGCCGTTAACAGTACTTACGGTCCCAACAACAACCACTCAACTCTATTTCACAAATGAATATCAGACGCACTGCGCTGTTCTAGGGAGGAGGTATTTTTTTTTTTAGGTCGTAATTGGCTACACACGTGGAGCTCAGGTGTATGGCCGATACACTATACCTGGGTTAATTTGAATGTAATGATGCCACGCAGAGTTTGGCCTTGTAGGCACACTGTGGAAAGTATGTGTGCTCTGTCGTCATTGTGTGTGAATTCCGCCATGAATCATGCCCCGCTCCCTCCTGATGACAAACTATGCAAGCGCCTGTCGCTACTACGGATCGAAATTCCTCTTGGAAGACCGGCCAAACAACTGTGGCCTATTTCTAATAATCTAATATCTGTTGTTTTACGTCTCAAAACCACAATACGGTTACGAGGGACGCCGCAGGGAAGTATCCGAAAATTTCGACCATCCGGCGTTCTTTAACGTGAACTGGCGTAGCACAGCACACAGTCCTACCTTTTTACCTCCAGCGAAATTCGACCGCTGGGGCCGGGATGTAATCCGTGACCTCTTGAGACATCAGCCGAGCAGCGTAAGGACTGATCTACCGTGGCGGAGAATGGCCTATTTCTCAAGATAGCCGACTTAACCACGAGCTATGACGTTGAAGACAACAACAACAACGCTGGGGGTCTCAGCAATGAACGACAACAGTAAGAAGCTAAATAGAGCGAGTAAATTCACTGCGACCGCGCGCGCCCTTCGAATGAACAAAGTAATCGAAATAGGCACGCCCGTACACAATTCCAGCGTTGCATCTTTGCACGACACTGAAGAGGGGAAAAAAAGATCATAAAAGGAGCGAGTCCAACAGCAAGTTCCAATGAGAAGAAGACCAGCATAAATGCGGGATGGCTGTGCCTCACAGCACCATCTTCACGACGCTCCAGTCGAGGTATCGCACTTCCCTCCCCCACTGCACCCCCCCCGCCTACTTACTCCCTTGTTCAAGTTTGAGGCGCGGCCCATATCTGAACCGTCTCATAACTCATCTCGGCGCGAAAGGCCGCACAAAAGAGATCGAGGAGCGGACATATTCGAGGAACTACATGGCGCACTATGCTGCGTCGTATTTTACGCATATGCAAGAGCGCTTCAACAAGCGAAGGGAATACACACTCTCTGTCAGAGACAAGCAAGAACGCGTCAGAGCGACGCATGTCCCCGCCGCCAGGAGTCGCTCGCTTCGGCGTCGGCGCGCGGAGGATTTGGAGCATCAAATGCCGCCTCGTCTGGAAGAGACACTTTTATTTCTTTTATTTTTTCCGTCGAGTGCGCTATAGACCCCGTCTTTTCTCTGTCCCAGAAGCTCCGAGTCCCCGAACTCTCCGGCTCGCATAACACACACACGCACACATGCGATGTGCCAGCAGCCGTGCTATCCAGCAGGCAACAGTCACTTTGTGTTTAACGGAGCCGGTGACGTAGTGCGGGTGCCGGAATTTCGCCCACAAAAGCCGGCCAACTTGAAAGCTGTCGTTCGTCAGCGGGTGGTTGTTGTCGCTGCTGTAGGCGTCATTTCTGCTTTTGTTTAGTTCAAAGACGTCATCTCGTTTTTCAGAGGGAGTGGTTCTTTGCGGTGTATCATCCGGGCAGTTTCTTTCGCCACTGAGTCCTCTTTTGCGCCGTGGAAAGTGTCAGACAAGGAAGGTTATTGAAACAAAACAAAAAAAAAAAGAGAGAGAAGGCTCTTACTGAAATAGAAAGCCGAAAAGATTCCTGCAGAGAAAATTTCAAAAGCGTGTTGTGGACGAAGTACTTACGCAAATAAATAAAAAACGAACAAACAAAAGGAGGGAAATTGCTTCGGCGTGGGCTGCTCACGGGCTCCTCATTTCCATGCTGAGTTTATGACGGTCGAGTTGGAAGCAAATTCTGACGGATAAGCACCCTCTCCCCATTCCGCCCCCCCCCCTACAAAAAAACAAAAACAAAATGGAAGCCAGTTTCACTCCGATATAAAGTTGCACGTACTGTGGACCAATGATTTGTTTATGTCTATTTGCTGTTTTGTGTTTTCTTGTGTTTATCTGGTTTTTTTCTGTTCCCTTCGTGCTATGATGATACTTTATATCATTTTCTATTCTTTTCTCCTCATTACCTGATCTCTTCTACAATTATCTATTTTATTTTGTATGGTCTCCGTACTACTTTTAAATGCGAAGGATTTCTTAGCGAACTTCGGCGACTTTGAGCATATCTATCTATTGCCAAGGGCTCGAGGTCGATGGCAGGAACGGCGGGCTTCTTTAAGGTAGCTGGCTTCCCGCCGTCCTCCGCATAGTCGATCTTCGCCAGTGAGGGGACGCGTTAAAAGAGATAGAACGAGGTTTATTTACATGATAGTTAAAAGATGGAAACTGTACAGTGATTCAGAAGATCCCGCATTATGTACAACAGAGATTCAGTTCATGATTCCACGCGTATTCACAAAATGTCTTCGGCTTTTATAGCCCGCCATCTCCTTACACGGAGGTCCGAAGAAGGCGGTTGTCACTCTCGCCACAAATCAGGTGACGAAGTCTCAATGGTCCACCCACCAGAAAGGGTGCAGATATCGCGCCACTCGGCTGGGCGAAAAGGTCCAATGGTAGCACGAGCACACCACACAATGACGTACCCGGCCCTCGCCTTGAAGGCACCGCAGGGCGAGGAGGTAGAGTCCGGAGAGGGAAAGTTGAGATCCTCCGGGGAGATGACCGCTGACACGCACGTCAGCATCAGTCCATGGCTGCTTTCAGCTACAGGCTTCCAGAACTTTCTCGAACATGGCAGCCCAAACACTCGATCCCTGAGAACGGGCTGTCGGTGCTTTGCGATGGCATCGCGTAGATTAGAATAGCCGAGTCGAGAGGTTGTCCTAATAAGACCAGCCACAGTGGCACCGCCCCCCCCCCCCCCCCCTGTTCGAGCCCGTTCAACAAAGGCTTGTCGCGCGAAGCTTTCGCTGAGTCCCGACTGCTACCTGGAACATCTACAGGACAGCGTCTTGCAGACTGGGCGCCGATGGAATTGAAAGCCTCCCTAGTAGACCGACTTACGCACTATGGCGTCTGCGAATTGCCGGGCCAAACGTAACACTATCTATCCAGCCACCTACGACTTTTAGCTCTCCTGACCGTTTCGATTATGGTATCGATACCAAACTTGGTATAGCATAACATGACTGCATGGAGAACATGTTTGGCTAGTCATAACATGAAAATCATGATATGTGTGTCAAGAATATTATGATTTACATTTCATGGTCTTGAAGCAATTGCGGTGGTTTCGTTCATATGACATGTTGCAAAACTCGTATGTTATGACATGATTGCATGACGAGCACAAGCAAAGGGACCCTAACTTGAAAATCATGACATGCGTGTCATGTAACAACATGACTACATGCCACGCTCATGATGCGCTCGCGGCCGTTTCGCTAGCGTCACATATACTTAATTTGGTATTACTGCACGTGAACAGATAACGAAGGTATGCAACTGGTGCAAACATGATAATCATGAGATGCGTGTCATCTAACAACATGACTACATGCCACGCTGATGATGCGCTGGCGGCCGTTACGCTAGCTTAATTTATGCCAAATTTGGTATTACGGGACGCGAATGGATGACGAAGATATGATACTGGCGCAAACATGATAAGTTTGAGATGCGTGTCATGTAACAACATGACTACATGTATACGTTCATGATGCACTCGAGGCCGTTTCACTAGCTTCACATGTACCAAACTCGGTATTACACGATGCGAACGGGCGACATAGGTAAATGACACATCCAAACCTGATAACCACGACATGTGTGTCATGTCACAACATGACTACATGCCACACTGATGATGCGCTCGTGGCCGTTTTGCTAGCTTCACAAATGCCAAATTCGGTATTACGTGGCGCCAATGGATGACGAAGGTATGTGACTGGTGCAAACATGATAATCATGAGATGCATGTCATGTGAGAACGACTACATGCCAGAGTCAAGACACCAATATATTTCGACGTGACGCGGTGCGCGTGCTTGCCGGCGTTGCCACGCCTGGCGCCGGCCCTGTCATATACTCGCAGGCGCGCGGCGCGCTGCGTTGCTTTGACACATGCGCGTTTCAGTGCGTCCGGTGTCCCTCCGTGACGAAAAAAAGGGAGACGCAGTGTTGTCTGGGTAACGCATCGGCGCGAAATGCACCACGTCGCATTTCGTGCCTGTTTCCCGTCGGGCCGCGCCGACGGACGCTGGTCGCACCTGTCTATAGAGTGCTCGCATTTTGCTAACGTAGCGTCGCTGTGCTCAGCGTGCGCGCGCGTCAACGCTACGTTGGAGTATATTGGGCCCTTCATGATGCGCTCGCGGCCGTTTCGTTAGCTTCACATATACCGAAATTTGTGTTACGTGACGTCAGTTAATGACGAAATATATGACTGGCGCAAACATAATAATCCTGACAAGCGTGTCATGTAAGAACATGACAACATATTCCGCTCATAGCGTGCTCGCGGCTGTTTCGCTAGCTCCACATATACTAAATTTGGTATCACGTGGCGTGAATAGATGACGAAGGTAAATGACACATACGAACAGGATAATCATGACACGGAAATCATGTATGATATCATTCACTTCCACCTCGTAACGTTGTCCTGATTTTAAAGTGACATATCAACATTTCTTATTCTTGCTTCGCATATCATCGATTTTAACTGTACGTGGTATCTATAATTTTTTTTTCACCTTTTGAAGCTCTGACTATGGTGCGTCTAACTCCGGCGCTGGTGTTTTCCATCCTTTTTTTTTTCTCTTCCGTGTATTTGTGTCTGACTACGCTGGCGTTTCACGGTCGCTTTGTCGGCTCGGACAGACGTATCGGCCCTTCGGCGACGCTAAAACTATCTGGGGATCGTACGTTGCAAACCCACCTTGCGATTATTCGGCATGCCTTCACGGGGGCTTCGGGAATTTCAGCCATCTGGTGTTTTCAAACGACGTACACTACGCGGTCCTCTACTAATCTCCTTCATCGCAAAGCGACTGCCGCGTGAGGGATCGAACCCGCTACCTTCTGGTCAGCAGTCCAGTACCGCAACTGCTGATGCAACGCGGCGGGCGTGTGGCGACGCTCGCCTCCACGGACAAGCAAGCGCCCACGTTGCAAACGTGCAGCAGGCTAGGCTTACTTGTATCAAACGAGGCACCTGCGAGACCCTAAAACGCTACGTAAACAAATACGCAATTACTTTACAGTTTTATCAGAGTCAGCGCCCTTCACCTCCCGACACCCCCCGTCGAGCAAGGTATACAGAGAGGGAGCCCAACGTTAGTCGAGCTTTAGCCTAGCGTTCGACCTGCCACACTGGCCCTGTTCTGAAGTGGCATTTCCATAGGAGTGCGCCGAATGTTTCACGCACGATGATGTTTACACATTTCCTTCAAGGCACACATTATGCACGGTATGCAATCACTGTTTCGTTTCGCCGTCAAGCTGATGCGGGCGTCACGACGTGGAATCGAAACCGTGACCCGGCACCCAGCTGTGTACCTGTATAATTGAGGATACATCCGCTCCGAGGGTAGTTGGGTGCAGGCCTTGTAAAAGTCAATACGGGGAGAAACGTAAAAAGCTATTGGCCTCGAGCATAGAGTTTTCTGATATACAATAGAGGGAACTCTGGCACTAGTGTCTATGGGAGCTGCAACGCACGGTGCTTCAGCGAGCATGGGAATGATGGGTAGTATACACACATTTGTCTAATCTTCGTATACTTCTGGCCTGCTTCTGGCTCCGTATGTGTTCATGTGCCATGGCTTGGACCTGTTTTCTTACGAAACAAATATTAGCAAATGTTCAGTGGTTGCGCTTCCCCATCTTATTCTCTTAGACTTACCTTTCCAAATCGGGTCACGAAGTTCAAGAGGGTTGAATTTTTCTTTCAAAACAAAACCGAAACACAGCAATAAACGAAGCCGCAAGTAAGATTCGCCACCCGCAAGTACGAAGACTAGGCAAGTGTGTCTACTACCCATCATTCCCATGGTCACTGAACGATCGCAGCGCCAGAGTCCCCTCTAGTTAATTTTAGAAAACTTTCTAGCCTTGGGGACATACCGTGGTGCCACCAAAGAGGATTAAAGAAACAAATGCTGGAGTGGAAGCTCCTGCGATTGCTTGCCAGCAGAAGTGAAGCCACCTATTGCCACTGCCATGATGGCGGAAACATGCTATTTTCCGATAGTGCCCACTTAAAGATCAGGTGGCTTTCATACGTTATGTAAATGCTACGTTAGTTCTATATTAAAGGATAGTTCCCGACGAAATAACACACAGAAACAAGTATGGATGGCTGAATCTTCAAAGAACTTCGCCTCCAATTAGAGGCTCACTACGGAAAACTAGTAACATTAAGACGCACTTGGAGCACTGTGTGGCCCGAAAAAGTTCCCACATAAAACGCGTTGGGCGTGCGAGGAAAACGCTTCGTTTTTAATCGCTGAACGGCGATAATTTATCATGCCCCTAGTAAGATGGCCACCACAGCCACCATCTTGCCAGAGGAA
This sequence comes from Rhipicephalus microplus, assembly GCF_043290135.1. Lineage (NCBI taxonomy): Eukaryota > Metazoa > Arthropoda > Arachnida > Ixodida > Ixodidae > Rhipicephalus > Rhipicephalus microplus. Next base: position 172,465,675 of record NC_134705.1, read on the forward strand.
CGGCTTCATTTTTGCGCAATCATTTCCACTACAGCAATTTTTTTAATCCTCCTTGGGTGCCACTTACACGATGACGTCACTCATAGGATACCGGGTTGTGTTGCCTGCTAGAACACCTCATTTCCTGCGCTTTTGCTGTGGACACCTTGCGTGCTTCCCTTTGTTTTGAAGCTCAGTGGTTAAAGTAGCGGTAACACCTGATATTATGGGCAAGGAAACCATAAATTGGTGCCCCCGGTGGCACTCTCGTGTCTAATTTACATCGTTAAATTGCGACTAAGAACCAGTGAAGACATGGAGGGCGATGCAAGTGGTGTCGCGAAAGCAAAGCTGCCGTTTTCCACAACTACTACCCTATCTGTGACGTCGGGACGTCAAAACGATCGCAGCGCCGGCCTCTCTAGTGGAGGCCCTCGCCGCCAATACTTGAAGGATCTTTAAGCTTCTCTTTCAAGAGTAGAACGTGACGGCGTAATTGGGTTTCTCTCGCATCACTATTTCATTTTCCTTGGTGTGCATTTCAACTTAATGTTGCGCAATGCCCATTACACCATAATTATTCGTTATGCGAATTAGCGAAGTGCCCATTTGGCATCCGTAAGGCGACACGAACATCTACCCAGCTGCCCACTCTTGTGGGCAGCTGGGTGAGCGCTTTGTAATGGGTAAACCTTCATATGCTATCTCGAGTTTCATGTCCCAAAACCCTCACAGGGTTATGAGAGACGCCGTGGTGGAGGGCTCCAGAAATGCTGACCATCTCTTAGGTATTCCTTGGCGCGTAGTGAAATCGCACAGTACACGAGCTTGTGTCGTGCCGTTTCGTTGTTCGTCGATTTTGTTTTGTTTCACTGTATAGCGCGCAAAACCGTTTACACTAAGTACACGGGCCTGCGCCACATAGCCCCTACCGAGATGCGACCGAAGTGATAGGGATCGAACCCACGACCTTCGGGTTATTGAACGGGCCTATAAGGCACCCTTCTAGTCACTTCAGAAGGGTGCCTAGAAGAAGTGACTTCAGAAGTGACTACAAGAATAAGAATGGGGTGGAGCACATTTGGCAAGCACACTCAAATAATGACAGGTAGATTGCCACTATCCCTCAAGAGGAAGGTATATAACAGCTGTATCTTGCCGGTACTTAGCTACGGAGCAGCAACCTGGAGACTTACAAAGAAGGTTCAGCTTAAATTGAGGACGACGCAGCGAGCAATGGAAAGAAAAATGGTAGGTGTAACCTTAAGAGACAAGAAAAGAGCAGAGTGGATTAGGGGACAAACGGGGGTTAAGGATATCATAGCTGCAATAAAGAAGAGGAAATGGACATGGGCCGGGCATGTAGCGCGTAGACAGGATAACCGCTGGTCATTAAGGGTAACTAACTGGATTCCCAGAGAAGGGAAGCGGGTTAGGGGGAGACAGAAGGTTAGGTGGGCAGACGAGATTAAGAAGTTTGCAGGTATAAATTGGCAGCAGCAAGCACAGGACCGGGTTAACTGGCGGAACATGGGAGAGGCCTTTGTCCTGCAGAGGACGTAGTCAGGCTGATGATGATGATGATGATGATGATGATGATGATGATGATGATGATGATGATGATGATGATGATGATGATAAGGCACCCGCTAGCTGCGGAAGTCAGATGATGTGACGCCTGGTGATGTTTTACGCTTTTGCCACCCAATTTCACATGCGTTAGTGCGACTCCTCGTAGTTCGTCACATCTGCACATAGTTGTTTTTTTTTTCGGTACACTCGAGCACTCACGTAGCACCGTGGTAGACTTACTACTTGTCTCGGACGGTACCGGGGTTCGATTCCGGAACCGAACTGTAACTATAACAGCTGAATGGTTTAATTTCGGAGGAACCGCGTTGGTGGCAAACAAAAATTATGATCGTCACGAACCAGCTCGCGCTCTCCTTGCTTTCTTTTTTTTTCCTTTTCGTCTTCTTCGTCGTCTTCTGCGTCACTCCCACAACAGGTGTGCCGATTCACCCGGCTTGGTGCGCAATAACGCTGACGGTCGATAGGACAATTAAACCCTGAAAAAAGAAAGATAATTAGTGAAATACGGGAAAAGAAAGGGAATAAAAGAGAAAAAAAGGACAAAGAAAGAAATAAACAGAGAGAGAACGAAATAAAAAGAAACAGACACAATAAGAGATAGAAAAAAAAAAAAACTGAGAGCAAGGCATAAACAGAAATAGAGGAAGGAACAAAAAGAAAGAGGGAGCGAGAAATTGGTATGAAGAAAGGAAAAGAAGAAAGAGCGAAAAAGAATGACTAGCAATAGAAAGACAGAAATAGAAATGAACAGATACAAATAGGTAGAAAGAAAGAAAGAGAAAAATAAAGAGAAATTGGGAGGGCCACTCAACTTCACACTTCCTTCAAGCTTGGCGCCACTCTAGTAAGAAAACTTAGTTCTTTTTTTTACCGTTTGTATATTTAGCTATTTTCTCGCTCCCGATGAACAACGACACCGACACCTGAATTTCAGCGACGCGATATACGAAACGCAATCGCGCTGAAAGGAATCAGCGCGACGTAAATGGTATACACTTGGTAAATGGCGCGATACCGGGTTTCATCGTCACTGCACTGAATTATTTCGGTGCGCACCGAGTCGAGGTGGACAGAGTGGATAAAAGGAAGGGAAGCCGTGGTCAGGGAGCCGTATAATCGGAGATGTTGGGCGAGAGATACGCAAGTGTGCAGCAAGAGACGTGCAATCGGAAAGAAAGAAAGAAAGAAAGAAAGAAAGAAAGAAAGAAAGAAAGAAAGAAAGAAAGAAAGAAAGAAAGAAAGAAAGAAAGATATGATGGGGGGAGGGGGGTTACGTGGCGGTCTGCTAAAAGGCTCTTGGCCCGCTGACCGTTGTCCGACGCCAGATCACGTTGTCGGGCAGGCAGGCAGGAGCAGTCCTTGACACTGGCGGTTGCAGCACTCACGCGCTGAAGTGTAGCACGTTTACGTCTTTCTTTTTTTTTTTTCGACGGGGCCATCTCCATCTCGATCGTGCGGCACGTCATTGCTTGCGCGCGCGCTTTTTTGGACGTCGGCATTTTGAGAGGCGAAGGGGCCAGCGACGAGCAGCGGTACCTTGCTGTGCGCGGCGCTGAGAAAAGAGAGAGAGAGAGAGAGACGCATGTTTCGCCCGTGCTCCGTAGTGGTTTGATAGAAAGGCGAGGGGCCACCCGTCGTCATCATTTGACAAGTCCAAGGAAGCGTTGGGACAGCGTGGGACGAATGTGCCTCTCTGTGACGCCACGCTGTTAACGCTCCTCCTGTGGACAAATTTACACATGAACTCACTGCGAATATGATCAAAACAGTGCTAATGAAATGGGGACTAAGAAAGGGAAGACACAACAAGAGCGTTGCGTTTCAATTGGAAGATTTTATTTGAAAGAAGACCTTCAGTAGTACTATTAACTGCGTATTCATCATCATCATCATCATCATCATCAGCCTGACTACGTCCACTGCAGGACAAAGGCCTCTCCCATGTTCCGCCAGTTAACCCGGTCCTGTGCTTGCTGCTGCCAATTTATACCCTCAAACTTCTTAATATCATCTGCCCACCTAACCTTCTGTCTCCCCCTAACCCGCTTCCCTTCTCTGGGAATCCAGTCAGTTACCCTTAATGACCAGCGGTTATCCTGTCTACGCGCTACATGCCCTGCCCATGTCCATTTCTTCATCTTGATTTCAGCTATGATATCCTTAACCCCCGTTTGTTCCCTAATCCACTCTGCTCTCTTCTTGTCTCTTAAGGTTACACCTACCATTTTTCTTTCCATTGCTCGCTGCGTCGTCCTCAATTTAAGCTGAACCCTCTTTGTAAGTCTCCAGGTTTCTGCTCCGTAGCTAAGTACCGGCAAGATACAGCTGTTATATACCTTCCTCTTGAGGGATAGTGGCAATCTACCTGTCATAATTTGAGAGTGCTTGCCGAATGTGCTCCACCCCATTCTTATTCTTCTAGTTACTTCAATCTCGTGGTTCGGCTCTGCGGTTATTACCTGCCCTAAGTAGACATAGTCTTTTACAACTTCAAGTGCACTATTACCTATCTCGAAGCGCTGCTCCTTGCCGAGGTTGTTGTACATTACTTTCGTTTTCTGCAGATTAATTTTAAGACCCACCTTTCTGCTCTCCTTGTCTAACTCCGTAATCATGAGTTGCAATTCGTCCCCTGAGTTACTCAGCAATGCAATGTCATCGGCGAAGCGCAGGTTACTAAGGTATTCTCCATTGACTCTTATCCCTAACTGCTCCCATTCTAGGCTTCTGAAAACCTCCTGTAAGCACGCGGTAAATAGCATTGGGGAAATTGTGTCCCCCTGCCTTACACCCTTCTTGATTGGTATTCTGTTGCTTTCTTTATGAAGCACTATGGCAGCAGTTGATCCCCTGTAGATTTCTTCCAGAATGTTTATATATACTTCATCTACGCCCTGATTCCGCAGTGTTTGCATGACGGCTGATATTTCTACTGAATCAAACGCCTTCTCGTAATCTATGAAGGCTATGTATAGTGGTTGGTTATACTCTGAGCATTTCTCTATTACCTGATTGATAGTATGAATGTGGTCAATTGTTGAGTAGCCTGTTCGAAATCCTGCTTGTTCCTTTGGTTGATTGAATTCTAATGTTTTCTTTACTCTGTTAGCAATTACCTTTGTAAATAGCTTGTATACTACAGAGAGCAAGCTGATCGGCCTGTAATTCTTCAAGTCCTTGTCATCTCCTTTCTTATGTATTAAGATGATGTTAGCGTTCTTCCAAGACTCTGGTACTCTTCCCGTCAGGAGACACCTCGTAAACAGGGTGGCTAGTTTTTCTAACACAATCTGTCTTCCATCTTTCAGCAAATCTGATGTTACCTGATCCTCACCAGCAGCTTTGCCCCTTTGCATGCCCTCCAAAGCTTTTCTGACTTCTTCTATCATTACTGGTGGGGTGTAATCTGGGTTACTGCTAGTTCTTATTTATTTATTTATTTATTTATTTAATAATACTGTCAACCCTCCAAGAGGGTCATAACAGAGAGGACAATACAATTACATACATAAATGTACAAGGTACATAAAGTTGCGTAACACTCGGCACTTCACAATGAAAACTGGTATTTCATTAATAACAATTCAGAATTCAAAATAACAATTCAAAATTCACTGACATATTCCAAAATAATGGACATGAGGTCGCTTACATCAAACTCAACAATCTCGTAAGTGTGCCTCTACAGCATTTTCGAAGTCGGTGACATTGTTTAAAACAACAATTGCGTTTGGTAGTTTGTTCCACATTTCTACGACATCCGGGAAGAAAGAATATCGAAACATGTCAGTATTTGTTTGGTATGGTTTTATGACGCAATCGTGGTTAGTTCGGGGATTTATTTTGCCTGGGGGGTGTAAATATTTGAACTTATCAATCTTAAGTTGATCGTGAATTATTTGGAAGAATACCTTCAGCCTATATTTTTTTCTCCGCAGTTCAAGAGTATCTAAGTTGCATCTCTGTAACATCAGCGTGACCGATTCCTTTCTTCGGTATGTTGAACAAATAAAACGCGCCGCCAGTCTTTGTATTCTTTCCAGCTTCTTCTTAAGGGTCGCTTGATGGGGACTCCAAACAACGGCTGAGTATTCTAGTATCGTCCTAATGAAGGTGGTGTATGCAATATGTTTTACGTCACGCGATGCATGTTCCAGTTTTTTCCTCAATATGTACAACTTTTGATAGTATTAAGGTCGTGGTTGTCTCGGCTACTGTACAGATCTCTGTAAAACTCCTCCGCTATTTTAACTATCCTATCCATATTGGTAGTTATTTTGCCTTCTTTGTCCCTTAGTGCATACATCCGACTTTTGCCTATCCCAAGTTTCCTCTTCAATGCTTTGACACTTCCTCCGTTTTTCAGAGCGTGTTCAATTCTCTCCATGTTATACCTTCTTACATCGCATACCTTACGTCTATTAATCAACTTCGAAAGCTCTGCCAGTTCTATTTTGTCTGTTGTACTTGACACTTTCATGATTTGACGCTTCTTAATTAGGTTCTTCGTTTCTTGGGAAAGCTTGCCAGTGTCCTGTCTAACTACCCGGCCTCCAACTTCCACTGCACACTCCGTAATGATACTCGTCAGATTATCATTCATTGTATCTACGCTAAGGTTGGTTTCCTCACTAAGAGCCGAGTACCTGTTCTGCAGCGACACTCTGAATTCCTGTACTTTCTCTCTCAGTGCTAGCTGATTGATTGGCTTCTTGCGTATCAGTTTCTGTCGTTCCTTCTTCAAGTCTAGGCGAATTCGAGACCGTACCATTCTATGGTCACTGCATCGTACCTTGCCAATCACTTCCACATCCTTAACGATTCCAGGGTGTTCACTCATTATAAAGTCTATTTCGTTCTTATTTTCGCCATTAGGGCTCCTCCATGTCCACTTGCGGTTTTCTCGTTTTCGGTAGAAGGTATTCAAAATCCGTAAATTATTGCGTTCTGCGAATTCTACTAGTAGCTCTCCTCTGGCGTTTCTAGTACCGATGCCATAATCTCCTACTGCCTGGTCTCCAGCCTGCTTCTTCCCTACCTTTGCATTAAAGTCGCCCATCACTATAGTATACTGTGTTTTTACCTTACTCATTGCCGATTCCACGTCTTCATAGAAGCTTTCAACTGAAGCGTCATCATGGCTGGATGTAGGCGCGTAAGCCTGTACTACCTTCATTTTGTATCTTTTATTCAGTTTAATTACGATACCTGCCACCCTTTCATTAATGCTATAGTATTCCTCTATGTTGCCAGCTATGTTTCTGTGAATTAGGAACCCCACTCCCAGTTCTCTTCTGTCTGCCAAGCCCCTGTAGCAAAGGACGTGCCCATTCTGTAGCACCGTATAGGCCTCATCTGTCCTCCTAACCTCACTGAGCCCTATTATATCCCATTTAACACCATCTAGCTCCTCGAATAGTACAGCTAGACTTCCCTCACTAGATAAGGTTCTAGCGTTAAACGTTGCCAAGTTCAGGTTCCAATGGCGGCCTGTCCGGATCCAGAGATTCTTAGCACCCTCTGCTACGTTGCAGATCTGACCGCCGCCGTGGTCAGTTGCTTCGCAGCTGCTGGGGACTGAGGGCCGTGAGTTATTTGACGTAAGCATGTGGGAGGTAGTGGCCAGATACTGCACCAGTGTGGCCAATCCTTCTCTGGTGAGGGAGTGCGTTCTCGGCGGTGTTTGCCGGTGAGGCCGCACCCCAGGCCTCCTAATGCAGTTCCATCAACACGCGGATTTTTTTTTGTTTTTTTTAATCCTGTTGGGAACTGCGCGGTACCGGGATTTGAACCACGGACCTCTTGCATGCGAGGTCTTGCATACGACCTCTTGCATGCGAGGTATATATATATATATATATATATATATATATATATATATATATATATATATATATATATATATATATATGCGCGCAAGGGTTTCGCAGTACTCTGCACAATTTCGTATATTATTTTTCCACTGCAATCTCCTCTTCAGAGAGGACATTGGCGAGGACGATGATGCGCGATTGTGGAGGCTCACGCTGCATACATGCAGAACACCATGAAAGCAGTGCCAGAGCGTGCACAGCTGGCACGTGTTATGTACATTAGACGAAGGCGCGCGCGCGGCGGTCAGTGGAAAATTTCTCCAGTTGCGGACCCTCAGTGCTTTTAGACGCACCACGTTCCTATAGCTTCGGCGCGGTGCCAGAGACTTTTTTTTTTCTCTCTCTCTATCTCTGAGCTCGGCGCTTCTGCAACGTTCGAGGACAGGGGGGAAAATAGGCGTGCAAACCGTTAAACACAAAACGCGAGATGCCCCAGGCTGCCTCTTTGTCTGTTTTGCTTGTATCTCCTTTCGTTTCTTTCAACGAAAGATAGTCGCCAACTCGCGAAGCTGGAAAATCATTGCTGCACGAACATCCTCTCGAAACCAGAGCGCCGCATGCGAGCCGCCGTTCACAATAAACTACGGATAGTCTAAGGAGGCTACATTGTCACTTTATAAAAGAAAACACTGGCGCTGAAAGAAAACACTGGCGCTTACCATTCACGACAAAAACATAAAAGACTGCGATTATATCAAGAGGAAAATCAATAAATCTCGCCCCGTTAGTAAAAACCGTTTTCAGGCAATAAAAAACCACGAATTCAATCTGCAGAGGATGAGGAATAACAAACAAAACTAACAAGCTATGATGCATGCGGGTAATGCACTACGAAGAGCATCGCGATGATCGAGCGGGCGTTTCTTTCCTTGTCTCCGCTTTGGGGAGCAACCTGTAATTCGACCACGGAAGCATTTGCCCTCTTCCAGATGACTCCCTCTTCCGAGAAGCGATGAGTTATGAAACAGCTGGGCAAAGCTTAATGGGAGAACGCATGGCGAAACCAAACCTTTTTTCGTGCGCGCTATCGCTACGTTCCAGAACATCGGGACCTTTTTGTACGTGTCAGCTGTGATAAGCGCATTAACGGAAGATGCCTGGGAAGTACCGAACCCTTAAGATCGACAACGCCACTAGAAAAAAAAAAAAAAACGTTACCTTGCGGATCTCCCAGCAGGGATCATTTGGCGCTCTAAATGTTCGTATACGTGCAGTAAAAATGAGTAGTTATGCGATAACCACAGCTATTCAAGTGACTCGCAGTGATGGAAGTGGATTTTTTTCATTTTTTGGAGCATACTTTGGAGCAGGAAAAGTACTACTTTGGAGCAGTCATAAGAGTTTTCGTAATAGATAATAAATTCGTCATGTATTAATTCAGATCAGAGAATTGTCGAAGCATCTCGTAAATATTTTTATTATGTATTTGCCAGACAACAATCAAAGTAAATTTCATGAAGAAAACAATGGCAGGTTGTCAAGAATGTGCTGTGAAATGAGCCACAATTTGAAATATTAGTATTTGGGGCAGAAAATAAACCGGAAAAGCTAAACCAGAAAAGATAATAGATAATTAAACCGGAAAAGATAATAGGTATGAGATAAAAGCAATCCAGCTCATTTTCACATTTCACCACGCTAGCCTACATGTCCAGCTGAGACAGAAAAAAAAAACAGTTTATATGGTAATATGACAGTTCTGTCGCATAAATGGGATCAGAACTGATATTGCTGCACAATGGGATGAAAGCAGACCGATATATTTTCAAGTTTCTTAAGGAGTTATGAGTTGATCAAAGAGTAAAAGTTTGTCACTCCCGTTTTCTCAGTGTCATTTCGGAGCAGCTTCGGAGCGATTGCTAACAAAAATTACTGTTTGGAGCAGCATGGAGCAACATTTCTCTTTTGGAGCAGTTTAGAGCAATTGGAGCAGCACTTCTATCACTGAGTGAGACAAGTATTCCAGACGTCCGTGAACGCTTACCAAGGGGGAAGCAACGAGGCAGCTACGTGTTACATCTCAGTCACTCCAAAACATAAATCACACACATTGCCTTTTCAGTATTAGCCTCAAGGACGTAGCATGGCGCCACCTACGCTGTGACGTCACTCAGAGAATGGTGGGTTGTGGTGTCGGTAGCTGGAAAACCACATTTACGAAGCTCTCGCACCACGCGTGATTTCCCCGTGTTTGATTCAAGCTCATTCCTTAGGAAAGCAGCATGGTTTGATAATCCGGGCAAGCAAACCAAGTGCCACCCGCGTGTCTAATTAGCATGCTATACAGTGGTGACTTGAAGCAGTAACATCAGACGTCATGGAGGGCGACGAAAGTGGCGTCGCGAAGCTGTTAATGCTAAAACATTTCTCGGGATTTGTAACTTGCAACGACGGGGGAAACGCACCACCGAGCTGTAATACCATTCCGCATGCGGTGCACATGCACTATCCAGCCCCTCGTGCCAACAAACAATATAGCTGGAGCTTTCAGAGATTGATTTAGGGAGTGGCGCACATTTCCTTTCCTCTGTAAATGACGCAATATATTGTGCGTGTGAGTGACTGTATGTGCTTAACTGTTAAGTGTTGATGTCAGTGTATAGCCATATAGTGACCACCACCCAGCACTCGGAGTGGCTTGTCAGGCGAAAAGCCAGGCGAACATGAATGAGTCCATAATTTTATAAAAGCATTGCTCTCTCCCTTGTACCTGTGTACGTAGAAAACATACATCAGGCCACTCATAGTTCTCACACGTCCCAAGTTACGGCAACCCGTTCACATCACATAATATCGCGTAATCGTTGATGCGGCTATATATATATTTTTTTCAACTTTCGGCTCGTTCCAATGTCGCGGGGTCGCCCAAGGGTAGGCTTGTGGTGGTCGGACCGGCTTTGTTGTTCCAGCGCTAGCTTCGTTCCTGCGAAAGGTTCTTTCTCATGGAGAGGAGGGTCGCGAACGGCTTTTCGCGGCGCCGGATAGTCTGCGGGGGAGCTACACTGTGGAAGCCTAAACGGGCGTCGCCGTAGTTCACTGTGTGTGTTTACTTTAGGACAGCAATCCTCAAGGTGAAACTCGGTGGAGGCCCCCGCGCTTGAATGTACCTGTTTGAATTCGTTCCAGTCAATTTGAGTCGTCAGCGGAGACGTTTGTGTGGTTCTTTCCGGTTTGGTCTCCAGGCAAGCTCTCGGATTGTTGCTAGGGGAGCCCGGGGGGGGGGGGGGGGGAGAGTCGCGCAGAAGACGCCGCGAGAGCAGGTTGCAGCGTGTGCTGCGCAGAGTTGTCCCAGTTAAAAGTTGACAGTTAGCACGCAACTTATCATGAATTGAATTGAATTGAATATAACAATTCATGATAAGTTACGTGCTAACTGTCAACTTTTTTTGGGGGGTGGGGGGACGACACAGACAATGCGTGTCAGTGTCTTACAAATTACCGTGCAATGTCAGGGTTTTCGTGAAATTTTTCCCTTGACAACATAAGAATTATAAATGTTAACGCCTGTTGCCTTATCAATAAAACAGCCCAGCTTGAGGCAGTTCTTCTCTCTCATAGCCCACAGGTCACCGTGATCACTGAAACTTGGTTGCATAGAGACATTTCTGATAATGTCTTGATTCAGCCTTCGTACAAAATATTTCGTCATTATCGACAAACTAGACGGGGCGGAGTTGTTGTAGTAATTAAATCAGCCATTGAATGCACTTCTTTACATGCAATCGTTGATGTTGAATGTTTATGCCTCAAGTTGAACCTTTCTGGCACTGTTTTTCTTTTGCATGCTGTTTACAGACCCCCTGATTTATCTCCTGTTTTATTTATCTAACCAAATCACTTGAGACAACGTAAAAATCACAAAACTCATACTTCTCGGTGACTTTAATCTCCTATCTATTAACCTGAGCCGCTTATCATACAATCCAGAATCTGCATGTGATGCAGATCTAATGTTTGATATGCTTCTTCAAAAAACAACTTTGTCCACATCGTTGAGGAACCCACGCACATTGCCAATAATGCAAGTTCTGTGCTTGATGTGGTGTTCGTAGATCGGTACGTCTCAGATTACGAAGTTTCTGTTGAACAGGGTTTCTCTGATCACGTGCTGATTTTTGATTCAATTCTACTTCCTGTTAATAATGTAACACACCTGTCTGGGCTCAAAACTGTGAAAAACTATATGCCTGCCAATGATGATGCCATATTGAATCATCTCAAAACTGAACTTGCTGTATTTTGTGAGAGTGATCCCTTACTGCTTTGGTCGAACTTCGAAAATATTTGCCTATAATGAATCGACATTTTGTATGCAGTAAAGTTGAAAAAAACAAAAACGCCCAAACATACTCTTTGAATGAACGGACACAATATTCACCAAAAATATAAAGCAAAGCGTTTGAGAAAATGGCCGCCGTCTTCACATGCATTACAAGTTCCTACAAAACTCTGTGAGGCTGTTTGAAAGGCAAAAAAGTTTTACTTCAACACCACCTTGCCGAGCTTTATCAAAGACTATCCACAGTGTGACGAGGTTTATTAGTCAATAACGACAACGGCAAGACAGCGTGAAGAACCGTCCAGCAGAGATCAGCACAGCAGCGGGCCGAAGCACGAGCCGAGAGAGCCGGGCGTTGGCGATGCTGCTCGCCGCAGGCACATCTTCTTCTTCACAATCGCCCCCGCTGAAAAAGGAGCCATCCTGACGACTTAAGAAGTTTCAGGCAGAGGCTCATGGTATGGTTTCAGTCGGGAAACATGGACGATGTCACGTGCGCGCCGGCGCATGTCGTCCGATCGGGAAACTGGCTCAATTAGAAAATTAACCGGAGAGGTTTTCTCCAAAACGGTGTAAGGCCCCTCGTACCGGGGGACAAGTTTCGAGGAGAGTCCCGGTGTTTGGTGTGGAATGGCGAGCCACACAAGAAAGAGACCATGGGGCATAGCTGGGATCTGAAAGGACGGTGCTACGGTATTCTTTCTGGCGTTGCGGCTCTTTCGAGGTGAACGCACGGGCGAGCTGGCGGCACTCTTCGGCTTTTCGAGCAGCATCGGAGACAGGTGGGCACTCGGAAGCATCAGGACGGTAGGGTAGTAGGGTATCAATCGTATGGGAAGACTCGCGTCCATAAAGAAGAAAGAAAGGTGAGAATCCCGTGGTGGTTTGTACTGCGGTGTTATATGCGAACGTGACATATGGGAGAACACGGTCCCAGTTGCTATGATCAGATGCCACGTACATTGCGAGCATATCACCCAGCGTGCGCTTGAACCGTTCCGTTAGCCCGTTAGTCTGCGGGTGGTATGCTGTCGTTTTCCGATGAATGACGTGGCATTCCGAAAGCAGAGTTTCGACGAGCTCGGAGAGGAAAGCGCGGCCTCTGTCACTAAGGAGCTCTCGAGGTGCACCATGTCGAAGGATAAAGCGACGTAAAATTAAAGAGGCGACATCCTGAGCTGTAGCGCTCAGCAAAGCGGCTGTTTCGGCGTAGTGTGTCAGGTGGTCAACTGCCACTATAATCCACCGATTACCATCTGATGTCCATGGAAGGGGGCCATAGAGGTCAACGCCGACGTGATCAAATGGCTTGGCAGGGCATGGAAGTGGCTGCAATGCACCAGTCGCACGTGGCGGTTGATTTGCGTCGCTGGCAGTCAGGACAGCACTGCACGAATTTGCATACAAAATTGTACATCTCGCGCCAGTAATAGCGATGGCAAAGGCGTTCATATGTTTTGAACACCCCGGCGTGGCCACATTGCGGATCGTCGTGAAGAGAGGCACATACTTGTGATCGTAAAGTGCATGGATTGGCCAGTAGCCACCGGCGGCCATCGGGAGCGTAGTTGCGTCGATGAAGAAGTTGATCGCGGATGGCGAAATGGAAAGCTTGACGTCGGAGGGATCGAGATACTAGAAGGTTGGGCGTGCCAGATAGATATTCGATAAGAGATGCGATCCATGGGTCATGACGTTGTTCGGTGGCAATCGAGTCGAGATTTAGCGACGACAAGGTGTCTCGAGGCGAGAGTTACCGCACGTCGGATATGGTGGTAAAGGTGAGCGGGACAGGGCATCAGCGTCAGAGTGTTTGCGTCCACAGCAGTATACGACGCGAATTTTGTACTCCTGGATGCGGAGTGCCCATCGCACAAGGCGGCCAGAAGGGTCTTTCAAAGTGGAGAGCCAGCAATGCGCGTGGTGATCAGTTACTAGATCGAACGGGCGGCCGTATAAATATGGCCGGAATTTTCAGGGTGCCCACACCAGAGCCAAACACTCTTTTTCTGTCACGCTGTAATTAGTTTCGGCTTTCGTCAGAGTGCGGCTAGCGTAGGCTACAACGTATTCTGAATAGCCGGGCTTTCGTTGAGCGAGGACAACGCCTAGCCCGACGCCGCTGGCGTCGGTGTGCACTTTGGTAGGAGCCGTCGGGTCGAAGTGGCGAAGAATAGGTGGGGAGGTGAGCAGACGGCGTAGAGTAGTGAAGGCAACGTCACATGCAGGGGGCCAGGAGGAGAGGTTCACGTCACCGCGAAGAAGCTGGGTTAATGGTGACATGATAGATGCAAAATTGCAAACAAAGCGCCGGAAATACGAGCATAGGCCTACAAAACTGCGAAGTTCTTTCATGGTCGTCGGCTTGGGAAATTCTGCGACTGCTCGAAGTTTTGCTGGGTCAGGTAACACGCCGTGCTTGGAAACGATGTGGCCTAGTATGACGAGCTCACGTCTAGCGAGGCGGCATTTTTTCAGGTTAAGCTGCAGGCCAGCGTTGATCAGACAAGTCAAAACGTGCCTGAGGCGAAAAAGGTGTGTAGGAAAATCATGGGAGAAAACCACGACATCGTCGAGGTAACAGAGGCACATATTCCACTTGAGGCCACGTAGCGTATTATCCATAAGACGTTCAAACGTGGCAGGCGCGTTACGAAGCCCAAAGGGCATGACGTTAAACTCGTATAGTCCATCTGGTGTAATAAATTCCGTTTTTTGGCGATCCGCTTCAGCCATTGGGACTTGCCAGTAGCCAGACCGCAAATCTAGAGACGAGAAAAATTCCGCTCCGTGCAGGGTGTCGATGACGTCATCAATGCGCGGCAAAGGATAGACGTACTTGCGAGTTATCTTATTCAAACAACGATAGTCCACGGAAATCGGATAGATCCGTTTTCCTTACGCAAGAGGACGGCAGGAGACGCCTAGGGACTGTGAGATGGTCGAATGACGTCTCTACGAAGCATATCTTCGACTTGATCGTTGATGACGCGGCGCTCTTCAGCGGAGACACTGTATGGTCTTTGACGCAGTGGCTGGTGTAGGCCGGTGTCAACATGATGTTTGACTTGTGACGTGTGGCCCAGTTGAGGCTGCGACACATCGAAAGAACTCCTGAACTCTTGCAGAAGATCCAGCAGGTCGGCATGTTCGGTAGGAGTGAGAGTGTCGGCGATGGCGCTGGAAAACGTATCATCGGACCACTCCCCCAGTTCCAACAGTGCTTTTGGGTGGTCGCAGTAGTCATCCGAGACATCAACCAAAGCCGAAGGGTCGAGATTCTGCACGCGGCCGAGACATTCCCCCGCAAGCAAAGTGACAGGTGTGGAAAGCGGATTGCTTACGAACATATTGCTTCTTCCGGCGGCAAGGTCAATTGTTGCGAAAGGTAGCGGCAGAGCTCGACGACTCTCGAAGATATCGGAAGGCATAAAAAGACATGTAGCATCAGTGTAGGCGTTGCATGAAACGGGAACAAGGGCAAAATTTCCAGGTGGAATATCGGTATCTTCATGAACGAGAAACTTCGGCGGCTGATGAAGAGCGTCAAGTAATGGGACATCACACAAGGGTGAAAACTCAACTTCGGTGCGAGCGCAGTCGATGACGGCATTATGGCGGGATAGGAAGTCTTACCCGAGGATGACGTAATGCGAACAGACAGCGAGAACAATAAATTCCACGATGTAAAGAATGCCTTCGATGGACACTCTTGCAGTGTAGGCTGCAAGAGGCGTTTCTTGCTGTGCGCTTACGATGTGAAGCGACAGTCCCGAAAGCGGCGCCGTGACTTTGCGCAATCAACGGCAGAGATTAGCGGCAATAACAGAAACAGCTGCGCCAGTGTCCACAAGGGCGAAAGTACAATAACCTTCAACAGTTACTGCGACCTTGTTAGCAGGAGAGGGGCGAGGGCTTAGACAGTTCAAAAACGGCGCAGTTCTTGCCTCTTGAACTGCGGTGCTTAGTTTTCCTGTTCGGAGGGTCCGGGGCGGCGACGCATGGGGGAGGGGGATCGCCAACGAGGAGACGGTGCGCGCTGCGGCTGGAAGTCAAGGTGGTCAGTAGGGACATAGCGAGGTGACGAGACCGGCCCGTATTGGTCGAAGGGTTGGCTGCCGGGTTGCGACGACCGGGCATATTTGCCGAACGTCTGGGGTCAACGGCGGCAGTAGCGGGCAACGTGTCCGGGAGTGAAGCCGGCGTAGCAAATCGGTCTGTTATCGGGCGTCCTCCATCGATTGGCGACTGGTGGTGCCGCCCAAGATATAGTATAAGCAGCCGGGTGTGCGGGCTATGAGCGCGTAGAGTAGGGCGGTTGCGGAAGCCAACACAAAGCGTCTGCATATGTGAGTGGGGCGGCTACGGGCTGCATCTCTTGCGAACAGGCGACTGGAGGAGCCACAGGCTGCGCTGCATATGTTAGGGGCGCGGCCACAGGCTGAATTGCTGGCGGATAGGCAACAGGGGCACCTACCGGCTGTGCGACACGCGGGCAGTGGACACGGCTAGATAGAGGCGGCTCGTAGCGCACAAGGGGAACAGCTTGTGCAGCCTCTTCCGATATAGCAGTGCGAAGCGGGGCGGGTAGACGGGTGGTGGTCTCGTGAGTAAAAAGCACTAGAGAAAGTTGACGGACGACTTCCTCACGGACAAAGACTCGGACTTGCTGAAGCAATGGTGAAATGTCAGGCATGGTGTCGAAACTGGACAGCGACTCACCACCACGCTGAGGTCGTCGAGTCAGAGAGCGTTGCTTCTTCAAGTTGTCGTAGCTTTGACACAAGCTGACGACTTCAGAAACTGTGCTCGGATTTCTAGCCAAGAGCATTTGAAATGCGCCATCGTCAATGCCCTTCAGGATGTGTTTGACCTTGTCCGACTCGGGCATGGTGTCATTCGCGCGTCGACAAAGGTCGACGACATCCTCAATATAGCTGGTGAAATTTTCGCCAGTCTGCTGAGAGCGGACGTGCAAGCGCTGTTCTGCCCGCTGCTTGCGGACAGCCGGCCAACCAAACACTTCAGCACATGACGTCTTGAAGACGCTCCATGTGGGGATGTTGTGTTTGTGGTTGTTAAACCACAATTCTGCGACGCCGGTTAGGTAAAATATGACGTGTCCCAGCTTGTCGGCTTCATCCCACTTATTATTGGCGCTCACCAGCTCGTAGTGCTCAAGCCAGTCTTCCACGTCGGTCCTATCCGCACCGCTGAAGACCTTCGGGTCCCGTAGCCTAGAATGGCCAGGGCAGTTGAACTGGGGCGACGATGCCGATGGGTTGGCGTTGTCAGTCATGACGGGCGGTAGCGTGCGGCTTCGCAGCTCCAGGGTGTAGCGACGGGGATAAACAGCACCCTCCACCAGATGTGACGAGGTTTATTAGTCGATAACGACAACGGCAAGACAGCGTGAAGAACCGTCCAGCAGAGATCAGCACAGCAGCGAGCCCAAGCACGAGCCGAGCCGGGCGTTGGCGATGCTGCTCGCCGCAGGCACATCTTCTTCTTCACAACAGAAGTATTGAAAATTTATTATAGAGGTCAAAGTGCCAGTACATAAAATTTCACTGTCAATCCGCTGTCAGTTTTAAATTACTGCCCAAGATCTATAATTTGTTCGTGTTGTGAACACGTGGAGAATATTGTGGCTACCTGCATAACTAAATTTTTAGATGACAATAACACACTGTCGCCACACCAACAAGGTTTTAGAAAAGAATTTTCTATCATTACTCAACTGGCTTTTGTTGTTCATTTTTTAGCATCCGTTCTTGACAGATGGTCAGGTCGACATGATCTTCTTGGATTACAGCAAAGCCTTTGACTGCATTTCTCATGATAAATTAATTGAAAAACTGTACATGATTGGCCTCCCCGGTTTTCTTATTTCATAAATTTCCACCTATTCATGGGTTTTCCGCTTATTTTTTAATGATCTTCTTGGATTACAGCAAAGCCTTTGACCGCATTACTCATGATAAATTCATTCAAAAACTGTACATGATTAGTCTTCCCGCTTTTCTTGTTTCATGGATTTCTGTCTATATGAGGAACTGCACACAATATGTAGAAATACATGAGAAAACATCGGGCACTCTTCCGGTATCTTCAATGGTGCCCTAGGACAGTGTCCTGGGGCCACTTTTGTTTCTCATAGTCTCAGTTTTCAATGATACAAAAAAGATAGGCTTATTTGCAGACTATTGTGTTTTATACAACGATATTCAATTCACAGACAATCAACGTGCGCTTAACGTAGCTTTCAGTAAAATCCTTACATGGTATGATAAATGGGGCATGGAGCTTAACACTGATAAGACTGTACTTCTTCGCGTCACAAAAAGACTTCACACACTTAAATTTTCCTATTCCATTGGTCCCAAACCCTTAACTGAGGTCTGCGAATTTAAGTACCTAGGTGTCACTCTAACAAATAACTTGAGCAAAAACACCCATATTGCAAACACATGTTCCGCTGCTTTTTGCAAACTTTGGTTTATATGGCACACCCTTAAAAATTCACCACCACATGTTAAACGCTTAGCTTACGAACACCTGATCCGGCCTAAGCTTGAATATGCTTCTATAATATGGGACCTATACACCAACATCAACATTAACATGCTAAAGGAAATTCAGCGAAAGGCTGTGTAGTTTATCTTTGCTTTATATGACCCCCAGTTTTCCATTACGTCATGTATGGAATCTAAAGAGGTTTTTTCACTGCAGCCACGGCGAAAGGATCAACGCTATAATTTTTATAATCTTTGTTTATTCGGGAGCTCGGGCTTGACCCAGCTTCATACCTATCTGCACTTACATCACGATGCACTCATCACACTTATGCGCTTTTTTTTAACTTTCTATTTTGTCAAAACAAATCTATTTAAATTCTCATTCTTTTCACAAACGATTTCTGGTTGAAATTATCAGTCTTATGATCAACTGTTGTCCTTAGCGCATTCGAGTGCCTTCTCTTAGGTTACTTTGTTAACAGTCCATTTTCCCAGGAATAATAAGAATTGGTTCTATTGCATTTGTCTAACAATTCTTGTGACTGTTACTATATTGTAGCGATGTTGAAGGACTCCGGGGTATAATAAAACGTATTTATTAAAAGGGTGAACTTGTGCCCGCAACTCAAAGTAACTGTGGTCGTAGAACTACGTGTCAGTCGAACACCAAAGATGTCCTTCAGCTGCGAGAAGTCCCGAGCGCGTGGCGCACATCAGCCGAGTCCAGCTGGGTGCTCGTGCTATCATCGTCTCTGCGCGACACAAGTCGGCGCACATGTGTGTCCCTGTGCGTGCGGTGATGGGCGCGTTGTTTGAATGCAGGCAAGATGTCGTGGTATAATCCCCCTCCTCATACGTATCGTCCCGATGTGTCAGGCAATGAATAGATTCCTGGTAGGCGTTACTGGTTTTCCGATGATCTTTCATAGTGAGGTTTCATCCGGACTACATGTAGAAACTCTGTAGGGTTGCGGCGTTTTGGGCTCTCATGTACAACCGATTTGACTTAGTATGTTACATCGCTTACACGATGGAGTACTTCGTAAGGCCCGAAGTATCGGCTAAGAAGTTTGTCAGAAAGTCCATGGCAACACTTCCATACTTCGTCACCGGGCTGATAATGCGCTTCGGTACGATGCTGATTGTACCGGTAGGAGTCGATACGCTCTTGGCGGTGTATTCTGTATCTCTCCATCTGTCGCGCTTCCTCAGCTCTTTGCAAGAAATCGTCTAGGTCGGGTGGATTGCTGCTTTCATCATTCAGTGGTAACATGGCATCTAGTAGAGTGGTGGCTGTTTGGCCGAATACGAGTTCGAATGATGCCACTATCGTTGTTTCTTGAACGGCTGTATTATATGCGAACATCATGTAGGACAATACTTCATCCCACAGTATATGTTTAACATATGTTTAACGTCGACATACATTGAAAGCATATCAGTCAGAGTTCTGTTCAGGTGCTCCGTTAGGCCATTTGTTTGAGGATGGTATGCCGTATTTCTTCTCTGGTCTGTATGGGTCATTCGCATCAGACATTTAATTAGGTCTGCAGTAAAACCTGTGCCACGATCTGTAATTACGACGCTGGGTGCACCATGCCTGAGGACTATGTTGATGAAGAACTTGGCAACTTTAGGAGCTGTTGCACTGTACAGTGAAAGCTCGTTAATTTGAATTTCAATATTTCGAATTTATGGATAATTCGAACTGTAAGTTATTGTCTGGCCAAGCTCCATACAAGCCTGTGAATAAACAAAGGCCGTTAATTCAAACGCGAGTAGGTTCCGCCGCGGATAATTCAAACTACACACCACCGTGCCGGCGGCTGCCGAGTTACAAGGCAGCGTTGACAAAGAGCGGAGAGAAAAACGGAGAAACTGGCACGGAGGCTAGAGTGCAGAAAATAGCGCCACTTACTCTTCACCCCCCTCCCCCCACAATCCCTCTCTCGGCGGCTGCCTGCTCTCCGTCCTACGTAACCTCCAAGATTTGTTTTTTTTTTTAAACGCCAATCTCGAAGCCTTTGAAAATCCTGCATAGTTGTCGCTGTTAGACGACAGATAGCATCACCAGCACACAGCGAATCGGGTGTGTCGTAGCTTTGCCCAGCCTTCTCTGCAGTCTCTGTCTCGGGCGTGCATCGTATACCTCGGTTGTTGGTGCTGGCACCAAGGCACCAAAAAACAACTGATGAGTTGAATAGAAGGTTACAGAAGTTAGATAGAAGGTTAGATAGAAGGAGACAGAAGGTTAGGTGGGAAGATGAGATTAAGAAGTTTGCGGGTATAAATTGGCAGCAGCAAGCACAGGACCGGGTTAACTGGCGGAACATGGGAGAGGCCTTTGTCCTGCAGTGGACGTAGTCAGGCTGATGATGATGATGATGATGATGATGATGATGATGAGTTAGATAGGTGGTCGTACTCATAGACTTGCATATACTCATCAACAAATCAAACACAAATCATTAACACATTGTACTGGTAAACTATAGGCACTTAGGCTCCGAAACCACGTTATGGAAATCATCTCAGAAGAAGAGATAGTTGAGCTGGTTGCTGAGTATTCATCACACACACACACACACAAAAATTACAAACGCGAGTGCTCTAGGTGTTTCTGATTCACATGTGACCTCCATGCCTGAGCATGCGTACATTGGTTTTACGTATACCTTTTTTTACCGTCGCTGAATGCCCTTTCGGTTGGTAGTCAGTATTTGTGTGGTCTTTGTTTACCATTTTTCTAGAGACCCCCTTGGTTTGCGTGCCAACGTGTTTCCTTACTGTAACTAGACACGGCGCAGCGCGCGAACAGTTTCTTCCGCCTTAGGTTTTAACGCTAACCTTAATCTAACATCTCATGCGTTATCCACCGCATTCGCCTCGGTGTTTCTTACACGAGACGTTACACGCACTTGATTGGCTGTAAGGACACAGGTCCCAATTGTGGTCACTGTCGGTTGCCAGAAACGCTCGAACATATATTTTGCGACTGTCCAGCATATGCAAGCGAACGTCAGCAACTGATATCTTCGATTGGCCGATATATTAGTCGACCATTAACCGATGAGGTTGTGTTAGGTCCTTGGCCTGACGCCAGCAGCACACATGTGGTTATACGAGCCGTCATCGCTTTCTTAGAAGCCACTGGACTGGATGCACCTCTGTAGAGTTACCCAGCCTAATAAGAACATATCATCTCTCTACCTTACCATCGTCACTCATCACTCTTTCACTCCCCAGTCACCCTTCCCCAATGTAGAGTAGCAGGCCAGAGCAAACTATAGCTCAGGCCAACCTCTCTACCTTTCTGTAAATAAACTCTCTCTCTCTTAATCTAACTAAACGGGAACTTTTTTTTTTACAGTGAAATGTGTCATAATATTACAACAGCTGATTTAGTTCGCCGTGGTTTTGAAGCTGTTACGATGCTCGGCTGGTGACTCATAGGTCGAGGGGTCGATCCCAGGCCACGGAGGTTACATTTAATGTGGGGAGAAATGCAAGACGCGCCTGTGTAATATGCGATTTCAGTGCACAATAAATGACACCACATGGTCGAAATTTCCGTAGGCCTCACTACGGGGCCCCTCGTATTCATGTCACGGTTTTTGGATCGTAAAACTCTATATATAAATAACAAGAGCGAATTTGGTGGCGTAGTTGTCCACCATCGTCGCCAGTGCCCGCAACCGCCATTGCGGAAAACGAAGAAACATATAAGCATGGAGGAGATGGATGGGTGGGATTTGAATCTGGGCCCTCCACATGATAGTCTCGTATTCTACCACTGAGCTACGCTGCCGCTCTAAACACCTTTCCAAAAATATACAGGTGTAATGTCGGGCGAGAAATCACGTTGACATGTGTAGCGAGAGCAAAATAACAACCAGGGGTCACACAATGCGAATTTCGTTACGAGTGGTTCATTTATTGCTTCCAACTCCATTACAAAGGGCCCAGTTGTTGATTCTTCGTCGTCATGTACCGCAGCATCAACAAAGTCCACATGGTGCCCTAACGATGTATGGCGGATACTTCACCCTTGCACCTAACGTAGAATAATGGCAAACTTTACTCGCACGTAGCCATGCTCACGGGACGGCTTTAAGCTCTCCCATGGTAGAGTACCAAGTACTCTAAATCGTAAACCACTTTTTCTAAACAATCCCCCTGCTTAACAAAAGTTATGATTTATGATTCAATGGGTACCTTGGAAAAGTAATTCCATTACATGCCGACAAATTGTTTAGGATGAGCTGGAGAAAGGCCGTTCTTCAAGCTTTCGCTGTGAACTTGATTCGTGTAGCGCTCTGGTCTGTTTCCGCCCCCCCCCCCCTTCTTTTTTTTTTTGCCTCCAGTCCTTCAAACATTCTGTTAACAAGTCAAGCTAACCAAAAATCTATAAATAAATAAACCAATCGCCGACTCGTTCTGCACACCATCGTATCGCCCCAATTATTACGGAACACAACGGCATGAATCGTAAATGACATTGCAAGTTAACAGACCAGATAAAATACCCATCTCGTGTTTTTAGCGTGTTATAATCCTCTACGAGATTGATGAGGTGATGAGAACGAATGATATAGAGGGCGCAGATTGGCGCCTAATTGATCAGAGAACCACTGGTACAGTTAACCCTTTCGGCCCTGGCAGTGTCAATTTACACCACCGCACAACATTTCCCCTATAGTATCTCGGAAACGTAACCAATACTGCTCATTCTTGGGGGCGTAGTTCTTCAATGATCCCCACTGCAATTGACACCAATTTTGCAGCACGTTTGTGGAGGCAGCAGCCACAAAGAAGCAGCGCGACCGAGGTCTTCCGTGAAGCCGAGGCGCGAAGCTGTGGCGGGTAAGCACCATTTTCGGGACGACGTACCGAAGCTGTTTCAGTGAGTATTGGGCTGAAAAGTAAGACGTTGGTTTCCATTTTGTGTATGCCATTGATTGGCAGGAAAAAAGAAGTATTTTTTTTTTCCTTTTCCAATCACTGGGTCCTGATTACCTAATTTGATGTCACGTTAATTAATACAAAAATGCTTGCACCAGTGGCTCAATTTTTTGTTCGTGGTCTTCTGAGGTCCTAACTACGAAAAAAACGCGCACAAAAAGTGTATCCGACCAAAATTTTTAAAAAATTCAGGGCTGAAAGGGTTAAGCAACCTTGCATGCGCGAGAAATCATGCATCTGCCTTTATATACCTTTTCTGTTTATAAAAATGAACAACCTCGTCTCTAATACGTAATAAGAAACATAGACAAATATCGAAGCACCTGCGAAGGTAGTTTAGACAGACCGGACTCGGCGCGGTTCCTCACCCGAAGCCGCTGTTCGAGATTGAAGCGGGCACTGTATGAACAAGCATATTGTGCGCAATACGCCCCGCCTAAGCGCCGAAACGTCTCAATCTACGGCCGGTTATCACTCGGGCTAACCTCGATATACCATCTTCGTGTTGAGATGCCCAGATGGCATTGCAGCGTGGCAGGGTTATGGGTTGTGCGGCGCTATCAGTGAATCTGGTACTGCGTTGGAACGATCGCGATAATAGCTAGGCACGTTTGTCACGCTGCAGTCCGACGGCGTCATAAACGACATCGAGCCATTTGGCCTGGCTGCGAAAGGAACGATAAACCAGGCTACTCCATCACAGTCGATGTCTCCCAATGGCCACGAAGCACCGATGAGATGCAAGAACGTGCTGCAGCTGTCTTCCTCTTTCCGCCTCCCTCCTTCTCTCCTCTTCCTTTAAAAGGCGGAAATGAGTGGCATCCCAGTCTGTCGGGCTAAACCTGCTTTAAGTGCACGCTCGTCAACATGTGCGCCGACGTCAAATGCATCGACGCGTCGCCACCGGCACGCACGCCGAGGCTAAGAGGCAGCAAATGATGACCGCAAGATGGCGGCCGAATATGCCGCGATCGGCGCGCCTCCTATAAACCTCCGCTCTTCCGGCATTCGGCCGCCGTGTCGAGCTAGCGAGAGACTTGAACTCCCTTCCCCCTCCCCCTCACTGAACCCCTTTCTTTCCTTCTCCCCGAGAGACAGTTCCTTCCAAACAAACAAGTGATGCGTAGTCCCCCTTCTAACGTCGGCTTCTTTCCTTCTCCCCATGGCGACTGCTTATAGAGTCAGCCGCAGCCTATCCTCAAACGATGACGACGTCGTTCTTGTAGCGGTGGCTTTGTTGGTTTTTGTTGTCATCAGCTTCGTCGCGTGTACGTACGCGTGACTTGCTGGCGAAGCTTGGAAAGAACGTTCGCCCTATTGATTAGGGCCGACAACGGTCGTGTTACAGAAGGACCACCGATGCTGTAAGTGTATACTCCACCCGGGACGTGCGCACTCGCAACGCTGGTGTAGGTATGGAACCTGCATGACAACTGAGGTTACTTCACGTCCAGTCGCAAAACAAATTATGGCAGCTTCGCACTAGCCGTGTCGAATATGATTGAAGAATGGAGCCGGGTGGCATTCCTCGTGTCTAATTTGTTTCCTTTCTGTCATCTCTTTGCTTCTTGCATCTTTTCATTTGCTTCTTTCTAACTCGTTGTCCCGCCGTGGTGTTCTAGTGGCTAAGGTACTCGGCTGCTGACCCGCAGGTCGCGGAATCGAATCCCGGCTGCGGTGGCTGCATTTCCGATGGAGGTGGAACTGTTGTAGGCCCGTGTGCTCAGATTTGGGTGCACGTTAAAGAACCCCAGGTGGTCAAAATTTCGGGAGCCCTTCACTACGGTGTCTCTCATAATCCTATGGTGGTTTTGGGACGTTAAACCCCACGTATCAATCTTTCTAATTCGTTTCTGTAACGCTCTTTCTATCCTTATTTCTCTCTCGTCCTTTTTTAGATGCGGAGCATCTTATACTCGCGCCTTGTAGTGCGCCGTCCGCGCCGTCCGCACCGCTTCTCGAACATTCGACAGCTGACGCGCGCGCATGCGCCGTCGCGCCGTCGCCCACTCTTCCACCATCTGTGCATCCCTTCCTCCTCTACACACCGCGCGCGCTTCACTCCTCCACCATCTGTGCACCCTTCCTCCTCTACACACCGCGTTCGACATCTACAATTCTCCTGATTCTCCAGTGGACGCGCATGTGGCGTCGCGCTTCGAGAACATTCAACAGCTGACAGTGCATGCGCCGTCGTGCTGTATATATACTCAAGGTCGGCGCTCGCTCGCTCAGTTGCCGCTCGTCGGTTGGTTTGTACGGCGCGTCGACGTCCAAGGTCGCGGTGAAATGAATTCCAACGAATCCACAAACACAATGATCGACGTCCCTTCGACCAGCGCCGCCCTTTCGCATACGTGTGTACGTGTTCACTCATTTAACACCCCCTCCTACAACCACGTTAACCAATTTAGCCATCGACCCAAGTAAGTCGCAATTTAACACCCCATTTCACAACCACGTTAACCAATTTAGCCATCGACCCAAGTAAGTCGCACTTTAACACCCCGTTAACCAATTATATGGTCCGCATCCTCCTCAGTGTTCCCCCGAGGGAAGCTGCGGGCAATTTTTTTTCTTCTTCTCTATGTTTTTTATATCTTTATTTGTTTCTGTTATGAAGAAGAAAACGCATCGTTGGCAAGCAGCATCACCACCGCTTGGGTACTGGCTTCTGGGGGCTCGTCTCGCTCGCCTTGTGCTGATCGTCGCCAGCGTCTGCCTGAACGTTGCTCTGTCCCGGTCGTGTTCTCATCGTAGAGCCGCCGTCACAGCACACGCCAGTAAACCCCTTTTCACTGTTTATTTCTCTCCTTCTTTTTGTTTCTCTCTTGCTCTACGTCTTTCTATTTCTTTGTTGAGTCTGTGTCTATCGTAC
This sequence comes from Rhipicephalus microplus, assembly GCF_043290135.1. Classification (NCBI taxonomy): domain Eukaryota; kingdom Metazoa; phylum Arthropoda; class Arachnida; order Ixodida; family Ixodidae; genus Rhipicephalus; species Rhipicephalus microplus. The sequence continues at coordinate 172,491,757 of NC_134705.1, forward strand.
TGTTTCTATTTATTTTTAGTCTGTCTTCATTTCCTTTATTCCTCTCTATTTTTGTCTTTCTGTCATCACTCTCTTTTTAACCACTACAGCGTTAGATAACTCGTTTCACGTAAATTCGGGCGTCCGCTTCGTTGATATTGAGCGAAGAACCATAATCTTGTGCGCAACCGAAAATCGAGAAAGATGTAAATAAAATAAATAAACAAGTTTTGGGCGGCCCGAGTAAGCATTGAACCATGGCCGTAAGCGTGGCATGTAGTTGTTCTACCACACAACCACGCGCCCGCTTGGAAGTACAGTTTAAATAACTTCCTCTGTTTGGAAATGCCGCGAAAATAACGTCCATGCCTTACAAACACACACGTCCTGTATACAGCTTTCACTACACAACATGTAATGTCGCAGTAATATTTTGTGGTACAAGCGTACACTGCCATCAGGTCTCGGAACATGTGGTTATCGTAACGACTTGGTTGTTTGAAGTCGGCCACCCATTACAAAAGGCACGCACGTCACTGCACCTATTGGGTGCATAGCTATAGTTCGAAAAGATTTCACGTCGCATGATTGCTCGCGGTTTGAAGCACTGCTACCCGTTACACAGAATGCAGCCGTATGTGAAAGCTTCACTGACACAAGTCACTCTCAACTTTGTCGATTACACTGTAGCAATCCAAAATTCAAAACGTCACGAGTAGCATCATATAATAAAAACATGCACTGACTGTTTGAAGCACGAGGGACAGAACATGGGTATCGCGTTCAACTCTCAAATGAGAAGCTTAAAGGTCACCAAAGCGTTTCGCATTCTTTCATTATTTCTCTCACTCCCCCTCTATTTTCACTGTACTTTTTTTTCGTTGTTTTTTTTCTTTCTTTCTCTCTCTCTTACGTGTCTCACATGCTGCACTTTACAGTGCAATGTTTTTTTCTTTAACGTTTACACCTGTCCTACTCGGTAGACCGTAGTGGGGTTAGTCCCTTTCCTGTGAAGCATACTAACATGTGAAGTTTAACATGAGGGGAGCACAATTTGCCGATACCTCATACAGTTTGGCGTATCTAGGGGAAGGACCCCAGACCCCATCCCCTTTCCTGGATACGTCCATCGAATGTACAAATGCTAAAATAGGAGGCATCCGTTTTAGAAGCGCTTATTAGCCAAGCCATACTCAGTTAACTGCAATTAAAGCCAAGAATGTTTTGAATATCGCGAATGGCAATACGTCGCATTTCACATGTCGTCGTCATCATCATCATCATCACCACTATCATCATCATCATCAGCCTGACCATACCCACTGCAGGACAAAGGCCTCTTCCGTCATCCACCAATCAACTCGGTCGTGTGCTCTCCGTTGCCATGTTTAACCTGCGAACTCTTTAATCTAATCGGCCCACGTAACTTTCCCTCTCGTGCGTTTGCCTTCTCTGGGAATGCAGTCAGTTACCCTTAATGACCAGCGCTCATCCTGCCTACGCGCTACGTGCCCGGCCCATGTCCATTTCAACTTCTTGATGGCAACTATGACATCATTAACCCCGGCTTGTTCCCCGACCCATTCTGCTCCCTTCTTGTCTCTTGAGGTTATACACCTGCCATTTTCCTTTCCATCGCTCGCTGCGTCTTCCTCAATTTTAAGTTGAACCCTCTTTGTAAACCTTTATCTGATTTCTTTTTTTTTTTGCAATACCTGAAAATAGAGGAAGGTTTTTTTCAATGTATGGGCCGATAAATTAACTGTATAGAAAGCCATCCCGAAGTAGCAGACACGGAAGCTTCGCAAATGCAAAGATATTGCACTAACGCGAGATTCCATTACCACTGATCCATGACGAGCGAGTGATCGCTCAACGGTTCTTCGTTGTCAACGAGGTCGAACAAGAGGTCAGGCGTTGACACGTACCGTATACGCCCAAGGGTAACGTGGAGTCACGGCCGTTTTGACAGCTTCTCGGAAATATACGTGCACTTTAAATTTGAAGTAGACGTACGTGTGTGCGCGTGTTTTCAATTTTATTTTTTTGAATTATTTACTTAACTCAGATGCACACATTTCTCAGTACAGGGCGTGATCGTGGTTGACGACGTGGAACGGAGGTCATTCGCTCCGTTGGAATGTTTCCCGCAAGCTACGAAGTCGACAGACGATGCCACTGTTGTGTGGAGTTATTTGAATGAGTTGAAAACTGGAAATGAAAAGCAGAGGCTTCCGGTTTTTTTTTGTTCTGTCCCTTTTATTTGGTTCTTTTCTCGATATCTCCATTAGCAGTCACGTCGCTCACTGAAATACTTCTACTCATCGATTTATTTCAGTTGATTTAGCTACTTTGTGCTACCCCGAGACTGTAGAATTTTCATCAATGAGAGACAGTGTAGTTGCGCTTTTTCGAGTATTTATGTCTAAAATTTGTGGGTTTCTTTGTGAATTGTCCTAAGAGGACTCGCTAGTGAACACCATCTTCTTTTGCCTTTCAGGCGATAGTACCAAACCCCGTGTTAAGACAACGCACAGAAGACACGACCAAAGCTTGCATAAAAGGTGCAATTACTAGGCGAGACGCCTTGACATACCGAGTATGCAATTATTAAATTTTCACAAACATCTCCGAAGCGTTCTACAATAAATACGGAGAACAACGATGGCAGTCAGCCGGGAGGGACACGTGGTATGGTTGCGCTTGGGGGCGTCTTACCACGGGACGGCTTTATGCTCTCCCATAGCAGGGTACCTGGTACTGTGAATCGCTAACAACGTTTTCTACACGCACACACATGCACATATTTCTACAGTTATAGGGACGGCTCACTGCTCTCCCATACACAGTAAAAATTTTTACACCCAGAAGGGTGTAAAAAGGGTGCTTTTACGAGAAAGCACCCTTTGCAACACCCTTTAACACCCATAAATGGCCGATTGAAAAAAAAGCACCCATTTGTTTGGGTGCTTGCCTCGATAACACCCTAAAATAGGCTCTAAGGGTGCTTTTGTGCCTGAGAAGGGTGTAGGTGACGATTCATCAGATAGAATATGCAGCATAAGAAGAACACATTATTATAATATTTGGGATTTTACGTCTCGAAAACCTCGATATGATTATGAGGGTCGTCGTAGTGGAAAGCTCTAGAGATTTTGACCATTTGGTGTTCTTTAATGGGCGCTGATATCGCACAGTGCACAGACTTCTACCTTTTCACCTCCATCTGAATTCGACTGCCACGGCCGGCATCGAACCCGCGACCTTCGGATTGGCGGCCGAGCAGCGTAGCTACTGCACGAATATGTGGACCTTGCGTTAAATGACGGCCTAGACTTAGAATGTGTGAAGGTGCTCTCCGAATACAGCAGAATGCCAGCAGAAGCAAATCGCGTTTCATCTATAATGGCAATTAACTGCAATCCACGTTACGAAAGCTCACCTTAGCGTTGGTTATAAGCTACATGTTTGCTGTGGATAATATACAGGAACATAATGTTCGCCCGAGTATGGGTGTGCGCGCGTGAGCCTGCGCATGTGTTCGCGTGTAAGCGCGATTGTGTGTACACCCGTGCATGTGTGCGTGCGCGTGTATGTGCGAGTCCGTGCTTGTGTTAAGCGTGCCTGTGCACATGTGTACGCCCATGCATGCGTGCGTTTACGGTCGCGTGTGTGTGTTGCCGTATGTGTGTATACGTGTATGTGTGTGCGCCTGTGAATAAGTATGCGTGTGTACCAGCCCGTGCGCCCTCAAATTTCTTGTGTGTGTGCGGGGGGGGGGGGGCACTGCTTCTTAGTGTTTAAGGTCCCACACCTGTTCAGACTGGGAGTCTATATGGGAGGTGGCTTAAGAAATGGCGGTGGTCAACGCACTGTACACGGACTATTCAGTACATGGAAAACAGCTGCATATTTTCGTACCTCATCATTGCTTACGAACTTGCTGTGGTAGCTGATTAGGTCCGCTGAGGCGCTTCTACGCTCGAAAACGTGGGTTATGACCAATTCACACGGAAAGCTGTCACTGCACTTATGCACAACCATCGTTTATATTAACAACGTTTAACAAGAACGTGCCCTACCTTTGCTACAGGTGCTTAGCTAGCTCATTGGGCAACCATAAGGAATTATGTGCTGATCATGTGGTCAGCAAAAAGTTTGTTATAACAACCTCGGCACGTTTCGTGGTGCCTGACAAGCCTTCTAAACATCCGCGACTGTGGATTAATTTGTTCCAGCTTCGACTACGCATTCAGTGTTTGCGGCACCATACGCGGAATTGCCAGACACAGACAATGCGAAAAGAAATTCCTCTGGAAAAAGGTGTAGCGATGCTCTCCCGCTAATGCCACCGAGGACGAAATAATTATTGTTTCTGGCCATTCCATGATGCGCTTTGTTTTCCGCAAGTTTTGCTTCACTATTTTTCGCCCGCTGCAATCGCATTCCGTCAAAATACTCAAAGAACCCGAGGCTGGTAAATAACCTGCGTCGCTGTGCGACTGGCTGGAAGGAGAGTTGCCGTTTACAAGGAGTCGATCTGCGTCGAACGGCCGTCCGCCGTATACGCCTCAGCGTTTGCCTTTCGGCGGCGTCCTGGCGGGTTTCCCGCTCCCCCCCCCCCCCCCCGCTAACCCCGGCCAGCGTTGCTCCCACAACGGCGGCGTAGATAAGCGAATAGTTGCGTCACCGAACACCTGCGTCGACAGCTGCGGCGCCGCCGCCAGACTGCCTCCTCCTTCTCTCTCTGAACGTTTCTCTCTCTGTCTCATCGTCTTTCAAATGCGTTGCGTTGGTCTGGGGTCTTGGTCGCTGTGTGTGTTCTAGCGAACAGGCGCATATTCAATGTTGGTCACGCATGACACCGTGTTCGAAGTGACGCTCGGATTAAGGAATATTCATGGAGTGGCGGACACGGACAACGTGGGCCTGTTAACGGTGAGTGTACTGTTTTCGTAGGTAGTAATCATACAGCGCTAGCTGGGCGCCTGCAGCAGTTCTGCCGAAGTAGGCTGCCAGCCATTTACAACAGCATGCGTTCGCGGGCCTGTTGCAGATGCCCGATTAAACGTGTGACTTAACGAGTTCACACAGCTATGCGCGATGTTGTGTAAGTGCCTGCATCACTCATACAGTGAGTGATGTGATCACTTAACAAGGGCGGGATTAGTTGCTGATCGCACATTGTCTCTACACTGCACAAAGTGATTGATATTGTTTTAAGATGTGCTTTGGGCTACATCGTAATAACATTTCTATTAATACTCAAATGTACAACGTGCTTCTGTAGGTGTAAGCGTAAAAAAAGAAAGAAAAAGAAAAAATTATGTACAGAGGCGCACTGTACGAAATGGCCTTTTTTTTTTTTTTTTGCTTAAAGACAGTAAAGTTGGAAGTGCTGATATGCCGCGATGCTCCCAGCACGTGCGCCTCGGTCTTTTAAGCTATTTAGGACAAGTGTTACCAGCAACAGGGAAAGATCTAGCAGACTTCTAAAGGCGCGTTGTTGTGGCCATCGCCGTGCGTTGTTTTCCCTCGTTTCTGTTTGGTGTTTTCGTGCTTTGCCTTCATCTGCGATAACGTTCGGCGTTATAACAGAATCGAGAGAGTATACGTGACTGTACTAGGAGCTATGTGCGGTAGCTCTAGCATAAGCCATGGCTGCTGCAACATAGACGGCGTCCGCGCGCGTTGGTGTCGTTCGAGCGCTCCTACTTGCTTGATTGTGTTTAACTGAGTATTTAGGCACGGGTTACGTTTGTAAATCCCGTGGTCAATAATCGCTAATAGCGTGCCCCTGATTGCCATCAGAGGATGGGCTTGGTTGTCGAAATATGCCAGACGCTTTTTCTCAAAGCACGGTTTGAAAAAATTTTTTTAAAGAAATACTTTCATACGTGCTAGGCAGTGCCTATTGCAGGCCCGCAACTCTTTAAAAACTGGACGAGCTATCACATCTTTTATCAAATTACAATGAATTAAGATGATTGAATTATAGATGACGAATTTCTGTGCCAGATTAGGTGCACAAAACACATATTCGCAGCCCTACGTCTAGAAAGCAGGCAAATAGGAAGCACAGCGTCAAATTTGGATTAGATTCCATTGACGGAGCGTCTTGTGAGGGTAGAAAGAACGAGAAAATTGTTCATTTTTGATGCCCTTGTAGATGCAGTCAGAATTGCACTGATTGGTGACTTGTAAAAATTCCTCAGATTGTTAGAGGCGTGATTGAAGTCAGTAAATCTTTTACTTTTTTTTTGCAGACCTCTTCGCTAGTGCCACGCCCAAGATCATTTGTTCTCATGTAAAAGAGAAAGCAGAGATGTCTTCACTGTTTGTACATGAAGAGGTAAGTTTCTTGTGCGTTTTGATTATAGCTACATGTTCTGAACCTTGTACTTTAAGAATTGCTTTTCACACTGGCTCACTACCCTAGAAGAAATTTGATTCTTAAGTGAGTTCAGGCTTTCGTAAGTGCCATTTTTGACACTTCTTACACTTCACCTCATTTCGGGAATTTGCTGTATGCTGGAAAACTCTTATCTTTATCATACGAAATTATTGGAATGTATGGGTTGTATGCTTCGAGTTCAGTGTAATGTCAATTACACGCCGTTTCGAAGGATACACACTACGCATTCTTTATATATGGTGCTGCCAGAAGAGCACGAACATCCTTTTATGAGAAGTCATATTTGCTCTTATTACAGGATGAGAGGGTGCCGCTGACGTCCTGCGTAGTCTACCCTGGCCCCAGCCTAGAGCAAGCCTACTTCCTGAACCTCCACATGGATAACCGAAAAATCTTCCGTGTCAGTTATGACGAAGAAGGAGTGACAGCACTGATGAGTTGATTTTTTTTATTTTGAACATTGTCTACGGCCGCAAGGCCTTTAACAACCACCGTGATTGAGGGGCTTTTTCTCGGCGTGAGTTTGGAGTTCATCAAAGAAGTTGTTCAGGCAGTACGACGCTGAAAATTTTAGTGTCACAATGCCTGAACAACTTTTTCCAGTGTGGTCATGGTAGATGAACAAATATTGTTATTTGTGTAAGTTATTTTGCTTAAATATAGCTGGACCATTCCATGCCAAACGTCCCAGCCACTTTGGCGACCATCTGAATTGTATTTGAAAAAAAAAAAATGTGCTGACTTACTGCGTTGAAAACAGTGAACTGCTAGAATATTTCAGCGAGAAAAAAAGTTTTGTTCATGTGGCTGGCTTATAACTTCCTGGCATAATGCCGTCTGTGTGCTGTTTGTGGAAAATTTCGTTTTAAAACTACCGCTTATTTTTTCTAAAGCAAATTCGGTCTACCTGTTAAGTAAATGTGCTTCTGTAAGGTATTTGAAGCTCAATAATAATAGTGCAATTTTTTTGCCACATTCGCTTCCAAGAATAAAGCCAAAATGTGTTATGTTTGCATTTTTTATTGCAATATTGCACTTTGTATGAATATCTGAGCAGTGAATACTTACTCCACGGAAGGTATATTTTGAGTGAAAAATATCTTTATACCTCTCAAGCTGCTGAAATATACGAGAAAATATCACGAATTTCACAAAATCGTGATTTTTGTCCGTATTGAGATGCAATTTGCTCCATGTTGTGGTACAATGAAAACTCATCATTATACCTAAACTGTAAGAAAATGAAATTCTTTCTGTAATAAAAATCTTATCGCAAAAAGGACAGGAAAGAGCGCTGTCAACTGAATTTTATTGAAGGTGCTACGAGCATTTTTATACTTAGCACAAGACCAGGGCTCATCTGCAACAACACAAGTGTGACCATCACAAAATAATTTTAACCGAGAAAAGAATACTCTTTTTCGGAAAAGATATGTGAAGGTGTACTGATGCATTGATCCTTGGCCTTCCTGATAAAGAGTTCTAAAATCTCTCATTTTTCTGCTTGCTTTTTTTTCAAAAACAGTGTTTTATGAAACCTAGGACTACACTTACATTCTTTACGGTGTCCGGCCATGAGACTACTATATCCCTTCTTAACATTTAAAGCATGCTGTCTTGCTTGATCATTGAAGCATTGCCCAGTTTGTCCTATGTTTACTTTTCCACGTGTTAGCGGTATCTCATACACATTAGAATGGCATTCAGTAAACCTATTCTAGTGACGAATGACGCAAGATTGACTATTCCTGTTGCTGTAAGTAAATGCACTTTTGAAAGCTTGCAAGGGCTGGAAAACAACGTCATATCTGCTGGCTCTTTTCCTAAAATTGTGAGACACCTTATGTACGTAGTACCCTGTGACATGCAAAGGTGATTGGTCATTCTCTTTTTCTTTTGGTCCTGTTTCCTTTAACTTTACTTTCTGCAGGAGGGTTTCGCAAACAAGTGTGATGATGCTGTTGGGGTATTGGCTGGTGCTATCAGCCCAGGAGTGCTAAGAATGTTCTGCCTTTTGATAGTGGGCATTCAAAATTAGTAGAAAGAGGAATGGATACCACATGTATTCGGCCACCCTTCAGAAGTCATGTTAGCACAAGGGTGAGGTCAGGCTTAAAAACCAGATTAAAAGACTAAAAGATGCTGGGTATCCAAACAGAATCATCACACCCGTTTGCAAAACCCTCCTGCAGAAAGTAAAGTTAAAGAAGACAGGACCAACAAAAAACAATGACCAAAACCTTTGCATGTTATACTACATCTCGTGTCTCACAATAAAAAAAATAGCCAGCAGATATGATATTAGCGTGTTGTTTTCCACCCCTTGCAAGCTTTCAAAAGTGTGTGTACTAAACAGCAACAGGAATAGTCAATCTTGCCCCATTCGACACGAGAATAGGTTTACTTAATGCCAATTTAACGTTTGTAGAAGTATTTTTTATCAGGTAAACCAATGATCAGTGCATCACTACACGTTCACTTATCCTTTCCGAGAGGGAGTATTCTTTTCACAGTTAAGATTATTTTTGTAGTGCTCACACGTGTCGTCCTGCATGAACACGGTTCTTGTACTCCGTATAAAAGCGCTCGTAGCACATTCATTAAATTCAGTTGTCAGTCGGTGCTCTTCCTAAAGTTGTCGCGCTGTGACTAGCACACAACCACGATGAACCAACTCTCCCAAATTAAGCTCTTGTTACGTAACACGTAGACCGAGTTTCGTATGGAAAGAAGGAGCGGTGCTTTTAGAATAAAATTTTTCACATACAACACCTAGACGGCATTCCAGGAAGTTCAGAAGGCAGCCACGTGACCAAATATTTTTCCTCCCCTAAATATTCCAGAAGTTCATTATTTTCAATGCAGCACGAGTTTTTCGAATACATTTGAGATGGTTGCCAAAATGGCTGGGACATTTGGCATAAAGTGACCCAGCTGTGTCATTAGCCATAATTATGCATTACCTCTTTTGTTTTTTGTGTGTCCTGACTCAGTTTTGTGTTCGTTTTTAGCTTATTGTGTTTCTGATCATTGTATTGGTTTCTTAGGTATTCGCTAAAGTTATATGTGCGAAAACCCGTATATGTTTGCATGTACATCCTTTCTCATAACCAATTGTTATACATCCAGGAATACAAAGCTTAAACCACTGTGATTGTATACATTTGAAAACACTATCCATATACATTTTTGTGTGCATCACTTCTTGGGAACGATTGTGTACATGAAGGCGTATATAGTGAAATCATGGTGATTGTATATATTTGAAAGAATCATAAGTATATATTTGCCTGTATTTCATTCCTATTAACCGATTGTGTACATGAAGGAGTATTAAACTGGAAACCACTGGGATTGTAGATACTTGAAAGAATTATAGGGATATATTAGCGTGTATTTCATTTGTAGTCTATATGTACTTGAAGCAGTATACTAAACTGAAACCAGTGTAATTGTATGTTGCAAAGAATTGTCAATAAAGTGAAACTGAAAAAATATAATAAACATTTGAGGTGTTGCATGTGTAGTGTACGTATACGTGAACGTATATCTGGTGAAAAAGTTGTGTGGCAGAAGAAAAGTTTATGTTTTATTTGCCTATTAAATAAACACTATATGCAAGGGCAGCAAGGCTTCATTTTCTGTAACGCGCATTATGCATATACTGTGAAGTATATATAGATCCAGCACAAGTTCATACACGATTGTACGCGTTTATATTTTTGCCCACACGCAATGAATGGAGCTCGACAGGTGGCGCACCATCGATAATCAGGACCACTTTCTTCAAGTAGTGTGTAATCAGTGCATGCTGATATCTATTAGTGCAGTCTAAAAGAATACTGCCACCCCTGCCATGGGCACTCAACACCCTTGTGCACCCTTCTCGCACCCTCCTCAGAGGGTGCTAAAAAAGTGATGGACATCGAAGGCACCCTTCCTTAAGGGTGTTTTTATAACACCCTACAGTTTTTTCACATGTACACCCTATTCTAAGGGTGCATGGCAAAGCACCCTTTTTGGAAGGTGCTGAAATAACACCCTTAGGGTGTCGTCCACGGGACAAGCTCATTTACACCCTTCTGGGTGTAAAAATTTTTACTGTGTAGGCGAGTACGAAGCACTCGAACTCTCCAGCTTCCCATTAAAATAACTCTCTCTCTCTCTCTCTGGAAATTGTAATGCACTGTTTATAGACACATGCGTAAAAATTTTTTTCGGCTTATTGTTCTCCCATAATAAATAACATCGTACTGCAATCGCATAGTTGCCGTTTGTGGCTACTTAGCGCATAGATGGCTACATTTCAACACGTTTTGTGACGGCAATTTCTAGTTGGCGTCATGGCTACTTTCTGGCTATATTTAAGCTTCTCGTTTTGCATATTCAAAATGGTATTGTTTATTCATCGATAGTAAAAACTGTTCATAATACCACTCCTGTAATATTTGACTACAAATTAGGCGATAATAATAAATATAGTGATCAGTTTGGCTGCTTTTTGCTTGCATTTTGGCGCCTTTTGAAGTCCACCCAACGTCAACCCTGACGCTCACGGTCCCTTCTCGCATTTTATGAAGCAACTAAAGTTCTCGCCTTAATGAGTATGAGCTGCAACAGCAGAAACATGCATGGTGCTCCTGCCATGCGAATTCGTACGCGATAGTCGTGCAGGACGCAAGGCAAAATGTAACTATTGGGCTCGTTTGTGGATACCTACTTGATTAGCGTATGATGCAAATTAAGGGTGAAACGTCATTAGGATAGCGATAGATAACGTTGAGCTTGGTCTGTGAACACGCGCCTATGTCGTCTTCCTCATTTCTAAACCGCATCCTGTGTATATAATTTGCGAACTTCTTCGAGAGACCGCATTATCTGTGCTCCCGTGGATGACTTCATTGTGTTTTACATCGTACACCTTCGATACATTGAAAGCCTGGAACTAGATTTTTATTAGTTTTTTGTTGTTGCGAGAGCAATCAAATGAACCCTGACGTGGAAGCCCCCATATTGCTGCAGCATGACCCTTCCAGTACCTCACTCTTTTTCTATTCCACCTCAATTCAGGTGCGCTTATGCTGTCGCCGTCATCACCTCCGTGAGGTTCCATAGAAAGACTGAAGGGCAGGCGGAAATCGCCGCTGAAGCGGATACCAAACGTGACGGCTGTCCTACGTCGCGGGGAAGGTCCATAGGGTGTACCAAAATGGCACTTGCCCGGTTCTTCCAGTACACCGTTCCATACTTTGATCAGTCAACAGCCTACGCGTCCGCTTTTGTGTCTCCTTCTACGCAGCCTTTGACCTCTGCATCTGCTCTGTGTAGCCTTTGATGCAGCCTTCAGTCACTGTTCCCGTTTCCTGTTTTTCGATGCTGCAGCGTATAGAGTGTGTGCCCGTTTCCGCTTAGCCTTTGATGAAGCGTTTACACGATTCTGTATCGTCTATAGCTTTTAGTGTAGTCCTCAGGCCCAGTTCACCTTTGTTTTTAGCCTTGACTGCAGCTTTTAACCTCTGCTTTCTTTTATGTGTAGACTTTGTGTTGTATCGTGCGTCCAACGCGACGCACGGAGAACCAAGGGGCCCAGTCCCCCAAGCGCGGGACGGGAAGGAGGAGTAGAAAGTGACACAGCCGAGACCCGGGCGGAAACTCTCTTTATTCTTTCCATGCACGGCCTAATGATGATGATGCTGCTGCTGCTGATGATGATAGTGAGGCTATTCTCTTCGTAAATACTTCCGCGAAGCGCCCCCTGAGGGCGATTACTCGGAACCGAAACCACAACCAATTGGCCTAATACAACACTGATGCATCCGATGGTCCGTGTTAGTATTGCTGCTTAGCCTTTGATGTAACCTGCAGCCGCGACTTCTGCTACTCGTCCAGCCTCTCACGTAGTCTTTATTCTCGGTTCCAGTTCATGTGTAGCCTTTGTTGCCTGCAGCTTTTTGCCTCTGCTGCCGTTCCTGGGTAGCCGTTGGCACATCCCTGGTCAAAAGCTCCCAGGTCAAGCTCCCATACAAATGCATGGTATAGTGGCCTAAACACTTCTGACTCCCCCCCCCCCCCCCCCCCAATTTCCTGCACATAATTTAGACAAAGCTTCCGTTTCCTGCGTGGTCTTTCATGAAGCATATGGCTTTGCTTCCATTAAAGTGCCGACCTTGATGCAGGACTTAGCCTGCGCTTATATTTCTAGAAGCAAGTAGGAGATATAAACTTCAATTCAATCGTTACCTCTCTCGACACGACGTAGAATTGTTCTTGCACGTATTGCGCAGGGAGGGAGAAAAGAGAACTCCCTGTACGCCGACCCCTAGAAGGTCTCCGCTTTACGCCAACACCAATATAAAGTGCAGGCTAGGTATGTTACGCCGGAACCGCGCTGAAATACAGAAACGTATCAAGCTCGCGGTTGAGCGAGCCGTTAATATTTAGTTTTTTCGCTCATCTCGGACCTGCGCGAACAGCAACAACAAAACGCGCGCGCGCACGCACTCATTGGACAAAGGGAAGCTCGTTTCTCGGACGTCTTTGAGGAGATCAAGAAGAAGGAGGAACAAGAAGAAGACGAAGAAGAATGAGAAGGCCGACAAACGACACCAACGATTCGCATGATTATTCTTTCCTTAACGCTTATAAAAGTGGCGCTTCGGAAACGACCACCCCAGGTGGGCCCCTGGCCTATTACGGTGGCATCGCGATTGTGCGAGAACAGACAAAAAAAAATATAAATAGGGCACACGTTTCGCGACGGAACAAGAGACTGCGCTTTCGCAGACCGACTCCCTCAGTCGAACGTCGCTGCGGCGGTGGCTATTCCAGGCGTAATAACCTCGCACGGCGGACTGTATGGTGCCGAGATGGAAAGAACATGTGGTCACCCCGTTGTAAAACTCGCCCGGCGTGCTGGCAGACACAAAGGAAACTGATGCTACGGAAGCGGACGAGGCGGGCGTTCGGCGTGTTGCCGCGTGGAGTGTATTGTTATTTGTTTCGAATGCTTCGTAGAGTTTTTAACTGAGGGAGGTCGAGCACAGGTAAAGGGCGTGAGAGGGAAGGAAACACGTAAGACGTAAGCCCCAAACTCTGGAGGTTCTACTGCAGTGTACTTCAAGCTCTGGAGGTCGACCTCAATCTGCCGAGGTCCTTAAACAGTCCACCTCTAACTCTGGAGGTCACTTCAAAATAAGGCGATTTTTATACAATATACCCCAAGCTCTGTGGTTCGCCTGAGACTCTGGAGGTCACATTGAACTGGAAGGTTCTTTTACACCATACGTGAAACTGTGGGGTTAACTTCAAGCTCTAGAGGTCCTTATACAGTACACGTTAAACTCTGGAGGCCACCGAGAAATATGGAGCTTCCTATACAGTATACCTGAAACTTTGAAGTTTGGCTCAAGTTCTGGAAGTTCTACAGTACACATCAAACTCTGAAGGTCACTTGAAACTCCAGAAGTTCTACAGTACACTTCAACTTCCGAATGTAGGGAGGAGCTTCAGGTGGGAGGCAACAATGAAATTGAAAAACGTTAAAGTAATTTAATACGTGTCTTTCACACTGTGGCTCATGATATTTCGAAAGAAGTATGGAACTCGGCTGTATAACTTTACGCACTGTCAAACTCCAAGCAAGCTTCAACCTACGTTTGTTAAAATTGAATTGGCTGCCGAACTAGTTTTTTTACATTTTTTATGTTGAACTTATAACCAATTGGTGATTGTGCGCACTGCTTTACTTCTCTTGACCATAATGTACAAATCTGAATTCCGGGATATAGGCATTTGTTCTGACGAACAAACACCAATATCAGCATTCAGGTCCAACGCGCCCATTGGAGTCAAAGTTAACCGAATATTTTCGTATACAAACTTTATAAAGCTGCCATATTCTGCTTAAGCATCCTTAAATGCCAGTTCAGTGCAATTTCTGTTGTCCAATGAAGTTGAACTCATAAATATACATTTCCATGTATGTAGGATTTCCTGTTCATGGCCCGACTGAAACTCTCGACGCATGGTGCTTCCACAACTTAATGTATTCTGCGTCAAACAAGTCCCCGCCCGTCAGTAAGTCAATCAATTTGACACCAACGGTTTTGCGATAACCTATGAAACTAATAGACAATTCAACCAAGCTAGTTATAAAAGGCATTACATTTTTTAAGTGAAGTTTGCAATGACTATGACATAGCTGAAAAGGACAGACGTGCATGTAAAGGTACCTCTTTCTATCGGTGGGATCCGAACCCGCAACCTTCGAATTTTAACTATGAAAGAAGTTCATCAACTACCGTTATTCACGAACACAATCATAACCCAAAATAGCTCATATTAGTTGAGGAAGCAACTTCGCTTCGCTGGAGCAGAAATTACGACATAGCTGACTAATTCTTGATTGATGAATAACAGCGCGTAACGCGTCGCGCATGGCTGAAGGCGTTTCTATATACGGCAGACAGGGGGACGAAGCATGTTTAGCTTTCTGCCTTTCTTTGGTTCATTGACATTGGGTGCCGGAAATCAAAGTCGACTGGTTATGGCAGCCTAAACTGCCCACGACGCAAAGACGCTTTCAAGTGCGACTAATAGCGGCCTCCAAATTCCAAAACATGCACGTCGCGACGCCGTGGTGCACGGTCCGTTGGATCCGAGAACTTCCTTCCCTCCTCTTAAACTGTTCTCCCCAGGAGCCTATCGCTTGTTGGGGCTTAACGCTGGGAAGGAGGGAAAGGGACGCCATAAGAGAAGCGCTCGGCCCCGGAGGGGCTTATAAGATCTTGTTTATGCGTTTCTTTTGTCGTTTCCCATTTGCTTGTTTTCTTTGCGCCGGGCTCATTTGCATGTACCGCAGCGCGAACGGCGCACGGACAGTACTTCCCGCGCTGCGATGCGCTCGCACACAGAATGCAGCGTGGACGACAGCGCACCGCAAACAATTAACCGTGTCCCAGGGTGCGCGCAACACCACCCTCTCTCTTCTGCCTCCTCCTTTCTCATATATCCACGCTTCTCGATGATATCAACCACAGCGAGGAGCGTCCTCTCCCCAACAAGGCCTAGAACAACGGCACGCGCCGGCAACTCCAAAAAAACGACGTTACACGACGCGAACAACGAGCCACGCGCGTGGCGCCGACGGCTCGTTACAAAGCCTGCCATTCGGGCAGAGTTGCCAACTCGGCTAGAGAAAGACGGCTACAAGACGTCGGCGCTTGAGGCGAGGCGCGCGCGCCTCTTTACTATTTTCCTCCTCCGGTTTTGCAGCGGGCGGCGAGCTACATATCTCCCTCTTTCCCACCCTGCATCGTCGGCACGGCACGAGCCGAGCCGGCGCCCTCCCATTTCCGAATCATCCTCGCGCCAACAGGCAACCTACAAACAACGCAAGCGGCGGGGTGCGCGCACGCTCGCACACAACGCGGAGGAGGAGAACTCGCCGCCGGCCGCAGGAGCTTGCAAGCTGCCGGTCCTACATCCCACGCAACACTCGCAAGTCAGTAAGCCAGTCAGTCAGTCGAGCGCTCAGCCTGCGGTCCTTGTGGCAGCAGCGGAACACGCTGGCGTGTGACGGAACGGCCTGGCGGAGAAGACGACATAGAGCAACGCTTCGGTTCACAGGAGTGCGCGTACAGACGGACGGCCGCGAACGCCGAAACGTCGCGGTGTACAACGAAGAGAAGGAAGACCTTCGCCTCTCCCTCTTTCACTGCACGCTACGCTAACTGCGTCCACGGCGACGTCGTCGTTGTGCTCGTCGCGTCGTCTGGGAGCTAAGACGCGCGTCGCTCCAGGTGGTCTGTCGTGGTGTTAGCGGGCGGCGGCCTCCGAAGGGCTGCCGGCGTCCTCAACGAACGTCGTCCGTCAACAGGCTGTGCTCTACCAGGACTTCCACAGGTGCCCAGTTACATGAGTCTCGATTTTTGTAACCAGCAACAGACGTCGGGACATCTTGCCAGTAAGGCCACAGCGAGCTTTATCCGAAAACGCCTCGAAGTTCCAGTCGCCGAAGACTTCAACGACCGTGCTCGGAACCTCCGTCTTTGATACCTGTAACATCACTACGGCGTCAAGCTGACAGGATTATCGAGGGCTTCGGGTGTCGCGGGGTGGATTAGCTTCGCGAAAGCCCGCGCGTGTGCTGTGTAATGAAACAGGCTTGAAGTACGCCAACGCGAAAGGACTGTGTTTGAAAGCTCCGGTTTTGCCGTTCCCACATCAACGGACCATTGCGGTGCGCCTCACTGCCAGCTCCCGCCGTCATCATCGGGTTTCACATCCAGCAAGCCGCACTTAAACACAGCCTGTGACAAAGCCGATAAGGAAGGACAAAAGTTAACCTTGACCTTCTTGCCTACTCTACGACCACGGCGATGTGTGAGCGCCCGCAGCGCTGAAATCTAGGCCTGCGTAAAAATGAGCGCGACTGCAATTAGTCCTTCTTCGCCCGCATAGAAGTCGAGTCCCTGTATCAAAGAAGAACAAGATAACTGCGGGCTTCTTCAGTAAACAACCGGTGGATAAGAGCCCGCGCAGCTCTCCACATTGGCTGTCTGGGTGCGAGGTCAGAGGGCCGCAGGTAAATGTGAGTAGGAGATGGTCAGTTCCGCCAGGTGGCGAAGAAGACCCAACTAGAGCGGGAAATTGTGTGTGGAGTTTCCCTCTTCACAGAAAGAAGAGCTAACTTGGGCCAAGCTCGCACGTGCAGAAAATATTATAGCGCCGAAAAAAATTAGAGCGTGGAATTACAGTTGTATAAACTTCCAAGCCAAACACGTCTACGGGAGTTCTCAAGCGGATACATCTACACGACCTCCTATTGTACGTTTGCGAGCCTAGCGAAAGCGTGGTCGACGCGAAAACTGCGCAGACCTGGAAGCCAGACTTTGTCATCAACGAACTTCGTGTTTCGGGTGGCAAGTAGTCTACAGGACGCGCTCATACGCTGCTTTTCTGCCCACGACATAACCAAAACTGGACATAACCTAGACAAGGTCTTCAGCCACTTCGACAGCGAAGGAAAATTCAAGGTCACCGAATATCCACGTTCGTTTCGTGCAGTGTATTTTCACGAAAAGTGCGCAGCCCTTGGAAAACTGGATCGTGCGCCATCATGGCCTCTGGTGCAGTCATCGAGGAAACTGCCGGGCTCGCATCTTGAGTGACAGGTGGTGTCTCCCCCCCAAACCAGACCTTCTTGTGACGACCGAAACCCCACCTGAGTGCACCGAAACGTTAGGTAAGCGATATCCCTCATTTAAAAACTCTTTTTTCACATGTCTACCTTCCACTTAAGATGATGTGTGGTCATGGCCAGAACATGAAGTGATCTTTCTCGAAGAAGCTGTAGAAGTTAGTGGAGCATTTATTCCGACAAAACAGGCATTTAAGTTCGGAGCACCTTGTGAAGGCCCTTTATGAGATCATAATCATAGTAGCCAACGTACAGAAAAATAGTGGTTGTTTTAAGTTAACCCTTATAGAAATTAGTTGTTTGTGTTATATTGGGCACTCGATAGAGTTATAGAAGAGTAAAAAGCGGCGAAATAGTGCTACGTTCTGTCATGAGTAAAGCTATAATAAGTGCAATAAGTATATAAAGAAGGAGAAGAACACATTAGCGAATGTTTGACAGATCCAATCATTTGTTGTCACACACAGGCGTCGTAGATCTATCGCAAAACAAGAATGCTGTCGCATTTCTTTCCGAGTGAAGGCATAAACGTCAATACCTTGGTTTTCATTGTTACTTAGATGAGAATGAATATTGCAAGCTAGCACATATCATAACTTTTAGTAAGACGCCTCCTTTCCATCTTTTAAACGCTAGTGTGGCGGGGGCTCCACGCAACGTCTGACACAGGAAGTCCGAAGTCCTTCGTGTGTTTTGGACGGCTAAGCCCCATGGCTTGGTGTTACTGCGGGGCAAATGTTTATCGCGCTTTTTAGTAGTAATCTGTGCTAACATTTCTTCTGCGAAGTACCGTGTCTGCCTCGGTGGATCAGTGTTTAGGGGGCTCGGCTGCTGAACGATCGACAATATTGAACTACGATGTACTCTACTATGGCAGAGCAAGGCTGTCCCGGCACAAGAATGTGTTTAGAACAAACTGTGTACGTTGTAGAGTAATTTATGCACTCTACTATTGAAAAGCCACTTACTGTCCCGGATGGAACGTAACAGCGCCTACACTTCCTTCGTGAGAAAATATTTCAGTGCGGCGTCTATGTGTGCTTAGAAAAAAAAAATGATTTAAAGTACTTCGAATTCTCCTACGGGCAAAGCAATCAACCATCCCAGATCCAGACGCAACTCCTTACTGTGGATGTGTGTTTAAAACAAATGTTCGACAACTTAGAGTACGATGTACTGTACTAAGGGACAGCAGTTTGCCGCCCAGTTTTAAATGTGTGTTTAGAAAACCGTGTTCAACGATTTAGAGCACTGTAGGTACTCCACCATCTGGGTGAATAAAGCTGTCCCTCAGGCGGATGAAACGTCATACCAGCGCGCGCAGTTTCACGTTACGCGCTTGCATATGTGCGCAAGTTTTATGCTATCCGGCAAAAGCGCCATCGCCTCTTCAGGTAGTTGGACCATTTCTCTCGATATGTCCGACTTACTTTTGCAGCAGTACAAGGTGAGAAGTCAGAAAGAAAAATGGTCGTTTGAAATGCGTACGTTCTTTGGTAAAACTTTCGTGCACAATAAGATTGATCACGCTGCGATTGACATTTTTTTTTACATATTCTCTTCCCTCTTCCCGAAGCTGCACATTTCTGCCAGCCATGCGTGAACTCCCGCGCAGAATTGCAGTAGATCTCGTCATTTTGAGATTTCAGGAAGAGTTAGACTTGAGCAATATGACTCCATCGTCGTCCTGCCGAAATGACTTCGTCGTCGTCCGCTATACTCAAGGAGAAAAAAAAGTTTGCTTGGTGTGAGGTCAGGTGAATATTAATGGTGAGCCAATTTATTTAACTTACAAGCAGTGCTTCGCGTTTTCGAATGACCCGAAAAATTCCGATGAACACTTGCCGGTAAATTTCTTACGATTCGAATTTATCCGGTAAGCCCCAATTTTGAGACGTTGAGAATGCCCGACGTGAAGAATTCCCTTTTTAAAAGGACATTCTCAGCGTTTAAATGGCATTTTTAAAGCGGACAATCATTCATCGAAATGGGCGCACCTCCGTCAGCGGCAGGAACTTCGTAAATTATGCTAACGAGCTTTGAGCTTGTATTACGAACAATTGTAGCTGCTTTCTAATCAAGTAGTTGGACTTGTATGTATATGTGATAGCAAGTTCGAACCTTCCAGACATTAAAACACACTTACAGTATTTGCGTGTTCTGATATTGCATCTAAAATTTTAGAATGATAATAATGATGACCGCAATAACAATAATAGGTCCTATATTTTTTATCGAAGATGAGCCTGTCAATGAGAAAAGCGGACCTTACAAAAGTACACTTTGACGAATTTGCAGCAGTGCACATCAGCAGGCTTATTAGCAGGACTACTGAACAAGAAAAAAAAAATAAAGGGATGGAAAAACAGGAATACCAGCAATAATACAAGGCATTTTCAGTGAAAATAAAACTATTGAAAGAACATTGCATGAACTGATACAAAGCGAAGTGAAGTCCCGAATTTTCGGAGCGTTGGATATCTATGAGAAATAAACTCGGATAAAATCAAATTATTTCTGGAAAAATTATGATAAACTCCTTAAGACGCGCTTCGAATATCAAGAAACATAAACTCCCGGAACACGGACGGAGCTCTGAAGCCCTGTCTATAAACAGGCTACATGCCTCACTATCACCTGTACATTATGTCTGTGCTGGGTGAACAGCTCTTTCCCGACACGTGCTGCCATATTTGTTTTGACGCTCTAGCGGTGTTGCGTGGTACTACACAAACAGAAGCTATATTACGCTAAAACAAGACAAACGCACTATCATTTTGATGCCTATCGTGTACTCCTTCTATAAGTTTGTCGCATTCTCATTAATAGTAAGTACTTTGTGAACACCCTTCGTACAAGGAGGTTTTATTGCTACGCCAATTACGTGGACAATTTCAGGAGCGATTCTCGGTATTAGAGGATATAATGGACGCCGTTGGTGCCACGTCTCACCGGCACCAACGGCGTCCAGCCACACCTGAATGAAAAATAGACGTAAAAAGTTATGTCTCGTGAAGGAGTGTGATTACTAAAACCTATACTCGGGGTTGTATCTATACAGCGGGTACCTATATACTGGAACGTTTTGGTCAAACTGCAGTATCACGCAAAAAAAAAAGCATGTGTTGCCCTGTAAAATTGAACACCACCCATTAGAAAAACCTGGACCGCCATTGTAAAATTTTCAAACACCCTGGGATGCCACGCGGGTTGTACACTGTAATTTGAGCGGAACGTTCAAATAAGTATTCACCGGCACTCGTTTTCGCCGGTACTCGTATTAACCGGTACTCGTTTTGCCACCTGACGTGCTGAACCAACGATAAACACTATACTGAATTCAGAATATCAACATGACGTAGCTTCCATGATGGTCCAGGCTTCTCGCACATTTTACATTGAATCGCACGGGCTATTCGTGCTATAGTACCGTTGTACCGCAAAAGTGGCGGAGACAATGTTTGCAGGTCGACGGTCTTAACTTTGGGGTCTATGAAATTAGCTATTTTTCGCCCCACATTCACGAATAGTATACTGTAGACAGATAGAATTCTGGAAGAAGAATGCGAATAAGGCGGAGCCTTGCCGAAGCGTCCTTTAGAGAGGGCGCCACTATACACTCCCACTCGGCCTAGCGAGACACACTGCCCCAGTGGTCGCCTGCCACCGCCATTGTGTTTTTTTCTATTACTTTTTTAGTCTACAGCAGTTCCCCACTGTAGCTTCTCACATGTTTTTCTTTTCTTAATTTTTTCCGTTATTCCGTCGTCTGAGCACAGAGAAATATCGTCCCGCCGTCGTACTTCCGAAGGGAACGCGCTGCTTGCAATGCAAATGCAGCGAGGCGATGACATAGCTGCCGCATTGTGCGTCGTCGCAGCACGTGGGCAACCGTTTCAAGATGTGTGCCCACCAGCTGCGTCCGCGTCACGGAAGCCGCAGAGAAGTGCAAGAATGTGGGCCACTATGCAATGCATACTGCCACACCCGTTCCTTTCTTTCTATTTTCTTGCAACTGCTCCACTACAATGTAACTGCTGCCTTGCGCGAAACACGCCCGAATGACTGCGAAAACTATCCTGATAATGTAAAAAAAAAAAAACTTTCGATGAGATTACGTGCCGAACGCGAACATTACAGTCAGTTGTGGAACTTACGCAGCCGCTAGCGACAACGCTGTTATCTTCGATGGTACATATACTCGTATAAAAGCCGACGCACTTGACCACTCGCCAGTTTTATCGACCGCCGACGCTCCGTTCGCCGCTGTTATCGTACGCTGCGTATTGGTGTAGTTTGAGTTTCCATTTCCCGGCCATCATCATCATAACCCTGACTACGTCCACTGCAGGACAAAGGCCTCTCCCATGTTCCGCCGGTCAACTCGGTCCTGCGCGTGCAGCTGCTGCAACTTTATATCCGCAAACTTCCTAATCTCATCTGGCCACCCAAATTTCTGTCTTTCCCTCACCCGGTTGCCTTCTCTGGGAATTTAGTTAGTTACCCTTAATGACCAGTGGTTGTCTTGTCTACGCGATACGTGCTTGTCCCATGTATATTTCCTCTTTTGATTTCAACTAATTGATTGATTGATTGATTGAATAATTCATATTTGGGGTTTAACGTCTCAAAACCACCATATGATTATGAGAGACGCCGTAGTGGATGGCTCCGGAGATTTCGACCACCTGGGATTCTTTAACGTGCCCCCAAATCTGAGCACACGGGCCTACAACATTTCCGCCTCCATCGGAAATGCAGCCGCCGCAGCCGGGATTCGATCCCGCGACCTGCGGGTCAGCGGCCAAGTATCTTACAGCCACTAGACCACCGCGGCGGGGCGATTTTGAACTATGATATCATTACCCACAGTTTGTTCCCCGACCCACTCTGTTCTCTTCATGCCTCTTAAGGTTACACCTATCGTTTTCTTTTCCGTCGCTGGCTGCGTCGTCCTCAATTTAGGCTGAACCCCTCCCGGCCACGAGTTCGGCCATATAAGGAGTTTCGTCTCTGGACACGACCACTGCTGCCTTCGTCTACGTCACGACCACGTGACCATGTGCACTGCCGTGGAGCGGGACGTTGTGTCTTAACGAGAATCGCGTAAGGCAGCCTTTCGGTATGCTGGAGCACTGGGCGAGCTAGACGCGCGCGAAAGGCGAAGAAATGAACGCGGCATCCATGGCGCTGACTATCCACTCAAGTTTATTGCGTCGACCGCACTTACGTAACGCGCGCGAACGGGATGAAACCCGAATGCAAATGTGTCGTGGACGTAGATTACGACGCCTTGTTAACGAATGGGACTCGCAGGAAACTGCGTGCCCACATTGCCTCTCATGCACACTTGCTACAAGCACGTCGGACTCTATTATAAAGAAAACTAGAAAAGACGGAAAAGCCGAAGAAGAAGAAAGAGCAAAACAAAACTTGTTTCTTGACCCTCCTGCAAAGTACGCGCAGAGATACATGTATTGTAGTGGGGAATTCGCAAGGCCACGACTAGTGGGACCATGGCTGAGTGCGAAGCGCGAGCGGGAGCACGAGCTGTAGACGCTTGAATGCCCGAGCATTTGTTTCCATACCGGCTGTCTGCCTATTACCTGGCGTCGCTATTAGACCCCGTTGCAGTATGATGAAGGGAAGGTCAACCCAGCATGCTCGGTTGCTACGTAAGAAAGAAAGAAAGAAAGAAAGAAAGAAAGGAAGAAGGAAACAAAGGAAGAAGGAAAGAAAGGAAGAAGGAAAGAAAGAAAGAAGAAAAGAAAGAAAGAAAGAAAGAAAGAAAGAAAGAAAGAAAGAAAGAAAGAAAGAAAGAAAGAAAGAAAGAAAGAAAGAAAGAAAGAAAGAAAGAAAGGGCGACCTTTGACCGCTGCAATATTGCGCGCTCAAAAAACGGAGGTATTGATGAGCCACCCATGATAAATTTTTTTTCCATTCCAGGATAAAAATATAGGACAGGGGGCGAGAGGGCAGCAGTGAGGTGCGGTTCAGACGAACGTACTGAATAGAGAAATAACGGGAAAGGCCAGACCCAGAATAAAAGGTCTATGATGTTTGGGGCTATATTCTACAGAACCACAGCCCCCCCCCCCCCCACCTTCCCACCCCACCTTAACAACATCCCCCCCCCCTTCTCTTTCGCATCCTTGTTGCACACACCGTTATGCATTGTAATGAAGTGAAGAACGAAATGAAATAAGACGAAAGGAAATATGTCTTCCGGCTTGTGGCACGTGTTGCTCCTGTCGACGTGTGGGGGGGGGGGGAGGATAGCGCACCCCCTTTGACCCCCCCCCCCCCCCCCCCCCTGTGGTGCGTGAGATCGGCCAGGCACGACGCCGCGCAATAAGCGAGCGAACAAACGAATGGCATAAAGGAGAAGTAAAGAACGAAACGCTTGAGAAGCGCGCGCGCGCGCGCTCCTCATTGCGTCATCCAAGTCACGTAACGTGAAGACTGGGCCGCGCAAAATTTCCTAAGAGGAGGGCGGAAAGTGGTGTCAGCTACGCGTGCGCCTTCAAAGGAGCGCCGCGTATAAGCGTTTCAAGTTCACGTCTGCTCCGTCTAATGTTTCACCACGGAGACGAACAAAACACGGGGGAAGTCGACGATCAGTGCTTTCTTGTAGCCGGAAACGTACAGAGGCGTGCGGCTTGCCGAGTTGCATACTTAATTTGCCGGCATGTGTGTGATGTCTTTGTTGTTGTTGTTGTTTTTTTGGCGAGATTATTTTGGAATTGCTCGTCCTATAGAGCACGTAGCAGTGTCCGTTACGTTTCTAGCGGCCTATCTCGCATCTAACTTACCTGGTGGGCTATTAACAATTCTGTAAAAAAAGACTCTTCGCTATAGGCTACCAATGGATGGATAAATGGATGGATGGATGCGAAACTTTATTTGAAGCCCTGATGTGCACGACTCAACACGCAGTGTGCCGCTCCCACGTTGGGACAGTCAGGCCAAGCCCGACCGCCGCATCGTGGGCCCTCTGGACAACCCACAGTTGGTCCCCGACATCAGGGCTCTTGATAACGGGTAACCGTTTTTCTTCATTGGGTTGGTCCGTGCCCCGCAACGAGGGGCAACGCCAGAGAATGCGGTCTAGTTAGTCTACCAATTGGGAGCATTTACGATGAGATTGATTATAAGGTTCGTGGCAGTGGTAAACTCCGTGATAATTTCGACCATTTGTAGTTGTTCGGTGTACATCTATAAATTTAATGACACATCTTCAAATCGTATCGTGGCTCCCTGAGGTGCTGTTTCGTCCAATCACCGTAGCACTCGGGCGGTGTGCTTTCTCGAGCTTATATGGCGTAAGTATCTGGAATAACAGATAGATGAACTGGTTGGATTCGTTGATATGTGGGGTTTAACGTCCCAAAGCCACCATATGACTATGAGAGACGCCATAGTGGAGGGCTCCGGAAATTTCGACCACTTGGCGTTTTTTCAACGTGTGCCCAGTGGCATACCAACTCTATCGCGAGGGGGGGGGGGGCAAACTACCCACCTCACTCGTATAGATATATATCAGCTTTTAGATGGAGCTTTTCGATGGCTGCATTTTCGTTGGAGGCGGAAATGCTGTAGGCCCATGTGCTCAGATTTGGGTGCAGGTTAAAGAACCCCATGTGGTCGAAATTTCCGTAGCCTTCCACTACGGCGTCTCTCGTAATCATATGGTGGTTTTGGGACGTTAAACCCCACATATCAATCAACTCCCGACCATTCAGTCAGCGTGTGCGTACACTAACCACTACACCACATCACGCTGTGTAGCCGGGTGCGATTAACGAAACAGGCTTGTGAAGGCACCGATGAATCGTTTGCACATGGCACGGACATTCCTGCAGTTACCTCAAAGAACGGGTGCTTTGCTCCACAAGGAGGAAAGTTCCCCTCCATGCAGTGCCGTGTGCAATCTTTCGCGCACATTTGTTCTTATGGAAGAGCAAAGAGCCCTTTTCGTGATAACTGCGCAGTTATTCCGGAAAACGTATAGAGTGTATGTGCGTGGGTACATCTCTGTGAGCTCATCCTTGCTGAGAAAGAGAGAACTGAGCAACGCTGCACGTGTGTGTGCTTCTTTTCCGTCAAAGTTGTATTTTGAGCTGTAAAAGACCACTCAAGTTGAATGAAAACTAACTAGGTTGACACCTAATTTTAAGCCTTCATTGTGCAAAACAAAAGAAAGAAAACGCGGTCTTTCACCTTCTCCCCATAGTCCGGTGGGTCAAGGTGCGGGGCAAGCTTATAGAAGCTGAGCTTCCCACTGTACTAGAGTCCACTGCTTTATTCTTCATCCTTTGCAAACTGCTGCGATCGCTCCTTGTTACTGTAAGCAAGGCTTATCAGATTTATCAGAGACTAAAGCGCAATAGTTTTTGTGGCGCTTCTATAGTACGGCAGAACTAAAGAATTAAAATAGATTCGTCACAATCATCAGCTCACAGCAGCTTCGATAAAGCAGCGATGATGCTATTCATTTTTGATGAAAGAAAATAATTTTCCTGATGCAGCAAATGCTCTGACTGGTCCGTAAAACGATTTCTCGTTCCCATCCATAAGAAAGCAAGTACAAGACGCTTTCGCGCCTTCTACTGAGGCCGCTTTGCAATGATACAGTATAAGGTGCGAAAGAGTCGCATAGGCGGCCCGCACCGCAAGGAACATTCAAGGACAATCGTCACAGCACAAATTTAGGAAACATTTTACTTTATTAAAACATTCCCTAGTAACATGTTCATGTTCTCGTAACAATATGATTGAGTGATTACTGTTCTTGATTTTCCCAGTGTGCAACTGACAGTGCCCCGCCGCGGTGGTTTAGTGGCTAAGGTACTCGGCTGCTGACCCGCAGGTCGCGGATTCGATTCCCGGCTGCGGCGGCTGCATTTCCGATGGAGGCGGAAATGTTGTAGGCCCGTGTACTCAGATTTGGGTGCACGTTAAAGAACCCCAGGTGGTCGAAATTTCCGGAGCCCTCCACTACGGCGTCTCTCATAATCAAATGGTGGTTTTAGGACGTTAAACCACACAAATCAATCAATCAAAGCAACTGACAGTGACCCCTGTCAAAAGTGGGGGGGGGGGGGGGGCTCAGCTTCCTTTCCCAACTTTTCTCAGTGAGAGGCTCATGCCACCCTTGCCCCCCACCCCCCCGGCCTACACGCCTATGCGTATGCCCAAATCTTAACACACGGGCCTACAGCATTTTCGCCTCCATCGAAAATGCAGCTGTCGCAGCCGGGATTCGATCCCGCGACCTGAAGATGAGCTAGTTGGTATGAGTTCAGTCTAAAACAATAGGGCGTGCAAACACGGGCATAAGTTAGAGGTCTAGATACCACAAGCGGCTTTTGTGGTGTCTACACTCCTCTCAATGTGTCCGTGTTTGCGTGACATATATCTTTTAGCACGGCATAAGCCCAACGGCTGCTTTGGCGCATCAGATCCATCAAAGCGCGCCTTTCTGGCCGGGAGTCGAACCTCGCGTCCTCGAAATGAGCAGTACTGCACCTTAGTCGGCAAGCTACGTGACGTCAAATGGGCAAGAAAGAGTGTTCCACAATCGTCGCAATGGCAACAGATGGCGCTGGCTGACGCTCCCGCAATTTAAACGCACATGCGTACCTTATCAAGTGGACGGGGTGATCACAGCCAGCGTAGCTCACTGCTAGAGCATCGGACGCGTTATTTGAAGGTCGCAGGATTGGACCCTGCCGGTGGCAAGTTATCTTTCCGTGCACTTTTCTTTCTTCATTCACATTTACAAAACAACGACTTCTAATGCCGTCCCCTATACTTTCCTTGGCATTATTGTCTGTGCGTTTTCATTAGCCCGGTGAGCGAAAGAAAGAACAACGATGTCGATTACCTTCAAGCCGGTTCTCATTACTGTAATAGTATGTTTCGTACAGTGATTAAATTAGGACGAGCTATAGATGCATAAGAAAACTTGGAGGTCTGCCAGTTCGTAGAACACCCCGCCGCGGTGGTCTACTGTGGCTAAGGTACTAGGCTGCTGACACGCAGGTTTCCGTAGCCCTCCTCTATGGCGTCTCTCATAATCATATAGTGGCTTTGGGAATTAAACCCAAGATATCAATCATTCATCAGTTCGTAGAACGGCTGGCCACCCTGTGCAGTTGAATGAAGCTAAAGGCAATTGTGTCAAATGTGGCGGTGCACGGCGAAGATAAGGAAGATGGAGGGGCGAGACTATCGGCGGCATTGTGATCTGTTGTCACCCCCCCCCCTTCATCGCTAAGGAGTATATTATATCGAGCAAACAAGGTAACAAGGAACGTAGTATATGGGCTACATAGACTACACGCCCACGTGCTTACCACGCTTTTCGACAATTCAACATCTCCAAATAAAGCCCAAACTCCATAAGCGCGAAAATGCACGCGACAGCGACGAGCGACGCGACTTAGATCGGCGTCGCGCGATCAGTCGCTAGCGCAGGCAAACCTCATTCACGCAACGGCTTCGGCGAGCGAATTCCACTGTTGCTGGCATGAGGCCGTCAACTCGCACCAAGAAAACCGCGTAGCGAGCGGTTTCCAATTTAAAAATAAGATATATTGTTGTGTAGTAGAACGGAAAGTGTTTATTATTGCCATGCAGCATTTTTTATATGCGCATGCGTAATAAACATTGCGTTATTTCTTGTTGCGCATACGTGACACGGGCAGGGTTACGTGCACCTATGTAGTCTTCGTCTTTTCCGGTTGTTCGCTATTGGCTGCTTGAGCCCAGCACTTCCGGGCGATGAGCGACGGTTTCCAAATCTGGAGAACCGAGCGATCGCGCGAAAACGAGCACGCGACACGTCGCGCGAACGCCCTGTTTCGTCGCTCATAGCGTCGCTCGTCGCTGTCGCGTGCATTTTCGCGCTTATGGAGTTTGGGCTTAAGTGTCTCTTTTGTGCTGAGTGCTTCAGTTGACCCCATGTATAGGCACACATGCCATGGGCGGCTGTTATAATAATAGCGCGTACGCTTCGGTCGCTTCTTTCTCTCTTTTTTTTTTTTGGTTCTTTGACGTGTTAGCGTATCATCTGTTTCGAAGTCGTACAAGTTTGCCCTATCAAACCACCGCCAAGTTTTTCAAATAGTCAAGATGGCGGCGCCTCTAGCCTTACTGCACATTAAGCTTCCTTTCTTCGACTCAATATCATGCCTCTCGCTCTAACAGCGCCCTCTATCTAGTGCTACGAGTCAGACGCGTGACTCCACTTATATTGTGGTGAGGGGGGTGAACCCCCTGTGGGCTGAAGATCAGGAATAGGTGGTGGTGGTGGTGGTAGTGGTTAGAAGATGAGAAAAGGCACCTAATTTCTGCAACCTGGTCGGGAGCACGGCGCAGTGCCTGCGGGGAAGGGAAAAGTGGAAAGAAGAGGAAAGATTAATTGAGCAGTGGAACGGTCGTCATCAACAGAAGCAGCAGTCCAGAAGCAAGGGTAGGGGTGGCAAGGGCCCCATCCTCAGCGGTAGGAATACTGAGGCTGACATGCACAACTTCCACCGTTGCTCTCTCCCACTCCGCTCCCCCCCCCCCCACACACACATGCACACGCACTCGCACATACGCAAACACACACTCTGCGCATGCGCACGTAAGCACCTGCCCGCACAAACACGTATTTTAGGTTGGGCGACTCCACCTTGAGCAATGTACGTGCGGCGTTACTGTGAGCAATGGGAGCATTCGAGCACCGAAGTATACACAAACAAAAAAAAAGCACCGTCGCGTCACGTTCGAACTACCGGTCCCGTTCAGTCGATGTACAAGTTGTACGGCGAACACACGACAGAAATCAGCACACGTACAAATGCAAACATCGCTAAGCCGCTTGCAAGTACTCCCAAACACGGTGGCATGCCTATAGTCTCCACCTGGAAGGGCCTCACGAAGAACAAACACGTCATAACGCGTCCTTTGTTTCCCACTCCCAGGAGGAGCGGAGTTGTCTGGCCTAAGCCGCAAACGTCCTGTTTCACGCACTCCCCCCTCGGTGTGCCGCTTCCCGACGAAGTGTTTGTTCGGCTTCACCACTGGACGCCAGGAAGTCGCCGTGGAATTTGCATTGTATAATTCGTTCCGCGTATACCGTTCTTACTCGCGAACTGCCCATACACCTTTTCCTTGTGTGCGTTCTTACTCTGTTGTCTTCACAGTTAGTAGCTCTTGCAGGAGACTGGCGTATGGCTACTCGATTTAAACTATGGGTGACGTAGCGAAATACAATCGCATAGTGACAAAAAATGATAATAACAGCAACGATAATAAAATACAATAATGGCTTCGTAGCCCAATCGTGGGAATCCAACAATTGGGTAAAAAAACGCACAGGAGACATTGATGGTTGTGTTTAAAGGAACATTGTATTAAGAAAGCCAACCTGTTTAGCTCAACAAATAGAGCTAAGAGCATAAAGTTTCTTGATGTTAGCTAGAGGCGTCCCTGGCCCTGCGATTATTGAGGCGCCATGTTGGTTAGGGCACTAAGTTGCGCAAACTTCATTCTTGAGGTTTGGGAACGCACTTGTGGCTTTGTTTATTGCTGTGTTCTGCTTGTTTGTTTGTTTGTTTGTTTTTCGAATAGACGAAAGTACCGTTGTGAACTTCATGAGCTGATATGAATATTTGAATCAGGGAGCCTTAAAAAAAAAGTCAAGACTGTGAAGCATCACTGCAAAACATTTGTTGGACTTTGTCTTGCCGCAGAGCGGATTCAGGCCACACGTAGCCAAACGAAGCCAAAAGGACGAAGATTAGACAAATTTGTGTACTACCCGTCATTCCCACAGTGGAATAATTGCCATACGTTGAGGCTGCTATAGACGCAAGCGCCAGAGTTCCCTCCAGTGTATTTGTAGGAAACTTTATGGCTCTGAGAAGTCTGCCGTTGTTAATTTAATCGTCGCAAGTTTACTAATAGAGGAGAAAATCGAGGGCAGTGTTTCTTTGGTAAACTTTCAGGATCTCTGCACCTGACGTCAAGATTTCAAAGGGTATTTTTTGTATTTTGGTGACGTTGGATCTATAGAGTTTCCCAAAGCTAACTAGAGGGCATTCTGGCGCTGCGATCGTTCAGCGACCATGGCAATGATGGGTAGTACACACATTTGCCTAGTCTTCGTACTTGCGGGTGGCGAATCGTACTTGCGGCTTCGTTTATTGCTGGTTACGGTTTTGTGTTGAAAGAAAGAACAACCCCTTTTGAACTTAGTGACTTGATTCAAAATGGTAAGCCTAAAAAAATAAGGTTGTGAAGTGCAAACGGTGAACATTTGCTAATTTATGTTTTCGTGAAAAAAAAACAGCTCCAAGCCACACGAACACACACGGAGCCAGAAGCAGGCCAGAAGTACGAATATTTGACAAATGTGCGTACTACCCATCATTCTCATGCTCGCTGAAGCGCCATGCATTGCAGCTCCCATAGACACTAGCGCCAGAGTTCCCTCTAGTAAGTATTGTAGGAAACTATGGTTGGATCAACTAAATTTCCGGAAACTCGGCATGCTAATTCTGTGGCCCCGTCAGAAAAACACGTAGTTTATTTTTACCGAATATGAACAAAGCATAAACTAATGGACGCCTTCAAAATCTAGTATGTCGTGGTGTTTTGCGCGGGCATGCCAAGATGGAGTCGCAACTCGTGTTTTCCTTTCGTAAGTTTTACACCCACCCACCTACCCACCCACCCCCCCCCCCCCCACACACACACACACACACACACGCGCGCGCGCGCGCGCACGCGCGCGCACACACGCACACGCACACGCACACACACGCGCGCACGCGCGCACGCACACACGCACACACGCGCGCGCACGCGCACACACGCGCACACGCGCACACGCGCGCACACACGCGCACACGCGCGCACACACGCGCACACACGCGCACACGCACACGCACACGCACACACACACACAAATGTTTCTCTTTCGCGTCCCTTTAACAATAGTGTAGTAACGACGACGCTAATTCAAATGAAGTAAAGTCTACAAAACATCACATTTTCGGCTGGTTTGGTCTGAATCCAAAGTCTCGACATTGCCTTCTTCTTTCGTGGATACGTAGTGCGCGTTTCCACTCCTGAATTCCTCGTTAGCCCTTTCCGGCAATAATGTTCCTTCATCTTCTTATCCTAAGGGCTGCAATAATGTGGAAGCCTCACATGACTTTAACAGAAGCGTCACGCATGACGTCATCAAAAAAGTGCTCAGGTGCCCCCTCTCCACACCAAAATTCAGATGCAGGGGGGGTTTAATCCGAGGAAAAATAAGACAAAAAGGTGTTTTTTTCGACGCCTTCAACGAATGCCCCCCCCCCCCCCCAAAAAAAAAATATAAAAACATTTCTGGTTGTGGGCCTGGACAGATCCCAAACACTGACCTTGGCAAACTAGCGATACTTATTCAAATGAGAGCGAGCATGTCTCTTGCACCTAGCCACACAGTGAGCTTTAGTTCATGACCAAGCATGATGTTTAACATTCCACGATGTCGTGACACGCCAGACAGTCCGGATTGAGAGTGCGACCCTGATGCATTGCTTTCTTTTCGCGAAGTAGTGGAACGTTCCCAGTTTGGGCTCAGGAAATCGTGGCTCCCACCCCTGAAGTTTGCCTGATCTCAATCTTCCGCCTTAAAAATGTCGCAAACGGTATCTTTGCCGTCGAGCCACTTGGCTCCAAACATCAACCCTATAACTGTCCCGAGGGCAATGAAGAGTATTGCGCCTTTTCACACACATTCTGGCCATGTTATGCATTACAAAACACCTCTTTTAATGTACGAGTGGACTGGGCGGAAGCCCTACAAGCAGCCATCTCCAGAAACAACTGAGGCCGGTCCAAAGGAACCACGAATGGACGGATTATCATTGTCGTCCGGTCCCAACGTTGGCGCGGCCCGCAGTTATGACATTGCTGGTCCTTAGGACCTTAGTAAAGCTTGTTGAGTTGCTTTTGACCTATCTAATATTAGGCAAAAGCTTTGTACTTATTTCAAACTATTACGTCATACGTGACGCTTCTGCTCAGGTCACATGACTCGTTCGAGTGTGATGTCGACGTGCAGTTCCGTTACAGAGCTCTTTAAGGTATGGAAAAACCATTATGGGCGCTGGTACTGCCCATAATGAAAACACAGTTTCCTGGAATCAAACCCACGTGCTCGGGAACCTCGCTGCTTATCCCAAGGTCGCCCGTTTGATCCTGGCCCCGGTGGTCGTATTTCGATGGAGGCGAAATGGCATGAACCCATGTAAATACTGTGCGATGACAGTGCATGCTAAAGTGCACCACGTGATCGAAATTTCCGGACTCCTCCACTACGCTGTCTCATAATCATATCTCATAATACTATCTGGAGTTTCGGGACGTGAAACTCCGGATAGTATTATACTAATATATTATATTATTATGGTATTATACTATTAGAAACAACCACTGTGGTTCTTTGTTCTCGAGAGCGGGTTGTGTTCCGGTCATGAGCTCATCTTACACCACTAAATACGGCATAAGTGCGCGCCGCCGAAACGAGGCTTCGCACTTGTGTGATGGGTGAGTGCGTGTGTACGAAAGGAGACAAGGTCGTCGTGGAGTGGTGGAGAATGCGAGCGAAGAGACCGGCGAGAAGGAGCGGAGGATGGAACATGCGCGCTTTCTGGCGGCGAGCGCCGTCAGCGCGCGCGACCGCTTTCCCATTGAACGTGCGAACAGCAAACGTGTGGCCACTACATATTCACGTTTGCGTATGCGTGTCCCCGACGACAGTGTAGCTCTGACCGACTGGACTTGCTCTACGCCATCTACTTACGCCGACAAGAGCTCTCGCAAGTGGTGCCCCGTGCTCGGACTCCTGTGACCGTGTTTCCATCTTTCCTATCTCTCCTATCCCCTCAGTTTGTTGTCGCTCCTTCTGGCTTACCACCGCACGTCTCTTCCTCTTTTCTACACCTTTACTCCTACCCCTTTTGTCCCTCCTCACCCTCATCCCTTGTGAGATACTGTTGAGGTGTCGCTCACTGAAGCAGACAGTTACGGTGCTCACTTTTCTCTTCCTTTCTCTTTTAAGAATCACCTTCTCTGGTTGCTTCGTTCATATGCTGGTTTAAGTTTTGCTATTACTCACTCGTACGCACGCCACCGTGTGCCCGCGTGACAACAACGTGATAAAGAAAAGGTAAAAAAAAAAGAAACGGAATGGAACAACTTCAAACAGCTTGCGCACTCTAGAATGAAATCAGCAGTACATGCACAAACACAGCGCAATGCTTATCCACGCACTATCGACCTCCCTTTGCGTTGTCAACCTTAGTACGTTCATAACTACGTCCTCCCTTGTTTTACTGGCTGTGTTGTCTTGCCTTCCCGGTTTGGTATTTAACAAGGAGGATTAGAAAAATTGGTATTTAACCTGCAACCATACCACGGCAGAGGTAACGTTCGAAGTTCACGTGTGCTTCCCACGTGTATTACTGTTTGATTGCGCGTGTCAGAGTGCTGGTGTTCAAATGTGCATTCGTGCGCGCGCGCGCGCGCGTGTGTGTGTGTGTGTGTGTGTGTGTGTGTGTGTGTGTGTGTGCGTGCGTGCGTGCTTGAATTCACATGAATAACAGCACGAATAAGCGACATAGCAACAAAAGATGCGATGATAGTGCTATACTGCGACTTTATTCTGCTGCACTGGACGTAACTTCTCGAAGCATTGATTTGTGTGTGTATACGAAGCCATAATGAACAAAGCACAGAGAAGACAGAATTCACGCAGAAGCGACTCTAAACACTCGGAGACCTGACTGGAAAGACGGGCAAGTTCAGCGCCACCTTCTCATAACTTTAATTCTTTTTTTCTTCAAATCAAGCACTCGTTTCAGAAACATTTCAATGACGAAAAGGGATAAAGAAACATATGACCACCAGTATATGCTTGCACACAAACACACGCACTTCCACAGTTAGGTTGAATGACAGAACGCGCGAACGCGGACGAAAGAAAGATGTCAAAACCCCGCAAATGCTGAAGTAACCTTGCGCTACGGTTGCCGCTGGTGGAATTGAGAATGCGCCAGAACTCAAACCACATGTAGCCGAAGTAGCCATTTCGTTCGATATTATAGCCAAATTCAAAACAGGAATGGTATTATGAACAGAGTTTTTACTTTTCATGAACAAATAAAAACAATTTTCGAATAGGTAAAACCAGAAGTTTAAAAGTATACCCAGTAGACAGCTTTGGCTCCAGCAGGAAATTTTTCTCACCAACTGGGTTGAAAAGTAGCCAATTTGGCACCAAGTGGCCACCAACGGCAACCCTGCCTTGCGCTGTCTTGACTTCTCTTCTATATGTGCCCCGCTTTGCGTGTCCAGCATTTTAACATCAATACGCACCAACCAGCTAGCTGCTATTATAATGCACTCACATGCACGCCCACTCAAGCATGCACGCACGCGTTATGTTACTCAAAACTAACCATAGTCACGGAAACGACACGCAGAAAAAAAAAACAACAAGACACGTACGTCGATCAGCCCGTATTAGCGACGTTAGTGTAATCCGTGCTTACCCATGGTCGTGGTTAGTGCTGTCATTTGCTCCGATTGCCCGGGAACGACTGTACGTACGGCTTCGCGCTAACGACTCGCGTGAACGCTTGTCTTCCGCATCTTGGGAAACAAAAGCTGCGGCCCAACCGGGGTGAGCGTCTTTCGCGGTTATACAAAACTTGTTTGTTTCTCATTCACTTTGTTTGTTTGTTTTTTACATTTCGTATTTACGCTGCTTGTTCACGTGGGAAACGCAGGGTGGATGCACCGTTCGCATCTTGTTTGATTGTGAGTGCTTAGTTCTTACTCGCTGTGTACGGTCTCTTTAGCGAGAACCTACCGTGCCACCATGGTATTCAAACTTGGTTTTACTATAATACTACACGGGGTTTAATGATAATATCAGGGGTTTCACGTCCCAAAGCCATTATATATTTATGAGAGACGACGTAGTGGAGCGTTCCGAAAAGTTTGACCATCTGGTGCGTTCTTTAAGGTCCACTGGCATCGCACAGTATCCGCACCTCTACCATTCGCATCCACTGATATTCGACTGCCACGGCCCGCGTCGAACCTGCGACCTGCGGCAGCAGCCGATCACCGTAGCCGCTGTTCCAAACAGGCGAACAATACCTGAGGGTTAAACGTCCCGGAAACATGCACGATACGATTAGGGCGGATGCCGTATAGGGGAGAGCTCCGGAAATTTCGACCCTCCGGCGTTGTTTAACGGGCACCAATATTGCACAGTACACGGACCTATACCATTTCGCAGCCACCGAAATTCAACCGACGCCGCAGACATCGAACACGTGACCTTCGGTTCAGATGTCTAGCACCGTACCTGCTACACCACCGGGGCGAATGCAGTGAGTTTCGCAACATTTGTTTTGCCGAAAAAAGCAGGTAGACGTTCAATACAGTGTGTTTGAGCTAACTTGCCCCTCATATTACAAACACACGTGCGCTACGCGTGTAAACTGACCTAGTAATTGCCCCGGGCCGTACGCAGAATGTCGCTATATCTTCTTTTTCGATCCTCCAGGCTAGATAATTAACGATGATTAACTAACCTTCTTCACTCAGTAAATTTAGCGAAAAATATTCCGTGCAAGAATTGTAGCACTTGTTCTAAAATGTCAACAAACATGTGTACTTCGTCCGAGCTAAGATAACTGCCAAAACCGATAGTCTGGGTAATTAAAAAAAATTGCATGATTATCCCTGAAAACGATGACTCGAGTGAAAAAAATCATCCGCACAAAAGTTGTAAGGTTTGTTCGGGGACGTCGCGTATACCGTTGTGGTGTTGTTGAGTGGACCCGAAAGACGCGGCCTCAATCCCGGCCGTGGCGTTCGCATTTCGTTGAAGCCTTAATGGTTAAGGCCCGTGTATACCGTAGTGCACGTTAAAAAAACACGAGACAGTCCATACTTCCGGAGCCCTCCACTGCGGCTTCTCTCGTAGTATCATATGGCGGTTTGGGGACGTTAAATCCCTTTAACCGTTGTTATTATGGAACTAGGACCTCGCGAACGCCTGCGACCATGCACACGGAAGACGACGACCGGGATGCGCGAAAGTTTAACAACGGCATATCCGAAAAAAACCTGGCCGCGACCAAGCGTGGCAACCGGCCGACCGCGAAGTGTATATGTATACCTACCAAAGCGCCGCCGGCGGTCACGAAACGCCCGAACAGCGTTGACGGAGGGCATGCTTGTATATAGCTTGAGCTCCACTCCCACCCCTGTTGCAGTGCGCAGGTCACTCTTGCGATTCGTCGGTCTATATTATATAGCCCACATATCGTCCATATGGGCAGGCCCCGAACGGCACTCGCGTGTTCATGCAGCAAGCCGCATCGAACGGCTTGTGTAAGTGTGAACTCGTGTTCTCTCCTGCTCTTTGTACTCTTCGCAACCGTTCATCGAAGAGTGTAAGCAATAATCTGCAGATATACCATAAGAGACAAGAAGAGAGCAGAGTGGATTAGGAAACAGGAGGAGGAGGAGGTAAGTTTATTTACAGAAGGACAGAGAGGTCGGCCTGAGCGATAGCTTGCTCTAGCCTGCTACTCTACACTGGGGGAAGGGAAAGGGGAAAAGAAAGATTAATGAATGACGATTGTGAGATAGAGAGGTGAGTATGTAGTGTTCTTTCTAGCTGAGACACATTTTATAGCCGCGCACATAGTCCAGTTGTTTCTAAAAAGGTAATAACTGCTCTTGTGACCACAGTTGCACTGTTGGTGTCTGCCCAAGGGCCCAACATGGTCTCATCAGTTAATGACCTACTGCGATATAGTTCAGTAGAAGAAATCAGTGTCTGTCGTTCACGTGCGTATGCTGGGCAAACACAAGATATGTGCTCAAATGTTTCTGGCAAATCACAGTGTTCACAATTAGGACCGGTGTCACTGCGACCGATGATATGTGCGTAACGTCTGGTGTACGCTACACCAAGACGAATGCGGTTGATCATACTTGTGAGTTGCCGTTTCTATTTAGGAGGCACGCGGAACCTCATTTCCGGGTCACATTTGTGAAGTCGCTGGTGTCGCCGTTCCGGTTTGGTCCAGTGCTGAAGTGTGTAGCTGCGCATCACGCAGCGAAGCAAGGCGTTCGTGTCAGCTCGTGAAAACGCAATGCGTACTTCAGGGGCACTGCTTAAGGCATTTTTAGCTTCAGCGTCTGCCTCTTCGGATTAGGAAACAAACCAGGATTAGGAAACAAACCAGGGTTAAGGATATCATAGTTGAAATCAAGAATAGGAAATGGACATGGGCCGGGCGTGTAGTGCGTAGACAGGATACCCGCTGGTCATTAAGGGTAACTAACTGGATTCCCAGAGAAGGCAAGTGGGTTAGGGGGAGACGGAAGGTTCGGTGGGCAGATGAGATTGAGAAGTTTGCGGGTATAAATTGGCAGCAGCAAGCACAGGAGCGACTTGACTGGCGGAACATGGGAGAGGCCTTTGTCCTGCAGTGGACGTAGTCAGGCTGATGATGATGATGATACCTCCCTCGTCATCGGATTTCACCTCTGCACTCCCCGGTTTGTTATATTTTTTGTTTCGTTATTGTTGTTGACGTTTCGTCGTTCACTTCTTTGTTCGTCTGTCGCTTGTTCGCTTGATTTAATGAACTGCTGGAACGTTGTTCGATCATTCTTTTCTACCTTTTGTCTGTTCTTTTAACCGCGTGCTCGCGACACGCAATGTGCGAAGCCTACCGACACCGCTAGTATGGTGGTGATTGTGCCTGACTGCCGACCCGAAGGTCACTGGTTCGAATCCCGGCCACGCAAGGGGGCCGCATTCTGATAGAGGCGAGATGCACGAGACCAGTGCCCTTCGTTACATAGGTGCGCGTCAGAGAACTCCATGGGTGGTCGTCGAAACTTCCAGAGCTCTCCGCTGCGGCGTCCCTCGTAATGGTTTCGGGGCGTGAAACGTCGACCATCGTTGAAAATCATCCGTGGTTCGTTCAATCATTTGTTCACCTTTGACCTTTGTTTCAATTGGTGGAGTGCCTGTTGGAGAGCTAAGTCTAAAGGTATACGGTTAACTTCACGCAGTACAAGGTGAACACAAGCAAGGAAGAAATATTTAGCCATCTTTGCCATAGTGGTTCGAAGCCAGAAGGAATGACAGTGCTTCTTTATTTATGTTCTTTTTCCCTTTCATTTCTGTTGTTCTCTTTTCTTGTTGTTTCCGTTGCCTTTTTCTATGCAGTCCTATTTTCCTTCACATTTCTTTCCTTTCTTTCTCTCTCTTTCTATATTTTTAGTTTGCTTCCTCTTTCAATATTTGTACGTGGTTTGTGTTGCCGTGTTTCCCTAGTCATAATAGGGCTGCCCTCACTTGATATCATCGTCAAGGTCCTCAAAGAAGAAGAGGTAGAAGGCTTCTCCTTGGTGAGGGCGCGCACTCAATATGATACGGGTGTCTGATTTCTAAAAGTGCTTTTGCTTGCGTTACGCCAAGAGAAGACGGCAGCATACGACGCCCCGGTCCCTTGAGGTGCTCTGCACACAGAACAACAGAAAAGTTTCACGGCACTCACCCATTATGGTGTTGGTGTTCTTGAAACTACCTGACGGCGCAGTATACAATATGCTTCTTCTCCCCATCTCGTGTCCTTCCTCTCTCAACTCTATCTTTCATCTCCCCCATCCCCTCCCATGTGTAGGGTAACAAACCGGCTGCCTATAGGCTGGTTCACCTCCCTGCAGTTATTTTCTTCCTATTTTCCTTCCTTCCTTCGTGTGCCTCTATTGGCGCCTTTACGGGTCTCGTGAACGACAGACGCAGTTATGATTACAAGCGGCCCGTTTGCATGACTCTCACACAGGTGGACTATACTTTGGCTACCTCATAACTATGAAGCTATTGTAGAGGTACTGCAAATGCGACGCTTGTTCAGATGTACACCATTGAATACCCCCCCCCCCCCCTTTTCGAGAGAGGCGAAAATGTTGGAGATTCGTGCACTTAGATTTAGGTGTAAGTTACAGAGCCCCAGGTGGTCAAAGATTCTCGGAGCACTTCTATAGGCCGTCCCTCATAATCATATCGCGGTTTCGGCACGTAAAACCCAAAAAATTAATAAAATATCACCGACAAGCCCGTGTTCTAGAGAGTGTCAACAATTGGAAAACAGTGCGTGTACAAATACCTGCGTGCAGGCGCACGTTCAAGGGCCGCCTTCGTGATTACGCTCACGGGCACAGTGTTTCGTCAACTTCAACTTTATTATTTATTCTAGTACAGACCAGAAACGCCCTCTCAGTATAGACCAGCAATTTCCTCCGGGGCGTTTCTGGTCGGTACTAGAATGAAAACTTAAGCCGCCACTTAAATTCGTTAGTCATAAAAGCTTCGCTCAAATACTAAATGCTGAAACATCACTGTGCACTAAAACAAGTAGCCAGTGCGAAGCGACATGCGCAGCACGTAGAAAGCTAAACACCGGCTATTATGTTTGAGCATGCACCTATACATGAAGGTTGGACTCAGACACACGTGCACTATAGAGAAGGTGACGGAGCAGCAGCG
The DNA here is from genome assembly GCF_043290135.1 of Rhipicephalus microplus. Lineage (NCBI taxonomy): Eukaryota > Metazoa > Arthropoda > Arachnida > Ixodida > Ixodidae > Rhipicephalus > Rhipicephalus microplus. Next base: position 172,531,990 of record NC_134705.1, read on the forward strand.
GAAGAGAAAGGTGTTATCTGCTGACTTATACGTGCCAACACCGCAATGTGGTTATGAGAGAGACCGTAGTGGAGGGCTCCGGAAATTTCGGGCTGTCTGTTTGTTACGTTACGTTTACTGACATCGCACATTACGCAGGCGTCTATAGCGATTCGTCTCCCACGAAACGCAAGCGCGGCGACCGCGACCAAACCAACGGCTTTCAGATCAGCAGTCCAGCCCTTTACACCCAATGTACGACCAAAGGGTACAAGTATATAGGAAAAGAAGAAATGGATTGGAGCGCTGGTAGAGACGCAGAGTCGATTTTAGGTGGCGGATTGACGTGACTGTCAAGAAATAGATGCGCACTGCATGGTGACTGTGTGCTATACCCGAACGCTTTGAATTCTTAACCGATGTGAAAAAAAAAAATACAGCCGAAAGAGTAATCTCTTTCTTTGTGTATTTATGTCAGTGTTGCCAGATGATACCGTGCGAACAAGCGAATACTAATTTCATCGCGATTAGCCTTCGCCCCCCCCCCCGCTAAGCTAATTTATGGGACACAATTTCACCCCCACCCCTTTTTTTCAGTAATTAGGGAAATCGCCCCCCCCCCCCCCCCCCAGGGGCGCGCGCTTATGTCTGTGTATACGTTACGTTATCCACAGCTTGCTCGGCGTTTATTATACGGAGACGAGACCGCAGTTGTCGCTGAATCACTGACCTTCCTGGGAACTTGGTGGTGAAACATTGTAACAGTGATTATTCTAATTGAGTTATGCAGCTACCAGCTCGGAGTACCAGGTATGATCTTAAATGCGCTAATTATGATTAAAGATCTCTCGACAGGTGCCCACGGTTATTAAAGCGAGGCCTGTAATGATGAAATATGAACTACGTGGCTGCAATCTTGGTCGGCGGAAGTACACGCATTGTCGCATAAACGTGCATAAATGCTTAATAGACGAATAAAATGAATGCGTGTACGTCGCCACTGCTATAGCGTGGCAGCACGGGCAGATAAACAGCGAGTCGTAAGATAGATATAATCACTTGTAATTGCATGGGATAATGCGTTGTGTGTTATCTGCGCGCGAGTATATGCACGAGTGCGCGAAATGAGTGTCGCATTGCAGCCGTAAGAACAAACGAACCAGCGGAAACTATGTCTCGTTAAAACGGTGCATAGCAGGCACGTAAAGGCGTGTCAACACAGGCGTCTATTGCAGAGAAATGAATGTGAATGCTGAGTACACTTTTTTTAGGGCCCTTACTAAGACATGAGCTGTCCATTAGCTCTTTTCGAAATGAATGAATGAATGAATGAATGAATGAATGAACTGTGCCTATAGCGCTTGTTTCGCTGCTGTATCATGGTATCAACGGCTGCTGTATCCACGGTAAGAATGAAACAACAGAAAAAACAAGTGAAATTATAGTCCATCGCACGAGTCATCCAAGTAAACTCTACGTCACTCGAAAACGATTGATGGTAATTTGGCGCTCCCCATATATTTTTCCTCTTGAATAGGTTTCTTTGTTTATTTTGTATGTGAATTGGGGCTCTTGCTTCAATAAGGCCATCGGCAGCTCTGTCGCACTATTCGTCGTAAAGTACCACTGTTTAATCAGACAAACTATCAAGCCCCAACGATCGTTGGAATGATGATTTCAGCGATGATAATGATGACGAGGAGCAGGATAATGTGGAATAATGTTTCCTGCAGGCGTATCTACAGATTTGCAAATGTTGCTTGCAATCTCTACGCCCGAGCGTCGTCACCTGTCAACCACAGCACTGTTACATTTGGTGCACTTGAGCTCATCTGGTGCATCAGCTTCGGTGCTCTATAGTGCGTCTGGTGCATCTCATCTGCTGTATACTTGTGCGAAGAGCCACCTTACGAAGCAATACCGCGAATTACTATTCCGATGTATGCGTCGAATTTGCAACGCTGTCATACGTAATGTTCACGGTCGCCTACAGTGAATGCACGTAATACAACGTGAGGCTAAGTTCCGTCTTTCCCCACCACTGCAGCGTGACGTTACACGTTGGGCTTTCTTTGTGCAATCTTTGACTGGTCGTTTCGAAGTGCTGTAGAGCGCTCTCCTGAAAGAGATGGAGGTTGAGTCTTTTCTCTTCCTCAACCTCTCTTTCTCACTCATGGGAGCGCCTCTAGAACGCTCCAAAATGACCAGTCAAAGATGGTATTACACTGCTACTGTGGTCTTACATGTGCCGACTTTGTTGAGTCGGTCATAGCGGCCTGGTCGTACGGATCCTAGTTAGGCACTGATGCGTACGAAGCAAGGGCATTACAATGGGGGCAGTGAAGAAAAAGAAAGAAAGAAAGAAAGAAAGAAAGAAAGAAAGAAAGAAAGAAAGAAAGAAAGAAAGAAAGAAAGAAAGAAAGAAAGAAAGAAAGAAAGAAAGAAAGAAAGAATTGGGACGGGATGGGAAGTACACGGCAGCGAAAAAAAACGTCGAGAGACAGAAAAAAAGGGATCTTCGCCGGGGCTCACCAACAATATAGCAAACAAAACTAGAGAAACAAAAAGGCGGGAAGGTTTACAGCTGTCGCCCGCGGTAATTCTCAAGCGCGACGACACTCGTCATTTGAGTCGGCGATGACCGCACCACGATTAGGACTGGTCCATCCCCCCCGCCTTGTCGCAAAACTGACTCCCAACGCCGGTGGGCGCGCTTGGACAACGACGCTCGAAGAATGGTCTTGTGATGCGCAAGCTGGAGCGGCAGCCTTCGCTTTGCGAGTGAAAAGACGCGCGAAGCGCCGGCCTTCTGACAGTGGTACACAGCTGGTCCTCGACTTTTGAATAAATTGTGGAGGACGGCACGTCCACGTCAACAGCCGCCCCGTCTCACCACGTCACTGAGTTCAAGAACGGCGCTGCCATACAATCCCTGGATGGATGGATGGATGGATGGATGGATGGATGGATGGATGGATGGATGGATGGATGGATGGATGGATGGATGGATGGATGGATGGATGGATGGATGGATGGATGGATGGATGGATGGATATGGCTGTACCCTTTAGATCGGGCGGTGGCTAGCGCCACCAAGCCGTAATACCTAATGAACCAAAAACTATATTTATTTTTTTCCCTTAAAAGTGAGTTTGAGGATTCGTACTTTGCATTGAAGAGTTTAATTTTCACTCGTGCCTTGACTTTAGCCACCAATCAGATAACCTCCTTCTAGTTAAGTCTACCCGCTTAAAGTTTATTTTGCCCTCCCGGTCCCTAAACCCCAGTGCTTTGAAAAACTCTGCGCCATCATCCTGAACTATAGGATAAATCCCTTTACAGAACATTATCAAGTGTTCGGCAGTTTCTTCTTCCTCTCCACACGCACTGCATACTGTGTCTACCCCTTCGTATTTGGCTCGATATGTCTTGGTTCGCAGTACTCCCGTCCTGGCCTCAAACAGTAGAGAACTACCCCGAGTATTATCATAGATCCTTTCCTTGGCAATTTCCTGCTTAAAAGTTCGATAGATCTCTAGTGCGGACTTCTTAATTATGCCCATTCTCCACATGTCAGTCTCCGTTTCCTTCACTTTCTTCTTAACCAATAGTTCTTTTTGGTTTGGCCACCTGCTGTTTTCTAAGTATTTACCAGTCCACTTCCTGGTTCGCTTCCTCCATTTTGTATCGACATTCTTCATGTACAAGCAGCTGAAAACCTTCCTAGCCCAACGCTCCTCCCTCCCCCATTTCTCTCAATCGCTTCTCAAATTTTATCTTGCTGCTAGCTTCCCTGCCCTCAAATGATGTCCATCCCATATCACCTTGCACTCCCTGATTTGGTGTATTCCCGTGAGCTCCTAAAGCAAGCCTACCTATTCCACGTTGCTTAATTTCTAATCTTGCTTGAACTTCTGATCTCATGCACAAGACCGCATTGCCGAACGTCAGCCCAGGAACCATGACCCCTTTCCATATTCCTCTCACAACATCATACCTATTGTAATTCCACAGTGCCCTATTTTTCATGACTGCTGCATTCCTGTTACCTTTAGTCGTCACGTATATTTCGTGTTCCCTCAGGTACTCGGTCCCATTGCTTATCCATACGCCCAGATATTTGTATTTATCTGTTATCTCTAGCGTGACTTCCTGTATTCTAAGCTCACTTCCTTCGTTGTCATTGAAAATCATGACTGCTGATTTTTCCTTACTGAATCTAAAATCTAACCTATCTCCCTCATTACCGCAGATGTCCATCAATTTCTGCAAATCTTCCTTGTTGTTGGCCATTAGCACTATATCATCTGCGTACATTAATGCTGGTAGTGCCTGATCAATAAGTTTTCCTTGTTTGACTAAAGAGAGGTTGAAGCCCAGTCCACTTCCCTCTAATTTTGCCTCTAATTCTTGTAGGTACATCATGAATAATAAGGGTGACAGGGGGCACCCTGCCTAAGCTCCCGTTTTACCTCTGCAGGCTTGGATACCTGTTTTTCCCACTTTATAACTACCTTGTTACCTTTATAGATACCCTTTAAAAGATTAGTGACTACATGTTCCACGCCTAGTGTGTCCAGTATTCCCCACAATTCCTCTTGAACCACACTATCATACGCTCCCTTGATATCCAAAAATGCTAGCCACAGGGGCCTGTATTCGTTTTCGGCTATTTCGATGCACTGCGTCAGTGAGAACAGATTGTCTTCCAACCTCCTGTGTTTCCGAAACCCATTCTGCAGTTCCCCCAGCACCCCCTCATCCTCTATCCACGCCTGCAGTCTTTCCTTTATAATCTGCATCACTGGACTAATCTTGCGTGTGCGCCGTCTGGTGGGAGACCTGGGTGACGTCACGTCTTCGATGCCCGCCACGGCGCGCCTACATAACATACGCTTGCTTTGTGCGCTGTTCCGCTGCTTGCGTTCGCTTTTTGCTTGTCTCAAGCTGCAGAAGAATGATGAAAACGGAATCGAAAATGTCACTGATAAAGCGAATAAACGTTCACTTTTGCTTCTGTGCAATTGCCAGCAGTTCTAGCGCTCGGTCGTAGCCTAATGTGAAAGGGCAGTGCAGGTCTGTGTCGCGCTGTTGGCCACGATGATGGGTTTCAGTCCTGGCAGCAGCATTCATCATCATCATAATCATCATCATCATCATCATCATCATCATCATCATCATCATCATCATCATCATCATCATCATCATCATCATCATCATCATCATCATCAGCCTGATTACGTCCACTGCAGGACAAAGGCCTCTCCCATGTTCCACCAGTTAACCCGGTCCTGTGCTTGCTGCTGCCAATTTATACCCGCAAACTTCTTAATCTGATCTGCCTACCTAACCTTCTGTCCCCCCCTAACCCGCTTGCCTTCTCTGGGAATCCAGTTAGTTACCCTTAACGACCAGCGGTTATCCTGTCTACGCGCTACATGCCCGGCCCATGTCCATTTCTTCTTCTCGATTTCAGCTATGATATCATTAACCCCCGTTTGTTCCCTAATCCACTCTGCTCTCTTCTTGTCTCTTAAGGTTACACCTACCATTTTTCTTTCCATTGCTCGCTGCGTCGTCCTCAATTTAAGCTGAACCCTCTTTGTAAGTCTCCAGGTTTCTGCTCCGTAGCTAACTACCGGCAAGATACAGCTGTTATATACCTTCCTCTTGAGGGATAGTGGCAATCTACCTGTCATAATTAGAGAGTGCTTGCCAAATGTGCTCCACCCCATTCTTATTTTTCTAGTTACTTCATTCTCGTGGTTAGGCTCTGCGGTTATTACCTGCCCTAAGTAGACATAGTATTTTACAACTTCAAGTGCACTATTACCTATCGCAAAGCGCTGCTCCTTTCCGAGGTTGTTGTACATTACTTTCGTTTTCTGTAGATTCATTTTAAGACCCACCTTTCTGCTCTCCTTGTCTAACTCTGTAATCATGAGTTGCAATTCGTCCCCTGAGTTACTCAGCAATGCAATGTCATCGGCGAAGCGCTGGTTACCAAGGTACTCTTCATTAACTCTTATCTTTAACTGTTCCCATTCTGGGCTTCACATATGCCGCAAGAAACCTCCTGTAAGCACGCGGTAAATAGCATTGGGGAGATTGTGTCCCCCTGCCTTACACCCTTCTTGATTGGTATTGTGTTGCTTTCTTTATGAAGCACTATGGTAGCTGTTGATCCTCTGTAGATTTCTTGCAAGATGTTTATATATGCTGCTTTGTCGTCATGACTGCTGATATTTCTACTGAATGAAATGCCTCCTCCTAATATATGAAGGCTATGTATAATGGTTGGCTGCATTGTAAGCAATTCTCTACTACCTGGGCTATCAATTTCTCTCTTACTTCTACGCCCTCCTCTCTATCTTTTTTTTTTCCTTTTTCGTGCGAACGATTACAGTATTTGTTGTCGCGCGCATGGAAACTGGGCGACAAAGTAAATGCACTTGATATCACTCAAGAACTTCTTTTACAAGGATCATGAAGACGCTCTCGAAGGCATAATCTACAAGGCGAAAGAGATGACGTACGTGAAGCGAACAACGATGTAACAAAAGCTGGCTGTCCATCGCGGTGGCGTAGTGCTTACAATGCTGGCAGGCTCACCGGAAGATCGCGGGTTCGATTCTGGCAGCGGCGGTTGCATTTGGATGGAGCCGAAACGGTAGAGTCCCGTGTAGAGTGCGACGTCGGTGCACGCAACATCAGATGGGGCCGAATTTCCGGAGCCCTCCACTACGGCGTCTCACATAATCGTATCCTGGTTTTCGCGCGTAAATCCCCGGGTCTTATCAGTAACAAAGCCTGGCCAGCATAAATGGACAGGAATAAAGAACAACGAATTTGGCGAAACTACAAAAGACGTCAAAAAGTAAAGTGGCATAAAAACGAAAATCGTAAGAACGTAGAACAGTATAATAAAAAAGGACGTTTAAAACATCAAAACCCAAAGATTAAGAACAAAACAAAAAATAACAGCTCACTGGTGTTGCAAAAAAGCCTCCTCTTTCTTTTGAGAGTGATACACAGAGCATGCGAACACAGCTGGGTTCAATTGATTGATTGATTGATTCATATGTGGGGTTTAACGTCCCACAATCACCATATGATTATGAGAGACGCCGTAGTGGAGGGCTCCGAAAATTTCGACCACCTGGGGTTCTTTAACGTGCACCCAAATCTGAGCACACAAGCCTACAACGTTTCCGCCTCCATCGGAAATGCAGCCGCCACAGCCGGGATTCGATCCCGCGACCTGCGGGTCAGCAGCCGAGTACCTTAGCCACTAGACCACCGTGGCGGGGCACAAGTAGGTCCGAGTGGTTCTATATAATTCATCATGAATTTCTCGAGCAATCTGGTCTCGTTATGTCCCGATGAAGGGCTGAGCAACCTGTACAGGTTGTACAGTGTATGAGGCGATGCTGCTGCCCGGCTTTTGCTTCAAGTTGTTCGCGTGTTCTTCTAAGCGATCAATTATACATCGGACAGTTTGACCGGCGTGAACACACACACGTGAGAGCAGTATCCTGTACACGACTCCGCATTTGCTGGACAGAAACCACGTGGGATGTTTCTTGCGGCTGGACAGAAACCGCGTTGGATGTTTCATGCGGCATATGTGAAGTTTTTCGTTGCTCACGCTCACACGCTTGCACAGGCCTAGAAGTTTGTTGGGGCCGGAGACTGCCACATTGACCCATGTGCGTACTGCTTCCTTGTTAATCCTATGAGACATTTCGTGTACGCATGGAATAACAGTGGTTTTTGGTCTTGTCTGGGCTTTTCAGAGGCACACCACTGACTTTCTTGAGCTTGCGCAACAAGGTCTCAGCAAGGTCGCAAAAAAGAAGCTCTGGAAAGCCAGCTGCTTTCATTCGGCTGACAAAACTGCGGGGGCCCCGCCACGGTGGTCTAGTGGCTAAGGTACTCGGCTGCTGACCCGCAGGTCGAGGGATCAAATCCCGGCTGTGGCGGCTGCATTTCCGACGGAGGCGGAAATGTTGTAGGCCCGTGTACTCAGATTTGGGTGCACGTTAAAGAACCCCAGGTGGTCAAAATTTCCGGAGCCCTCCACTACGGCGTCTCTTTAATCAAATGGTGGTTTTGGGATGTTAAACCCCACAAATCAATCAATCGATCGATCAATCAATCAATCAATCAAAACTATGGGGAATCTGGTGTGTAAATGACGTCATGAGTGCGTTCTTCGCCTCGAATGCATATGGCACGTTTAACTAGCTTCGAGTGGTTGGAGGCATACGGAAGAAGGCGTTTCTTGGAACGAGGTGCGTAAATCCAACAAGCATGTGCTGAGATAAAGGACAGCGCTCTTTGTCTCGCCGCCTTGTTCTCGTCTTCGAGCGCTTACCGGTTGGTTTGATAATGTCATTGTACCAACTATCTCGGAGGTAGCCTTTCATTGTGGCTATTTTGATTGCCTACGTCAATTACCTGGAGCGCATACACACTATATATAAGGATGGAAACACTTCTACAAAGAAAAACAGTTTGTGTTCTGCGTCCCAAAAGACGTAAAGATAAGGGACTCATCATTGGAGGGCTCCGGAAATTTCGGCTACCTGGATTTATTCGACGTGTACCTATACATAAGCACGCGGGCCTCCAGCATTTTGGATCCACCAAAATGCGGTCACCGCTGCCGGTATTCCATCCCGCAACCTTCGGATCAGCAGCCAAGCACCACAAAACACCAGACCAGCATGGCGGACGACGCAGAAACTACATCTAAGGATGGGCGTATACGTGTGTGATGTGGCAACGTTCCTTGGTTTCACGCTTTTCGACGTCACCTCCGCTCCGTGAGTGTACTCGCACAACAATCCTCCCGGCGGACACGACCACCCAACAATCCGTTTGTGGTTCGTTCGCGAAAGAGATCGTCTGCTCCGCACAATGGCCGCCGACGGAAACAGACGGCTCTCTTTGCTTTGCCGCGAAGGGTGGTGATTAGAAACGAGATCCCATTGTCCCCGCGATGCCACGCGTATTTAAGAACCAGTTCTCGAGAAAGGAACGCGGTAACGTTTGCAGCCTTTGCGATTTCTTCTGCGCTGTAATAGAGCGAATGAGCAGAAGGAGAGGGGTAGGAATTACCGTGACCTGGAAAGCTGTCGTCTGTCTTCTTGTTTGCTACACTCTTCAAAGAACAGCGCCTCGCCATGTTGTTCCGAGGCCATCGCTCAAATCGACACTCTCAGCGGCTTTGTACGAGTTCGGATTTCTGTAGGAAGACAATGCACGTTGGTTATGGCTGTTGCGCTGTTGCGCGGAACACGTATATATGTATACGGCCTATAAGCTTCAGAGCGCGGGCTAAAAAGGTGAACGCTACGGCTGAACTTCGATGCTGCAGAAGCGCTCGTATACTTATATTGAGGAAAGGGGATATGGGGATTGGTGTAATGTTTCTAGGTCACGCTGACATGAAAATACACAAGATAGCTTAGTTGTCTGGGAACTTTGCCCCCCCCCCCCCTTGTACGTGCTAAGAAACCATAGGTCGCCCCATGTTAGGGCTGCATACGCACTTTTGTGGGCAATTCGTTTTTTTCGATTAATCTTAAAAAAAAGTAAAATCTTTCAAATGCGGACACTGTCCTCATTTAACGCATCACGTTGAACCCTTTAAGGTAAAGTAAATTAGAAGGTAACGCTTAATTATATACTGGTTCGTTTATTTGTTGTTTGTTTTTGTTTGTTTTTTGCAACCCTGGAAAAAGAAACGTCGCTGGAGCGATACTGCTCATTCATGTCACTGCGATATTTGTCTTGTTGACGCGCATCACTATGATTGTACTTGCGTTCAGCACGTGCAAGACCGCGCGAGAGCATCTCATACAGCTTCCGCTCCACTATAGGCCAAGACGCGCGCGTATTCTTCTACGCTGCACACAAACCAACGAGGCAGCGAGCACGGGAATACCTGTCATCGTACTCCGCGGGAGGCGCGACTAGACGTGAGCGAAGCATTCCAAGGAAACGAAACAGCAGCGGTGAGTCGCGTACAGGAAGGCATTGGCAGTGGTCAAGCAAAAACGACACAAAAAATGCATAGAACTGGAAGAGGGAAGAGCGGAATACGGTGTAGAAAGGGTGTGTAGAATGCGGCACGTATAGCCGGGGTGTAGAAAAAAGGTGTAAGAAAAAAACACGGTTAAATGGGACGTTTAAAGATATAGAAAAGGAATATAAGAAGAGCAGGGAGGTTACCTAGACTACGTTCAGTTTGCTACCATGTGCATCGGAAGGAATATGAAGGGTAAGAGAGAAAGAGAGAAAGCACTAGTGCACAAATTTTGCAACAACACACGATGCAGCGTGTCGCAGGCGTTTGCCCAGTTCCATGACCTTCGAAAACTGCCAGAGTGCTCGTACGGTTTTACGGGATGGTGCGTTATGAAGCCATGCACGCTGTTAAGAAAATAACGAGTAAAAAAGGGCGTCTTTCTGATGCGCAACAACTATCTTTATCTGGCCTGTTTGTACTTCCTTTCTTTCAAACCCGGCGCTCGATGCATTGCTATCCCGAGTGCTGTGTCATGTTGATAGTACGCATGCCGTTGTGATTTCGTACTGTGCGCACGCCGATCAAGCAAGGAAAGGTGCTCTAGAGAGATGAAGATTATTGAGTTGGGACAAAAAGACACCCCTTTTACTCCTCCTATTTCAAGAGTGGAGGCTCCCAAAATTTATTCCACAGTAAAGGGCCTATCGTCGAGTCTCCCGAAGGTACACTGGAGATTCCGGCGGCGTTGTTCAATTCGGGGCGTAACGGCGAGGTGGCGGTGTACAGAGAGGGTGTTTAGTGGAAAGGAGGAGTAGAAAGGGGGGTGGCTCGGTTGTTGACGCTCGCGAGAAACGAACGTCTTCCCAAGCGTGGCGGCGGCTGGCCGCGTCGGACGCCCCGCCGCTTGGCGATGTGTGGTCGACAAAACGGCCGCCGAACGAGAGAAAAACAAACAAACAAACAAAAGAAACCGGACCGTTTGGAGACTGAACGAAGCGCGCGCATGCGGAACCGTCGAATCGGCCTGTCGTCGCGCTTCCGAGCACGGGAATGCGGGTTCGAATCCCTGCCGCGGTGGGCAGCCGCCCTTAAATAGGTACGAAGCGCGAAAAACGCCTACTTGTGTTTTATGTGTATTTAGATGCACGTCACGAATCGCGTCCAGGTGGCCTAATTTAATCCGGTAATCCTCGCAACGGCGCGCCTCGTAAGCACATCTTGGTTTTTGGCGAGTGAAATCAGAAAGCTTAACTTTTAGAGGTGTGATTTAAGGCGACGATCATGGCTGTCTATGTCCGAGGACGTAGACGGAATTTTTTTTTGTACACTCTAAAAAAATATCGAGTAAAAAGGTTGCGTTTTTGTCCCACAACAATAATCGTCATCAGGCTTGCGTGCGCTTCTTTTCTTGAAAACTCGGCGCTGGCCACTTTCCTATCGAGAATGCAATGTAACCCTGGTAACGGGCATGTCGATCGTGACCAGAATATACCGGGCGCGGGGCGATAGCGCGAGGATGGAACCCAATATAGATGACGATTACTGTTGTGGGACAGAAATACACCCTTTTTACTCGCTCTTTTTTTAGAGTGTAGTAGGAGCGGGGGATCAGCTACACTTACTGTATATTCGCAAGTATATATATACTTGCAATATTGAAAACGTTCTCATTTGGTGTGGGGTATAGGGTAGGGGAATAGCGCTCAACCTTCGACCCCCCCCCCACCCCCTAGCGGCACCAACGTCTGTAGAAAAATGGAGAGTCGGGCTAGTTGGCATGCAGTTCATTTTGAAACGGCGCATAAGACGAAAGTCTCGGGAAGGAGTGTACAACACGAGCGCCGACTGACAACTGATTGCTTTAGTCAAACGAAAGGAAAAAAAAAGAGAAGCCTAACGAACAGAACGTGTCTTTGTTTCAAGGTCATGGCGCAACAAATATGCTTATCCCTTCCCCACCCCACAAAAAGTGAGTGCCCCAGCGGTGCGTCTACTTCGTCCACTTCGTCTTTGCGACGTTCACATCGGTCCTGCGGGGATGCCCCCATTGTACACGCACCAGTGACATAGCTAAGGGAAAGGGTATCTAATCTCGCCCCTAATTTTCAATTTTGTTTGCGTATATAATGTACGCGCACACATAGAGACGCACGCATGAACATACGTAACGTACGGTTGAACCCCTCTCCAACCCCCCCCCCTCCCCCCGAAAAAAAATCTGACTACGCTCGTGGCACCCATGGTCTAGAATGGGAAGTCGCCTTCGTTTCTAGTCGGCCTGGCCCGTGTAGTTCAGCGTCGGCATGCCGCCCTCCCCATCCATCTCATTGTCGTGAAGCCTCCGCAGTGTGGGAATCAAACCTGAGACGTCATTCTCGTCAGCTAGACATCATGGTTACTGCACAGTAACACTCTGTCGAGTGACCACACCGAAATAAAGCGCGAATGTTGACCTTGCCTTGTAAAGCCGTGTCGGACGTGCGACGCGTGATATGCACTCGTCGTACGTGACTTATGTAGGTCACTAGGTAAGTGGAGACGCAACTCCATTCATTGTTTTCGTGTTCAGACGCAATCGGTCCGTTTATTTGTTTCTGTAATGTGGGAATGGAGCGCTGCTGGAGGTACGTGTTTCGACTCTCGGAAAGATGCTATCTGGATTGCGTTGAAGTTTGACGCATCATACCCCCTTGCGTTCTGTAACGCGGTCATCGTAAACGCGGGCTGACAGAAGGCGGCGGCCACGATAAGCCTAAACCGAATAGGTTCTTCCATCTATGGTCGAGGATGGCCTACGGTAGGGATTTGAAATTGAGGCCTCGCACTTTGTTCGAGATTGAAGAGTAAAGTATTTTCATTATTACAGCTGAGAACAAGAGGGGGAAATGTATCGCTCGATGCCGTGCTTGCGTAGATGTGATCTATAGACAAAACTCCGCTGTTGTAAATTCGCACTAACTGTTCGAGCGAGGAGGAGCTACGTTAAGAGAGGGGGAGCCCATCCAAGCTATGCAAATACACGCAAGGTCGATAAAGAGGCGTAGTATAGGGGCAAGAAAGGGAAGTAGAGGCGAGAAGTGACGTGAAAGCGAGGACAAAAAAAATAGTGAGGGGGATATTGTAAAACATAGCACAACCATGTATAGCGTGATTTACTAAGTGGACGGTAAATGAAAAGGAGGATGAGGAGCACTGATGTAAGGGTGAGGAGGTAAGAGGGTAAACAGCAGCACAGCCATGTACAGTACAGTATAACAAAGGTGTAGACATGGAAAGTGAAGGTGAGGAGGAGAGAAAGGGGGAGATGTGGTAAAGTATAGTATAGCCATGCATAGCATAGTATAGCATGGGCGAGGGGAGGAAAGTAGTGGTGAGTAGGAGTGATGTGGGGGGTAAGAGGATAGAAGAAAGTAAATGCATAGCATAGCCATATACAGTGTAGTATAGCAAAGGTGTCGGAAAGGAAACTGAGTGTGAGGAGGAGATAAAGGAATAGAGATAATAAAGCATATCATAGTATATCAAGTGGGTGAGAAAGTTAAGTAGTGGGTAGGAGTGATATCAGGATGAGGAGGGTAGAAGCATAACATAACCATTTAAGGTGTAGTATAGTAAGGGCGTGAGAAAGGGAAGTAACGGTGAGGATAACCGATGTGATGTTAATTGAAAGAGGAGTGGGAAAGGGTAGTTTATATTATAGTGGAGGCCAGTGGAGGAGGAAGGTGGGTCGGAGGTTGCTTCCACGCAGCTGGTCAGGAGGAGATGACGTTGACACTTCCCCTCATCTCAGCTTTACCTTGGGCTTTACGACGTTAAGTTGGTTAAACTGACTCGTATACCTTTAGTTCCTCTGGTGCGTACTTCTCATTAGAAATCCACCTAAAAATGCTATTTGTCACACACAGCGTTCACAACGAAGGGGAACGATAAACATTGTGGGGCCTATTGCCAGACAGGTCTGTTTAGAAAAAACATTGGCCGCGTCTTTCCGTGCTTCACTGCAAAGAACGTTGACAGACGATAGTCTTCTGTCTGGGGACAATGCGTGAGATAAAGCGCCACGTGGCAGTAATGTGAAGAAACGAAGGTGTTTTTAGAACGTAGGGCCACTGTTAGGTCGCAGCACTGGGTCGTTTGAGTTAAAGCACCTGAATTTTTTTTCGCGAAAGTAGGAAACACCGGCTTTTTTCGTTTACAGCGTCGCATCCTCTCCACGGCGTAATAAACAGTTTGGTCTTTAGAATTACGGATCTATGCATTTTCTCCATAAAAAGTGCCCAACACTTACGTATTGATGTTGCGCCTCAAATATGCGTAATATCTGCTTTTTTGTTGAAAATGTTCACAAGTATGAATGCAGTCAACAAATCAACATGGTTGGGCGTTAAATTTTCGCCGAGTGGCTTAATCGTTGGACAGACAGACAGACAGACAGACAGACAGACAGACAGACAGACAGACAGACAGACAGACAGACAGACAGACAGACAGACAGACAGACAGACAGACAGACAGACAGACAGACAGACAGACAGATAGACAGACAGACAGACAGACAGGGCGAGCAGAATTTTCGCATTGAGGTATCTAAAGAAGCATTGTCACCATTAAAAACATACCGCAAACGGTGAACGTCAATAGTAATTGGACAAAACAATGGCTGCCTAGACTATTTAGCAAAAAATGCTCTACGATTTAGAGTATCATGTGCTCTACTATGGAAGAGCGCTGAAGGGAATCCCTCAGCGATTTGTTTAGAAAAAATTCACAGAATATCACCGGAGGGAATAATGATGAGTGGAGTGAAGCGCCCGTCCGTACATCCGTCCGCCTGCCTGCCTGTCTGTCTGAGATGAACGGATGGATGAATGGACACTTCACCCCACTTATCATCATTCACTTCGTGAATATGCTGTGAATTTTTTAACTACTAACACCATCTAGTGAGACTATTTCTAAGAACATATACACACAACACCATCTAGTGAGCAATTAATAAAACTAACTAGATGTGGCGACTTTTACAACATACTACTGCTACGAGGCAACGACCCAAACCCTAAGGAGCTTCGCCCCTAAAATGTTCGTACATTTAGCATATGATGTCCTCTACTATGGTAGAGCACTAAGCCACTTCAGCAATAGGATATATGTAAAAGTATATATATATATATATTAGATGCAAAGCAACTCTTTGATTCACCTGTGTAACGCCTAATGTGCGTGCGTCCTTACGAGTGCGCCGCAACGCATTCCCCTCGCCGCAGGTGTTGGGGCTGTGCCAAGCAGATCACGCCACAGCTGCGCGTTGACGTCACACTCCCTTCGCACACTTCCCTCGCATATGCGTGTGACGTCACTCTCTTCCTCATCTGCAGCACGCTCGTCGAAGCACCCTCAGTTGCCAGCTCCTCCCCTCGCTCGCAACACCCTCTCCACCGCCTGCAACGCTCAACCGCACTTCGAGTGGAAACACTTTTTCGGCTCGTTTATCTGCGATGGAACTTACACAAAACCCATCCCGCCTCCCGTGTTCTTCAAATGCGAAGCATTTCTTCGTGTACTTCAGCGACTTTGAGCGTATATCAGAAGGGAATAGCCGCTAACGTTTGGATGCTATCGTGGTCAGCCCCTTAGCTTGGCGTGAACTAAAATTAGAATGCGAGGGTAATATAGCTTGACGAATATGACTCGCTGGTCAAGACATGAATGATGTCACAATACCGTCACGTACCTCGTCAAACACTTCCCACCAGACAGTGGCACATACCCACTGGCGGGTATGCGCCGCTGGTATGTGCCACAGATGATTGACACTTAGTATCTACCCAGAAACGACTAGACCACACATAGGCAATTCTAACGTGCGAGCGTTAAGAAATACCCGACATCGGTAGTATCCACCCGACGAGTGCAAAGAATAAATGTGAGGGTCTCAGCTGGAATCGAACCGAATCATTTTGCGTGGCAATGAAGCCTCTTACCACCGAGCACGGTGTTCAAATACACGCTAATCTTCGTAAAACGTCAATAGTGATTGCAGTGCTGCCTAACTAATTTTACAAACATTACATATGTACTCCTTTAATTCAGCCCTCACGTCGGGTTAACGTCAATCACGGCTATAGTTGCCATGCGCTGAAGTTGATTTATATAGCAGAGTCCAGGGCAGCATCCTCGCGAGCATTAGCACTTCATATCAGCTTCTGTTGTTGCTAATACGCGTGTTCCAGTCGTTGCGCAAGTACAAACAACTGGTTATATAAACATCTGCAACTCTTCAACATATGTTCAACAGCATTTGTACGTATATTTAGCGTCATTTCATAACGTGTCGCCCAATAAAAAAAATTGCAACACGGTCACCTTCCCTCCGTATGCTTCGCATAACGTCGATTCCCAGGCACGTTGGATCTGCCTCATTCTTGCGTTTCAAACGGGCCTTTACTTTTGTGAACACTACACCGAGTTTCGCTTGAAATCGTTCTTCCGGCAACCGCGTCTACACCTGTTTCAACCGGGTCAACGCCATGCGCACCGCTGCTGCTTCACATCCCATCAGGTATCCCTTCGGGGATATGGTTCCTAATTTTTGTTTCGAAAAAAGAATGTTTAAAGATTTGTAGTATTTCGTACTCAACTACACAGGGACAGTGAGAACCCGCAAACGTTTAGGTTTAACCGCTAAACTTACGGCAATCATGCGCCATTTACAGCATAGTACCTTATGCCTAACTCCCCTCCCCGTGGCCCCTCTGCATCACTATAATAACTTCTGATAAACACACTTAGAACTTTGAAAATATCTCAAGTCTCGGGTCCTTTGCAGTCACAATGTTCATAACGCATACCTGTTATACAAACGTCTCAACTCCTTTCACCGGAAGTCCAAGGTCACAATCTTGCGGTGTTTCGGGGACAGAGTACAGCGGTAAGGTCAGTTTTTTCGCCCCGTGCATAAATCAGGTGCAACGCTTAAAGGCTAGCAAGAATTCTCGCAGTGAATGCGTTCGCGCTTAGAAATAGTACGATGATTTTTTTTTCCATCTGAGGCATGCTTTCATTCCAATTTTTTGGTCTTAATAATCAAAATAAACATGCTTTGGTAGTTGGTGGTAAAGACACCCAGTTATACGGCCATCTGTAAGCTGTTCTGGACCACTTGACGTCTCTTTGTACTCACCTCTTGATGTTTTATTTGTCGCCTTTCGTGACGTAGCGCGAACGCGTTCGTGCTTGTCTCGCACGAGCGTTTACAGCGATGAAAGCCAATCACGAGACGCGCGCAGTAACATACCTTGCTGACCAAACTTCTTGCATTGCCTTCACAGCTTTGCACCTTATGTACGAAACGGAGTATAACTTATACAAGTGGTACCGGATGAGAGCTGCTGGAACGATTACTGATAGCAATCGACTACAACCTTTAAATTGTCTGGTTTGTTCAATTAACTTGATTGATGCAATTGCGGCGATCAAGCCGTGTCAAGCAAGTAAAAATATATGCAGCCTCAATGCACTCATCGGTATTGGTGCCAACGGGCACTTCCGTGAAGCTGGCAAATGAATTCTGCACAGCTGCAGAGTGCGTGTCTGTTGTGAAAGGAATTTCATGGAACCTTTAAAGTTCTATCTCGTTATGGCCAACCTAAGCCGGCTCGCGTGTTGTACAGTTTATTCTAAGATACTTTATAAAAGATGTGCGTCTGGCAGCAAAAAAAAAAAAAAAAAAATTGGCAGCATATCCACAGAGTGAATGATGGAGAGTGGGGCGAAGCATTCGTCCGTCCATTCGTTCTTGCTTCCGTCCGTCCATGCGTCCGTCTGTGTGACCGCCCATGCGTCTATACGCCCGTCCGTGCGTGCGTCTGTTCGTGCGTCCGTCCCTGTGTTCGTCCTTGCATCCGCCCCTGCGTCCGTTCATGCGTCCTTCCATGCATCTGTTTGCGTGTCCGTTCGTCCATCTATTCAACACTCGAAGTACCACTATCTCGCATCTTTTCATCATATATTCCCCATAGTGATGCACTGCCATCCAGCGGACATTCCAAGGATTAAACGAGAGGTGGCACACGCACACTTTCTTACGGCTTGCGCTACGGGTCTACTTCGCACCTTTAACCACCTAGAGTTCATGGTATATACTAGTTCACTGTATTCATGGCACTGCGGCCCAACGCTCGCTAAGCCTTTCTAAAACCAAGGAGGTTACGCCCAGCGAGTATAACGTAGCAACCATTTCCTGTCAGATAGTGCTAAATGTACATGCCAATGGCTGCTAATGGGAAATGAGAGACAGAAGAATTCGGCTTTTACTTTCTTACGGCTTGCGCTTCGTATCTACTTCCCACGTTTAACCACCTCGAGTTCATGGTATATACTAGTTCATTGTATTCATGGCACTGCGGCTCAACCAAGGAGGATTAAAAAAAAAATTGCTGGAGCGGAAGATCCCGCAATGCCTTGCCAGCAGAAGTGAAGCCAAATTTTGCCACTGCCAACATGGCGGAAACATGCTCTTTTCTGATTGTGCCCACTTAAAGATCAAGTGGCTTTGATATGATATGTAAATGCTACGTTAGTATTAAGTTAAAAGATAGTTGTTCCCAACGAAGTAACACACAGAAACGAGTGTGAACGACTGAATCTTCAAAGAGCTTTACCTCCAATTAGAGGCTCACTAAGGAAAACTAGCAACTGTAAGACGCACTTAGAGCACTATGTGACCCGAAAAAGTTCCCACATTAAAACTCGTTGGGCATGCGAGAGAAACGCTTCGTTTTTAATCGCTGCAGACTGCGCGTCATCAATCCCCGGGACGGCTTTAAGCTCTCCCATAGTAGAGTACCCTGTACTCTAAATCGTTACCCATTTTTTCTAACCCTTGTAATCGCTGAAGCGTGACACTCTATCCTGCCCCTAGTAATATGGCCGCCACAGCCGCCATCGTGCCAGAGGAACGGCTTCTCTTTTGCGCAATCATTTCCACCCCAGCATTTTTTTTTAAATGCTCCTTGGGCTCAACGCTCGCTAAACCTTTCTAAAACCGAGGAGGTTACACCCAGCGAGTATAACGTAGCAACCCTTTCTTGTCAGATAGTGCTCAATGTGCGTGCCAATGGCTGCTAATGGTGATTGCAGCATGCGCGTTAACTAAAAGCCGAATGCTCCTGTCTCTCATTTTCCATTAGCAGCCATTGGCATGCACATTGAGCACTATTTTTGTTGTCCAACAACGCACAGAAGAAATCTCTCACCGGCACCACCTTGGAGGTCAAAATGTTATACTTGCTACATACTACAACGGCTACAAGGGTCGAATGGGTGTCGCTAAGAGCTTCGCCCCTAAAAAAAGCATAGCACATACACCCAGTGCAGTTGATGAGTGGGGCGAAGCATTCGGCAGTTCGGCCGTGCTTCCGTCCATCCGTCTCTCCGTGCGTTTGTCTATCTGTCTGTCCGTCCATGCGTCCACCGAGTGTGCAAGTTTGTGTAATGCTTGTACTGCCTTTACTGAAAATCCATTTTGTTTGTAACGTAAAGTTTTGGTTTTTACGGGATCTTTGAGCCACAACAGGCGTTTTTTGGTACACTAAAAGGACCTACATTAAAATTGTGCGCGCCTTCGTGGTGCGTTTTGGTAAACCGATACGTCAGCCTTTGGAATCTGACCGGCGATTGCCTCTCCATGAACAGGATCACTGACTCTTTTCATTTCAGGCGAATCAAACAGGCAGCATTCATCGAGAGTATCGAGGTTCACTCTACAGAAGATTGGCCCTCCTAGGGCAAACTGTTCACATAAGTGGTGCAATAAGTACTTCTAGTAACGATTCAGAAACGATCGAGCCTGTGATGTGCAACTACAAACCACGTTATTTACGGCCTGATTGGAGTCACTGTCACACGTAACAATGCATGCGAAAGTGTCTCTCCTTGGAGAAGTTTTTAGGGCCAGAACGGGTGCGAGGTGAAGTATAGGCCCATGACGACGCTTCAGCGTCATGCAACAGACCACACCCAAAACCCGACAAACTGCAGAGACTTCGCGTTTTTAACGAGCGCGTTTTGCTGAAACGCTGTCAGCTTGGCTGCAATAGGACGATGAAATCAAGTGGACGCGCCTTCACGCTCCGCACAGAGGACTTGCCAAACGCAGCGAGAGTTTCATTGTATGTTCCACTACTCGTGCGGTGGTTCTGTGATCGTGTATCCATAGAGTTTCCTAATGTACACTAGAGGGAACTCTGGCGCTATGGGAGTTCTATGGGAGCAGTGTCCATGGGAGCAACGCACGGCGCTTCAGTGAGCGTGAGAATGATGGGTAGTACACATATTTGTCTAATCTTCATACTTCTGGCCTGCTTTTGGCTCCGTGTGTGTTCGTGTGGCTTGGAGCTGTTTTTTTTTCACGAATCAAAAATCAACAAATGTTGAGCGGCCGCGTTTCACCACTTTATTCTTTTAGACTTACCTTTCCAAATCGGGTCATGAAGTTCAAAAGAGTTGAATCTTTCTTTCAAAACAAAACCGAAACACAGCAATAAACGAAGCCGCAAGTACGAAGACTGGGCAAATGTGCGTACTACCCATCATTCCCATGGTCGCTGAGCGATCGCAGCAACAGAGTCCCCTCTAGTTAATTTTAGAAAACTATGTGTACCCTCATGGGAATTATGGGAAGTACAGGCTTCGGATGGGATCGCATTAGCTAGTGAACTGTGTATGGATCCTTTTCTACAGTTTCAGTTTCGTTCTTCGCGCAGAAGGGGTAGTGGGGTGGGTGCGAAGCACTGAAACAGCGCATTTCTTGTTCAAAGTCTCTGAATTTACTGCGACACTGGAGTTGTGTAAATCGTATTCGACAGTTTAAGCGAAGTGTCTTCCACTCACCGCTGCGCATAGATGTAGCGTCCCATGCAAGTGCAGGATATTACATCGAGTTCACGTTTTAAGTGTGAATACACTTTATAAGCGACCCCAAACCATCCACCGCCGTCGGCGGCGTCTGCAGTCTTCTCTCTATCTTTAAAAGAAAGAGGACTTGGCGAGCCGCAGTGCGACGCTCTACCGAATAAGCCACGGACGCGACGCTGATATCCCCCTTCGCTCGCTCCTCCGCTCTCCTCGCTCGCTGCAGCTGCGCGCGCACCCCTCTCTCTCGCGCGCCCGCCTTCTCTCTCAGTCTCCCGTCGAGAGCGGGTCGTGAGGGGGAGTAAATTTAAAATCCGTTGGCATTCGCCAGTGAGTTAACGTAAACTCCCCCGGGTGATCAAATTGCGATTCCCAGGAGCCGTTACACCATAAAGGCTCCATAGCGTGATTTATAAATATATTAGTGCGTGCGAATTAATAAATACCCCTCATAGCATCACCCCGTGTGTTCGCACTTAACCATGTTCACCCTCGGGGAAATGCTTGGGAGTTTTTATGTTCTTAGTGCGCCTTGCTATAAAACTCGTAGGAATCAACTGCAAAACGATGGCGACGTGAAGTAGACGCACCGCCACGCTCTTCTGACTCGACTTCACAACAAAACGAGAGGTGCGTTGAAGGCAGACCACTTGAACAGACGCACCTGGCATCGCTGCAGACGAAACGCTTAGTGTTTCTCGCTTAATACTGCGCTGTTATCTCTATAAATAGATATTGCGTACTTTCGAGGGCAAAAGAAGAATATTTGTTTTGAAATGTTGTAAAGAATAATTCATGACGTCTTGATGCAAAATCCGGAACGCCATGGCAGAACAATGCAAACCCTGGTGGTTAAATCTGTGCAGGTTTCAGTTCTACCATTTAGTCACAAAAACATTTTGCAAAAATGAAGCAAGTTTCAATTAGACATAACTTTATGTCGCCTTGTTTTACACTCAGCATACACTCATCGCGAATCTCAAGAACTTGATCCATCCGAAGCAGATCCGAAGCCTGTACTTCTCATAATTTCCAGGGGGGACTAACTTGACTGCTGCAACTACAAAGCTGAAGAAGAATAATAACGTTCATTGAAGTAAAAAAAAAGAGTTTATGGTCTAGGTGGGTGGGTCCTATGCATTTCCAAGGCTCCACTGGTTTGTGCCGCCAGCCAGACGTTGTCCAGAAGCGCTAGTTGCATCTCCAGGTACGAGCTAGCGAGGAGTGCCTCTCATTGCCCCAGAGAGTTTTCTATTCTATACTTGCGATGTAAGCGATTGAGACGAAGGAGCGTTGGCGCGCGCTTCGCTGTGCCATCACGTGAGTGCTAATAGAGTTAAAAGGAGCATAGAGCCTTAATACCTTCACCGCTCAAGCATTTTGTGCAGATTATTCGCCAGCGAAGGTGAAACATTTGGTCAGGTGTTTGTCTCGTTCTGGGATCTGTCGAAGTTCGTTCTTCTGTGGCTTTAAATTTTTCCATCACTATACTCAAGAAATATACGCTTCATATTCGCATTTGGTGACGTTAGCTTAAAGGGTATTAAGTACAGTTGGAGGCTCTTTAGGTGTGCCTAAAGCGAAGCTATAGTGCAACTACGGAGACTTTTTGATGTAGCGGATCCTAGCATCCAGGGCACGGATAGACGCAGCCGGTCATGCTGCAAGTATAGATAACTCGCTGGAGCAATGGGAGGCACTCCTCGCTAGCTCATACCTGGAGGTGCAACTAGCGCTTCTGGACTACGTTCGGCTGGCTGCACAAACAAGTGCGAGTGTGAGATATCATTGGTTTTTGCCTTAGTATTTCTTTGTTTGACTGCTCCAGTGATTGCATGTCAGAAATCAAGTTGTGTTATTAACTTTGCGAAAACTTGGCTATTAAGGCGCAAGTCCTAAGTGGCAGTGTTTGCTGCCATGTGCGAGACTTTGCGAGGCTTTGCCGGACTTTCGCGAGGCCCGTGCAAAGTGCCCACGTGACATTCTCCATGTTGTCGTCACATACTCACGTCATCATCTGTTGCACCATGGGCGTCGGCAGTAAGATGCAAAAGAGCCACTTACCCTCCTCAAGTTTTGCCACCGCTTGCCCTCACCCAAGCTACACCAGAGCACTCCCCCCTCCCCCACACGCGGTGCAAAACTGGTTTGCACCCTCCAAGAGAAAATCCTGCTGATGACCATGTGTCGTAATGACACCACCAATGTAAAATCTTGTGATGTCGATAGAATCTTGACGTCAGTACATAGATACAGTAGACTGAGAAAAAGGTGACTTTCACCTTCGCGCCGTGTTAAACCTAACAACACGAGCGCGCCACCTTAGAGTTTCTTAATACACACTAGAGGGAAATCTGGCGCTAGTGTCTATGAGAGCTGCAACGCACGGCGCTTCAGCGAGCATGGGAATGATGGGTAGTACACACATTTGTCTAAACTTCGTACTTCTGGCCTGCTTTTGGCACCGTTTGTGTTCGTGTGGCTTGGAGCTGCTTTCTTACGAAACAAATATTAGCAAATGTTTAGCAATTGCGCTTCACCATCTTATTCTTTTAGACCTACCTTTCCAAATCGGGTCACAAAGTTGAAAAGGGTTGAGTCTTTCTTTCAAAACAAAACCGAAACAGCAATAAACGAAGTCATAAGTACGATTCGCCACCTGCAAGTACGAAGACTAGGCAAATGTGTGTACTACCCATCGTTCCCATGGTCGCTGAACGATCGCAGCGCCAGAGTGCCCTCTAGTTAAGTTTAGGAAACTATGCGGGCCACAACGCATAAGCGTGTGGTGCGCCCTCTCCCACCGTATAGAAACGTGACGCACGTAAAGTTTCATTTATTTATTGCTTGATTGCTTGATTGATTGATTGATTGATTGATTGACTGATTGGTTCTACATGGCGCGCGCTGACGCGTTGTAACGCGTACGTGTAGCTCCTGCATAAGGAACCGTGGCATCTAAACCGACACGGGACTCCGTCTGCGCGTTGCCAGAGCTCGCTTCGCGGTTGCGCTTGCCTGCGACTCACAGTCAACTCTTGCGCGCTAACAACGACAAGAACAAACACTGCGCAACGCCGCAGCCGACAATGCCCGGTTTCATGGCCGTATAAATGCTGTGCCAGGGCTCCAAACATCTCTCTTAAGTGCCTCCTCCTCTTCGTCAGCGCACTACGTGAGCCGATAGCAGTGCCGTATTTCCCATGATGTAAGCAACCACTACGAAACCACACGATTTTTGAAGCAAGATAAACGCAGTTGACAGTGTATTGGAACGAAGTTATTGTGACTCAGACGCGAGTTCCTTGAATCATAGGTTTCCATAAATGAATTTGTTTAGATAGATAGATAGATAGATAGATAGATAGATAGATAGATAGATAGATAGATAGATAGATAGATAGATAGATAGATAGATAGATAAATAGATAGATAAATAGATAGATAGATAGATAGATAGATAGATAGATAGATAGATAGATAGATAGATAGATAGATAGATAGATAGATAGATAGATAGATAGATAGATAGATAGATAGATAGATAGATAGATAGATAGATAGATAGATAGATAGATAGATAGATAGATAGATAGATAGATAGATAGATAGATAGATAGATAGATAGACGGACGGACGGACGCATGGATGGATGGATGGACGCCTCCATTGCCTCCGGGGTCGGAGGCATCTCTCCTGCTTTTGCACTGCATCGCTGAACGGCCCACCTTTAATCAAGGCACGAAGTCGTCCGACGACGTCGTCACGCGGCTGTGTCGTGATGGTGTCTCCATAATGGCGTGACACATTTTTGGGATTTGATGCAGTGATACCTTGCACCACTCGCAATCGACGCCGCAGGACGCCGACGGTCAATTTTCACGTTTCCATAAGGCAACTAAAGCTTTCCCCCTAATGAACAACGAAGTGTTAACGCGTTACACCAAGTGGTTACATCAAGTGGTTACATCCGATAAGAGCTGGTACTGCGAGATGAATTTCCACTTCTTTTCACTGCGCGAAAAACCATGCTTCGTCAGCAATGGTATTGTAAGGGTAATTTTGTTGCGGGAACACTTGTGGCAGTACTGAGGCTTTTGAGTGTGTGAATGCCCGATAGTGTGTTATCTTGATGATTTCTGCGGTTATTGTCTGCGTGTTGAGGTTGGTAAGCTTTTCCATAGTGTAGTCAACTCCATTTATTTCACGGGACGGCTTTAAGCTCTCCTATAGTAGAGTACCCTGTGCTCTAAATCGTTACTTCCTTTTTCTGACCCCCCCCCCCCCTGGTAAGCTTTTTGGGACGGCTCAGTGCTCTCCCATAGTTGAGTACGAAGTACTCGAAATCGTTAAACATTTTTTTCTAAAAAGCTTTTTAGGGACGGCTTTCAGTTAGAGTACCGAGTACTCTTAATCGTTAACCACTTTTTCTAAACACAATACTCTGTTTACGGAGTGTCTCTTGAAGGGAAGAAGGACAGCTAACAGCTCTCTCATAGTTGAGTACAATGTACTCGAAATCGTTAAGACGTTTCCTAAACACACTATCCTAGGGAACAGTACTCTATGGTGCCGCAATTAACAGCCATCTTTCCTAAATCCAAAAAAAAAAACAAATGAACCAAGCGCTGGCTTCGTTGTTAAGGCCGTTTGACATAACACAAAAAAGTAGCGATTTTGAGATGACGAATTCGCTCACAGTGAAAAAAAAAAAAGAGCAGTTCGCTCCCGTCGCAGCGGTCAGCAGCGAGCCTCCAGCACGTTGGAGAGAGAGAGAGAGAGATAAATAGAGAGGAAAGGCAGGGAGGTTAACCAAGCTTGGCTCGGTTGGCTACTCTACACTTGGGGGGGGGGGGGGGGGCGAGTGTAGGGTAGCCAACCGAGCCAAGCCTCGTTGGAAGTTTTCGCTCTGATCACACCGGTGGGAGCGATTTCTGTTCGGGGCCCGTTGAAATAGGACCAGGCTGGCCAAGCTGTCGAAATTGCGTTGACGTGTTTGTTTTGGTAATGGTCCCTGCTGCACATTATACAGCATAGTTAGATTGGGAAGTGTTCTTAAATGACAAAACAATTAGGTGCTTTTCGTTGCCATGCATGGAAACTGGTAACGGACAAATTGTTAAATTATATTTGTGCCTGAGTGAAGGGTGGCAAGAAGCGTTGCTCGCCGCTCCAGTCGCAAAGCGAAAATCACGTACCGTTCGCGGTCCATGTGAAACGAAACCGCCATTATCGGCGGTTGCGACAGAGGGATTGAAGCGAACGGGACGATTTTTTTTTTTTTCGCTGGCATGTGAAACAGCCTTTAGGCCCAACCTATTAACACCGACAGACAAGGGAACCGAGGGAGGCTCAGGTTACATTATTTGTAGTGCTGTAATCGTGGGATAAAATTGAAAACAATTAAGCTGCCCTCAACTTGATACTGGTACCGATCAAACCTACAATCTTGGAACAACGCATTGTAGCGCGCTAGCGCTGGCCACAAGAATTAAAAAAAAAATTGCTGGGGTGGAAATGGCTGCCCCGGAGTGAAGCCGTTCCACTGGCAAGATGGCGGCTGTGGTGGCCATCTTACTAGGGCATGATAAATTATCACCGTTCAGCGAATAAAAACGAAGCGTTTCCCTCGCACGTTCAACAGGTTTAATGTGGGAACTTTTTATGGTCACATAGTGCTCCAAGTGCGTCTTACAGTTACTAGTTTTCCTTAGTGAGCCTCTAATTTGAGGCAAAGTTCTTTGAAGATTCAGTCATCTATACTCGTTTCTGTGTGTTATTTTGTCGGGAACAACTATCCTTTAACATAGAACTAACGCTGCATTTACATAACAAATCAAAGCCACTTAATCTTTAAGTGGGCATCATCAGAAAAGAGCATGTTTCCGCCATCTTGGCAGTGGCAAAAGATGGCTTCACTTCTGCTGGCAAGGCATCGCTGGAGCTTCCACTCCAGCAATTTTTCTTTAATCCTCCTTGATCCGTACGCGCAACTAAATCTGCCTATTCTGGTTCGCGTCTGCGTAAGATGGCTTCAGACGAAATACATAGTTCGTGCCCTCGCAGCATCAACGTCTGTCTGCCTGTTTCCACAAACTGGGGACCTTTACTTCGCATGATCGCTCTCTCCTCCTGAATTGCCCTTGCCTCATCCGGTTCGCTTAGGGATCACCTGCCAAAAATGCACTTTAATTCCCGTCCATCTGTATCATAATTGACGCGTACGTTACACCCAAGAAACTACAAAGTATGTCCGCTACTTATATCTTCCTTACTGTCTGTTGTTTTTGCGTACAATCTTGCTGCGTAATACTTGGACGGTGTCACAGTCGAGATATTGTTTTCTTTGTTTGCGGCCTGCTGTCCTCACAAGCTCCCCTTCCTTTATTTCATACTTTTAAATCTCCTCTCCCCTTACACCAAGTAGAGTGTGACAAACTGAATGCTTCCTCAGGTTAACCTCCCTGTACTTCCTCTCTCTCTCTCTCTCTCTCTCTCTCTCTATTTTGGGTGTTGGTGTAACTAAGCTGAAATATGCGTCCCATTGTTAATGTTACTTTTGCGCACAGCGTAGGCCTGATGTAGTTATATGTGGTACGATACGGTGTATGGCAGCCACGGCACCTCTGCTGAACTAGTTTAATAGCGAGCTACAAAGACTCTACAGTCCACGACTGAGAGCATTGCGCCTGACATGCAGAGAGAGAAAGCGAGAGACATGGGCAACTTCGTTGTTCCGGACGTGACCGCCAAGCGGCGCCACCTGTGCCGCGCTCGATAAGTGCGCCCGGGCGTGTCGAAACCTGGCGGCGTATGCACCGCGAACGCACGGTTACCTTGGGCGCTTGACCGACAACGCATGTGCGTTGGTCAGCGCCCGTCGAAATGACCACAACAAACATTGCGACTGTGGTCAGTATCGCCCAGGGCTCTCAAACAAGCGGCTCGCTGACCTTTCGTCAGCGGTCCTGCCGGCCCATGTCTGCCTTCATCCCATATTTTTATTTAGCTCTTTGCGACTGAAACTTTGTGGCATTGTTAGACGATGTTGGCATCAATTTATAGCCTATTTCGATTAATAACGCTTTTTTTTTCAGGTAAGCCACGTGGGTGGAACAGCTCTCAAGCATCTCTTTGCTGAGTCACCTC
Organism: Rhipicephalus microplus; assembly: GCF_043290135.1. Lineage (NCBI taxonomy): Eukaryota > Metazoa > Arthropoda > Arachnida > Ixodida > Ixodidae > Rhipicephalus > Rhipicephalus microplus. The sequence goes on from NC_134705.1 coordinate 172,560,068, forward strand.
CTGCGGTCACTCGATGTGTTGAAACAACATAAGCGCCGAACGAAATTTTTATACTCCAGAATCGGCATTTAGAGTTTAGCGATTTTGGAGGTCGGTGCCACTATTCTCCGCAAACCTCGGCGTCAAACCTCCCTCACTCAGAAACATAAGTCAACAAAAAATGGGGAGCTGAGTCAGATTCCTGCATGAAACATGTTTTGCCCTTCGGGCTAACATGGACACACTCAGATTCGACCCTATAGTAGCTAAACCCTATACAGACCCTATAGCAGCTAAACTGCTGCGCTTCATAGCTCGCGTAAGCGCCGCTTCGATCGCCAGCCGCAATGGTTGCATTTATTTAATGGCCGTAATGCAAGAAAGTAACAAAACGACCTGCGCACTTTGGATTAACTGCTTGATGAAGAACACCAGGGCACGTCATCGCAAAAACGTGTTAACCTAAATTTTGTTGTAGGAGAACATTTCACAAATGACGATGCGCGAAATATCGTTAGTGAAGCCATATTATCCATCGAAATATGCCAAAAGTGAAGTTTTTTTTATTTCGGTCCCTGATGAAATGAATCCTATTTAGAAGTACTGTTAACTCTCTCTCTCTCTATCTCTCTCTCCTGGGCCGGAACAGGGGGGGGGGGTCACATATTGTATCGGTTAGGTAGAGATTCACTTATATATACAGCAAACAAAATAATAATTATAATACATACAACCATATGACAAGTTACATTTGAAGTTTAAAAACTAAATCGTTAATCATCGTAAGGTACTCCATGCTACAAGGTGAAGCAAAGCGTTTAAACAACGCGCGCGCGCGAGTGTGTGTGTGTGTGTGTGTGTGTGTGTGTGTGTGTGTGTGTGTGTGTGTGTGTGTGTGTGTGTGTGTGTGTGTGTGTGTGTGTGTGTGTGTGTGTGTGTGTTAACCCGCGCTTCAATAGGTTGGTCAGTGCAAATAGCTTGTGATTCAAGGAATGCTACCCATAGTTAAAAAGTCTCCAGGCTCATTCACTCCTCCAACTATCATCGTTCGCACGACCAAATGAACGCAAAGCGATTGGTTGCAAAGTGACTGCTTGGGCTCAGTCACCCACTGCTCAATTTTATAGTCATGCATTTGCAATCGCCAGCTTCTAAACCAGTCAGGTATGCAAGAACAGCACCTAAAGTCTTTCACGAGGCAATAGTAATGCGAGCCATATGCGAGCAGTCATTAAATTCCGTGTGTCGACGGGCCGCACGCAAGCGTAAATATCTGTCACATTGAGTTGCTTTTTAGTCGCCATTCGCAAATGGTCGTGCGACCAAGGCCAATCGCAGGAGTGAACGAGCCTGCAGGGTTGGCAACCGGTTGGGAATGTCGGGGCATGCGAGCTGAGGCCACGCGTCGGAGCGTTCGAGTTAAAGGCGCTGACTGCTGTACGTGCGTCTGTACGAACCCGCCGCAGCGCGTTCCCGTCGCCACAGTTGGAGCGGTGCCAAGTAGGTCGTGCCACAGCTGCGCGTTGACGTCACGCTCCCCTCGCACGCTTCCTTCACAGGTGCACACTGACGTCACTCTCTTCCTCACCCACAGCACGCTCGCCGCAGCGCCCGCAGCTGCCGCCTCCTCCACCCACTCGCAACACACATCTCTCCTTTAACCCTCTCCCCTACCCGCAACGCTCAACCGAACTTCGAGTGGAAACGCTCTTCTGGCTCGTTTATCTGCGATGAAACTTACACGAAACCAACCTGCCTACCATGTCTTTGCGTTTCAAACAAACGTTTACTTGAGTAAACGCTGCACGTAGTTTCGCTTCAAACCGTTCCTCCAGCGCTCGCGTTGACGCCCGTTTCAACCGGGCCACTACCATGCGCACCAAGGTTACTAGTATATTATAGTAACGTTGGTGCGCAGCGCTGCTGCTTCGCATCTCATCAGGGTTCCCTTCGGTGAATGGTCCATAATTTTTTGGTGGTTCATAATTTTTTGGCGTGTTCAGTAGCTTTCGTTGGATCCCCGACTGGTCACGATGTCCTTAACAATTCCTTTAGTGACTTCCGTGTCAAGTAAGCCGCTGTGGTGCTCTAGTAGTTAGCGTGTCCGACTGCTCACCCGATGGTCACAGGATCGAATGCCACCGATGGTTCCGATTTCGGTGGAGGCAAAAATGCTAGTGGTGGTTGCGCAAAGTCTGCCTTTTACATTGACTTAACAGCGTCGGGAGGGGGGGGGGGGGCGCCGCGATGTAACATTGGCCCCTCCCCACTGGAACCCTGAGCGTGTTTATGTGTGTTTTTATAGCATAGACACTGCTTTTCGTGTGTTCCTGTAGCATAGAATGTAGCATAAGCCACACAGTTTATACTATACACTAGAGGCAACACTGGCACTATAGTCTCTATGACATTTGCCACTCACCGCGCTACAGAGAGCATGGGAATGATGAGTAGTATATGGATTTGTCCAATCTTCGTACTTTCGGCTCCGTTTGGCTTCGCGTGGCTGACAGTTGCATTGTCACGAAATGAAAATCAGCGAATATTTAGCAGTTACGCTTCGCTACCTTAACCTTTCGGGCTCACTGAGTCAAATCAAGCCACAAAGCTCACAACAGTCCGTTTTTTTTATTCAAAACAAAACCAATACATGGTAATAAACGAAGCCACACGTGCGTTTGAAGCCCGCAAGCACGAACACTAAGCAAATTCGTCTACTACCCATCATTCCCATGGTCGCTTAACGATCGCAGCGCCAGACTCCCCTCTAGTTTATTCACGGCCGGGCTAGACTGCACCTGCATGCTCGATTCTTACGGATTGACGGCATTCGCATCGGCTTCAGTACATGCCTCTCGCCGCTGCTTCTAAAAGGGCGCTGCGTCCCTGACCCTTCTCCGCCGCTCCGTGCAGTGCGCAACGCCAGCAACATGAGTTAGGGCACGCTTTTTTCACTCACCGCGTGCTCAAAAACAAGATACCTAGTAATTGAAGACGCACAATAAAATAGTTTATTTTGACTTCTTATATACGCGATGGGCATCAACCTTAAGTTCATCTAAGAGCGTATAACTGCATGTAAGAGCTGGGAGTACAGCTCTCCGCCATCAAACATGTAGACATTCTGAGGCGCTGAAAGAAATATTTATTGCTCGTGAGCACTGGCGATAGTTGAATGCCTTCAAGTAAAAAACTTTGCCGGACTTCACAAATGTCTGGTTCATAACCTAAAACGCTTCCTCTTCAGCTTGCGTGCGTAGGTGCAATGCTTGTCTTTTGAGTCAGTCGGGTTTGTGTGATTCGCAAGGAGAATTCTCGGGAATTGTCAGAAATTTGAAGGATATCGCAGCATTAATTTGCACAAGAGGGTTTTAGTTCCCGGGCAAGCGGCTTGCGAGCGTAAGCAGCTGTGTTCTGCGCATTATTCCTAGATGCGGCTTGCAGTACAAAGGGAAGGCAAAAGAACTTGAAGGCCCCGGAATTAATGTTTCGTAGTGGTGTGTCAACACCTTGTCAATGCACACCACCACTCTCAGTACGTGCCGTCAGAAGAGGTTATTGAGGCGCAAGAGTCATCTCTCCCTCTTTACTTTCTTTCTCCTATATACGCAGTTATTTTTAACCGTGAAAGATAACACTCACGTACCTGTTTCAAAGAGCTGTCAAGTTGCAGACTACAGCTTTTAGCCCTGAAAGCCAATCAAGTGTATATGGAAAAATAAATAGAAAATAGCTAGAAAGGGAATGGGTGTCGTAATTTCTGTAAGCGACCTGTCTTTAATTGTTATCTCGTTGTTTAACGAGACCAAGGGTTAAAGGTATTTGGGGCTCTCTGCTTGCATAACAGGTGCAGAGTTTCTTCTCTCTCTCTCTCTCTCTCTGTGTGTGTGTGTGTGTGTGTGTGTGTGTGTGTGTGTGTGTGTGTGTGTGTGTGTGTGTGTGTGTGTGTGTGTGTGTGTGTGTGTGTGTGTGTGTGTGTGTGTGTGTGTGTGTGTGTGTGTGTGTGTGTGTGTGTGTGTGTGTGTGTGTGTGTGTGTGTGTGTGTGTGTGTGTGGTCGTTGCCTGTGTTTTATGCCTCTTGCATTATGCCTCATTAGCCGATACTTCTGCATTTTCACTGAGTTCCAGCTTGAATTATCCATGAGCACATGCATACCTACTTTACGCGGCGAGCCGTCTGATAAGGGTAGTTTTGTGTTTTTTAAAGAATATGATCCTCCCTCCACTACCGACTTCCTGAATAATCTCCCTCCCCTGTTTCCGTCGCCACATTCCGCGGTTTCACATCGAGCAACACCCTTGTGCCGTGTACGCGGTGCAGTAGATGCAAGGTCAGTGTTCCAGCGCCCCTACCGCCGACGGGTGGCGAAACGTACTCATAAACTCTCCCACTTGTTTCGCGACGAATGAGCAGGCCGTAATGAAAAAAAAAAAACACGCGCAGGTGCATTCCGGCCATGGTTTATTTTAGGAAACTCTATGGCATAAGCCTTGTTTCTCGTCTGGGGGCGGTGATTGCACTTCAAGATGAAAGAAAAAAGAAAAGGTGGCCGACGGTGTAGGCGAACGTGACCTTAGAGTCCGAGTCAGCCATGCGTGCGACCACGTATTCTTTACATATCTGCAGGCCGTATACCACGTGTTTCACCTGCGCCACCTTGCGGAACAGAATCTCGGAATGTTTCGGAGTTGGAGGCCTCGCGGTATTCTGAGGCGCAAGCACCGCAGCATTGCCACGCGTAATAAGTAACGCGTACGCGCGTTAGTAATAGTTGTTGAGACTTTACGTGTTCCAGAACCACGATTCGATTATGTTACACGCCGTTATTACAATAGCGATGAAGGCGAGTTGGTTGACGCTCATGAAGAAGATGAAAAACGCGGGAATGCGGAAGTACAGGTGAGGAAGTACTAAAGAGGTGTTCGTCATTCTTTCGCTTCCTCCGTCCTGCCTTGCCTGTATTTCAGCACTTCCGTGCATCGCGCAGCTCATCTTCAATGGGAACGCCGCATAGCAGCTGACATCGTATCAATTTGCACCACCTGCGGTTCTGTGAAAGAGTTGACACAATATTTGTTGTTGTTGTTGTCGTCGTCGTCGTCGTCGTCGTTGTTGTTGTTGTTGTTGTTGTTGTTGTTGTTGTTGTTGTTGTAGCTGTTGTTGTTGTTCATCGCGCAGCTCATCTTCAACGGGAACGCCGTATAGTAGCTGACATCGTATTAATTTGCACCATCTGCGGTTCTGTGAAAGAGTTGACACAATATTTGTTGTTGCTGTTGTTGTTGTTGTTGTTGAAACTTTCGCATTGCCGCTCTCACTAAAAACGCTGCTGTAGAGAAACCTAAACGGGGTGATGGGGTGCCTCGGAAGGGTAAGAGAGCGCAATGTACTTTGTCAGGAGCCGGATGTCGCTGTCGCCTTTAACTCGAAATTTAAGCGTTCCGGCGGTTTTTTTTTTGTTGTTGTTGTTGTTCTTTTTAAGTGCGGATCACCTCAGGGGGTCGGCCTGTCGTATGCTGTCATCGTCGTCTGCCGTAACGCACGCAAAAAACACGTATATAGGTAGCCAGCTGGCTGGTTGGTTGGTTGGTTCCTCAACAGCTTAGCGCAACTTACTCTGGGGGATAGGCCGTAAGGCGGATGGTGCTTTGCCTATGTAAACAAATGTTGCATATCGGCCGTGCTAGCGCCAATGAGAAGTTCTTTTCCTTTTATTATTCGAGCGTATTCACCATGATATCAATGCGTAGCAATTTAGGTAAAACTATGAACAAAATTGAAAAAAAAGGAAAACACCGATGAATTGATATAAAGAGCGAGAAGGAGCATATATAGTAAAAAATGGGAATGAGAAAGAATAAACAGGGGGAAAAAGGAAAACGGAATAAAAGACGAAGAGAGAGAGCAGGATAGAAAGAGATAACTTACTTCTTGCTTCGTGTGAAACTGCGCATACATTTTTAATATCAGTGATTTGAAATAAAACCACTCTCGGTGTCAGTATAGAGAAGCCGATGTCTTAGTTACGTGTCAATGCAATCTAGCGTACGTCTTAGTCACGCCGTGACACGAAATCGTGTGACGCAGTGAGCAGCATCAGTGTGAATTCGATCGATCCAATGGAATGCGAATAATCGACGCAGTTGACTGAAAAAAATGAAGGTGAAGAAGAGGACTTTCGTCGAGCTTGTGATGCGTCTTAGCTGTTGCTGTTACAGCCCTGTCGTCTCCAAACCGTCGGTGGGATTTTTGTCGGCGTCGATAAACCGAGTTGTAAACGTACAGACCACGTAAAGAACCGGGTACATATTGGGGCCAAACGCCAAATAGAGGTTCAATATTTTTTCGTGAGAGAAAAAGTGTTTGCACCTTTGAAAACCTAAATTCCGTGCAAACAGTGTGTCGTACAGGCTCGCAAAAAATCCACAAAGTTATAAAGACAGAGAGAGAATGACAGTGAAAAACTGGATATTCCTTCGTCTCCCTCTATCTCATATTTCATTCTTCTCGCTCAACTGTTAGGCCAGGTTTACCCAAGGAGGATGGTTTGCCATTAACTACTGCTAACCTGTTGTCGTTTGTAGCCAATCAGTTTGGGGCAAGTGGTTACGCTTTTTATTAGTGCGTTACGCGGATTCATTGAAGCGACCGGAATGTTACGCTGCTGATGCTACCGGCAACTGAAAAGAGAAAGATAAAAGTTTATTTTAAAAAAAGGTCTGTAAATAAAGTCAGGCATGGCCTGTCGCTCCTATCCATTCTGAATGGCCTGAATCTCTTGAGACCTGAATCTCTTGAGACTTGAATCTCTTGAGACCTGAATCTCGAGCCTAAATCTCTTGAGACACGGCAGCTGCAAGGACACAAGGACTATGTGATTGAAAAAAATATCGATGATTTGGAATACCGTATGTACTTCACTACGAGACACCAGTAAACCGTCCCTAAATACTTTGGCTTTAAGGACAGTGTTGATAGGCTGACAAAATTCTGCACTTTATTGATGATGTCTTGATGGACTACAAAAGTCCGGGCTGCGGAAGAGGGCCTCCCTGGATTCTAAAGTGCGTGAACCATCGTCCCGACTCGAACATGACCACACCATGTGGACCAAGTTTACCACCTCATCCCAAAATTTGCCCTGAGACTAGAACACTGCTATGTGCCAGTTGCTGTAAAGTGCCTTATCTCAACTTAGGCACTTTACACTGACCTGACCGCTGGAAGACTACTGACCGCCAGAAAAAGTTATCTTTCTTATCACTTATTTTCTTACGACTTTTCCAATTATTTTACCTATTTACTTATTTTATGGCGTTTCATTCACCTTCCTTTTTTTAATCTTTTTAATCATAGCGTTTGCGTTTGTTTGATGGCAAGGCCGATTCCTCTTGTGGTTATGAGGCAGGCAAGAAAACAAAACAAGTCCTCATGCGAATACTTTCCACGGGGAGGCGCGCTCTCCAACCGCCGACCACACGCACGCAAAGAGCGGAAGTGAATTCTGGGATTTTTTTTTTTTAATACTGAAACGGTTATTCCCCGAGCTCGCCTCCCGCAATCGAATACCGCGCGGTTCAGTGGTTGTGCACGGACGGATAAAGCGCGCCTCTGCTGCGCTCCGCCGGACGCATATGAGAGCGCGCCTAGCAGACTCCCCCGACCGAGTGGCCCCTGTCGGCGAGGCAGCCGGTTGCGTGGCCTGACCTTTTTGCGGTCAAGATTGGTGTAGGCAACGCGTAAAAAAAACAAAAACTGGACAGAGACTGTAATAAGGAGCTTCCCTTATCGGTGATTCAATGCGGAGGCGATAGATCACTGAACGCTGGTGCAATTGGGGGGTATTTAACATTAGAGAGTTTTAGTACTGCGGAATGGTGCTACGTACGCATCACGCAAGTGCCTTGCGTTACGTGGCATCGTTTGCCACTAATCGGCTTTTAGTACGCCGTAGTATCCGCGTACGTAACGAGCGTGAAGCGTGTTGCGCCATCTCGTAGATCAAAATAGAAGCACGTGTTGTTGACAGCCAATGTGAGCCAATCCAAGTGTTATAGCCAGATTATGGCCATATTTTAAGCCACAGAGCCAGTCGGTGCTTGCCTTCGATGCGACCATTTCGCAAAACGAAGTCTCGCGCTGTCGCGAACCTGTTCGAGAGCGGCGCGATCACCTCATACGTACGCACGCACGCATCTCATGCGTGCGTGCGTAGCGGCTGCGTACGTAACGCGATACGTGCGCGTTGCGGTCTGCGCATGCGAACTACGCAGAACGTGGCGTCGTTACGTACGCAACGCCGCCACGTACGCAGCGTACGCAGTACTAAAACTCTCTATTGCCATGTGCGGTGCACTCAGACGGCTCATGCCGTTGTGTGCTGTTATCGTGGTGTGCTGCCGTAGCTCCGCCCCGCCACGGTTTTCTAATGGCTAAAGTACTCGGCTGCTGACCCGCAGGTCGCGGGGTCGAATCCCGTCTGCGGCGGCTGCATTTCCGATGGAGGCGGAAACGCTGTAGGCCCGTGTGCTCAGATTTGGGTCACGTTGAAGAATTCCAGGTGATCGAGATTTCCGGGACTCTCTACTCTATGGCGTCTCCCATAATCATATGGGGGTTTTAGGACGTTAAAACCCCACATATAAATCAAGCTGCCGTAGCTTACGGTAACGCACGTGAAACCACGTGGCTGCATCGAGATTTTTTTTCGTGTTACCATGGATGCCTTCAAGAGACGCTTAAAAATGGCGGAATCTCGAAATCAATTCGTTCACAAAACGTCTTGGGATTTAGTTTTAATAACGTTTCTTCAATACCCTGATTGAAAAATAAAAAAAGAAGCGCTAGAAAATCTGAATCTATCACAGCTTTAGATTTATTGTCTCGCAAAGCCCGACGGACGAAGTTAAAAACCATGAAACGCCTGAGCAGTTCTGCATCAAAACGCCAAAAAGAGGCGAAGGAGATGCGTCAAAGCGTATCTAGCCCGCAGTTGTTGAATAATCCATTGAGGTGCAAGTGTTCAACAAAAGATCACATTAGCACGAAGAAAGGCTGGCTTTGTTTGATCTGCAAGGAGTTTGGGAGCCACACAACGCCACGTTCTGTCTATAGGTTCAATGTGTATAGTCCAAGAACTGGGCTTCTTATGACTGCGTAAGGGCCCACAGAGTAGCCTTCAAGTCTTTCTACTGCAAAAACTGGAGGAATGGATTTTTTTCGCACCGTCTCGTTTTTTCCGCACGTTGGCGAAAAATGAGACATTTTGAGCATTTCTTATTTATTTTTAAAATAATGTTTTGAACAGTGGCAACATGTCAATGTTTATGTAGCACATACCTTGTACCCAAAAAAAAGTTTCGAAACTTTTTTCTCTACGGCCACTGGACGGCCATGGTATCCGCATTTATGTTTGATTGCAAGTAGTGAAATAAAAATAAATGCTCACTATTGGAAATATTTTCTTGCATTATACCCCACCCTAACCTACATCACGTTGGCAAACTGGGGAGAGGAGGGGGCGCAAGGAGAGGGTGTGGTTTGAGGAGGGAAGGTGCCCGGGGGCCTTGATTCCAAGAGACGGCAAGCGGCTGAAGAGGAAGCTAGATGTTATAGGCGAGCCGACGAGATTGGCACTGCGGCCATAACCTGCCAGCAACAACCTCAGGACCGAGTTCTTTGGCAAGACATGGGAGACACTTAGTAACGTGAATACACGGGCGAGCTAATGACGCAGGATGAAAAGGTTTCGCCTTGCAGTCTGCGACGACGATGATGGTGATGGGGGTGATGGTAATTCGAAGTATCGCTCACGCCACGTATCTGGCATTCGATGGTCCGGTTGACTGAATTTTGGAGCGCGCTTGGAATTTTTGCTGTTACAAATTCCGGTATTGCCCCGCCACGGTGGTCTAGTGGCTAAGGTACTCAGCTGCTGACCCGCAGGTCGTGGGTTCAAATCCCGGCTGTGGCGGCTGCATTTCCGATGGAGGCGGAAATGTTGTAGGCCCGTGTGCTCAGATTTGGGTGCACGTTAAAGAACCCCAGGTGGTCTAAATTTCCGGAGCCCTTCACTACGGCGTCTCTCATAATCATATGGTGGTTTTGGGACGTTAAACCCCACATATCAATCAAATTCCGGTATTCATAAGCTACCCCCCCCCCCCTTTTTTTTTCTGCTTTACAGGCATGGCTATCCGCGGACACAGACACGCCGAGGTCTACGGACTACTCCTGCTGGTGGTTCTGGTTCCGGGACCGGCGCTGCCGGCGTCGACGCGCGAGGGTGACCCGGCACCGACTACGCCCCTGAGCGCGAGCCCTGCCGAATTTCGAGAAGCCCGGGGTCCGTGGAGCACGCTCCACTTCTACGCGCGGAAGCGCAAGGACGTTGCCCGAGCATCGACACCGCAGGACGTAGTCAAGGTGATCAAGCAGGTGTGGTCTATGAGATGCGCCGTTTAGAAACATACGCGTGTGCCATTAGATTTCTCGCTAGCCTATAAACGTACTTATAATTGAATGGGAAAGTGAAGTGAAATGCAGAGGGACCGAAGGAGGAGAGAGATGATAAAGCATTGGGAAAGGAAACTGAGGAGGAAGAGGGCGAGGAGGGCTAGTATAGTATCGCAACGCTACAGTATGGTATAGTATAGCATATATAGTATAGCAAGCGGCAAGCCTCATGAGTCAGCGGGTAAAGTATAGCAAGGGAATAGGAAACGGAAGTGGGGAAAAGTATAGGGTAAACCATATAGCATAGATATGTGTATTACAAGAACTTGAATAGAAGGTGCCACCGAATAGACTAAACACCTAGACAAGAAGAAGGTGCTACACATACGAATGAACACTCGTCTTCCAACTGTGCTTTACAGGAAATTACATTGCCGCACGAGCTTCCAGTAAAGCCCAGTTGAAAGTGCAGCGTTCGTCCGTGTGTAACGCCTTCTTCTGTAAATAATTATTTACATTCGCTGGCATCCCGTTTTCGCGTAATCACGCTCAAAATCGAGTGGTGAATACAGGCTGAATATTAAATGAGGCAAGCAAAGCGCAAAGCCGGGTTTGTATAAACAAACAAGCTAACACATGAAGTAACCAACACGTGATCACAATAGTTAACTTGAAGCCGCTAAAAACGCTTTAGAAAAAATCGACTGATACCCATGACGCGCATGAGACAGCGGCACCGCCATGCCAAAGGTGCGATCGCTCCTCCAACCAGCAGTTGCCTGGTGCTTTTGTCACTACACCTAAAAAGGGAACAGACAGACAGAACTCGCTGCAGACTGCACGTATCTCAACTGCCGTGACAAGCACTAATTCGAAAAAGCGCCTTCAAAAAGTAACGCGCATGCCTCACTTATGTGGTTATAAGAGGGAAAAGAAGAGAAAAGTGAGTCCCGTAACTGTATGCATCTGGCGAGACACCTCAGCAGTAGTTCACAAGGGATCGCGGTAAGGAGGGATAAAAAAGGATGGGATTAAAAGGTATACATATATATAGAGATAGGCGCACGGACAGGGAGCGACGGAAGTAAAGAGAAGATAGGAAAGATGAACATGGTCCCACGAGTCCGAGGACGGGGCACCACTGACGAAAGCTCTTGTCGGCAACAAGAGATGGTACAGTACTAATCCAGTCGGCCACAGCTACGCTGTCGTCGTCGTCGGGGACCGGCGTCAGGAGGTGGCGTAGGACCAGCCTAGTCGGCCAGAGCTGCACTGTCGTCGGAGATCGCGAGGGCACAACCGGTCGGCACGAAATCCAGCGAGCGATCACACCGAGCTTGCAAATCTCCCTGATAGTATTCTATACTCATTCCCGGGAAAACCTACAAGCTTACCTGAAACAGCAGAGCAGTCGACGCTGTGTCCAACGAAGCTGTGGGAACACTACGAGCCTCAATGGCTTGGATGTCCGTGCTACGCACTTACACGGGTTTCGGATTAGTTTAGCTGCACTTATTCGCGGGATTCGAAACTGCGCTAATCGCTGCATAAAAACGACATTAACTGTGGATCGTTTTCCAGTTAGTGTTCATTCAAATAAGTACTGGCAATGGAGGTAAACACGCCGTAAGATCATGAACTCGACGGTGAATGATGTATACGTTCACACCTGTTTCTTAAGGAAAAGAGGCTTAGTCGGTACTGTGAATATTTTAATACACTACTTTCAGCCACGACGACATGTAAGTGCTTACAGCTGTTGCTTTGATTTTCCTACACGTGGGACCCCTCAATGGCCGTGCATATTTCCCGTGCAGCTTTTGAGAGGTATTCTTTCAAAAGCCATAAGAACAGAAATACTTAAAAGTTATAGATTAGGATTCAAACACTGGGAACACGTTGCGGTGCACTCAACAAATGGGTACAACTCGGCAAGCGTGCTTCCCTCTAAAAGGGTTGCATAACACCTGCGCAGTGCCGACTTCTGGTTTCCAAGACTTCTGGTATGACTGCCAGAACCCAACTGAGCGTCATGCGGGACGTGATTGTCGGACGTACCAGGTTACGGCGGTCTTCGCGTCACTCACCATCATTGAAGCCTTACAGCGTTTGGTGCTGGCAAACTGGTTCGGTATACGAGACACCGTCCACTTCGTTATTCAAGACAATGCGTGTTACCTTGTCCGACCAATGTGCACCGCGTTCCAGGGCCTGTATGTCGCGGCGACGGATCCCTCTCGGGCCACAACGCGTATGGTCACGCGCGTACGAAACATACACTGACCGCCTCCCACGAGTGGCGATCAAAGCAGTCGTCGCACAATGCGAATAGCGTAACTAGTGGGTCGTCCGATGCTCCAACTCATTACAAAAGCTTGTTTTTGTTCAGTTATTAACTGTGGCGCATACACACTTCGGGCATAATTCCTCATCGTCATCAGCCACTGCAGGAACAATTGGCACAGAATTATTTGCAAGTGTCTAGCGGATTCCAGGCATCTCAGTAGAATTACAAAAAATAGCAGGGCCAATGCTGGCCTACTACCCAAAAGCTTTTGCCGTAGTGGATACCAAGCAAGTGTGCTTGCAGCAGTTACCTGTGAGTGTTTAGAAGAGGCTCTGAAAAGTCACTCTTCTAGCTTTCGCTTTGACTGTGCTGCACCTTCCACGCAGGCCTGGAGTTTTTTTTTTCTTGGAGATAAAAAAAGAGACTTGCGACTAATGATTAAGAATGCATTGTTGTAAACACATGCAAAAAATAAATGGTTTTCATACAGATACCACTCGTGATTCTCGTTTCTGAGTTTGAAGTTACGAATGATGGGGCTTTATTTACAGATTAGTGCTTGAGGAAATGATGGTTCGGCGTGAAAAGTGTTGCAAGCAATGGCTCATAACTGTGTTCATCGTACCACCCTTCCACCACTTCACATCAATAAAATGTTTCAGTACCGTCACGCGCTCATTTTAGGCCCAGTCAAATATTTCAGTTCAGTCGCGCACCCGCGGCTGAACTGTAATTTCAGAAGCTAATTCAGTTAATTCCCGAAGCTAATTCCAGAAGCCTCCTGTAATTCCAGAAGGTAATCAACATATTTTCTCGGTCGCCATTTGACGCCATGCACGAGCCAAAAATATATATTTTAAATGCTTCACATTGCCAGCGCGCGTGGTTGATTCCCGTCTTTGCTCAGCGCTTCACCGCCTTTGGTGACGTATGGATGGATGGATGGATGGATGGATGGATGGATGGATGGATGGATGGATGGATGGATGGATGGATGGATGGATGGATGGATGGATGGATGGATGGATGGATGGATGGATGGATGGATGGATGGATGGATGGATGGATGGATGGATGGATGGACGGATGGACGGATGGACGGACGGACGGACGGACGGACGGACGGACGGACGGATGGATGGATGGATGGATGGATGGATGGATGTGGCTGTACCCTTTAGATCGGGCGGCGGCTAACGCCACCTAGCCGTAATACTTAGTGAACTAACCATTACAATTATCTTTTTTTTTCCTTTACATAATGAGTTTGAGGATTCGTACTTTGCAGTGAAGAGTTTAATTTTCACTCGTGCTTTGACTTTAGCCACCAATCAGATAACCTCCTTCTAGTTAAGTCTACTTGCTTAAAGTCTATTTTGCCCTCCTGGTCCCTAAACCCCAGTGCTTTGAAAAACTCTGCGCCATCATCCTGAACTATAGGGTGAAGCCCTTTACAGAACATTATCAAGTGTTCGGCAGTTTCTCCTTCCTCTCCACACGCACTGCATACTGTGTCTACCCCTTCGTATTTGGCCCGATATGTCTTGGTTCGCAGTACTCCCGTCCTGGCCTCAAACAGTCGAGAACTACCCCGAGTATTATCGTAGATTCTTTCCTTGGCAATCTCCTGCTTAAAAGTTCGATAGATCTCTAGTGCGGACTTCTTAATCATGCCCATTCTCCACATGTCAGTCTCCGTTTCCTTCACTTTCTTCTTAACCGATAGTTCTTTTTGATTTGGCCACCTGCTGTTTTCTAAGTATTTACCAGTCAATTTCCTAGTTCGCTTCCATCTTCCTAGCCCAACGCTCCTCCCCCATTTCTCTCAATCGCTTCTCAAATTTTATCTTACTGCTAGCTTCCCTGCCCTCAAATGATGTCCATCCCATATCACCTTGTACTCCCTGATTTGCAAACGTGTACCAGCGCCACCTGGCGGCTTCCTCTCAAGGCGCTATGCGCTAGCCAGCGCGTTCATCAAACCTCCCCATTCTAGCCACTGTAGCGTCGGCGTTGCTTCACTAAGTGACGACGTCGGATGGGAGAAACAACCTGACGTAACTCGCTGTTGACTACGCGTATCTCGGCTGCCGTAACAAGCATAAAGTGGGTAACGCATAGCAAAAAGTATACCGTACATCATAGAGTTTCTAATATACACTAGAGGGAACTCTGGCGCTAGTATCTGTGGGAGCTGCAACGCACGGCGCTTCAGTGAGCATGGGAATGATGGGTAGTACACACATTTGTCTAATTTTTGTACTTCTGACCTGCTTCTAGCTCTGTGTGTGTTCATGTGGCTTAGGGCTGCTTTTTTCACAACAAATAAATTAGTAAATGTTTAGCGTTTGCGCTTCACAACCTTGTTCTTTCACGCTTATCATTTTGAATGGAGTCACCAAGTTCAAAAGGGTTAGTTCTTTCCTTCAAAACAAAACCGTAACCGGCATTAAACGAAGCCGCAAGTACGATTCGCCATTCGCAAGTACGAAGACTAGGCAAATGTGTGTACTACTACCCATCATTCCCATGGTCGCTGAACGATCGCAGTGCCGCAGTGCCTTCTAGTTAATTTTGGGAAACTCTACGCACATGTCGCACACCGAGTTTGTAGCAAAATTCTACTCGTGCTGGTAAACAGAGAAGTGGGTACATTACGAACGGGATTCGTATGAAACACGTGCGACGCACTTTCTCTGGTTTCGTAGTAGTGGAGCTGCCGTATATTTTTTTTTATTATCTAACCTGCGTGCTTAGCTGAAACGAAGTCGATGTAAAGTGTCATATCTAATTCGAGATGGCAGTGCTGTAAGCCGTCGTCCCAGTTTTAACGACATGTGTTTTGACATGTGAGAAATGATCTAGAAAACTAGATATTCTAGTGGTGAGCCGTGCCTATCGGCGCGAGACTAACCAGGGGGTTTATCTAATTTTTTTTTCGCGAACTCTGTTGGGAATAAACGGGGCCCCACAGTGGAATACGACCACACTGTGACATGAGAACCGGGGCACGGGGGTGTGACTGAGAACTTGTATGCTGAGGAGTCGGCTCGAGGATTTAACAACCACCAAGCCACCCCGAATTCTGCAGTAGAGGACGCTATTCCCCTAGACTGCATGCTACGCAACGATTCTTATATAATATAGGGAAGGTAGACAGACCTCTCCACCTCCGCATGGCAAACTCAGCGCTGTGGAGGCGACCGTACTACGAAGTTTACGGACTAACACTTATGGCGAATTCCTTTGAGAGAACAGGTGCAGAAGGGCAGGGCACTGAGGAGGGGGGGGGGGGGCAGAGCACTGAGAGCAAGGCCACTCAACCTGCCACTGGAACGCACCTCGCTCCCGGGGAACTGGTGAAAAGGTGACGAGTAGAGATGTCATGTGACTGAAACATTCCAAGCCCCGGCATATTCTTTGTGGGGCAGCAGCAAAATACGCGTGAAATCGGTCAGTCACATATTCGTCATTATCCTAATACCTAGTGTGCTTGTGCAAAGATTCATTCTGCAAACGTCCAGCTCCCATCGCAGCCATCCGTTCAAAACAGCGGTGTCAAAGTACACATGGTTGCTACCATTGCCGCCGCGCTTGAAGGCTGAAGAAAAATTTGGAGGCTGTGACGTTCACGGACCACGTGACTCGTCGTACTGCGCCTACTCCGCTTTTCAAGCGAGAGCACTGCAAACTGTTCCTGGCCGCTCTCGGCGCAACAAAAAGCACTCTCGCTCTACCAATGGATGACAGTGCTCCTGCACCTGTTTGACCGCTGAAACACGCCTGCTCTGAAGAGAGCACTTTAAGCGTGCTTTTGAGTTCTCCTGCTCTCCCAATGGAATTCGCCATTACATAAATCTGCACACTCTCCACCTGATCTTCCCACGGCGTACAGAAACTTATGTCCGTGGCGTGAAGCCGCACCAACACTTTTTTCACATCACGTGGTAGCGTTCCGAGCATGGAGAAGAGCACGACACAAATAGCGCGTGGGACGAATCGGAGCCACTGCTGTCCAGCTCGGCCCCAGAAGATCAGCCACGACTGATCTAAAGAGCTGAACGGATGGCTTGTGCCAGTGGGGCGTTGGAATAGAGGCACCACCCAGCCGGACAGGCTACGATTTTCACCCTTATGTTATCTACGAGGCTGTGGGGTTCTAGCCTGTTTTCTCTTGTACATAATGAAGTTTTTATACTACTGATACTACTACTGCTGTATTTAAAACAAATGCTCGACAATTTAGAGTTCGGCGTACTCTAGTATGGGAGAGCAATAAGTTGTCCCAGCCGCAGCGAGGAACTCCATTTGACATTTTTCTCCGAAGCGGAGATATGGTAGGGGTGGTAGCTTAGCAGGAAAGTTGCTAAATTTAGCGTCTTTTCAGTCGTGCTAGCGACATTTTTATCCATTTGGAGTCTTGGGAGGGGAGGGGGGGACTTTCAAAATTTGAGGTAAATTGTTCTAAAGCAGACATAGAAAATTAAGAAACTGAGAACTGTGGAATCCTTGAAACGAACTTCGATAAATGAGCCCAATGCTACATCATCAAACTGATTGTGGCGCTGCGATCTTTAGCGTTCAAAGTGGCTGCTCCGAGCACTCCTTCTGTTGCAGTTAAAGATGGGCAAAAGCGGCTCCGAATGGCTCAGATTACAATTCATCGCAAACAGGTGGAGTATATAGCTACTCACCGGCTCACAGTGGTGTAGCCACGAGGCCGCAGCGCAGTCGCACTTCATTCGCCACAACATAAATTGATTAAAAGTACTGTTTAAATAAATTATAATCCCTTCACGTGCCTGATCGAATCAAGAACTAAACATTGTGCAAAAAAGCTACGTCATCATTGTGGGCTTAGAAAAAGGGGTTAACTATTTAGAGTACTATAGGTACTCTACTATGGAAGATCATAAAGCCGTACCGTAGGCCTCTTGCGCTGCCTCCTCAACTAACGCACGGTATATTGTGTGTTTATATAAATGGTGTATGATTTAGAGTACTTGGTACTATGGGAGAGCACAGAGCCGTCCCGTGAGCAAGAAAGAGAAGTTTATTGACTTCCAACCAAGGATAAAGTACATGACAAAAACATCGAGCTTCACGACTACAAAGGGTGCATGTACAATCAGGAAAGCACCACTACCGAGGTACAATGTATGTGGGGGAATGTACCCCTCTATTTACTGTACAGCGCGTGGGGCTCCAGAAGGCTTAATCATGCGCGGCGGTAGGTCTTCTCAACACGCGGTGGGAACAAGTAGCGACTTAGCGCTGTACAACTCTAGGTATTATTTCTTTTTTGTCGCCTGAAACAATGCTGCTTTCGTACACAGTAAGTGCATGCCCGGAGGTATAAAAGAGGCCTTGAGGCTGGGGGGCGCCGGGGGGGGGGGTACAAGGGAGTGGGGGGGGGGCTCTTGTCTCCCCCCAAATAAGGCATCAGCAACAATCTGCGCGTAAAAAACTGACTGAAGGCGCCAATCAATGAAGAAGGCGCTATACAAAATTTAACTCAAGTGTCGACCAGCACACTTTGCCCGAATCGATTACAAATAACAACGACAATGGGGTGATGAAATGAAAAAGGTGATACAGATATACAGATATATATATATATATATATATATATATATATATATATATATATATATATATATATATACAAGTCCCCTTCTGCATGTGCTAGACAGCGGGAGGGGGGGTCACCAGGTAGTGATTGGGGCGGCTAGCTTGCCATTCCTCAGAAAAAAGAATTTGGTATGCCAGCGACGAAGGAAGATTTCCTCGCCGCTGGCCTCGAGTTCGCCGGATAGGTGGGCCCATAGCAACCGCCGGATACGCGAGACTACCGGAAACGCGCTCCGGACAGCCTTTCTACGCGCCTCCGCTAGCGATCTCCTTTGCCAAATAGACAGCATCGTGAAGATCAGCACAAGTTGGCCGAAGGCACCTTTGTTGCGCTTGTGGTAAGGAGGTGGGCGGATACCAAAGGAGTGGGCTACCATCCGCCACACGGGTTTCACCGCCACGCATTGGAACAACGCGTGATCCTGCGATTCAACTGTGTGACAGTTCGGACAACGTGCATCCGGGACTATTCCAAATTTATGCAGGCGTTGTCTGGTGGGGAGGACGGCCCAGGCCTTTTTCAGGAGGAAATCCTGTGCATCACGGGGGGTGCTGCAACGGAGCGAGAGTAATTCGCGCTTCGCGCGCTCGGCTCGTTTTTGTTCAGTGTCGCTCAGCTGCTTCCGCGTGATGGCTTCAACGATGCGCGCTGGCTGGTCCTCATCCACATCGCCTTCGGGCACTTCTTGCCTCAACATGCGCCAGGTAGCCGACGCCGTTTTATAGAAGGGCGCGGGTGCCTCAGCAAAGGGCCCAATGTGGTGGCCTGCATCCAGCCAGTCGTGCTTCACTCCACTCCAGTAGAGGAGTAGGTTGCGCCCTACGCAATCGCTCGCGCGCGCGAGCATGCGGGCGGTTTTCAGGGCCAGGACTCTGCTCGTGGTCAACACATGTGGTAGGCCGAGACCCCTTCTGACACTGCCAGTTGTAGCAAGTTTTGCTTCAATGGTGGCGGTTTCCCATCCCAGAGGTATGCGTTAATGAGTTTGGTAAACTGGCTTGCTGTTCTTGTGGGCATCACCGCTACTCGGCTCGCATGCGAGGCTAGGGCGCAAATGCTTGTTTTGACGGCTACTGCTTTCTCGCATAGCGTCAGGCCTTGTAGGCTAGCGCTCTCTGAGACTTGTGCAGCCCTGTCCACGACTCGGGACCACGTAGAGGCCGTAACTCCCTCGCGGGAAAATTATATACCGAGGACCTTAACAGCGGTGACTACCTCGAAGTTGCCGATCACGTGCGCCGGGAAATGGCCGAATAGGAGGGCTTTACACTTCCTCTCATTTAGCTGTGCACCTGATGCTAGGGCGTATGACGCGAATACCTGGTGAAAGCGCTCGAGACTGCTTGGATCTCGCACAAAAAGGGAGATATCGTCAGCGTATGCGAGGACTTTCAGGTCCACAGTTCCTGTGAGGGGAAGGCCCCGGATGTGCGCGTCGCTTGCCAGGGATGTAAGTAGCGGCTCTATCGCGAGTACAAAGAGGGTTGGGCCAAGCGGGCACCCCTGCCTGATCCCTCTCGTGTACTGAAAGGTGTCCGTCGTGGAGCGATTTACTACTACGTGGCACCTGAGGTCTGAGTACAGGAGCCTTATCACTTGTACAAAGTTTGCCGGTAGGCCAAACTCTCGCAGGTTTTCGAACAGGTAGGCGTGCCTGACCCTATCGAAAGCCTTGGCCTGATCAAGTGAAAAAAAGGCTTCAGTGACTCTTTTCTCCGAAGCGCACTGGAACACGTCCCTTGTCGTGGTCAGGTTGGTAAACGTTGATCTGCCCGGGACTGCGCAAGCCTGGTGTGGAGCAATAATATCCGGCAGAAAGATCTTTAGTCGGCTGTTCAAGATTGACGCCACGATCTTGTAGTCTACATTTAACAACGTGATCGGGCGCCAAGAGGCAGGGTCGTTCGGCGGTGCACCTTCTTTAAGAATGAGGACTACGCGCCCCATGCCGAAGGAGGCAGGTTTCGCGTGTCCCTCGAGGACCGTGTTGACTATGGCTAGGAGCGGTTCACATAGGCTCTCGAAAAAGGTGGCGTAGAAGCCCGCTGTGAGGCCGTCCGCACCGGGAGCCGAGTTTGGTGGCATTGACTGGATAGCGGCCCTCAATTCTGGTAACGTCGCTGCGCCGCACATAGTCAGGCATTCATCCTCTTCCAGACGTTTAAGTGAGCAGTGACATTGTAGTGGCTGACGTAAAACGTTAACAGCACTACGGTATGGACGTGATGCGAAAATGGGTCAACATGTAAGACCCTCTGGATGCAACCGCTATCTCTACTCGCTAATGCGCATTTATTTACAAATTTTAGACTGAAAATGCGCCACGAAGCTGCACACTCACATTGCTTTGGTTCCAAGCACATGTCTTTCAGTTCAACGAGGCAATAACACACGATTGTAAACAACAACTGCACAATAAATTCAGGCAGATGTGACCAACGAGATGCGTGCTCTCGGGGGAAAGGAGGCCGCGTTCGCTGTTGCGTTAAAATGCGTTCGCTCTTGGCGCGCTTCCTGGGAGACGCGGATGGCCGGCCGTCGACGCGACAAACCGCGTCGCTAACTGTCTGCCACACTTCAAATGTTTTTTTGTTGATTATGACTGTTTGATCGGTCTAAAAAGAGTGCGAGCGAGTGTCTGAAGTTGCCAGGATCACCCGGACGCCAAATTCACCACGGAGGTTCCATACTTACGCATTTCATCCGGGGTTTTGTGTTCGCGTCACATTGGCGGCAAGCTAGGCCTCGCCCCTAGTGGGCCTAGCTCGGCAAAGCGTACACCCGCCCTTTGCGCAAGGCGCGAGACGTGAATGGCGTCTACTATACCGACGAAATGGACAGCTCGGCGGAGGATCTACAAGCAACGCTGGGTGATTCATCCACATCTGATGAACAAGAGGTCGCAGCATACGAAGAGGCGGGTTTCGCCGCGGACAACACGGGTTGGAAAGTGGTAAGCAGCCGGAAAACGAAGAAGGAACGCGCCGAAACTACTGCGAAACTTATGCAGCAACAAAATCATCCCAGCAGCGGACAGGTGAGCTCCTCTCGGACGCCTCCGAACACCATGAATCGTGCGATCGGAGCCTCACGCTTTCCATCATTACCGGAAGACAACATCAAGATAGTGTTTCGCCCGAAGGATGGCTCTAACATACAAAAGGTCGGACCTATCTTGGTGGGCAAAGCCCTTGTAACAGCAGCAAATCTTCGTTCAGTTCAGACCACGGAGGATGTTATTTGCCCCAACATGACGCAAAATATCATGGTGGCAAGCACGCCGTTCAGAGAAAATGCAGATAAGTACGCGAACGTAGGGGCTATTCAGATAGCCGGAAAAAAAAGTACGAAGTAAGCTTTTACAAAGATGCCCGAAGCGACACCTGCAAAGGGGTAATTCGACAGATCGAGACTGCTGACGACCATGGGACGATTGAAAAAAACATCGTGAACGCCCGCAACCCCTTGGCACTTGTGGTGAAAAGAATCAAGAACTCAGAATCAGTGATCGTTGTGTTTGATGGACTTCACGTCCCGTACTTCGTGGCATTTGGACTCACTTTGGTACCCTGCTACTTATATCGCAGACACGTGGACATATGCTACGTATGCGGGGAACTCGGCCGTTGTGCGGACGTTTGCCCTGATCCGGGCTCCACCGAATGCAGAGGCTGCGGAATTTTCGACCCCACATCATCTCATGATCCGCAATGCAAGCTGTGCTGTGGCTTGCACATGACGGCGGACAAGGTGGGCTGGAGACGTTATCTCGTTCCGCATGTAGTGGGCGCACGACGACAACGAGCGTAGTCGGAGCAACAAGGTCAGGCAGAGCTGGAGGAAGACAACGGACAGAGCGAGGTCGATCTACGTCGAAGACGTCGACACGCAGCCACTCCCGTTCTCGATCGCGGAGCCGCACACCTGCGAGGACGTCGACCACAAGCAGTAGTCGCTCAGGATCACAGGTGCGTTTAACGGGAAAGAACAACGGAGGAGACGGCACGTGTGCAGATAAAGTCAGAGGCGCCACGACGACTGCGCCGAAGTAAAACCGTGAGTTCCGTCACACTAATAAAGAACGGATAGCTATGTTAGATGAGAAGTTAAGAGACCTTAATGTGGTCTATACCAAGCTAATCCACAAGTTATCCGAGGCACGTAAAGCGAACAGCAGTACGCCAACGAGCACTCCCGAACCACCAACCTATGTCGAAACTCCCCGAGCATTTGAGATTGCGAGACGGGGAGAACGTTGCGAAGAATCCCCCGCTCCAACGAAGCGAGCTGTAACGCAACCGCGAACGGTCGTGAGCGATTAGACGTCAAGGACGCCATGGACGCCATGAATGAGACTAGTGAACGAGAGCATGGTGCAAGTGAATGAGAAAATGGACATGTTTAACACGCGACTTCAAAAAAATAAAAATGTATGTGAATAACACGGTAGTACTAGCCACGGAGATAATGAAGTCACAGCACATCGGCGTGCATGGCCCTCTGCAAGTTGCTTCCAACTGCAAGCGAAGGGAGATATGATGGTCAACATGGCAGTGACAAATAGGGCACGAAATTTCCGCATCTGGCAATGGAACTGCAGGGGGATCGCCTCAAAAAAAGGCGGTCCTCCTGCAGATGGTTAAATCAGAAACAGAGAAACCACACGTAGGTTTACTGCAAGAAACACTCACAATAGAACTTACCCTTACGGGTTACAAGGCCGAAACCCACAGAAACGAGCAAGGCCGAGGCGTCGCTATTCTCATTGGCAAGAAGATCCCGTACATTCGCCACGAAAACCACCACACGGCGTGCTATCTAGAACACGTCATGATCGAGATTATACCTAACGACCACGTAGAAAACAAGCAAAGCATCTTTCTCACTAATTTATACATTAGGCCTAAAAACACAAGGCAATTGAGGGTTCAGAAGCATGCTCGGCAAGATTGCGAGCATCGCAAAAGAAAGTTTCCTAATTGTAGGTGGCGATTTTAAGGCCCCACACCAAGCACCAGGCACCAGGCTTATTCCTATAGCAAAGGTGAGCGTTTCACACGACCGCGTCCGATCTAGATCTCACTCTCGTCACAGACCCGGAAACTCCAACTAGGTGTGGTACTTCCACATGCCGTCACACTACACCTGACTTCATGACTTTCATCTGGGGCATTGAGAAATGCGGCTGGTGTAACTCGGGCATAGATAGACCTTGGCAGCGATTACTAGATTCTTCGAATCGATGCAGGAAAGTGGCAAAGGCAGTACAAACTAATTGATTGGGAAAATTTCGCAAAATACAGACGCAGTCATCAAACTTATCAGGAGAAACGACAAAGCACACGATAGCAAGCTGTACTTAACAGCTCAAAGCCGACATCGCAGCCTCAGAACGAACAATTACCACGGTGGAGAGAATGGACAGCCGGCTAGCGAACCTTCTTGAAGCCAAGCACTCCATACTAGCCAGGTGGAAGGGCCAACGACTCAATCGAAGACTGCGAAAGAAGCTCGCCGAACTAAACAAAACCATTGAAGAATACTGCGTGGTTCTCTGCCGATAGCAGTGGGATGAAGTTTGCAACTCCCTCAACGGGCAAATACGAAAAGGGAGTGGATGGAGGCTCGTAAAACACCACCTCGATGAAAATGACACCAAGTCCAAATATGTGCAAGGCATCAGGCTCAGCAAGTTAGTACACTGCGCAACGTGACATAATACTGCCAAAGAACTTGTTGAAGGCCTTGATAAACGCTACCTACCGCTTAAATTGGGACAACCCAGTATCTCACTGCGGAAGATCTATGACGGCGCCCCAAACTCGGAGCTCGACACGGACTACACAGAGAATGAAGTCCACAACTCACGAGCTCAACAGCAACTCTGCAGCCGGCCCCGATGGCGTCCCGAATCGGGGGGAGATGACGATTTGGTCACCTTCTTAACTGAGCAAATCAACGAAGCCTGGAAAACCAGCCATTTACCTGTAGAATGAAAGCATGCAATTACGGTTCTCATCCCGAAACCTGTAAAGCCGCTGGGGCTATCAAACCTGGCCGATCTCACTAACGTCCTGCATAGGAAAGCTCGCCGAACATGTCATTTTTAACCGACTGACAGAGTACGTCGAAGAAAAGGGATACTTCCCCTACACTATAATTGGATCTAGGCCGGGTTTATCAACGCAAGACGCCATGCTGAGAATAAATAAAGGTCTACTGGATCGCCCCACGCGAGATACCAAGGCGCTGCTGGGTCTCGAGGTAGGAAGCTTTCGACAACGTTCGACATCAAGCCATTCCGACCGCTATATCTTTACACAATCTTAGCAGACATTTCTATCAATACATGTCAATGATTTTCTAAAGGATCGAACGGCCACTCCAAGGTTAGGCGAGCACGTGTATAAAAGCTTTGAGCTGGGCGATAAGGGGACACCGCAAGGCTCGGTACTTTCGCCATTCTTATTCAATTTGTCTATGGCGAAGCTCTCTTGTGCGCTGAGAGAAATGACAGACGCGGAGCATACCATCTACGCAGACAATATCACCATTTGGAGCACTGGTGACAGAGATGCGGAGTTATAAGCCCGCATGCATGACGCAATCTCAGTCACCGAAACCAATTTCACCCCAATGGGACTTCGCTGCTCTTCCAGAAAATCTGAGCTGCTTATCTACCATCCTCCCAGATGAGGGCGCCCATCAAAAGACTGGTGCAGACCCGTCCCTCCAAGCATAGAGTTACGTGATTCGGACGGCAACTGCGTACCTACGGTCGACGAAATTTGCAACCTTGGACTCACCATCCAAAGTAATGGTTCCAACTCGGTGATGCTGGACAACGTCACCTTCAAGATTGGGAACGCGCTTCGAATGTTTCGGTGCATCATGAATCGGCAGAGAAGACTGGGTGAAGATAACGCGATCAGAGTTATCCACACTTTTGTTCTCTGTCACATCACATGCGTGGCTGCGATGCTGAACTGGAAAAAAAAGTATAACGACAAAAGCTCGAAGTACACATACGACGCGCTTTTAAGACAGCGTTGGGGCTCCCAGATAATGCCTCCACTGCTCTCATCTTAAATCAAATCAAATCAAATCATTTTATTTTCCCAGAAAGAAACAGGTTCTGGAGAGGTTCACTGGCGAAAAGCTGTTTATGGACAGCTTGACGAGGCCAGTGAACCCTATACAAGGCAGGTGGGACAATGACAAAGATGTGTATAACATTACAATACCAAATACGGTGTAATAAAAACATATATATACAATCCTACGAAACATTCTGATACCAGCATAGCACAGAAGATTACATGGACGCGAGCAAAAAGAAAAAAAAACTAAGAAAAAACAAAAGAAAAATTCAGCAACCATAACACCATTATTGCCAAAAAATAAAATAATAAAAATAAATAAATGATGAAAATATCAGGGAAGATATATACAAATTTGCTTCTTGTGTATGTGCTGCATCATACAATGTACATCACATGTCAGACAAACAAATTTATACAGACAGAATTATGTCATATAACCTATACGGTACAGCATGGATGCACACACTGAAAGAAAAATGAAATTGTACTATAGTACAGACAGCACATTTTACAACGTAAAAAATTTAGCCTATATTTACAAAAAAAGGATCTTAGTTCTTTTATTGAAAAATTGTTGACGTGACTGTATTTATTGAGAATAATTGGTAAATTGTATTTCAATGTTTGAGATTTGTAATTATTGCGAAACCTCGGAATAATCCAAACATCACTGCTTCTTGTTCCTAACAAAAGATTTTTTGCAGTTAGACATGCGGTATTTTTAATGAATTGTTTAAACGAAATGGAAAAGAAATAGCAGGATCGCAGAATGCGAAAGATATACATATATTCCACTTTAATAATACCGTAGTCCCGACACACAAGTTGTGTTGATGACAAATAATCTAAATTAGCGACATGTCTAATAATTTTTTTCTGCATGGTCTAACGTTTCATTAGGTTAGTTTTTGTCGTGGTTGCCCACACCAAACTGCACTAATTTATGTGCGAAAGAAAAAGAGCATGGTATATTTTCAGTTTCACCTTTGCGCGTAAGATATATCGTTACGTGGAATAAAGTATACACTGGTGAACAAATGTGTACTGGCGAATATACTGGCGAGCTACTGCGTACGACGCTGCTGCAGTCCGAGCACGTTCCCGTTCAGCACTTCGTCGTCGTCATCCTCAGGCATCTACTTAGACCGTGACATTACCCGCCGGCGGCAGAAGCACCGTCCCGGTGCGATCAATTCTCGAGGCGTGAGAAATATGGCTTAAGCCGTGAGACGTGCACTATATCGGTCGGGACTGAAGCTGGTACTGACGTGGTATGGAGTGGAGCTATCTCATAGGTCACGCTGGTGACCTTGCGTATGACGCGGTAGGGGCCAACGTAACGAGACATTAGTTTTTCGCTGAGACCAACACGACGTGATGGTAACCACAGCAAGACGAGCGACGAGCGACCGCGGCAGCTGTTTTCTATCTAAAGTAGTCGACTACTCGTCGACTACTTTAGATAGAAAACAGCTGCCGCGGTCGGTGATCAACTGACGAGGAGCACCATGACGCAGAATGATGTCATGAAGAAGGAAATCGGCTACATCAGTAGCGCAGCTGGTGGGGAGGGCGCGTGTAACGGCATACCGCGTTGCGTAGTCGGTAGCAATAGCAATCCACTTATTACCGGTGGCCGACACGGGAAAGGGTCCTAGAAGATCGAGGCCGACTCGGAAAAATGGCTCATCTGGTACTTCAATGGGCTGGAGGGTACCAGCAGGTCTCAGAGCAGGTGTCTTGCGGCGCTGGCAGAGGTCGCATGCCGCAACGTACTGTCGCACAGAACGGTAGAGGCCAGGCCAAAAGAATCGGCGGCGAATGCGGTCATACGTGCGTGACACCCCTAGGTGTCCAGCGGAGGGGGCATCATGCAGCTGGGCCAAAACGTCTGAGCGAAGATGCACAGGAACAACGAGTAAAAGCTCAGCACCATCAGGGCGGGTGTTGTAGCGGTGCAAGATGTCGTTGTGAAGAACGAACAGTTGTAAGGAGTGGTCAAGGTGGGGAGAGTGCAGACCATTGATAATAGCACGCAAAGAGGGGTCGCGGCGTTGTTCAGCAGCTATGTCGGTGAAGTCGGTAATTGAAAGAACGAGGGCCTCTTGCTCATCTTCCCTCGTGTCAGGGGGATCGACTGGGTAACGGGACAAGCAGTCGGCATCCTTGTGAAGTTGTCCGAATTTATAGGATACGGAAAAAGTGTACTCTTGTAAGCGCAGCGCCCAGCGACCAAGGCGTCCCGTAGGGTCCTTGAGTGAGGAGAGCCAGCAAAGCGCATGGTGGTCCGTAATAACTGAGAATGGTCGGCCATACAGGTACGGTCGGAATTTCGCAATGGCCCAGACGAGAGCTAAGCACTCGCGTTCTGTGATGGAATAATTTTGTTCCGAGCGCGACAACAGTCGGCTTGCATACGCGACGACGCGGTGCATGCCTTGTTGCCGCTGCGCGAGCACTACGCTTATGCCGTGGCCACTGGCGTCAGTACGAAGCTCCGTGGCGGCAGATGGGTCGAAGTGTGCTAAGACTGGTGGATTGGTGAGAATGTCAACGAGCGACGAGAAGGCGTTTGCTTGCTGTTGGCCCCCGGTGAATGCGACATCCGTTTTGAGGAGGCAGGTTAGAGGACGGGCTACTTCAGTGAACTTCTCGACAAAAGGACGGAAATAGGAGCACAGTCCCAGAAAACTTCGGACGTCCTTGGCTGAGCGGGGTGTGGGGAAGTCGCGAACTGCTCGTATTTTCGCAGGGTCTGGTTGAACGCCCGCAGCGTTAACAAGATGGCCGAGTACGCAGATTTGGCGTTGCCCAAAGCGGCATTTGGACGAGTTAAGTTTCAAGTTGGCACGTCGAAAAACATCAAGCACTGTGGACAGACGGGTAAGATGGTCGTCGAAAGTAGTCGAAAAAACAATAACGTCGTCAAGATAGCAGAGGCAGATGGTCCACTTCATGCCTCGAAGGAGAGAGTCCATCATGCGCTCAAATGTCGCGGGGGCATTGCATAATCCAAAAGGCATTATCTTGAACTGATAAAGTCCATCAGGAGTCATGAAGGCCGTCTTCTCTCTGTCTTTGTCGTCCACAGCGATCTGCCAGTAGCCTGAGCGAAGGTCTATTGAAGAGAAATATTTGGCACCGTGCAAGCAATCGAGTGCATCATCTATGCGCGGTAGGCGATAGACATCTTTCTTGGTAATATGGTTGAGATGGCGGTAATCAACACAGAATCTCCAGCTATTGTCCTTCTTTTTAACAAGTACAACGGGTGAGGACCAGGGACTAAATGAGGGTTCGATTATGCCCTTATCAAGCATTTTATCGACTTCTCGCTGTATAATAGCACGCTCCGGGGCTGACACACGGTAGGGTCGTCGGCGAATGGGTCGAGCGTCACCGGTGTCGATGCGATGGGTTACCACAGATGTCCGGCCCAAATTGCGGTCGCCGAAGTCAAAGATGTCCTGATAAGAAGCAAGCACATGGCAGAAAGCAGAGACTTGTTCAGAGGTGAGCTTGTCAGATAGCATTGGCTTGAAAAGGTCGGAACAGGAACGTGACGAGAACGACGTTGATGAAAAATCGGGTGGCGAATTGGTGGTTAGAGCGGAAACTGTGTGGTCGACCAGTGGTGTAAGATGCGCAAGTGACATTCCGCGAGGAATAACTTGCGCTGAGAGGCCGAAATTGAGGACGGGAAACGAAGTTCGGTTGTCCTTAACGGTAACCACCGTGTTGGGGAGTGCAACATTGCGTGTCATGGCGACGTTAGAAATCGGGGCAGCAACATAATCACCATCGGGTACTGCAGGATATGGCGAGAGTTGGACTTGGACTGCGTCTTGCGGCGGAAGTCTAAGGAAATCGACAGAGCGTAGACGAGGTGGGCTGGTAGAGACTGTCTCCGAAAAGGATGGTAGTTCGAGCTGAAGAAGACCTTTGGAACAGTCAATGATCGCAGCGTGTGAAGTCAGAAAGTCGAGTCCAAGGATTAGGTCATGAGGGCAATTTTCCACTACAGCGAACAGAACTGAAGTTTGATGCTCAGAAATTGTTAATCGCGCAGTGCACATTCCAAGCACAGCAGGAGTACTCCCATCCGCTGTACGAACTGTAGGTGCAATCGCAGGCGTCAGAACTTTTTGGAGGCGGCGGCGGAGGTCTGAGCTCATCACAGATATTTGTGCACCGGTATCAATAAGAGCAGTTATAGGTAAACCATCAACGAGAATTGTAAGGAGGTTGCACCGCTGGTCGGGAGTAATCAGAGAATTTGCAGTCCAAGTCGTGTATGCAGCGTCACCTCCGGGGGCTGCACCGGCTAGTTTTCCGAGCGACGGTCGTAGGGAGACCGAGAACGGCGGGGTTGGGGCGAACGGGACTGACGACGCACGGGCGATGGCGAGCGGCTGGTCCGACGTTCTGGATTATGCTCTGCACCTGTCTCAGCACGGTAGGACGGGGCATAAGGTGCACGTTCAGAGCGAGGCCGCCAATCATAGAAGCTCGGTCGAGGTGATTAGGTCCACCGGCTGCGGCAATGGCGAGCGATGTGTCCTATCCGATGGCACGTGAAACATATGGGCCGATCATCATGAGTGCGCCATTCAGCTGGGTTTCATCGTGGCGCGAACGTGCGGTTCGGAGTGGCAGCCGCAACGACTGGAGCCGAGCTGGAAGTAGCAGGGGCATTTTGATGAGGTGGCGAAATGCCCATATTCGCGATCTCTTGGCGAACCACGGCCTGTATCATTGAAACAGCATCGAGGTTGTGTCCTGGCGCGCTGACGCTAGACATAGCGGGAGCCATAGCCTCGAGTTCCCGACGGACTATTCTGGTGACGTTTTCTGGCGCTGGTGGTTGGTGTAGTGTGGGCAAATCTTCGCAAGAGGACGTAGCCGCCGTGTTGGGAATGCGGTCAAATCGGTGAACTATGCGCCTACTTTTTGCCTGTTCGAAGCGACGACATGCTTCGATGACCGACTCCACCGTCGAGCAGTCCTTGCACAGGAGAAAATTGAAGGCGTCATCCGCAATTTTTTTCAGGATGTGTCCGACTTTGTCCTCGTCGAGCATGTCCTTGTCGACCTTGCGGCACAAAGCCAACACGTCCCGGATGTACGCGATGTAGGGCTCTGTGGATGTCTGGGCACGAGTCGCAAGCTCTTTCTTTGCGGCCACTTGACGTCCGATGGGTTTCCCAAATAGATAGCGCAATTTCTGCTTACAGACGTCCCAGCTAGTCAACTCTTCTTGATGCGTCTCGTACCAGAGTTTTGCCATGCCATGCAAGTAGAAGATGATGTTCGCCAACATAAGCGTCGGACCCCAATGGTTGCTGCTGCTGACGCGCTCATATTGAACCAGCCAGTCATCGACGTCTATGCCACTTGTGCCGTTGAATGGACCTGGGTCACGAGGTTGCACCACAACGATCGGCTGCGGGGCTGACGGATCTTGTTGACATTGAGTAGCCTGGTCAGTCATCGTGGTAGCTGCAATGCGCCGTCCGCTGCGAAGATCCAGCTCGTTGGGCTGTATAGCGAGTGGTACCCCGCACCTTCCACCAATGATGTTACGGGGAATAAAGTATACACTGGTGAACAAATGTGTACTGGCGAATATACTGGCGAGCTACTGCGTACGACGCTGCTGCAGTCCGAGCACGTTCCCGTTCAGCACTTCGTCGTCGTCATCCTCAGGCATCTACTTAGCCCGTGACAATATCTACAACGAGCTAGCACACCATCTACACTAGAGGCTTTTTTGCAGATGTCAGATGTCTTACAGCTAAGAGTGCATGCTTTGCCGAAATGATCGTGGCCCAGCACACGCCACAGATCGCACGCCTATCCAGCACCAAAGCGAGCAGAGATATTCTCCTTAAGCTCGGTTTGCACACCATAGCGGAAAGGGACAACGTTCAAAAGTTACCCAAAGCCACGTTAAAATCAATTGCAGCGCTCCTCTTCCCAAGCAACGTACACCCGGTCCACAATCATGGAAGAAGACTCGGCCGCGCCATAGCCCTCGCGGCAGATGCCGCAAGATTTCCCGACCAGACAGCTTTCGTGGATGCAGCGAAAATACCGGGAAAGCACGCCTACTCGGTCGTAGTAATGACGGACATGGACGAACACGCAGCTCCCTGACTCTTTACACCAAGAGGCCGGATGTAGCTGAACAAGCAGTAATAGCTCTAGCTCTAACAGATCTGAGCTTCACAACAATACACAGTGACTCTAGAGCAGCCACTCGAGCTTTCGCAAAAGGCGGGATAGACAAGACGACACTAAGGATATTAGGTGGACATAACATCACCCAACACTCCATTGTATGGTTCGCGGCACACATGGGCAGCTTAGGGGGCAACCTGCGGAATCTCTTGATCGCTTACAGCGTATGTATAGAGTGGAAAACTCTTTGGAGCAGTGGAAGACACTCCTCGCTAGCTCGGACCCGGAGGTGCAACTAGCACCCCTGGACCACGTCCGGCAGGCGGCGCAAGTAAGTGGAGCCTTGGAAATGGGGCCCCACCCATCTAGCTCCTAAACCCCTTCTTTTTTGCTGCCCAATAAAGTTATTTCTCTCTCTCTTTCAACGAGACAGCACACGAGTTGGCGCGAGGACTCATCGACCGCGTCTCTCCGGTTTCCCCCTCTACACTGCACATGGAGTACAGGGATCAGTTATTTGCTTTCAACGAAATTACGAAGCACTTTTATCTAGGCCGGCGAGTGTTCCCCCTCCCGGATAAGAAATTAACGCGCAGCCAGTCGGTCACGTTACGCTTGCTCCAGACTAACTCATACCCTAGCCCCTGGCTCATGAAGCATATCAATTGAGCCAGACTACGACGGACAACATGTGTGTGAACAGTGTTGTGAACGTGTAGATTTGAACCATATGCTCTGTGGTTGTGCATCGAGTGACACTTACGCCAAGAACAAGCTACAGTGTGCCAAAGTGCTAAGAAGTGCTTGACTAGCAGACCAACTTCGGGCAGTCCAGGAGGCCCGTGAGGCGGCAGAGAGCTTCGGGCTCTCTGTCCTGACGTGGGAGATGCCCTCTACACCTGGCGTCTAGCCGAGTGTCCTTCAGCACCCCTTTTGGTGTAATAAAGTTTCACCACCACCACCATGCGACCAAGGATTGTCTACTCGTAGTGTCTAAGTTGTTGGGCTAATATTCATTGAAGGCAGCGTTGCTGTTCTGTTCTGTTCTGTTTTAACTGTTTTACTGTGGAGAGGTTGAGGTGCCTATTGCCTCGGCTACTCCATATCACAAAGTTCTGCAGCGAAAAATAAAATAATAATACAAAACGGTACCCAAAAATTAAAAATACGAAAAAGAAAAAACATAATAGCACACTGAAACCACTTTAAATATCATGCCAATACACAGTTTTTTTCGCGCAGTTCACACAGTCATAAACTACTTACACGCACACCTTACTAATCTAATGTCAGTGTTGCTGTTACAACCGAATATGGCGAAAGTTGTAAAGCGCTTGCTGCTAATTGACCTACATTAGGGTGTTTTAGCAGAGGCTATAGAAAGTTTCAAAATAGTATAGGCTAAGTTTTGCTGTAGCTTTTGTCACAGCTGCGCATGCGTTATATGCTATCCTCTTGAGTGACAAAAACAGTGTACGTACCCAATGTACGATGTCGCTGCATACCTTCTACAACAACACAACAACCTAATAACGTACCGCTTACGCTACGGTTCTCTATCGTTTTGTGTTCAATGTTACACAATCTGTAAACATTCTGGCTAAGCCATTTGCCAGATGCGTTCAATACTATGATGAAGTTATAATAGTGACCAAAAGATATCCTACAGATTAAACTAGCAGTGTTTCCACACGACCGTACGGCATTTTTGTATACCGTATATGGTCAAACGGCAGTTCTAAATGTTTTTACTGGCTCATATTTGCCTAGCTAAACGGTCATTAGCACTTAGTTAGCCATAGTTAGCCACCGCTATAGTTGTTTGCACTGCAACATGAGCAATCGTTTGCCTATATTAACGCGACAGCGTTAAAGAACTCGTTTCGCAGAAATTCTGGCACCGGGGGTCGTAGGTTGTGAGCGAACAATAATTTTTACGTCACCAAAAAAACAAGAAAGATGAAAATAAAACAAAAATTTATGGTTGGAAGTAGGGATAGAACCAAGGCCCTTTGCGTGGCTAGCAGCTGTTCAATGACAGAGCCATGCCGTCCCTTGAAACTGCTTCGGAAAATACACCATGTGAATGTCATGCAGTGGAGGGAGATTGCGTGGCAGAAGCGTAGAATCACGGCAGTGGTGAAAAACGTGGTAATTACACAACTAGCACTAGCGCTTCGTAAAGACGAACGCTTTACAAGGCGCTCGGACATATTCAATCATAAGCTGCAAAAGCATCAGCAAAGTGAGCGGCTGCGTAGGTTCAGGTGTTGCTTTACGGAAGCGTTGTGTTCCATTCACCGATCCGCAAGAAGAAACAACTACGGTGTAGCGGGCACTTATCAACTGTGCTTGCAGTAGGTATTCTACGATAGCTCGAAATGGCCAACGTCCCGTGCCCAGTCACCTGCTTCCTACAGCATGGTTAAAGCATGCTCTGAGGACCGAAGCGAGGCTAGAAGGTGTTGCGCAAGGGTCCCAATTACGTTAGGATGTTTTACTATTGAAATCTAGGCTCAAGCGTACTTCAAGTTTTCGCCCCTCACTAGCCATCACTGGGCCAACATTAGCGAACGATTACCCATTGAAAGAAATGCTAGTAGAGTGCGAGTAAACATGGAAAGCAGCCCTAATTAGATAGGGCTAGACCCGCAGCTCGTAAAGAATGTACAACCCTGTTCAATCAAGCCATATCTACGGGAAAGATATAGAACGGCGAAATTCTATGTTAAGAGTATAACATGCTCAAACGTTTCTAGGCATACATTGGTAGCTGTGGCTTTTTGAAAACAAATTATCATCGATAGCGACAACGTCATTGGGAAAGTCGTTTCGTTCCTGCGTACTATAAAAAAATTCTGACTTCACATTAACGGCCCACACGAATTTGAGAGGAGTGAGACTACGAAATCAATTCATTGTGAAGGGATGTGCAATGCTACCATTTGTGAAATAAGCTCGAGTATGCTATTTTTCTACAGTATGCTAGTTGTGTAAAATTTAGGCTGGATTTCATTGTCGGGTATAGTTGAACAGATGCATGTCGGACTGCAGATGTTTCGTTGCTAACGTTTATATCTAAAATATAGCAGGGCTGAAGCTTATAATTTCGCTACTTTCGCAGTAGCATGACATTTACCCTTTCCTTTTTGTCTCGTAATAACGCAGGTGAAGAAAAAGACCGATGCCAACAGCACCGATCGGACCTCTACTGCCCAGCAGTCGAGACACTGGACGATGGAAGAACCAACGCCGTCTCCGGTCACAACAACCACGACTATGGCACCTCCGACGACTAGGGACTACTCCGGTCTCTACATCTCGCCTCCCATCATGGTTCTCGATGGCAATGGAGAAAGGGACAACACTCGCGTCGTCCACGACGTACTAGTTGTCAAGAACCGGCCATCCCGACGTCCATCAACCCTGCGACCTCCGGGATCATCAAACCTGGTCCAACCTTCCATCATCAGAAGACCTCCGCCTTTCTGGGCAGGCACCGCCGTCCCGTCGGGTTATGGCGTCTCGCACGCCGTGCTCATGAACAACCACCGGCCTCCTTCGGCGTCGTCGGCATTCAAGAGACCTTTTCCGGGCGTCACCTCAATACACATCTACCCCCTGACTACAGCGCCGTCGACGACAACGTCGGTGTACCCGCCGCCGGGAACAATCGCTTCGGTGCCACTCTCCGTGTACGACACGGTGGCGAACACGACCATCGTTCACCAGAACATCATCACTCTGTCCAAGCCTACGTATTCGTCCTCGTCTTCATCGTACTCGCCGTCTCAGACAACCACGTCTTCACCGCCCTACATGGAAGAGGAAGACTTGGGCACCACGACCGAGGCGATGACGGAGTCTGCCGAGACATCGCAGTCTTCGCCGTCTAAACCTTCGACAACCGAGCCACTGCCGGACTGGGCCATTCAGCACCAGCACCAACACAGGCCCGTGGTTACGACGACGGCGCCTTCTTCGAGTCTTGTGGCGCCTATCGGTTCCATGCCTGGAATCCTGGGTCCCATCGGCAACCTCATGCAGAAATTTCCAACGGGATCTCTGTCTATGTTCCAGAACATCGGACGCATCATGGCCGTGCTGCCGACGATGTTGGCCGCGTTCCTCCTTACGGCGTTGCTCTTCGTGTAAAACAAATAGGCAACCTCAGCCGTGATTGCAAGGAAGCTTTAAATGTGAGCTGACGAAAAGGAGGAGGACAGCTGGTGGCAGTGGATCTGCGTAGTCCCAGAAATTAGGCGCTGCCATCGTAAACAGCTCAGTGACAGAAAACTAAGTGTACACCCCCATTACCCCGTTGGATGTTTCATTCGTCAGACACTTGCGACGATCCTCCACCGCTGAAGAGAAGCCCGATGTTCGATGTGACACAGTGATATGTATCTCTGTGCTACTGGGTGGTCTAACGTTATAAACTGAAGTTGTGTGCTTGCAGATGATCACCTTGTGCCTGGAAAGGATTACCTCACGTCGTGCTACTGTTAGCCAAACGAGAAACGAGGAAAACTCTTGACATATCCCGGCTACCCTAAGTGGTAACTAGTGGAACGTGGATTACCTTGATGGCACCGTGGTTACTGCGCAATCAGGCTCTGGGTCTACGGTGTCGTGCAAACGGTCAGCTAATAGGCAACATCATTATCGTACAGGCCTGGCTATAAAGCCCGATGCGTAGCTAAGTATATCGCATAGAATGTTAAAAATACCGACCAAGTTGATCTTGATGAAGCCTGACTGACGGTACTGCATTGAAGAGAGCTTACAGAACGAGAGCTTACAGAATGCCACCGCCAATGGCTATAAAGGATAATCGACCAAACTGATGGTTGTGTCTACAAGTACTAAGCTGTATGAAGTTCCTTAACACGAAGCTCTGCTAGTTCGAGGTATTCATTGCTTAATGGAAACAATATACTTAGCCCTCAAGGGAAGTATTGGTCAGTGGGCCAGTTCGTACGGTACAATTGAGTACGCTGCAGTGTCGTAGCCTTTTCCGGTCGACTGGGTGCTTAAGTGCGTTACAAGGTATAGGGTGCGTTTCCCGCCGCATTCCTCGGGAATCTTCGGTTACCGAAAGTCTGGCTGGTACTTTCGATCATACCTCAAATCACAAGTTTATATGCTGCCTCCCCCCTGCCCTTTCTTAAAGAACGAAAACTATCTTCGGCCCCGTGTAGTTAAGTGCGACTGATGCACAATAACGACACCTTAACCCTCCAGAAATGTTTCAAAAATGTTTCTTGTTCTAACACAGGCCTCTGCACGCTGTCGTAACAAAATCATAAAAACATGTCGCTGATATTTATAATCAACCTCATTGTCATCGTTGTCAATACGATAAGAAAATTTAAAGCGCTGTGCCAGTTCGATATATATTTCATGGCTTAGTATTATTTCTGCAGCTAGTTCGCAGTTAATTCAATTCACAATTTTTATGGCTTTCCATTCAGTTTATGTAGTGAATGTTACGGAACCAACTGTAGCATGAGAACTGCTTGCGGGGTGGGACTTATGCTATGTAGGACTAGGTGAGTCAACAGCAATGGAAACACGGTAAAGAAGTAAACGCAACTATACGGCAAATGACAGCATGGTATATTCGCATCTACGAAATCATAACGATGCAGCAATGTGGTCTACAGTCATGAAGTTTATCGGTCGCGCTTAACCTTTTTCTTCTTTTTCTTCATAGGCTAATCACGCATTTCGCAATGCATTTGGTCACCTAAATTGTTTGTCCGACTTTCTCACAATGCTGTCAGATGGCAAATAACTCCAGTGATTACGCGTCCGTGGTTGAAACACAGTTGTGCCCATTCCATTTGAGAAAGAGTAGGCCAAATGACACTGTCGGCCACCTAAAGCAATTGGGAGTAAAATAATTTCACGAAAATCTGATTTACACGCAAATTCGACGAATCACAGCACCCTACCGATGCACATAGAGGATGTCGCAATTCTATAGGCCTACTGTTAAGTTAAATCACGACCAAAGGAATTGCATATCTGTATATTATCATCGACTAAGCTGCCTAATGTGCTGTTTAATATCAATTCAAATGGCATATCGATCTACGTTAACTACCTAATTCATGAATATACTTATGATGGTAAATCAACTGGTGAGTTAAATGAGCATCCAATCGAACAGAACGTCCGCATGACTCAGCGTGTGCTGTTAAATATCTTCCCCTTCTCTCTATTTTACTCAACTTTTCCCCTCTCTCCAGGTGCAGGGTAACAAACTAGACGTAGTCAATTATCTTCCCTACCTTTCCTATGTTCCTTTTCTCTCTACCTCTCTGCACATGACGTCATCAGCTAAACTGCCTCACTGTTAAGCGTTGTCAATTGAAATGGCACGGCTCTAGATTAACCAAATATTTTGTGGCTGTACCGGTTCCGCGTAAAGCCCATTTTATGATAACGCGCTGTATGACCTCTCCGTTCAAGGCGAATATGAGACAACCTCATCTGTGAGATGTGCCACATCTATATGCAGCATTAACTCGAGAGTGCTCCAGTTGTTTTGTTTTTTTTTTTTCAGACTCAACCATATTACTTCGTGCCTGCACGGTCTGCATACACATCCACAGGCATAAAAAAGAAAAAAGTATGTGACAGTTTTACGACGCTGGGCGTCGTTTGCAGTGCGGACTGTTGTGAAACCTCCGTTCTATTTAAAAGCCAATAAAAATATTTTCTATTTTGTGAGCTGTGTCTTCTCCACATCGACCAAGCAGTGGGGAGAATGGTTAAATAATGAAGAAGTGTACACCAGCCGAGTAAAGCTTAAACAGCGATCTTAAGGGCTTAATCAGGCTTTTTTGGCTGGTGATAGGTCTGTCCTTGACTTGGACAGAGTGTAATTAAGCCACAGCCGGTCACAGACCATGCAAAGATGTGCAAACTGAGAGTGCTTCATTTACACACGTTCCCGATGAGGGCATGAGACTTTACTGAAGAAACCATTTGCTGTAAACAAATGGTATGGCTTGCGTGACACCATTGATAAACACGCACACAAGAGAAGAGTATAGGACACTGCGTTCTTGTTGCCTTGTGTCTGCATGTCTTTTGCAATTAAGGTAGTGTTATGTTGTGAGCAGCTTATTCTTATCAATTAAGGGCTGAGCACAATTGTTTGTTGTAGGCAAGCGAGGCTATTTTTTGTAGTATTGGTACGTATGGTTAGTCTTAAACTTCGTCACTAAGAAACTATAATAAACGAAAGAAACGATGTGAGTGTAAAGTTCATAATTAACAAAACAGGTATTTCTCAATATTGATAATATTAAGGTGCTGCATAAGTGTCGGAAGTGACGTTGAGACACCTTGACAAATGCTGAATATTTTCTGATGACCACATGACACCCAAATCTATACGCGTTTAGAATAAGTATGTAAAAAAACAGATAATCTGAGCAATCGAACTCACTACATCAAGCTGGTGTGTGCACAATTTAAGGCAAGAGCTAGCGTGAAATTATGCACTTCGGGTGTCGAGGATGGAGCTAAATTGAAAAATAAAGACAGTTTTTACATTTTACAAAGTTAAAGGCTACAAGCCGTCTTCCGGAATCACGCCATCAGCGAAGCAGTGCGAAGATATACCAAAAGGTACAGCCTTACGACGACCGATTCCGCACGTCATCTCGGGAAGAATAGCTTTGGAAGCAGTCTGCAGGATCCAGCTCTGTCCTTGTCACGGCTAACGATGGTAGACCGACACGGGTAACCTAGAACAACACGAGGTGAAAATGTTAAGTGCATGTAAGCACAGTCGCAGTAGGAGTCGTATGAAGATGCCTCTTACCAAGATAATTCCAAAGGTAGCAGCAACGTGCCGTCCGCCAATCAGTGCGAAGGTGCAGAAAGGTTCATCCACGTGATGACCGATGCTGTGGGTGATCTCGGGAACGGATAGCTTTGGAAGAAGTCTGCAGGAGCCAGCTGTATGTGTAGCCAGCTGTATGTGTAGCATACTTCTGTCAGCAGGGTCTCTCCTGCTGACAGAAGTATCAGCGATTTAAGTGGGGGGGGGGGATGATTTTTAAACGAAAAGAAGAGAAAAGTAAGTGAGCCCCGCAACTGTCTCTCAGGGGGAGGACACCTCAGCAGTAGCTCACGAGTGATGGGGGTAGAGAAGGTAATAAAGGGATAGTATTCAAAGATAGAGAGATAGAGAGAGAGGAAGGAAACAGCGAGGCGCAGCGACAGCGAGTGACGGAAATAAGGAGAAAACAGGAGAGATGGACACGGTTGCAGGAGTCCGAGGACGGGGAACCACTGTCGAGAGCTCTTGTAGGCATCAGGAGATGGCGTAGCGCTAATCCAATCAGCCAGAGCTATACGCTGTCGTCGCCGTCGGGGACCGGCGTCAGGAGTTGGCGTAGGATCAGTCCAGTCAACCAGAGATGCACTGTCGTCGAATAACGCGAGGGCACAACCGGTTGGCATGGAGTCCAGCGAGCGAGTCAGACGCCGCTGACACGGCAATACGTAATGTCCAACGCAATTTTCTCCTGGTCTGAGGCTAAACATTCTCCGATGCACAGCTTTTTCGGAAACGGGACATCCGCAAGGCCTGGTTTATCTGATTAGATGTATAATCAGCTTATTCAGAAAATGAAAAACTTTGCAACTCGCTATCTTCAGTAGTGTACTACAGTCCATACATGGACGCGTGGATGGTTGATGAGACTCGAAGGAAAGCCTGCAAGTAAACCTCAAAAGCGCACAGTAAGGATAGCAGCGTGAATAAAAGGTATCATGGGGAACACAGCAACCAGGAAAAGCAGCAGTGACACCAACGAAATCCCATGTTAGGGAGAGCAGCAAGTCTTCCAGCCCGGCCAAATAAAACCTTGGCGAGGACAATCCGGGTGCCGTTTGCTTCCACGAAACCACATTTCGTTCGAGCCCACTATCACACGTGATCTACTCGACACGAAACAGTGGTCACTTCACAAAGCCATTCGCAAGGAGTTCTGCGCCCGTGACGAAACCACAAGATGATGCCTATCCTAATCCTATAAGGCAAAAGGTATACATGCGGCGCGCCTATACTCTTCGATTCTATCAGACACGACCAACAACGGCTGCAACTGCCGGCCACTAAAGTCAGGGCCTCGTCAGCCTGAATATATACTGACATTTCACTTGCAATGTTACGACGACGGATGGTGCTCGGATAATTTCCGTAGTCCGACGTCGATGTATGGCAGCCAGCAGTGACATGGCGTCTGAAACGTTTCATGAGCGCGCTATAGAAGCACAGAATGTTGAAACAACTGGTTTGCCCACCGTGACGTGGTTCACAGGCTTACGCGGACCGTGTTCACTGAAGTCGACCAAACCGGGCGGTACGTCCAACGAAGTCGGTGAAGTGCACGTACCGCAGCAAGCAGCACATGCTTTCCACGTACGCTAATCAAGTGCAACATGGTTGACCACCACACGCGTTGACTGTAGAAGGAAGCTCTGATCTGCAACGCGAGGAAGTAACGTAGCTATCGAGCTAACGAGGCTGTTCCGCGTGCCGTTGGCTGCCTAAAAACCACATTTAGCATTACAAAGCAACACACGTAACTATAACTCGTACCGCGCGCAAGCCATATAACTCTACGAAAGAGGGCTTTATGTCGCAACGTATATCCCCGACGAAATTCAGAGGACGTCTATCAAACAGCCGTGCCTATAGTTTCAGCTACCTACCCAACTGTGAGCTGAGCTTGAAACTTTATGCGTCGGCACACCAGCGATGTGGCCCGTCCTGTCAAGTTCCGTCACGGTGAACACCTATATATACGTGGCCGCAACCCACCCAGGGAAGATTCGGGCTTAATTTAACGGTGCAGTTTGCCTCACCTAACTTTCTGAGCGTGTAACCATGACGACTGGCGAGTACCGATTCGAGAAATCCAACTTACAGACACGAAGCTGCGTATACCACCCTCGCGAGCTCGGAGACTTCGTAAGGAGTTTTAGAATAGCAAGTTAGCCGGCTTTGCGGTCATCCGCTATTTCCGTCCCATAGCGGGAGCCCGCACCCGGTTAGCGTAATCGCATGCATGTGCAGTGACACGGAACGCCACCGCAAAGCTTTGCATGCGCTATTCTGAAACTCCCTGTTATACTTGTTGACCGATGGCCAAGCACTCCGTGAGAAAGAGTGGGCCCGCTAGACTTCGGAGAAATGTCCACCACGAATCAAAGTTCTTTATCCAGGCCGATGGTTGGTAAAAAAAAAAGGCACAACGAAATATGAGTGCACGGAAGACATGACTTGCGTCTTGTATGCTCACTTCACCGGCTTCAACGGAGCTCCATTAGCGTATACATTGGCCTAGCGTTGCGTGTATACTTCAGAAGCTTGCGTGGAGGGCGAGAAATGTCGTGCGGGCGCAACTTGACGGTCGAAATAATGGGCGTGGCAAGTTGGTAGCCACTCTTTTCTATGTCGAGCAGCGAGTTGTCTTTGCTAGCCACTGCAACACATCGTATGCGGCATTCTCCGAAGGCTCGCCAGGCGCGAAGTGTTTCGGAACGCTCTTCGACGTTTTCTTTTAGATGCGGAAGCATCCTATACTCGCGCCTTGTAGTGCGCCGTCCGCGCCGTCCGCACCGCTTCTCGAACATTCGACAGCTGACGCGCGCGCATGCGCCGTCGCGCCGTCGCCCACTCTTCCACCATCTGTGCATCCCTTCCTCCTCTACACACCGCGCGCGCTTCACTCCTCCACCATCTGTGCACCCTTCCTCCTCTACACACCGCGTTCGACATCTACAATTCTCCTGATTCTCCAGTGGACGCGCATGTGGCGTCGCGCTTCGAGAACATTCAACAGCTGACAGTGCATGCGCCGTCGCACTGTATATATACTCAAGGTCGGCGCTCGCTCGCTCAGTTGCCGCTCGTCGGTTGGTTTGTACGGCGCGTCGACGTCCAAGGTCGCGGTGAAATGAATTCCAACGAATCCACAAACACAATGATCGACGTCCCTTCGACCAGCGCCGCCCTTTCGCATACGTATGTACGTGTTCACTCATTTAACACCCCCTCCTACAACCACGTTAACCAATTTAGCCATCGACCCAAGTAAGTCGCAATTAGCACCCCATTTCACAACCACGTTAACCAATTTAGCCATCGACCCAAGTCAGTCGCACTTTAACACCCCGTTAACCAATTATATGCTCCGCATCCTCCTCAGTGTTCCCCCGAGGGAAGCTGCGGGCAATTTTTTTCTCGTCCCCCGAGCCCGTTAGGAAGCTTATACCTGTGCGAACACATCGTTGTAGCATCTAGGATTCTGCACGCGAAAACCACGATATGGTGATGTGGAAAGCCTAAATTTCGACCACCTAACAAGCCCTCACATCACGCAGTACACAGCCTCTTCATCGAGCCCCACAGCGGTGGTCTAGTGGCTAAGGTACTCGGCTGCTGACCCGCAGGTCGCGGGTTCGATTCCCGGCAGCGGCGGCTGCATTTCTGATGGAGGCGGAAATGTTGTAGGCCCGTGTGCTCAGATTTGGGTGCACGTTCAAGAACCCCAGGTGGTCAAAATTTCCGGAGCCCTCCACTACGGCATCTCTCATAACCAAATGGTGGTTTTGGGACGTTAAACACCACAAATCAATCAAAGCCTCTTCATCGAAGCGCGACAACCATGGCAAGGATCGAACCCGTCTCCGTCGGATTATCAGCCGAGCACCAAATCTTTTGGACGATTATCATAAACATGGTACCACCCTATCGAGGTGGCAAGACACGTCTTTTACTTCAACTTGGCTTACCTTACTGCTTCAGACCCCTACAGAGACAAGGCCTTGCTGCCCATTATATTAGAATTATATAAAAACTTATTCAATCATATATATACGAGTAGCGAAACTCCCCATAGAGTAGAAGTAATAGTAACTTATTTACAGTAAGCACATTACAGAGATCACTGCAGGGGCAAGGGCTAAAGGCAATCAGCCTTCAGGCTTTGATACATGATAAGGTTGATACATGATAAGATTTTGATACATGATAAGGTTAGACCTGGGAAGCCCGCTATTTGTAAGCGAGCTAATTGTTCCTGAAAACTGGCTTTTATCTTGTGGTGGCAAGACTTATTGAGAGCAGAATTTAAAGAATTGAAAGCACTGCTGTTCTTCACACTCTTAGAATGTCCTGAGAAATAGCTCACGAGAGATTTCTTTCTTGCTCTTGGCGAGAAACACCACCGTAAATGGTCCGGTTCAGCATACAAACACGGGTCTCAAAATCTAATGGCATCATCGACTAGTGCTTCAGTTATAAAAAACAGCCCAAAGGCATTGTCTTTTAATATATTCAGCACATCATGAAATAGGAACGCACAATCGTCACTCGGCAGGATAATTTAAAAATCATCGACATAGCGGACAATCTTGATAACTAATCCATGCAGTTGTTTCTCTATCGCTGCAGAAGTTAGCTTTATGTGCAGTTTAAGCGTTTAAAATAAATACCAACTGTGCCCACAACACACAATATTTAGCGATCAAAAAGCACCCAGTTTCATACTCCGTACAACCGTATACAGAATGTCCCAGGTAACTTTAGCCCGAGTTTTAAAATATGCTGGCACACGCGATTACGACGCGACCAAATACATGTTACTCACTGTTGCCTGGAATTAGTCAGACTATTTCTTGTGTTCTCAAATATTGTTTAATTAGATATGTTTAAGTAACTAACTTTTCAAAAAACGAAGATAGAAAAAAATTTAGTAAGAAAGTTGTAGATCG
Organism: Rhipicephalus microplus; assembly: GCF_043290135.1. Taxonomy (NCBI): domain Eukaryota; kingdom Metazoa; phylum Arthropoda; class Arachnida; order Ixodida; family Ixodidae; genus Rhipicephalus; species Rhipicephalus microplus. The sequence goes on from NC_134705.1 coordinate 172,604,512, forward strand.
GTATGCAAAACGTCCGATTAGACAGTTTTGAACTTCATATCTGTTACGTAGTGTTTTTGTGCTAATTACAAATGCCCGCGAAGTACAAAAAATACCACATGGCAAACCCGCTCGTGCGCCCAATGATTCTAGTGTTCCCCAACATTCCGCGTAGGAACGACCAAATAGCACTTTCCCCATTGTGCTGTCTCGGCAGGGCCGCAATGATGGTGGCGGATTTACGATGAACACGTTTTGCTATAGGAAGGGCAGGCTCGAGTTTGCGCAGCGCCGTTCACCGCACTAGCGGAAAGAGGGCAAAGCTCCGGTCGCTCGGATGACCGTGCTTGCTGGGTTTTCCCATTGCGCGCACGGAAAACGCGTTCCTTGGAGCGCTTATCTCGCATTTGCATGCTATGGGCAGCGTTGTTTCGTCTTTCTGGAAAACAGGCGCACACTACTGCTGCATTGTGAGCTGCTACAAAAGTTTAAACATGACGAAGAGCTGAAAACTGACCGCCAATTTTTTACCATTTCCAATGCGAGCAGTGCGAAAAGCAAAGGTGTCAAAAGTGGATTATGGCAGTGCGCTGATACTCTGCGGTCTCGTTACTTTGAAAAGTTTTTTGTCATGCACAGTACAGCAAACTATCAATTAACTGAAAGAAATGTGATGGCCGTACTCATATTAAAAGAAAGCGTGTTTGTAAACTGAAACTACAGCAAATAGACAACCGCTGTACATTTCGCCATTGGGCTCTGGCTTTCCAAGAGAACCATTGGTAGTGCGAAAGTGGTGTAGCTTGCTAGATTAATGCACTTAAAATACCGTACTGTGAGCCCTGCAAGTGTTTTGTTCAGCTGATGCCTCTATACTTCTCGTCACCGCTCAGTGTAAACAGATTTGTGCTGCGGGTTCGCGCTGAGCATTTATACGTACATATCTTGCAAGCAACACCCACCGATAAGTTAGCATGAGGAGGTGTTGTGATGCTAAGATCGAAGTCATGGGTTCGATTCCCACATACGCCAGCTGTATTTCCACGGGAGCGAAACGCATTAACAGTGCGTTCAGATTTTGTTGCAAGATAGGTAGACAGGGCGTGTTGAAGCTGCATATTTCAAGCGTACGGTGGTATGATGCTTGCCATGGTCAGAAACCGAACCTGCGACATTCGAGTGTGCCACACTCACCGTCATGGCTACAGATGGCGCTGACTGTGACACTCCCACGTTTCAATTCGCATATATACCCAATAAAGTGGCTTGGAGGATGGCCGCCGTGGTAGCTCAGTGGTAGAGCATCGAACTCGTTATTCGAAGGTCGCAGGTTCGGTTCCTGCCCACGGCAATTTATCTTTTCACCCACTTTTCTTTCTTCGCATTTACATCACAATTGGTCTAATAACTTTCTCTATAAATTTCTTGGCATTATAGTCAGTTAGATCTCAATAATATTGTGTCAAAACACGAAAAACGAGCCCTAAAGTATACACTTCCTATATATATATATATATATATATATATATATATATATATATATATATATATATATATATATATATATATATTAACGTTGTAACATAGCCTAGTAACAATTTCAGTCTCCCGTACCGTAGGAACATAATTGAGTAATTACTGTTGTGATGGAAAACTACGCCTTGCTTGTTCGTTTCCCCAGTGTGCAGCCAAGAGTGGCCACTGGTCAAAGTAGGAAGGCTCAGCCCCCCCCCCCCCCCCCATCAACTTTTCTCAGTGGGGGAGCTCGCGCCCCCCTTGCAACCTTGGCTGGTACGCCTATGGGGAAACTTATGGCAATAGAGTATTCAGAGTGCAGTTTATCGATTCAAACCGAATAACTGTTGCTCTTCAGTGTGTGGGGTGCTGACACCCCCCCCCCCCTCCTGTAAAGATGTCTGCGCCGCGTCGCACCAAGGCTTTATTTCGGTGGTGACCACCGCCGGGCGATAGATGGCGTTGTGTTCGCTTTGAGTGCCACTGTTGGTAGAGTGGTAGCGCCGGCGATGGCCCCTGGCGGAAGGCAGGCCTTGGTGGTGGGCGAGGGTTGAGCGAGCCTCTTCTGCGCGCTCTTCTGCGCGTGGCGGCTGCCGCGAACGGTTGTCTGTAGCGTGGGTCCCCGGTGCTCGGCACCGCAAGCTTCGCGCCGGGGTCCCACGTGGAAAGTCAGGCGTTGGCGACGCCGCCTTGGGTATGTGTTAGTGTGTTGGGTGTCTTAGTGTGTGTTTAGTGTGTCACTGCGTTATGTTGTTTGTATGGTGGCGTGTTAACTAAAATTGATGTAACATTCGGCGGACGATATCGTCGTATAAATTAGTTTTTAAATGTATGTATGTTGTGTGCTTTGTACCGACCGCGTCTGCTGTGTCCGTTCACTCCAAGAGCGTGGCGTGGCGATGCGCTCGTTCGCCTCGCCGAGACCCCACAAGTGTCACTTTAAAGCCTTACATATGTAAGGATTTCAAGAGGTTGCGTAAGATAAAATGGACTAAGACTGACGTCTATGACGTTATTGAATATTTCCCACAAATTCATGATCTTCTTGTACCCATACAGAAAAAATAGCTAGGCCCCTTCTGTTTTTAAATTAGCCGTCCTTGCTTCCTAACAGCGAACGAGAAAACAAAACGGGAAAAATAACAATCAGAAAGTATTAACTAATTGCGTTGAATTTTGTAACCAAACACTGCTTTTTGCTGTTCCTTCACCACTTTCAGAAAAGTGCCACTATGCCAAAGCTGTCTCTCTGGCGATTTGCCGGCAGTTATGTTTGAGGCCCGTACTTTTTAAAGGAAGTTTGCGGGTATGAAGCGGTAGCAGCAAGCACACGACTCAGTTCACTCGCGGAACATAGAGTGGGCGTACTCAGGCTGATGATGATGATAATTATGATGACATCTTATCTAGGTAATTATATGCGTATCTTTTACGAAAGCCTAATTATATTATTTCATCAAGCTTTGAGTCGCTGCCCTGATTCAGCGGCAGTTGCACTTCTATACTAGAGTTTCTGTAGCGTATCGCGTTACCACTCGATGCCACAGGTTTGATTGCTCCGCCAAGACGATGGCATGTCTTGAGATTTCGTTTATTGTACCCTGTCGCTCAATTTGCAACAATGAAGAAGAAGGCAGAAAATGTACTATTTACGGTGAGTATAGCAGGGTTAGATGTACAATATCTGTAGTAGCGCTGAATCGGTCTAGTTGGTTATGGATGATCGAAAAATAAAAGTAAAAAAAAACGACAGATGAACACACTGCAGCTTCGCTAGAACCGCTATCCGGTCACAATGGCAACAACGTGTGGTACAAAAACACCTTTAGTTCTATGCAAAATTCGAATCAACACTGTGGAACAGAAAAAAAATGGCAGCATATCCACGGAGTGAATGATGGAGAGTGGGGCGAAGCATTCGTCCGTCCATTCGTTCTTGTTTCCGTCCGTCCATGCGTCCGTCAGTGTGACCGTCCATGCGTCCATCCGCCCGTCCGTGCTTCTGTTCGTGCGTCCGTCTCTGCGTTCGTCCATGCATCCGCCCCTGCGTCCGTTCATGCGTCCATCCATGCGTCTGTCTGTGTGTCCGTTCGTCCATCTATTCAACACTCCAAGTACCACCATCTCGCATCTTTTCATCATATATTCCCCATATAGAAGCACCGCCATCCAGCGGACATTCCAAAGACTAAACGAGAGGGGGCACACGCACACTTTCTTACGCCTTGCGCTTCGTGTCTACTTCCCACCTTTAACCACCTCGAGTTCATGGAATATACTAGTTCACTATATTCATGGTACTGCGGCCCAACGCTCGCTAAACCTTGCTAAAACCAAGGAAGTTACCCCCAGCGAGTATAACGTAGCAACCCTTTCTTGTCAGATAGTGCTCAATGTACATGCCAATGGCTGCTAATGGGGACTGCAGCGTGCGCGTTAACTAAAAGCCAAATGCTCCTGTCTCTCATTCCCCCTTAGCAGCCATTGACATGTACATTGAGTATTATCTTTTATTGTTCAACAACGCACAGAAGAAATCTCTCACCGGCACCACCTTGGAGATTAAAATGCTATACTTGTTAACACTACAACGGCTACGAGGAACGAACGAGAGCCGCTATAAGAAGCTTCACCCCTAAAAAATCAAATAGCACGATGCACTTACATCACAAAACTGAGCATTCAGACACCATAAACAAAATTGCATTTTGAGGCACTACATGTTAACTGTCATCTCGAACTGTGCCCTTCAATTCTCATGCTTCGTCCTTTTTGCGCTGATTTAGTACAAGCTGTTGTTTTGAATTTGTTCAGAACGTGGTAATAACGACTTAGTGTGTTTAGTATTTCGCGTCGGAGAAATATGCAGAACCCATGTGATGCACGCTGCGGTTTATACGCACGCCAAGTAAACCTTCGACCTAACCGAAATCAATTTACGAGCCCTCCATTGCGTCATTCGGTTGCACAGTCTCCGCAGGAGAGGTTCGGCGCTTAAGGCGGTCGATCGACTCGAGGACATCTTCGAACTAAAGACTGCGCACGGCGCATAATTATAGACGCGCTGCTTCTTTCCACGATTGCTATCAATCGGCACCAGTCCCAGGTAGCCGTCGGTCGCTACAACCACCATACATTTAGCAAGTTTTGCCGGTACACAAACAAAGTTTAAGACAAACGACCAGGACAAAAACAAAAGAAGCCGTTCTTGAGTTTAGAGTCGGTCAGACGAGGCCGCCTGAATTCCAAGACGACGCCGGCTCAGGAGACTCATATCGCTGCCAAGCGACACAGGAGGATGCGCAGAAGAATCAGGAAGCAAGGTGACGTGTGTTTCGATGCAAATGCGACGGCTGACACGTACGCATAAACAAAAGCGCACTCCCTTGTGTCGGCACAGCACTTGCGCGTCCTATGAACGCAAGGCTTGCTCTTAATCACGCGTCACGCAAATGAACTGCAGAGACGATGACCAGAATTCGTGCCGAAACGCTTTGTCGGCGCCGCTTCCTCCCACGTGCGTTGCCTTCGTACGAACGCGAAACGTGCCACGCACCCGAGCCCGCCACTCTTCATTCCGCCTCCTGTCGTCCACATCCTCTCCCTCTAGCGACGTGCGACACGTGGTACAAGGCCGAGGACACTTCGTGACGTCTCCCGCTGGGCGCGATGGTATTGGCTAGTTGATGTCTCCGCGTGTTTACGTGGAGGAACTGGTCACTCACTCGCCCTCTACTTCACCTCCTCTCCTGCTGAAACGTGTTCTTCGAGCCGCGTATAGCGCTGCTCCGGAGCGCAACAAGGTCTGACGCGTCGTTGGAGTGCCTCCCGTTGTGTTGAGTGTCAGTTCCGGCGAAGTTGCGGCTCCAGTCCTGAGGAGTTCTCGAGCCGGACGAATGTATTCATATCTACGTAGAAAGATGACGACGAATGAAGCTTCCTGATGAGAACGTTTTAGGGGCGAAACTCGTTAGGGCGTGGGTTGGGTGGGTCGGTCGTCACTTGTATGCATGCATGTATGTAGTAACCACCTCACAGCATATTCATGGAGTGAATGATGGTGTGGGGCGAAGCTTCAGAGGGTTTTATCGGCGAACCGTGAATCATCCGCTGGCTGCGTCCGTCCGTCGTCTGTCTGTCTGTTTGACGCACCTACGGACGTACAGACGGACGGACGGACGGATGGAAGCGTGGACGGATTGACGGACGCTTCGCCCCACTCATCATCATTCACTCCGTGGATATGCTTGGATTTTTTCTTCTTTTCTTTAATGCTTAATGTGTACTGATGGGCCAATTGGGGTGCCATGATATTTTTAATTGGTGAGCAAGTTTTTGCTTCTTCGTATGAGAGAGCATCTCATGGCGTACACTCTCAGCCAGCGATCCTTGTGTAGCGCGAACGCACACTGACACGGTGCTCGTTGTCTATCTTCGTTGCGTCTTTTCTTGCGCCCACTAGGGCCTGACAATGTCTTCATTGCTTTTCTTTTCTTTCTTGCGTGAAATTAAAAACCAAGCTCCCAAGAGCTACGGAAAATGTGCTTCTATGGAAATGTACAGTGTGTGCACCCTGACAAAGTGATTACAGTCTGTTCTTGAAAATTAGTTTCAGTTCCTACTGTACCCCGATATCGGAACGCGGTACGAACTTCTGATCCTGTGCTCGCGCGAACTGTCGTGACGTTTCTACACCCGTGCCACTTCGTGGCTCCGTTGGTTACGCACAATACGCCATGTCGAATGGTTTTTGCTACTAAAAGTTATCACAACTAGGCATTCTGGTAACGGAAGTCAATAAAATTTGACACCGTAGGCTGACGTCATGACAGTGTCGACGTCAGTCGGCGCGTCACGCTAAAATAGACTTCCATTTCCTAATAGAATATTCTGATCAGCATTTACAGAGCTCCACACTTCCTCAGAGTTGTCTCTGCTTTTAGAATATTTGCACAAGAGAAGAAACTCGCCTTTCGAAATTCGTGTCTGTGCATCCTCATCGCTAGTGTCCTCCCGTGTCGGGCTTGCGCTGGTTGCACTTGGACAGGAGCATTGCTTATTCTATGTCCTCAGGAGCAGAGTGCTTTAGCTATTTCTTGTCATTCATTGTCATGTATGACAATGAATGACAAGAAATAGCTAAAGAAAAAGAAGTTGTAGAAAAAGAAATAGAATAGAAAAAGAAGTTGTATAGGAAGTACCTATTTTTCTGTATGTATATTGGTTTTTTCCACCCCTGTTATAGCCCAAACAGGGCTGACAGTATAATAAAATGAAATGAAATGAAATGGATGCGTGGGCCAGCCCCAGATGGTAGTGATCATGGTACAAAAGCAGCGCACTCAGATGTCTGACGTCCCCGCCTACTCCAGGAATTATGTTCCAAAATTTTCACACGTACTTTCCAATGCAGCACGGTGCACTGGATCCAGTGCACGGCAAAATAGTTTCTCCTTTGCCGCGCCGCTCGTAGAACACAGTCTCTTATGAGCGCTAGACTCTGTCGCGTCAAGCCCAGACCTCCTCCTGGCCGTCGTCTAGGTTTGGTCCTCCCTCTCCTGTCGCATCTGAAAGGGGGAGAGGACCTTTCTGCTAATTAAATAAAGTGTGTTCATCATCATCTTTTGCCGCATACTGATATCGCACCCATGCAAGCAACAGCTTTTTTAAAACGACTTCCACAACCACTCGCTTTGTGCTGAATCTTATTTTGCATATTTTGCCCTGACGATGCAAAAAGGTTTGGCTAAAGTGCCTACGTTTTCGGCGAATAGATTTCAGTTTCGAACCTTTGGCACTGTGTTGCTGCAGTTTCAAGACGGCCATTTAAAAGGAGATCACTCATCTACCTAAAGAAACAATGGGGATTGTGATGGGTAACAAGTAGTTTGCATCTGCGTTAGGAATGGATGTGTGCCAATTTGTTACACAAGGGTTCGATCTTTTCTTCTCGCCTCCATAACGTGAAGGTTCATCACACCCACGGGACGGCTTTATGCTCTCCCATAGTAGATTACCTAGTACTCTAAATCGTTAACCACTTTTGCTAAACAGCGCACTTCAGGCACGTCGCTGCAGCGACGACTTGAGCAGTACGAGACAGCTTATTGCTCTCCCTGTAGTAGAATACGTCGTACTCTGAATTGCCGTACATTTATTCTAAACTCGTATCCAGCTCTGTGCTGAAACTAAGTAGCACAAGTCAGGAACGGCTTACTGCTCTCCCATAGTTGAGTACCAAGTACTCAAAATCGTTAAACATTTTAAGTGTGAATACACTTTATAAGCGACCCCAAACCATCCACCGCCGTCGGCGGCGTCCGCAGTCTTCTCTCTATCTTTAAAAGAAAGAGGACTTGGCGGGCCGCAGCGCGACGCTCTACCGAATAAGCCACGGATGCGACGCTGATAGTCCCCCTCCTTCTTCGCTCGCTGCAGCTGCGCGCGCACCCCTCTCTCTCGCGCGCCCGCCGTCTCTCTCAGTCTCCCGTCGAGAGCGGGTCGTGAGGGGGAGTAAAGTTAAAATCCGTTGGCATTCGCCAGTGAGTTAACGTAAACTCCCCCGTGTGATCAAATTGCGATTCCCAGGAACCATTACACCATAAAGGCACCATAGTGTGATTAATAAATATAATAGTGCGAATTAATAAATACCCCTCATAGCATCACCCCGTGCATTCGAACTTAACCATGTTCACCCTCGGGGAAATGCTTGGGAGTTTTTTTCTAAACATCCAGCTCTGCTACTTCTTCAAGTGTGAGGCCCACGGGACGGCTTCTTGCTCTCCCCTCCAACTTCATCGACTTTGAGCGTACCTATCTATCTAGCCGCTGACGTTTGAGTTCTCTCCTGGTCTCCCCCTTTACTTGGCGTGAACCAAGATTGGCATTGGGAGGGGAACATGGCTTGAAGAATATGACGCGCTGGTCAAGGCGTGAATAATGTCACAATCCCTTCGCGTACGTTGTCAAACACTTCCCGCCAGACATACCCACGGGCAGGTATGTGCCGCTAGTATGCAGGTATGTGCCACAGGTGATTGACACTTAGTATCTACCCAGGAACGATGAGACCACACATGGGCAATTTTAACGCGTGAGCGGTAAGCAATTCCCGACATCGGTATCGTCGACCCTACGAAGGCATAGAATGTCAGGGTCTCAGCTGGAATCGAACCCAAGCATTCTGCGTGGCAATGAAGCGTTTTACCAGAGACCTACGCCGCGTTTCGGAACTACTTTTCAAATAGACGCTAATTTTCGTGAAACGTCAATAGTGGTTGCAGTGCTGTCTACCCAATTTTATAAACATTACATTTGTACTCCTTTGATACAGCCGCCATGACGGGTTAACGTCACTTGTGGTTAGTTGCCATGCGCTGAAGTTGATTTATGTAGCAGTGTTCAGGGCCAGCACCTTTGCGAGCATTAGCGCTTCATATCAGCTTCAGAGACGCGCTTGGACGCCGGAGCGAGCGGACGCGCGTCGCATGCGCTCCGCCGAACGTGTGCTCTCGTTGACCGGATTACTTCGATATCGTCGCCGGCACTGTGTCGGATCATCAAGTTTTAACTGTCCTGGGAACCGCACACCCTTCCCGAGGCTGTAGAGCATCTCCATTTTGCTCTATCGCCTTCAGAAGAACCCATGTGAGCGCTGGGCCGCTGGGCCTAAGCGTCGACCCAGCTCGCCTGTGCGAGTACGGGTGACTAGGCCTAACGGCGGGACCCCTTCCACAACAATATGGACGCTAGCACTACGCCAACTGCTGATGTGACTACTACCGGATGCGTTCAACCTGCATTCAGCCCCAACGACACCCATGTTAACACGGAATCTCTCGACCTCGACGAGATCACCTCGGCAAGCGAAGATGAAGTTGCCGTGCACCATCCTACATCGTCTGCATCGCTGGGACCGGCGAGCGACACCGACGCCAACTGGAAACTGGCGATTTCCCGTCGCCAGCGTCAACGCCAGAAAAAAAATTCGACAAAGCTCGAGCGGAATTGATGCAGCCGGCCGGTCCTGCAAGCACTCCGCCCAGCCACGTCAACGCCGGGGCAGCTGCGGGTGCGAGCGCTCCCGCTGCGCGGGCAGACGCGGCCGGCGTCGCACCGGCGCGAACACCACCACCCGTAACGAAGCCGCGCCAGCTACGACGAAAGCTGCCGCCGCTTCCACGCACGGACATAAAGATCATCATGCGCCCGAAAAAGGGCCTGGCCATTCGGAACTTCACTACGCATCAAATCTCCCGAGCCGTAGCACTGGCGGGCAATTCACGACAACATTGTACTGGTGATCATTTCATTATACGTACTCGCCCCGGATCGAGCATCATCATTGCCAGCACGCCACATGTTGAGACGGCCGAAATTCTTCGTCGGATCACCACCCACACGCTTGAGAGGAAGACCTACGAATTCAATACCTATCTAGCGGCCCCTGAGGGCACCTTGCCGGGAGTTATTCATGGGATAGACCCTGGCACAACTCCGGAAGAACTCACCGCCAACCTCCGCGTGCGCACGCAGGGAGACAGTGCACAGTGCACGAATGCTTGGTGCTACCAAATCTACCGTGATCACTTTTGAAGGCCCCCTTCTGCCCCGATATGTACTGTATTACGGTGGGGAGGTGGCCTGCCATCCGTACAAGCCGACGCGACAAGCCTGCCAAGTCTGCTTACAACCGGGGCACCGCTCAGACGTATGCCCCACGCCAAACACTCCCGTGTGTCGGCAGTGTGGTATCCTCAATCCCGTTGACGGTCACCCCTGTGCTCCCAAATGTCAGTTGTGTGGAGATGCTCACTTAACGGGCGCGAAAGAGTGCTCTCAGAGACTGAAGGCCACGCGCCCACGGCCACCTCCTCAACCAGCAGCACCAGCCAGGGGCCGCAACCCCAATCGCAACCCACCCACTCCCAAACGTAGGTGGTTCAGCAAGGAAAACGAGACCTCATGCAGCCGCTCCCGCTCACGCTCGAGGTCACAGTCCTTCCCGCCCCTCCATTCTGTGGAACCTGGCCAACAGCAGCAGCCACAGCAGCGACAGCATCCGAAGAACCAGATGACCAAGGGGCAGCAGCAGCAGCAGCAGCAACCCACCTGTCAACAGTCCCAGCACGCCTCCAGCAAGCATAATGAGAAGCCCAATCCCACTCCATCAGCCGGTGCCGACCATAAGGTGAGCTGGTCAGCAAATGTAGATCCTCCCATCGCTCCACTCAATACCCTGTCCACCGCATACGAACACCTTCTCGCGGAAAACATAAAACTCAAACAGGAGCTGGCGGCCGTCAGGGCACGTCAAGCAAAGGACAGTTCTCAACTTCATGCCCTAATGGCGCGTCTTGGATCACCGCCCGACTCCCCCGAAAAAAAAAAAAACCCAACCTCCCCCAAGAGACAGAAGACCCCTAAAACGGCGCTATCAATTCCTGCTGCGTCGGGCACCACAGTCACACGCGAAGAGTTACGCGAAATGCTCTCAACGCTCGCGCAGCAGTTATCGCAACAATTCAGTGCCGTATTCACGCAGTTCGGAGAACGCCTCGACTCTCTCGAGACACGCTTCGAGGCGCAAATTGCTTGTTACAAGCTGCCACTCTAGCGTCGCCAGCGCGAAGTCGGCGACGGGAATGACAGCAGGTTGGTTCGTTCTGTACGCAAGCAGAGACAATGAAGAGATCAGAGACGTGGGAAAACAAAACAAACTTTACTCTAGTGATATTGCAGCACACGGGATCTAATACAACACTTCAATACAACTAACAAAATACATTGACACTTGATACAACTACAGAGATATATAACAGAAACAATAAATCAGCTTACGAGAGAGAACTATTACAAACTACTCAAACTAACAAGAATGGAACTACGGAGGAGAAAGTTCGAAGATATAAACAGGTGAAGGCATACGTGTGATGACCGGCAGCGTTGTGTCCCCGACGATCGGATGCGAGAAGTCGAAGAGAGTTCTGGCACGACTGCGATGTCGGCGGTGTTGCAACGCTGGTGGCTCCGGGAGGCTAGTGCTTGCAGGTGACTTCGAGCAGGTTGACCTAACTCGAGGCGAAGTCCCGATGTCTACGTTGCAGACGTTAATATCGCGTCACAACTAGACGAACGGCTAAGTTTAGGTGGCCAGCCGATACAGAGTCACACTAAAAACTTCTAGAAGAGATGCTTGTTGATCTGTTTCTACACCATCTTGGTCAGCGACTAGTCTGCCTAGCAGGGCAAAATCCTGCGCTTAAATCCCCCTCGTGTCTCCTCGCTCTCTTCCTTGGGGACAAGAGACCTCTACCTGGGTCCAATCAGGCGCGCTTAATTGAGGGGAAACTCCGCCCCAAAAATATTTTGACCTCACCCCTTTTTTAATTGGGAGAGGGCCCGCAACTAGCGAGAGTGACAACCTGTCGGGTTGTTGTCATACGGCTTGGCCACCAGAGCGTTTCCCACGCTTTTCCCCGTGGGAACGGTCAACCACTTAGCTCTCAGTCGGTACGTCTTGTAGTCTAATCCTTTTTCGGGGTATACCGCGGCCTTCTACGACCTTGCAGACGTCGCCACAGTTACAAAAGGATTAACTGTCGGCGGCGACGTTCTAAGGAGAGCACCCCATTTTGCACTTCTCGGATTCCTTTCAAACGCCGCCGTTTCTCACGGTCAGTCGGGGAGTACGGCGCCCGTTAATTGCCGTGACGCGGTGTCGCCAAAAATAGCCGTCCGTGACATTGCTGAAACAGGCGAAAACATACGCAGGAAGAGGGCCAATCGTAGCTCGCACGCCACGACAGATCAAGGTTACCATAGACTAGGATTGGAATCACATGCATCCGAAATCCTCGCTACCCCCGCATTGACACCCAGCGTCCTCACCCTCACTCCTACATCGGCGTCGCAAGCCGAGATTCCGATACCCACGCCTTTCCACTCAACGAATTAACCATGGGCAGCACAGCCCCACTCATTGGCGAACATTTAGAAGTCTGGCAATGGAACAGCCGCGGCTTCCGCAGAAAGCGGAGCCTCCTCCAACAGTACATTAACACACACCTTGCTCGGCCAGATGTCATAGCGCTTCAGGAGCCCGGAACGCCACCCATATTTTCAGGTTATGAGTCCTATAATAGTCAGACAAAGGGCAAAGCGGCCATCCTGATTGACAAAGCGCTAACCGCAGTTGGCTTAGACAATATCCCAGACACCAACTTGGAACATGTGATTGTGGAGCTAGTTCTCAGGCAAAAAAAGAAAGGAGAAAAGCGAAGTATCATCATTGGTAACGTATATAGCGCCCCAAAGCAAAAAACCACTGATTTCCATGCCCTCGTCCAAGGTGCCTGCTGATTGGCCCAGGGAAAAGAACACTTACTGCTCGGCGACTTCAACGCTCTCGACGAACGCTGGGGTTACAACCGTTCGGATGTCAAAGGCAAACAGCTTGCGGCTGCCACTGAAAAATTTCAGCTTGAACTGCTTACGGATCCCGCGTTCCCTACCCGGATCGGACAGTGTGTGCAGGGACACTTGCCCCGATCTCACCTTCGCCCGTGGCCGTACAAACTATAACTGGGACAACCTGCAGGAATCCTTGGGCAGCGACCACTTCATTCTTCGCACAAAAGTTACAGAGAGCGCAGCGCGTCGGTCTATTGGAGAAGCACGCATCACAAACTGGGACGCCTTTCGTCGTGAGAGCGAATATTCACTCGACAGCCTCACAAGCCTCACCGACTGGTGCACCCAACTTAAAGAAATTCGAGAGCGTTGGACCACCACCAATAACAGAACACCTGCACTGCCGGAAGTGGACGGCCATCTGCTACATCTGTGGGAAGCCCGAAGGAGCCTCATCCGCAGATGGAGGACGCAAAAACATAACCGACGCCTCAAGCTAAGGATCGCCACACTCACCACTCAGGCAGAGCAGTACGCTACAGAACTGGCGCGACTCATTTGGGCCCAGTTTAGCGACTCTCTTCGAGGCTCATTGGGCACGGCCCGCACGTGGCACATTTTGCGCGCTTTGATGGACCCCACTCGCACAAAAAATGAGACGAATAAGTCAGTCATGCGCCTCATACACGCCTTTGAGGGTACTGACGATGAGCTGCTGGATCAAGTCCGGCGAAAATGCTTTGGCGATTTCTACCCACCCGCATCTCAAGCTGCGTATCGTGGACGTGCCAATGACACTCTCGACCAACCAATAACGGTGGACGAAGTTTACGCAGCCATTCGCAGCAGCAATCGCAACACAGCTGCTGGGGCAGACTGAATCACGTACTCCCTTATCAGGAACCTCAACGACAGCGCCGTACAAGAAATCACGGCGTTTTTCAATGATCATTGGCAACGTGGCACGCTTCCCCCTGAATGGAAGCACGTGGAGGTCATAATGATACCGAAGCCGGGCAAAAAACTTCAGATCGAAAACCTCCGACCAATATCCCTCACTTCCTGTCTTGGTAAACTCTTCGAGCGCGTCGTCACTAATCGCGTGCAAGATTACCTCGAAGACAATGACCTTTTCCCGCACTCAATGTACGGGTTCCGGGTACATCTTTCAACGCAAGATGTACTGCTACAATTAAAAGAAGTCATTGATAACGCCCCCCAGCAAGGAGAAAACATTATCTTGACTTTAGACATTAAGGGCGCATTTGATAACGTTAGCCACCAGGCCATACTTGAGGGCCTCGAGGCCCTTCATTGTGGGCAGCGCGTCCACAGTTATGTTCACGCCTTCTTGTCGGACCGCACTGCCACAGTCGGTCTTGGCTCCATCCGATCAGATGTTATCAAGGTTCCGAACAAGGGCACCCCGCAGGGCTCAGTGATTTCCCCGCTACTCTTTAATGTAGCTATGGTTGGCCTGGCACATGAACTCCACCGCATCGATGGCATCCATCACGCAATGTATGCGGACGATATCACCGTCTGGGCCACGCGGGGGTCCCTTGGAGAAAAAGAATATAACCTGCAGCAGGCAGCTACATGCGTCGAACAATACGCGCAGGCACGAGGCCTGGCCTGTGCAACAGAAAAATCTGAGCTTCTACGAATTTATCGACGCAAGCTCCCACCATCGACGCAGAACAACCAAGGCTCCCGCCTCCAGGTTGTCCTTGCTGGCAAACAAATCCCAGAGAAATCCACCATTCGAATATTAGGCATGTGGGTACAGTCGAACCGCCATGTGAATCACACACTTTCCCTTATCCGCACCACTACACTGCAAGTGGCCCGAATGATATCTCGGGTAGCCACTCGTCGCCATGGCATGCGCGAGGAGGACACCCTGAAACTCATACGTAGCCTCGTGGTCAGTAGGGTGACATACAGTTTGCCCTACCAATGCCTCACCAAGAGCGAATAGGGCCAAGTAGACGCAATGCTCCGCAAGACCTACAAAGCGGCACTCAAGCTACCACCGGGTACTCCTTCTAACAAGCTCCTCGCATTGGGCCTACACAACACCTTTGAAGAACTTTGTGAAGCGCAACTCGCCACACAACTGCAACGGCTTAAGCAAACACCTACAGGCCGTGACCTGCTCCTACGCCTCGGCTACATCAGCCAGTTTCACGACGCAGCTCGTCGCAAGCCCATTCCGGACCAACTTCGTGCCACTTATAAGGTCGCTCCCATCCCCCGCAATACATCAGGGCCGGAGGGAAGCCAGAGTGGAAGCCCTCGAGCGAACTTATGCACACAAAAACACTACGTACTATGTTGACGCCGCCAACTACGACCATGCAAACAATAAGGCTGTAGCCACAGTCGTGGACCACACACTCACAGAACGTACCAGCGCTTCCGTGCGGTGCCGCAACATCACCGATGCTGAAGAAACTGCCATCGCGCTCGCTCTCGCCCTCGGCTACAGACAACGAAGGTCGCTGACAGTTCTCACGGACTCTCAAGCAGCTTGCCGCAACTACCTACAGGGGCGCATCAGCCAACCCGCTCTCAGCGTCATCATGAGCGTTACAGACACTGGCGAGCATTCCATTACACACCCACTCAGAATTTGGCATCGGATTATATGGACTCCGGGCCACATGGGACTGGAGGGGAATCAGGCAGCGGATAGGGTAGCTCGAGGGTATGCGAGCCGAGCACCTTCCAACTCCGCCCCTGAGGAACTCGTTCCGGTTCCTTGCAACTATTCGGCCATCCTAAATCATTACAGAGGACTTGGGAAAGCTTATTCGCTACCACACCGAACACTAAATAAAGAGGAATCGGTCAGCTGGAGGCAAATTCAAACCGGCACGTTTCCAAATTTGCACATCCTGAGTAAAATGCACCCCTCTGCATACTCTCCTCTCTGCCCGATCGGCCGCTAGGGGGCCACGGTGTGCGGACGCGCGTCGCATCGGCTCCGCAGATTTTCTATGGTTTTTCGGCGATTTCTGGTTGTTTGAAGTGCATCGGATTCGTGAAAGTACAGCGAACAGTGAACGTCGAATTTCAGCGGTGAGTGGCTGTTTTTCGGTTTTCTGCAAGCTGAAAACTTCGAGGCAGCGACCGTCGCGCCCGGCCAGACGCACCGCCGCATAGCGGCTTCTGCGTCGTGGTCGCGTCTCAAGCGTCGGCGGATGGACGCTCTTCAGGAAACACCGAGGTCTCCTCAGGAGCAGCCACTGATTCACACAGATGAGGAGTCTGCTACAGAAACCACTCAAATGGACGTTCAGACCTGGTCACCGCAGGGTTCGTCCGAAGAAGTCGACAATGTGTCTGCAGGGGAACGCCACGATGGTGCCGCATGGACGGAGGATGGCTGGCACACGGTTTTGACACGCCGGCAAAAGAAGAACCAGAAGAAAAACCAGAAAAACGCGTTAGAAGCTGTGGAGTGCAACGCCTCGTCAAGCAGCCCACCGAAGCAGGGAAGTCAGGTGAAGCGCCGACGTCGTACGAGAAGTCGCCGTCCGCTCCCGCCCCTGCCAAAGGACGACATAAAGATCATCCTTAGGCCTCACAAAGGCCTCGCCGTAAAAGACATACTCGGCTACGAACTTTCCACCGCTGTAATAGACGCTTGCCACCGACACTTCGACGGTGGTAGCTTCATGCTGCGCGTCCACCCGGGCTCGAATATTATCATCGTATCGACGCCCCACGAGCATGTAGCCAAAGAGCTGCGAGAGATCACGCATCTGAATATCAGGGGACGAGTGCACTCATTCAACTCGTATGTGGCGGATCCTGAGGACGTCCTACGAGGCATAGTCCATGGTATTCCGTCGGGGACTTCTCAAGCAGAACTCATGGCGAATCTCCGTGTGAGAACACAGGGGGTCAAGATTGAGCGGGCACGCATGCTCGGATCTACGAAGACCGCCATCATTACCTTCACGGGCAGCACACTGCCTAGGTGCGTCTATTTCATGGGAGCGGAAGCCATCTGTTATCCCCACAAGCCTACGAGGCAGGCTTGCAAGGTATGCCACTCCACAGGGCATCGAACTGACGTGTGCCCAACGCCCGACGCCAATGTATGCTCCACGTGTGGAACACGTGAACCCGCACAAGGACACGCGTGTACCCCTAAGTGCGTGATATGTGGTGAGGACCATATGACAGGTGACAAAATGTGCAAGAAGAAGCTTAAACACGTTCCGCCTAGGAGGTCCCGAGTGGATCAGCCAAAACGGAGGCACCATCCACGCTGGTTCAGCTCCGAGCGGGACTCGTCAGTGGAATCACGCTCACGTTCAAGATCCAAGTCACGGGCTTCCTCAAAGGGTCGAGCCCAGTCTGCGTCCAGAAAACGACTCAACAAACAGCCGCATCAGCAGCAGCACCAACAGCAGCAACAGCAACAGCAACAACAACAGCAGCAGCAGCAGCAACAGCAGCAACAGCAACAGCAACAGCAGCAGCAGCAACAGCAGCAGCATCAGCAGCAGAAGAAGACAGCGCTGGTACAAATCTTGACGCCGCCCAAAGAGGGGACGGAGGCAGCCGCCTGCCAGCCAGCAAACACGGTGAGCTGGGCGAGGATTGTGTCTCCATCTGCTCCCTTAATTGAGAATCCCGAATATCAGAAAATGGTTGCCGAGAATAAGCAGCTTGCTTTAGAAAACGAGAAACTTCGATGCCAGATTAAGGAGGAACGCCGGGAGTTCCACAAAATCATATCATCTTTAGAAACCAAACTTGAAGCCAGGCTTAACGCCTTAGAGGCGAACAACAACGCCACTCATGCTATCTCCAGGGCAACCGTAGCCCACTCTTTGGAGGGAGGAACGGCGAAAGTAGACATACCTCAGAGGTTTAGCGAGGAGGCCCACGTTAGCCAGTTACAGATGGGGGAACAGTTGCAGAGCTTGCGGAACTTAATGCGAGAACTCCAATCACAACAGCAACGAGCAGCGTCTGAACTCCGAGAGCAGATGATGCAGCAAATGCATCAAATGTTTTCGGAGTACAGGAAAGAGTTTGCAGCAGAAACGGAACAACAAAGACGATACGTTAATGACTCAGTTGTAGGCATTCAGCGTGCCATCAACAAGCGGGTCAGTGTTACCTCCGCGAGCAGTCCACTACCGAAGGACCGTCGAATCACGGAGAAAGCAGACACCCCCCAATAAAGGCAGTAGTCACCATGGCGCGAACTAATTCCACGCAAAACTCCGACCACCTAGAAATCTGGCAGTGGAATTGTCGCACGTTCCACAAACGAGCGGCGGCATTGCAGAATTACATCCATTCGGCACTAATCCCACCTGATGTAATATGCCTGCAAGAAGTTGGGAACCGTCCCGTCAAATTGCAGGGATATTACACATTATACGATCCAAAATACCCCCGCGTTGCAGCGCTGGTGAGTAACTTCATGACAGTCGCGCTAGACCATTACGATCAGACTGACATTAATCACCAAATTATCGATGTCTTCCCACAAAAACGAGGAAAAGTACGAACGAAAATTTTAAACATATACAGTCCTCCCAAAAACCGGAAAGACGACTTCGGCCCACTCCTAAACGAGGCAGTTCGAGCCGTTGGCACCAGAGATCAATTAGTGGTGGTGGGCGACTTTAATGCTCCGAGCACCGCTTGGGGCTACGTCCGGGATTCACCCAAGGGAGTGTTATTAGAGAACACCACGTCTAAATTAGGTTTTACCCTTATCACTCTGCCAACAGCACCCACCAGGCTTGGTAATAGCATTAGCAGGGACACGTACCCTGATTTGACCTTCACCTTCAACATTAAAAATGCCACGTGGTCAAACCTCGATGAAAACCTTGGTAGTGACCATTATATTCTTAGCACCTCTATAGCATCACCAAAAGTTCGTCGTGTCGCTGGTGACGTTGTGATGACAGACTGGGTGACCTTTCGAAAGCGCCCTCTGCCGGAGCAAACGCCCTGTGATGTCAGTGGGTGGGTTGCTTTCATTCGAGAAACGCATGATGCCACCTCTAAGAAAATAGCGCGCACAGTTGAGGCGCCTGCGATAGACCGGCACCTATTGCACATGTGGGATAGTAGGCGACGCCTGATCAAGAGATGGAAAAAACAACGCCTCAACCGCTGCCTCTACAGGCGAATCGCTGCTCTGTCGGAGGAAGCGAATGAATACGCAACGAAACTTGCCACCGATGGTTGGGTGCAGTTTTGCGGTTCTCTCCGCGGTACACTAGGGACTAGCCAGACGTGGGCGATACTGAGGTCCATGCTGGAGCCGGACAAATCTAAGTCCTCCATGAACCGCATTCTTCAAAGAATAGTACACAGCTACCCCGGCACCGACGGAGAGTTGATCCAGGCGCTTAAAGACCGTTATATCGGTACTGATGTGGTTCCGCCATGTACATTAGAGTACATCGGCAGCGAGAATGCCACATTAGACGCCGCAATCACGAAAGAAGAGGTTTTCGCGGCAGCCCAGGCAGCCAATCGGAACTCTGCGCCGGGGTCGGATGGTATAACAAACGCTATGATAAGAAACCTCAGCACTGAGGTTCTTGAGCAGATAACGCAATTTCTTAACGACCACTGCTGGTCCCAAGGTCACGTTCCTCCGGAGTGGAAGGAAGCCAAAATAATAACTATACCAAAGCCCGGTAAAGCACCATCGCTCGGAGCCCTGCGGCCCATTTCGCTTACTTCGTGCATGGGCAAGCTCTACGAGCGAGTAGTACAGACACGGCTTCAAAATTACATTGAAAAAGAAAATCTGTTTCCCGCTACCATGATTGGTTTTCGCTCCGGACTCTCAACCCAGGATGCCTTCCTCCTTTTAAAAGAAGAGGTCATGAGTTGCGTACCCAGGGGAGGCGAACATTTGGTCTTGGCCCTCGACCTCAAAGGGGCCTTTGATAATGTTTCGCACGAGGCCATTCTCTCTGAACTCAACACAATCGGCTGCGGAAAGCGTACATTTAACTACATTAAATCCTTCCTCTCTGGGCGGACGGCAACTATTGGGATAGGCGACACGAGGTCGGTGCCGTTCTCGATGCCAAATAAAGGCACACCGCAAGGGGCAGTCATCTCCCCCTTGCTCTTTAACATAGCTATGCGCAGACTTGCTCACGAGCTCGAAGCAATCCCGCACCTTGGATATACATTGTATGCGGACGACATCACACTCTGGGCTACGAAGGGTTCACTGGCGCTGAAAGAGCAGACCCTCCAGGCTGCTGCGACAGCTGTGGCAGAGTTCGCAAGAAAAAGTGGGCTGAGCTGTGCGCCTGAAAAATCTGAACTCATAAGAATACACAGTAAGTATTACAAAAGTAACGGTGACATAAACTTACAGGTAGACGGCCATGCCATAGCCGAGGTTACTCAGGCCCGTATACTTGGTTTCTGGGTCCAAAGCAATGGCAAAGCCAGTCACACGATAACCACCTTAAAGACTACGGTTAAACAGATAGCTAGAATGATCCGTCGCATCACTTATCATAAAAAAGGCATGAAAGAAAAGGATACTCTCCGGCTTGTCCAGGCCTTAGTTTTGAGCAGAGTGACGTATGGCCTACCGTACCACTCACTCGACAGAAGTGAGGAGAGCCAGGTGGATGTGCTCATTAGAAGCGCTTTTAAGGCAGCACTTGGTCTACCCACCAGCACACCGACCGAGCGGCTCCTAGCTCTCGGTATACATAACACTTATGCTGAGCTCAGTGCCGCAGTCCTCATGTCTCAGAGGAATCGTCTAAGTGAAACTTCAGCAGGCAGGGCGATACTCACTAGAATAGGAATTTCGCCCCACCCACAGCACATTGATGAGGAGCTGGTCGACGTAGCCCAAGAGGTCCGCAGGCGAATCTCAATCGCACCGGTGCCCAAAAATATGCATCACGACTTTCACGCTGAGCGACGTACTGCGAGGGTAAACTGGCTTCGAAAGCAATTCGGCTCAGCTTCAAATGTCGCGTACGTCGATGCGGCCAGTTTCGATTGGCAGAGACACATAATTACTGTTGTCGACAACAACATGACGCTGCTAACGAGTGCCTCCGTACGCACGACCTCGGCTACAAAGGCGGAGACGATGGCCATAGCCTTAGCCTTAAGGTTTCAGGAGCGTAGAGGGGAGCCATCAGTTATTTTATCCGACTCCCAGGAAGCCTGCCGGCTCTTTTTAAGGGGCCGCCTTCCAGCAATGGGGCTGAGGCTGCTAGGATCCAAACTCACTCACCACCATCGCTTGATCTGGTGCCCGGGACACGCAGGTCTCGAAGGCAATGAAAGGGCGGACGCTCTGGCTCGTGCATTTTGTAACCGAGCGGAGAATCCATCTCTTTCATTGACCATGCCAATTTTACCTAGGGAGATTCTAGCTCACCAGCGCTTCACGCGTCAAAAATGTGGAACACCTCACAGATCCCTTAATGGGGAAGAGGCCACTGACCTTAGAAAAATTCAAACGGATGTATTTCCGCACCTACTGAAGTTACACGCGATACATCCAACTCTTTACCCGGCTGTATGTCCGTGGTGCGGCGGAAGACCGACTCTCTACCACATATCGTGGGGGTGCGATCGTAAACCAAGCGACATAACCAATTTTCTCGGCGAACCTTTAACACCTAGTATGGAGCAGTGGGAGGCACACCTCGCTAGCTCGGACCCAGGAGTGCAGCTCGCACTACTGGATCAAGTCCGGCGGGCGGCTAAGGCCAGTGGAGCCCTGGACGTAGGGCCCCAACCATAAAGGCTCTAAAACGCCCCTCTCCCTTTCCCCTTCAATAAAGTTTTACTCTCTCTCTCCTCTCTGCCCATGGTGTTCAGCTAAAGCCACTCTGTACCACGTCACGTGGGAGTGTCAAACCATTACAGCCTTACAACCAGTACAAAATCCAACAGCGGAGCGATGGGAGGAGCTGCTGGCCAGCGAGAACCTGGAAGATCAGTTGAGTCTGATCAACCGGGCCCGCAGAGCGGCTGCTGCAAGCGGAGCCCTGGACTAAGGACCCCCCCCCCCCCCCCCCCACCGCAAGCCAAGTATGTCCGACTACTCGGAGCTTCTCCGCAGAAAATTTCATGTAAATAAATAAATAAATATGTTTTCACCACCACCATCATCATATCAGCTTCTGGTGCTGCTAATACGCATGTTCCCGTTGGCATCATTGCGCAAGTGCAAACAACTGGTTAAATAAACATCTGCAACTCTTCTACATATGTATGTGCGTGCAACATTTGTACACTTATTTAGCGTAGTTTCATGACGTGTTGCTCAATAAAAAAAATTGAAACATGGTCACCGTCCCTCCGCATGCTCCGTATAACGTCGATTCCCAGGTTATGTGGGATCTGCCGATTTTTTCTAAATACACATCCAGCTCTGAAGCGTTGAGAAGGACTTTTCGTCTGGCCTCATCAAGTGCGAGACCCACTGGATGGCTTTTTTATCCGCCGTAGTAGAGTACCAAGTGCTCTTAATCACTACAAACTTTTTCTAAACACACATCGACAGTTTCCAGAAAGTTTACATTTGATCCGTGAAGTCCACGGCGTAATTTTAAAGACGAAGCTCCTTAAGCCGTGGGTCGTGCGTCCTCAGCATATGCAGTAGTAGTAGTAGTAGTAGTAGGTAGCCACATCTCGTTTAGTCCTTGGAATGTCCACTGGATGGCGGTACTTGTATATGATGAATATATGATCAAAAGATCCGATTGATTTGATTGATTTCTGGCGTTTAACGTCCCAAAACCACCATATGATTATGAGAGACGCCGTAGTGGAGGGCTCCGGAAATTTCGACCACCTGGGGTTCTTTAACGTGCGCCCAAATCTGAGCACACGGGCCTACAACATTTCCGCCTCCATCGGAAATGCAGCCGCCGCAGCCGGGAATCGAACCCGCGACCTGCGGGTCAGCAGCCGAGTACCTTAGCCACTAGACCACCGCGGCGGGGCTGATCAAAAGATCCGAGATGACGGTATTGAAGTGTTCACTAGATGGACGGACGGACAAGCAGACAAACGGATGGATGGACGCGTGGATGGACGGGAGGATGGACGGACGGACAGACAGACAAACGCGCAGACAGACGGACGGACAGACAGAGAGGCAAATGCACGGATAGACGGACGAACGCCGGGACGGACGGATGGATGCACACACCAACGGATGCACAGACGTATGGATGGATGGACAGAAGCATGGACGGAATGACAGACGTTTCGGCTCACTCATCATCATTCACTCCGTGGATACGCTGTGATTTTTGTCGACATGACCTCCTGGAATGTGAGGCCCACGAAACGGCTTTTTGCTCTCCCATAGTAGGGTACCTATTGCTCAAAATCGTTAAAACTTTGTTCTAGACACAAGGTCTATCTGGATCTGCGCCCATGCGGGTGAACATGTGTGTGTGTGTGTGTTCAACCTTAGCGATGTCATAGTGCGCGTCGTCCACTTATCACCACGGACCGGCACCCATATATACAGAACAAGATGCCCGCGCAGGTCAATGGTGATGATAACTAGAGGCACGCACTACGCTATCACGAAGGCTTGCCGCTGTTCAGATTTCATTTGACGCTGATGGTGCATATCTCCTTTGATTTCTTTCCTCCGCCGTACGCCCCGCGCAGATCTCGCTGATAATACGGCAAAGAACGATTCTAAGACTTAATGCCGCCACAAGATTCAACAGCGCATTCGCGAATATCAGAATATCGCTGTTAAAAAAAAAAACGTTATACGCGGGCTGCCCACCTTCCTTTTTTATTCGCTGCTGGTCTCCCTGCGTATTCTGTAGACGGCAGTTCGTCGGCGCCATGTGGAATGACTTGCTTCAGGCACGGGGCGTGTGATAGTCGTAATACGTACGAGTCGCGTTACTTTTTTTTTTTCGTGTGTGTGGACCACCAACAGCGCCGCCTGTTGTTGGGAGACGACTGCGAGCTTCGTCTTCGGCATGAAATTGGTGAGCCCCCCATCATGACAGGCCGGCGAGGTGTTGTGGCGTTGTTCATCGAAACTCGCTCGTTATAGATACACAGTTCAACCGAAATTCAGGGTTGCGTGGATCTTTAGCGAGCGGGTTCTTTGAATATAGTGTTACAACGGGTCTATCCCCCTGAAGCACAGAGCAGGCTCTCGCGGTTAGCTTAAATAGCTTCGTTAGGCCTGTGTCAACGGGAGGTGAACCCGACACGGAATGCCCGTGGCTCACATGCAGCCATTATTTCGTGCTAGTATTGTTTCTGGTGTGTAATGTGGTTTTCGCGGGTCGCAACGTGGCGTCCCGGTGCTTAATGTTCCCTCGCGTTCGTTCACTCGCCCATTCTAAAGCTGGGATTGTTGGCACGGTTTACGTGATTCCTTTGCAAATGACGACCCCTTGCTCTCTTTGCAGCTGGAACTTAGCTGCTAGATGAGTGCACATGGACCAGCCGGGGCTTCGCGCTCAAGCATTACTCGTCAGACCACATTTATTATTTTTACGCAACAAGTTTTGTATTCGTTCCAGGACCACTGACGGCGTAGTATACGTAAGCACTGACACGCCCCATGCCACTCCTGCGTATATTCCGCATTATCGCCCACGGAGTCTTCAAGGTGGACGTGCTACCGGCATCGCATCGAGTAAGCATGGCTCTGGTATTTCCGTGAGTCGAACAGTGCGCCAAGGGTCGAAGGCCTTGCCTCAAGCTTTGTTAATCGCTGCCGTCGTTCTCTGAAATGTTATCTTGTCCAAAGGTGTCGAGGTTC
Source organism: Rhipicephalus microplus (assembly GCF_043290135.1). Lineage (NCBI taxonomy): Eukaryota > Metazoa > Arthropoda > Arachnida > Ixodida > Ixodidae > Rhipicephalus > Rhipicephalus microplus. The sequence goes on from NC_134705.1 coordinate 172,629,221, forward strand.
TCGCTATGCACCGCAGAGTGACTTGACGTCCTACTCGTTGCGTTAAGCTCAGTGTCAGAAACTTGGGCTTTTGGGTTGCCGCGGCCATGTTGGGCACGTGAATTTCGTTGATTGTATTTCGGTTTCTGGGTACCACTCATTGCCTCGCATCCGTGTTTGCCACGTGGTAGCTAGTTTATCACTGAATCACGCGTGGTACTTCTTAAAATATATTAATTTGCCTTTTTTTGTGCTGGTCTGTTACCGTACATAAAGAATAACCATTCCAAACTTTCTGTCAGTTAACTGACGCATGTGCGCAGCCGAAGTAACCTATTAGTGGCCGTAGCCGATAATGCTGTAAAGAGTATATTCTTGCACAATGTCTGCTACAAATGGGGTTTTCTTAAGCTGGAATGAGATTTTCTACTGTGTGTGCACATACGCCAACAGATATTTCAGAACTTAGGTCTCCAAAGTCTCTTCCTCTAAATTTACGGTTCTTACGTGTCGCTGTTACTGCGAGTCTAGATAATTTGTTTTAATTCATGTTGTGTCTAGCATAGAAAAACGAACCCATAAATTTCTACTTTCGTTCGTAGCAAGAGTTTCGTTTTGGTAGACTGGATGTCTCATGGCAGTATACGAGGGATTATTGATCAGCTGCCACTTGGTAAACATCACGCGTGCTTCGTGATGCCAGCAGGAAGCCCAGCAGGAAGCAAGTTTTCCACAGCTGCGTCGTAGCTATCAGGGGCGCTAACTAACGCTCTCAGGTTTGTAAGCATATATCTATTATATCAAGTGGACGAGAGGATGCTTTCTGCTGTATTTAATTTGGTCGAGCATCGGGCGCAATATTTGAAGGCCACGGGTTCGATCCCTGCCAGCTGCAAGTTCTTTTCGTCCGATTTTTTCGGATTTACGTCATAGTTAACATAAATACAATCCACTGTGTTTTCAATGTTTCTTGTGAGTTAGTTCTAATGTTGTGACTAACAAATACAAACATTTAAGGTTCTTCTTTTTGTTGCTTTTACGAGTATTTATTCAACACTATTCCCGCACGAATTCTGATCAACGGCCTGGAAATGATGAAATTTGCTAGCGATTTCCAAGGCATTCAATATTACATTCCAGGAAAGACATTGGCTTTGTTTATCGAGGTATAGTGATTAATCCTAATGAGTAATTACTTAATTACGGGACAGTCCGTCATCATTCCTTTTTTACGTAATTCATATATTGAAGATTCGTGTGCGATTCGAGTGGCCGTCACTTCCACGAACACAGCCTGTTTCAGAGGTGCATCGATCCCCGCCAACCTCGATGCCATCACGAACCACTGATGAAAAGACAACTGAGGATCGCCAGGTCATCAACATGTTGCAGACCCTTATAAGCGCAATGCGCATGCTCCTAAGCAACATGAACACCCCATCAGCGCAGAGCGCACTCCAAGTGCTGGACACTTTGAGTCCGGTGCTTGCAGCTCTAAGGTAAAACGATGGCCCGCAACATGTTATTCTTTCGAGAGGAGGTCAAGAACGCATCTGTCCTTCAGTGGAATGCCAGAGGACTTAGGGCGCGTATGTCCGAGTTCCGACAATATGTATTCACGAACCAGTTCTCCACAATTAAGATTTGTGAACCAAACCCTTCAGCTCAGATGAGACTGTCTAGATATGAGTGCTTTATGTCTTCTACCCACGGAGAGCGCCGCAAGGTCGTTGTGTTCATACGGCGCGACTTAACTTATGTTCATCACTTTGTACCCCCGACGAAGAAAACCAGTACGTTTGCCAAGCAGTAAAAAACAAGAAGACCACATTCACCATCATCGGAGCCTACTTACATTCATCAAGTCGTGTAGACCATGAGCGCTTGCGCGGAATTTAGAATTCAACTCTCCAGCCATGGGTGATAACTTGTGACTTCAATGCCCACCACTACTTATGGGGAAGCTTCAGGGTCAACACTATAGAGGTAGACAGTTAGTGTCTTTCGCATCTGAATATGAACTTATCCTCGTGAATGACGGCAGCCCTACTTATCTACGCGGATCGGCCTATAGCATTTGCCTGGACCTCACTTTCGTCTCATGCTCGTTCACACGCAGAGTGCACTGGTTTTCGGATTTGGAAACAAGGGGTAGTGACCACATCCCAACATACCTGAAGATTGACGGCTTTCCAAGTCTCAAGTCCTCCAGAGCCGTCCAGTGTACCGATTGGCAAAAATACAAGTTAATCATGGAAGACTATGTTGGCGCCTCACCTTTCAATCTAGAGGACGCAATAAAGAGTGCCCTACAGTCAACGACGCGTTCGCTTCCGGTGAGCTCATCTCGTACTGATATGGACATTGATCTCGAGAAACTCCGAGTGATTCGTCGTCGTGCAGAGCGACGTTATAGACGCACGAGGTCACTTGATGATTTGGGAGTGGCCAGACGCACACAAAAGAAAATACAGCGTCACATGGACAAGTTGGACAAGCAACGATGGGTATCTTTTTGCGAGTCTTTGGATCCCAGGAAGCCTCTGTCACTAATCTGGAGAACTGTCCGGGGTCTTCGTACAACCATTACTCAGCGCTACCCATTAAAATCTCTGGCACTTCACTTACGCTGCGAAGAGATTGATGTCGCAGATTCTTTCTGTCGAAGGATTGCCAGCGGCTCAAATTCAACTGGGACAAAGACGCCCGACTTTTCTATATCCTCACGTGATTCCCAAATGGAGATTTCGTTTTCAATTGACGAACTAAAGGCTGCGCTTGCTTTGTGTAGACGTTCTTCAGCGCCAGGACATGACGGTATCACTTACCGTGCTCTGTGTCACCTAGGAGATCAAGCGCGCAAGGAACTCTTGCAGCTGTACAACGACTCCTGGCAAACTGGCATGGTTCCACAGGAATGGAAGTCAAGTCGCCCGATTCCACTTCTCAAAGCCGGCAAGTCACCCTTGGACATTTCCTCTTACCGCCCGATTGCCCTCGCGAGCTCTGTGGGAAAAGTTATGGAAAGGATGATTTTAACGCGTTTGGAATGGTACTTAGAGTTCTACGAAATATATCCAGATGCCATGTCCGGGTTCAGACGAGGCCGCTCGTCAATTGACGATGTAGTTGACTTGGTGACATATGTAGAACACCAGAAGGCCTGCAAACGGTTATCTGCTGCTCTGTTTCTTGACGTTAAAGGGGCATACGACAATGTCACCCACGAAACCATTCTCAGCGCACTAGAAGGAGTGGGACTCGGTGGCACGATATGTACGTGGGTTCAGAGCTACCTACAGAATAGATCATTTCACGTGCAGACGGAGAATGGCCCGACACCCGAATATTACTGCAGCCGAGGAGTCTCGCAAGGCGGAGTGCTAAGGCTGACGCTGTTAAACCTAACACTCATTGAACTAGTTGGCAAGCAACCAAGCAGTGTACGACTTTCCATTTATGCTGATGACATCTGTGTGTGGACATCAGGTGTGACTTGACTTCAACTTAGCGCTCGACTTCAGAAGGCAGCATCAGTGACATCGTACCACTTACGCAAACAAGGGCTCGAAATCGCAAGTGAGAAGTGTGCAGTCGTGGCTTTCACCAGAAAACCAATGTCCGCTCACGGCATATCAATTAACAGGCAGTTGGCGTCATGCAGCCGGAGTCACAGGTTCTTGGGAGTCGTAATCGACCGAAACCTGTCTTGGACACCCCACGTAAACTACGTTAAAAAGCGGCTGACTGCCATTTGTCACTTATTCAGGTTTCTTGCTGGGAAAAGTTGGGGAATGTCTGTCGAGTCTATATTAGAGCTGTACAAGGTATTATTTACTGGATTCCTGCGGTATAGCCTACCTGTTATACCTAACACGTGCAAAACGAACCTGCGCACAATCCAAAATATTCAAGCCCAAGCGCTTAGGATATGCCTTGGTTTACCCCGCTGCGCATCGACAGCTGAAACAATTGCCATTGCACAGGATTACTCGATCGTGACGCACATCACCATTGAAACGATGCGTACGTACCTCAGGCAACATGCTAGGAATCCTTCCCACCACTTGGCAACCCTCGCTACTGAGAGGCCCTGCACGAAATTTAGTGCAATTGTCTGTGCTCATCGTGCGTCGTTTACGTCAGGTTTTACGCCTGCTGAGAAACTGGTGTATCCTCCGTGGTGCCTGATACTTCCACAAGTACGTGTTTTAATTCCAGGAATACAGAAAAAATCAAATATGCCTTCATCAGCCCTAAAACAATTAAGCTTGAGCTATCTGCACGAAATGTACAACAACCACGTGCACATATACACCGATGGTTCAACCATAGCCTCTGGTTCTGGTGGTGCGGTGGTGATTCCAGCTAGAGGAATCACTCTGCGGATCAAACTGTCACATGTCAGTACGTCTACGGCGGCAGAACTTGCCGCTTTGCGTGGTGCCCTAGAGTACATCAAATCCCAAAGACCGAGTAAATGGGCTGTGTTTTCCGACTCAAACCCAGCCCTACAGAGCATGCAGTCAGTCCTTCGACGAGGCTGCCATGAACAATCAACTTACGAATTTGTCAAGCTTGTTCACCACGTCACAGAAACAGGCCACGAGGTCAAGGTTCAGTGGCTTCCTGGCCATTGTGGGATCAGTGGCAACGATCCCGCAGACAACGCGGCTCACACATCGCACCAAGAAGAACACACCCTTCCGATTCCTTTGTCAAGGACTGACGCTGCAAAGCAACTTCGTCACCTGGCACGTAGTCTGAGTCTGCAGGAGTGGAACACCCCAAGCATAAGACATACGAGACTATACCAAATAAACCCTCGACTGGAACTTCGACCTCCATCCGGACTTCGTCGGCGTGAAGCTTCACTTCTTTGTCGCCTTTGGTTGGGGGTTGCCTTCACAAAAGCATATAGAACCCTCATCGGATTGACCGACAATGCGGAATGCGACGTCTGCTGCACCAAAGAAGACATCGACCATCTGATATGCCATTGCCCTCGATTTGCCTGAAAGACAGAAGCTTTCGGACGCATTGCGACCATTGGACGATCGGCCACTCTCTGTGCAGATGCTACTGGAACACCGTCATCGCCTTTCGTCGGCTCAAAAAGCAGTCAAAGCTGTCTTGTGCTTTTTGAGGACTACAGGCCTACGTGACCACCTTTAACTTTTGTGTAGTGCCACCGCTGCATACGCGCCAGCCGATTGACTGACAATCCTCCTTTTTTTTGTTTTTTTCTCTCTCTTTTTCTTCTCTTTCCTCTCTCTCTCTCATCTTTATGCCCCCTTCCTATTCCCCCAGCGTAGGGTAGCAAACCGGGCATGTGCCTGGTTAACCTCCCTGCCTTCCCTCTTGTTGTTTATCCCCCCATGTGCGATTTGTTTTCGTGTGTATGCGTTAGGGCAAGCAAGCCATACCTTTGCCATTGTAGTAACAATGGGGCTCGCTTGCGGAGCCATCGAATAAAGCCGTGCCTTCACTGGCCTGGTTGGCTGTAGTCTTATACGCAGAAAATAAAGAATGAGTAAAGACGGGGATGTAGAAGACTTTTTCACCGGTTAGTATTGTGATCGGCATTAGTGTTTTGACTCCTTCTAAGTGAGTGTTTGTGTGCGTAGTCTTTTAACATTAATACATAGCAGCCAGAGCCCCGCTCCGTGTTCCTTTATCATGCTCTTTCTTGGCCACTAGACCCACAAACCGGCTAAACGCCACTTGCGTCCGAGGGTGTACAATGAGACTCGATAGATTAATAAGTTCATTGACTTCTCCACAGGAGTTCTGTCATCACAATAAACCATGTGCCACCTTGGTAGAAGATCGCCTGGTGGCATCCTCGCGGCGATTCCTCAAGTAAGCACTTTCACATATCTCCACCAGTGTTTTTGAACACAAAAATAACTGCTTATAGCTTATTTAATTTCTGCTATGGTTCTCTGAAGACGTTACCTTAGGCATGCCGGAATAAGACCGTATACCCAACACTCACTATAGTGACTTAGAAGCTGCGGCGTTGCGCTGGTATGAGCTGAGGCGCGGGTGTTGTGGTTATAATTACAGCAATGACAGGTGAACATATTATGTTATGGAAGAACTCATGTGTTTCGATATGGACGACACGTTAGAAAACCTAGCTCTTTGAAAACATTAGGTACTCGGTAAATGCCTGAGCGCATCTAACCGGCCTGTTCGTTAATCAATAGGGAAACAGAAATTTCTTTAGTGACATTGATAGATCGAAAGACAGGGCGCTGATTGTGTGTACTTTTGTCTTGTGTCCAGTGGTACTTGCATCTGTTCTCAGTAAATACATTCGATTGACTTCATCACACCCAAGTTTGTCGTTAGTGCTTTCTTGGCTAGAGGCTAATATACAAATAAATAGTGCAGTTACTGACCAGTAAGGCTTCTATAGTGTTAGTGCACTGAGACTGAGCATTTGGCTAATTGGTGTAGCATAATTTCAACGCTACACGGTGCATTGAACGAGGACGAGCATAGAGTGGACATAGAGAGCTCTGAACTTGCAACTGTTTATTTTTCTGCTACATCAATATATATGCGCGTACTATAAGAAAGTGAAGACGAACTGCATAAAATTGAAGTCACCGGAACCGCAACCAGCAATCGGTATTGCATATTTTGTAAAGTTTTCGGTAATTTTTTGTTAAAAACGTTGTTACATAAAACAATAATAAAACTGATATACACTTATGCCAAGGAAGGTATAAGGAATGTTATTAAAGTAATTCCAATCAAGTTGTGAACAAAGAAAAGTGGGCGAAGAGATAAATTGCCTTGGGAAGACACCGAACCTGCGACCTTCGAATAACTCGTGCGATGCTCTGAGCAACCTCGGCGGCTATCCTCCTGCCCACTTTATAGGGTATTTATGCGCATTCAAACGAGGGAGCTTGTCAGTACCACCTGTTATTGAGGTGAATGTGGAACACTCATTATTTGCCTGTTGGCGTCACGTAGCACGTGATCATATTACGGGCTGGAAGCTGACCAATCATCCTTCGCATACCACCTGAAAGCATTAAGTCTGCCAGAACGAGAGCCATGCTACGAATTAATGAAAAAAGGGTAAATTCATGGGCGCATTCTCTTCGTTAGTAAATATAGTGAGAACAAACAATTATACAAAGAAAAGTATAGGGGATATTATTAGGTTGCTTAATGAACGTCTTTAGGGAGACAGGTACAATGTACGTAAGGTTATCGGTAGGCACTTAGGAATTGTAAGGGTTGTGGGTGCCGGCATTTTTTCAATCACACACGGGTGCTCGCAAGAAACGAAAATAGGACAGTGCGCGGTGTAACAGCCCAATAAACCTTGAAACGTTATAAAAAGTACATCAGTGTAGCTTCGCTTGCTCTTTCTAGCCAGGAAAGCAACACGTTATCGCAAAACACGCGATATGGATGATGGGTTGCTGTTTTCCATGACCGCATTTTTTCAAATAGCTCATCTGCTGTTTTTTCCTTTATCTTGTGAAATGTGCCTGCATATTAGTGTGGCAGGAAAATAAAAGCCAGTTGCAACATCAATAGTCCCCGTTGTTCGTCTCCGTTCCACGTTCTGTGAAATGTTGAAATCGGAGTACAGCTCGAAGTTCCTGCATCGAGTGTCGGCATTATTAGTCTGTCCTGATCAACAGAATGAGCACAGTGAACACATAATTGTACGGGGGCAGGATGGTGAAACGGCAACAATACCAATCGCTGCACAAGGCTACAATGAGCGATAGCGTTTTCACTTTTGACATCAAAGCCATTCACTACGTAGAGGTAAAGGTTCATTGCCACTCTTGTTGAAGTTACTCGTGAAATCGAAATGTGCGTAAAGCTTCGTCAAAAGATTACATGGGGAGTATTGTTGGTAGTTTTTACCTCCACATTTCCAAACCACTCCCATGTTGATAGGTGCTGTGTAAAGGGCATTTCATTACAACGACTTGCAGTCGATTCTTTTTCCTACAGACAGCAGTGGAAGGTTTCGGAACTGGGGGAAACACCACGGCAAGCTTAATTGTTAAGAGTCTCATCAGCTTATGTCTAGTCCAATGCAGGACTGAAGGCTAGTTGAGCGATTACAAGTTCATCCTATCCTGCTCTAGCAAACAGTTTCTTGCTTGGAAATTATCGTCGTCGCTCCACATAAGGTTACTCTTGGCCATGCCTTTCGCCTCTTGGTGTCTGTTGCACTGGTTATGTCCTCCTGACTGCATCAACGGCGCAGGTCTATTTCTTTCTGTTAGACTGTTATGCAGAAGTCAACCTCATCTATATCTTGCAATTTTCTGATCTGCTTTGGTATTAGTGCATTTGATAAACAAAGTAGGCCGGTATTCACTAATTATTCTTGTAGTTATTTTTTACCCTGTTACCATTTAGGTGCCCTTATAAGACACGTAGGTTTATTTGTATTATTTTAACGAACATTAAATACGTTAAATGATGGTTTTTAAGTACGACCTTTAGTGTTTGCTACGATTTCCATTATCCGCGTGTTGAAATTTGCACGCATTCTTGCTTGAATGCACCTGCGGTTCTGTTGTATCGCATTCTCTGTGGCATATAGAACAAGTTCGTCGTTATTTTCCAGCTCTCGGCCCCATACGTTAGAACTAGCAGATTGCAAAGGTTTAAGTTCAAATTTAAGTTCAAATTTAAGTTCAAATTTAAGTTCAAATTAAGTTCAATTTAAGTTCAAAGGCAAAGGTTCAAATTTAGTGGCAGTGGTACTATGCCCGTGATGGCTTGACAGAGCCTTCCATGTGCTCAGCTGCCCATCCCCTATGATCTTCTTTTTCCCGAATAGGCATATACTCTCGAACTACTTCTAGTGTACGACCCGTCAAATTTTACAGCGAAAGATGTTATGAGATCAGAACCCGCGTCACACGCGGCGCTGTAGTTGTTTGCCGTCGCCGCTGCTGCCGCCGCCGCCGGTGTCCGTAACCTGTAGCGAAAGAAAAAAAAAACTCGGTAAATAAAAAACACCAATGACACAGTGGGATTCTAAGTTGGGTCTACTGCGTGCCAGCCCGTATTCTACCTGTGAGCCATGCCGCTGCTTTGGACATGTTTGCGAATTCGCCTTAGGCAGGCTTGATGTCATGAAACGAATCGTGTTAATATGACTTATAACGCTCTTTTACAACATCAAAGAAACAACCAGGCGTCACATATTACGCATAGCGTAACGAGTGGGTCGTCCACTGCTCCAACTCGCTACAAAAAGTTGTTCTTGATCACCTAAACAGTGTGGAGCATACCCATTTCCGGCATAATTTCTCATCGTGGTCAGCCACTGCATGAACAATTGGCACGAAATTATTTGCAAGCGTTCAACTGATACCACGCTTCTAAGAAGAATGACAACGGATAGCGCAGCGAGTGCCGACCTAGTACCTAGAAATTGTCATCATTGATATCGTAGTGGGTACCCAGCAAGTTTGCTTGAAGCGGTTTCTCAGTGAGTGTTTAGGGAAAGCTCTGAAAGGCCGCTCTTTTAGCATTCTCTGTGACTGCACTGCGCCTTCCGCGCAGTGCAGTCACAGCGCGGAAGGCGCAGTGCAGTCTTCTCTCTCCATACCACCTAGAATTTTTGCCTTATGGTCTTAATCCCTATTTTGCCACTTTTTTGCTTTATGTTCAGTCATCTTTTCCCCTTACCTGCCATCAATGCTGAAGTATGAAGTACACAGCATTGCCTGCACGTTGTAAATTGCTTAGATATTCGTGGTTAATATATCTTTCCATTTATTTCCAACATGAAGTGTAAGAAGTGCATATAACAAGTGACTGACTCTTCTCTTCGGGCTCTTTTCTCGTTTGCGATTTGGTTGCACTTCTGAGGTAGCAGAGAAGCTATGCAATAGGCCGTCCAAGTTTTTAAAAATTAGGACATATTGGACGCGTGCCTTGGAATTTAAATTCTCGGGGTTTTAATAATGTATGGTTCGCTCATGCTTTTATGCAGTAGCGTTCGAGTTGCTGCACAGCGATATTTCTTCAAAGCACCCACAGTTTCATCGAAACTGGCAGACATCATTACATTGGTTTATAAAATGCAAGTGATCGAAAGTGTTGTGCTTGCAATGCTTTATCGGTGCCACTTTGCCATGGGAAACGAGTTGCAACTCTTTCTGGACTCGACTGCGTCACCGGGTATCCGAACACATCATTAAACTGTGAGTTAGTATGTAAATAACTTGTATAATTGGCATAATTACTTTCAAAAGACCATGCCTCAACACGTCACTTTTCTGACATTGTTTATCTGGTAGAGAGGCATTTGGCGTTACCGTGCCTTGCTTTGGCAGTAATTTTTAAAGATCACTATATTAGCGGTAGTTGTGTGCTTGCAACCGGTATCGACTTCGTACGGTTATGATTTAAACTTTTTATACTTGCTTGAATCTTTAATACGTATTTAGTAGACCACAGTATGACCTTGGTAGTGACACTCGATTTCTGCAGATGTTCACAGCATTTCGTGCCCCCCACCCAATAAAAAATAAATAAATGCCGCAAAATCTTTTATCCACATGCTTGTATGTCCCTACTAAAGCGCTTCAGGGCAGACTGGTGAATACAATATGGCATTCGTTGAGCGTCGCATTGTACAGTTTTACAATGTTATTGTTTCCATGGTCTTCATGATATGGCTGGCGCAGAGGTTAAGTCATCTACTGACACTCAGTCTCATCCGGCACTTATCAGGACTTTACCTTTAGACAAGTTTCTGTTGACAAACAAAGGTAAGCACAAATGCTGTGAATGCTGTGTAACTGGCTGCACTACGCTTATCACCTAGTGAGCAGCAGTTTTTATTCTGAAAGCATCGTAGACATTGGCGCAATGTATACCATGGCGGTGAACACACTGCGATGAGGGTGTTAGCTTTCGCGATGAAGTGCTCCCGTAGTGCCCAAGCGCATGCCTGCTTAAAGTTTTGTATACTTCGGTGTATTTTTTCTCTTCACACCCCAAAAAAGGGAGGGATGACTTGGGCAAGAAAACAGGTCTTTAATTGTAAGGTAATCTAAAGTAGCCTACAACTTCAGCATTCGCGTGTTACCGATTCAAGCAACAGCTTGCGAATTTACCTAATTAGTACTTGAAGTAATTAGTACTCGAATAATTAGTACTTGAAGCATCATGCTAGTGCATGCGCATACACCTCGAAGTTAGTACAATTTTTCCAGGCCTATTCTCGATCTTTTTTTCCGTCATGCTGCAACTCCGAATAAAGTAAAAATAAAGCACAGGTATTTTGTAAGCTGCATTTCACTCATTAGCAGCCAAAACGAGGTAGAAAATATTGCAACGAACGTTCATATGATCATTTCCATATGCAGTTCACACTTAGTATGACTTAAATACTGTTTCACTTCAAGCTTTGTTCGGCGTTTTTGTGGTAAAACAGACTTGATCTTCAACTTTCTTACTGTGCAACACTAGGAAAGAACAAAAAATAAATGAAGGCTGCGCTTTCAGCACAGCATTTTTCGTTTCTTTCCTTTGGTCTCGTCTAGTGTTACGTTGTGAGCCCATTAAACATGAGTCGAACAAGCCCAATTTGCGCTTTTGCTAGAAGAGACTTGATACGGCAGCGGCGCGTGCGAACCAAATGGTCATTCAAGTATCTTTAGGTAATTGGTTCGCATTGTTAATAATTATACGAACAGAAAAGTATGGTTGTTAACATTGGGTAATGAAGTGCCACCTCAAACAAGCTGTTGTTGCAAGCCTTCTTATAGCGACAATATAATTCACGCCACCTCACTTCGGGGAGCGCTTGCAACGTGGTAATCGCGTTGACAGTGACTCGTCTATGCCCAGCACACTAATTTGAAGAATTTTAATATGTACTGCTCAGATCTAATCAATTCATAAACAGACCTATTCTCCCTATTTTACGGACCGTTTTTCCACAGCTGCAATAACGAGCTTAATATCTTACGCTGCTCCAGCAATTTTAGTGATGTGTACTTGTGATCAAGTCCCGCACTAATACATGCTTTTTCCCTGCAGATTAGATTCCAAAGACTGCATGTGCTCGCAACTATCATTGCACTTAATGTTTCATGGGTGTCATTTCTCATGCGAAATACATTTAACGGGTATTTAAATCACTGAAACAGCAGACTAGTGCACCTGGAGGCCTGCTTAAAGGACATGGACTCTGACGCGGAACTGAATTTAAACAGCTTCTGTAAGATGAGAGTTTTTAAAGGCTGAAAACTGTTAACTGTTGCTAAAACATTTCGCTTTCAGTAGTGTCCACTGTGAACTTGTTTTATGTGATCCTTACCAAATGAATGAACAGACAACTAAGCCAAGGAATGCATAGGTAAAGTTATTTGTTCTAACGTAGGGTAATAATTTAAATTAAAAGGAATTAAAGTGGACGAAAAGGCACCCAATCCAGCTTTGGGATCTCATCCCACAACTTTCAATGTACACGTCTAACGCTGTACGAATCGAACTTGAGTAAGTGTCACCGTCGATTTGAATGTCTGTGCATCTAATCCCTAGAAGTGTTAGCAAGCGCCACTTGTTCACAAGGTGACATGTGGAACGATTTTACCTGAGGATTGCACACGAATTTGGCTCGAGACGGATGATTACAAATAAAACCTCGTGTGATAACTTATGCTGATAACCCTACCATATAGCGAGCTTCGCGCTTCGAATGAACAAAAAAAAAGAATTGGTTTCACAGGCCCATTTCTTTGTTTGAGGCAATCAAATAAATTGAACAATCAGTCCAAGGAAAGCAAACAAGACATTGTAGTCTTCATCTTTATTTGTAACAATCAAGTGGAAGGGTTAGCTATTGCCAAGTAACGGTGACAACTCCTTTGTTTATTTTCTATTTCAGTAAGAAAAATGTGAACCAGATTACGCAAAATCCCCTGTCCCTGATATTCGAACCCCCATGTTCCGTATATCACGTCTGATTCTCTACTACTACAGAAAAAGGCCCTTTTTTTATCAATTCCTAGGCAGCTTGTAGGCTAGACGAGCATAAACTCGACATTGTCTCAAATATTGTGTTCCCCATGATATTGCGTTACCATGCGCACATTGTGTATGTGTACAACAGATAAACAAGAATTCTTGGCATCCTTACATCTTCTCGACCTTCACTATAGTCTGGTGGATTCTCTGTGTAAACCTGTGGCCGTGTGATCCCTTCGTTCACAACAAGTTGTCTTTGGTTTCCTGCATCTTACTTGCTTTCTGGGGAATGCGTCATGCAGCACAGCCCATTCATGTGACCTGTCCATCTGCCTTCTCTTCGTTAAGGGACTCCCTTCTGTGTTGCTGCTCATCACTGCGCTGTGATCAATGGCGGATGAAGAGTGCGGGACGAACTGCCTCCCACCTTGGCCCCGCAAGACATGCCAGCCCTCTACGGATCCACCCCGGGGCCCGTGAATGCTGTGAAACATCCTCACGTCGGCGTACGTCAGTGTTATCGTGCGGTGCATTTCCAAGGATAATCTCAAGGCTTGCAGACAATGTCGCACCTCTAAATGTTACGCTGTTTGGTCACCATACAGAGAATCTAGTGTTTTTACTCTCATAATGTTGGACCCATATTGTTAAGTTGCACAAGCACGTTTGGTGCTTCGTTTTGCCGTGCTCACATTTCACCGTCATTTACAACTGCAGTGCAAATGGTCATCCTGTTTGCATGTTTTAGGGGTGAAGCTCCTTAGGGCGTGGGCTGTGCGTCCCCTGTAGCCTGTATGTAGCCACCTCTAGTTTAGTTCTTGCAGTGTTCACTAGATGGCGGTACCGTCCCCTGTATGTAGCCACCTCTAGTTTAGTCCTTGCAGTGTTCACTAGATGGCGGTACCGTCTCCTGTATGTAGCCACCTCTCGTTTAGTTCTTGTAGTGTTTACTAGATGGTGGTACTTGTAACTGATGATGAAAAGATGCAAGATGTTATAAACTAGAAAGCGGTACTTGTAGTTGATGAAAGACGCAAGATCTTATAAAATAGGAATGATGTCACATATGGCGCGTGTCATTGGTTGAAGGCAATCGTTCGATTTAGTGCGGTGACGTACGCTAGGGGGAGCGATGTAATAAAATCGAGTGGGCAAAATGTACAGAGGATTCATGGTTTACCAGGTTTACCTCCGGAGCTTCGCCCACTCATCATCATTCACTTCGTGGATATGGCGGAATTTTTTTTCTTAGCTATGATAGTGGAATCATTTCACATTGTCACCATATAGTGGCATATTGATGCCCTTTTTGCTTTAAAGTGCATGGAAAGCGGGACAACTTGGATAAATCAATCTAATAAATCTGTGTTACCGGGAGGCTCACCCGTTCGTCCATGTCTGCACATATTCGTTGCGCATATTACGCTCTTCCGTTTCACCCATTCGCTACTGAACACGATGCTCTTTTGCTTAATTCGGTCTTGAGGTTATTGTGCGGACGCGCTGGGCAGCTTCTCGTTTGTCCAATGAAGGTATTAAGCTGAAGCATCATCACGTCTGGGTAATAAACATCATTTATTTCGGAATCTGTTTCGGAATCTGTTTTCTTCTGTTATCCTGGTTAAAGAGCGTCAGTAGTATTCTTATATAGTCCGTTGCTGATACTTGGTCATCTAGTTATGCTTCACGAGCTTCACCCAACTACTTGTTACATCCTTCAGCCTTTTTCTGCTGGTATTGACTTTCCAACTCCGCAGTGCGCTTTGCATTCTTTGGTCTAGCTTCGCCTTGCCGGTAAACATGTAAGAGCATGAATATGCCAAAACGAGCACAATGCGACTGAAGTGTACATGGGGCCAGGCCATAATCATGACAAAAAAAACTTTCACTATGATCGGAGTTGGTTTCGACATGTATGGCACGTAATGATTGCCCCCCTTTTTATTTAGTCTGTTACTGTGTTCATCTGTCTACCTTTGTGGGAAACATACAGGGCCCGAGTGCAGTAAGCATCGTGGGGTGCTTGTGTACTTTTTGGGGGTCCCAGGTTTTAGGGTGTAGGTTGTATTCCTCGCAGTAGTAAGTTGCAGCAGTAGCCACTTGTACTTTTGAGAATCGCTCGCAAGAGGGCGTAAGTGGTTTTCGTATAGTTCACGATTTCGTATAGTTCACGGACGGACGCTTCACCCAATGAACTCATCATCATTCACTCCGTGGATATGCTGTAAATATTATGGGGGAAGTTTTTCCTGGGGAAGTTCCAGAATTTTGATTGTCAATTGGAGAATCAGAAGTACGTGCCGTTTACTGAATTTTGGTTGTCTTGGAGAGAGCATTTTCTGCCAGCTAGGATTTAGGATGTTTTAGGTTTCCAGCAGGACTAACGTTGCGAAGTTTGCAGACAATTGCCCTATCCCCGGTTGGTTACTATCTATACATCTCCACCATTGTTTGAGAAATAAGGCAAATGCGGTCAATACAATTATGTAACCCCCTTCATCAATATTAGTCGAATACAACTTGAGAGGGCTGTATGAGCTTCGCCCAGATAAGTGAAGTACGGCCACTGGTCGCCTGTGACTAAAGTAGTCCTGCTCATGCACTCTGTGACGTTCTCTGAAGAAAAAAAAACCGGTTGTGTAGTTGTTGATAACCGGAATACATGCCCATTGGGGCTGACTTGTGCGCAATCGCCTTTGAGGAGGAAATGCCGTTGACTTCAATCGGTCTATCTATTGGAGGGCGAATATATATTTAATGCCCCTATTAGTGCAACATCCCGATTTTCAAAAGCACTGAGGACTGTTTATTTCTTATATGCATCTCTTAACATTAGCCTTCGATAAATGTGGAACAATAGAAGAAAGACATTGTACAAGTACTCTTAGGCATCTACCATTTCAGTATTTTCTTTCCTTTC
The DNA here is from genome assembly GCF_043290135.1 of Rhipicephalus microplus. Classification (NCBI taxonomy): domain Eukaryota; kingdom Metazoa; phylum Arthropoda; class Arachnida; order Ixodida; family Ixodidae; genus Rhipicephalus; species Rhipicephalus microplus. The sequence continues at coordinate 172,645,107 of NC_134705.1, forward strand.
TTTTGCTATCGCTTACATGTGGCTTGTTCTATTGAGAGGATAAAACAGCATGCAATATATTCATTACAATTCATAGTACCACCACAGGCCGCCTTTGCCCAGGAATGTGAGAGTTCCCATCTAGCTTTCGTATCGGAACTGACTACTGGTGCAGGTTTCTGAACAGATTCTTTGTCCGGAAACTTCACCTGTTGTGTTCGTTTACCTTATTTGTTCTCAATTTTCTGGTTACGGCACTGCATAAAAATAAAATGTAGTATGTTTCTCACGTTTTCTTACTTGGCATTCGTTGGTGCTTGGCCAGTCGAGGGCTTCTCTGCTGCCTTGACTGGTACGTCAAGTCCGAGGGCTCACACGGCGTTGCTTTACAACTCATTCATAAAATAGTAGTCTAGACATTGGAACGACACACTAAAGATGCTCACAAGATGGAAATCCAAACAAAGCAGAAGAGAAAGGCTTCAAGAGATGAATGTCCAACACTGCAGGCTGCAGGAGTTGTTTAGACAAACGGTTATACCTTCATGGAGAAGGGTGAGGGGTGACTTGGACAAGACTGCCTGCCAAAATATCAGTTTAAGCACAATAGTTTTTGTCCTATGTACCCCTTCGTGTGGAAATGTCCGTTTCTCCAACTTTTGTCTAATGTACTATAATTTTACATGTTTGGTGGGTGAGCTTACAGCTCAACATGCAGATGCGATCTCATCATTTTTGACCTCTCTGCCATGATGAGGTCTGGTATCCAACGATGGTTGCTTGTCAAGCAGTAAAAAACCTGTTTTAGTACTACGCCCGCAAATTATGAGTATTCATAAACGCCATGTTTGATGTCACACAGCTCTTTGTGCCTGCTGAAACTATCAAACTGATCATCTTGGGTGGGAGAGCAAAAATGATGTTGGTTCAAATATTCGCAAGGATTTGAAGTTCGTAACTATACAATGTTAATGGTGTTTACAGTAGTTGAGAAGCAGGTTTGTGAGAAGCAGAATGGTGTTTACAGAAGTTGATAAGCAGCTTCGCCTCTCATTCGTACTGGATGTTACCAATCAGGAGCGCCACCATCGGAAGAGGTAGCTGCCCCCTAATATTACTGCCAGCCTCCCCTTACCACACCCCCCCCCCAAAAAAAAACATGGCTCAAAATACAAAATAAGTTCCGCAACTACCAGTCTCCACCTCCACTCCCCCTCCCCCCAAATTAACTCGCTTGAAGTGGGTTTTCCCACCCACACGATAAAAATATTCTCTTGTCGTTCTGGTAAAGAATTAACCATAATTCATCTTTCGCGTAACATGAAATGACAAGAATTTTAGTGTAGTCCTGAGCAAATAAAACTTAGTGGAGCCGCGAACCCCCCCCCCCCCTTAATCAAGTCGGTGACGCCGTCCTCGAGGAAACCAGAAAACAAAGTTCCGTCTACATGGAGTTGAGTATAAAGAACAACAACAAAAATAAAATATTGGATCACTATGTCGTGCACATGTGCTCTATTCTGGCACCCACTAATTTGTGAAGCGCGAATATTTGCACTGAAATTCATTTACGCTTCTTTCAAGTATTGCTATTAGCAAGGTACAGCCTAGCACATTTGCACTTGATCTCTTTCATTGCCTGGGAGACGCAGGTGAATCTCTTTTTTTTATAGCCCAGCGGTAGTAAGCCCTAACCTCACGTACGCGTTACGACGCGTCCGCGTGTGGTGCGTGGATTTGGCGTCGCATCGTGTTTCTATACGAAGGCACAGGGTGCACATGGGAAGCTTGCACGCCGTGCACGAGCTAAAGCGTCTTAACGCGTATGAGAGGCCAGCCTGTGCCGTAATAGTAGGCACCCGCCAGGTAATACAAGAAAGTACACTGGCTGATCTAGCAGGGCAGGCGATCACGCTGTCACCGATCAGGTGTGAGTGCATGCACTTCAGATCAATAGTATTAGAGTCAGCAATTGAGAGATAGAAACAGAGATCCTACGCTTCCGAATACTTTAAGTAATGCAGCCGAGCCAGAACTGACTGGGATGGGCCGTGTGCCAAGAACCAGGAACACTAGAACACATGATAGGAGTATGTAACTTCAACCAAAAAATCACCCTGCACCGCTCCCCTCTCACCTCACTCTTTACATGCTCCCCCAACCTTTCCCGCCCCTTAGAGAGTAATCGAAGATCTTGCTTTGAATTCCCGCCCTGAAAGACCAGCTACTGCTCCTTACGAGGGACCAGGCGGCTAGAAACGCATTTGGATTCCCGTGAAGAGGAGACCGCTTCCTTCTGGCGCATTCGCCGGAGAGTTCATTGATAAAGTTTTTCATTCCTTCATTTAAATCTATGCTGGCGTATTGAAGAAATCAGACGAGCTCGCTGGACACCGTATAGACGTCACCGTGTGAAATACGCAGTGTTGTGTGAAGTGGAGGCTCCGAAATGCAAGTTCACGAAGCCGAGGCCACACGGTAAGAAAGGGTTCATGGTACTACTGAGGGCACCAAGGGTCACTTCAAGGAATGCCGCAAGGGGATCATCACGCATGGACAGCTTCGTTGTACGGCCATTTCCACGCTACAAATGTGCCGTAGACTTTTTTGCTCTGCATCTCTCTCTCTTTCGAGTCGTGGGTAAAAGTGCAGCACGGTTAAGCTATAGCACGTCTGCTGCAATTAAAAACAGTTGCAGAAGCCGTGGTGCCTCCCGTCCAGTCCACTCAGGTCGCCCGTACAGTAACGCAAGACGCACAAAGACGCTGCAGGAAGCATTATTATTATTATATTATTTCAATCACCGGTACGGTGCAGTTACCTGGCTTACTGGCGTTCGTGCTCTGCAGATGCCGGCGTGTAGCTTAGCGCTTAAGACGCTTGCCTTTTGACCGAAGAAGATAGGTTCGACTCCCAACACCGCATGAGAGTGTTTTTTTTTTATTAAGCAATAAACAGTACCATAGTTGTTTATTGTTTATTTACGTTCTAAGTGACATAAACACGCACAGACACGCAATTTTGGTCGTTCATTTTATTGCGTGCTGACGCTCTATACAACATCGCTGCAGAATGATAGACGACTCCCCAAGGTTCAAGCATACCAAAAGAATGCGACACGCGCCCATTTCGTTTGATCAAGGAAACGTCCGACCATTTACCGCCTTGCTTAGGGCCATCAGGACAATGGTGTTTACAATGAGAGAAACATGAGGCAACGGTTCCCCTGATGTGCTGGCTTCTCGCAATAGATTGTCGAAACTAGTAAAAAAGTTGAGGCACATATTACCCCTAATAAGGCTCCCCTTGTGTCTGACGTCAAACCTTTTGACGTGGATGTACTGTACGATTGTACCAAGCTACATTTTCTTCTGAGAAGTTGGCTTCCCTGCAACGCATTGTCAAAATCAGTGAAAAAAGTTAGGGATCTTATCACACCGGATAAGGCTCAACTCTTATCTGACGTCACGCCTTGTCACGTGGGCGTATTGTACGTATGTACCGAGCGACATTTTCTTCTGAGAAATTGGGTTCCTCGCAATGCATGGTCAAAACCAGCAAAAAGTGTTGAAGTTCTTATCACTCCTGATAAGACTAAACATTTGTCTGACGTCACGCCTTGTCCCGTAGGCGTACTGTACGTTTCTTCCGTGCTAAAGTTCCCCTGAGAAGTTGTCTTTCCCGCAATGCATGGTCAAAACCAGCGAACAAAGTTGCGGCCCTTATCGCCCGCGATAAGGCTCAACTTTTGTCTGACGTCGCGCCTTGACACGTGGGCGTACTGGAAGTTTGTTTGGAGCTAGACTTTCCCAGGAGAAGTTGGCTTCCCGCAATGCATAGACAAAACCAGTGAAAAACTTTGAGCCGCTTATCACTCTTGATAAGGCTCAATTTTTGTTTGACCTCACGCCTTGTCACGTGGGCGTACGGTACGTTTGTACCGAGCTAAAGGCTCCATTGAGAAGTAAGCTTCCCCCAATGCATGGTCAAAGCCAGGAAAAAAATTTCAGGTTCTTATCACCCCTGATACGGCTCAACTGTTCTCGAACGGCCCGTCTTGCCACGTGGGCACCCTTCACCGGCAGGTGTGACGTCAGACAAAATTTGGGCTTTATCAAGGGTGATAAGGGCATAAACTTTTTTCGCTAGCTTCGACCATGCATTGCGAAAAAGCCAACTTTTCAGGGGACACTTTAGCTTGGTAGAAACGTACAGGACGCCCATGTGACAAGGCATGACGTCAGACAAAAGTTAATCCTTATCAGAGGTGATAAGGGCCTCAACTTTTTTCGCAGGTTTTGACCATGCCTTGCGGGGAATACAACTTTTCAGTAGAACCTTCAGCTCGAAACAAACGTATGGTGCGCCCGAGTAACAAGGCGTGACGTAAGATAAAAGTTTAGCCTTATCGGGAGTGATAAGGGCCTCAACTTTTTTCGCTGGTTTTGACCAGGCATTACGGGCAAGCCAACAATTCAGGGTACAATTTAGCTCAGTACAAACGTACAGTATGCCCACATGACAAGACGTGATATCAGACAAAAGTTGAGCCTTATCAACGGTGATAAGCACCTCAAAATTTTTCGCTGGCTTTGACCATGCATAGGGGGAAGCTTACTTCTCAGGGGAACCTTTAGCTCGGTATAAACGTACGGTGCGCCCACGTGACAAGGTATGAGGTCCGACAAAAGTTGAGCCTTATCAAGAGTGATAAGCGGCTCAAAGTTTTTCACTGGTTTTGACCATGCATTGCGGGAAGCCAACTTTTCAGGGCAACCTTGAGCTCGAAACAGAAGTATGGTATGCCCACGTGACAAAGCGTGAGGTCAGACAAAAGTTTGGCTTTATCGGGCGTGATAATGCCTCCACTTTTGTCGCTGGTTTTGACCACGCATTGCTAAGAAGCCAACTTCTCGGGAGACCTTAGCTCGGAACAAACTTACAGTACGCCACGTGTCAAAGCGTGACGTGCGACAAAAGTTGAGCCTTATCGTGGGCGATAAGGGCCTCAACTTTTTTCGCTAGTTTTGACCATACATTACGGGGAAGCCAGCACATCAGGGGAATCCTTGCCTCATGTTTATTCTAATATAAACACTCTTGCCCCGATGGCCCTAAACAAGGGGGTATGGTCGGACGTTTGCTTGATCAAACGAAATGCGCGCGTTGTCGCATTCTTTCGCTACGCTTAAAACCTTGCGGAATTGTCTATCGTTATGCAGCGATGATGTATAGAGCGTTAACATGTAATGCAATCAACAATTAAAATTGAGTGTCTGTGTGTGTTTGTCACCTAGAACGGATGTAAACAATAAAAAACTATGGTACTGTTTATTGTTTAATAAAAAAACTCTCATGCGGTGTTGGGAGTCGAACCTAGCTTCTCCAGTCAAAAGGCAAGCGTCTTACGCGCTAAGCTACACGCCGGCATCTGCAGAGCACGAACGCCAGTAAGCCAGGTAACTGCACCGTACCGGTGATTGAATTAATATAATAATAATGCTTTCTGCGGCGTCTTTGTGCGCCTTGCGTTACTGTACGGGTGACGTGAATGGTCTGGACGGAATGCACCGTGGTTTCTGCCTTTGTCTTTGCAGTAGACGTGCTATAGCTTAACCGTGCTGCACTTTTACCCTTGACTCGAAAGAGAAAGATGCAGAGCAAGAAAGTCTACGGCCCATTCGTAGCGTGGAAATGGCCGTACAACGAAGCTGTCCATGCGTGATGATCCTCTTGCGGCATTCCTTGCAGCGACCCTTGGTGCCCTCAGTAGTACCATGAACCCTTTCTTACCGTGTGGCCTCGGCTTCGTGAACTTGCATTTCGGAGCCTCCACTTCACACAACACTGCGTATTTCACACGGTGACGTCTATACGGTGTCCAGCGAGCTCGTCTGATTTCTTCAATACGCCGGCATAGATTTAAATGAAGGAGTGAAAAGCTTTATCAATTAACACTCCGGCGAACGCGCCAGAAGGAAGCGGTCTCCTCTTCACGGGAATCCAAATGCGTTTCTAGCCGCCTGGTCCCTCGTAAGGAGCAGTAGCTGGTCTTTCAGGGCGGGAATTCAAAGCAAGATCTTCGATTGCTCTCTAAGGGGCAGGAAAGGGTGGGGGAGCATGTTAGGAGTGGGGAGACAGGGGAGTGGTGCCGGGTGATTTTCGTTGAAGTTACATACTCCTATCATGTGTTCTAGTGTTCCTGGTTCTTGGAACACGGCGCATTCCAGTCCGTTCTGGTTCGGCTGCTTTACTTAAAGTATTCGGAAGCGTAGGATCTCTGTTTCTATATCTCAATTGCTCCCTTTAAAACTATGGATCTGAAGTGCATGCACTTACACCTGATCGGTGACAGCGAGATCGCCTGCCCTGCTGGATCAGCCAGAGTACTTGCTTGTAATACTTGGTGTGCACCGACTATTACGGCACAGGCTGGCCTCACATACTCGGCACGACGCTTTAGCGCGTGCACGGCGTGCAAGCTTTCCATGAGCCCCCTGTCCCTTCGTATAGGAACACGATGTGACGCCTAATCCACACGCCACAGTTGCGGACGCGTTGCAACGCGTACGTGAGCTTAGGGCTTAAGACCGCTGTGCTGTAAAAAAAGATTCACCTCTGTTTCCCAAGCAATGAAAGAGATTAACTGCAAATGTGCTAGATTGTGCTTGCTAATTGCGATATTTTGAAGGAAGCATAAATTTATATCAGTGCAAATACTTACACTTCACAAGTTAGTGGGTGCCAGAGTACAACATAGGACAAAGTGAACCTGTATACTATTTTAGATGCGGAGCATCTTATACTCGCGCCTTGTAGTGCGCCGTCCGCGTCGTCCGCGCCGTCCACACCGCTTCTCGAACATTCGACAGCTGACGCGCGCGCATGCGCCGTCGCCCACTCTTCCACCATCTGTGCATCCCTCCCTCCTCTACACACCGCGCGCGCTTCACTCCTCCACCATCTGTGCACCCTTCCTCCTCTACACACCGCGTTCGACATCTACAATTCTCCTGATTCTCCAGTGGACGCGCATGTGGCGTCGCGCTTCGAGAACATTCAACAGCTGACAGTGCATGCGCCATCGTGCTGTATATATACTCAAGGTCGGCGCTCGCTCGCTCAGTTGCCGCTCGTCGGTTGGTTTGTACGGCGAGTCGACGTCCAAGGTCGCGGTGAAATGAATTCCAACGAATCCACAAACACAATGATCGACGTCCCTTCGACCAGCGCCGCCCTTTCGCATACGTGTGTACGTGTTCACTCATTTAACACCCCCTCCTACAACCACGTTAACCAATTTAGCCATCGACCCAAGTAAGTCGCAATTTAACACCCCATTTCACAACCACGTTAACCAATTTAGCCATCCACCCAAGTAAGTCGCACTTTAACACCCCGTTAACCAATTATATGGTCCGCATCCTCCTCAGTGTTCCCCCGAGGGAAGCTGCGGGCAATTTTTTTTGTTGTGGTTGTTTACACTCAACTCCATCCAGGGGGAACTTCGTTTTATGGTTTCCTCAAGGGCGGCGTCACCGACTTGTTTGAGGGGAGGGGGGTTCGGCTCCTCTAAGTATTATTTGCTCAGGACTACACTAAAATCCTTGTCATGCCATGTTACGCGAAGGAAGAATTATGGTTAATTCTTTACCGGGATGACAAGAGGATATTTTTTATTGGGTGGGTGAGAAATCCACATCAAGCGAGTTCATTAAGTGGGAGGGGAGGGAGGGGGGAGTGGAGATTGGTAGTTGGGCAACTTATTCTGTGTTTTGGGGGGGAAGGCAAGGGGAGGCAGGCAGTAATATTAGGGGGCAGCTACCCTTCCGATGACGGCGCCCCTGATTGGTAACATCCAGTAAGAATGAGAGGCGGAGCTGCTTCTCAACTACTGTAAACACCATTAACATTGTATCGTTAAGAATTTTAGATCCTTGCGAATATTTGAACCAACATCACTTTTTCTCTCACACCCAAGATGATCACCTCGATAGTTTCAGCAGGCAGAAAGAGCTCTGCGACATCAAATATTGCGTTCCTGAATACTCTCAATTTGCGGGCGTAGTCTAAAAACAGGTTTTTTTACTGCTTGACAAGCAACCATTGTTGGATACCAAATCTCATCATGGCAGAGATGTTAAAAATAAGTTGTAGCAACTCTGTGTGCGCCATGTGGCTTGACGTACCATTCAAGGCAGCAGAGAAGCCCTCGACTGGCCGAGCACCAACCAACGCCAAGTAAGAAAATTTAACACACATACTGCATTTTATTTTTATGTAGTGCTGTATCTGCAAGATTAAGAACAAATAAGGTAAACGAACACAACAGATGAAGTTCCCGGACAAAGAATATGTTCAGACACCTGCACGTGAAGTCTGGTGCGATACGAAAGCTAGATGGGAACTCTCACTTTACTGGGCAAAGGCAACCTGTGGTGGTACTAAGAATTTGAATGAATATATTGCATGCCGTTTTATGCTCTCAATGGAACAAGCTACTTGTAAGCGATAGCGAAAGAAAGAAAAAAATACTGAAATGGTAGATGCCTAAAAGTACTTTTACAATGTCTTTCTTCTGTTGCTCCACATTTATCAACTGGTAATGGTAAGAGCTGCATATAAGAAATAAACAGTCCTCAGTACTTTTGAAAATCGAGATGTTTCACTAATAGGGGCATTGAATATATATTCCCCTCTACTGTATAGACCGATTGAAGTCAACAGCATTTCCTCCTCAAAGGCGATTGCGCACAAGTCAGCACCAATGAGCATGTACTCCGGTTATCGACAACTACACAACCGGTTTTTTTTTCTTTACAGAACGTCACATAGTGCACGTGTAAGACTACTTTAGTCACAGGTGACCGGTGGCCGTACTTCACTTATCTGGGCGAGGCTCATACAGCCCTCTCAAGTTGTATTCGACTAATATTGATGAAGGGAGTTACAAAATTGTATTCACCGCATTTATCTTTATTTCTCAGACAATAGCGGAGATGTATAGATAGATAGTAACGACCGAATAGGGCAAATGTCTGCTAATTTCGCAAGGTTAGTCCTGCTGGCAACCTAAAGCATCCTAAATCCTAGCTGGCAAAAAATGCTCCCTCCGAGACAACCAAAATTCAGTAAACAGCACGTACTTTTGATTTTCCAAGTGACAATCAATATTCTGGAACATCCCCAGGAAACCCCCCCCCCCCATAAAATTTACAGCATATCCACGGAGTGAACGATGATGAGTCCATTGGGCGAAGCGTCCATCCGTGAACTATACGAATTCGTCAACTATGCTAAAACGACTAACGCCATCTAGTTGTAATATAAACAAGGACATACAGACAACGCCATCTAGCGAGCGATTCTCAAAAGTAGAAGTGGCTACTACTGCAACGTACTACTTCAAAGAATACAACCTACACCCTAAAAACCATGACCCCCCAAAAAGTACGCACGCACCCCACGATGCTTACTGTACTCGCGCCCTGTATGTTTTCTACAAAGGTATACACATGAACACAGTAACATACTCAATAAAAGGGGCAAGCATTACGTGCCATACATGTCGAAACCGACTCCCATCATAGTGAAGGTATTTTTCTGTTTGCCATGATTGTGACCCGGCCCCATGTACCCTCCAGTCGCATTGTGCTCTTTTTGGCATATTGATGCTCTTACATGTTTACCGCCACGGTGAAGCAAGACCAAAGCACCCAAAGCGCGCTGCGGAGTTCAAAGTCTATACCAGCAGAAACAGACTGAAGGATGTAACAGGTAGTTGGGTAAAGCTCGTGGACCATAACTATATGACCAAGTCTTATGACTGGACTATACGAATGCTGCGGACGCTCTTTAACCAGGATAACAGAAGAAAACAGATTCCAAAGAAATTAAGTCTATTGCCAAGACGTGACGATGCTTCAGCTTATTTGGACAAACTAGAACCTGCCGAGTGGGTCCGCAGAATAACCTCAAGACCAAAGCAAAGAAGAACCGAGTTCAGTAGTGAATAGGCGAAATGGAAGGGCGTAAGATGCGCAACGAACACGTGCAAATATATGTACGCACGAGGGGAGCCTCCCGGTAAGACAGATTGATTGGATGGAATTAGCCAAGTTGCCCAGCTTTCCATGGCGTTTAAAGCAAAAGAGCATCAATATGCCACTACAAGGCACAATGTGAAATGATGCCTCTATCATGGCTACGAAAAACTTGCAAACAGGCTGACCAATTTCACTGCGCTCCTATATAGCGGTGAACTACGAGCATGGCAAAATGATGCACCAAACGTTACGCTTGGGCAACTTCACAATACGAGTCCAACATTATGACGGTAAAAACACTATATTCTCTGTATGGCGACCGAACAGCGTAACACTTAAAGGTGTGACATGATTTGCAAGCCATGATATTATCCATGGAAATGCACCACACGATAACACTGACGTACACCGACGTGAGGATGTTTCACATAATTCACGGGTCCCGGAGTGGATCCGGAGATGGCTGGCATGTTCTACTAGGGCAAGGTGAGATACAGTCTGTCACCCACTCTTCATCCGCCATTGGTCACAGTGCAGCGATGAGCAGCAACACAGAAGGGAGTCTCTTAACGAAGTGAAGGCAGACGGGCAGGCCAATGGATAGGCCGTGCTGCATGACGCATTCCCCTGAAGGCAAGCAAGAGGCAGGACTTCGAAGACAACTCGTTGTGGACGAAGGGATCGCATGGCCACAGGTTTCCACAGATAATCCACTGAATGATAGTGAAGGTCCAGAAGCTGTAAGGATGCCAAGAATTCTTGTTTATGTGTTGTACACATACACAATGTGCGCATGGTAAGGCAATATCATCAGGAACACAATATTTGAGACAATGTCGAGTTTCTGCTCGTCTAGCCTACAAGCTGCCTAAATAAATTGACGAAAAAGGGGCCTTTTTCTGTAAGTGGTAGAGAATCGGACGTGATATACGGAACTTGGGGGTTCGAATACCATGGACAGAAGGGAGATGTTACGTAATCTGGTTCGCACCTTTTCTTATTGAAATAGAAAATAAACGAAGGAGTTGTCACCGTTACTTTGAAATAGCTAACCCTTCCACTTGATTGTTACAAATAAAGACGAAGGCTACACGGTCTTCATTGCTTTCCTTGGACTGATTCTCCAATTTATTTGGTTGCCTCAAAGAAGTGAGCCTGATAAACCAATTCCTCTTTTGTTCATTCGAAACGGGAAGCTCGCCATGTGGTAGAGTTATCAGCCTAAGTTATCACACGAGCTTTTATTTGTAATCATCCGTCTCGAGCCAAATTTTTGTGAAATCCTCAGGTAAAATCGTTCCATATGTCACCTTGCGAACAAGTGGCGCTTGCTAACGCTTCTAGGGATTAGATGCACAGACACCCAAATCGACGGTGACACTCACTCAAGTTCGATTGGTACAGCGTTAGACGTGTACATTGAAAGTTGTGGGATGACATCCCAAAGATGGATTGGGTGCCTTTTCGTGCCCTTTAGTTCCTTTTAATTTAAAATATTACCCTGCGTTAGAGGAAATAAGTTCACCTATGCATTCCTTGGCTTAGTTGTCTGTTCGTTCATTTGGTAAGGTACACATAAAAGAAGTTCACAGTGGACACTACTGAAAGCGAAATGTTTTAGCAACAGTAACTATTTTCAGCCTTTGAAAACTCTCATCTTACACGAGTTAGCTGTTTAAATTCAGTTCCGCGTCAGAGTTCATGTTCTATAAGCATGCCTCCAGGTGCACCAGTCTGCTCAGCTTGGACGACATAGTTCAGCGATTTAATTACCCGTTAAATGTATTTCACATGAGCGATTGCACCCATGAAACACTAAGTACAATGATATTTGCGAGAACATGCAGTGTTTGTAATCTCATCTGCAGGAAAAAAGAATGTATTAGCACGTGACTTGATCACATGTACACACAATTAAAATTGCTGGAGCAGAGCAAGGTAATAAACTAGTTAGTGCAGGTGTAGAAAAACGGTCCGTAAAGTAGGTAGAATAGGTCTGTTAAATTAATTGATTCGATCTGATCAACACATACTAAAATTCTTAAATCAGTCTGCTGGGCATGCCACGCCGTGGTGGTCTAGTGGCTAAGGTACTCGGCTGCTGACCCGCAGGTCGTGGGTTCGAATTCCGGCTGCAGCGGCTGCATTTCCGATGGAGGCGAAAATGTAGGCCCATGTGCTCAGATTTGGGTGCACGTTAAAGAACCCCAGGTGGTCGAAATTTCCGGAGCTCTCCACTACGGCGTCTCTATTAATCATATGGTGGTTTTAGGACGTTAAACCCCACAAATTATCAGTCTGCTGGGCATAAATGAGCCACTGTCAACGCGATTACCACGTTTCAAGGGCTTTCCGAAAGTGAGGTGCCATGAATTCTATTAGGTGTCGCACACCGACCTGTTAACTGGTGGGAGCGTCGTTGAATCGGGCCTATCCGTCAGGGATTCATCGGCTATTATGCGATCCCGGCAGGCTTCTTCCCGAAGTTCAAGTCTGAAAGGTCAATTGGAATGTTTGTCTCACCATTTCGTAGGCTGTCACTCTGTTATCAGTTAAGATAGCCGACTTAAAGAGCCTTTTTTAATAGGGAATCGCACTGGTAACACTGTACCCTTGCCCAACGAAACCATTTTATAATTTGTGTTGATACCGGCCTATTTGATCGATTACTCTTTCACCAGACTCACTCACATTATCTCAAGGGCATACCGGGTGGATATAAATGGGACAGTGGGCACAGATATGCAAGCACATTGACATCTTTCTCCTGACACACGCGCATGCTTTCGAAATTTATTACCCGTGTGAGAGTGAACAACTGGGCCCCTCCACTCTTCGCCCCCTGAAGGGGAGCCCTGTGCATGCCAATGAGTAGGTTGTTCAAGCTTAGCGGTATTCGCAATGTAATATCGCCAACACTACGACAGTAAACGCAAGAGAACGTGGTGGATAGCCTCGAACGCCACATACTCGTATAGCACTGTCATGCAGAAATAGTGGAAACGGCGATGGTTTCTCGAGAATCGTTACGCCAACCACAGGTTCACTTTTGGGGTGTGCGAAACGAGACAAGAGCTTGACAGTGCAGCGCCTACTCGTGCGCAGCAAGGTGCCACTTTTTAAAGTTCACTTCGCTGTATACCAAGTTTTTTTTATTATTCTTGCAAGGCATGCACGCCCGTGCATGCACGCAAAAGACTAAGCGCGACCTTTTGTGCAGAGCTGAAGATAGCATCTTGGTAGGAAGCGCAGCCACTATCACACAGAAGACACAACACAAGCGCTTAACTTCAACTAAACGTTTATTGCAAACATCATACTTTCTAAAGGGGGTGAAAGAGAAAGAAAAAAATTTTTTTCTATAGGCTGTGTAACGTTGAGATCATGCTACACCAATAACCCCAACGCTCGGCGTTAGTGCACTGTAACAAGCCTTACGGGCTAGTAACTGGACTATTTGTGTATTAGCCTCTAGCCATGAAAGAGTACTAACGCCAAACTTGGGCGTGATTAAGTCAATCAAGTGTATTTGCCAAGAACAGAAGCAAGTAGCGCTAGACAAGACAAAACTACAGGCAGTCAGCGCCCTGTCTGTTGATCTGTCAATGGCACTTGAATACTGCCCGTTCCCGAATTGATTAACGAACAGCCCAGTTAGATGCACTAAGGCATTTACCGAGTACCTAATGTTTTCAATGAGCTAGGTTTTCTCAACGTGCCATCTATAACGGAGAACATGAGTTCTTTCATAAAATATGTTCACCTGCCATTGCTGCAATTATAACCGCAACGCCTGCGCTTTAGCACGTACCAGCACAACGCCGGAACTGTCAAGTCACTATGGTGGGTGTTGGGTATACGGTCATATTCCGGCATGCCTGTGGTCATCTTCTCAGATTGATTGATTGATATGTGGAGTTTACGTCCCAAAACCACCAAATGATTATGAGATACGCCGTAGTGGAGGGCTCCGGAAATTTCAACCTCCTGGGGTTCTTTAACATGCACGCAAATCTGAGCACATGGGCCTACAACATTCCCGTCTCCATCGGAAATGCAGCCGCCGCAGCCGGGATTCGATCCCGCGACCTGCGGGTCCGCAGCCGAGTACCTTAGCCACTAGACCACCGCAGTGAGGTCACCTTCTCGGAGAACCATCAGAAATTAAATCAGCTAGAAGCAGTTATTTTGTGTTCAAAAGCACTAGTGGAGATATGAGAAAATGCTTACTTGATGAATTGCCGCGAGGATGCCCACCAAGCAATCTTCTGCCAAAGTGGCACATGGTGTGTTGCGATGACAGAGCTGAGGAGAATCTCAATGAACTCGTTTATCCCTCGAGTCTCAACGTACACACTCGGACGCGAGTGGTGTTTTGCCGGTTCATGGGTCTACTAGCCAAGAAAGAGCATGATAAAGGAACACCGAGCGGAGCTCTAGCTCGTATGCAATAATGTTGAAAGGCTACGCACACAAACAATGACATAAGAGCAGTCAAAACACTAATGCCGATATCAATACTGCCCAACGAAAACCTTCTACATCCCCGTCTTTACGTATTCTTTATTCGCTGCGTAAGACTACAGCCAACCACACTAGCGAAGGCACGGCTTTTTTCGATGGCTCCACAAGCGAGCCACATTCTAACTACAATGGCAAATGTATGGCTTGCTTGCTCTAAATGCATTCAACCGAAAACAAATCGCACACAAATCTTCAATATATGATTTATGCAAAGAAAAATGATGACGGGCTGCCGAGCAATTAAATAATTATTCGTTAGGTATAATCACTACCTCAACAAAGCCGATGTCTTTCCTGGAATGTAATGTCGAATGCGTTGGAAATTATTAGACAATTTTGCCATTTCCAGGCAGTTGGTTCCCATTAGTGCGGGAATAGTGTCGAATAAGAACTCGTCAAAAATAAAAAAGGGGAACCTTAAATGTTCCTGTTTGTTAATCACAACATCAGAACTAACTCACAAGAGGCATAGAAAGCATATATAGGGGATGGTATTTATATTAACTATGATATAAATCTGGAAAAAGTAAACAAAAACAATTCGCAGCTGGCAGAGATTGAACTCGCGGCCTTCAAATAATGCGTTCAATCTTCTACCAAATGAGTTACAGCGGAAAACATCCTGTCGTTCACATTATAGATTAGATATATGCATAAAAACCTGGAAGCGTTAGTTAGCGCCGCTGATAGCTGCGACGCAGGTGTGGAAAACTTGCTTCCTGCTGGCATAGCAAAGCACGCGTGTTGTTCACGAACTGGCAGCTGGCCTATAGAATCCCTCGTATACTAGCATGAGACATCCAGTCTATCAAAACAAGACTTGCTACGAACGAAATTAGCAACTTATGGGATCATTTTTCTATGTTAGTCACAACATGAATTAAAACAAACTAATTAGACTCGCTCTAACAGCGACACGCAAGAGCCGTAAATTTATAGGAAGAGACATTGAAGACCTTAGTTCTGAGATTGCTGTTAGCGTATGTGCACAACACTGTAGAAAATCTCATTTCACCCCGCCGTGGTGGTCTAGTGGCTAAGGTACTCGGCTGCTGACCCGCAGGTCGTGGGTTCGAATCCCGGCTGATTGAGATTCGTATCTCAATACGTCAAGAACAGCGTGTTTACAGCAGCGTTCCCGCGCTAGCCTCTGTGCACCGCCGGATACTTTGGAATCAATATGGCCGCCAGGCGGCGCGGAATCTTTAAAAAGCTTATGCTACCTAAAGGTAACATATACAGTAACTCTACAAAAGCTGGCTCGCCATGGAGGCGGAGGCGCGCGCACATCGAGCGCCTCCAGACAGAAGACTATCTTCTTTCTACTACATTTGCAGCGAAGCACGCAAATACGCGGCCAATTTTATGCAAAGTATGTGTACATATCTGTACTGTGATGTACAGTATACACTCACGCACGGAAACATAACAGTTCGGGGCTAAGTAACATGCATACATTCGTTTTACCTATTTTCATTTCCAGTCACCTAGCGTAGTTTCGACTCTCACGCGTACATCAGTGCCAACGTTGTCTTCAGAGAGCATTATAAAACTGAGGGGCGTGAAAATACGGCACACAAGGACAGGCGACGCGTCGCCGTCTGTACCCTTCATTTCCTGGCGTGCCGTATTTTCACGCCTCTCAGTTGACAATGAACCAAAACCGACTCGCCCAATTTTACCGATTTCAGGGACCAGATTTGTCACGACATGACGTGATTACTTCGAGCACTTGCGCCCCGTCACTATGCTGATATTTTATTTATTTATTTATTTATTTATTTATTTATTCAAAATACCTTACAGACCCAACAGGGCATTGTGTAAGGGGAGCGTAAAGGGAATACATACATGAATTGGTACACTTTCCACACAAACAATAACATAAACTAAATGTCAATTACTATATAAATCCTAACAGGAATAAGAATGAGAAAATATTAATAATAATTTTAATAGGAATAGAACGGCATTGAACATCAGATGAGTATACGCGCGAGATAATGATTTAAAACAAGCTAAAAAAATAAGCACAAATTGTGAAAACACTTTCCATTATTCAAAAGAAAACATATCACTGAATAAAACACAACAGAACTGAATGGCATGTTAATATTCAAACCATCAAACAAAATAAGTTCAAAGTAAGAGAAAAAAAAGCGAGATACTAGTAGTGGATAAACGCGTAGGTGCCGATTTTGATATGAATAAAACGTGCAGTTAATCTTGTAAATGGGTGAGTAAAAGGTGCCGGAATTTTGATGTCAAGTTTGAATCCGGGAGCACTGTACAAAACGATAGGTAGAATTCACAGAGTGAGTGCCATGAACCTCTCCTCGATGGCGTCTCGCGCTAAGTTGCTCGTTTCGAAACAGTGCAAGAAACCACGAAACAAGCTGCAAGAAGAAAAACGCCACCGGCCGATTTTACGCATACATAATTCACGTCGCGTGCTTCCTATACAGCTATCGTGCGTCATCGTCGTGATCTGACGGGACGCGAATAAAGGTTGAAGAAACGCGCAAGGTGAAAATAAGGGCTGCAGCGCGAGCACGAAGGTGCTAGAAGAAACAGACGAAAGGCGAGGCACGGAAGGCAAAGAGGACAACACGAGCGCTGTCAAAAATCAAACAGAAACAAGAAAAGGCAGGAGGAAATAAAGAGCGAAAAAGAGTTGCAGTCATCCCATATTTCCACAATATATCTCATGGTTTGAAGAAGGTAGGCTCGAGATATGCTGTGGATGTAGTTTTATCAGCCCCGTGCAAAGTAAGCCAGATTTGTAGAATGACGGATGAGCGACTTAGTGGAATCACCAAAAAAAGTTGGACATGCGCCGTAAAACACATAAATAAATTTTTAAATTGCGCAGTTGGTGTTGTTTACATGCTTCCTTTAACGTGCGGTCGTTGTTATATAGGCCAAACTGGGCGGTGCATCAATAAAAGGTTAGGAGAGCATATGAATAATATATGCAAAGGAATTAGTTCAAACCTTGTTTTGCACTGCAAAAGCTGCGGGTGCCAGCCTCGATTTCCGGGCGTGAGTGTGCTGGCACGCCACATGAACAAGTTAACTCGTGAAATAGCTGAAGCGTATTTTATTAGAAAACATAGTGACGGATGCGTGAGCCAACCTTCGGTGGCCTTGCATGACAAAGAGTTCGCGCTTTTAGATAAGGGTTAGCCATTGTATCATTGTACCTTCTTTTTATCAGACCATTCCCCAGAATATGCCACGTTGAGAAAAAAAAAACATAAAAACAGCGCTCGTGTTGTCCTCTTTGCCTTCCGTGCCTCGCCTTTCGTTTCGCGTTTCTTCTAGCACCTTCGTGCTCGCGCTGCAGCCCTTATTACCATGAATTCAAACCAACTAGCCCAAATCGCCATTCTTCTTCAGCGCAAGGTGAACGTCACTGTCTTCACTATACAACTCCCCCCCCCCCCTTTTTTTGTTGTAAGCAATAATGCAGTTATCACCCATCTGAGACTATATGTTCTCTTGGCCAATCCCCCAGAGTGGGTACGAGCCATGGATTAGAGGATACAAACAAACAAACAAACAAACAAAACGTCACGCGACACCCAAGAAATGCTAAGCTCAATATTTGATAAGTATTGCGTGTTTTTTGTTATATTTGTTTTGTGTGTGTCCTTCACGAGATGCAAGCATTGTTCCAGGAGTTCCAGAGTGTCTCGTGGCAAAGGCCCCGTTCCAGAAGCTCGAGTAGGTCCTACGCCACAGAAGGGGTCAAGTAAAATATACATGAGATATCGCTCGAAGTATCCCTGTTGGGACGCTTTGAAGAGCTGACGCAATGCATGCGGTTGCTGTCGGTCAAAAGATTTTGCATAGGACACAAGGACACTGCCAGCTTGGACCGTCACCCGAATGTTTTCTCGTTTGTTTTTTCCTCTATCTTCGCGTCAGTTAACTAAGTCATGAAACGTAGAAAACAACGACCCAACCGCTTCCATATGTGTGCAACTCCCGTAGCAGTGTTCGTTTGGTTGTTAAACATACGAAACAGCAAGGTTATAACCCAGTATAGTGGCATCGCATCTGTAAAAAAAAACATTCGTGAAATAGTGTGAACCATACTGTTCATGGCTCGCGCTATAGAAATTGTGTATATATACAAAATCAACAGCGTTACCTGTTGGGCGATTTGGTATCCTCGTCAACGTCTGCAGTTTTGTGCCTCTGCTTTTTTTTCCTACTTCAATGACTTCTGTCACCTTTTTCGATTGTAACAATCCATAGCGAAAGCTAAACTGTAAGAATTGATTCGACTTGTAAGTTTAGTTTCACCACTCATAACAGAGAGCTAACATCATAAAACTCGTTATCATTACATCTCGCGTTATCAGCGTCGAAATGGTGCGGACGTCGATACAATTGTAGCCCCCAGACACGCCATGTTTTCGCATTAAGTGCAAGTTAGGGCACTTGAATGCCTCTTTAGCTTTTTTTTTTTCATTCTGTAAGGGCAACTCACCTATTAAGTTAGGAATGACGTGCATGGCACAAACTAATATCGAGATAACACTTCAGTGTTATCTCGATAATTGAGAAAACAGTCCGTGCTGGCTCCATGTGCCCGCAAATACAATCAGCTCTTTTATCTTTCACAGCACATAGCAAGCCTTCCTGTAGTTGCCCGCTTGAACTCTACCGTATCTAACACTTCCGGCTAAACACCACGTGCTGACGAGTAAGAAAGCAACAGGCAGACTCGCGGGTAACAATGGGAATGCGAAAATTCTCGCAAGAAGTGGCGTCGCGTCCGAGATTACATTATGCATAAGCAAGACACGAGAAATAAATAAATAAAGAGGGCACGCAAGCGCAGTCCCGTGAGCATGATAGATGACCTGTCAACTTTTCTGAGGCCCGCTCTGCGCGCCACCTCTGCGCAACGACCCAGTCTCTAAGCTTCAGTGGTCACGTGGTGCACCCGAGATGCGCGCCTGTGTTCAAAGTGACTCGCGTATTTTTTCCCACGACGTCGAATCATGAATGTCGACCGTGTGGCCGATTACCGAACGCAGCTTGTTTCACGTAGCGCCACAAAGCAGGCGCAAAGTCCGAACGAAATGGAGCTCAAGAGACAAAAGAACAGGAAAGTCAAACGCCTGGGCTACACATTCGTAACGACGAGCTGTGTTAGCTCTGGATACCAAATACCGTGCACCAGCCTCATCTGAGTGATGTCGTGGGGCAAGGAATGGTTGTGTAATAGGATTCAATGCCACGGTTGCGTGCGTACGTCTCTATTTGGAAGGCGAGGCAATCCGCGGAACGTCCTGTATAGCAGACGACGTCGTTGTCGTCTGCTCAGTGGAGCGCGGAGTCTTGCGAGCAATGGCTGCCGCGCCTACGGCGCCGCCACCGGGGAAGCCTTACGACAATGGCGGTCGCACGTCCGGGACGGGGCGAAGCGGACTGGAACAGCGCTTGTCCTTTCTTCGCGCCAGCCCAGTTGAATCCGTGCACACATGACACACGCTCCGTGTGCTTGGCGTGAGGCGAGATGCCCTACAATAACCGACTGAAGACGGCACCTTTCTTCTTTTCTTTTTTCTTTCTTTCGTGCCATGACCAGAAGAGACACGCAAGCAGGTACGCACTCGCAAGTCTACACTGACGCTAGTGGAGGTGGCGTAGTGGTCTCCCTGACGGAGTCTGCTGTGTGAAACCAAGAGAACGCGTCGAAGTCGACGCCGCACATGACGTGAGATCGGGTAACAGATAGGATCCCTGCTGAAGGAGCAAGTTGTAACAGTGTCGGATGAAACCAGTGCGCTGAGCGGGACTTCGCCGCGCGAGGATCGCCGCTACCGTCATTCATAATTATTCCAAGGTGAGTGGCTCGAAAAGTTTTCTGTGTATTTTTCGAATCAATCGCGAGTCCTTCATGCTGACTTATTGAGCCTTGCTTTTCAGTTTCGTGCACTTTTATCTCGCAGTAAAAGAAGCATTTTCTAGTACGGCTTTGTTTTTGTAAGGCTAGCATAGCATAATACACCATGGGAAATATGTGACAGTTGTCTCAGATGATTCTTCGCCGTGCGACCACTCCAGTCGTGAACAGGTTTGAAGGCGTTACAGAAAAATGTTACCGATTACGAATACTGTTACTCAACTGAAAATGTAATCGTTTACAGCTGCACGTTACTTACTGCCCGATGAAACTAATGGTAGTGGCCCTACCCGCAAGTGGTCTTCAGGGCTAGTTTCTCCTCAACATTAACATTGAACATACGGAGCAAATAGAAACGACCGGCCTGCCACATGCTTCAAGCCACCGTTCTTGCCTTCGTTTCGTCGTCATCATCACCATCATCATCATCAGCAGCAGCAGCCTGACTATGCCTACTGCAGGGGAAAAGCCTGTCCCATAATCCGCCAATCAACCCGGTCATGTGCTTTCCGTTACCACGTTATACCTGCGAACTTTTTGATCTCATCGGCCCACCTAACTTTCTGTCTCCCCTTAGTGCGTTTGCCCTCTCTGGTAATGCAGTCAGTTATTCTTAATGACTTGCGGTTATCCTGCCTATGTATACGTCCCCAGCCCATGTCCATTTCTTCTTCTTGATTTTAACTATGACGTCTTAAACCCCGGTTTGTTCCCTGACCCACACTGCTCTCTTTTTGTCTCTTAAGGTTACATCCATCATTTTCTTTTCCAGCGCATACTGCGTCGTCCTCAATTTAAGCTGAACCCTCTTTGTAAGCCTCCAGGTTCCTGCTCTGCACCTAAGTACTGGAAAGATGCAGCTGTTATATACATTCCTCTTGAGGGTTAGTGGCAGATTACCATTCATAATTTGAAGGTACTTGCCTCTTGTGATCCAACCTATCCTTATTCTTCTAATCATTTAACTCTCATGGTTCGGCTCCGTGGTTACTACCTGTCCTAAGTAGACATATTCCTTTACAACTTCCATCGTCTCTCCACCTATCGCAAAGTGCTGTTTTCTGCCGGGACTGTTGCACGTTACTTTAGTTTTGTGCACATTTATTTTCCGACCTACTTTCCTGCTTTCCGTGTCCCGTTTTGTAATCATGAGCTGTAATTCGTCCCCTCAGTAGATCATCAAGGCAATGCCATCAGCGAATCGCAAGTTAATAAGGTACTCTCCATTAACTCTTCCCAGTCTATATGGTCCTGAAAACCCCCTGTAAACACGCGGTGTATAGTACTGGAGAGATCGCGTCTCCCAGCCGCATACCCTTCTTTATTAGTATTCTGTCGTGTTGTTATGGAGAACTATGGTGGCTATGGATCCACTGTAGATTTCTTCCAGTATGTTTATGCAGGGTTCTTCGATGCCCTGATTTCGTAGTGCCTGCATTACCGCTGATGTCTTGACTGAGTCAAACGCCTTCACGTATAATCTACGAAGGCTATGTATAGGGGTTGGTTGCATTCCATGCATTTCTCTATTACCTGATTGATAGTATGAATATGGTCTATTGCGGACTAGCCTGTACGAAACCCTGTTTGATCATTTTGGTTCATTGAACTCTAGTGTCCCCTTAATTCTATTAGCTAATATTTTTTGTAAATCGTTTCTAGAGAACGGACTAGTAAGGTGATCATCCGTGATTTTTCAAGTCCTTGACGTCTGCTTTGTTATGGGTTAAGATGATGGCGTTCTTCCAAGATTCTGCTAATCTTCCCATCAAGAAACACTTCATGTACAAGGTGGCCAGTTTTTCTAACAAATTTCTCCGCCACCTTTCAGGAGGTCCGTTGTTACCTTATCCTCACCAGCCGCGTTGCCTTTTTGTATTCCTCCTGGGGCTTTCCTTCACCCGTCGTTACTGCTATATAGGATGTCGAATTCCTCTGGACTATTATTGTTTCTCACGATATCAACCTGGTCGTTTTGGCTTCTATTCAGCACTCTGTACAACACCTCTGCCACCTCGACTGTCCAATCCATATTGGTTATGACATTTCCTTCCTTGTTCCTTAGTGCATACATCCGATTTTCACCTATGGACAAGTTTGCCTTTGCAGCTTTTAGGTTTCAGTCGCTTTTTACGGCTTTCTAAATTCTTCCCATGTTATACCTTCTGACATCGGCTACCTTACATCTGTTGATTAACTTATGAAGCTCCACTACCTCTATTTGGTCGGTTGCATTACAGGCTTTCATCATTTGTCGTCTAACAATAAGATTTTTCGTTTTCTAAGATATCATGCCAGTGTCCTGTCGTACCTCCGACTTCCATTGCACACTCTTTGATGATACTAGTTAGGTTTTCGTTCATTTTGTCAACGCTAATGTCGGTTACCTTGTTTGGTGCCTCGAATATATTCTTAAGTGAAACTCTGAATTCCTGTACATTCCCTTTCACCACTAGCTCAATAAATGGCTTCTTGCGTATCAGTTTATGCCTTCGCTTTTTATATCAAAGTGAATACGAGCTCTTACCATTCTATGGTCACTGCATCGGATGCCAACTACTTCTACATCCTCTACAAAGCCTTGGTGTGCACACAGAATGAAGACTATTTCATTTTTAGTTTCGCCACTAGGACTTCGCCACGTCCACTTACGGTTTGCTAGTTTTCTGAAGAAAGTGTCCAATACCTGTAAGTTATCGCGTTCTACGAACTCTACTAATAACTCCCCTCTAGCATTTCTACAGCCAATGCCATATTCGGCCCCACTGCATGGTCTCCGGCCCGTTTCCTGCCAACTTCGACAATAAAGTCGCCCATCAGAATAGTATACTGTGACTTTACTTCATTAATGGCTAACTCTATGTCTTGGTAGAATAGTTAAACAAAATGATCATCATGGCTCGATGTAAGCGCGTAGGCCTGTATGTACCACCTTGTACCTTTTGTTAAACTTTATCATGATACTTGCCACCCTTTCACTGATGCTACAGTATTCTTCTATGTTGCCAGCAATATTCTTGTGTATGAGAAACCCCACTCCTATTTATTTTCTGTCAAGTAATCCACGGTAGCATACGACGTGTCCGTTCTTCAGCACTGGGTAAGCCTCACGTGTCCTCCTAACTTCGCTGAGCCCTATTATATCCCATTGAACACCCTCTAATACCTCGAATAGGGCAGCTAGACTAGCCTCACTATACAGCGTTCTAGCGTTGGAGATAGCCAAGTTCAGATTATCCGACGCATGCCTACTCCGACGAGTATAGACGTGAAAGAAATGAATGGGTGAACGTTATTGTGACGTGGTTGTGACGGATGATGGTGTAATATTTTTTTCTTGCCTCGGTTTCTTTATATATTTCTCCATCTGCCTGTATGTCTTTTCGGTCTTTCTACCTTTCGCCATCAATCTTCCCTTTCCTTCTATTCTTTCATTTCACTTTTTTTCTGTTTTTCTGTCTCCCTCTCTCTCTCTCTCTCTCTCACTCTGCAGTCGTCCTTTCACCTTTTGTTTTTGTTCTGCCTTTTTTTCTCTTTATCTGTCGCTGTGATCGTTCTCTAGCCCATCAGAGTTATTGCATCCCACGCCGGACAAATGGGTCCGGGTGTTCTGGTAGCGAAGCAGAAGAGGAGGAAGAGAGAGCGTGCACGTTCACGATGATAATTTTCTAGTGCACATGATAAACCTCTAGAATAACACCCCTGCTGTAAAATACGTCCTTTTAATTAACGCACTCCTTTTCTTGGAACGTACTTGAGAGAAAAACAAGGCTTACCGAAAGGCGCGAACACTTTATCAATTTCTTTTCTTTTTAGTATTTAGAATGAGCGCGCACGTGTCAATCCATAAACACACACACAGGCCACTAACTCCGCTTCCTTCCTCAATCCACACGTATACCACGGCCCGAGCAAGAGGCTGTCCGGGTAATTGCCAGCAGGGCGCGCTTCGCCGCTCTCATCGCCAACAGCGACCGAGAAGGGCGTAGCAAACATACAAATGCTCAATAAACACGCAACAAAGACAAAAAAAGAGGAGAACGGCCCGTCGTCCAGGCAGGGTTAGAGCCCAAGCACGAAACATCAGCGTCGGCGACGCGGGCACTAGGTTATGGCTACTGGGTCACTGTCGTTCGTCGGGCGTGGTCACTCTCCCCTCCCTCTCTCGCGCGCCCTTTCGCTCGTCGCTAGCGTCGCGTCCGGTCACGCCACCGACATCGTGCTCGGTTAAGGTCGCCGGCGTTCCGCGCTACTTAGCACTCTGGAAGCTTTGTCTTTCTGTGTGCGAATATGTGCATTTGTATGTGTGTTGTTACGCGCTTTAAGCGTCGTCGTCGACGTCGTCTGCTTCGGCGGCGGCGGAGTTGTCTGCTACCCTTGGCCCGTTTGCTCGGTCGCCCATCGCGATTCGTACGGCGGCGACCGCAACGATTTCGTCAGTCACGTGCGTACGGCGCGATCGTGGGGCTCAGATTGCGTCGTACGCTTTACGGCACGCGTGTCAGCATCATCAAAGGCGAACAGCTTTTAGCATGCTTCTTCCCCTCCAATTTCTATAGGCATTCGTCACTCGCCAGAGGGCGTGATGGAGCTCTGATCTGTCTCTTATCTGCCGCCCCAGCATTGACGGCATCGACCGCCAGGGATGCGAAAAATTCGAACGCTGGCTGACCACATCCACGTACTTAACTGTCTTCCTTTTAACGCGAGAGTGTTAAAAAGCTCGTGTCGCAGAAAACCTGCTGCTGGCGCTGGCCCCGTTGGTTGAGAGCGAAAAATCGTCTGTGACCGAAAAGTCAAGTTACCGAGATAGCCGCGGGAGGCTGCTACTTGTACATGCGTGCGCGCGCGACCACACTGAAAAAGCCGCGCATTCGAAGAAAAAAGTACTCAAGGTCACGAGGCGCGGTATTTTCTTTTCCCTGCCACCCCTCCCTGCTTAGCTTCCAATGCTTTTGTCGGGACGAGAGAAGAGAATGCAATTGCAGCATGCGACAAACCTTTGTAACTCCACTCGCACTGGACGGGTTCTTAAAATTTTTGCGGCGTTGAATTCGTACGGCAATAAACTTTTCTAGTGGATTCATTCCATGGCTACTTGAAAAAATGTTTCAGGGCCCCTTTAGCACATTTCGTTCGACAGGTGTCACAACGAAAACGAGCCCATTCGGCGATAATAGCGCGCGCTGGTCCAATCTACTGTGTGCGTGTTTGTGTGCGTGCGTGTGTACGTAAGAAAACATATGAAGAAGTATGCACTCAGCGGTTGAAGGGTGCACTAGGGGCAGGATTTAGCTATCGCATTCAACTCTTAAAGGCGAAGCTTAAGGGTCCCCCAATTTTTTGGTGCCTTTTCAACCAACGCAACATGTAACCCTTATCTGTTGTCTAAGACCCTTTAGTACAATCCGCAGTGTCAGTTCAGTCTCCAGACGGCCATATTATTTCATATGGTCTGGGAATGCCAAAACAAACACAGTATATCGGCGAATTGTAATCCCACAATGTTCGTGTGGGAGGCGACCCTGTCCAGCTCTGACCCAGTATAACAACAGACCCTGGTCGACTCGGTCCGGACGGGGACAATATCCAATGCTCTTCCGGACTATAGGAAGGGCAACCACTAGAGACTTATTTATTAGCAATAAATATGTTATTCGCTCTCTCTTCCCGGCTGCGTCCATGATCTCCACAGGGGGTTGTATATATGCGTATGCGTTCCCCCCGACCTCAAAAAAAAAGTGTACATATTATCATTGCACCAGCGGGTCCGCTTTTGCTACATCTACAGAGATGTGTCCCGAAGCTTCCGTAGGACCTCGAAAACTGCACAGCTGAGTGCGGATTGAATTATGTAGGGAGATCTGGATTTGATGCCTAATGTTCCCCATAACAGTGTCATAGCTGCACACTATATCCTCAGCCCCCCACCCCACCCACCACCTGCCCCATTCAACCTCCCGGCGCAATGACGATTCCGTTATCGCAATGCTTAATAATGTGAGAATAAATATTTTAATATTGAACCATAATTGCACATACGTCGCAGATTAGCCCTGACTTTCCTGCCCTCAAGTGGTGTGGCGCCAGTCGTGAAGCGCAAAATGCGACAAAAAAATGTTCGCGCGGTATGGGGTGTGTGGGCTCGAGGA
Source organism: Rhipicephalus microplus (assembly GCF_043290135.1). Classification (NCBI taxonomy): domain Eukaryota; kingdom Metazoa; phylum Arthropoda; class Arachnida; order Ixodida; family Ixodidae; genus Rhipicephalus; species Rhipicephalus microplus. The sequence goes on from NC_134705.1 coordinate 172,671,731, forward strand.
GGGTCCAATTACGCTTCATGTAGGTTCGTGCATGATTGAATGAGTGACTGTACACACATACAAACTTGAAAATTTCTGGACCAACATGATGAAACGCTACATGACATTCATTTAGCGGTTTTTTTTTGTTTGGATTGTTTTTGAAGCCCTTTCAAGCAATGCCATTGCTCTGAGGTAGAAGACCTGCTTGCCATACAACGCAGGCGACCTGGGTTCGATTCTCACTTGGGCCGGAGACTAATTATTTATTATATTTGCGTCTACCTCCGATTGTCACTCACGGCCATTGCTGATTTTTCGCTCACAATCAGCGATGCTGACACCGAAGCCGACAGCGGAATTGGTGCGAAATGATTAATGCTCTTTCGTTAAAATGCCAGAGAACAGGTCAAAATGGCATCCTTTTGTCGTATACATACCACGTCACTCAATGTAAAGAAACAGAAATGGATCCATTGGACCTCGGTGCTAAAATGCGCTTATCTCGTTTTGACTGTGTTCGAAGGTTTATGGGGCTTGTACTGGGGGCAATCGCTGAAATTCACCACAGATGATCAAGGCAAGCCCTCCGGATAACTCACATCGCACTCGTAAAAGGCGCTTCTTACAGATGATTAACTTGCGAATCTGAACCCTACGACCTCGGTATTATCATGAGTTGGGATCAATTGAAGTTTCTTTTTGTTTCAGATTTTCATTTCTCTCTCATTATGTTTAAAAGATGCGCGCTTCAAACTTTCTCTTTAGTGACTGTCACACATGTCCCGTTTATTAGGGAGGCAATCGCCGGGCTAATTCCAAGGGTCGAAGTATCGGCCCCCCGAACCGCACCACGAAAGCGTGGACAATTTAGAAGTGGTCCTTTTTGGCGCGCCAGCGGACGCCGGCTGTGGTCCAAAGAACAAGTCAGAGCCGAGAGTTGATAAACAAACAAAATTATATTCTCATTAATGGCAGATCAAAAACAATACACACGTATGCACACTCCACAATAGTTACATACAATACGTCACCAATCAAACAACGTACTACACAGTACAATCAGCCACACTCAAAACAACGGACATAGACAACGAACGATACGCTCTACAATGCAGTCGCATGCATTGAACAACCGAGACACTTAAAGACTAAAGAGATAGAAACCTATCCAGTCCAAAGTTCTTGGAACAAAAGTCTGGATGATACTCTTCCGAGAATCACTCACTCAAAGTCCAGCGTTGTTGTCGTTCCGCGCCCTCGAAGTTTCTCTTCCAGGAAACCTCGCGCCTTCAATTGGCCACTCTCCAAGCTTCAAACTTCTTCGCCCGAACTCGTCGGCTTCACACACGCAGCTGTCGCCACGCGTCTTCGCTCGATAGCGGAAAACACACGCTCTTGCCTGTAGCTCGACCCTTCACCCCTCAGGTGGAAATCCTCTTCATCTCCTGCTTCGTCCCTACGGACAAAACCTTCGCCGACTACACGGCGGGATTCCTACGCACTCTGGCGCTAAATTCCGTCTTCTCCTGATCTCTCATCTCGGCTGCTCGTTTAAATACCTTGCGCGCGACATTCCAGACGGTTCTCGTCATTTCGTCGGCGCGATACGCAGCGAAGGCTGGGAAGAGGGCAAGACGGTTGGCACGCCCTCCGCGGCCGATGACTCAACCCGGTATGACCACGCCCCTTTCGTTCTGGAACTTTCGCGGGCTATCTCGGCCGCCGATGTGGGGCGAGGAGGTTCGTCGGCGAAGCCACGCTTCCGAGGGGAGAGCGCGCGCCCCGGGGAGCCTTTAGATGTTTGTTTTCTTTTTCTTTTGACCTCGCGGCGCCACTCGGCGTTTCGTCGCGACAATTTGGCGGCGTGCCCATTTTTAGCGCTCGTTCTGTGACAGTGACGTCTCCTTAAACTTCGTACAGCAAAGGGTATTATCTCCTAGCTATGTATGTATGCCGACAAAACCTAAAGAAAGGCTTGCTAGTGCAACTGGTGTGAACGTGGAAAGCCTTCGAGGTGGTGCATGCTTCTATGCATTATATAGTTGATTCTCACTCACGAACCACCACACTTCCTTGTAGCAGTATACATCTTTGCTGTGATACAAATGCTTTTGTCCTAAGCGTGGGTAGGTTATCACCCGTGAAGGGAAGGATGTATGCCTCTTCAGCGAAGGCAAACAGAGCGTCAGTCTTTCTATTCGTGACTTCCAATCACTCGTGCATGTCGTCACTTTGAAATGTCTAAAGTGTACTTGTTTCTGAGAAACCAAATGCCAATGCATATATTTGTTTTCACTCACTCCAGATCCTGCACCATCTTGCATATCATGGCCCTCTCACTTTGGACACCTTCGCTCGTCTTCCTGGGTACCTGCTCCTGCTGGGCGCTGGCGTCCGGTGGCACATCTTCCGCGATGGTGGGCCTCCTGGCGACGTCCCGATCTCTGAGTCCTAGCTCGTGGCATGCCAACAAAACCGGAAGCAGCGGCGCGTCAGCAGCTAGAGTGGGCGCCAGTACCGCGTCGTGGAGCCTTCCCATAACCAGCAGTTTTCTGCCGTCGTCAGCGCCACCTTTTTCGACCACGACCGAATCGCCGTCCAGCTACCTCAAGAACCACGCGGCCAGCTACTCCTTGCCGACTGTCCACGCTGGAATCAAGCACTGTGAGTCATACTCAGATTGGCTAATTGAACTGAAGAAATACCCGGCTGATGAATGGGAACTCTCTGCGTGCTTCATATCCCCAAGGCAATGGCATTTGCGTATTGGCTCGCCCGCAAACCTCTTGAACAGACTCTCAAATGAAAGGCGGAGTTTGGAAGGATAAGTCATTCTTTTCAAATTCAATTTTTGCCAGTTTCACTGTCGTAGGTTCATTATTGGAAGTGGACACGAAGGTCAAAGTTTCAGTAATAGATTTGGCGCCAAAATCCCTATTTATCACGGCTTCAACAAGATTTACTCCAATTCAACTCAACAAAAACATAACGAAATTGCATAGACATTTTGCCACCTGCGCGGTTGGCTTCCTCGGTATACACTGACACCGGATGAGCAGAATGGTGCGCTGGTTTGGTGTCAGAGTATGTTGAGAATGCCACCCACTTATAGGGGCGATACGTCTATGTAATTCTCTTATATTTCTGCTGAGTTAAGTCGAAGTAAGTCTTTTGGAATTATGAACTCCTCCGGATTTCGAAACATTTTTGCCACGGCGCATGCGTCCTTCCCCTGGTGGGAAAGTCGCAAAACAGGGTCTCCGCACGCATTTCGATCTCGGAGGCTCTTGAAGTTGCGAGCACAGTTGTCCCTGACTATAGATGACCTCTTAAAGCTCCATCCTGCCACTACTGAAGAAGTGAGCACAGGAAAATGGATAAGGTAGATTCTAGTCTCTGAACGTGAGCGCTATTTCACAGTTAGTCCGTTTCTTGCAATGCCGCCGCATTTGGCTCAATAAAATTCCTCTACACTTGCTGCGTTATGCCTCTGGCTAACCTAAAAACATGCCGTCGTCCATCTTAACACATGAAAAATTATGTAGACACTGTCAATAGCAGACTCCGTTGAACTCTATGACGTCATGGCAAGCTGGTGCAGGAGCTTCAAGGTGGCGTCACCAGGTGATTTTTTTTCCTCTCACAAGTTTTCTCGCTTACCCAGAATCTTCTCGAAGCACAAATGACGCAGCTTCCACTGAGAAGGCGTGGTTTACGAATACAAGGAGAATTATTTTTTTCCGGTTCAGTGTCTCTTTAGCGTTAGCATATATTAACGGGTTACCGGTAATGCATGCGACAGAGATCGAAACGGTGTCGCCCTGTGAGTGCACGGATATACCAGCTGAAAAACGCAGAACTCTTATTGCGCTACCAGTTTTACTCTGACTTGACAAGCTTTTAATCTATCGGGAGCTTGCACAAACAACGGCAACGCTATGCACTCTGGGTAGGCAGCCTTTCTTTTTTTTGTCAGAGGTGGCCGGGAAGTGCAGTAGCGCAGACGCGCTTGCGTGCGCTGGCGTTGCTTGCAGGCATTAGGGAGTTCTAGAATAGTGCACCGCGAGCCCTTGCGGCGCGGTCGCTGCCACTGCGCATGCGTCGTAACCCGAGTCGGCGTTCGCGTTTGCGGCCCACGTGCAGAAAATCCGAATCAGCATGCGGCGATCGCGTCCCGCATGTGGCCCGCAAACCCTGGTTTCGAGGCTACGGTGTCGCTGCGATCGTGCGTTGCGGTTTGCAGTAGGGCAAACACTATTCTAAAACTCATATGGCGCCCGCAACGTCCGCAGAGCTTGCAAACGGTATTCTAAAGCTCCCTATTTTCGAGTGCGAGCGCGACGCAAATTTAACTCCAAGGAGTATCGTGCATGATGTCAACGTGTATGCCGCGGCCCTCGCCGCACATGACGCCATTGTGCCGGGGATTTAGTAGACCACTTCTGAACACAGCGAGACCTACAGGACTCCCACCCGTGAGTTCATCAGAACCCCATTTTGCTTGTGTCTGGGCTACGTGCTCGGGCGAATGCTTCGCCACTCCCTTTTCCTAGTGCTTCCGGCCCACAGCGCTTCTTCGGCATTTCTCCCCTGCCTCCTCGGCGGCTTTCCCTTCGGCTGCGCCTGTCAGTTTCGACTCAAATCTGCGTACGGATCATGGCTTTCGCTTGCTTCCGATCCTCCCCTTTCTTGCATATATTTTTCAACTCACAGCCCTGCCCCCGTGCACTACTGCTGAGGTGTCTTCTCCTGATAGAGACAGTTGCGGAGTGCACTTTTCTCTTCATTTCCAATTTTCTAAAATTACCACCCCCCCCTAGAAGATGACTGCACAGCAACGCTGCGCCAAAAATACCTAGAGTGGTGCGAAGGAACGACGAGACTTTGCGGACTGGACTCAATCACGCTTCGTGTGGGCGACTGTGAAAGCGACGTGGACTTGCCACCACGCGTCGACAACTCCAATATTTACGAATTTCTCGTTCTGAAGACGAGTTTTATTACCCGGCAGCCGTTTAAGTCGAGAAAGGCCGTCGAAGGCTACAACTTTGCGGCGAGTGGCTGGCTGCGGAAGCCATAAAGATCTCTGTAACACGTCTGTGTTGCTGCTGCAGGTCGGTGCCCTGATTGAATCAGGGAGTCGACAATTTTTTTTCCACTCCTCTTTTGTAGTGGCCACAGCAAGTGGTCGGGGAGATAAATTTTGTGGTGTGAGATCGTCCGCTTCTTCATTAAGAGGGCGCTTCTTCATTGCCGACGACGCTAAGTACATAGCAACCTCTGGTCATGCATGAAGCTTTTTGACGAGTGGAGGAAGCCAGCTGTTGGGGCCGTCTGTGCACGAGCACTCTTCTCGTGGGCGTACTTCACGTAGAACAATAGCGCAGCAATATGTGATCAGGATTCACCGTTCCCGGCTTGTGCATGTGCAGTGCGTGGCAAGGACCTTGCTATCACTCTTGCGCATGAGCCCGACGTCTTTGGGGGGAGGGGGGCTTTTCAACACTCTGGCTGTGGTTAACCAGGATAAGAACAAACACGATCATCTACGGCAATATCATATCAACTCAACACGTCTTACTTAAGGGACGACGATCACAGTGTCGACGGAGACCTTCTTCACCCACGGCTCCCGCACCCAGCCACTCGTCACAATATTGCGGCCCTCGAAGGTCTACCTCCACTTCAATTGCTACCTGGTAATAAAGGTAGTCCTTATAACGAGAAGTTCATAAGTATCGGAGCTGTCGACGCGCGGCCACAAGTTCACGTCGCTTACACAGTCACCCGCACGAAGCGTGAATGGGTTCAGAATAGAACGCCAACTCTCACGAACACCACTGCGCAGATTCTAGCGCTACTGCATTTCCGGCCGCCTCTGAAAAAAAAAATGGCTGCCTACCCAGAGTGCATAGCGTCCTCGCTGTCCGTGCAACCTCCCTGTCACGGTTTTCATATGCACCAGTAAGAGACAGATTAATACGGTGGCCTTATGCCCACAAAGGATAATTACTACTGATATACTGAGTGCGCGCACAAATTACGAGAGGGGTAGGTGTGGGGTCCTAGTTATACAAGGAGGGTGCCATGTCAGCCCCATTTCCTTACACCTTCGGACACGTCCCGTCAACCTTTAATGCGCAGGATTATTTACTATGCAGGGTTTTCGCGATAATGAAGGCAAAAGGCCATCAACATGGTAAGTAAACAGTTCTTGCAATTGGACGTCCCATTTCAAGAACTGTTCATTTTACATTTTAACGCCTGAAAAGTCGATCATTGGAAGGCAGTCTTGAGCAGCACATCAACGCTTCATCTTTATCTTTGTATTCGTTTCGAAGCCCACTTTTCCCTGAATTTAAATTAACAGCGCAAACACAGAACACGCCCCTCAGAGAGAATTAACGACACACACAAGCGCTGGCAATCGACTGACTTATCCATTCGTTTGTCAATGCATATTTTATGATCAAGTCAGCCTTACCACGTATGCGTACACAACAAAAGTTTTAGGCAAGTGAAACAGTGATGAAAAGGGTGAGTCATACGCGAAGACAAAAAAACGCTATTCAGAAGAATACCGTTACTTTCTTTCGGGCTCGTGTAATGAGTAAAGGTTGGGGGGGGGGGGGGGCAACGTAGACAACGGAATGCCACACACAGTTTCTGCCTGTGCTTACCTTTGTGTGCGAATTCAAGTCCCTCCTTTATTTGCAGCCGGGCACAAGTTGAGTTCAGCGAACTTACTCTACAACGGTTCACCGAACAGCCACGCCGCGTACGCTGCCGCCGCCTACTATGCAACATCGTCGACGTCGACTACGACCACGACGACAACGCCACGACCCTTCTCGTACAACCTGCCGTACAGCCCCGTAGACCACTACTTCAACAGGAACACCGCTGGAAGCGTCGGTCACAAGGCGTTGGCCTCATTCAAGCACGGGACGTCGTCCTTGAAGCAGCCGTCAAGCGGCGGGGGCGGCTACTACACCTCCGAAGACTACGAGGACGAAGAGGACGATCGCGACGAAACCCGGAGAGACCGGTACCACCCTACCAGAAACGACGCGCTCAAACCATCGTTGGACTACGACTCGGCCGAGACGTCGCCTCCTACGTACGTGAAGACCAAGTACGGCTACACAGCTCGAAACCCCCTGCTGATGACCAGCGAGAGTTCCAAGGTCTTGTCGGGAGTGAGTCGTGGAGACATTGACAAGGGTGCCTCCACGTCTAGCGGCGGGGGAAACCGGCTGGGCGACAAGGACGTTGGAGACAAGACCTACGCGACGGCGTCTAGCGACCACTACGACTACAAGGGCGGCTTCTTGGCGGCAGACTACGCTGACGACTTTGGATTTCCGGACCTGGATTCCCATTACCCCCCGTACCTTCACAGCCGGCGCAAGCAGCACAGTGGCAAGGGACCGCTAGCACTGCTTTTAGGCTTGCTGCCGCTAGGCCTACTCATGGCGGCCCTCGTTCCGAGCGTCATCAACCTTCCTGTGGCCGCAGTCGGAGCCGTGGGCACGGCAGGGAGGAGGCGCAGAGAAGCACCGAGCTACCGGAATCCGATCTTAGACTCCATCGCCAAGTTTGGCGTGAACAGTCTGGAAGACCCTCTCTGCTTGCAGCGTATCTTCTGCGAGGTGACGGCACAGGGCAAAGCGCCGGAATCCCTACCTGTCCAAAAGGTCTTCTACACGCTGTCCACACTGTGAGTTCGCAGGAATTCTTAACGTGACGTCACGAATTTTTTCGCCTAGAAATCTGTGACGTATTAAACTGGCGTACCAACGTTAAGGTAAAGTCGGGAAGTTTAAAGAATGATAATTAATTTGATTGACTGATTTGTGGGGTTTAACGTCCCAAAACCACCATATGATTATAAGAGACGCCGTAGTGAAGGTCTCCGGAAATTTTGACCACCTGGGGTTCTTTAACGTGCACCCAAATCTGAGCACACGGGCCTACAACATTTCCGCCTCCATCGGAAATGCAGCCGCCGCAGCCGGGATTTGATCCCGCGACCTGCGGGTCAGTAGCCGAGTACCTTAGCCACTAGACCGCCGCGGCGGGGCAAAAGAATGATAATTTGTAATGACTTCAAAGAGCATGTGCTATCTGGACGCATTGGTTACCCATAGCGATTTCCCGTAGTGCATCGAAAGTATTGGACGATAGCTAACTAATGCTAACATGTCTGCCTTCTGTTCTGCACGTTATTCGGTGCGATGAAAAAGCTGGTATGAAGCAGACATCTCTATTTCTAACCTTGGTTTGTTGACTGTCACGAAGCTAACGAAAATTCATCTTTGTTGTAGCTTATCAGATTAAAATGATGCGAACTGGTTCGCTTTATAGTGTTCATTTACTACGAAACGACTGGGGCTGATGCAGTTCCGAAGTTGGGCAAATCATGTTGACCGCAAAGTAAGTGTACTTCTATTCACGTGACTTTTCACTATATTTACGTACAATCTTCTTTGACAGAGTCAACGATCTCTGGGCCGAGAGGCTGGGCCTCCAAGTCCTGTTCGGAGCAGTCAAGAAAGGACAGTGCGAAGTGTTTCGGTGCAAAACAGCGAAGCCGACCAAGCGGGGAAAGCACAAGAACAAGTCGAAAAAGAACAAGGACGTGAGCACGAAGAAGGCTTCCAAGAAATAAAGGTGTGATTACGCAAGACTCGATGACTCTGGTGGTCCCGTCACTTCACCCCCAGAACATATGGCAATCACGCAACTCGGTTCAATGTGTAGGCCAACGAAATTAACATTTCGACTAGTTAGTATGCATTCCTCTCGGCGTAAAAAGCGCGCAAGGTGCACAAACGAAAGAAACGATAGAACTGCCACTGTCGTCCGTCCTCCCCATTGTCTGTGTTGTCTGTGCGCTGTTTATGTAAACGAGAGAATGTGGACACTGCATCATTGGAACGTCCTGTCTGCGGTATGTGTAAGAAGGGTGGGGGGGCTTTCTTTTTTTTTAGTGTGATAGCGATTTTTGTATACACTCGTGGCACATTTCTGCTATCGCCATCATGGTCCGCATAAAGTCAATATCGATAGCATAACCCCACGCGTCGTATGTTCTGCGAGTGAAAGAAAGGAGGAAAGTTGAAGCGGAAGGACAGGGAGGTTAGCCAGTTCTTAGACCGGCTGGCTACCCTGTGCTGGGGAAAGGGGTGAGGGGAAGAAAAGATATAAAAAAGAAATGTTGCAGAGATAGATAGATAGATAGATAGATAGATAGATAGATAGATAGATAGATAGATAGATAGATAGATAGATAGATAGATAGATAGATAGATAGATAGATAGATAGATAGATAGATAGATAGATAGATAGATAGATAGATAGATAGATAGATAGATAGATAGATAGATAGATAGATAGATAGATAGATAGATAGATAGATAGATAGATAGATAGATAGATAGATAGATAGATAGATAGATAGATAGAGAGAGAGAGAGAGATAAAATACAAAAAAAGCGACAGAGGAAAAGCAACATCAAAGAGTATAAGACACTAAAGTCTGTGTCCGAGGCCAGTTGTCTGCAAAAAGCGTAGCAAAGCTTTCAAATCCCTTCAGGCTGAGGATAGGCTCGGCCATTGACCCAGAATTCTCTCTCTGCGAGAGAAAGCTTGCGAAAGCTGCAGCCGGGTTGAAGCAGAGACGAAATGCGCAGACCGGCTCCCTCGGATGAAGGAGCGTGGATTCCGGTAGGTATGCTGCGTCGCTCGGGCAGCAACTGCGAACGTTGATCAAGTTGACTTGGTCGCGCGCGCTATCAATACAGAAATTCACAGCACGGCTCATACCCTTGTACGTTGTGTGATCTCACCGTTCACTTCGCATTGAGACGGTCAGCGGGAAAACCATTTCGTTCTCTGGATCTGCCGTAAACCTTCATGCAGCGTTCTGTAGACTTAAACAACTAATCGAATATGACATATACCCTACCAGCCTTACTTGGTATAAAATTCCAATATATTGCTATGACATTCACTACCTCGCCATTGCAGCAAAACTGTGCTTTTTTTTTTTGGCAGTACACGGCTATAGAAATCATCAAAGGGCCACACAGTTACTTGCGTGCGTATGTGTTCAATAGTGTCACTTGAATCACTGGATAGTGTTACTGTTCGATAGTGTCACTGGAACTGTTGCTTTATAACAGCAGGTAACTGACATTATCCGACATTTTAAGCCCGTGGTGTAACCTGGAGTTTTTTTTTTTTTTCTGCAGAAGGAAAGAGGGGGGGGGGGGGTAGAGTGATACAGGACGTTTTTTTAGACATCATTTGTGTTCATGCATGCGTTCGTTTTATGTGGGCGTGTGAAACATAAAAACACAATACCGAATAATTTCGGAGGGGGGGGGGGGGGTTGGATTCCCTACATCTTCTCCTGACTACTTCAGTGTTCGAAGCCAACACTAGTCCGCACTTGTCATCAATTTAGCCATCGCATGGCAGATATTCGCCAGCAATCAATCAGCAACATTTGCCATCTCGCCAGGCTCCGAAAATACAAAAAGAAAAACGAGTGCAATATTTTTTTCCTGTCATTTCTTTCCTTTCTGAAGCACTTCGTGACGCATGAACAGTGATTCCAGTGACTTAATGACGTTACATACCCTAGATTGCTCTATGTACGCAAAACATCAGATGTGGATTGTCTCCTGCACTGCTTTTTGTCATGCAGCCTGTTCTTCCATGTCTTGCATGGCTATCGTGCATGACAAATTGATTTCACTTGACTTTTTTTTTCGATGGATGCGGAAATGCTGTGGGCCCGTGTGCGCAGATTTGGGTGCACGTTAAAAGAACCCCAGGTGGTCGAAATTTCCGGAGCCCTTCACTACGGCGTCTCTAATATACATATGGTGGTTTTGGGACGTTAAACGCCACATATCAATCAATCACTTTCCTTTTTGTGTTGCGTACAGCGCACTCGACGATAACGCGTAGCCGACAAGTGCGAAATGTTGATAGGTTCAACGCTTAATGTCGACATTGTGCGCGTGCTTTAAAAAAAAATAGGTGGCGAGGACAAGCTATATTCCTGTAGGAAGGCGAAGAGACGGCGTTTAAACATTTAAATGTTTTGGGCTGCATTTGCATTAACTCGACATCAGCAGAGACTATAGAAGCCGGTAAAGTGGCGCATTTACTGGAATCTAACACGCACCTTTCTTCCGATAAAACTAGTTTACAAATTTCCTGCGAAATAGAATCGAATATGAAAGCTAAATCGTGTTTGCGACGTCGGGAAAGCCCACGCGTCCGTGCTCCCGTCAGACGGTTGCCAAATGCAGTGCCACAAAATGGCGACTGATCCTGGTCGTGCTCCCGCCCCCCTTCCTCGTAAAAAACGATAGCCTACGCCCCTGAGCAAGGGGGCTGGAAAGGAAAATAAGGGTAGGATGAGGGGGAAGGTGGTGGTGGTAGTGGTTAGAAGAGGAAAAGGGCACCTAATTTCTGCAGCCTGGTAGGGAGCACGGCGCAGTGTCTAAGGCGATAAAGCATAGCATGTACATTACAGTCAACAAAATTGTGGGCAAGAGAAGTGTGAGTGTCCGCGGTCTTCGCAGGAGTGTGGCGTGCGTAGAAAAATGGAGAGTTGGGCCAGTTGGCTTGAATTCGTCGTGCAACAGTGCAGAGACGAATCACAAATATCTGAACAACCAGAGCGCTGGCTGACAACTGATTGCTTTATTCAAGCGAAACGGAAAAGTAAAGGAAGGAAAGAAAATGAAACATGCGCGCGCAGCCTATGCACGTGAAAAAAGACTACATATGTAACATCATTAAGTTCTTTTTTTTTTTCGAGTGCGTCAGTTCACAATATAGTAATGCAACGGGCGGTGCACTAACAGGAGCGTCGTCATTTTTTGCTGATAGCGAAGACTTCCGCTATTTCTCTTATGCGAGACTCAGTGAGACTGAAAACGATGGTCATGCGGCGAAATTTTGGGGTGCAACCACAGGTGGCACAGTAGGCGGACAAGTGGGCGTATACCCTCTGCAAGTTTTAACGACGCAAAAATTTTGGTCTGTCTGTCTGCTTACCCACCGAAACGATACCCGAAACGGCTAAAATACAACCAGATCCACAGCGCCCACTAATATTGCTTTGGTTTCTGCGTTCGTACTTGTGCGATTGTCAAATAAAAAGAAAATATTGCGCATGTCTAAGGCACAATATCAACACGCCAATATTATGTGGTGTGTTTCTTCATACTAGAGAAGGCATGCATAAGTAATTCTTACTTATGTTGTGTGTTGTGTGTTCTGTGTAATAGTTGCTGCGCTTCCTACCAAGGAAGAAACATTAATTCTAAGGACCATAGCGTTTGTAACGCTACGCTGACAATCCAACGCTATGCACGAAAAGGCAAGTGTTTTCTACGCTTTGCTAAGACGACACCGTTGCGCCACCTACCCATCGCCTTGCAATCTACACACTATAGCCTCCTAGACGGGCGCGCACGTTGCAGTATCTCTTAACGCACTTGAAGCAATTTTTTTTTATAGGAACTAATCGCAGTTCCACAAAAGCGTGCATATGTATGTTTCAACCTAAGCATTTCAGGTCATTAAAATTACACCAGCGTTATTCACTCAATCCCAAAAGGCCAACGCGAAACAATTTAAATTCGTAATTCTAGCATATCAGCGTAATTAGAGGACGACCCGGAGAAAGTTACACAACTTTTCAGGATGCTATAACAGGTGCCAGAGAATTTAGCACTTTTGTGCTTATCTGCATGGGAAGCCTCTGGGAAAGTGTTCTCAAATCCCGGCAGCATGGCTCTATATTATCACGCCGTCTGATATGGACAGGCATTTCTGACTATCAAACATGGGATATCGACCAGCCGGGCAGAGTACAACTACAAATAATAGAGACGACTGCTTACCTGTTGTGGCAAGGCAGCGGAATGCAGCCTGCGACGGCTGTCGATCGAGCAAATACAGTCACCACGATGTTGACGAAATCGTCACGGGTCAGTGGTTTGTGTACTAAGTTGTCGACACGGAAGCTGCAAGATTCGCGGAGACAAAGCACGGTGTAAGAAAGGTACCTCCCAATCGCTCAAACTAGCTCGAGCAAGGCGCCAGCTCGCCTCACCGGCCGGCGAAGCGGTGTTCCAAAAAGCTCCGCTGTGACGTAACAGCTCTACCATTGGAAGTCCCTAGATAAGAAAATCCCCAGAAATCCTCTTCCTAGGTACGGATTCTGAACGACGAGTAGACGCTCTCGCGCTTGTCATATCAAAGGCCATCATTTCGTTTTTTTAAAGGTAACTGCCAGATGGCGCTCATGTCTCACACCATATAAAGCTGTAACACCGTATAGCCTCGGCGCGCACATTTAGGCTCCCTAACACTGTAGAGTGGGCGCACACATGAAGGCTCTCTAACACTATGGTCCTTAGAATATTCTAGGAACCATACTAACACTGTAGAGTGCCTCGATGCGCTCGTTCGCCTCCGCTGCGCGCATCGAAGCACTGCCTCCAGAATCTCACTCGCTAATTTTCTCGCGACAGAACATCAAATAAACGTTTTGTTCCCTCTCTCCAGAAGCAAGACTGTCTTCTTTCGACGACGTTTGCAGCGAAACATGCACATACGGGGCCATTTTTTTTTTCTCTTTCGCTGGGGACTTGAAATGCTCTTAGCTCACGGTGCGAGAGAGCAAAAGTGTGTGGGGTGACCAAAACTGCCTTGTGGCACTTCTCCATGCCCTAAAGACCACTATATTGGTACTACCACGTTGCCCTCCCATCCTGGACAACTACGGGACCAGCGCGGAAGCGCATTTTTAACAGTGGAACAGTTTAGGCCGTCCGTTGGCCAGTGAAGAGCGAACAATAAACTATCATCATCAAGAACAGGAGCGCGCTCGCTTCGTCGTCTTCATCCTCTTCGTCCCACGCTTCACTTCCAGAACAAGCGCACTGATCTGTCCAGCGTTGGATGCAGAAACTCCGTTGGGCGAGGGAAGGAGCAAAAAGTGAGAGGGAAAGGAAGATATATAAAGGGAAAGAGATGGACAAAAATGTGGGGAAGAAATAAAACGACACAAAGGCAAACAGGGAGACTGCACGCTAGATAAAGAAACAGCCGCAAAAGGACACAAAATAGAAAGAAATAAGAGAAAGAGATATACAGAAAGTGGAGGTGAGAATTAGAGAAAACAAAAAAGGAAGAAAGATAGAACAAGCGAGAAGGAGAAATGAACAGACAAATAAAGGCGAGAATGTAAACAAAGACAGCCAAGCAGGCAGGCAAAGAACTTTAATAATATCCGGAGGCGGCGCTCAATCGCCCTTACGGGGCAACACCGGAGGGTCATCCTACGGAGCCACGATGGCGTAGCGGGGAACAAACGTCTTAGCGAGTAGCCCGCTCATTTTTAACAGTTTCCTTCCCATGTCTTGTCAAATGCATCAAATACTCTTTCTTTTAAGTTACACAGAACATTACAATAGTTATTCCTGAACTTCAAGCGCCTTTCTTTTACTTGAAAGTGGAAGAAAATATTTTCTGTATTTTTGGACAACTTAAGAAGTAAGCTTTCTGCTTCGGTGTTAGCAAGTGAGAACTCAGATGACCGGATCTTTCTTGGGGTGCTTTGAAGCATAAAATGCCATTATCGCATTAATGTTTTCCGCAATGCCCAGATCGAGTAGCTTATATATTCCCAAGTCACAATCCACAAGTAACATTTTGAAATGATGTAGGCAGTTAGTTTGTCGGGTATACGATTTCTAATGTCAATGTTGGCGGAGCGCCCTGAATGTGGAGAGTTTTCCATTGCTCTATTCATATTCAATTAGAGTTCAAAGTCGCATTTAAGAATATAGGTGGTCTGCAAATTGAGGCATCATGCAGCATTTCTTTCCGAGTCCCCGCTCCATATCCAAAAGTCCTCACGTTTCTGCAATGCAGGTAAGTGCCAAATGCAATTCTAGGAGTTGGAAACCAGCTTTGGCCGCTTTGTGTTTTCGCCATAAGCTCGAACGGCAGCGGGTGTGACAACATTAGATATTGATAATTTAGTTAAAATCGAGAGAACAAGAAAGTATACTTAAAAAGTAGCTAAGTAGCCATATTGGCGCAATGTAGCCAATTAAACCAAGTGACTCTGACCAACGAGACGTTAGATGGCCTCTCTTCTATAATAAATGCCCATTTTTTTCTTTTTTGCTGAGTGGGAGAAATAAAAGGACGTTTTAAAAAAACAATGTTAAGCCGGCGTATAGTATTCGCTTTTTTTATTACCGTTTCACATGAAATTAGAGGCAGGGAGAAAAAAGGCCGAAGCTCCGGAGGTTCATTAACCCATGTACGATGCCCACTCGACCATGCAAAGACGTGACAACACGTGTGAACAGCATATACAAAGATGTTAATCCCAATGCGCATACTGTGTTGAGATGTTCATATGGATATTCATATGGCTATCCATAGGATATGAATATCCGTATGAGTATCCATATGGATACCCATATAGATATGGACATCTGTATAGATATCCATATGGATATCCATAGCGTGTCACGCCGACTCACGGAAAACACATGCTCGACCCTGAGGAGCTTCGCACATAAAGTGAAGCTTGCGCGATACCACCCCCTCTTCTCTAGGGGTATTCTGGGACGTGGCGCTGTTGTGGTTCTTGGTCGATGCTTGCGTGATAACCTTCACATCGCGCCTGGACGTGTCTCGGCTGGCTTGGGTGGGGTTTTCACATCGGAAGCACATACGTCAGCACCTCCTACATCGTGCGGTGGGCGCCAGCCGTTGCAGGTCACTTGGACAGCGAGCGTCTACTAAACGCGCACGATTAACAAGATAAAGAGGCCCTGCGATTTCTTCAGCATGGTCAGAAAACCGATCGGTAGTCCAGGCTCCTGAAAACACGTGAACCAAACGTTATGGCACCACACGCGGCCCGAAATTCGCAATGAATTCGCAGCCAGCCGCGTTCCCTCGTCTATCGACAAATGATGCCATGACCGCGTCATGAACCCGGGGTCCACGTCCATGGGCTGATTTGAGCATCGTGAACTGAATAGTTATCGTGGTCGCCGCGGAATGTCGCCACGTGCCCACTGTCCCACTGGAAGGTAAGCCACCCGTTTGAAGAAAAAAAAATTCATGGTGATGACGCGCGCAGAAGAAGGGACGGATCTATTTAAGTGGGTTTGAGACATGTTAGAGGCTACAACTATATTTAACTCCCCTGTCGTCCCCCTTCCCTGTGTAGTGTAGCTTTCAGCATGCTCAAAGTCCCTAGATTTTCTCCTGTTCTTCTGGGGAAAATCTATGGATTTACGCGCGTTTGCTGCAACGAAACGAGAGTGGATCGGGATGGCTGGAGGTCATCTCCCTGCGCCCGTGTTCGACCGTGTGAACGTTACCCTCCCCCAAGAGCGCCGCGAAGGAAGAGTGGGGGAGGGGGTACTAAAGAGAGAGGGATTTCGAGGAGCGCGCCGGGTGCGTACCCCGAATAAACTCCTTTCATCAGCGACACACGAGTGCCGGCTTTTCTTTGTTTACACCGACGAAAGGGGCTTGCCGAGATCATGCACTAGCTTCGTACCTTTATAAAAAGACAAAAACGAGAATTATTCAGGAGATAACAGTGCGTTTTTATTGTACATGATTGAAACGAAAAAGTGCCCTTCACAGAGCCCAACATGTGAAGGGCCAAAAAGGCCGTAAAGTACGGGGAAAATTTACCACAGAAGCTCCTAGCTTAGGCCTCATACGCGGCAACCGAGAAACACTCTTACTCGGCTTTCAAAACACCGAACCTCATTAGGTTTACTAGGCAAAGCGCACGTGTTTTCGTCTCAAAGTTTCGGATTCGTGAGCACTGCCTAATAGTTTTCTCAATTTACCCTTTCATTTTTCTTTGGCAACTGATGCATTTGGATAAGCTTGAGGTCAAAAATGCAAATTCTGCATCTTGCAGAAATTGGCATGTGGTTTTCTCTTTTAAATACAGTGCACATCATTATAATCAGTTGAGCGCAAATTTTAGTGGGAAAATTTCTGCAGTTGACGAGTACTTGAATAAAAAAATAACAGGAGCTTGGTTGGAGGCAAAGCTTCCCCTCAAAATATAGGCTTCTTGTACAAGAAGTACGAATTAATAACAAGTTTACTTTGTTTACACAGCAGGGTGGAATGTCAAATCTGTGTGTGAGAAATACGCGCACATTGCTTGCAGACGGGCTGTATTGCATAGCAGTTGCCACATGATTATGCATATTCTGGATCCATAAAATTGTTTACTAAGCTTTTCTTATTAATTGGTGACCTAGAATACGACTACATGCAAGTTCATTACATAGGTTTCGAAAGATGCTGGCAGACAAAAAGTGAATACTGATGTCAGTGACAATGCCACTTATGGTAACCCAGGCAACCTCGCACTACGAGATTGGCAGCTCGAAGATAACTCGCACACATTTGACACACCAAAGCGAAGTGCACTGCTTTGCTGTGTTTTCCATGTGTATAATATGCAGCCCTCCAAACTGCGTTTCATAGCACAAGAACAAAGTGGAGGTTGCCCCTAAGACGCAACTTCCCAACAAAGCCCAACGCCATCAAGTAGCAAGTGACAAGAAAACTCGCTGTTAACTGTTACAAGTGGCCCAAGCTGAGCTAGTGTACAGACAAGTGTTTTACATCAGCTGACTTGAAACTCGTAAAAGAGTTTGCGTGATTTCATACATAAGCCACATCATGGTCGAAACCAGAGGGCATTAGTGGTGTTACAATAGCTACAAAAAGCCATTTAGTCCCATATCTAACACGCGTGATAATATAGTATTCTGGGGCTTTGCTCTGCACCTGCAGCCGTGCCAGACTAAATTTATGGACATTAACAGTTACTTTCTAATATTATTACTATTTTTTACGCATAGTGGCATTCAAAAGGTCCAATCACTACATTATTGATGAAACATCAGAACAACAAAGACATCGACAACAGTAGCACACATGGCAGTGCCAAACAGTGATGTGTTTTAAACATGGTGCAATATGAAGATTGTTGTGCTGCATCACAGTTGCACAGAAGAACATGGCAAGTTAACATATGCCGATATCTGTCGCTACCGACGCAGCCATCCTAGAGGTAGAAAGAATGATCTCGGAGCCTACAGGAGAAACAACACCATATGCATAGTAGCAACACCAGTATTGCATACATTTACCTCTCAACTGTTTCGTTCTATAATCTCAAATATGTTAAGAATAAAAACAAACCCCCTTTACGGTGCACTGGATGTACAGGTCATAAACAGAGTGTAGTGACACAAGCTAAATAATGGCACATTTCCAAAACACGAGAATGCAATTTTGGTTTGGTTGAAGAATTGCAAATTAAGAATAACTGCTTATATGAAGCAACACAGCTCGTGTTGGTGAGGTAGTTGGCAGAGGGAATTCTGGTAATTTTGTTGTTTGCAGTGATGGCCATTAGGTCTTAAACGACAATTCGCTAGCAATGTGCCACAAAATAAAGGCAAGATACTTTGGATTTCGCTATGCATTGCCACTTTTCAAATCATAGCTGAGTACTATGGAACAAAGTGTACACATGTTATTTTAAAGTGACTTTTCAATGCATGCAGTGCTTCGCTTAATTATAGTTCCTAAACAGTGATAGAGACATTCGCAACAGACGAGCATAGTGACCCAACAATGTGGCCTGCTTTAAAACCCATACGCCACAAGTCTGGTAAAGCAGTCCGCTCTAGAAAAAACTTTCCCTTCAATTACCAACCATATTGTGCTCACTTGTGCTCACAACAGCAGATGATTGCGCCTGTCGGTACATCATAGTGACGGATGATGAACATGAAAAGAAACCATGACAGAAACCATGACAACAAGAATGCAATGTTGCTATGACTATTGCTAGAATGTACTTAACGTTTGGATATAATTGAAATACTTCTAGCACATTGAAAAGCAGTATTCATGTAGAAAAATTCACATTAAATCACTTTGAAATTGAATCATGGCTGAATACCATGTGGCTAATGCTGTGTTCCACTGACTAAAACTGATTGCCAGGACTGTGCAGATATTCTGTCATTTTTGTGAAACCATTGACAGAAAAAATTTGACACCGACAGTGCCTGGTCAACAAACTACAATTAGCCGAAACGTGATTAGTTGGGCCAGTTCATCGTAGTTGTTAGTCAACACTCGTTTCTCTCAATCTCTAGTGTCCTGTCTTTTTTGGCATTGTTTCACAATGTAAGAGTAGCCATAGCGCAGTCAACGTAGGCCAATCAAGAGGTGCCATAACTTTTCACAAGATTTGCAATTATACAAGCCCCAATTACTTTAATTGCAAATGGTGATGTACACATTAAAAGCAGCACGCACATTTTTTTACCCCCTTCAATATCCTTGTCTCCCTTAAGCAATAAAATTTGTTGTTCCTTAGTTTACTGTTCAAAGAACAGAAACTCACTTTTCCTCACTCAATACAAACAACTCGCAGTTCAAACACAGCTTATTTTGTGCATTCAATAAAGGTTGTGCAATGTACATTACTGGGATGCAACAGTCAGGTTGTTACACTAAAAAAAGAAGAAAAACTCCACAATACATTGTTAACATACAATGGAGATCTTGCAAATGCAACTTTTGTTTTTGAAATAAAGTCAAACCTCATTATAACAAAGTTGGATCTAACACAGAAATAAGTTTGTAATGTCTAAAAATTCGTTATATAAAGGCATATTCCTATCACTATCTATTGCAAGACTATTCTTTATTTACTGCATCATAACTGATACTTAGTTATAACCAGATTCATTATATCGAGTTTTGATTATTCCTATGCTTCAGCACACGTCGGTGCAGCCCGTACATTTACGAGAATGACAAATAAAGCGAGTGACTATGCACAGAATATCTCTAACTGCATACTTCAACTCTGAAACAAAGCTTCATTCGAAGCAAAAGCGCTGCTTTGCTATCACAATAATGGCTATCGAAATAGAGTCGACGCACAAGAGGAGACGTAAGGGTGCAATTCGATGTTTTTTAAGGCGCAGTAGCAAAACAACAGGAGTAAACTTCACAGCCTACCTCGAGTTTCAAGAATCTACAAGTTAGCAGCAGTCATACAATGGCTAATATGGCCAAGTTTTGTAGTAGACAATCATATTCGACAAGAAAACCAAATCTTTACAGCCCAAACTTCATTTCCATGTTTGTTATACGAAATCGTTTGCTATATCTATGCTCCTTATATCAAGCCATGATTCTATATTTACGATCTTACTGTTCTAAGGCAACTAGATGCTATGCATTCTTTTTCTTTACAATGCTAGGGTAGTAAATATGATTCATACATATTAATGGCTAATCATATCTACAATAGTATTAAAAAAAATACTACAAAACTTTATGCTACATTCCTACAGCAATCCCTGCAACATCTCTTTTTGATCTAACTTACCAGTAAACATTGTGGAAGTAACATTGTGCAGGCGTAAAAATGTATCATAGGGATCATTACACTGCAAAGTGACAACGGTCTGCGCCAACATTTCTCTCAATAAACACAGAACACTACTTTCTGTATTTGTGAAATGTTTGTCTGTCTACCGAAAGTAACGGGTGCCACCCTAGCCTGAATGCTTTCGAGATACCAAACACTCTCATAGCATTGCTAGTACACTTATTGCGAAGTTGGACTGCTCCAATTTTCTTGAATCAATGGGTTTCCAACTAAAGATGCACCCTTTATCTGTGCAAGTACATGCAATATGTAGCGGAAACTAGATGAACGACGCAGTCGTGCGAAAAAACTGCAGCCTATATTACTGCGGCTTAAAGGGGCCCTGCAACACTTTTTCAGCATGGTCAGAAAATGCTGCCGACCGGTTGTAGAGGCTCCCGACAACACGTGAGCCAAATATTATAGCGCAGCCTGCGGCATGGAATTGACAATAAATTATTAAAGTCAGCTAAAGATAGCTTTTTTTTTTTAAATCATGGAGTAAGACGAAAAATCACACGTAGTAAGCACATCCATCGGTCACTGGCTGAATTGAACATGGCACGCTCAGTTGTTACAGAGGTCGCCGCAAAAGGCTGTCACTTGTCCATGCGTGCGCACGTAATCGCACTGAAAAAGTCACTCATTTGAAGAAAAAAAAAAGAAAGTGCTCAAGGTCAGGAGGCGCGAGTGACTTTTTTTGTTTGCCCCTCCCGTCTGTTCTTGCTTAGGTTCCAGCGCTTTTGTCGGGACGAGAGAAGAGCGGATGCGATTGCAGCGTGTGGCAAATCTTTATAACTCCGCTCGTACTGGACAGGTTCTTACAATTTTTCAGCGTTTAATTTGTGAGGTAATAGGCTTTTACATTGAATTAATTCCATGGTTGCTCAAAAAAGTGTTTCAGGGCCCCTTTAAGTTCGTGAAGCCAAACTATGAAACGATTTTTTGGTACATTATGATAATGAGCCATGCAATAAATAGCAAATTAAAGAATGCACTTCTACACTGTCTGGCTTTCAGTACACATCGGTTTGCATAATAATTCAAAGCCGTATATGTTCCTTGAGAACTATCAGTGATCATGTAACACAGGCAATTGTTTTTGCATGACACTGCTACTTCCCATGTGCATATAATGAACTAGTCCTTGATATAATAGTGTCCATATAATGAACAAGTCTTTGAAGTTTGTAACTTAAACCACTGCGACTGCTAATCAAGTCTAAGCTCACTTTAGAGTAGTATAGAAACTGCACATTTTTTTTTTGTACCTGTGACATACCCTAGTACACATCAAGAGGATTCCGGGAAATTCACCTGATGAGGTTTGATAAACACAAACTATACAGTGTGCTGTTTGACATGAAATGTTTCTTGATCAAAGTCAACAACTCCTGTTCAACAAAATGCACATAAAAACTGCAGGCACTTGTATTTTGTGTAACAGGGTTACATTATCAATATATGCACTCTTCCCTTTCTTAAGCTCATCACACCACCTAAAGAACTTCATGTGAAGTTGAAAAAACAAGAGACCAGATGAAGAAGTACACATACAGAGCACTTCTTTGTCTGGTCTCTCGTTTTCCCCGCTGCTTGCTTTTTCAACTATGTCATACCAACACGCCCAAGCAACCACTTTAGCTTCATGCGACGATTTTTTTATAAAAGTTATTACACTAGGCAGTACACTTTTATTTGTATCAAACAATTACAGATGCATAATTTTCTTTGTGATTCATATAAAATGGTTACTACAGTAAAGTATTTGTATATGAATACTTTGCCTCCTTAATCAATACATTGATTTATAAAAGAATGTCCCGCCAAGGTTTTCAATAAAGTTATTTCACCAGGGAGAACATTTTCATCCCCAATACACACTGATGAGCATGCATTCATAAGTTTCTTCAACTTAATACTTTGAGGTGTAAAGCAAAGGAAGGACGTGAAATAGTTCACTGGCCTTCTTCAATCAGCAACGAATGTTATTGCATCGCCTTCGTCATTTCATCATCCGAACATTCCACACGAATGTTTGCGTAAACGGTGAGCTGTATAGGTACTCAACATTCACTTAGCATTTGAACAAGCAAAATTCACTTCAGTTGTTCCTAACTCTTGCGTTTAAACGTAACACAAATACAGGTGCACTTCAAAGAGCCAGCAATGAAAGCAGTGCAAGCAAAAACAAGACAACACATTTCGGTGTTACAGCTCCACAACCACACCTTTGTCGTGATGTCAGTGCTTAACAAGAAAATAAATAAGTGTGCCATATATAAGATGCCACCTGGAAATGCTCAAGGAACATAGGTAAAACTGTGAAAAGCATTCGCAAAAATATGCACAACTACCATAATGCTGGGCAGACGTAAAGACACGTACGTAAGTGTAAAACATGCATCTCTTAGGCCTACATAATAACATGCTGTTGTAAACACGATCAGTTAACCTATTCGTATACTTCCCATAAACACCGCATTAAGGCGTGACAAAGCTCCTCAAGTGGGAATCTTGCAGAATATATACACGGCCTACATATGAGAAGCCAACTTATAGTGCCAGATTAACGTTGTAAGGCTTACGCAAAGCGTATACGTTCACATGCTTCAACGCAAATACGTACTGCAGTTGCTCGTCAAATGCTCTTGAGGTGTAGGATCCGCGAAGAACCCGAATATTTCCGGAGCCCGAGGCATGCAGCATATAATTCAAGATTTACTATGTGCACCAGCATTGTACTTGCTGCACCCTAAGCCAGGAATTAAATTTGGCAGTCTCGCAAAACCTCGCTCCTGCAAACATTTGACGGCCACTGTACATCATCACATTTATACACGCTATAGCATCAGCATCAACTAACGAGCATTATGTGTTTAATGCCACTAATGGTAATGCCAGCTCTGAAAAGTGTGTAAAGAGAAAGAAAGTAAAAACAAAAGAAAACTGAGCGGAATGATTATGTATGTGCAAGACGGACGGAGTTGTGGAAATGCCCGAAAAAGAAGTACGGTAGTCTAGGTGAAATACATCAGACGAGCTCCCATCCGTCCATGTCAGCGTCGGTCTTTTCAGCAGATGCGGCGAGGCCTAACGTGTCCATTTCACTGATGCGCGATGGCAGCTCAAAGGTGGACAGCTGCAGCGCCGAGCCATCGGCAGCGACCGCCCACAGCCGGTCATCAACAGACACTGCGCCGCAAAACAGGAGTGTCAGACGAGCCGCAATGCCCTATAAACCCCTATGTCGAAATTCTGCTCGCTACTATACAGTCAACAGAAACTCAAGCTTTCCCCTTTTGAATGCAAAAAACAACATTCGAATCAGACAAAAAACTGCCCAATAAAAAGATTTTTTACTTACCCTGTACAGGTAACTCTAGATACAATGAATCTAACGAAGCAATCAAAGACTGTTTTACCAGTTTTACAGAGTAATGAATATATACATCTACAACGGAACTACAGTAGACTGCCATTAAATGAAAATCAAATGAAAACGCTGCTTGAATTAAACAACCAGCTCTGATGGGACTTATTTTGAATCTGAATTCTGCACCCCTGTTCAACTCTCAGTAAATGAAACAGCTGTTCAACAGAACATACTTTCTTGTTCCCTTTATTTTCAATTTATTGAGAGTCTACTGCATTCTTATGCAAGATGCTGCTTTGTTACGAGATATTTTGACTGCCAAAGAAGCAGACATCTACATTAGCTGAAAAATTGAGAGTGAAAAACATGAGACAGCTTAATAGGCACAAGCAAAACAAGCATTAATTTATAAATAACCTATAAAAAAAAGACTCCCCCTGACATACAGTCAAATCTCTCTACAACAAAATTGATGGGACACCTGAAATAACTTTTTGTACCAAAATTTCATCTATACACCACAGAATTTCATAAGATCTGATGATCGTGACTTGTCCTTAGGTCCCAGCAAGTGCTCTCGCTAACTCAGGCATACCTGGCCGCACACAGAGTGAATGTGTTTTCTTGTGTATTACGCGATCAAAACATACAGAAAATTGGGAGATGAAGTGCAGGTGCAAAATATCCTGCAATTTTGGTGCACGAGTTGGCTCCACAACACAACCTCTAAGCAAATCAAGGAAGATGGCTTATCCGGCCTCCCACAGTTTGCAGTCAGGGACCCGTTAGATGCAGGAATGGGTTATACAGAAGCAAATGCAATATTCAGACGACCCTTGGGGCATTTCAAGTGTGCAGCTCCGCGAACGAGCATGCCAAAGGTTCACTAGAAACCAACTGAAAACTTCAACTGAAAGTGCCGAAGCTCTACAATACTGTGGCCATAAGCGAGTGACAGGAAAGTCGTAAGGCTTCGTGTCGTTTTATGACTTTATTACCTTTAATCTATGGCTGTGGTAGCTTTACACCTTCCGATTGTATTCGCTATCGATCAACACGACGATAGTGACCACGGTTTTTTGTGCAGAGTTTGCAGCAAACAGTAGTTCCGTTTTTAATCTGTGCATGCTGTGCTGGCCCCGCACATGACGAACTGCATCGTTGCTATCTTTGTTCGAATTGTTATGAAAGAAATACTGGGTTGTGTCAGTGCACACTAGCTGCACATATTTTATGGTCGCCCATGATCGGGTTCGACACGACAAAATTTCTGTTCGCAGCAGTCGCAGCAGAATGTAGTTACATTGTGATTAGGTGCGCGCTACTTGCGTGTGCACCTTCATAATGCTGTGGTTGTCATTCACGATTGCAGAGCTAGAGACGATGAGCAGTAGTTTTGTTTTGAGAGCGACGTCAAAAACAAATGGCAGGAGTTCTTGAAGATCGCGATTCCGCCACGGCCCCCACCTGCATCACACCCCCCGGCAGCATCAAGGTATGGATGGGCGATCTGTTGCCGAGCATCTCAATGGCCATAAATTTAGCGGGATGTGCGTGTGGTGGCAGAAAGCATGCCTTCGATGAAGGCACTATGGCCGTGATGTGGCCGTGCGCTTTGGATGTCATGAGCCATCGAGAAATGGCCGAGTTGGTAGCAGAATTTCGTCGCAATCCCAGGCAAGTTCCTTTTCCTTATGGAGTAGTACTCACGAAAATTTCTTTGAAGTAGAAGTATCCAGAAAAAGTATTCGTTGTGACAAAACAGTTTTCACCATATAGTTTCTCACAAAAATAACCATAGGAAAATGTCGCGTCACTGTCTATGTGAATTTCTTAAGGGGCCCCCGTTGGAGTGCTGGGAATGTGTCTGCGAGGCTTTGTAGGCTAGTGTTGAGCAAGGCTTCGGGTAAAAAGCAAATACGAGGGCGTGAATAAAGATTCTCTAAAACAAGCGGATCCCATTCAACGATATTATATTCTAAAATAAAAGTCCACTCACCTTGATGGCACAACCAAACGGCGAAAGAAAGAAACAGACGACATAAAGCGGTGGAGGGAACGCTCACTTTGTCGTCTTCCTGCCAAGTTTAGCTGCCGTTGGTTACTTCTTACGCTTCGTAAAATTGTACATCGACGCAGAAGGTTGTAGTGTTAAATAAAACACATTTCTGTGCAATGACAAGAAATAAACAGCTTATTACGTGTTCTTTTAGTAAGAAGTCAACCATTTTAACGTGAAGCCAGACAAGTAAGTCTTCAAGGTATACAAATCCAAGTCAAGTTTGAAGCTCATATATCCCGGCATTCCTTTGCATCCGGCAGCTCACTAGCGTCAGATTTCCCTCTAGGTAACTTTGTGAGAAACTCTATGGTTTTCACATAGTTTTCTATGGATGGCTGACAGAGAATTGAAAATCATTAGTTGTGGTGGGAATTTCGTTGTAGCGGACTTCATTATAATGAGATTAGACTGTAGCTTGTTTTACGACATGTGCAAAGAAACACTTCAGTCATGGATAATTTTCGTTGCTTAAAGAAAAATAAAACGAGGCAAAGAAGGCAATGATAAGCATACAGATCCAACTGCAAACTTGAAAAGGGGTCACTTTACAAGGAGTTGCTTCTTTTTGTGCATGCCCGAAATATTCTACCTCTGACTCAGAGTTGCCAGTTCCACTTGTAATAAGTGGATATGGGCTTCTTTTTTTCGTGGAGTCTCTTCTACAATTTCCCAGTCACTTGTGTTTTTTCGCCCTTCTTTGCATTTTCCCAGCAAATACTGCTTTTTTAGTGATTATCACCTTCACGAATACACATTTGTCATTCATTAAGGGGGGACAAGGGTCTCAAAAAAAAGATTTGTTATTTATTATCCTACTGCCATGAAAACTACCATGCATGTGTATCATTGAATGGAGATTTCAAATCTGTAAACAGATTTAAAATATGCCATCAAAAAAAGAATTTTCACATTATAATTAGATAATTTCTTATGGGTCATTATGGTCACTCGCAATTTAAAAAGTTAGTTTTCAAAACATGTTTCTTTTAAAAGGTTCATCCCAGAGGCTAAAGCAAACCAGATGTCAAAACGGTTATTTCTTTGATCAGAAATAATTTTTAAACTTGGAAGGTAAAAATGAGCTTCCAGTAATTAGCTGGTATTTGTCATATAATTACAATTCTACCAAAGTTAAGAAAAAAAGAAAAGCTTTAGCCTGTAATTCAAGTGCTGCAGAAAAGAATGGTACAGTCGAACCTCAATATATCGAACGGCGCGGCGATCGCGAAATAGTTAGATATATCCAGAATTCGATATAAAAAAATCACGAAAAAAATGCGTCAACAGCTTGCTGAAAACAACCAACGAACCGTTCAAGCGTGGTGCAGTAAATACTCACTTGAAGATTCAAACATAGTATTTATTGTGTTCGTTTAAAATATTGAAAAAGAGTAGCCTGCTTTTTGTTGGCCATGGCGTGTTTGACGACTGCGTCCTCAATATAGTCCAGGCGATCCATAAGTGATAGGCCGGTGCCTTCAATCGCGCCGCAGTGGCGGCGCACAAGGGCCAAGGCAGCTACGACCTCAGCTGATGTCGGGAGCGAGGCACCATCAGCGCTTGCGGGACCTCGGCAGAGTCTTCATTTGGCTGCTCAGCAGTAGCTTCGGCGACAATCTCCACATCCGTGAGCTCCGCCGTTGTGAGCTCCGCCGTTCGGAGTTAGGCCTGTCGCGCACGAGCGACAGGCCTAACTCCAAACGCATGTACACTGCGAGCACAACGACCGATGCCTGCCGATGCTATGGGGGAGGAGCTTGCAACAAGTGCGCAGTGTGCCATTGACACCATAGAGACTGCAACGACTGCAAGTTGCAAGGCTGCGGCGTGAGTCCGGGTGTAAAGCGCGCACATGGGGCACCCATGCCGGCTCGCCTGACTGCTTTTCCTTTCCCGGCAGCAGCGCGGGCCACGTCCGAGACAGTCGTCTGCGTCCTTTCCCTCCTATACTTTCCTCCTCAATCTTTACCTCCCACTCCCCCCTCCCCCGCGCGCAGTCGTGTCGGTGCCTTCGTATTGAAAGAAAATAAGAGCTCCGCGCTTTTCTCTTCACTTTCCTCATTCAAGAACCTCTACCGCAAGGCTGCGGTGCGCGTACGCTGCTACGTTAAGGTGGCGCTCTCGGCGCCATCGATGTGTGCAGCTTTTGTAAACGCCCGCCACTTTACCGCTACTTTCGAGAGTTGCGGGAAAGCTCACCGCCTGTCAATGGAGCGCGGGCGGTTTGGGGTGGCCGAGTTCGATATATCCACTATATGTCAAACTTTGTTCGAAATAAAAAATCAATAATGCATGCGATTTCCCGCGTGATATAGGAACCGTTCGATATAGGCAATAATTCGATATATCCGTGTTCGATATATTGAGGTTTGACTGTACCAAGTTTATTTAGATATCTTCACAGAAACTTGCTCAAAACTTCCATAAGGCACATTCACTTCACAGAAATAACAATGCCAATAGATTATGTTTTCAGTTTTAAAACCATCTGTAACTTGATATATTAAGCTTTGAAAAAAATATATAGTATTTAGCCACAATATAAAAATTTTCCAAAACATACTTTCGACTTTAAATACCTCAAATTACAATTTTTGAAAGTCAGCACTTTTTACAATTTTGTGCTATTTCAAGACCCTCGTCACCCCTCAATCGCATGTTTGGTCGATGACAAAGCAGTTGTGTGTGCATAAGCGTTCACAGGGTTTCCATACCAACCACACCAATCCAGAGGGTGGGGCAAAGGCTCACCTCAGCGTCCCTCTCCCGTCCTATAAAGCATATGTATGGACCCGATTTTGCATCGCTCCCAGCCTTGAAGTTATCAGGGGGTGTAGCAACCCTTCCCCCCTCTCCTCTGACTCGCCCTGAGTGCACCCGAATGGTTGAGTGCTCAAAAATACCTTGAGTGATATTACAAGTAACGTTAATCATGCGCTGGCCGAATGGATAGACTACACTGGACCCAATGTACGAAGTAGCTATGTCCTTTCGTTCACAGTTATGCATATTTTCACTGTACAAAACAATTAGGTGATTGTTTAAACAACTTTTTATGTTTCAATGCCATCTTTAATTTTAATTAAAAATATTTTAGAGAATCGGTACATTTATTGTTTCTGCTTCTTTTGTGATGAGTATTAGCTTATTTGCCCAGTATCATCTGGCAACACTGCTCCGACTTGAAATAAGTGTATATTTTCACTTAAAGGATAACACAAATAGCATGCTAACAAGTGTGTCTTACCACGACTGCATCATATCCCATCGCAAACATTTTTGCACTTAACCTTATCAGTATTACAGCTGCAGTTGAATGCGCTAACAAAAGACGGCCCTGAAGTGAAGTCTTCTCCTGAATCAAGCTAGGTTTAAGGATAACGATAATAATATCTAGAGTATTGTATGCCAAAACTACAATATGATTATGATGCACGCTATATGGGGACTCCAGGTTAATTTTGATCACCAGGAGTTCTTTAACATACATCTAAATTTAAGCACATGGTGTTGTTGCATTTCACCCCCAACAAAATATGGCTGCCGTATCAGGGACTCGAATCCACAGCCTTCAAGCATAGCGGCACGAAACCTTCGCCTGCTAAGCTACCGTGGCAGGTCCAGAGCTTCGATTATCTTTCCTTCTCTGAGAGATTCGTTTGACACTGCGCAAATAACAAGTCTGAACAGAGACAGCATCCGCTCACCGGCAAGACAAGCTGCGTGGCCTGGTATCCTCTTCCAGTAATCACCCACAAAGTTGCTGTTGGAGATGTTGAAGCGGCGGAAGATCTCGCCCGACGGGGTCAGCGCCCAGACGGCCTTTTCACTCACACAGAGCTGGCGCGCCTGGACCCCCGGAACCTCCACCCAGCTGGTGCCGATGTGGAGCTCGGGGTAGATGCCCTCGCGAACGTAGACATGCTTGCGGCTGTCCAGCGCCCACACCATAAAGTTTCGAGGACCGACGTAGACCTGGAAAGGCCAATGGGACGACGTCTTTTGTTCAACAATGGGAAACTCCAAAGGAAAGATGCAGCATAACATGCGAGGACGAATGAAGGAACAAGCATGAACTGACGTGGGACAGACTGGTGAAATTTGTCTGTCTTGCGCCAGCCTACAGGGTCTGTGCATAAAGTAGCCACACCGGGTCTGGTAAACAGAATTCATTCATCCAAATGATGCATACTACAGTCAAAATGCTTCAAAAGAGCCAGCCATGTCAAAGACAAATGGGTATAAGAGACACCCGTGTTCCTACACTGAAATAGGGGTTGATAAGAAAATGAATACCTAGTACCCTGCTTGTAAGAGACACATTACATCGAAGACAAGAACTGCTTCCAGGTGCAAGTCTTTGATAAACGGGTTCACCCATATTAGAATTCTTCAAGATGGTTTCATTGTGTGTCGATACACCCCTACAGACTCCCCGAGGCTGCCTGAAAAGTAAAGCGATATATGCTCCCCGGAACTCAGGTGCAGTGACCTCTTTCAGAGACTCTGTGACAGCCCAGTGGATGGCTGGAGCGCACTGAAATTGTGGCCTTTCAGACTTCTCTTGAGCTTTGGGAACAGGAAGAAGTGCGCCAGTCGTGCATCAGGCAGGGCTGATGCTGCCCTGATATGCACAATGAAACTATGTTGAAGAATTTTGATACATGCTCTGATTGGATCAATGAGTTCCTTTTACCAGACCCCAGTCTCATTACCTCACAGACAGAGCCCGTATACTGAAGCAGAATCGCGAGTTGGGCGAGTTGGTGGATGTTCATCGTGGAATATTTTACAGCCTAACGGGTTAGATACGGACAGAGAAGGGACACAGCGCTGAACTCTCAACTGAAATCATGAAACTGAAATGTGTCTCCAAACATGTCCACAAATATGTGCGTTGTGCTACTGGCGTAGTTTATGCCTTTCCACTACCTTGCGGCTGCGAATACGTAGGCCAAACAGGCGGTGCATTAACGTGCGATTATGATAGCATGAGCTGACACTATCAGGTGCTGCAATCACGTCTCATTTGGAAGCGCATTGTAGATCATGCGGATGTGAGCCCTACTAGCAGAAAACTTCCATCAAATATAGACATGTGGAACAGCGCACGCATGAGACAGCCGAAGCTTTTTTCATTAAATCCAATAACAAGTGCATAAGTCATCCATCTGTCACTCTTCAAGATGAATATAAATTCCTGTTAGACAAGACATGAAGCGTGTTATGCCGTAACACATGCGCCCATGCGCACAGTTTCGATGACTCATTGTCTCCTATACATGTCCTTTCTTTTTCCAAATAAATTTCAGTTGAGAGTTCAGCGCTGTGTACCTTCTCTGTCCGTATATAACCCGTTGCGCTGTAAAATATTCCACGAAGAGCCCGTATGTTTGCCCCTCAGCGCCCATGCTGTGCTACGTCCTTCCTGCACCAAACTGAACTAGACCTGAAACAGAGCTTCATAAATGCAGAAAAGTCGAGCACGATTTCCCGTGACAGGCAGTTAGTATAACAGGGCCAAGAAAGTTAAGAAAAGAAGAAGCGGGTGTCAGCAACGAAAAAAAAACACACGCACAAAACCCAGTGAACAGCTCGAAAATTAGCACAAAAGATATAAAGTACAACTGGTAACATCAGCTATGCCCGTTTTTCGTGACTGCTCTCCTGATATGGGTATGAAAAAATGATCGCTATCTTGTGTCACCTCCGTCCTGTGGAGGCAGTTCTAGATGGCCCTTACAAAAGGTATCGACAATGTTGCCAACTCTTGCCATATCATATTCACACTTTGGACATCCCTGACGACCACAACCTTCACTTGCAATACGTTAGAAGTATGATGAGCATACAATGGTCACCCATTCAAACAATAGGTAACTGTCGTGGGACGAAGCTACTGATTGATAGCCGTGGCCCTTTTCTTATGTTACAAGTGAACCAAAAACATGTGATTGGTTCGGTTAAGCTTGCAGGTGATCTGGACGATGCAATAATGTAGGACAAGAAAGTCAGACACCCTTCTTTGGTCCCTGTCACTTATTAGTAACACACTGTCTAGTTTATCATTTCTACCTAATTTTACCCTGGTGCCAAAAGGTTAATATATTGTTAATCGTCTGAGTCACTACTTCAAGCCATAGGGGACAATATCTAAAATGTATTTTTGGCAATGTTGCTTAAAACTCTTACTCCGCTTCACTTTCCATTGCTCACTTACGACAGAAAATAATCACTGCAGCATTTAATCAGCAAAATTGACCAGTGATACTATTATATATAGGAACATTAGGAATAATATACTTTATATAAAAACTATAATAACTTCTTGAAAAGAGGACATGAAGGGATATAAGCAGTGCACGCTTTAACAAGAAATTCTACTTATGCTAAGTAATTATCTCTCTCTACTATAAGATCTTGTTTAAATACAGTACATGCTACAGCAGGTATAAAATCAAGAAATGAGATTTGGGCTGTGGCATAAGTCATAAAACTCCCACATGTGTTGACTCACTCTGATTGACCCATGTGTGACTGATGGTGAAGTAGAAAGCAAAACTGCAGAGATTTTTGCAGTTCCAGTTGCTGCTAATCTTTGGTAACAGGCGAAGAAACGCTGTCACAATCGAAAGGAATAATTGACAACCACCTGTCGTAGCGGAAGCCACAAGGAAATTTAAGTGGATTTCTCAGAAAGAAAAGCTCAAGATAGAAGAAAAATTCTTGGCATTTCTTGCAGCTCTGGCTACAATCCGGTTATTGTAAATTACTTTTCTCATAACTGTTCAACGATCTTGCAGCATTCTGCAGAACTCATTTGCATTATTACAATTGAAATTACGACATACAACAGCCAGTACTCTTTTGTAGTCGACGGACCGGCGTTCTAGGCCACGTTGTAGCAACTGCAAGCATTTCAAAAGAGAGGAAGGAGGCATGCCCCCAGATTCTGTTACACTCCACAGACCTCTACAGACGAAGCCGAGAGACGTTAGTAGAAGCATGCGACCGCAAAATAGAGAGGTTAAACGCATGCGTAAAAGTGTTTTTACGGCACCCGACATACCTTGGTGAGGTGAGGCTTCAGAAACCTTGAAATCTCA
The DNA here is from genome assembly GCF_043290135.1 of Rhipicephalus microplus. Taxonomy (NCBI): domain Eukaryota; kingdom Metazoa; phylum Arthropoda; class Arachnida; order Ixodida; family Ixodidae; genus Rhipicephalus; species Rhipicephalus microplus. Next base: position 172,704,821 of record NC_134705.1, read on the forward strand.
AAGGGCAACGAAAACGGGTTTTCTGATGCAGACTTTTGGGGATCCGGATGACAAAACAGAAATAAACATGACGTGTGTAAGCAACTCAATGTAAATGCTTTGGCCCCTCCCGCAGCATGTTTTATTCAAATTACTTATAAACCTACACAGCCCTATATAATATTTCACAGCTGTGCGGCAGTTGTAAATTATTATTAGTTACACACCATTAATAAATAAAGAAATGAGAAATTTACAGGTGGACAAATGGAGAAAAAGACAGGAACAAAAGGAAAGAGGCATAAAAAACAAAAAGCTTCTCATGCAGGTTGCATATTTTGTTTACATTTAGGTTATGTAATCTAAAACAATGCATTCCTTTTGCATAAATTATCAATGTTGCATTTTCTTTCTGAATATTATTCATTCCTTCTATTTTTTATAACAATGCTACATTTCGTAAAATGGTTAAACACCAAAAACTTCTCGTATGTGCATTTCATTTTCTGCACACACTTTTAAACCCTTCAAGTCTTACCAACACCGGCACAGTACTGTCATGATTGCTTTTTGCAATTACCCAAGCATTTGAACTTTTTACCTTATCGTTCCTTACTTGGATCATTTTTTACTCAATTTCACTCTTCTGTATTCTTCCTTGATGCGCACCCAAGATCCCCAAATTCTAAGACAAATTATTCTCGATTGCCATTACGGAGTTGTTGAAAATGTATTATTTCTGTGACCATACAGTTGCATGCGAACCACCTTGGAAGTTGCATAACTGATAAGCATTCTTCTTGTATGAATACTGTTACAAAGTAAACAAAATATGCACTATAAGTTCAATTCAAAGGGGACTTTGAATATTTCCTCTCATTCACTATTAATCTTCGACCGAAGTTCACACTGGTGGTTTTAACATTATCATCACCATCATCACTATTATTATTATTATTATTATTATTATTATTATTATTATTATTATTATTATTATTATTATTATTATTATATGGTATTTAGGAGTTATTGGCACTTTTGTTCACAAGGGCCAAACAAGTCCTCAAACAAGCAAAATTTGTCTTAAAGTGACCCTAAAGTCAATTAACAATGTAAGTCAGATCAATCTCAATGTATGACACCTAAGACAACAATATTATCAACCAGCAGTGCCCTCCTTACCGAGAAATTAATGTAAGCACATGTGAACATGTGCATTGCAAGCAGGACACTCGAAAACCGATCCCGACAACGTGAGACTTACTGCCTACAATTAATCACTAGTAATCGAACTAGCTGCAGTGAATACAGTCGAACCCCGCTACAGTTAAATTGAAGGGGCATGGAAAAAAATTTTGTTGAAGTGAAAATTTCGCTGTAGTGAAATCCAGAAAATATAGCCCATCTGAACTAGCAAAACAAAGGAACGTTTATTCTCAAAATTCAAAAAGTGTCCGCTGCTTTTATTCTATCCCAGCAGCGTCACGATGAGATTCTCACCCATGCATAGCGGGGCCAATGTGAAAAGCACGCTGAAAAAATGACAACCGCTTTCGTGAACGAATCAAACAGTTGCATTAACACGTTAACACCAGCAGCCGTCCGCCGTCAAAACGCCGACATGGCAGCAGGGTATCTTGGAGCGGTGACTCTTGCCTTATATAATGTCATTCTTATCAACCATCACTCGCGGCTAGCTGATTTTGTTGATAATGCAGGCGAACAGCCGCTCTGATTAGTTACCACACTGGTCAAGCGCGAATAAAATAAGCATTAGAATCGCACAAGGCATTGTTCCGCAGATGCACCCAGCAGCTGCGCGATGGAAACCATGAAGTAAGCAACTGAGCTTCAGCTTCGGATTTTCTGCGGCTATGCAGTAAACCCAATGTTTAACATTTTGATACATTTTCAGAACCTGAAAATACGTCGACTAAGTCGAAAACACGCGTTGGCACCACCAGAAACTACCGCTGTTCAACAAGCATGGGCGCCGCCATTGTTTGTTGCGATAGCAATGAGATAGCAATGAGACTACTAGCAATGAGATAGCAATGAGCGATAGCAATGAGCGATAGCAATGAGCGACAGCAATGAGCGACAGCAATGAGCGACAGCAATGAGCGACAGCAATGAGCGACAGCAATGAGCGACAGCAATGAGCGATAGCAATGAGCGATAGCAATGAGCGATAGCAATGAGACTGCTCTGCTTTTGCCAGTGACAAAAGCAGGGCAGTTTCATTTCCATCGCTATCGAGCAATGGCGGCGCCTATGCGTGCTGAACAGCGGTAGTTTTTGGTGGTGGCAACGAGTGTTTTAGACTTCGTCGACGTATTTTCAGGTTTTGAAAATGCATCAAAATGTTAAAGACTACGTTTACTGTATAGCAATAAATATCTGAGCCTGGAATCGCATCGTGAAATGTTGTTGAAGTGGGACGGCAGAAGAAAAAGTGTTTCTGTGGCAAGAATATTTATGCATTGACTTCTATGGACTGCTGACGGGGAACAGTGAATTTTTCGTTGTAGCGGGAATTTCGTTGAAGCGGCATTCGTTGTAGCGGGGTTCGATTGTAGAGACATTTCCATGCATCAGAAGACGTAATAAAATGCTGCTTGTTCGTTTCTGTTTGATTCATGGAGAAAAGAACCGCCGGACGTTACTATGGGGAAGGGCGTGAGGTGTTCAAAAGTTCAATTCCCGCCTGGTTAAACTGGACAGGTTAAGCCATCTAGCAGGGCCCAGTTGAATCAAGCACGCCTGCCACCTTGGAGGACATGGCAGGAAATTGTTCAATGACTGTTGTTGCTGCTGTGGCTCCCCCTTCTTTCGTTCTGCTTCTACTAGAGTCAGCAGCGGGGCATTAGGCCGGGCAATGTTGTGCACAGCAACAGTGACGTAAGATGTTCCAGTTGAGGGGGTAAATTTAAGTGTGCTAACGCAATGCGAACCACTAAAACCTGATTTTACTTCAAAATAAGCACTTCCTTGGCACAAAAATAGCACTACGAGGTTTCTAATCCACTATTTCAGCAAGCGACATCGACTTAATACTTGCTTTAAGAGTCCCTTTCACAGAGATTATACCCATAATTTTGTATCTTCCAGCTATCTAAATCAGCATTATGATAAACTAAGGCAGACTCAAACAGAACAAAAGAGACAACGTACAAGCGCAAACAAAGTCCTAAATACTGCTGGCATTGGGAGATACATAGTTGACGATAGCGTGCATGTAGGCACCTCTATGTGCTACAGTTTATCAAGAGCATTTTACAGAAGAGTCTCCAGCCAATAGTACTACCAAAATAGGTACACCCAGTTTGGCATCATGAGCATTTGACCACATCATCGATGGCACGTGGATAGAGCTACATACGGCGAAAGCTTTCCACAGCGGTCCATACAGATTTTTACTCACCGCAGATATGAACGGCGACTCCTCCTGGTAACCAGACTCAATCGGCACCCAGGCCGGTGGCAACGTGCGCGGAGCGGGCGGCCGCAGAGAGCCAATGCGCATGTACACCGTTCCCTTATTGTCGCACGCCCACACCGTCTCATAGCTGCAGCTGATGTGCGTGAGCTGGGCATCACCTACGTCAGCCAAACAAAGGCACACCACATTGTTGACGTAGCGGGCAGGACTATCAATCCACAGGCAAAGCAGGAAACAGTCACGCAAATTGACGTCGGTCATGCTGGTCAACAGAGAGTCAGCACTAGATGTAATGACATTTTGCTTTGGAAAGTGTGATTGAAAGGTTCGTTTACTCATGACAAGTTGTGCTACCAACCCGCCTACGGTACGGCATATATCCTTTCTTAGGACTCGCTCGTACTGGTGGTTGCCAGAGATCGCATAAACCATTGCATAAATGACATACATTCACACCAGCTCACCTAATCTAGTTTGGCATGGCCAAACATTAGAGCATCTTGTGTGTTTGAACAATTTTGAACTTTCCAAAACTTCAATAAGTTGAAAACAACCGAGCAAACTTTTTTCTTAACCACGCATAACCCCCTGAAAAGGTGGTTTCACTGCAAAGTAGGGCTTCTATGACAAGAGATCCAGATAAACTCCTCCCTGTCACAAAGCCATACTTAACGGTATGGCTTTGCATGCCCGCACCGACAGCCGCTAATGCATGCCCGCACCGACATAGCCCTGCAAATTAAGAAGATGCACTGTTCTTGCACGCGACTGTTTCATTCACAGAGTTTGCAAGTGCAGTTGCATGACTAAAAAAAACTCCTGCAGTGACATGGCCAAAACAGATGCCTTTTGACCAAAGCCACTAACTACTTTTTTTAACCTGCTGCTTCGAGATCAGTCGAGCCCTGTGACCTTTGCGAGTCACCAGTGTTAGAAAGAGTTGTGAACCAGGCTTCACTTTGCATGGAACATACAACAGTCATCAGAAAGATTTTAAAAATCTACTAACAAAGCAATTCTTCTGCTGCTACGGAAACAAGAGAATACACTCAAACCTCAATATAACAAACACAAATATAACAAAATATCGGTTATAAACACAGATATAACAAAATATCGGTTATAACGAAGTGAACCAAGAACAGTTTTACAATAGATACAGTGCTAGGAACAACTTTTACAAAAAAATTTCGGATATAACAAACTTCTTTTCGTGCAAGATGCAACTATGTTATAACGAGGTTTGAGTGTAATACACAAACATCTGTCTGAAATTCACATTTGTCATTTCAGACGTTTCTGCAGTTGCAACTGATTACAATTCTTCTTTCAATTTGTTATAAAAATATATTCCTAACACTATATCAGTTGCAAGACTATTCTTCATCTACTTTGTTTTAACTGATATTCTGTAATATCCAGATTCGTTATGCATAGGTTTGAGTGTACATATGTACTGCTCCCAGCCCTCAGGAGGTGCTAGTACTCTAGTCTGAAACTGAGCAAAAGCTGACAGTGTAGTACTGAAAAATGATACTGCCATTTGGAGCCGACTGTCTCTGGCTAGTTTTTTAATGTGCATCACCTAATAAATAGGCTCCCACTGTCCCTGTCAAGCCCTTTGCTGTACATAATACGCGAGCTTGCTGTGGCACTGCTTTTTTATAGCCGCTCAGTGAGAAAACTCTTGTACCCAGCTGCGAGGTGTCCAGTGAGACCCAGGTGTCGCCCATCGGCTGGCGGTGGGTCACGCCAGTGCGCACCATCACGCGACCGTCGCTCGTCAGTGCCCAGAGCGACTCGGGCGAGGGCGCGATGCAGCTGAGTGAAGTGCCACGAGGCAAACCCACGGTGTACCACTTGCGCAAACGCGGAATCAGCGCCGCCAGCTGGCCACCCGTCTGAAGGCCCCACACGACTCCTGAAACAAGCACGACGAGACGTAAACCATCATCGAAGCAACACAAAAACATGCAGTTCGTCAACGAGATTTCAGAAGTACAGAGGGGTTTGATAAGCCACTGAGTAGCTAGCTCCCTGAAAGTGCGTTCGTCACGGCTGAATCTTGAGCGGAGGAGAAGCGAGAAATCTTTTTATTTTCAAGGCGAGAGCCGCTCTTGCCTTCAACCCATTACGTGCGTGTGCCATTATCCGCCTTTCTGAACAAAAAAGAAAAAAAGTAAGAGAGAGAGGGAAAAAAAAAGACATAGCACTACCCCAATGCTATAAAGTAGGCATGTGAAAAAAAAAAAGGAAACAGAAAATTTAGATGAAAGGTCTCTTAAGGCCCTGCACCACTTTCCAAACATAGTCTGAAAAATAATGGAGATTGGCAATCAATGCTCTTACAAACATGTGAGCCAAACATTATAGCACAGCACATTGTATAAAATTTGCAGTTCAATCTGAATGTCAGCTAGATATTGCTCTCTCTTGTCTCACAAAATCACGCCATATATTCCAAATCAATTGCACCCAAATAGCAAAGCCGTTGGCTGATTTGAGCATTGTAAGCTACCACGGCATGGGCAAGTGAGCCTTGCATATTTAACACATTGACCGTGCGTGTGTTCAAAGAAAAGAAACTACTCAGGGTCAGGTTGCACAATGATGCACAGATGTAGCTTCATGAACCCTTGTCCCATGTAGCCTTCAGTGCACTCACTGGCCAAAACGAGGGGGACAGTGTTTAGAGGGTGCAACAAGTCACTAATTCTGCTTGCCTCAACAGACTATAAAAATTCTTGAGGTTGTGGATTGACGAGACAATAAACTCTTGACGGTACTGTCATTTGATGATTACTTGGAAAAGGGCCGCAAGGCCTCTTCAACTCAGTGTTGCCAATACCGTGCTATACAGTAATCAAAGACCTTTCGTGTTGTCTTCTGTCAGAGCCGCCCGACAAATGGGCCTTGACACAACCAACAAGCACATGAATTCACCTCTTTGCCAAAAATCCTATCGCAATCAGCATCTTTAGTCCCTTCCTTGTTTCGAACAAGCAAACCTTGTCCTCGCCAAACTGCCGCCAAATTGTTTCGGACTATGTGACCTGTCCAGATGATGGAAAAGGCTTAAGTCATTGTCAGAATAATTCAAATAGCACCGCATTTAAACAAAGGTAATGCAACTTTTAATCCGACCTACTCTATAAGCACAAATGTAACGCAACCTTTTCTCCAGACCTTTTCTACCTAAAGTCAACCCTCGATTTACAACTGAATACTATAATGCCTTTTTTTTCTCGCAGGATGCAATGAAAAGTCACCAAAACTGTCGCCAAATTGTTTCGGACTATGTGACCTGTCTGGATGATGGAAAAGGCTTGAGTCATTGTCAGAATAATTCAAATAGCACCGCATTTACACAAACGTAACGCAACTTTTAATTCGACCTACTCTATAACCACAAATGTAACGCAACCTTTTCTCCAGACCTTTTCTACCTAAAGTCAACCCTCGATGTACAACTGAATACTAGAATGCCTTTTTTTCTCGCAGGATGCAATGAAAAGTCGCCAAAACTGTCGCCAAATTGTTTCGGACTATGTGACCTGTCCAGATGATGGAAAAGGCTTGAGTCATTGTCAGAATAATTCAAATAGCACCGCATTTACACAAACGTAACGCAACTTTTAATCCGATCTGCTCTATAAGCACAAATGTAACGCAACCTTTTCTCTGGACCTTTTCTACCTAAAGTCAACCCTCGATGTACAACTGAATACTAAAATGCCTTTTTTTTCTCGCAGGATGCAATGAAAAGTCGCGCCTTGCGTCACAATCACGATCGTGTTACAATTGAATAAATACAGTAAGAATCGGGAAACCCTTCTCAGAATGCTGAAATTTTTTTCGACAGCATTCCTGTTTCCGTTTCGTATTTTATTGTTATTTTTTAGCAGATATCCAGCCTTTTTTCATGAGTAATCAACATTAAAACTCATTAAGCTAAGCTGACGTGTTAAGTGCTTCAATTTTTTTTTTTTTTTTTCAAACAGTGAGAGCTCACTTTTTAGAAGAGAAATATTCTATGCCAACGACTCCATTTTGTGGAGAAAACTTCTCAAAAGGGGGTATAATTGCTCGGCAGCACGTGTGGCAAAAGGGCCATTGTAATTGTACCACACGCTTTTAAATAGGCGACAATGCAAACGTTCTATATTGTTATTGCCTCCTTGAGCAGAACTGCTTCAAGAGTGCATTGCTTCTAAAAGCAAGAAACTGCATCGTTGTCGCTGCTATGGTCCAGCAAGATATGCGCCATGCCATGCACGGTCAGTTGCAGTAAGCACATGAGAAAATCTGACCATACAAATACCTGCCTGACCAATGCATGCGTACATACAAGCGATGGTATGTGCATGGAAGAAGACACGATGCACGCAAGTCAAAGACCAACTACAGCACACGAGCTTAAACCATTCATGGTCAACAATAGCTTTAGGGTGTACTCTGGTCTGAAACGCTGAAGCAATCTACATTCCAAGGTCGCACTTCTCGAACACATGTATTTGAATTGACTCGGAAATTTATTAAAACCTTCACATACTACGTGCACAAACACCTTTCCACTTTCACGAAAATGCAGCTTTCCCAACCAGAAATCAAACCAGCGATCCTTAGCTGCATAGCATGCCACTAAGGTCGATGGTAAGAAATAAGGCAACACAAGCGTCTCACCCTCGTCCTTGAAGACTCCACTGGCGGCAATGTCCGTCCATTTGGTCCCCGAGTGCAAGAGATTCACGTGCGCCTTCTCCCAAAAGTAGCCTGCGTGAAGCGGCACGTGAGGTAAACTCACTGCTCTTGTTGGTGCTATAGCGTTTTATACCTTAGCCTATCGAACTGCATCTCGTAGGTTGCCAAATGAAATTTTCTTGAAAGGTTCGGCTGATTGTCCATAAATCAATAAGCTTTCATCGATCTTTCACACTCGCACAAGCGTTACATGAATGTAGCACCATCGAGCCCCTCGTTTGTACAAAATTATACAACTACAGAAAACCCTTGACGATACAATGGTGGCTCGTGCAAATTTCAGAGAGATACAAACTTTTCTGTGGTGCCGGACAAGGCGCATTCGCCTAGAATGTAACGAAGTATGTCTGTTGAGAACATATTTTCACGCTGCGCTGTGACATATGATACAAGCGTACACCGCCACACAGGTACAAAGAGGTGCTGCCCAAGCTGACACATAAGACACGGCAATCACACATGAGTGCGGGAAACCGAGTGACCCAAAATCAAAATAGGCCATCAGCAATGCATCGTAACCTCTTCAATTGAGTGCGCAAATCTTGGGAGTCCGTAATGCGCCTTAATGTGCCTTCACATTTAGATTACAGACGGCATTAGTGTTACTTTTTTTCTTTCTTTTTTTTCAGCGCACTGAAGCTTGGTGCTGTGCTCACGGCAGCATTGTTTAATTGCGTGAAATTAAAGCCAAAATTCATTTCTTTTTTAAATATTTGTATATTAACAGCGCCATCTCACGTCATACAGGAGATTATAAAAAAATTTGATACATTGAAAAAAACAGACAAGATGCCAACAGGAAGAGCAAAGTCTTTAGAAACACAGTAGTTGTGAACTCCAGGGTAATGTTGACTACTCATAGATCATTAACTCAAGTTCCCTCAAATCTTGATACAATAGATGTGGATATCATGAATTACCAGTTACACATAAATAATGCTCTCATCGTCGATACAGTAATATGAATATGCACTTATAACAAATTTTCAAGCACAACGAGGTTATTTTCCTGTCAGATAAAACTTCGTTATTATGCGACTCAAGTGCACACAAGTGTACATATATGCATTATCTCTTGATTACAATGCTGCAGCCGCTGCTGGAGTCGAACCCGCAGCATTTCAACTACGCCAATTACACTCACACCTCGATATAGCAAACATAGATATAACGAATTATTGGCAATAACGAAGTAAGTGAAGAAAAGCCTTGTCGCAAATATGAGTAAGAAATAATTGTTTATAACGAATTTTCGAATATAACGAAGCTATTTTAGAAGCATATGTGGCTTTGTTATAACGAGGTTTGAGTGTACTATACAGTCGAACCTCGATATATCGAACAGCGCGGCGATGGCGAAATAGTTCGATATATCCAGAATTCGATATAAAAAAATCACGAAAAAATGCATCAACAGCTTGCTGAAAACAACCAACGAACTGTTCAAGCGTGGTGCAGTAAATACTCACTTGAAGATTCAAACATAGTATTTATTGTGTTGGTTTAAAATATTGAAAAAGAGTAGCCTGCTTTTTGTTGGCCATGGCGTGTTTGACGACTGCGTCCTCAATATAGTCCAGGCGATCCATAAGTGATAGGCCGGTGCCTTCAATCACGCCGCAGTGGCGGCGCACAAGGACCAAGGCAGCTACGACCTCAGCTAATGTCGGGAGCGAGGCACCATCAGCGCTTGCGGGATCCACCTCGGCAGAGTCTTCATTTGGCTGCTCAGCAGTAGCTTCGGCGACAATCTCCACATCCGTGAGCTCCGCCGTTCGGAATTAGGCCTGTCGCGCACCACAGCGCGCGACAGGCCTAACTTCGAATGCAAGAACACTGAGAGCACAACTACTGATGCCTGCCGATGCTACGCGGGAGGAGCTTGCAACAAGTGATGGTGGTAGTGATTGTAAGGAAGAGGAAAAAGGCACCTGATTTCTGTCTGCCTTCAGGCGACACGGTGCAGTGCCTTATAGGGGTGGGGGGAAGGAGGGATAAAAAGAAGGGGATAGGAAAGTGGGGATCCGGTCGAAGCAGTCCAAGGGCGGGGCGCCACAATGCGAGAGCTGCACGGCGTCAGGAGACCGCGGAGGGTGAACCAGTCGACGGGAGCTACGCTGGCGTTGGAGCTCGCGAGGGCACAACCGTCCAGCTTGAAATCCTGCGAGCGAATTCTCCCAACAAATGCGCAGTGTGCCGTTGACACCATAGAGACTGCAACGACTGCAAGCTGCAAGGCTGCGGCGCACGTATGCCGCTACCTTAAAAGTGGCGCTCTCGGCGTCGTCAATGTGTGCAGCACTCGTAAACGCCCGCCGCTCAACCGCTACTTTCGAGAGTTGCGGGAGAGCTCGCCGCCTGTTAATGGAGTGCGGGCGGTTTGGGGTGGCTGAGTTCGATATATCCATTATATGTGAAACTTTGTTCGAAATAAAAAATCAATAATGCACGCGATTTCCCGCGTGATATAGGAACCGTTCGATATAGGCAATAATTCGATATATCTGTGTTCGATATATTGAGGTTTGACTGTAGTGCCATAGCTCTGAAGCAACTGTAGTGGCTTACCTCCCCTGCCACCTTACCCTCCCATAAAAGCGTGCACGCACACACAGGACGTGCTCAAGCTACCTGTGATGTCCCGTCGACAGGAGTTGAGATGCGAGGACATGCTCTCGCAGAACCACACGCCGTGCTTCCCAGCCACCAGGTGCCACTTGCCCTTGCCGAGGACCTTGTGCGAAATCTTGTCAGTGCTGAACACAGAACTGAGATTCTTCTGCATCTTGGCCAAAGCTGGCGACATCTGGTACACAAACTCGTTAAGGTCCACCTAGAATATTGGACAAAATATATAAATAATTATTGTATCTTTCACACATGTGACCCTACTAACACTAAGTGATAAAGTCGAGTACAAAGAAAGCATCATTCGTGACTTTAAAGAAGCCCAGCGACACTTTTCCACAATGGTCAGAAAATGCTGCCGATTCGTAGTTTAGGCTTCCAATAATACACAAGCCAAACATTACGAGGCCTGGAGTTTGAAATTATTTTCAGTCACCTAGAGATCGGAAGCCTCTTCTTTCTACAGATGATGCCACACACTCAAATGACCATGCCATATGCCTAAATTTACGGCCATTGGCTGATTTGAGCGTCACGAGCTACATAGCCTCTGAGGCCACAGGTAGATGCCGCCACATGCCCACGTACACACTCACATATGCTAAAAGTGAAAAGAAAAAAAAGAATAAGTGCTTGTGGTCACAACGGGTGTAACATAACTTTTTTCACCCCAGTGCCATCCCTTCCTGCTTAGCCTCCAGTGTGTTCATTGGGACGAGAGAAGCGAGGAAGCAATTACAGTGTGCAGCAAATCTCTGTAACTGCGCCTGCACTTGACAGATTTTTAAAAATTTTGCAGCAGTCGATTCATGATGCAACAAACTGCTTTAATGAAATCATTTGATGGTTAGTTAGAAAAGCGATGCAGAGCCCCTTTAATGAATGCAGCAGTTTTTATTAAAAATTCAAAACCACGAATTAAAATCCTGGTGCCTACATGAAACTGTTTTCCCAAGCTAAAACAGTGCAGACAAGAAAAAGCCAAGTAACCGCACATAAGGCAAGGCCCTGAAAATCAGTGAAAGACAGTAATTTGAGTACAACCTCAAAGGCACTAAGCCATCGTAGTGGGTTAAATGCTATGTCAAGTGTTTTATTGCCTTCATTCATTTTGTCTAGTAACATGGTACGTTTACCAATTATACCGAATAAAACTGAGAAAAGTGAAAGACATCAAGGAATGTCTCGCTTCACCTGCCACCATTCCTTGTTGTAGCCGCCAGGGACACTGTTCTTGAGGTTCGTCTTGAAGAAGACGCTCCCCTCGCTATCAATGAGCCAGCCCGTGCCGTTGTAACCCAGGTGAATGCAGGCGGGGCTTCCTTTGGATGGCAGGCTACGAGAGGACAGAGTGATACGATAAAAGCAATTACCTAAAATTAGGGATAGGCTAATACACTCGCACCAGATTATAACAAAGTTGCATCTTGAATGAAAACAGGTTTGTTATATCCAAAAATTCGTTATGAGTGGTTTATTCCTAACACTACGTGTACATCTACTGCAAGGCATTTCTTGATTGACTTTGTTATAACCTATATTTTGTTATATATCGTTAAGTTCATTATATCGAAGTCCGAGTGTAGTGTAATTGGAGTTCAAACAGGATTTAAAGAAAACACAGACCCTGTTAAACGATTTGGAATCAAGCAATTTGAATAGTATATATTAAGAAAAATGAACATTTAAGTCATGGTACAATATTTTTAAGAATTGGAACTAAGCACACACGAACGCCACTTTTTTGTTTTGAAATGAAGTGTGAGCAACATTGAACAGAAGTAAGATTTGAACAGAACTCATACAGTTACAGAACAGAACTCAACAGTTATAAGCAGTAAAACAAATTACGTTTTCAAATTTACTACACTTGGGGCATATAAGCTAACATAACATGATCTTGAACCTAAAATACAATTATTTGAGGCAACCGTAAATTGCGCATTTAACTTTTAAGTGTGCATTTTCCACGGCTGCCCCCCCGCCGACGAAGCACGAAGCAGTGATGGCGCGCTCGTGGCCCCGGCGACTCCCAGGAGAGAGAGAGCACTCGTTATTGTGCACGGATTTGCACGAGGTGAGCAGGCCGGCTTGTGTCCCACGAGCTGGTGTTGCCGCAGTTTTTGCCATCGCAGGCACAAGTGCGGACCCCCTCCCTCGAAATCAAAAAAAAAAGAAAGGTACTTTTGAGTTGGCAGTGCCACGCATTTAGTTAGCGTCACATATGTGGGACCGTGCTGCATATATACAGCGCTTTATCGATCATCTACGAAGAATCCGTGTTCGCTTTTCGTTTTTGATGCTGCGCGCCCATGGTGTGGCCTCCAACAACGTTCAGCCTTTTTTTTTCTTTTTTTTAATGCAGACAACCGTGTCTTAACTACCTAGGGGATGTCAGATTAGGTGCTGATGGAAACTCTCCGAGACCACGGTGACAACAACAGATCTTAGCAGGCAGATTGACTCATCGCGCACTTCCGTGTTGCGCCACGAGTTCATGAAATCGTAGCCATTGCAATTAGTAGTAGATTAGCACTGGCAAAAACACGAAGCCACATTATATGCAATGCAATGAATGCGATAGCAATGAATTATAATGTTATATGAAGTAGGGTTGGCAGCTAACTCATTTGCATCCGATATCGCGGAACTCAAACAAAACGCTGGCGTAAGCAAATACAGTCGCTTCAGGGAGAAGTACTCCTTCCTTTCGCACAGTCTCTTCGTATTGAAAGCGCACTGATGCTTGCCGAGATAGCACGTGTGACAGTGGCCGCGCCCTTCAAATCAAAGTTCACCGATGCTACTTGATCCCCCCCCCCGCGTTTCTTCACACCCATCCAAGACAGATGGTTTCCTTATTTCTGTTTGAGCCTGCAAAGGCAGTTCTATCATGCGAGCAGATATCACAAGCACCCTCCAGGCGATAGAGGTAGGCCGGTTCATTTGATCTCTGCTTCAGCAGCACTAGCGCACTTTTACCCGCTTGTAAAAGTTACGATGAGCAAAGGCATGTTATCAATCTGGACTTACAGAAAATGGCGGCGACCGCAAAAGCTTGCCAAGAGTGTCTTTATAATTTCTATCGCAATAATAACGCAGTTTTACCGCTTTTGGGTTAGCTCTGCCTTCAAGTTTCCTTTTGTTTATTTTTTGTGCGTTTACTTTTCAAATTTTCATACCGAACCTGCATATAATGAAATTCCCTTTATAAAAATTTTTTCGTGAATTTATCAATTTCACTGTACCCAGCTTTAACTTACTCTTTCCAATAAGCGAGGTTCTTAAATATTTGCCCATGAAAATTCAAAATGAATTGAGCTACATTAAACTTCACTTTTTATCTCGAATTGTTAGATCTCCTGGTGGCCATTTTAAATAAAAAACATTCATTTTTTCAATGCCAGAGACAGTGCAGCACTACGTCCAACTGAACTGCGATATATGCATGTACAACTCCCCCCTCCCGGTGTGCAGCTCGCAGCCCCACCCTCTTCGGGATTGAAATATTGAAAAGAAAAAGCAACTGAAGTGTGCACTTCAATCAGGGAGACGTGGAATTCATTGTTAATGAACACTATCACAGAGGGTTTAGTGCCACAGGGCTACCAAACGCCATGGTTGGCACAGGAAGCTATCAGCTTTTGGAGGGCAAAAACAAGGTGAGCTCATCTGACAGTGATTAGCATGAATGCGACAGCCCTACCTAGTTTCTGAATTATCCAACGCAGTAATCGTAGAGGCACTACAGTGACTCAACGTGTATCTACACTCAAACCTCAATATAACGAACCTGTATATGACAAATTTTTGGATATAATGAAATATTCTCGAGGCAAGTGTGACCTTTTTATAATGAGGTTTGAGTGTATAGGCCAGGTTCGTGTATAATAGAATCTCGATGGCACAAATTTGAAAGGAGTGCATAAAATATTCGTGTTAGCCCGAATTTGTATGAACCAAAAACAACTTAAAGCTGATAAAAATGATGAACAAGAACTTCATTGGCAACTACACCGTGCTGAAAAAAAAAGTTTGTGATGTTCTTTTGAACTTTCCTGCCTTAACCGTCTCTTAATTGAGTGCCCCGGTTTCCTCGCTCATGCTGCTGGTGCAGCGCGTTCACAGTTCACATCACAGCGAGCGAAAGCGGCCAAACTCATTGGAAATTCGCTCCATTCCCCGTGTAAGCAGCCGCAAAACTGCGCGGCGATGTCGACACGAAAAAATATAAGTCCTGGGGAATTCGCATTGGAGAAATCAAGCGAAAATGCCAGCGCAGCCGGAAAACCACGTCCGCGCCCGCCGAGAATGTTCACATTCGTTCTGCCCTTCGTATACATGCCACCCCCGCCGCCGCAATCGCCGCTTGAGAATTCATTCCATTTTGCACGTTTCCTGAGCACTGAAGTTCGTACCGAGTTATAATTTTGCATACAAGGCACTGAAAAGAAACAGTTTACACCTTTACTAGCATTGTTTCGGAAGACACGCTAGCCGAAATAACACAAGCGGACACATTGGCGGCGACTGATTCAGCCGGCAGTGCAAAAGGAAGCCACGTTTAGGCAAGCTGACTCGCTGCTGCTGCACCTTCTATTTACAGTGTTATCAGCTATCGTAATTTAAACTAGACTCTCGATGAACGTGTCCTTGTCAAGGCCGTGAGCGTATATGTGCCGCGCGGGTAGTTCACGATAGCGCCGACACGACCCAATGCCGATGTCTTCGCCGCCATGTTGATTTGCGGGCAGGTTGTTGACATCATGTGGTTTGAAAGATAGAGCAGCCGGTGAAGCCAAAGCCAAGAAGTAAAAAGATGATACTATGTTGCGTGGCGGGAAAATTGGTCTCGAACTGATTTTTTCGCATTGGCCTCACGGCATGTTTTTCCGGCCACCAAAGCGAGGAAAATTCGGGGAGTTTTGTCGCATTCACCCTCTTTGAGGTCAAAAGTGAACGGGCCTTCCTCCCACTGACAAGCCACGTTGCGCCACTGGCATGCAGCGGTCAATCGCACATTGGTATCATTCGAAATGGCTGGGGAAACCATTCGTATAACACCGAATCACGGTGTATTTTATATAGTTTAATCTGTCCAAAACAACTTCAAAATTCATATCATCGCAAAATTCTCATCAACCGTAATCGTGTCGTCGAGATTCTACTGTAACCTGCTGCTAGGCAACATTTGATGAAAAAAAAACTGTGTAGCTTATGCCCGAGTATATACATACAGGTGCTGTGAGGGGCAGCAACCTGAAAGCAGCGCCAACAGAAAAATACACTGCTTGCCTTCTATTGCAGGGCCCCAAATTTCATCGCACTGCTTCAGAACACATTCCAGACACACGGAACTTACGGTATTTCAGTCCAGCCCGTGCCCTGAGGCATCTTTTCCGAGATTCCGACACGCCCGAGGAGCGTGTCCAGTGTCGTGAGCGCCCAGACAACGTCGTCGTAGCAAGCAACTTGCTGCACCTTGACGAAGCAGCCGACACCGTAGAAAGTGACCGGTTTGCCCTGAACCGTCACGTCAGGGCACATGAATACGTAACCCGAACTGGTTACGTACCTGCGTGAACCGACAAGGAATCTGGTGGAAAGAGGCCCACTGCTCATGGCAGTACGGAGAGTATGGGCAGTTGGTGAATGCCAATCTCCGAAACGGGCAACAAAGAAAACAAAAAAGAGAGAGAGACACTACACACAACACTGCTTCTATAATACAGTTTCATAACAGCAACAGTGGTGACACAGCATTTTCATATCAGAACAGTGCTATGGCAGCACTTATAGCTAATGATTGATATGTGGGGTTTAACGTCCCAAAACCACCATTTGATTATGAGAGACGCCGCAGTGGAGGGCTCCGGAAATTTCGACCACCTGGGGTTCTTTAACGTGCACCCAAATCTGAGCACACGGGCCTACAACATTTCCGCTTCCATTGGAAATGCAGCCGCCGCAGCCGGGATTCGAACCCGCGACCTGCGGGTCACCAGCCGAGTACCTTAGCCACTAGACCACCGCGGCGGGGCAGCACTTATAGCTATGCCTCAATCTACACTCAAACCCCGATATAAATATATAACAGTTATAACAAAGTGAAAAATAGTCTTGCAATAAATATAAATGTTAGGAATAAACCTTTTAACAAATTTGAGAATATAACGAACGAATTTTCTTGTAAGACTCAAATTTGTTATAATGAGGTTTGAGTGTAATCGAGACACGGCTACTGTGGCCAGGAAACAAATCTGCATCATTGAGCTTGGCAGCACAATGCCTTAAACGCTGCCAGAGCGGATCACCCAAATGAAGCTAAGAATTGGTATGTGGGGTGTAAGATCCCAAAACCACCATATGATTATGAGAGACGCCGTAGTGGAGGGCTCCCGAAATTTGGCCACGTGGGGTTCTTTCACTTGCACCCAAATCTGAGCACACGGGCCTACAACATTTCCGCCTCCAACGGAAACGCAGCCGCCCAGCTGGGATTCAATCTCGCGACCTGCGGGTCAGCAGCCGAGTACCTTAGCCACTAGAACACCGCGGCTGGGCAAATAAAACTAAGAAATGACATTAGCTATGCATTCTGTCAATTCACTGTCGAAATCTTTCCTTCACACGCAAGGCAAGTGTCCATAAATTCATACACATTTGAAGGGTACACAAGCTTTCAGGAAATTGCAAAATTCATTGTAGACTCTTCACATAATGACTTATATACATACCTTGATGTTTGGAGCCCCCTGATAATCTAGACCTCTGTATTTATACTAGTAGAATCTCGATGATACAAATTCAAAGGGAGCACACAAAATATTCATATCATACCAAATTTGTATGAACCAAAAAAAATTAAAGCTGATAATGAAGATGAACAAGAACTTTATCGGCAATTACTTCTTGCTGAAAAAAGCGCATGATGTTCTTTTGAATTTTCCTGCCTTCCTCATCTTTCGATGAAATGCCGCGGTTTCCTTACTGATACTCCTGGTGTGGAGCGTTCACACTTGAAATCAAAGGGAGTGCACTTTCACTCGCTTCGTCCTTTAAGCGGCTGGAAAACTGGGCAGTGAAGTTGGCACGAAAAAAATCAGTCCTAGAGAATTCAAACGAAAATGCCAGAGCAGCAGGAAAACCCATTCGCGCCCATCGAAAACATTCACATTCGTTCTGCCCCTTGTAGATGCCACAGTCGCCGCCACCATCACCTTTTCCGAATTCATTCCATTTTGATCGTTTCACGAGCACTAAAGCTTGTACCGAGTTCTAGTTATGCATGTAAAACACTGAAAAGAAACAGTTTGCACCTGTACAAACGTTGCTTCGGAAGATAAGGCAACAGAAACAACACAAGTGGACACAACGGCAGCGATGGATTCAGCTGGCAGTGCAAAACAGAGACACGTTAGGGCATGCTGACTCGCTGCTACTGCAACTTCTACTTCCGGTGTTCTCAGCGATCGTAATCCAAATCAAGCTCTCAATTAACGCATCCTTGTCGAGGTTGTAAGCTTTGACATGCTGCGCGGGTAGTTCACGATAGCGCTGATGCCTTTGCTGCCATGTTGAATTTCTGGCTAGTTGTGTGCATCACGTGGTTTGAGAGCTAGAGTTGCTAGAGCAGCCAGTGTAGCCGAAGCCATGAAGCAAAAAGACGATCTGCTATCGCGTGGCGGGAAAATTGGTCTTAGACCGATTTTTCCGAGTCAGCCTCGCGGCGTGTTTTTCGGCCACTAAAGCAAGAAAAATTCTAGCGAGTTTTGCCGCATTCACTCCCTTCGAGGCCAAAAATGAACCGGCGTTCCCCCAACAGACAGGTCATGTTGCGGTGCTTGCGTGCAGCGGTCAATGCACATTCGCATCAAATGCGGTGGCTGGGGAAACCATTCGTGTAACACAAAATCATGATGTATTTCATATACAGTGCAGACCCCTAGTAACCCGTAGTGCAGACCCCTAGACCTGTAGTAACCGGTCCCGCTTTTAGCACGAGACCGGTTATTACGTGGGTTTTTCTGACCACTGATACATCACCCATTGAACTCAATGCATAAACACACCGTTTATTGCGTAGACGCGCAGAGGAGAATACCAGTTATAACACGGACTTTTAGGCGCGCGTCTATAAAATCGCCAAACGGAGCCCCCTTTCCCGCCGCACTGGCATGTTCGAAGCGGGAGCAGACTGGAATGCACGGGTGGAGGCCAACTGCCAGCCGCGAAAAGGCAAACATAGAGGAGGAGAAGAGAGGGTACAGTAGGGAGGAAGAGAGACCTTGAAAGAAGGAGGGAGCATGCTTTTGTAATGCGAGACAAAAGCAGCGGTGGCAGCAGCGTACTTATTTTTTATTTTCAGTGTCCGCCTTTTGCCTTGTTGCACTTGTCATGTGCGCTTTTCTGTTTATCGTGTCGTAGTGGCCGTGTGACAATGTCGCCGATGGGGCTGTCAACACTGACAACGTGCGGTCCAGCCTTGTTGACAGCAAGTTCCTAACTGCGACGGACACTTTCCAAGACTTAGTCAATGCCGGGGAGTCAGAGCTACCTGTCTGCAACGAAGCGAGCTCAGATGACGCGATCGTCACAGCGGTGTGCGGTAGTACGGAGCTCGCAACCGATGACGAGTCGGACGGCGAAGACGAGTTGGACGGCAAGGACGACGTTGACCTGACGCCAGAACTCGATCTCCCATGCAAAGACGTGTTAAATACCTCACAAAAGTGAAAGGATATAACGCGAAGAAGAGTTTGAGCGAGAAATCGCTTCAGGGCTTGAGCCGTGTCGAGGACGGAATTGTGCGAAGCGCTGTTCTCAAGCATCGCCAGACAAAAATAATGGCATTCTTTCGTTGATGCCGGACTTGGGAACTTGCTGCTGTGTTGTGACTGTGTTAAATGTGTCCGCAAGTGAGAAGTATAATAAAGTGCTTTTGAAAAGTGGGTTGCCCCTTTGGCACTGGCAAAAACCAAAAAAATCATGTTTATGGTTATACCGCGGTATCGCTTATAGCGCGGACTTTCACAACTCCTGTGACTTACCTTATAAGCGGTCTACACTGCAATTTAGTCCATCCAAAACAACCTTAAAATTTATAACATGGCGAAATTCCCATCAACCCTAATCGTATCATCAAGGTTTTACTGTATGCACATAGCTGCGCTATCTGTACAACAGCGATGACAACAAAAGCATGGCCTCACCAGGCTGTGGTCTCGGTGACGCTTACGCTAACTACATTCATGGCAACCTCGTCCCATCCCATGGCAAGGGGTTCGCTGGACAAGGGCGAACGTGCCGCGTACAACTTCTCCTTGTAAATCGCCCACAGGACACCACCTGACGGAGACAGGGCCACCCGGTTCATAGGGCGCGACCCACTCCGCCACGTGAACTCGCGTCCCATGAGCCGGGAGTAGTACACATTGTCTCGGCTGTCAACGCAACAGAGGTAGCCGTCGCACGCCGCCAGCGACACCACTGGCCCCGGCCCTTTGACCTGCAGTGGAGCAAATGAGGAAAGCAGAAAATTGCAACGGTTATCGACCTGTAGCGGAACACCGGATTAACCCTTTGTGGGTCCACCTATATTTTTGACATGACAACAGAAAATATGCCTGCAGAACGTATAAACAACCCGCATAGCAAATGTCTGTTAGACTCATCACCAAACATTTCAAGGCTAATGTACTTGTAACAAGGAGCTAGCAAAATTTACCTGGGCCCAGTGGAAGTCGTAGCGTGGAAAGCGTGGCTCCACAATGCCATGGAACACAACGTCAGGCACAGACGACTCCGCTGATTCATACGAATCGGTCGCATCTTTCTTCTTACTGTAAATGTCCTCAATGGAGAGTTCCGGTTCCAAATCCGGACCGTCCTTGGGCTCTGGGTTTCCAGCACCGCTGCCATTCTCTGCACCGGCGCCATCTTTGGGACTGGTTTCGGCAGCTTCGCTCGATGCCGAAGCCGGGGAAGGAGTGAGGTTGTCAGAGTCGTTAGGCACCAATGAACTGCTGACGGGAACGTCTAAGGGTTGACTAGCGCTAGCTTCGTCACTACGCTGGCGCTGTTTCAGCTGGCCGTAACGACTGAGAATGTGAGAGACGAGCTCGTTTTCGGAGGCACTGTACGGTGGCGGGCACTCGGACTTCTTGTTTTCCTTGTTTAACGTGCTCTGGTCCAAGGGGAACGTACCACTGGGGCTCGCAAAGACCTCGTCGTACGTGGGGACGGGAGACGGACGTTCATCAGACGATGCTGGCACGACCAGCGTGGGTATACTCCGTGCTGCATTTGTAGACGAACCTGAAAGAAAAAAGGAAGAAAATTAACTGACACCCATAGTGAGAGTCGCGCACACTATCGATAAAAAGGAAGAAATTGGGGTCTTTTTCAGCAACGCAACAATAATCGTCACTCGGCACACTTACGTTCCCTTCCTCGCAAACTGTTCGCTCGCTACTTTCCTTTAAAAAATGCTGCTTCACATTGATGGTACATACACTGTCTGTCGCCTGGAAGTACCATGTGTAAGAATGGCTGACTAGATGCGTTGGTTCAGCATATTTTGAAGTGTACATCGCAAGGAAGACCTTGTATAGAAGGACCTGTCACACGACAAATTATAATGTCATTTTCAGAATGTGATTGGTTAGAGAAGTAATTTGTGTGCTGTCGCACAGGAAAACTAATGCCCTGAGATGAAAATTAAATTTACATTCAAACGAGTTCAGAAAACACATTCACATTCAATTGTAAATCGGATACATAGTTTCTAAGACAGGGATCTCTCAAGGAGATGGATATTCACTAAAATAATGTAACATTTGTAATTTGTAAATAACTTATCCCTTACAAGATTAATTGTTGCTAGTGTAATGATATAATAATATGAGCGAAATTTTCTCAAATAAAAGTGTACTTTCAATCCGCCTTTCTCTCGACGCCACGCGAAAGTGGCAAAACACCCACTGGCCTCGGAGGCTATCGTCCCAGCAATACAAGTTCTCCCAGCCACTACCAAAATTGCAGAAGGCAACAGCAGTTCGACGCCAGCAAAATTTCACTTATGCTTTGTTATCATTGTTGCCTGGATCATGTTAATAGTCGTGTTTCGATGATCAAGGTTGTGATTTTAGGAAGTAGCAGCAGTTATCCCATTTCTGCATCCGGAGTGTCAGTCGTATTCCCGTGCTCTGTGATATTATCGGAGCCACCACTCCCAGTTTTTTAATGCACATCTAATTGTAAGTACACCAATGCTCAGGCATTTCGCCTTTGTCAAAATGCAGCCACTGTGGCCAGCAGTTTAGGCCATGTGTTCACAGATGGCAGCATATCACTTTACCTGCGAAGCTACCACGCTAGGATGTCATGCATCAGATCTAAACTGTAAAACATAGGAAGTAGCTCAGGTTTGGCGTGTTTACCAGTTGCAAGAGGTTACTAATCTACTGCACAAGCTTTTTCAGGTCACGGCACCCCTAAGTGCAGTAGTTTTGTCGCACAAATTCCACCTGACTTACCATGCTTGAGTTTGCGCTTTCTGGCAGTAAACACTATGTCTTCCTCATCCTCCGATTCATTGGGGAACTGCATGGACTCAAAGCTCCTTGACCGATGCACAGACGACAGAGCATCGCCGGGCTGTGTGGCCACCATTTCGGTACTGGACACTTGTTCGGCATCCAATGCTGTTTCGGCGACGCGACTGTTGCCGCTGGCAGTGCTCCCTCGCCGCACCGTGCCGCTGGGAGAACTGCCACCGCTGTCGCTTTCATGCAGTCTGGGTGCCTTCTGCCGGAACCAGTCGAGAACCGCACTTCCATTTGTGTTCTTGAAAAGTTGAAGCACTTGAGGGTCAGGAAGTCGGGTGTCGCGGAGGAGGGCCGTGATCTCGGCCAGCGGCGTGACGATGGTGTTCTTAATGGCTGTCATGTCAGGAAGCCGCATTTCGTTGTCTGTAATGAAGAGACATTTTTATCTTAAAGGGGTCCTCGCAAACTCTTTGAACATGGTCAGAGAACGCTGCCGATCGATAATCGAGGCTGAACATGTGAGGCAAACATTATAGCGCAACATGCAGCTTGAAATTCACAATGAATTTTCAAAATCAGCAGGAATCACTCAGTCTTTTTTCAAGAAATGGTGCTGTATTCCGAAATGACCATGTCTTTTAAACTTAAAGTCGACAGCGATTGGATGTTTTGAGTGCTGTCAGCTGATAGTTATTGATGCCAACGAATTGTACCTCAACGTGTCTTCGATGCACTCTATAGTGCTAGAATAACCCACATTATAATCCCGCCAGCACGCTCGTAATTACATTGAAAGTCAGCCGTGCGTAAAAGAAAAAAAATTAAAGTGCTCAATATAAATGACACACGCTGACAACCGGACGTAGCTTCTTGCTCTCTTGTCATCCCCCTCTGCCCAGCTTTCAACACACTTGCTGATTCACTTAAACCTCATTGAAATGAAGTCACACCTGCCATGGAAATACTTCATTATATCCAAAAATTTGTTATAAACTTATATGTATTGCAGCACCGTACCTGTGCCAGAGTCATTCTTCATTCACTTTGTAATAACCAATAATTCGTTATATCCTGGTTTGTTATACCAAAGTTAGAGTGTAGGAAGGGAGAGAGAACACACTTTTTAAAACATGCAACAAATCCTTGCAACTCCATTCATACCTGACAAATTCTAAAAATGTTTGAAGTAGTCGATTGGTGAGAAAATGAATTTCTTCAATGAAGTCATTTGACGAAAACTCAGAGAAGTGTTGTAGGGCCCCTTCAAAGACACAGCCACGTGAGCACCTTTTTGACTTGGTGCAATACATGCATGATTTCTAGCCTCGTGCGAATAGCGAATTTTAGGTTCGAAGCAAATAGTGATTTTGGTCGAATAATTTTTAATCGAATTCGAGTAATATGAATGACACATAAAGAAAAATGGGCATATTTATCATGACCTAACTAACCTGCACAATTTTTTTTAATTGAAATAGGGCCTCTATGCAAATGCCATTTCTTTTTTTCCTTCAAAGTCGAAACAATGAGTAATAGCAGGATTTGAATTTCAGCAGGATGAGAGTCTTAGAATACGTAACATTTTAAAATTTATTATACGTAGAGCATTGTGGGGATCGGAGGCGCGCCTGCGACCATTTCCCGGGCATTCCGCCACACGGCCACACCTTTTTGCTTTTTCTGCTGGTAACGACGCGTGGCGATAGATGGCGCCACGTGCCGGCGCAGCACGTATTACGTGCGCGTCGCGGGAGCTCGCTCTCTCCTCCGTGGTCGGCGCCGGGTAAGCATGTTTTTTCCTTCGTCCGCGTCCCCTTTGGGAATCGCCGGACTGTAGCCTGCCTGGGGTGGCCTTGGGCACCTCGGTAGGCGTGTTTACTTGAGTGCTAGCTCCAGTAGCGTACGCTAAGTCCACAGCGGTGCCTAGTGCTTGAAATGGTCGTACCACACCGAGCCGCACTTGCCGTAAGCCTTTGCGTACGAGGTTTGCTTTAACACTCGCGACCAGGCCCAGTGGCCATCGTGAGAGTGCGCAGCATAGCCGCAAGGGACCTTTTCCCGACCGGCGTGTCAAAGCTCGCCATTGCCAGCTGCGACGTGCTCACGGTTTCCCCTTATTGTGAACGTCCGCGTGCGGGTGCCTTTGCTCCCCGCGTCCCGGGAGCGGACATTGTACTGTTGTTCGGAGTGCCGCCAAGGGCAATAAAGTGTTGTGTATTTTTGTATTGGAACACTGTCTGTTTTGCCGCACCGCACTAAACGCTTTATTAGTTGAGTGCGCGCGGAGCGGTGCGCTACACACGAGTAGGTTACGGAGTCGCAGCCCTGTGGCTCGCTAAGTGTGAACCCGCGGTGATCATCCGCTACGGTGAGTAGCGGGGTCACCATGGCATATACGCAGTCATAACAAGCTTTTAAGCTTAATAAAATGAATTTATTTGAGGGTAATATTTTCATTTAAAGGGGCCATTCAGCTTTCAAGTAGACATGGATTGGATTCACTAAAGCTTATTTTCTTATGAATTGACCGCCGCAAAAAGTTTTAGAATCCATCCAGTACGCATCATCATCATCAGCCTGATTAAGCCCACTGCAGGGCAAAAGCCTCTCCCATATTCCGCCGATCCACCCGGTCTTGTGCTTTCCCTTGCCATGTTATACCTACAGACTTTTCAATCTCATCGGCCCACCTAACTTTCTGTCTCTCCTTAGAGCGTTTGTCTTCTCTGGGAATCCAGTCAATTACCCTTAATGACCACAGGTTATCCTGCCTACGTGCTACGTGTCAGGCCCATGTCCATTTCTTTTTCTTGATTTCAACTATAATATCCTGAATCCCGGATTGTTCCCTGACCTACTCTGCTCTCTTCTTGTCTCTTTAGGTTACACCTATCATTTTCCTATCCTTCGCTCGCTGCATTGTCCTCAATTTAAGCTGAACCCTCTTTGTAAGCCTCCAGGTTTCTGCTCAGTAGGTAAGCACTGGCAAGATGCAACTGTTATATACCTTCCTCTTGAGGGATATTGGCAATCTACCAGTTATGATTTGAGAATGCTTGCCAAATGTGCTCCACCAAATTCTTATTCTTCTAGTTACTTCAATCTCGTGGTTTGACTGCACGGTTATTACCTTTCCTAAGTAGACATATTCTTTTACAACTTCCAGTGCCTTTCCACGTATCATAAAGTGCTGTTTTCTGCCAAGATTATTGCAAATTACTTTAGTTTTGTGCCTATTAATTTTCAGACCTACTTTTCTACTTTCCGTGTAGAAATTCCTATCCCTAACTCTTCCCAGTCTAGGGTCCTGAATACCTTCTGTAAACACGCGGTAAATAGCAGTGGAGAGAACATGTCTCCTTGCCTTACACCCTTCATTATCGGGATTCTTCCGCTTTCTTTATGGGGAACTATGGTGGCTGTGGATCCTCTGTAGATTTCTTCCAGTATGTTTATGCAGGGTTCTTTGACGTCCTGATTCTGCAGTGCTCGCATTACTGTTGATGTCTCGATTGAGTCATACGCCTTCTCGTAACCTCTAAAAGCTATGTATAGGGGTTGGTTGTATTCAGCGCATTTCTCTATTACCTCATTGATAGTGTGAATATGGTCTATTGTGGAGTAGCCAGTACGAAATCCTGCTTGGTCCTTTGGCTGACTTAACTCTAATATCATCTTAATTCTATTAGCTATTATTTTTGTAAATAGTTTGTAGAGAACGGAGAGTAAGCTGATCGGCCTGTAATTTTTCAAGTCTCTGACGTCTCCTTTCCTATGGATTAAGATGATGTTGGCGTTCTTCCAAGATTCTGGTACCCTTCCCATCAAGAGACACTTTGTATATAAGGTGGGTAATTTTTCTAACACAATTTTTCCGCCACCTTCCTGGAGGTCCGCTGTTATTTTATTCTCACCAGCGGCTTTGCCTCTTTGCATTACTTCTATGGGGCTTTCCTTACTTCCCCTGTCGTTACTGGCAGGATGTCAAATTCTCTTGGACTATTATAGTTTCTCACAATACCATCCTGGTTCTTTTGACTTCTGTACAGTTCTCTGTAGAACTCCTCTGCCATCTCGACTATCCCACCCATATTGGTTATGACACTGCCTTCCTTGTTTCTTAATGCATACATCCGATTTTTGCCTATGCACAAGTCTGCCTTTGCAGCTTTTAGGCTTCTGCCGCTTTTTACAGCTTGCTCAATTCTTTCCAAGTTATGCCTCCTAATGTCGGCTACTTTACGCTTATTGATGACTAGCTCTATTTTGTCGGTTTCATTTGAGGCTTTCATTGTTTGTCGTCTCTTAATAAGATTTTTTGTCTCCTGAGATAGTTTGCCAGTTTCCCGTCTAGTGACTGAACCTCCAACTTCAATTGCACACTCTTTGATGGTACTAGTAAGATTATCATTCATTGTGTCATTGCTTATGTCGGTTATCTCATTTAATGCTTCGAATCGATATCGATTCTGAAGTAAAACTCTGAGTTCTTGTATTTTTCCACTCACCGCCAGTTCATTTACTGGCTTCTTGCGTATCAATTTTTGTCTTTGCTTTCTTGAATCTAGGTGTATACGAGCTCTTACCATTCTATGGTCACTGCATCTAATCTTGCCAACTACTTCTACATCCTGTACAATGCCTGAGTGTGCACACAGAATGAAGTCCATTTCATTTTTAGTTTCGCCATTAGGAATTTGCCATGTCCACTTACGGTTAGCCCGTTTTCTGAATAAGGTATTCATAATTCGTGAATTATTGCGTTCTTCGAACTCAACAAATAACTCCCCTCTGGCATTTCTAGAGCCGATGCCATATTCCCCCACTGCGTGGTCTCCGGCCTGTTTCTTGCCTACTTTGGCATTAAAGTCGCCCATAAGAATAGTATACTGTGTCTTTACTTTAGTAATAGCTGACTAAAGTCTTCACAAAAACGTTCAACCAAATGATCATCATGGCTCGATGTAGGCACTTAGGCCTGCACCACCTTCATTTTGTAATTTTTGTTAAACTTAATTATACTTGCCACCCTCTCACTGATGCTATAGTATTCTGCTATGTTGCCAGCGATATTCTTGTGTATGAGAAACCCCACTCCTAGTTCTTTTCGGTCAACTAATCCATGATAGCATAGAACGTGTTCATTCTTCAGCACTGTATAAGCCTCCCGTGTCCTCCTAACTTCGCTGAGCCCTATAACATCCCACTTAACACCCTCTAATTTCTCGAATAGCAATATAGAAATATTGCAATATATAAATAGCGAATAGAAATATTTGCAACTCTGCACGTCCAGTACGCACGTAGTTGCAAATATTTCTTGCAAGCTGTAAGTGCATTCTCTCTTCTTGTCCCGACGAAAGCCCTGGAAGCTAAGCAGGGAGGGATGACATGGGGAAATAATACGTCACCCGTGCTTTCTGGGCTTGTGGAGTCATTTGCCGAGAGAAGAGAGGAATTTTAATCTGAGTCTGATAATTTATTGTGAATCGCACGCCGCGTGCTGCACTGTAATATTTGGCTTGCATGTTCTTGGTAGCTTCGACTATTGATTGACAGCATTTTCGGACAATGCTATTGCAGTGTTGCAGGGCCCCTTTAAATTTGTATGAGGGCTTCGCGGCAAAGCAGATGTCTTCTGAATAGGTGTTTTCACGGTTTAACACCCCTAAACTTCAGTGAAACTACCTCTACAAGCGGTAAATTCGGATTAATATGCATCTATTCGTTCCTTGCGAATACTTCAAAATTTTCAATAATTTAAATTCAAATCGAAGCAAATTCGAATACCCTACTAGTTGTTCGAATATTTGAAGCATTTGAATGTTCACACAAGCCTAATAGTCTCACAAACCTCCAACATCGCAAAAGCTGTTTTAAACAATGAAAAGCATTTCAACTGCAATCTGCATGCAGACGAAAAAGTCGCCTGTTACATTATGATGAATGAACAATCTGTTACCAGCGATATTGCAGGTTAATATCATCCCAAGCACGTATTGACGTTAGCGATGGTGGTAGCATGAAGAAATAGAGAGGAGCGGAGAACATTATTAGTATATCAAGACAGGAGGGCCTTGGGTTGTGGTCATATTGTGATGGAAGTCGTGAGATAACGGAAATTGGGCTTTTACACTACTCTAATTAAAACAGTATGTGCGTTGAAAATGTGCGAACTTGAGCCTGTTGGCACAAATTTACAATAGAGAACAAGTATTGCAAATGAGTTCTGCGCAAACCCGCAAGGTGGCGGTAGGGTTAAGAAAGGTGCGAACGGCAAAGAACAGCAAACATTAAAAAAGTGCGAACAGCAAAGACATGAAACACCAAACATCACTAGCACTGAGCATTCAAACAGTCAGTGCTTGTCTTGCATGATCTTTCTCGTCTTCTTTATTTACACTGCTTTCCACTAAGTATTTATGTATTCCCCTCAAAAATAAAATTATATAGTAAGAACAGACATTTGTTTATAGCCTTCTCAATGTCCTCAATAATTCTACATTTGGTCAATACGGACATTTTTGCCAGTCCTGAGACATTTGAATCAACAATGTTTGCACCGTACAACAATGGCAATATTATAAAGAGTACCTTCTTCAGGATGGTCCCATATGTCCTCTGGGTGTGCGGCGAGCCTGACAATGTGACGCTTCGCCTGCAGCACAAAGATCTCTTCCCCGCAAACAGCGACGTCGGTGATATTTACAAAGCCGGGGCACACAACCGCCAGGGACCTCACGGCGGGGTCCACCACGAAAAACGTCTCCGAGCTCCATGTCAGCAGCAGGCGCTTCCGGTACGGCTTCAACAGTCCAAATTGGGAGTCCGGGAGCTTCTCCAGATATGACTCCTAAAGAGGAAGACACGCGAGAGAATGAGTAACAACACTGGAAAAACACTCCTTTATATGTCAATGAGTTGCTAAATCACCCATACATGTATTAACTTTGGATATACATTAATGTTTTTCTTGAACCTTTCGGTGAAACTGTCAATGTTTTCATCTTCTTGTTCAGGGAGCTGTTCTCGATGTGTCATGTCAAAGATGGACATGAAAAACTACTTGTGTATATTCGTAATTAAGTGTGCAAAGATTCCTCGGGGAAAAGAGACAACAGCCCCAATTTTCTCAGAATACCATCAATAATCCTTAACTGATATTAACCCCTTCGTGTTTAAATGAGAAGAGATACTGCAATAATGGCCCACTTTGGTGCGACATTGGTCAATATCGGATATAATAGGACTTTTATACGTCATCGACAACGTCAACTAAATTGCCTTCAGAAATTGGCTTTTGTTTCTTACCGCTGTAAGCGGACCTGTCCTTCAATGACGCTCTGCACACAGTGATGATTTTGATATTTTGACACATGTGAAGTCAATATTTCAATTTACCTGAAGTGGTCTGGATATTTCGAAAGTGATTGAATAATTTGATGCATATTAAATAATATTTTTCCATATCTGGAAATGGTCTGAATGTTTGGCACTGTCATAATCAAAATATTTTTATCTGAATATTTTGACATAACGGGAATGGTCCGAGTATTGTCTAATAGTGATAGTCTGAATACTTTAGAGCTAGTAGATATGGGAAGCCTCAACATGGCTTGAAGCTGTGATCCCCCACATGCTTTTTACATGCACCTAAACCTCAGCACATGAATTTTTTTTTTACACCTCCATAGAAATGCCACTACCACAGACAAGAAGCAACCCTCCCCCCCCCCCTATTGCTTAAAAGAGCAACACTGCATTCATTAAGCCACAAGATCAGATAAATAGCCGGCATCAAAACTAAGAACGAACGAGCAGGCACAAGCCTCGTTTTTAACGTAACTTTAACATCAGTGCACATAAGTACTTTGTGGAATGTTCAGAAGAAATCGGAGGACATGAAAGACAAAAGAGCTTTCCAGGGCTTCTTTTTTTTTTTTTCTTTTTTCTCCTAGGTATTTTTGGTTATATTACAGTGGAGTGACAGCCCAATCCCAGTTGGTTTTACCTTTGGCAAGCCCAGCATCTGTGGTTGGAAGTATTCTTGCTTCAGCGAGTCTCGAAGCAGCAACGTCTCTAAAACGACGCCATTCAGCGTGCCCTTCCAAAGCCGCATACCCGGTCGGCAAGCCCAAACGGTCACCTGCCGTTCACCGTACGACTGTGGAGGCGCAAAGCACGCTCCAAAGTTACTATTCCTGCAAAAAGAAAAAAAAAAAGGCAAAAATAGCATTCAGCTCTTTACATATCTTTTTCTTTCGAATTTGCTATTTTTCAGAAGTCACAGTCCAATCGATAGAGTAGATGCGAAGCCGCTAGAGAAACTACGGCTACAAAGACAAGCAAATTGCAGTGCAGTTGAGAAACGTCTCATGCAAATGCTATTAGACTATCACTACTACTCTAGTTTTCATTTTGTGCTTGAATCTAACGTACATGTCATTTCTCAGCAAGGTCTTTCCGTGAAAGTTCACTTTAGCAAGTCGCTTATTATACTACACGCTCTCATTTTCTCCCCCATTTGGCCGCTGTTCCGTGTGACGAAAGCCTCAGAGGAGGGAAACAGTTTCTACAGGGGACCTGTCTCTGTAGGGGAGCAACCGTCATCTTTGCCAAATGCCAACGTTTTTGTCAGTTACTGACGTTAGGCAAATCCCTTAACAGCTAGTTATAACGTTTTAGCAAGGAACTTGTCTTTATCAGATGTCAACGTCTTTTCTGATATCGCTATCAGAGTTCAACATTTTGACAAGTCCCTACTGAACCGGAGATGACATTTCAACAGTACTTGTAAACGCCAGGAGAGCAGTATCTGTTAGTAATAAACGTCTCTGTCAGTTGCAGATGTTTTGACGACAATGGCTCCGCAACGAAGCATCCCATGTTTGGCCACTGTTGACACCTTTCACTGGCCCACGTTAACGTAACATCTGAATTTCACAAGAAAACGTTGCTCATCTGAATTTTTTTGCCAAACATTTTAGAAGAAATCACGCCCAGTGATTAACTAGTTAGAGCACTGAAGTTACTTACGACTTTCGCTCGTGACTGCCGAGCTGGACAATGCTAACGCCGTCCTTCCCGCAGTGGCAGATTACGGTTCTCTTGGTTGTTGAGATCAACAGGATCTGAGGCATGTAATCGAGCTGGATCACCGGATGGTTTTCTACGTGCACCTTGTTGCTCTTACACAAATGCTGGCGAGGAGAAAAAGTGAGAGAGAGAAAGAGACCCCAGTTGAGACACTTTGAGGCTTGAAGGCATCCTAAACAACCTCTGAAAATACAAAGAATGAGCATGCTATTCCTTCCTGGAGCTTCCCGTCTTCTTTAGCACAATTTGTGAAACCAGTAATCTGGTCACCTGATGTCGTAAGGAAAGGCACGTGATTGGTCCATATTTGAAAGATCGTCAGTTGTGAATTATGTTCTACACTGCACAAGCAGTGAAAACAGCATGCAGCCAAAAAGCGTGAAGTCCCGAAAAGCTAATTGCTTAGCGCTGCATTCACAGGCAAACAGTTTCCGTTTTCCTGATGGGGGCAAGAACACGACGGGCTTGTATTTATATATGTATATAAATATATATACATATATATATATATATATATATATATATATATATATATATATATATATATATATGTATATAAATATATATACGTATATATATAAATATATATAAGTCACCAGAAGAAGCGAACGAGCAAACGAAAAACTATGCTTTATTGCCAACGTTACGGCCGGGGACCGGCCTTCGTCAGGGCATACATGCATATTACACTAATATGTGGGTTAGTGTAATATGCACGTATGCCCTGACGAAGGCCGGTCTCTGGCCGTAACGTTGGCAATAAAGCATCGTTTTTCGTTTGCTCGTTCGCTTCTTCTGGTGACTTATAACTCGACCCGAATCCAGGAAGACTTTCACAATATATATATATATATATATATATATATATATATATATATAATGTTACCACATGTGTAATTTAGGTATGTGCACCTGTGTAGCGGGGAACATGGTGGTAGCAGAAGAGGAGGACGTTCAGTTGGTGGCAAAAGCTCGCTGCTGCCGTTCACTGCGGTATACCGTCGAGTCGACCGTTACGTCTGCTTCGAATAAACCCCTCGTAGACGTAACAGAGTGGTGGAGGTGCTGGGTAAGACACATCGACGTACCACGGAGCTACAGCTGTTCAGAGTTCGCCGGAGCCGTCGTCTTGCCGGTCTGCCGCCGACAACAGTCGTCATGACCCAGAGCGAAGGTCAGGAATCAACCGCCTCGACTTCGCGCCAATCTACACTGGCTACACCAAGGCATCACTACATGGAACCCCGCCCGTTCGCGGGAATGGCAGGAGAAGATGTGGACGCGTGGCTAACGCACTACAAAAGGGTGAGCCGGTACAACCACTGGAACTCTATCGATCAGCTGGAAAACGTTGCGCTGTTTCTCACGGACACTGCCCTGATGTGGTATGAAAACCACGAAGAGTCCTTGACAACATGGGCTATTTTTGCTCAAAAACTCAAGAAGTGTTTTGGTGACTCCGACTCAAGAAAGAAAAGCGCGGAGCGGACTCTTGCTGGAAAAGCCCAGACTCCTGGAGAAACCTGCACTGCCTATATAGAGGACGTTCTTAAGCTTTGCAAGATTATAAACCCGCAGATGTCTGAAGAAGACAGGGTCGGACACCTATTGAAAGGCATAGCGGAAGACGTTTACAATTTTCTGATAGGCAGGGATGACCTCACCTCTGCCTCCGACGTCCAACATCACTGCCGCACGTTTGAAAAATTGAAGACTCGTCGCATCGCCCCGAAATTTGGTAGGCTGGCAAATGTGACAACGGTTGCCAGCGTCGACGTGAGCCCGCCCACCGACCTTGCCGCTACTATTCGGGCAATTGTGCGTGAAGAGCTGCAACGACAAGGTAGTAGGGTTGACGAAACCATTCCTCATCCACCTACCAATCCACCCTACTACACGGCGGCACCATCAGCTTCTTTGCCACCATCGGTATGTGTGGCAGACATCAGCGAAACTGGAAATCCGCGGCCACGTCGTGACTCATTCGTGGCCGACCAGCGATATGGCCAACGCCTTCGGCACGGCCCCGCCACACAGAGGTGGGCAGCCCCCGCTCAACAAGCTCGTCATCGACCCTTCACAGCTGAGCGGTCCCAGCATTGGTTCGGTGAGCGTCCTCTACCAGTCTGTTACAACTGTAGCTTCGAAGGACACATTGCCAGGTATTGCAATTACCGGCAGCCGCCAAGGTATGACCGATCACCGAGATTTAACCGTTCTGGCGTTACCCGAGCACCGACATTTCCGGGAAGCGCGTCTTACGAGATCCCAGGACCGCTACGAAACCAATCTCCGGCCTCTGACCGCAGTGTGACACCACCACCTGCCCCTCGTGCCAACCGATCACCGTCTCCTCGGCGCCGCCACTTCTCGCCTCTTACGGAAAACTAGCCGGCGCGGCCGTTGGAGGTGAGGTCGCCGGACAGTCTTCGATTTCAACAGATATACCTTCGTTAGCTTCCATATTTAGAAATAAGGTTCGAGTGCTTATCGATGGTGTACCAACGATGGCGTTGGTGGACACAGGTGCAAGCGTGTCAGTGATGAGTTTAGTTTTCACCCGCTTTCTTGGACGAAAGGTTATGTTTCATTGGGACCGTCCTGATACGTTTCGTGGAGTGAGCGGACAGGTGTTACAACCTGTTGGTGTCTGCACTGTGACTGTTAGTTTGGCGTGCCAGAACTTTGTCGCAGAGTTTGCTGTTCTCCCTCATACTACGCATGACGTCATTCTGGGACTCGATTTCTTGAAGCTATGTGGTGCTACTGTCGATTGCCGCACAGGACAAATTACAGTAGATTCTGATATCCCAGTTTCGTTTATGGAAAACTCGCCCTCTCAAGAAAGTGCTCTTTGCGTGTCTGTGGACACAACTGTGCCGCCGTTGTCTGCAAAATGCGTCCCTGTTGTCTGTTCACCTGCAAGCGAGAAAACATTTGACGCAACTGTGGAGCCCGTGCATCTCAGTTGCATAAAGAAGACAGTTTTAATACCGTACTGTACACTATCGGTTGCGCAAGGGCATACTGGTTTGTGGGTGATTAACTGCTCTAGTGAACCTACAGTGCTGCCGAAAGATCTGAAACTTGCAGAGATTCGTGAACACCAAGTATTCTCGCTTGCCACCCTCGCAGAAAGCAATGATTCCCCGGATAAGACCCGTTGCAATAATCTGCACGCCAGAGACACCACCATTATGGCTATGATTGATAAGTCACTCAGCACCAAGGAACGTAATGAACTGGCGAGTATTCTGCGCAAACATGCCGGTATTTTTGATTTCGCTCAGCATGATTCACCGTCATTCCCTGCTTCTCGTATAAAGCACCGAATCGACACGACATCTCACAGACCTCTCCGACAAAAACCATATCGTGTATCGCCGTCAGAACGCGCAGTGATCAATGAACAGGTTTGCGAGATGCTCAAGCAAAATGTAATTCAGGAATCATGTAGTCCGTGGGCCGCCCCAGTAATTCTAGTGAAGAAGAAGGATGGGACATGGCGATTTTGTGTTGACTACCGCCATCTCAACGCCATCACTAAAAAAGACGTATACCCACTCCCACGGATTGATGATGCTATCGACTGTCTATCATCGGCCTCTTACTTTTCGTCTGTGGATCTGAGGTCAGGCTACTGGCAGATTCCAATGCACGAGGAAGACAAGGAGAAAACGGCATTCGTTACAACAGATGGACTATTTGAATTCAATGTGATGCCGTTCGGACTCTGCAACACGCCCGCAACTTTTGAGCGATTTATGGACAACATTCTGTGTGGATTGAAGTGGGAAGTGTGTATGTGTTACTTGGACGACGTTGTAATTTTTGGGCGCACCTTTTGTGAGCACAACACACGCCTTGACCTCGTACTGGACTGCCTAAGCAAAGCACGCTTGGTGCTCAACTCAAAGAAATGTCGTTTTGGAGAGCGACAAACACTCGTCCTTGGACACTTAGTAAACAAAGAAGGCATACGACCGGATCCCGCCAAGACGGCCGCAGTGGAGGCATTTAAGCAGCCAAACTCGGTGAAAGAACTGCGCAGCTTTTTGGGGCTTTGTTCATACTTTCGCCGATTCATTCCTGGCTTTGCCAATATTGCATACCTGCTCACGTGTCTGCTTCAGAAGGGTGCGCAGTTTGACTGGACCCCGGAATGCGAGTCTGCTTTTTCGGAGTTGAAGTTTCTTTTGACGTCCCATCCGATTCTTCAACACTTCAATCCTCTCGCTCCCACTGAGATTCACACAGACGCCAGCGGTATTGGTGTAGGTGCTGTCCTGGTTCAACGCTTGGATAATCAAGAACACGTCGTAGCGTATGCAAGTCGCTCGCTCAGCAAGTCCGAGCGTAACTACACTGTCCCAGAGCAAGAATGCCTCGCAGTAGTCTTCGCAGTGCAGCGCTTCCGGTCCTACCTGTACGGACGCCCCTTTACCGTCGTGACAGACCATCATTCTCCCTGCTGGTTGGTTAATCTGCGTGACCCATCTGGTCGGCTGGCGCGCTGGGCACTTCGTCTACAAGAATATGACTTCACGGTTTCGTATAAAAGCGGCCGACGTCACGCTGACGCAGATTGTCTTTCGCGACTACCGCTTCCAACGATGGAATGTGACGCGGACACCTTCGATACCTACATTGCATCACTCGACCAACCATTTCCTGATAACAAGACCTTTAAGGATGAGCAACAAAGGGACAGCACCATACAACAGCTTCTTGCTACCAAACCAAAATCATCGCCTACGCGCTTCTGCTTCCGAGACGGGCTAGTTTACAAAAAGAACTACACCAACACCGGCTCACGATATCTTCTGGTGGTTCCGAAGAGTCTTCGCGTTTATGTCTTGCAGGCTATGCATGATGACCCAACATCCGGTCATCTAGGCACAGCAAAAACTCTTTGCCGTCTTCAAGAAAGATTCTACTGGCCCAAAATGCGCCACACGACGGAACAATACGTGTCTAGCTGCAACGAGTGTCAACGTCATAAGCGCCCAACAAGTGCTCCTTTAGGGCGATTACATCCGGTGCCGCCCCCTAGAACTCCATTCGAGCAAGTCGGGATTGACCTCCTTTGACCCTTTCCCCGGTCTTCTAATGGAAATCGCTGGATAGTCGTTTGCACCGACCATTTAACACGGTACTGCGAGACCGCTGCCATACCATCGGCAACTGCAGCTGATGTGTCTTCCTTCATGCTACGTTTTGTCATTCTTCGACATGGGCCTCCCAAAATCGTAATCAGTGACCGTGGCCGACAATTCACAGCAGACGTGATGGAAGAGATGCTTCGTGTCTGTGCTTCAACGTTTCGGCACTCTACGCCATACCATCCCCAAACGAACGGTCTAACTGAACGAACGAACAGAACTCTCTCGAACATGCTGTCTATGTATGTTGCATCCGATCACAAGGACTGGGACAGCATTCTACCCTTTATCACATATGCATTCAACACCGCTCAGCATGAAACTACCGGCTACAGTCCTTTCTTTCTTCTATATGCTCGACCACCTCGTCATACCCTGAATACAATCTTCCCGTGTTTGGACCATCATGATCCCTGCATATCCGAGATCATCTGTCGGGCAGAAGAAGCTAGACGCCTTGCTTATTTGCGCACTCTTGCTTCGCAAGACCGCTCGAAGGCACATTTTGACCGCCGACGCCGACACGTGACGTACAATCGCGCCGACCTAGTGTTGCTCTGGACGCCAACTAGAAAACGCGGTTTGAGCGAGAAACTGCTAGCGCACTATGCGGGACCTTATCTTGTTGTAGACCGTATCAGTGATTTAGTTTACCGCATAGCGCGTCTCCATTCAAACGGCCGACGGTCTGCAAAAACTGAACTTGTCCATGTTGCACGTTTGAAGCGCTTTATTCCACGAGAGACTGTTTGACTCGCCCAGTGGGCCTCGTCTGCGCGGAGGGAAATGTTACCACATGTGTAATTTAGGTATGTGCACCTGTGTAGCGGGGAACATGGTGGTAGCAGAAGAGGAGGACGTTCAGTTGGTGGCAAAAGCTCGCTGCTGCCCGTTCACTGCGGTATACCGTCGAGTCGACCGTTACGTCTGCTTCGAATAAACCCCTCGTAGACGTAACAATATATATATATATATATATATATATATAGTCATGAACTAGACAGAGAAGAAGAGACAACACCCGATCCTGGGCCAGCTGTTGTTATTCTGACCTCGCTCTTCTCTTTTCTAGCCGAGTATGCGGGCGTGCCAGAGCCCTAGCAGAGCTGTCTTCCTTACACTCGGCCAGGACTGCGCTCGCACGGAG
Source organism: Rhipicephalus microplus (assembly GCF_043290135.1). Taxonomy (NCBI): domain Eukaryota; kingdom Metazoa; phylum Arthropoda; class Arachnida; order Ixodida; family Ixodidae; genus Rhipicephalus; species Rhipicephalus microplus. The sequence continues at coordinate 172,742,585 of NC_134705.1, forward strand.
CTGGCGGCAAAGTTTTTGGTGGGCAGGCTTGGCTGCATCATGGTGGTCGGCCCGGACCACAATGCAACATGGGGCGACGGTCCGGGGGAAGCGTCTCTGGTGGACAGCACTGGCTGCCTTGAGCTGGTCGCTGTTTTGCATGCCACGATGTCTCTTGAAAAAGTGCGGTGGACTCAGGCGGCTGGCACTGGCTGCCCCGTTGTGGCCGACGCTCTCGGCCATGCTGCGATTTGGTCTGGGTATCTGCCAGAAGTAGGTCTGGCAGTCAATACTGGCTGCATCTCGGAGGTCGGCCTCGGCCATGCTGGAACTGGGTGCCGGAGTCTGCCACAAGTCTATTGGGAGGTCGAGACTGGCTGCATCGTTGTGGTCGGTCTCGGCCATCCAGAGACTCTTCGTGGGCAGCAGCTAAACATACACCTGACAGCGCGCTTCGGACGTGCCCCGAAATCAGCGGCAGACGTAGAACGCCGTACGAGAATTGCCGAAAGAGTATCCCAAAAGACATGCTAGGTGCCTTGGCTGGTGTCGAGAATGGGTACGCAATTTCTGTGATGTGTGGCAGAGAACATTATTCACGGCCGGTCTTGGTATCTGCGGCAGGACATTCTGTGAAGTTGTCATCGTATTGGCAGCTGTCTGCATCTTGTGCGCCAACTTTCTCCTCATGATCTTGGTCAGTGAGACCAGCAGTGGTTACCTTGGGCTCTACCCGCGCCATGACCGTAGTCGGTTCAAGCATAGGCGATGCTGGTGTCTCTACTTGCCTCAATAAAGATGATAGTGGGGCTAACTTCTTTAACTGAGCTGTATGAGGATTGGTCTCACCCTCTTCCACTGATGTAATGGCGTCTCGTACCGACATAGGTACTGAGAGCAGCAGTGGAGTGTCGCACCTGCGTTTGACATAACTTGTAGGACAGGCGAAGAAGCTTTCTGTTGCGGGGCTGAAGGGCACCGAGGAACCTTCGAGCTGTTGCTCCCCTTCAGCTCGGTGTGCGAAAGTGGGCGCGTCAATGAAGGGCAATGCAGCACAGTCAAGATGATTCTCTGCAGCTGTTTCGTTGGAGGAACGCCCTTCACGAGGTCCGACTTCGGTAGCGGCCTCTGGCCACAGTGAACTTGCTTCGGGTATCGACGAATTGTCTAACTTCTCGAGTGATAAGCTGCAACGCACAGCTGCAGCCTCAAGGTGAAAAGCCTCTGGAGCTTCCTCCTCGATACCGGCCAGGTTAGATGGGGCGATGGCGGAGAGGTAGTCAGGAGTACGGCCAAAAGCAGCTATGAGCTTGTAGCTCCAGTCCGCCCAGCACAGCTGCTTCACGCCTTCATACTGGTGCCACGCCGCGCCACCTTCCCGAAGGCGGTCTATGGCTCCGCACCATTTCTGAGGCTCTGTCCAAGCCTCACGCACTGCTAGCGCGTTGACAGTTGCCACGCAGCTGTCGGCGATGTTCTGGGGCCCGTGGAATTCCGGTAGTTCGCAGGCGGTCGGTGTTGGTGGGGTGGCAGGTGGCAACGCAGAGATCACCGACGCGAAGCAGGCAAGCTGGTGTGAGAGCTCGATGAGAGAAGACCGTAGCTCTCTTCGCTGCTCCGGTGGGCTTGCCTCAAGGTCATGCGAAGCAGCTACATCTAACACTGCTTAATGGCACGCAATGCTGGCAACATTGTAGGCGCTCGCTCGGAGATCAATGCTGTCGGTTCTTTAGTCTCGATGCAGAGTAGCGCAATGGTATGCCACAGGTCCGCGGCACTGTCGGGCGTGAAGCCCGAAGAGTCAGTGATCGCGGTCTTTGAGTAAGTAGTAATTGTATCCCTCATGCCGGTACGGTAAGCCTGGACGACGTTTTGTGGCAGCTCGTATGTTGAAAGAGTACCACAACGAGAATGTAGGCCATGGGAAGTGTGAGCGGCATTCTCAAAGGTCAGGAGCCGGTGCGAAACCCTGCCGTGAAATGGTGGCAGGGTGTCAATCAGGTCATGCCTTAGAACCCCAGGGAAGGTCTGAACGGGTAGCTGAAGCAGCGGGTGGGACCCTAATGCCAAGGAAGCGTGAAAGGCGTTCCTCGATGGAACAGCCCGCGCTGCTGACGAACCACGAAGACACGTACCGGTGGCTTGCCGCAGAGGGTTGACTTGTTGGACTGCGCCATTGTCATGAACTAGACAGAGAACAAGAGACAACACCCGATATCCTGGGCTAGCGTTCTTATTCTAACCTCATTCTTCTCTTTTCTAGCCGAGTATGCGGCCGTGCCAGAGTCCTAGCGGAGCTGTCTACCTTACAATATATATATATATATATATATATATATATATATATATATATATATATATATACACACCTCGTATTCGGCAACTTTAGGCTAGGTCTGGTATGTCTGGTATCACCAAGTGGTAATAATGAAGGTTAAACAAATGTCATAACTCAACACGACATACCGTTTATGACCAGTATACATAGTATATATAACTGTACATCGCTTTGTCACTCATGTACAGGTGTGAGTGGTCAATGTCATGGATGATTTACGGCAACACCGAATGATCCCACTCATCATCCACTCTGTGAATATGCTACCACCTTTATTTTTTTCAATTTAAAACTGGGATTAATGACACGTGAATCTAATGTTGACCAGCTTTAGCCAGGCTTTTGGCACATAAGTGGGAGAGGCTTCGGCGGAGTTCACTAATGCTCTTTCTACCAGCCTGAATTATCTTTCTCGCTTCGACAAGCTTTAAAGATAGTTTCTGTAGAGCAAAGGGTCACTGTTTCCAGACGCAAGAGTACTAGGTGTCATTTGCTTCGTCATGAAATAAGTCAAACATTGAAAGTGCCTCCAGTGGGGGCGTCACCTGAGATGTTCTGTGGGGGTGCGCGCCCCGCTGCCCCCCCATAGTTCAGGGCTGTGGCTGCAATGTCCACACGTTTTGTGAGGAAATAAATGGCGAGAAGGAGATGGTGACTGTAGGGAGCGTAGTGAAAGTGAGAACGACACCACCCTCCCGTTTTTCAACTTGGAGTGCTTTAGGGCCCCAGAAAAAAATGGTTATAAAATGCAAGATTTGGTAAGTAAAAAGCTGCTCCTAGATACTGATCACACAAGATGCATTTTAATGGCACAAGGTCACGTACAATCAAGACTCATCATTGCCTTGAGGCAGACCGAAATCAGACCTGGGCAGCCTCTTCCTCTCCCTCGAAATCTTCAGGCATGCTTACCTGATTATAGTCTATCTCTGTACACGTGACACACCCTACTGCGTCACCGCTGTAAAACTTCATGGCATTTGGACTCCAGCAGACAGATGTGATGGGCGCGTGGTGAATGTCCCTGATTAGGTACTTCTCCATCTGAAATCGATTAAAAAGGACCTTTACACTTTCCGCTACCCACGTCCATGTTCTTAAGTTCTGGAAAGGCCCCTACACTTTATGAGCAAGATCAGAAAACGCAGCCGATCAGTAGTCGAGGATCCCAAGAACATGCGAACCAAATATTATAGCACAGGGCGTGGCCTGGAATTTACAGTAAATTCTCACCATCAGCTGAAAATTGCTTCCTCATCTCAACAAATGATGCTATCTACTGAGAAATCATTGCGTTACTGGCCCAAGTATCACGCCATTGGCCGATTTGAACATGCCTCGCTCGGTATTTACTGGGGCCGCCGCAGGAGGCCACAACCTGTTCACGTGCGCACAAGTGATCGTACCGAAAAGGCACGCATTTGAAAAAAAAAAAATGCTCAAGGACAAGAGGTGCGCATGGTGCATTTTCTACCCCCCTCCCATCCCTCTCTATTCAGCTTCCAGCGCTTTCATCTGGACGAGAAAAGAGCGAAAGCAATTGCAGTGTGCGACAAATTTTTGCAACTCCACTCGTACCGGACGGATTCTAAATATTTTTTCGGCGGTCGAAGCAAAAGCTCCTTTAATTAATTCATTCCACAGTCACTTCGAGAAATTTTCCAGGGCCTCTTCAAGAACTCAACAAAAGCAAACTACTCAGTACTATTCGAGACTCGCCTAGAGTGCTCTTTATCCACACACTAAGATTGAGCGGCACAAGTTAATTTTAGTGGCTGGTGTGTGCACAAAAGCAAATGGCGATGAGCAGTATTCACAACGCGTGGCTGCTCGGACCTAACCCCTTAAACTTTTGAAACTGGTTATCTTTATTTCACGCATGATCATACAAAAGTGATGATAGATCTGGCCCTAGGGAATAGTCTAAAACAAATATTCAAAGCAATGAAAGCAGGAACGCACATTCATCGGATGCGTTTCCCTGATCCTAGCAAATAATTTCCCCAGCTGCGGACACCCATTTGTAGCACTGAAACTGAAATATTTATTACGACATTTATTCTTCATGCTTGCAGAACCACCTGAATTAGAACTTTGCAAACGGTGCCTCTTTCTATTGCTTACATCTTTTTTCAGTACCACAAGAGTTTAAGCTAGAGATTGGAGGCAGTCATTTGACCCTCATCATCAACCTGTATTAAGGGTCCCAGCAATGAAACTTTGGGCAGCGTACAGGCTAAGGAGCCTATTTTCAGGGAGCATAAATATGCGGCAGCCACAGCACAAAACTTTTTATGCTAATTATGAACAGATCTGTCATCAACAGCTAGCAAATGCAGACATTTCTGATACTAAATCTGAAAAAAAAAAAAACACTGTCGTCATTACTGCTGTTTGGAAGTGTTCAAGAGCCTGCAAGATTGGGTACCCATGGCATACCAAAAATCTCTGAGGCCATCATGTGGGATAATTCACAGTATCGACTAGCCTGCAGGTGTTGCATGTCTGCTCAGCTGGTGTAGAGGCAATTATGCAAAGAAACATTAGGCCAATTACCAGCCCTAAAGATTTGCAAAGATAGCTGTCGAATAGTACGCTGATTTTTTATGACAAAAATAGCTCGAATGAAGGAAAGTGTAAATTTTAAGGGCTTGTCTTCTTTGTTAGACACAGTATTAATGGGAACTAACAGGCAATAATGCCTGTTAGTCCTCATTAAAGTTATCTCGAGTATCATTTAACCACACTTCGTGCTTGACTTCCCAATAGATTGCCAGAGGAAATGCTAACTACTCATTTGTGCCAATAGATGCATACACATACCTGCCAACCTAGAAACTGATAGAATTGAGTTTCGCCGCGGGACATAGGTGGCTTCTACCGCTGTGTGCTTTCCGACTGCAGACTAAACAGTGTCTCGCAGGTTACTTGTTTCAAAAATATCGAGAATGATAGTCCAAAGAAGACACATTAGATGACGATAGAGACATGAACAAACGCTTCTCCCAAGTGTAAACTCCTACAAATTGGCCGACCTCGCTTGATTCATCGTAAAGTGCCAGTGCGCAGAAAGGCCAACGCTTGTGAGGCCTCACTGTCTGACATTAGGATGAAAGCCTGGTAATGTTTTCAAGGTAAAAGGCATGAAGGCAACGTACCACATGCATGGAAGATATGAACGCACAGAAGCCTGCGTGTGTGTATTTCATGTGCGAGCTTTTGGGCGTTTTGTCTTGCCAACAGACAAACCATACATTGTCAACCCATCTCGGCCAACCTGCTCAACATCCGTCCGTGAGCACGCACCTTTGACTGTCTCCCTGCCATGGGAATCTGGTAGGCGACGCAGAGGCCACTCTGGCAACCCACGCCCAGCATGAAGTCCACGGACGAGATGAGGGATATGGAGGTGATGGCGTCCAGCATTTCCTGAAATTAGTGTTTTTTTTTTTTTTAAGTTTCACTCGAATAAATGGGGCGGCTGCACTTAACTAGCACACTCTTCATTAATCTATTTTTCGTGACCACTGCAGGATGAGCTCCTTTCGCATTGACCTCCAATTAGCCCCTGTCTTGTGCCGGCTGACTTGTTACACCCGAATTTCCTAGTTAATCACGTCGCCTAACTAGTATAAACTCAGCCAAAATTCAGGGGGTCTATAGAATACAACAATATAAGGAATACCACGTCAGCTCTGTGTCATCACGTTTCACATCGTACTAGCCCCGTTGATTGTTGCAGTTTAACGTCCCAAAACCACCATATGGTTCTCATATGGTTCGTAGCGGAGGGGGCTCCATGAATTCAATCCAACTGGGGCTCTTTGATGTACACCCAAATCCAAGTACATGTGCCTCGAGCATTTTCACCTCCAGTGCAAATGCGGCCACCACGGCCAAGATTCCATCACAGGACCTGCAAGTCAGCATTCGGACCCCATACCCACTAGACCGTCATGGCGGCTGTACAAGCTCCATATGTTGCCAATTTGGCCTGATCGAAATGGTCAGTGAGAAGCGCTTTTTAAGTACTTTTGATTGAACATTTCCGGAATACAATTAGAACATACAATACAGAATACTATTCAGAAAAGTGCTCTGCGAACCCTTTTCCGATGGTATTCCTCATTCTTTTATAAGTACAGGCCTGCTTGCAGCACATCCCTGATTGAACAGTTTTGTGAGCACTTTCGCGGTGGCATTGGGTAACATATGGCGTCGTAACACAATGTCAGTGTCATTCAGTTATGTGTCGCCCACTGCCGGCTCTAACAGGTAAAGGAGTGAGCAGAACTGACACACTCAAGACAATGAGGACTCCCAGCTGGTGACGTTCAAACAAACATAACACAGCTGGCAGAGTGGTCACAGATTGCAAATGAGTACCTGTAAGAAGACCTGTTCAAACAGCTTACTCAGTGGCATCCATTTAAGGGACACTAAAGGCAAATACCAAGTTAACGTTGATTGTTTAAACAACGTTTCAGAAACCTCACAGTGTTTGTTTCATGCCAAGGAAATGCTTAGTTTAAAAGAAATTCTCATTTTCGTAGTCTACAAACCATTAGTCCAATTCAAACCGCATGGCCTTCTGATGTACCATTTGAAATGCCTACCCTTTACTGCTCGACAGCCAACACTGCAGTGCAAAGCCACACAAAAAACATCACTCTCAAGGACCATGTGAAGAAGTTAATTTTTCATTATTAAAACTGAAATTCACCAGTTTCAACTACATCTCATATTGCAATTTATTGCAATATTCTTTCTGTGATGAATAGTGAGTACTAGTGAATGATCATACTGAGGCCTTTCTACGTCATCGGGTTATAGTAAAACCCATTTAAAAGGGAACTAATGTAAGAGAGAATTAGGTGCAAAAGACACCCAGCGTGCCTACTCCAAAATAGGGGTTGATGAGAAAGTAAAAACAAAGCACCATGCTTATAAGAAACTTCTCACATAAGAAACAGGAACTACTCCCCGGAGCATCTCTTATAAAGGGGTCTAAATATAGTACAAGAATGTCCCACAGGTGGAGCAATTCATGCCCTACGCTTCCCATGAGGGCGTATAGGGCATGATTGTGTTCTGGATTACTACAGGTTACATTCTGGATTACATACTGAACTACGCTCTGGATTACTACAGTGCAGTCACACATAATATCGACCTTTCAAGTGTTCTCGAGCATTGGCCTTTCACTTAGACGTAAATTGTGATTTGCCTTTGGTGTCTTTAGGGCACGAGGAAGGCCCTGTGTCATCATACTCACTGCGCATCTTAGCCTGGTCACCGTGTTCTTGGTCCGGTCGTAGAGGAAGACGACCCCAACGTTGGAGCCAATGGCAATGTACTCGGCTACGACGTCCAGGCACGTCAGTTTGACGCCCACTCTGGTGAGGCCCCTCTGCGCATTCTGAGGCAGCTGGCTCAACAGGTGGGTCAACGGAGCAAACTCCTTCAGAAACACTTCAACCGTCCGTTCCTCACTCTCCGGCATCTTGGCCAGGCCGTTCTTTCGTGCGCCGTCGCCTCCTGCCGACGCCGCATCCGTTTGAGCATCGTCTGGGCATTCGAGCTCCATGGCGAGTCTTCGCTGTCAGCATGGTATTGGAGAAGGGCTTGTGATGGACATCTGAGGATGAGAAAGAAAGATTCGGAGGCAGTAGTGCTAGCACCATGCTAGAACCGTTGTGAGGCACACTGTAGAGGCAGTATTCTGGATTCAGTTCGACTGCTGGTTACCACCAAAATATTCATGCTTAGCATTGCAATGCCTCTCAGCCACTAAGCTACCAAGGAGGAATAAATGGTTTTTGTGTGCATGTGCGTGCACGAGCATATGTACAAGTGATGCCCCAGCTAACTCTAACCAGAGTTTTGAAATATGCTGACACACTAAGGAAATGCGACCAAATGCATGTTGACAACCACTGCATGAATTCATGCTATTATTTGTTTTTGTTTTTTCAATTGCCTAATTAGGCAGTTTTATTTAACACGGTGAAATTTAACACGAGGAACAATGTCCTACCAACAAGCCCAAGCAACCACATTAGATGCATTTTCAATTAACTTTAGCGAAGCTGGGCAAGGAACTCCAATTATGAAGCCGTAGATCTGCATGCAAAATGTTCAATAAGACTGTTTGAAACTTTATATTGGTTATGTATTTGTGTTTTTCTGCTTACCCAGGAAATACGAAAAGATATCACGTAACAAGTCCGCTTGCACGACTGAGCACACCGTGACTGCAGTGCTCCTCAACGTTCCATGTGCAAACGACCATAGCACTTGGCCGAGCGTGCTGCCTTGACAGGACAGCAACGATAGCGGCGGCTGTGTGATGTTGAACGTTTTGCTAGTGATAAACGCTGTGTCTGCTTATCACTGTCGTAAACCATCACAAGAGAAGCATATAGTTTGTACGTAAAATGTTAGGGAGCACTGCAATCACAGCACACATAGGTGCATAAGTGGGCACATCCTGTGGTATTTTTTTACGGGTGAAAGCTGTTATTAGGCCACAACAACAGCCATTTCTGATGATGTAGTTGTCTGCTGCTGGTGTCCTTAACGGCTATTGTGCAAAGTAAGAAGAAATGAAATATATATAAAAATATCACGAATTCGAACACAGGTCCTCTGCATAAGAACCCAGTATTCTACTCGAGAGCAACACCAGTGCTTGGATATCATTTTGCAATAGAACCCATGCAGGCTTCATGTCGGGAAAATAAAATCACATTAACATGTACAATAGAGCATTTTAGAAGAGTGAAGTAACAACCAGGCACCTTACAATGTCAACTGCATAACAAATGGGACATTGAGTGCTTCCAACCCATTACAAAAGACTCGGCCATAATTCATTGTCATAAGCCACAGCATAAACAAAGTGGGCATAATGTCTTATTGGTTTGTAGCGGGTACCACACTTCTCCGAAGAATGACAAAATAATGGAATACTAGGTGTTTCCCCACTAAACAAAGATTGTGACGATTTTATTCTGTCGAAAGTGGCACGCAAGCGTACTAGCAGTAGTTGCCCAAAGAGAGCTTTAAAAAGGCTCTACAAAGGCCGCTCTTCCCACTCCCCTGTGACAGTGCTGCGAATTATTCACAGGCCTGTCGGCTCGTATATTTCGTGCACATCTGTAGTAAGCATAACCCACTAACAATGATCAAAAGGTAGAAAGTTATAAACCACCTCATTAGATGTTTTTCAAACCAATGTATAACTTTCTGCATGAAATTTTATTCATAATTTGCTGTCCCAGGAGTTTCTTAATTAAACATTCTAGAAAATAAAAATATTGACTCACTCTATGCAATAACAAGCGATACAATTTCGTCCCATCCTCATAGCCTGTGTCGGCATATTTTGAAGCTCTGGCTAAAGATAGCTGGGGCACGTTAAGGCATATTATACACACATTTTATGCCCTAACGGATTTCAAGCCCTTCAATAGCGGCAAGAAATATTGCAACTTAAGTTTCTTCGCTAGAACCTAGACGTTATATAACCATGTCTGAAACCAGGAAAACCTGCCCTTCCCACTCGCTCCCACAATGTTGTAAGGACTAACCTCCTTGAAACTTTTTTCCTCAAGCTGTTAAGGAATGGAACCTGATACCTTTTCATCATCTTGACTCAACTTAATTAAGAATTACAATCCAATGTTTCCAGTACAAAATTTTCGTCTCAGAGCTGTTAGTTTATTTACCTTCCTTCATTTCAGAATTTCAATTATGTTATACCTTGCCCTTCCTACTTGAGCGTGACTAATCAGAGTGTATATTTAGTTTTTTTTATATTACTGTCATATTACCGGGAATTCGCTATATCAAAGTTCATTACAACATAATGTCTGAATGTAGATAAGCAGATATTAGAATAAAAGTTTTTGCAAAGCGACAAGACAAGTTTGACATATCCACCGAACTCCAGTTGAAACGTTGAACCCATACCCTCTTGTTGCTGTTACTAAAAAAATTTCACTGCTAATTCCTGTCTACTATGCCTTTGGCCACACCAACCCAGCCAGGGTCTGTGGGTGCAAGCCCCCCTACAAAGTTATAGTAAAGGGCGGTGTTTCACCACAAACAAATGAAGGTAGGTGTTTATCCAATATAGTCGAGGCTTTAAGCGCACCCCCCCCTCCCCCATAAATTCGAAAAATATTCCTGGCTTCGACCTTTACAAACACACCCTTATGTGTGTGTAAGAGAGAAAGATCAATAACCCGAGCGTTTCAGGTCAGACAACAAACGCATTGACCCCGACCCATAACAGCGATAAAGCGTGTTGATCTAGTGACCCCCATCTCCATCTAAAGTTTAAAACGAGATAACGAGGGGCCTGTATCTCCGCGGAACGTGCTCCGGCGTGACATTCGCTCAACTGTCAAATCAAAAATTGTTTTGAAAAAAAAAAAGATAAAACGCCTCTTTGAATGCTGGGTTTGTCGATTTTTTCCAAACTGTGTACCAACAGGCCCAGAACCAGGCTCTTCTAGGAGATTACGGGTAACGCACATGTTTTAACAGGGGATCAGAGTTTCATTCGAAACACGCGCAGCACTGTTTGTTATCGCGGTTTAGGACACCCCCCTCTGCTTATCGCAGAACCCACGCTTGTGTTCTGCAGTGCGAGAAATACCTTCGGCAACGAGTATCCACAGTTGTTTTGCATTATACGATTCCGTGGCGCCTGTCAATCAAAACGACGGCGGCGGATGCATTTCAGTGCAGTGGCTGCGTGAACCGAGCTTGTAACTTGACAACTGAGCGCGTTCTGGGAGTTCACCGACCTCCCTTTGACAGGTATTATGATCCGTCAATCATGACAGCCCGCTGTACTGGTACGAAACGATTACGGGTGATTTCGCCTTCTTCGTAAGGCCGAGACACAACCAAATGTAGCAAACTTACGTGGTTCTCTTGTGAGGGTGCGACCGCCGGCGTTTGTCAACGAGTCGTGCGACGCGTAACAACCAAAGCTGTCTTCTTCAAGGAAAACTAGGGAAGCACATTGGACGGATGTGCCCGCACACCACGGTGTTCAATCACTCAGCTAAGCGGAAAGCGCGTCGCAAACACAGACACGGAACTAGGCGCTTCGACCCATCGCGACGCACCGTCAAAACAAAACTCCTCCTTCCTGACATCGGAAACGACAAAGGCGACCCCACAGCAAACCGAAAACCCGAAAGTCTGCGCATGACGTCACACTTTTGCGTTTACAGCACAAAAGAAAACGTTGCCTCCGAGAGCGCAAACTGGCTTAAAGATCGACGTGAACACTTCTGTTTTAATTACTTATATTTTTACTACAATAATTATTTACACACAAGCACCTGCAATTGGCGTTTTTGTTATTAATAATGTTGAAGTTTTGTCTTTTTTTTTTGAACGGGCAGCTACGAAACTTACGAAATTAAGTTAAGTAAGTTCACACGCATGTTGTGCCTGTGCGTCTGCAACTGAACAACAAGATCTGGTAATCGTCTTCGGCACTTTATTTCACTCGTTCAGCACCTCACAATATCTTCTTTAGGTTACGATCTTTTGCATTCTAACCCTATTACCATGCTATTACAGTTACCAAGAACAGCCGCTTGTTGAAGGCGAGCGGCAGCAAGGTTGTTCTCGCCTACGGTCCACAGCGACGGTAAGAGCACGTTGCAACCACCACCTTCTTCTTTCAGTGATGTTATGAAGTTCTCGCTTTATTGCTTTCCTGTCTGCCTCCTTCACCGCTCGTCGCTAGACGCCTTGTACAGACATCGCTGCTATGAACTACTTGGTGGTCGCGCGAACGAATACGAAACTTTCAACCTTTCTGGTTGACTTTCCGTTTTTGATCCGGTGTTCGTGATGAATGTGGTCTGAATGACTTGCCGAGTAGCGACCACGACATGTGCTAGAGACGGAGCGAGCTGATAAACCATTTCGACGGCGTTCCAGGCTCCGGTGTGAACGACCTTGGCACCATGAATCCGAACAACATCGCCTTGGCGAAGAAGTACGTCAAGCCAACGTACGTCGCCCAGGCAGGGCAGGCCATCGGCGCTCACGAGTCCAAGGTGTCGCAGTTGCTGGAGCAGGGTCGCGTCCCCGACGAAGGCTGGGACGACTCCACCATCGAGCTGCTCCTCCACCAGTTCTCCATGATGGACAGCAACAACTTCATCGGCAACTCGGGCGTCGGTGAACGCGAGGCTCGCATCGCGTCGACGCTCGTCAGCCGACGTCACTACCGCATGGGCCACGGCATCGGCCGGTCGGGCGACATCTGCGAGACGCAGCCCAAGGCTGCGGGTTCGAGTCTCATGAACAAGCTGACCAACTCCATGCTGCTTCACATGCTTCAGGCGGCCGGCGCGACTTCCGCAAAGTCGTGCTTCATCGTTCCCATGGCGACCGGCATGTGCCTGTCCCTGTGCATGCTGACCTTCCGGAAGCAGCGCGGTCCGCGCGCCCGCTACGTCGTCTGGTCCAGGATCGACCAGAAGTCGTGCTTCAAGTCGATCCTCACGGCCGGATTCGAACCGATCGTCGTGGAGCTCCTGCAGGTCGGGGACGAGTTGCGGACCGACGTGGCGACCATGAGGTCCAGGATCGCCGAGCTGGGACCGGAGTCTGTCGCGTGCGTCCTCACTACCACGTCGTGCTTCGCGCCAAGAGCGCCCGACAGCCTAGAAGAGGTCGCCCGGCTCTGCGCAGAGTTCGACGTTCCGCACCTGGTAAACAACGCGTACGGAGTGCAGTGCACCAAGTGCATGCACCTCATCCAGCAGGCTTCGCGCGTCGGACGCCTCGACGCGTTCGTTCAGAGCACGGACAAAAACTTTCTGGTTCCCGTCGGGGGCGGAGTCGTCGCCGGGTTCGACCGGGCGCTCGTGGATGCTATCGCGCAGATGTACCCAGGTCGCGCGTCAGCGGCGCCGACCATGGACGTCTTCATTACCCTGCTCTCGCTGGGCATGTCCGGATTCTTGAGGCTACGGGACGAACGGCGCGCCATGTTCAAGTACCTTCAGGAGAGCCTCAGTAAGGTCGCCGAAAAACACGGCCAGAGGGTTCTCAAGACTCCCAACAACCGAATCTCCATGGCCATGACTGTTCCGGCTGCTGATGCAGACGCTGTGACAGGCGTCGGGGCGATGCTTTTCACCCGTCTCGTCTCTGGGGCGAGGGCCGTGCCCACGGACCGAACTGAACCAAAGAAAGTGGGCGACTGGACCTTCCGGAATTGGGGTTCCCACTCCAACAACTATCCGTCGTCTTACCTGACAGCCGCGTCCGCCCTGGGCCTAGAGAAGGAAGAGGTAGACGTGTTTGTGCGGAAGCTGGACAAGGTGCTGACGAAGGCATTCGCTGGCCCCAAGGGTGAATCTAATGGTCCCGAAGTGTGACAATGTTTCCACTGGAACAGGTTACAATGTATCAAGAATGTTTACTGCAGCGAAAGCTCAACACCGATTGAATTTTCGTGATTGCCTTCCAGCTTTACCATTGTTCTCATGACCGCTCAAGTGTCATGACAAAACTTGACTGATACAATATAGACTTCAGACAAAGTCCACGCCAAAATGTGGCAACACGTTTTGCTTCATTGGCATAGTCCTTCTCGGAGGTGCCCTCAAGAATTTCAGCTGCAGTGAACCTTGACATTGATGGCATTTCCTATGTTTACGCGGGCCAACTTCAAGGACTCTCATGCTTTCAGTCAAGCCCTGTGTGAACATTAAAACCAGAAAACTTGCCATGTGCTAAACTTTTGGCACAGTGCAGTCTCTCTCACCGAGAGATTGAACGACCAATAGTTCCACGGTCAGAACATTCAGGGAACAATGGTCATTTCATGTTCAAGTGTTGCTTGGGTTGCTTTCTACGATTGTGTAGCATGGAACCACACTGCATTTCCACCATTGCGCTGATGTAGCCCAAAACCAAAAATTTCTGTTCTCTAGTCGCCTCAATCTATATTGTGGAGGTTACAGAAAAGAGAGTGTTCAAGATGCATTTACCGTCGCTTTCTTGTGATAGCTCACTTACGGAGCCACATTGTGTTTTGCTGTCAATCACTCGGGGAGTATTTTAAAATCCTTCAAAGCCACACTGCCTCGCATGTCTGTTGGTGTCTCTCGATTAATTGTTCTTTTCCTTGACCACAGCTGAGTTTGTCTAGTGGTGTCTAATATTATTACATCTGTTATAAATTTATACCTGTTTGTTCTATTCAGTAAATAAAATTAATCGAAAAAGTATAGCCAGGGAAAAATCGAATCAGCACTCCTTCTTTATGAACAGTTAAAGTGGTATGGTAGGGTAGATAGACCAAGAAAGCAATTGTTTTAATTTCACTACTAAAAAAGAATTCACACACGGAGGAGCAAAACCATGCATTAGCGAGCGCGTTTGACATGTTTAAAAAAATACAGCCCTTTAAAAAATGACACCAGATACCATTGAACCTAAAGGATACGTGGGCACTTTTTCATAATTTATTTTCTTTGCTCATGCATTTTTTAAATAACTATGGCAACATCAGTTGAATATATTCACTTCCTATTATGTTCATACTTTACTATGGCAAATTTTCCCACCAAAACGCATCTTTAGTGAAATCATCGCCATGTGTTGTGAGCATGTTCTGCGCATGTTTTCAAGTATAGAGGTGCGTTTTTCTCGCAGTCAGTTTCTTGATAATTTTCTAAACTTGATGTACCATTCCTGCATAACTATCTGACCAATTGCGCTCAAATTTTCTCAAGTTATATCTAAATCCCTTCCATATAGTGTGATTTCCAAAACTCAAAAAGACTGTTCATTATAAATAACCAAAAAAAAAGGGAGTTTCCCTCGCAGCTTGTGACAAGTGAGGACAATATTTTTATCTTGCAAGATTAATAAAGTCAGTTTTTATAGGTTTGGATCAATACAAATATGTTGAATAACCGTGTCGGATATCAGAGTCATAACTGTTTGTGGTTTTTTGTGAAAAGGTTCATTAAATTACGTGCACTAGTCTGAGATTTGGTACTCCACCGGAAGCAAGCAGAAAAAGCTATAGGATCAAAGTTTAGCAAAGTGAATACCGCTAGCTCTCTTTTTAAATACACAAAATTTCACGACAAAACATCGTAGCAGTTCTGTAGACATAAAGCTGAAACCAGCATAACTATCCGTTTACCCTACCATACCGTCAAGCTTGAAGAGCAGGTTGCTTTGTTGAAGTTAATGCAGAGTATGTCATGTGATATATACAAATGTGCACTTTTTTTTTTGTTTTAAATAAAAACGACCATTTCCTTCTCATTTCTTTTTGTCATATATGCAGCTTGAGGTCTCTGTTATCATGATCTGTTTGTCAATGCAAAACTTCCGTATGGTTATTCGTGACACGAAATTTTGATATCAAAGGCAAGATGGCTGTGTAAGCAAACTGGCTGTATTCGCTCCGCTAGTTTATTTAGAGAAACCTTCACCCCAATTTCAACGCAGGCCACTGTGTCATCGCAGGTGACAAAAAGCAAAGTGCAAATGGGGGACATCACTAGCAATGAAAAATTTATCAAACACATAATGTCACTAGTATGTCGCAGTGGATGAACAACCCACTGAAATGAGGAATCAGAAAGGGGCATGGTAGGCATGCCACGTTTCTGAAAAGGGCTTCACTGGTTACATTGCTTGTTTGCTTGTTTCACTGGTTTCACAACTGCTTGTGGCTCACTGGCTTCACAGTGCTTCATTGTTGGTCATTGCATTGTGGTGTGCCAGAACTTCCATGGGAAGAACGTGTAATACTCCAGTACGAAATTTTTGTTTTGAAGTGCATGAACAGTCTGCTGAAGTGAGAATCAAAGGGGACAGGTGCGCTGCCTTTGTGAAAACAGTTTATATGTACTGTTTTTCTTTTACTGTTTGACTACGTAATACTTAATGCGAGTCATCGCACAGTGGCATTCTAAACTTCCTTGAGTGGAATGTATAACAATCTAGCGCAAATTTTTTGTGTTGCAGGAAATGATTGGCTCGCTGAAGTGAGGAAAAGAGAAACATGCTGCTTTTGCGAAAACGATTGTTCCGTCTGATGCGGCGTACCTTTCCTTCATTGGAGTACGCTGATCATGAGGCAGTCAGAAGGCGGCTCAGCATTGTTTACGCTATCGTCGCCTGGCAGGGCTTTGGTTTGACCCTGTATATGATCTACCAATACAGGGCACCGAAAAATGAGCAGGGAGTTGACTACGGTAAGCTGAACTCCTAACATAACAGTGCTTGAAGACCTCTCTGGTCACGATGGTTGCTCATGTAGAGGGACGCTGGGGAGAAAATTGGTCACTCTTGCACCATTAAATCTTGCTTTCACAATGCCTAAGGCACCACTGTCGCCACTAGAGGGTGCTTGGTAAGGCAGAAAGCACAGCAAGTGAAGCAGTAAAGGTCGATATGGGATGGAGAAGCTTTGCAGTGAGAGAAGTGTGGAGTCAAGTGAGGCTTGAAGAGAGACTAATGAATGTGAAGGACAGTAGGAAGAGTTACGAAATTTGTATAGAAAGAGCGTCGCCTCACCTTGAAGAAGAAAAAAAAAAGACTTGCCAGCAAGTATGCGGCTGTCAGTGTAACTGATATGGCAAAGAAGAGTGTTCAGCAAAGTAGATTTATTGGATAGCAGCACAAGGGGCAGTACTTCGTTGTTTGAAGGGAGGTTCGATTGCCCTAAAATGTGTAGCTCTGAAGAGATTTTCAGTAATAAAGAAAAAAAATTCATGCTGTGGGGAAGCTAAGGTAATGACGGAGCATACTTCAATTGAATGCGAAGATGTCTACTTGGACATATCCTTGGGCACTAGTTTACATGAAGCCTTTGCTTTTAGGGACAACAATGGAAAGGTAAACATATCTGTGTTAGAGATAAGATACTATTGGAGGGATAAGTGGTGATGTACAGCGAAATGACAAAAATAGCCATAATTGGGAAAAGGAAGTCATTCTGCCAAAAGAGGCAGAGTTGCCCTGTGATTCCCCCCCCCCCCCCCCCCCCCGACATCGAAATCAATTTAATGAAAGCAGGTAGTCAAGGCAGCACAAGAGAAAAGGCACGGGTGGAAACGATGCCGTGCGAAGTTCCTACACAAACTTCACATTTTAATGCTGTATGCTACATTCTATGCACTTTTTATTAGTGTTCACTATCCGTCTTTCTTGGAACCCTATGCTTAGTGAAGTAAGAACTGTAAGGGCGCCACAACAAATTTCGGGAAAGTTTCAGGAAGTTATATCACGTTAATACTGCCGCAATGTGTACAAAGACTGAAGTCTATGACGTCACATCGACATTAGTGCGCTATATTTTCAGCATAGGAAGGAAGCAAACAGAAAGGGAGAAGACGGGGAGGTTCACCAGAAAGGCATCCGGTTGGCTACCCTACACTGGGGGATTAGGGAAGGGGTATTTTGAGCATAAATATCAAAGGCAACTTAGACCTTCGTTTCTCTCTATTCATTAAATAAACTACAATATTGTGAGCCTACATTGATTGTTTTACATTAGTGTCTCTTTATTCGATGTTGAAACACCGACATAGCTTTAGTGGCGAAAGTATAGCGATAACTTTTGTAGATTAGCTGTTGCTAATGTATTTTACAATAGCTCGATAGAGACTACTTGGCTTTTGCTGTTCTGAGCAATAGCTGCAGTTTTGGTTTGACTGTTGCGGTACTTTAGAATAGAGACGACTTAACAACTGCAGCAGAAGCAGCAGCGAGAGAACAGCTAGCACTGTGCAGAGTGCAACTGCGATAGTTCAACCACAGCAACAGCCGAGTACCAGCTAGAATAGTTGTTCACCTGTCGCTTAGCTGCTCTCTTGTCGCTGTAGCTTTAAGCTAGTCTTGCACCACATAAAATGATCAGCTACTGAAGGACTGGTTCAACATATAGCATCACACAGAGTTCCAGTGAAGCAGGTATAAAAAAATTGTACATATCTTCGACATAGCCATAGGCTAAAGTAAGAGTCAATGCAACGAATGATTACATTAATCAATGTTTTCATTCGTATTTACAGCATGCCTACAACTCTGTGCTTGTTCTAGATTTATTTGTGCGTGCTGCAAAGCTGAACCCTCACCATAATTTTTCTTTACATTGTCTCCTATGCCTTGCAATTAAATTGCTGTAAATATTTTTAAATAATGTTTCATAGGTTACATTTATTTATCCATTGCATAAATCAATGTTGCGCTAATGAGCGCACTCAAACATTGGTCATGCAAAAGACTTCTCTGCATGACCTCAGTCATGCATCACTCCTGGCGACGTTACTTGTTTTGACATTAAAAAAAAAACTGTACTTTGCCCATCTTTTGCCACGTTTTCATTTGTATTTTAAACGTAAAATTCTCTGCAGAGTCTCTTTCATGTTTGACACAGCGCTAAATTTTATGCAGTCTAAAATTTTGCTGCAGTGACACTTTCAGACAGAGACGTCCCGTGCATTGTCATGGTTCTCGAGTTGTGCCGACCGTGTTTCATGCTTGTTTCCCTCTATACTTTCGCCTCCTGGCTCTTTGCAGTGAGGCTCATAGCGAATGCAGAGAAAGAGGCCGACGGCGGCACGGTCTTTACTCTCAACCGAGGCAACGTTGCCAGGCAGCAACTTAGTAAAGAAGACCTCGCCAAGATTCGAGAAACATCAGAAGAAACTTCGAAGGAATGAAGCACCAGTGGTGACAAATGCAAAGAGTTACAACATAAGAAGGTTATATGATAGACTGTGAATACATGTTTCATCACGGTGTCACGAATGAAGTCGAAACGTTTCCTGTACAACATTTATTGACACAAGCCAACAAGTGCAGGTTCAGGTGAACCCTGCTGCATCAAACACTGAATAAAGCCGCATTCTTAACCAAAGCGGGGAGAGACACCTCTTGTAGCGCAACAGCAATGAACATAGGCACACATACGGGCAAAGCTGTGCGCAGTCGTGTCGTACCTTCCGCAAATGTACAAATCGCCCTAATCATCGGTGCAGCACTCGAAATTGTGACCAGTGTACCAGCATTCGAGCTGGTAAGCCCTCACTCTTGCCACAGCTTTGCAAATAAAAAGGTGGGGATGTGTTTCATGAATGTGAAAGCAGATTAGCCTAAATAACGATAACTGTTGCTATTCCATACCATTAGCAACCACTGCTCTTAGCCTAATGTGTCGCCTCTCTAATACAATGGCTGCAGCTGTCCTTCAATTATCACACCACAGTGCACTAATCGCTGTAGTTCTTAAGCAATCGCTATATAAGCAAGCTGCCACAGCTATAGCTGAAGATTCCTTAAGTGAAAACGTGCGTGCCATGTCTCAAGTGTAGAAGTGGTCACTTGCAACAGTCATGCATGTCTTTTTTGAGTAACTCCAGTGTAAAAGGCCTCACCAGTTCGAATTCTGTTAAAGTTTTTTTGCATTGTTCATAGGAAGACTAGTGCCCATGTCACACGGGCACATGGAAGGCCTCCAAACCAATAGTCTATTGACTCAGTGATCGAACGCGACCTGTTACACAGCAAGTTCCAGAGTCTGCCAAGTCTATCGAGCCAAAGGAGCACCCCACAACTCTGTCGTAACTTGAATGACCATTGAATGAGAGAATAGAAAACAGCAAAAACATGCTTTCTCATTCACAATGTACTCGTACTCACAAATAAAAAAAAGAAAAATTTAATTAGTACGCTTAAAAAGCAGTATGTCTGCAGTGCCACACAATTTTTGCCTAAACCGCTCGACAGATGTTTAAAGCTGCCATGTAGCAGTGAGACAGCTGCATCGAGATGATAGAGTCGCATCGTTTCAATGGCCATCGACTGGGTATGGCCTTTCAAAAGCGCCCATTTAACGCAGGTATAAGCTTCGGAATGAGAAGGTACACATAGTCGCATTACAACATACATCACTTTGACACGGAAATGCTGCACTGCTTTTGTATTGCAGTGCATAACATACGTGAAAAAATTCGCTAAGCACGAAACTGATTCGACTGCTATTTCATGGCCCTTGCACTGATGGGTACAAGTTTCACAGGGCAAATAAAAGAGAGATAAAGCTGATCAACATTCCTTGTTGGGCTCTCGATTATACAAACCAATAATGGGAGGAGAAACTGCCAGTCATGGCGTTTACAAACCAATGAAGAGATGGCCCATCTAAATATTTACAAACCAATCAAAGGAAAAAAAAGAGTCATGGGACTCTCAGACTAATTAGGGAGGAGAGATGGCCCTAGCATAAGCATCGACGGGAGCGTGAACATTGGCGTGGCCATGAATATATCTGCATGAACGGCTAAAATTTCAATAAATTAGATCAATATAACAAATTTTGTATTACACTCAAACCACGTTATAACAGTTTTATCTTACAGAAGAATAAGTTTGTTTCATCCAAAAATTTGTTATACATAAAAGTATATTCTTAGCATTGTATCTGTTTGAATACTGGTCTTCATTTACATTGTTATAACCAATATTTCATTACATCTCGGTTCGTTATATCAAGGTTTTAGTGTACTACATTCAAGCCAGGTCAAATCCACGTTTTACACATGAAGTTCAACACCTCTCCATTTCTCTTAGCAAAACCGTTTACAGACAGCCCACGAGCACATACAGTCAAATATCGTTAAAACAGTCACACTGGGTGCAAAAACAGCTTTGTTACATCTAATGTTCGTTATAAACATATATCTGTATCAGTGTAATGAGGATGAAGTGTTTTTCAATTTATACAGCAACTTGTTGCGCCGGTTCTTGTTATAAATGCATGTCTGTTACTGTGTAACAGCAATACGAATTTTTCAATTCGCTTTATTACATTCATTTCTATTATAAACACATCTGTTGTACTGTCATTACTGTGAGAGTTATTGAATCATTCCATCTGATATTTTGATATATATCGCAGTTTAGCTGTACTACAAGACAACTGACCTCTTTCGTTATTTGGCACATTCATTTGAAAAAGTGGCAGTTCTTTGACCGCAGCAACAAGTTCCTTGGCCAAGTGCCACATAATGCATATAAAACTTTAAAACATTACAAAAATGCGTTTGGAAGTGCCGACCACGAGGTAAAGTGTGCAAAGTGCATCGTAAACATGTTTCAGCAGCCTAGGTATGCGTGGCCTAGTCATGAACGCGGAATTTAAACCAGGTTGGAGGATAGCTTGGGGGCACCTGATTAGCGGGATCTACCAATCGAATCGAACATGAATAGAACAGCAAAACTGGCATATGATATAGAATTAAATTTTTTTTCTCATGCTTAAATAAGTGGAGAAATATTATTTAATTCATCAATGCTGATATAGTGAGACCCCTCAAGCGAAATTATACAAAGGGACCCTGAAGCAGGTTTGGTGTTTGTGCACAGACCCACTGAGCTAAAAGCAAAAGTCCTCTGAATCAATGACACATTGATTTAGATGATCTCTGTATAGTGTACAATATAGTAGGCTTTAAATACACATATTATGCAATGGATATGGTAGCCTTCTCGGCATATGTATACCGGAGGAGTAAGTGTGAGCAGCCATGCTTGTGGTGGCACTGGGGTCGCAGAAGTTGAGTAGACAAACATATTCAGCAACACGTGGAAGACTATGAAAAGTGGACTTCAGTCCCAACAACTGGCAACGAAGTTGAGGAAAAGCTCGGCTTGGGAGGAGGGTAATCTTTAAATCCTCCGTAGCTCCCTCGATACTAAGTGCTTCACTCAACACGTGCAAATTAATTACTTTAGCTATAGCTTACTTAGCTAAAGCTAACTACTTTAATTTTAAAAAAAAGCTTTATGGGGACCCTTTAACAAACAATGAAAAACAATGAAACAATGAAAATTGAAATACCATAGAGCAGAGATTAGAGTGAACTTTCAAATCCACGTGTTACTGGCAGAACTTCATTAACCTAGCGCAGTTTTTTAGAATGTAGTTGCTAAAAATTAGTGGCTGAAGTGGCTTGACAATAGACATCAACAGGTGTTACTGTAGACCCTAGTTAGTATTTTTAACCCTTATATGTGGTCCAAAACAAATACTGCAAAATTATGGACATAAAATTGTTGAGAAACATCAAGCTGTTGTATGTCCAATAACCATGAACATTTCGTTCGCATTAGAATCTTCACAA
Source organism: Rhipicephalus microplus (assembly GCF_043290135.1). Lineage (NCBI taxonomy): Eukaryota > Metazoa > Arthropoda > Arachnida > Ixodida > Ixodidae > Rhipicephalus > Rhipicephalus microplus. The sequence continues at coordinate 172,765,103 of NC_134705.1, forward strand.
ACACCTCAAGGTACAGATTTCATTGCCTGGTAAACACTAACAGGGCCTAAAATCCTCTAAAATTGCTAAAGCACTCGAAATAGGAGACAGTGAAAATTCTACATAAAAGGTTTGTACATTTTGAATACACCTGTTGATGATGTACATTACAGAGGCTCTGATGTTAAAGGTATCGTTATCTACTGAAGTCAGGATGCAAGGAGATATCGTGCTCGACCATATTCAAATGGCACACTGCTAACTTTTCTTAGCGACCTGGAGTGTGCACTCACAATGGTTGCCTATTCGGCAATGCAGAGGACAAAGCGTGCAAGAAAGCAAAGCTTTGCACCATATTCTTCCATGTTTCGTGTGCTGCTCCCTTAGTACGTCAAACTGAAAAAGCCCATCAGACCATTGACTACGCAATTCCTATCCAGTTGGATAATGTAAATGTACCGGCGAAAAACAAGACATGTCACATGAATGACGACAGGTAAGGCACATGCTTCTCTGAGCATACAAAAAGCCTCCGTGATGGCAGGCAGTGCAAGTTCTTCAGTACTTTCATGCGTACAAACTAACCCTATTGCCCGTTAAATACAAATTATTTGCCCAATTATCAATAAAGTGCAAACAAGACCAGTTCTGTACATGACAATTGGTAAGGCACTCACTTCTTCATTGAAAACAAACTACAATACACTCCCCAATGTTAAACATAACAAATATTAGTGTAAAACACCTCAAGGCAGATTCTTTTAGGAGACCTGAATGAGGGGCTCGCATGGCTATGGCCTTTCCAACCATGGCATTCAATGCCACTGCTTGAATGTGAAGGTAATAAGACTGATTGATAGATTTGTGGGGTTTAACGTCCCGAAACCACAATATGATTATGAGAAGCTAATAAGGCCAAGAAAAGAAAAAAGGCCTAGAAATATCCCTGAATATAAACATGACTCTCTGGTAACAAGAACGATGTTATAAGCTAGTTTCAAAATATGAGTAATGCGAAACAATGGTGCTCTAAAAAAACAGTACAACTCGCCTTCACATGAATTACATGTTACCCTGTTTTTCTCTGCCGTTAAATAATGGTCTTTCTTGTGTAAAACACATGAAATTCGGTATCGAACGGCACATATATTGGAAGCGAACGTTTTGGTTTTGTAGCAAATGTCCCTGTACCAACAAGCAGTTTGTGAGAATTTCCACAATCGATCATTTTTTGCAATTGCAATCACTGGCTCGCCAATGAATTTAGTAATGCTCCAAGCACAGTATTCTTGGCCATAATTCGTAGCTGAAAAATGTTTTGAAACAAGCACTAATTTTCAGAAATCTTAGAAATGCGAATACCTACATACAAAATTACATAACACTAAAAAACTTCCCAAAGCAACGAATGTCATTTCAGTAGAGTTTTCTGTCAGAAGTAGCAGATATTGAGTACTTAATAAAAGAAAATTGCTTTTCAAAAATAAAACAACTTATTTTCAAAGTAAATAATAGCGAGATTTTTTTTACATTCATAAAAACACTAGGCACAATATATATGCAAGGGCAACAATTATTTGTGGTAAATAAACTACAATTATGAAGCACAAATTTACTCTTGACAATGCTGTCATCGTAGACATACGTTCTCACGTGCAGTATACGATAATATATATATGCATGTGCTGTTTACAAAAATTTATTTTAATACGACGTTTGACCTTTCATTTGTAACTGTAGCTTTTTTAACACTTTTTTTTTCTTAGTTCACAACAAGATTTCACATATTCTTGTTTTCAGAAAAGTTAACACCGTTTCTAGAAGTTCTTTGCTGCATAAAGATATTGATACAATGTTGTTGTGATTAATAAAAAGAGGAATTATGTATGTGCGACAGCTGACAACACTCATAATGACGACGACCTTGCAGTGACTTTACCATGGTTAAAACTACTTAAATGCTAGACATTTCTCGGATGCACTCTAACATAATAAACAATCTTGCACGCAAGCAGTCTCATTTAAACCTTAACATGGGAAGCATACCTGATTCAAAGATCTTGCGTACAGACCATTCCACGCATTGGTCCCGGGATCAAATTCCAGACCGAGGCAAGTTTTCTTGATTTGACTAATATGCGGGGTTCAACGTCCCCGCCGCAGTGGAGAACTCCGGAAATTTCGACCACCTGGGGTTCTTTAACGTGCACGCAAATCTGAGCACACGGGCCTACAAAATTTCCGGCTCCATCGAAAATGCAGCCACCGCAGCCAGGATGCGATCCCGCGAACTGCGGGTCAGCAGAAGACAAGTTTTCTTTCAACTGCAAGACATTCTTTTGGAAAAGCCATCCTAGTTTCATCTATTGCTGCATGCGACAAACAATCAAATGTCAGAAATGTGACAGAAATGACACTTCTTTACCCATTCAGGAATTTTTGTTTACATCGCAAGATTCTACGGAACTGGCTTGGTGCATTTCGAGCACTGCATTCATTCGCCCTCAAGCTACAACCTGCTAATCTCCTGCATAGCTCAGATGGTTGCACAAACGCCTCGCAAGCATCGGTTATGAATCGGAAAGCCGTGAACGGGATGAATTTTTCGGTCAACTGCGACGCTCTTTTTGTGAAGAAGCCGGATGGGTATCCTTGGGTTGAGGACAATTCTTTTTCCTTTTTGTGAAGATGCCCCTTTGTTTTGGTTTATAGTAGCCATGCCTTCGAATCTAGCCGAAAGCCCGAATCGCTACATGACATCGGCAAATTTTGTTACGTATCATGGCATAAAAAAAATGTGTGCAATGTCAGGTCCAACACAATGAGCTTGAAAATCTAACATCACCCAATCTCCAGACTTCATGTGTTTTTTTCCCACGAAAAGCCTGTGGCAAAGTTTTTTACAACTCCAAAAAGATGAACAGGTGCCACTGATATGCCAGTCAGCAAATGCCTCTCGTTATTTCTCGCATCATTTCACTGCCTACATGAAGCCTGTATGCAGGCCTATAACGTAAGTGAAGGAACATTCCCAGCAATTTAGCAGCTGACACCTAGCGTCATGTTGAATTTTGATGGCAGATTCAGAAGCAAGTTTACAGCTCATTGCAGTGGAGTTTGTTCCAATGACAGATTGAGGGTGCAAGTTATGCGTCAGATGTCGGAGCATCAGTCATTCTGCGCAACAGGAAAGATTGCCCTGCGAAGATCGACGGGGTGAATTGAAATTTTGCATGACTCATTTCTCTAAACTGTCATTATGCATGCTGAGTGGCCCACGGTAGTATCAAGTTTTTGATGTAACGGCAGATAACCTGGCCAACCTGGCCAACCTGGCACCGCGTGCTCCGTGCATGAGGAATCCCATTTACCAAGGTACAGGAATCTCCAATCTGGCAATAGATAGCCACTGTGTAATCCTGGATGTGCAAGTTGTCGGGACGTGCATGGAGCTGTCAGAGGCACATGAACGCAAGATAAAAAAAGTACTCAATTCCAGACATTGTACGAGATGTCCCGATGTCTCTTCCATCACCACATCTTACCGTGGGGCTAAGGTGATGGAATCGATCGCATCTCTCCTAGGCGTAGGTTTAGGACGCAAACGTTTCAAAATAATGACAATCAGGCAAATACAGGAAGGGTCTATGGGTATTTGGGTACACTGAAGAACGACTTCAGATGCAAGTACTAGCTGGCACAGGCTCGCAAGGCTGGATTCCCAAGTTGCCAAGCAGGCTTCCCAGTAGTCAAAAGCTCCAACTGCCGGACCAGGTTTTTTTGCTTTTGACAGATAAGTTTTCTGTCTAATTTGCACAGCATTACTTTGGCTACTTGACATAGACAGCTTCGAGGTGGAAAGCTGATGTTCTGATACGTGCAACGAGTCGGGACACAAACTGTGATGCAGAGACCACCGCTTCCAAAAGGGTGTTCGACAGAACGTTCAGCCTCAATACACTGTTTAGGACTCTCACATTCACTTTGTTTTGACAGCGAGAATGGCATTTTAATTGCCAATTAGAGGACTATTATTCCAGAGACAAGTATTCAGTAGAAGAGTCAGCCGGCTACTCTGAATTCGCCTTTGAAATTCAACATTTGGTAAGACGAAAAAAAAAAGCATGGACATCAACTGCAGCAACACTGCCCATAATATTTCACACGAAAAACACAGACATTCATTTTTCGCAGCACATGAATGCAATAATACTGTCAACACTGCAAACATTCTTTTTTTTTGCGCATCATAGTATGATCACCAACGCAGAGTGCAATTCACCAAACAATGAAACAGCATGTGTTCCGAAACTTATTTTCTGCGTCGACGGGAAGTGGTTGTGGTAGTAGTCACGTGGCAAAAGCCTTGCATCCCAGGACTTCACATACACAAACCACACGGGCAAGGTTAACGGCATTAAGTGCCATTAAGCAATTTATTCTAAGGATGTGACTGACTGTAGTGCACTGCAGCTTCTACGTGGGTGCGACGCACTGGAAATGGGCTGCCGTGTGACACTGAAGTGTTCACATAAATGTGGCTAAAGTCATTTCGTCTTGTCCGTGTGGCACATGTATTGGAGCGCCTGAGGTCTGTATACGCATTAGAATGCACAGAATACCGAGTTACGAGATGTGCACAGCAGTAACAACACCTGCTGTCACATCATACGACACCTCGTCCAGTACCAACTCAACGATCACCAATGCCACTGAGTGGCCACATGCTTCAAGAAATCGATTTGCTTTCTAGAAGTATTGACGTGCCTGAAAAAACGTATGTTTGATGCAGTGTGGATGCCCTAGACAGAGGTAGCTTTCTCATAGTATAACTCCACAGATAAAAAATAAGAGTCATTATTAAGGATACCTGTAGCAGTACAGGTTGGCAGCACATGCGCCTGATAGTTACAAGTCGTGTTACTCGGTGTTCAGTGATAAGCTTGTCCCGTACCTTAGACACGCGAATGCTCAGTCTCTTTTCATAGTAATTTTTCTATCGATAGTGGTAGTCCGACCACCAGAAAAACGGATGAAAGAGCCACAAAAAGGGTTTGCTCCGAAATACAGATGCACTGCAGCCACCGGCATCTACACTACATAAAAACTGGTACTGCAAATGTGGAACCCCGCAAGGAGGCCCCAAATAGGCACTGGTCTCGAGTTCGATCCCTGGGACAAGACAAATTTTTCTTTGACTAAAATCTTTTCTCTCCAAAAAATCCGTAGATATATCTTCACAGCTTTGTGCTGCAAGAAAAAGTGACAATCAAACTAACAGGTGGTTGTCAATTTTTCCGATCATAAAAGCTAGTGTTCCGTAAAGGTAACGTGTATACAGACGGCAAACCTTCAAAACCCTGTGTTCCATTATAGCAGTAACACATGTACAAACTACAGCCCTTTTTACAACCACTATGTCGTAAGTGCTAATACACATAAAAGCTGCATCTCTGTGACACCCAATATTCCTTAAATGGTAATAAGTAAACAGACAGACAAGAAACTTCGTAAGGTAGACCGAGCTCTGTGAGCAAGAACGACGGTAACAACGGAAACCAGCACGCACAACACACGCTCTGCATTCCAAGAGAAAACAAAAACAACAACACTCTTTCACCGCACAGCCACCGACGAAGCAACGGCAGGCGTCGAGGACGCACGACCAGCGCGGCCCCCGAAGCCGCATGGCAGGGATCGACGATGCTAAGAAGCAGGCGGGGCACAATGACATTTGCGGCACGCAGACGTTCTTGTGACTAGGAGGTGGTGTTGCCGCACCCGAGGTTTATCATTCTTTCATCTCTCCGCGGAGAAGTCATAACTAGAGTGAGAGAGATATGAAGAGAAGCAAGAGACACGCAAAACAGAATGTCATATTAAAAGAGCCCAGGAAATCAAGTTGACATAAAGGAGAGGGAGTAAGTGAACATGCATGTGTGTGTTTGTGCAAGTAGAATAAGCAGAAATCTAAAACGAAAAAAAAATTAATTTTTCTCATTATATATATATATATATGTAAAGTAGATTGGTTCCCACATGTTTCCTTTGTTACACTTGATGCTGGGTAATTTTTATCAAAAAAAGAGTAAACAATAGCAATCTCAAGTCCAAGCAACCAGCGATACGTCCCTTTTACCGACTGTTTTGTAGCTTTCTGTCATCGTAAATCTGCAAAGAAAAGATGAACTTTCTCCCCCTTTAATAGAACGAAAAATCTGTCCGGCAACAATGTTCAAGTTCCTAACAAAGACTGAATAAATCGGCCAGAAAATGTTGACAGCGTGATAAACGTGAAATTTAATAACGTGTGTTGGGCTAGTTTGTACTACATATCTTATGACGATAGTTATAGCGCGAGAAGAGAACGACGACGCAGAGACAAGAAGGACACGAAGGACACTTCTTGTCTCTACGTCGTCGTTCTGTTCTCGCGCTTTAACTATCGTCGTGTCATACCAACCAGCCCATGCTGCCACACTTCTAAGTTACATATCTTAGTTTGAATGTAAATAAATGCTGGGATTAAAAAGAAGCAATACCAATGATAACTGTTGGGGTTCACGTCCCAACAAACGACATGGCTATGAAGGATATCGCAGTACAGAGCTCCAGAAATTTCAACCACCTGGTGCTCTTTAATGGGCACCTACATGGGGGCACACGGGCCTCTGGTGTTTCGCCTCGATGGAAAATGGTGTAGCCGTAGCCAATATACGATCCCGCGATCTTCCAGTCATCCGTTGTGCACCGGAGCCACTAAGGCACCGTGGCAGACGAGCGACGACAAGAGGACACACTGCTACTAGTACAGCAAAAGCTTATTCATTTGAACTCGAACGGGGAGCGTAAAATTGGTCGAATTATGCGGAGTTTGAATCGGCAGGTGGCCACTACAATGAACAGACATCACGTGACACCGAGCAGGCAAATCCCGGCTGTGGCGGCTGCATTTCCCATGGAGGTGGAAATGTTGTAGGCCCGTGTACTCAGATTTCGGTGCACGTTAAAGAACCCCAGGTGGTCGAAATTTCCGGAGCCCTCCACTACGGCATCTCTCATAATCAGAGAGTGGTTTTAGGACGTTAAACCCCACAAATCAATCACCGAGCGGGCACGCCTAAAGAAGCCGCGTCTGCGCTCGTTATTGAGAACGGACTGTTGCATGCTTGTGACAAGCCATTTTGTGGATTAAATTCATAGAGACCTAACTGTGAACATAATTAATTTATCTGTGAACATAATTAATTTATCAGTCAGTGATGCGCCAAATACAAACACTGAAATATGCATTCATGAGAGCGGTAAGCCTTGTTGCCAAAATATACGATGCTATTTATGCTCTAAAACGCGTTCATTTTCATAGCATAGCTAATGCAATCAAAATTATAAGTAATCAGTAATTAGCATTTACTTGCATTTAATTTTGTCACAACTCCATGAGCATCGCTTGCAGCTTGCCCAAGACATCAGCGCAGTGCCCGAATTCTCATCTACTCAGATATGGTGCTGTTCCTTTTCTTTGCATTTCTGGTATGTTTGGTTTGATTGATATGTAGGATTAAACGTCCCGAAACCACCATATGATTATGAGAGACGCCGTAGTGGAGGGCTCCGGAAATTTCGACCACCTTGGGTTCTTTAACATGCACCCAAATGTGAGTACACAGGCCTACAGCATTTTCGCATCCATCGAAAATGCAGCCGCCGCAGCCAGAATTCGATCCCGCAACCTGCGGGTCAGCAGCCGAGTGAGTACCTTAGCCACTAGACCACTGCAGCAGGGTTGTAAGTTTGGTTTGCTTTGGTTTTCCAACACATTGTGATCCCTTAGGGCAGACTTCTGCGAAAATCGATGAAAGGCAGGAGGCTCCCAGTTCGAATTAACCATAGTGGATACAGACACATTCAAATTATCAGGAGTTTTCACCCATATAAATATGCAGGGCCGGGGAATTAGCTTGAATTTACAATAACTTTGAAGCAACAGTGTTCAAATTAACAAGCATTTGCTGTAGTGCTACTAAAATAATGCTGTGTCCTTGCGTCTTCTTTTACGTCTTTGTGCTTCTTCACAATAAAGCTTGCGAAATTCAAGTTATTTGATCAGTCAACAAAAGGTGCACCTTGGTGGAGGCCTTGCGACCCTTGGCCAGCTCGAGTGCATGGCGCCGCTCCATCTCCTTGGCTATGGCCAGGCGCTCCACCTCATAGCTCATGACGACCTCCTCCAGCTCCTGCCGGTGCAGCCGATTCAGGATGGCCTGAAAGCACTCCAGCTCCGGCAGCCTGAAGAGGCTCCACTGCGGACATGAAATGTAAAAGAGCTTCTTTTTCTGGATCTATCATTTTGTAAAGGACGATGCTTGAGGTACAGCCGAGGCAAAGAAAAAAAGTGTCAGGCCCGTGCGGGAAACGCAGCACAGTTGCAGCGAAAGCTGAAAAAGCGGCATTTCCAGCAACCGTTGTAAGCAGTCTTGGGGCTACTAATGCAAGTACGCTTGCAAGACGCCCACTATGCCGTAGACACAATGTTTGTCAATTTGGGACGCACCACTATGCCATTATTAATGATTCTGCAGAGCAGTGATGTACCCGCTATGCATTCGCAAGACAATATAGGCACTTTGTTGATTTGGTGGCTGGTGACGAAGAATTTTGGCTGAGCCTTTTATAATGGTTCCGGAACATTTGCCACACAATTTGTACTGTGCGACGCCTGGTTACTGCGTGAAACTCCATTGCCTGTCCAGTCCTCCCCCCCACCATTATTTTGAGAAGTAGCGGTTATAGACACCGGCAGCAAACAACTACAATGCCGAAAACTGCCCTTGGTCTGATCTTTTAACAGCTTTCACTGCAAAACAACAAAGAAGTGCCACGAGGCCTTTAATATAAGGTGTGAAATCCCTACACTGTAAAGCAAGTTATGCACTCTAAAGTATACTACTGCAAAAGTAACAATGATCACCATCTATCTTGCAAGCTTGTCCTTGATTTATATGGTTTATACAATTTCCCAACAACACTTTTTCGGCATGGTCAGGAAACGCTGTCGATCGGTAGTCGAGGCTCCTGAGAACACGTGAGCCAAACAACAGAGTGCGAAATGTGGCCTAAAGTTTACAATTAATTTTCAAAGACAGCCAGGAATTGTCCCCTTTTCTTCCTACATATGATGCTGTATACCTAATTGTCATATGCCCAAATTCAGAGCCATTAGCCGACTGAGAATCGTGAGCTGCATAGTTACTGTGGTCGCCACAAGAGGACGTCATGCACTCATTAGCGTGCTCGGGATCACACTAACAATAATATGCGCATGCGAAGAGAAAAAAGAAAAAAATTTGCGGCTGTCGAGCTGTGAGGCTATATTTTTTTTAACAACGCTATTCAATGGCGACTTGGAAAAGTGTTACAGGACTCCTTTAATGCTAACTGCCCAGTCATGAATTGCATGCGCGCTATCAAAAGAAGAAAAAAGTTCCCAAAAGAATAGAGGCTTGAGACAACCCCTGTTCAAGAACTTTTTTTCGCCTCTTCATGAGTACTGCCAGAGTGACAAAACGCCCTTCATAGTAAAGTTAGTAACTGCACAGTTTTTCAAGAAATGAAGAGAAAGCAGGTCAGACGACAATTATCATAGCATGAAAAGAGGACACTGCAAATGGTGCAACTTATTTTAAAAAGTGTTTGAGGTGAATTGCATGGAGCTATCTCCTTTATCTACTATATTGAACAAAAACTCTACAGCTGTCTTCACATTATAGGTTTATTCTCGTTGCCAACATAGTGACCACTTTAATGCATACACCATTCTGCTTACCTAAGGGTGATCGTTTTTCATCACATTGTCACTGCTGTCTACTTCACGGCTGACATGAGACCCGCCTGCTTCATTAGAAATTTTTTAAATGACAGTTTTCTTTACTGCAAGAGCAATGTCAGAATAATCACACTGTGCCTGTGACGTGAACTGTGTTGCAGACTCTGCAATGCACACAGTAACCAGAAACTACCATGGAAACACTTGCAGCGCCTTGTCTCTCTCATCTTGCCTGTTGCTTTGCGCTACCTTCATACCCCATCGTGGAACTTTATCAACTAGCCCAATCTTCTACTTCGCTACTGTAGAATGTGCAATGTTGCGTGTACAGTACTCACGGATTGAAACCCCTTAATTCAGAGCTATGTAAAGCATACAGCATTTCAATTTCCATTATTTTTAGTTTAGATCATATCAACAAAACTTTGATTTAAACATGTAGATCAGAGCCAACATTATCTTCAGAGGCCAGATTCTTCATGACATGATTGTCTCAGGCGATGTTGTGTATCGAGTATCATACTAGAAAATTGCAAGTAGCATTTCGAATCTGCGAGAACTGTACTGTCGACTTTTGTCCAGTGACGACCGTGCTCAACAACACTGGTCTGCAACTCAGGCGCACAACAGACGACAACTTCTTGTTTCGTACCAACAGTTTCAGTCCAGCAATCGAACGTGAAAATTGGCCGTAGAAAGCCACTCACATTAAAGACAAGTATACACAAACAAGCATGTAGTGTGTTCGCACCTTCAGCTTGTGGTCAGACTCCTGAGGTGCCCTTGAGTAGATGTAGAGCCACTTCGGGATCTCTGTCAAAAAAACGACGCAAATGGCATGAGCGTCAAAAATCAGCACAGGAATCTTCCATTCTCGCTTTTTTCTCAAAGGATGAGGACTAATGATGATGAACAACCTTCTCTAAACCCTACTGTGCCAAAGTTGAGAGTTCATATAACCTCGTAGCAAAACCTAAGGGTAGTTTAGACAAGCTATCGCTTTGCAAGTGGGTTGTTATTATTACCAGTTGGTACATTTACGATGCAAAAAAGACTGGCTAGATGTTGAAAGGCAATGTTTTTATTTGTGTCTGCAAGTTTGCTATCTATCCTCGACTTTCCCATTCAACTCGTGTTGAGCAAACACACTTTGCTTTTGTCACTTGTGAACATGAAACGACGTGGAATCAATTATGGTACAATTGCTGTATATGGATATCACTTGAAAGAGAAAACATTCTTGCGTTTCGTTGGTTTCGCACGCAAGAAAAAAACTTTGTTTTGTGCGAACCAGTTTTCAAGTCTCTGCAACTGAGAAGAGAGCTCCAAGGGATATTTTGAAACACCATGTCACACTGTATATCCATTATGTATACTGAATGTAGTCAGTTCACTCTTCAATTGATCGAAACTCTTTAAATTGATCAAAAACATTATAGTATTCAAGATCGTTTCAATGCAAATTCAAATCATTGAAAATTTCAAAGCATTTGAAATGAACGAAGAGGTGTATATTCGTCTACATGTAACCTCCTTGCAAAGGTCTTTTAACTGCAGTGGTGGAATACTACACCATGAGTACACCGATCCAGGGGAAATCTGCACTGCCATAAAGCCCACTTTAAGGTTCAGTGAAAATATTTTTCTCACATCGATCATTTCTCAGGGGTAAAGCTTGGTATACTGGCTTATTCATCCTAAGTAAACTTTAAAAGGCAACATATTTTACAGGTTATCAATTGATTGATATGTGTTGTTTAACATCCCAAAACCACAATATGATTATGAGAGACGCCGTAGTGGAGGGCTCCGGAAATTTCGACCACCTGGGGTTCTTTAATGTGCGCCCAAATCTGAGCACACGGGCCTACAACATTTCCGCCTCCGTCGCAAATGCAGCCGCCGCAGCCACGATTCGACCTTGCAACCTGCGGGTCAGCAGCCGAGTACCTTAGCCATTAGACCACCGCGGCAGGGCACTTTGCAGGTTATCACTAATGTTCTTACGAAAGTCAAATCCTGCTACTATTCAAAGATTCTTCTACTTCTTTAAAACTGACAAGAATGACATTTGCACATGCCTTGTTTATATAGATATATACATATACGTATAAGAGAAAGAAGTGTATACTTAAGGGCTCATTTTTCGTGTTTTGAAACAACATTAATGATATCTAACAGGCAATAATGCCAAGGAAAGTATAGGGGAAGTTATTAGACCGAATTCTAATGTAAATGTGAAGAAAGAAAAGTTGGTGAAAAGATAACTTGCCGTGGGCAGGAACCGAACCTGCGACCTTCGAATACCTGCGTTATTCGAAGGTCGCAGGCTGCGTTCCTGCCCACGGTCCTTATTCATTAAGAGGGTCTCATACTGGCAGACTTGGTGCATTATGTTGTATATGAAGGACTATTGGTCAGCTGCCAACTGGTAATAAGTTCACATGCTACGTGACGCCACACGGGCCCATAAAGTGTGAGCCACACTCGCCATCATGGCTACTGGTGGCGCTGACTGTCATTTCCACGTTTAAATTCACATATATACCAAATAAAGTGGCTGGGGGGATAGCTGCCGTGGTAGCTCAGTGCTAGAGCATCGAACGTGTTATTCGAAAGTCGCAGGTTCGATTCCTGCCCTTGGCACGTTATCTTTTCACCAACTTTTCTTTCTTCATATTTACATTGCAATTCGGTTTGATAATTTCCCCTATACTTTCCTTGGCATCTTTGCCTGTTAGATCTCATTAATATTGTGTCAAAACACGGAAACACGAGTGCTTAAGTATACACTTCTTTCCCTTATATATATATATATATATATATATATATATATATATATATATATATATATATATATATATATATATAGTGGTGCCGGTCAGTTGGGTCATGAGAAATATGGTAATTTTTCTTTATATTATGTAACTTATATATTTCAAATTTGATTCGAGGCAATTTGAAACAAAACAAATCACTATTAACTTCGAATTCACTTCGAACCTAAATTTTACCACGGTCACAAATGAATTTTTCGGTCTCCAAAATTTAAAACTTGTTGAATATTTCGGACTTCATAAATTCACCGCCAAGGTTTTCCCAATGCTAATGCATCTTCGCAACTAATATTTCAGACAAATTTATACCCTAAAGTTCGATTTTCTAGACTAAATCACTCGTTTTCAGCCAAGCGATCAGATTTTGAAAACCACCATGTTGAATTCTTCGTTGACTTCGGTAAAGTTTGGCTTCCAGTGGCTAGTTGTCTTGCCTATAAAACTGGAAACACACACAATTTTCCAGATTCAGGGGGAGTGCCCGATCTTCCTTGGCTGGCAACAAAACTGCCCGACATTTTTTCGGTCAGCCTTATCATTATCATTGATAAGCCGGCAGGCTAATCAAAAGTAGTATACCATAATGGCATACACACTCAAACCTCATTATAACAAAGTCACACCTGCCACAAAAATATTTCGTTATAAAAACATATTTAGAGCACCGTATCTAGGTCAGAGCTACTCTTTATTCACCCTATTTACTCGATTCTACCGCGTACTCGATTCTACCGCGCCCTCGATTGTAATGCGCACCCGGTTTCGACGACGAAAAAAAAAAGACATCGATTGCAACGCGCACCTATTTTTCTCGTTGGCCCACACGATCACACCACTCGGGAAAAAGACTCCTTTCGGGAGCGTCTTCCGCTTAAATATGAGGTACGGGGGAAGCTTGTGCCTATCTGACGTGCAACAGAGCATTGCCGTCACTCTAGTTTTACCGTGGCCTAATTCCAGCACGCGAACTTGCTTCGCCCCCTTCTTCTCGATGGTTGTGGTGCCAGGCATGTAAAAGTAAAGAGGCGTCTGATCGGCATTCCCGATTTGCCCAAGCAGGGAGCCATTGTTGTGCCGCAAGTTTAGGACGAACCTCTGAAAACTGAAGCTTTTCTTCGTACTCCTCCGGCAACTTTTGGCATATGCCCGTTCGCCTTCAGAAGGAAAAGCCTTTCCTCTTCATAAAGTTAGTTAGCCAGCACCTGCTCGCTTTAAACTGGCCCCCCATGAGCCCTTTTTCTAAGGCTAACTGCATAGCCTGCACTTGGAGCAGTTCTGTCGTCACGGGCCTCTGTGCTGCTCACTGCTCAATCACATACTCGCCGAGCAGCTCTTCAATTTGCGAAAACCAACCCTGCTGTTGTCCGCTGAAGCCTTTGCGTGAATCTTTGCTGTCGACAATATTCTGCTTTTGTTTCCGCCAGTCCCGCACGCGCGTTTCGGGAACTCCGAACGACCGCGATGCAGCCCGATTTACATCCGTTTCGGCATACGCGATGACTTTTCTTTTAATAGCGGCATCATGGTGCACTCATCGAGTTTTTGGAGTCGACCCTTCCATGCCGTCAATGCTAATGCACCAAGATGACGAACTCCTCAGCACACGTACGAAGTGCCGCACATGGGAAACACATAGGCAGAAATGGCCGACGCGCCATGCCAACACACGTAGGGGGCGGCCATTTTGGAATGCCGATGGCAATAGAATGACCGTATTCATTTTTTTTCGTACTCGATTCTAACGCGCATGCGATTTATGAACTCGCTTAACCGGAAAAAAGGTGCGCGTTAGAGTCGAGTAATTTTGGTACTTCGTTATATCTGGGTTCATTATATCGAGGTTTGAGCACTGTTATTGCAACAGAATCAAGTAATAAATTTTGGCTGCAACTCACCTTCAGTGAGGTAAGGGTTTGCTGGCACCAGCACGCTGTGCTGATGAAAGTTAGTGTGCCGGGGAGGTGGCAGGTGGCTCATGGGAGGCGAGCTGCCGCTCTGTCCGTACTGGGTGGCGCACGGGTGCTCGTACTGTGCTTGTTTGGTGATGTGGCTAAAACGGTGGAGAGGAGAGAGAGTTTTCACGAAGATAAGCACTGAAGTGGTAAGAAAAAACATGGAATGACACTCCGTGGCCTTTCATCCCACAACGTGTCAATTACGAGTGACTTGAATAGTGTGTACAAGTGAAGCGCAACAGTACCCACTGATTTAAATCTGAAAATTTAGGGATAAATAATGCACAAACTTTCCCTTCCAGATTTTTCAGTTCGTGTCATATTGGAATAATTTGGACTCTGACCCTTGCATCAAAGCTAACATTAGCTTTAGTGCTTGGATTTGTAGCGAGATGTGGTTACGCAGGGCAATCACTCATAGCAGTCGTTATACTGAAAAAAAGCTGATGTCACATTTGTATTGTAACGGTAGTATTTATACACTCAAGCCTCATTATAAAAAAGCTACATCGTGCAAAAAAAAACTAGTTTGTTATATCCAAAATTTTGCTATAAAGGTATATCCTAGCACTGTATATCTTGCAAGGCTTTCAGTCATTTACTTTGTTATAACCAATATTTCGTTCTATTTGGATTCATCATATTTAGATTTGAATGTACACAGAGTAGACACACGTTAAGCGAAACCTAAAAGAACAAGGAAAATGCATTCCGCTTGACAGGTTATTCTGTTTACTGAGAGATAAATTTGGAGTCGTGATTAAAGTATGGAATGAATCGTGCTAGAGGCAGTTGTTCCATTTAAGCGGCAACCTGTGTACTGAGAGTCTAATGTAGGTCAATAATATGACAACAAGAACAGTACAAACGTAACCCTCACTTGACATAGTAGACACCGTGGTCAGGAGAATCTACGCGCTCCCAGCCAGTGGGCAGCCCTTCCTTCTCGTACGGGTGGCTCCAATGGGTGGTCTTGGTGTTGTGGTCAATGTAGTAGCGCCGGCCACGCATCGTGTAGTCCACGGTCCAGCCCGGCGGCAGGGGAAGCTCCTCCGCATTCTTGGCGGCCAGACGCGGCTGCGAGCCTCCGCCGCTGTTTTGAAATCTGCGTGCAGCAACCCCGGAGCCTGTCAAGACTGCCATCGCCGATTAACCAATAATGTAACAATAATTGTAGTCTTATGTCCCAAAAGCACAACGTGTTCAAGAGGGGCGTCACAGACGAGGGCTCTGGGAATTCAGACCACTTGGAAAACTTGATGGGCACCTTCATCAAAGAATACAAACCTCGAGCATTTCACCTCCATTGAAATGTGTCCAACACAGTTGGGATTTGGCGCTGTGATCTTCGGGTGAGCAGTTGAAGCCCATAACTACTGGACCACCCCAGCAGATTATCTGACAAAATGATCAGCTAGAAACTCAAGAGTTACACAAGAATGCCCAAGTGACGAGACGACTAAACGAAAAGCGCTGGATTGACGTTGCAGCTGCAGCTGAACCCGAATCCCAACTTCACTTCCTCTTTCGCGAGAAAAGCTACTGCAAATAGCTTGAAAGTACCTGAAGGCCCTTCGCAACTACACAACAGTTCCTGTGCAGGAAAAGAAAGTGAATATATAAATGTACTTTCTATGTGTGACAACAAAAAGTTACAACTAGCTAGTTTTAGTGAAATACTGCTCACTGCATACGAGAAGTCAATTATAGTAAACACAAACTGCACTGAAACCTGAGTCAACGAAGAGGCTCCATTTCGGATAGTGTGAATATCCTCCGAGCAGAATTTCGTATTTAGAATTTCATTTATAGTAATACTTGGCAAAATTATGATATGAAACACCTTGTTGTCAAAGCAAAGGCTTCCAGGTGAATTCGACCGACCTGGGGTTTCCCCAGCCATGGACAACCTAGACTGCTCACGGACCCTTTTGTTTCTCGGCCTGCACACTTTTTATATACGCTCTCATTGTTTTCATTCCGGGTTCATTTCGGCGGGGGGTAATCTGTAGCACCACCATCATCGTCATTTATCATCACTGTCATCATTTATCATCCCCCACGCTGCGCCTATCACCCAGTTCATGCCTAGCTCGAGCTGCATGAGCTACAGGACAGGTTTGCACGCCTGGCGTGTCACACGCTAGCAGCCGCCGTCGCTCCGCTTCAGCCCTACGAATAAAGTGGCGAGATTGACCTGGCTCCATCGGCCGCCTTCACGACTTACTCTCACGTCTTTCTCCCTCTTGCTACAGGCTGCTTTGTCTACCAGGGGAATGTCTCTCTCCGTCTTGCTACAGGCTGCTTTGTCGACCAGGGGAATGTACAGCGCACAAATTGGGGGCACCATCTTCAACACTTATTTGCACAAAGTGCGCAAACAACTTCTGATATGGTCTTCTGCAAATAATTTCAGCTTTCGCTGGTAGATTCAGACAGTCACAATCCTCCATTTCGCTCCAGCATTTTGGAGGCCACTCCAAATGCGACCACTGAAATATGCCACATGTGCACAAGCGTTTTTGCACTTTTCCTTCATCAATATGGGGGCCACAACAGCCGAGAGCGAACTGGAAGCCTTGAACTAAACAGCATGGTGCCAAAATTGTTGAGCTCACTACAGCTGGTTCGAGTGTGACTGTATTTCAGTATACCTAGCTGCTATGAAATATTAAATAAAAAATTGTAGTCAGTTTCATGAGGTGAAAACCACCATACAGTGAAGTTGTAGCCCTTTCGTCAGGCACTGCATTGTGCTCAAAATTTCGGAAGAGTTTGCACTGAGGACTTTTGTAGTTATGTTGTTTTTCAGGTTTAGCCAAGTGGATCATGTGCAACGATATGCTCATTCACGGTCGCGCTGAAATACTAAATAGCGTTAAAGTGCAGCCATAGCCCAATTCAACAGCCTACTCACGCAAAAAGTATATCACTATCACAGCTGCACATGAGCAAGAGCAGTGGCATCATTATTATCATTTAGCATCATCATCATTTTGTTTGTTATTTCATTGTGCAGTCCCCTTTAGTCACAACCTGCATGAATACTACTACTACTAGTACTACTACAATGATGGCAGCACAGGCTAGACTACGACAGCTGCATTGTGAAAGACAGACAAGCAGGACTCTAACCTCTGCAAAGATGTGTTGCTACCACCAGCGGACGGCGCGTTCTGCGGAGCGACGCTAAGGAGCTGTGGATGACTGGACGTCGGAGATGCGGTTGTCACCACGGCAGCAGCAGCGGAGGAGGAGACAGCGAGGTGGCCACTCGTGATAGGAAGCGCGGTGGCGGCTGCGCTCGTGATGGCCGTGGGCAGGAGCTGGCTGGAGCTGAAGATGCCTGGCGTGTACGTGACCACCGTGGTCGCCGATATCGACACCGGCGATGGAAGCTGCTGGTGCTGGCTGCTCACGCTGTTGTTGCTGCTCATGGGGCTCGAGCCTCCCGCGTTCACTGCACAGAGTCGGGAAAAAACAAGAAAAGCCATAAACCTTTGGACTTTGGCGACTCAATGATGAGGCCATCATATACATGTCATCATGACGTTTCCACTGCCACTATGAACAAGCCAATTTGGCCCATGTACTTTGGGAATGCGCAAGAAATGAAGATTGGCCACCAGGAAGGACGACAACAACCGAAGGACAAGGCACCTAGCTGAGTGATGGCAAGACCAGGACTAGGCCGCCCAGCAGGCAAGGACCATTGCCGTGGAACTTGGAAGATGTTCCTTGAATGGTGGATTCTAGGCAGCTTAGCTCCGGGCCCAGTAAAAACCTTTGCGCAAATAAAACTTATTCAGTTTGATTCCACTTCACGGCTCCGTTAATGACACGAGCGGCCATTTTGAAAGTTTTGGTACCCGACGCTATCACTTGTCAACTGGTGTGCAACTGGAGCGTGAAGTCACAGCAATGGACAATGCAGCCTGATGACACAATAGCATCAATGTCAGTAAGTGCACCATGCAAAAATGAATTACAAAGAGACAGATGCACAATGGTTCAATGCAACAAAGATTCGCTCAGAATATGAGTTACTTAACCCTATTATTGGAAAGACTGTGTATCATATTGGCTAAAATGAGCCCCGCTTTTCTAATCAAGTACGGATTGGCATTCATATTTGTTCACTAAAGCCACTTTTAACACTTCACAAGAAAAAAAAGCAAGGATGAGGGTGATGGTGATCACGTGACCTCTTCATGGTGAAGGCAGTTAATGGTCTCTATTGCTGAAATATAGTACACTTTTTTATTGTAATCTTTTGTAAACTAAAATGTGCTGATACAGCATAATTTGTAGTGAGGCGAACAGCGGCTTCACGAATGATCCAATGCTCATGAACGGTCGCATGTGACCTCCGTGATTATCTCCTGCATTGCCACTGATTGCGAAGGCCATAAGCGACATGAAAGTTATCTGAGCCCCAATGGCACCAGTAGGCAAGTCCAGGTACCACAAACGCCTGTACTGCGAGGCAGTAAAAAAATTTCTGGTGATGACGAGCATTTGGAAAACTTATTCTACTAGCTTTTTAAATTAAAAACGCTTGAAAGTGGCAAAATGAAAGTGATTAACCACAGCTGCACTCACTCCTATGAAAGTAGCACATCAAGCCTAATGAACATCTTCGAAGAGGGCTATCGGAATGGCTATCAACACTCAACATTGCTAAAGAATGCACTTGTACCTCTGAGTAGCTTCTCGGATCCAGAAATTTTTACAAAATATCCACGCAGTTTTGGAATCAAATAATAAGGAGCCTCGACTACACTCGACGAGAACGCGAAGCTAACACTGCAAGGACACGAAGCAAGGTGTGGGAGCGGGCTAGTTGTTCTTCCATATTCCTTTTTACAGCTGAAGCATAAAATAGGTAGACAACAGACAAAAGGGACAACGCTCGTCCTTGTTGTCCGCTCCGTCCGTTGTTTACCTTTTTTTGCGCTTCAGCTGTAAAAAACAAGAACTTGAGCCAAATAAGTTCGCGTGGCGTGGTTAGTGCCAAGTACAAGCGAACAAAAGGCTCGCACTTTCAACGAGGGACACACTCCCAGGCTTGCTCACGAGTTCCTGGCTATGGAATTTGAGCATTAAGGTCTGTTGACAGGTTGTGCTTCGACTCTAACCTGTCCACCCTAAGCTCGGTTCGAAGCAACACAAAGCAAAGCACGCAAAAGGTTAGCAAGCGCTACGGGACATCCAAGAAAAGAGCGAATACGGAGAGGTACAATTGAGTAGGATTTGCCAAGAAACAGCCCGGTGTAGAGAGGTTCCGCAATTCAGTGTCACCAATAGTTTCACGTACCTCGTCCAACCACCGTCCCTGCCCCTAATCAATGAGGATGAAGAGCGGATGGTGTCCCCAATAGTGTTTATGAACGTTCAAGGACTGACCCACGACTACAGACAGTAAGGAATATGGGATGTATTAGGAGATAAACTTGCATAAACAAAGCCTAGCAGCAATTAAAAAGCCACCAAATTAGGCTTCATAATCACAAAGAAGAGGCTCCGTTGTTTCGAGCATTATGCAACTTAATTCAAGCTTCCACAATTTGTTTGATCATATTGTTGCCCAATGTGTTAACTCGCAGTGAAGCAACCACATCAGACTGCCATTAAGGCAACACTTCAGCTGAACCTCATCACAGAGAGGAGGCATTCTGTGTGAAGATGCCTTTGTTATATCCGAATTCGCTATAAATGTACTGTAATACCTCATTAACTCTAACTCGCATATCTCAAAAAATGGTCCAAGTCGAAATTTTCCACGGCACCGAACATTTTACTATATGTCCCGTGTATATTTTTCCCTTTATCTCAAAGTGTTTTTGGGTCGGATTGCAGATATCTCAAAATCTTGACTGGGAGTGGAACAAAAATTCCGCTACCAGACCATTTCACAATATTCGTGCAATGCTGCCACACCTGAAGTCCGTCGTTTTTGTTTTTTTTCTTAATTAGCCACGCCTGCCACCACGTTGATGCTTTCCGCGAATGTGAAGTGCTCGATGTCTCAGCCTAGCGACATACCAACTTTGTCAAGCAACCCTGTGGCACATATGTGACACATGCGCTGAGCAGGGAGGCCCTCTGCCCATGCTTGGCGTAGTTTGTCTCGTTCACTTTGTGCAGTGCACATAATTTTCCCTGAGGTGTGATATCTGTTCATTTGCGCAAAACACAAGGTATGAATTTTTCACTGACTGTGAGTTCAGTGTTTGTGATAATCCCTGAGAAGTGATTCACGTTCATCTGCGCAAACCAAGCACTACGGATTTTTCGCTGATTGTGAAGAGCGGCAACTTAGCGCGAGTGCCGCAAGCATGGCACCAAAGCAGTGCAAGTCGCTAATGCTAGAAAAAAAGGTTGCCCTAATTAAGGAAGTGGAGAAAGGCGGACGAACGAAATCGAGCATCGCGGTAGGATTCGGCATCCCTTCGTCTACGCTTTCGACGGTGCTGAAAAACAAGCAGAAGGTGCTGGATGGATTTGAGCAGAGCACCTCCAGCCAGTGGAAGTGGGTTTGAGGGTTGAAGTTCCCAGACGTTGAAACTGCGTTGATGATATGGCTGCGAAATGCCAGAGCCGCCTACCTTCCCGTCACCACAGCGATAATGATGGAGAAGGCAGACGCTCAGGACCTGCAAATTTAACGGGCGAAACCCAGCTGGTTAAAGTCTCTTGTATGTTATATTTTTCTCTTTTGAACCTGCACGAGAAGTATTAGAAACTGCTGCTGATGAGCCAGTAAGTAGCAGTGATTTTTCTGAAAAGCACTCATTTTTCCCGGCGATTAGTGCAACTTTGCTTAACCTCGAAAATCTGTTTATCTCAAAATTTTCCCTGGTTTTTACGACTTCCGAGTTAACCAGGTATTACTGTATATTCAGAGCACTAACAATAACATCACTTCTCTTCATCTAATTGTACCTGATAATCCATTACATCTGTGTGTATTATATGTAAGTTTCACTTATTCTACATGCCTGCAAGGTTATTTTCACTGCTGAGATACGGAACCATTGACATAATGAAACTTGCAATGCAACAAAGTAGTTTTGCACTGCAAGTACAACTTCAATATACAGCAGAATCGCTCTGATACATTTTTTACGGGAACCGAAAAATAAAACATATTACGCAAAAATCACAATAACCAAAGCGGTTGGCTGGGAGCAAAAAGAAAAACATATGAGGCCGAAAAAAATATTATGCAGAATCGTATCGACGTAATACCACAGTTCTAAGGTTTGACTGCACAGTCGACCACAATGCGAGCGCATGGCCAAGAGTCGCTCCGCGATGTTTCTACGACGTAAGTGTCGATCAACAGCAGCGCTACGCCCGAGATGCGTCTATCTTTCTATCAATGGCTGACTATTTTCCTACTGGGCAAGTGATCTTCCATTTATGACTAGTTGATGCAGCACACTCTTCGGCAGCAGGGGCTGCGTGCTTCGGTTTCGAAAGCTGTCAATGAACATTATTGTTACCAGTCCCAATTTTGACAAAGTGACATCCACCAAACAGCACACCATCGTAGCTTTGATTCTGCTATCGAAGTAGAAGTGGGACGCTCATACGGCAGTAAGTGCTTTGCGTGATAATAACAAACTAACAATGTTCTGTGCGGCACTGAAATATTGATTTAACAGTCAGTAGCAAGAAGAGCCGTTTCCGACCTAGCGCTGTTGTCAGCAGTAAATGGTGCAACACTAGGTGGCGCGGAGAGGCAGTATGGTATGCGCTCCCCAGGGGCGTAAACTTTTGTGGTTGACTGTACATCAGGCCTTTCTACCCTCAAAGATCAACTGAGGTTAGTTAAACGACTGCGTCACATCACCTTTAAAAAAAAGGTTACTTACACTTGGATGCTATAATTGACAAAATCATGTTACACCTCAAGACAGCAAAGCTTCTACCGCAGGCTACCATAGTAGCTTACGCGACGCTTACTTCAATGGCTATGTACAAACGAACCCGACACCGTAATGTGCCGGAGATCGACACCGAAAAGCCCTCACCGGACACCCGAGTAATGTGCGGTGGACCCTGGCTGTGGAGGGGCTGGTGGTGCTCGATGGAGTGCAGGGCCGACTGGGCGTGGGCAGCCTGCTGCGCGTACTGCTGCCGCTTCTGCTGGTGGTAAAGCTGGATCTGGTAGTTCTCCTCCATCTGGTGGTAGTAGTTGTCCTGCAACGCCGAGTCCAGAGCCAGCCGTTCATCCGCCGACATGCCTCCCGTAGCTCCGCCAATCGTCAGTGGTGACTGCACAGGTTGCTGTTGCTGCTGCTGGTGTTGAGAATCTGTAGGAATGGCAATCAGGCACTACAGCTGAACTACACTCCGTCATCGATATAGTAAACTCGAACATAATGAAATACTGGTTATAACGAAGTAAATGAATAATGGTTGTACAATAGACATTGTGTTAGGAACATACCTTTATAACGAATTTTTTTATATAAAAGGCTTATTTTTGTGCAATATTCACCTTTGTTATATTGAGGTTTGAGTTATGTTATAATGAACACTGATGTAGCGAACTACTGGTCACAGCTAGGGCTCCGTGTTTCCGGAGCAGTTCGAAAAAATCCTATAAACACTTGCCGATAAATCTGTTGACAACTCGTGTTTATTCGATAAGCTCACATTTTAAAGGGACATTTTCAACATTCAAAGGTGGACAATCGTCTTCAAGGCGATTGTGTTTTCAAGGTGGACAATCATCAATCAAAAGGAGCACACCCCCAAAGACAGCAGCGGCCTCGTAAGGTACACTCACACCTATTCCAACAAGCTTTAAGGTTGAAATTCAAACAAACGTAAAGACTGTACTCGTATTTGTTCGTGTATGTATATGCATTTGCGCATTCAAACCTTCCAGACATCTGAAATACACTTTGTGCGTACACATGTTTGCACGTAAAGATACCATTTCATCTAAGATACCAGAGTATTGAAATAATAATAATAATAATAATAATAATAATAATAATAATAATAATAATAATAATAATAATAATAGGTCCTTTATCTTTCATCAAGAAGATAGAGCCTGGGAAAAAAAGCTGACAAGCAGCTTCTTTAGCTCCTGCTCCCCCCCCCCGAAAGTGCAGCCAGCTTGAAGAGTTTACTGTAGTGTCTATAAGCAGTGTTATTAACAAGTTAAATTAGCAGGAAGTGAGAAAAAAGAAAAGGTTGAACAAAACAGTATTATTAGCAACAATGCAGCACATTTTCACAAGAAAAAAAAACACTCATAGTTTCACATTGCAACCACTCATAGTCCAAAAGTAAACATCGAATTTAGGAGAATCGTAGATTCAAAAGAAATAAATTCCGATGAACTCATAATTTCCTCCAAAAATAGAGAACTCCGAAAACACAGAGTCCTAGTTATAGCAAACTGAATACGAACTTTGTTTCGCCAGTCTCTATTTTAATGGCATTTATCGCTTTTCTAATGAAACCAAAAACACAAGCACTGCAGTTACATCAGCTGTAACAAAGAAATATTTAGTTCGTGCGAGGCTTAAAGCAGAGAGGTAAAACAAAAAGAAACGCAATTACTGAAAAACAATTCACATGACCTGACAAGACCTTCGAGTCATGAGCCCCTATTCAGAATCATTTTCTTGTTTTTGATTTTTATGTGGTTGTGACACTTGAATTTTGGTTCGAAATGCAATCACATTCTTCTTCAAATAAATGTGAACGCAGGCCTGTTTTGATGAAAGAACTTTCAGCAGTAATATTATTTTTTCCTGTAACAGTAAAGAAGATCTGTGATGGTCTGGGGACCAGGACACATTTTTCAGCTACTAAAAAACTTTCCTTTCGCCACCTAGCGGAAATGCTCAGAGCTGATTCGCTGAAGCTTGTATTATTAACACTCTTGCTTATAAAAGATAATATGCCATAAAATGGCCGTAATACCCGCTTTTTCTGCATTGGAGGCTAATCCTGTGACTGCCAAGACGAAATGAAGTTTTTGAAAGATATGGAAACCAATTCTCGAAATGCACGTGAGCATCGAACACTCCCAAAAGAATGCAAAGAGCAGCCGACTCGCCTTCGAAAAACGGACCGGCACTGCCCTTCAGCAGGTGCATGGGTGACTCATGGGCAAATGACGGTCGAGACGAGACGTAAGGATTGGCATACACGTGAGTGCTGTGCGCCTGACCCTGCGGTGAGACAAGTACCACCTGCTGCGGTACCAGCTGCGGTACCGTGGCGATAGGCCTCGCTGCCGCCACACTGACATTCACACCCCTGCGAGCAAACGAAACAAAAGAGTTGTTACACACGAGAGGGATGGTAGCGAAATGCTACAAAATGAATAGAACTTCAGAGTTGGACTCAGACGGTTTACATTCTCACTGTGAAAAGTTCAGGCAACGGAATGGGAAAACCGACGAGATGACACAAGGACTTGTCTGTTCAGCCATTTGTCGTCTGATGAAGCAATGAGTAGTTTTCTGCAAGTTTTAAACATGAATTGTATTTAGCATGTAAAGAAATATTTAATTAGCCTGCAGTCTGTCATGTTCTACTTTAAAATAAAATCAATAATGTCACAGGCGACAAATGTGTCCATAATTAATTTTTGGTTGCATTCACTTTGAAAAAAAATTCCTGAAATGTGACAAGTCGAAGGACCTGTCAAACATCATAGTGCTTTCACCAAAGCGATTGGTAGCAGTCTTACGCAGAACACTGTGGTTATGTTTGGACATAGTTAACAATAGAGAAGGCTCAAATAATCCAAATGCAAATTATCTTGCTCAATTTTGACCACAAGTTCACACACCAAGCATAAACAAGTTGCATAATAAACGTACGCATCGCCACTGAAGGGGATATATAAGCAAATACTGCTCGGAAATGGTGCAGAAAAAATCGCACTAAGCAGAACCACAATGTCCTAACTTGATGCAAAGATTAGCCAGATCCACATTGTAATCATCATCAGCAACAGCAGCCTGAATATGCCCACTGCAAAGAAAGGCCCTCTCTTATGTATACATATAGTTTTATGTATCATTTCCATAGGAACTAATTTCTGCGCAAGTTTTATTTCTAGTGTTCCTGCAAGAAACGATGAATGGCTCATGATGCCAGAGAAAATAATGACAAACCAATTAACACCTAACCAACACAAATAGTACAGCGACTCTGAAATGAGAGGCCTCACCCGACGGTGCTGGTCGCCACATGCCTCGCCTTTGGCGACGAGCTGGCCGAGTTTTGTTCGGGAACACCCAGGGATGCACCCCCAACTGCCAACGAAGATGATGCCGTGCTTGGATGAGAATGCTGCGTGGCAGGAACCGGAGACGCGGACCTGAGAAACGGCCCCAGCGGAGCGTTGTGCTCTTTGGCATTTCCGGAGGCACCCTGAGGCAGAGGCAGGCTCTGCTGGCATGCCCGATTCTGACAGGCACGAGCACATTTCTGGGCCAAGCTAGCAGGCTCCGAAGCGGAGTGTTCCTGCACCTCTTCAGGCGACCGCTGGTTCTGCCGGTGATTTGCGGTAGTCCAGGTGTTCACCACTGAAACACGGTACATTATTTGCAGCTGTAGACTTGACGAACTGTCGAACCCAGCTAATATGACAACACAGCAATAAGAAACTTGCTGCCGAGCGCCATGCAAAGAAATTGACGTTTTGGCGACGTCACAGAAAGACAAGCGGCACAGACAGGAACATAACAGGATGAAAACGAACTTCTTCATACCCCTTTTTTTTTTTTCTTTGTGTTTATGTCAGTGTGCTTTACAGCTAGCTGTCAGTGTGCCTTACCAGCTGAATTTCAATGACACGCTTCCCCCATAGTAGGTGCTCCAGTGTACTAAAATGTCAACTCCATTGCAAATTATAAACTTCATTACTGATTATAAATGAAGAAGCTAAAGTATTGCCCTTATAGTTGATGTGCTGGTGTCCTGATGCATCATTTATAGAGACTATTTTGCTGATGGGTTGGTTTCAATGCCGCAATAATGGCCTGTTAACCTTGCAGTTTTGCACCTTTAGCAATTAAACCAACAGTGCTACGGTTGATGCATACCCATGATAACTGTTGGGATGATCATTCAACACTTTATGACTT
This sequence comes from Rhipicephalus microplus, assembly GCF_043290135.1. NCBI lineage: Eukaryota > Metazoa > Arthropoda > Arachnida > Ixodida > Ixodidae > Rhipicephalus > Rhipicephalus microplus. Next base: position 172,791,834 of record NC_134705.1, read on the forward strand.
CTTATTAATTCTCATCACAAAATAGAAATCAGAAAATATCCTTTTACCAGCCCAAGACAGGGCACCCATATGTCTCACGTAATATAGCCCATACATGCAATTCATCAAGCATATAGGAACTTCAATACCTAGGTATCCACGCATACAGATAAATAAATGTAGTCATGTTGTGGCGATGTTTACAGCTACTCTACACGAAAGCGTAGTTGTGCTGCGATTATATTCTTTTTACAGATAAGTGCGGAAGCGCCATGTTTAATGACATAGCAACAAACTACAACATGCAAATCAACAAGACTAAATTTAAAAGAATGAACTGACCACATGACATGAGCAAAAAGTACTGCCATGCAGAGTGCTTTAGAGCATTACAATAAAAAGCTTGCAGTGAAGCCAACAATTTACGTAGGTCCGACTGAATAAAAAGGGAGTACAGTTATTTCTTGTCAGGTGAACCAAATGTCATGTTAAATAAATGGCTGTCCCGATAGGTTTGCAAGGGGGAAAAAAGATGTCTGGAGCAGTTTATCAATGTTTAGAAGAGCAGTGCGACAATTAGGTTGCAAAACTCAACTTGACTGTACTGTACTCCTTAATTAGCCGTAGGCTGACAAGTCACAATGCGAGATGGGCGTGCTAGGAAAGGCTGTGCTGATGTCCTAGTTTACATATATACACATTTTGCCAGATGCACCATATAGGAGTTGATTTTTTTCACTTACTCCTGTTTTACCACGTAATTGTGTAAAAATGCAAAACTGCACAGGAAAAGGAGTGCACGACAGCCAGCTGAGCTTAGTGCGTGAAGTAAACTAACACATGCTTCTCGCGTTACTGCAATCTAACTTTGATGCTCAAAAATAGCACTAGAGGGGAATTTTCTCGGAGTTGATAAAAATTAACGATATATGCATTATACTGTGTGCGTGTACTTCGACTTTTGACATCGCCTCAACTTTCACTCCTATAACAGTGCAAAACACAGCCATACATGCACTACACTATACTCGACGTAGCTTACGATTTACTCCTTCTGGGCTAACATAAAAGGCGCAAAACGCAGAAAAGGCACCGCGCGAAAACGTGCACATTTTGTGTCAAGCTGCGGCAACTGACCTGGTACGTGCGGCGGTGTTTCCTTTTTGACGTACTTGCCTGCCACACCATCTCGCAGATATTTGAGGTCTTTTTTCTTCGATAACATCAGACTATCGCTTGACCATTGTAGGAGGACCACCTCAACTCCTGCCGTCGAGAGGGGCGATGGAAAAAAGAAAAGAAAGAAGGTGTACAACACACGACGTCTAATAGCGGTAGCAGATGAACAGTGCAGTTTGAAAGGAATGCGACGTGCGTAGCGAAATGACAGTAATGTGGAAGAGGTCCTTGAATGGAACGCCCCTTTATCACATCGCTGTGAAGCGAATGAGAGATCCGAGCAGAATCCAAGCGCTTGCGCTCGAAGCTTGTAAAGTCGAAAGTACTAATTGGGCAACAGACCAACCTCATTTAAAGCGTTTCGAACGTTTCTCTGAGACCCAAAACACGACCACCCATGTCAAAGAAAGCGATTTCAGGACCAAGCTGTGTGCCATAATTGCAGAGTCACTTGGGGGCAAACAAAACCAAAAAAAGTTTCACGACCACAAAGTCGTGCGAAGATGCATACCATTTTAGCCCGTGGGTCACAACAGCTTTCACCTTTGAGTACTGGGCGCGAAGTTTACTCAGTTTTATCCGGTCGCTCTCGACCATTGAATGTCAGCGCTTGTCACTCGCCGCGAGTGCATGATTAGAGATGCGATGAGAGGAAACTATTTTCGCTAGGAAGATAGCGGGAATTCCACAAGCTATTCCCCCTCAAAAAAAAAGCACAGACGTGTGCCGAGCCGTGATGTCAAAATAAAGTGTAGTATGCCTACTTGACGCGCCGCCGCGCCTCTGTAGCTATTGGTGTTTGTGTCAAAAACGGCGCTGCGAGCGTTTTACATAGCCTTTTTTTTAATTTAGTTTTACTATTTAACACATGCATTAAATATTTATGCTTCAGGTCGAGTGGGGTCTGGTAAATAGGAGCGCTCCAGTTCCAAGTGTACTTGCGACTCCACACTTGTCACAACTTAGTACGTCACCAATTGTGATATTTGCAGCTATCAGCTAGGGCAGTTCATGGTGTCCGAGAAAAGAAGCCTCTAGAATCAACGCTGTTGCACAGATCGCGTCAACACAGCCTGCATTGTAAAGGCCTGATCACACGTACCCGTTGCAGCGCGACAGCGCGCTTCTGGAGCGGGGCCGTGCCCTCTCCCAACAAAGGAGGAGGACGCGCAACTACGTGAGGTTGCGCGCCCTCTGTCTTCATAGGGAGAGGGGCGAAGCGTCAAAAATGCCACGCGCTGCAGCGGGTACGTGTGATTAGGCACTGCGCCGTGCTCCCGACCGGGTTGCAGAAATTAGGTGCCTTTTCTCATCTTCTAACCACTACCACCACCACCACCACGTGTGATCAGGACGTTGCATAGCTGGTGTCTTCTGCTTCTGTTACCTAGAGGTAACACAAGCACACGACACTTGCTGTCCAACGACAGCCCCACGGCTGGTAGTGAATTGCGATTGTACATTCAGTTACTCTTTTTTTCTACATAAGCCAAATTATAAGATGCTTTAACTATTGCTGACAGCACTTGTTCACAACTAAATGGCAATATATATATATATATATATATATATATATATATATATATATATATATATATATATATATATATATATATATATATATATTATATGTGTGTGTGTGTGTGTGTGTGTGTGTGAGAGAGATCTAACAGACAGTACTGCAAAGGAATGTACAGGGGAAGTTATTAGAACCAATAGAATGTAAATAAGAAGAAAGAAAAGTGGATGAAAAAGTAACCAGCCGTGAGCAGGAATCGAACCTTCGACCTTCGAATAATAGGTTGCATACGAGTGACTATTAATCAGCTGCCCGCTCATAATAAGTTCACGTGCTACGTGACGCCAAACATGCGCATAAAAGAGTGTTTTTACACTCGTCGCTTGGCTTATAGATGGCGCTGACTGTCACTCCTACTTCTAAATTCACATATAAACCCAAAAAAGTGTATGTGGGGATAGCCGCTGTGGTAGCTCAGTGGTTAGACCATCGAACGCGTTATTCGAAGGTCGAAGGTTCGATTCCTGCTCACGGTTGGTTATTTTTCATCCACTTTTCTTTCTTCTTAATTACATTCTATTGGTTCTAATAACTTCCCCTGTACATTCCTTTGCATTACTGTCTGTTAGATCTCATTAATATTGTGTTAAAACACGAAAAAACGAGTCCTTAGGTATACACTTTTTTTCTTTATATATATATATATATATATATATATATATATATATATGTCACCATCCAGTGCACGGACACCTGGGAGTCCTTAACAACACAGGAGGCTCGGAAGTATCAAATCGTACACGTTGCCGAAAGCCAGAAGCGTCCATTAGGAACAGCGTCACAAGAGCCTCCGAACAGTCTCCAGTAAATTCGAGCGCACAACCTTCATTACCCGAAATGCTGCATAACAGTCCACTGACTACCATCTGCCTACTGGACACCACATCAAGTTGCCCAGAAAATCAGTGCCATGGTCAAAATAGGCTGCCACCTCAGCACCTACCACATGAACACTATCAATGCCAGCAGAAGCAAGCCCAAGAACAACGGAGTCTCCATGAGCTACACCAGCAAGGACGACTACGAACGAAAAAATCTTTGGAAGAACACGCGAGGATTAAACAAAGGCGTCTACAAGCGGGTCACGTGAAGCGACGACAAATTAAATATGTCTTGCTTAAGACAAACAAATCTTCTAATTCAAGACATTTTCGCAAAAAGGAACATCTGCCTAAGTTTTCTCCAGAAGAAATCAAGATTCAGTCTACAATCAAAACTGTTCAAACAACAGGACACAAAGCGACGAAGAAGGCGCAAAACCACACCCTGTATTACGGAAAGACGCAGAAATCACCGCATCAGTCTTGGTCAACAAACACACAGACGGGTGGCACTGCATGTGTACCAATCAAGGCAAAGAGCACGACGCTTACGCAAATCATGCTGCTAGTGCTCCAAAGCCTTCGCACCACGTTCATTCTTTGCAAGTATACAGTCAGTTTTATCATCTGCAGTTTCAACGTTCAAGGTGTACTTGTGTTTTCCAGTACGCAACAGTCAGCCTCGCCCACCAGAACTCCAGCACTTACCGGACTGCTGCACTCTCCTGTGAAGCTAAAGTGTGTTTACGGAAACTTTCTGGGACATGGAACGATCTTCCCTTTTTTGACTGTGTTCACTTTTTAGTCATGCATGTTCAGTTTATAATTTCTGTTCGTCTGACGCAACTTCTTTCGGGGGGAGGGGGAATCTTGTGACTAAGAAGGCAGGGATGGTTAGAAGTAGTGGAGGAAGAAGTGAGAACGGAATAAACATGGCGTATGAGCCGGGCCACGTCTCCCGGTCATCAGAGGGTCACACACACACACACACACACACACACACACACACACACACACACACACACACACACACACACACACACACACACACACACACACACACACACACACACACACACACACACACACACACACACACACACACACACATATATATATATATATATATATATATATATATATATATATATATATATATATATATATATATATATATATGCAACGCTTAATGTAACATTTAGCGAATCCTGACAGTTCAAAATTTGTTTGAGACAATGTGATCTGTATTGATTTGCAAGTTTATAGCCTTGTCGCAAATTACACAGTAAAGGCAGGAAGCTTGAATTGATCTGTGAAAGACACTTGGGGCTTACTTTGCCAGTGCAATGCATTTGTAAAAAAAAAATTGCCCACAGCTTCCCTCGGGGGAACACTGAGGAGGATGCGGAAGCGGTTCCGCCAACAGTTTGGCCGGCGCTGGTCGAAGGGACGTCGATCATTCTGTTTGTGGATTCGTTGGCATTCATTTCACGGCGACTTCGGACGTCGACGCGCCGTACAAACCAACGGACGAGCGGCAACTGAGCGAGCGAGCGCCGACCTTGAGTATATATACAGCGCGACGGCGCATGCGCTGTCAGCTGTCGAATGTTCTCGAAGGAGAAGCGCACGCGGCACAGATGGTGGGCGACGGCGCGACGGCGCATGCGCGCGCGTCAGCTGTCGAATGTTCGAGAAGCGGTGTGGACGGCGCGGACGGCGCACTACAAGGCGCGAGTATAAGATGCTTCCGCATCTAAAAAAGGTTGATCCTTTTTTCATATATTATAATTCGTATAACATGCAAGTGATCTATGGCTTCACGGGAAGAGAGTAGATTCTTCATTGTACACTAGTGTATGACATCTTGCACAGTGTCTATTAGGGTAACCCAGCTATGGCACCATTTGGTGTGAATGCATAGAGCTACATCTCCATTCCTACGACTAATGTCAAAGATTGTAATTTAACCCCATGGTAGGTAGGTGAAGTACACCCACACAGAACATATGCTGAATCCTACAAGATAGCATCCACCAGCAGATAACAATGGTACTCTATAATGCACACATTTGAAATTATATCAGTGCTAGAAGAGAAACTTGCACTAGTTGGTGGTTCATCATTATGTAGGAACAACAGCGCTAAAAATAGACGAGGAATAGCAAAGTCAGCACCCGTGTCCTGTCTTCACTAGTCCTCATCCATTTTTAGAGCTGTTGTTCCTACGTAATGATTAACCACCAACTAGCTCAAGTCCCTCTTTTAGTGCATTTTATTGCTTGTGCATCGGGCTCGGCTCTCAATACCAACCTTCTTGACAGCGCCTATGTCCTGTTTCACTTGTCCTCGTTCGTTCTCAGTGCTGTTGTTCTATACGTGCCCAGGTAGAAATTTCCTGCTGGTTGGCTACTGGTTCCGCTGGTTTATAAGTCCATTCTTAGCAGGTGATGGAACCAGCAGGTGATGGAACCAGTAGGTTATGAAACCAGTAGCTTCTGGTTCCAGCGGAGTGTCGCAGGCAGTCGGCCAACTTGCAACTCGTTGACATGGAGCACACCTTCAAGGAACAAGCTGGCAGTAAGCCATATTGGAGCTGCATATTATCAGCTAAAGTTGTATTGCAGCTTGAGCCAGCTGAAATCCGGCATGTTTCTGTTTGTAAGTTGGTCCCTTCACAGCTGAACATTGTGTGCCCCCAATAACAGGGTAACCTAAATCCGTGCTCACGCGTATACCTTGCAGTGCTTACACTAAGCAAGAGGTGGAGTTCACAGATTGGGCCATTAATGCACAGACACATTCCACTTTCCGCAGGGCGTGCCTCTCACTGCACTAAAGATTGAAACTACTGAAGCACTCGCTGTCAGCGCTCATCACTGTCATGACGCAGCACACCACAAATCCAAGACAGCATATCAGAGCCAGCTCTCAACTTTTATTGTAGCGTTAGACATCATATATTTGTAATTATTCTAAACAGATTTAATATGAGCATTGAACCTCCAAGAATGTGTAATATTCGCAATGAACAGTAATTTATATCGTGGGACGGAACATAAAACAGTGATCATGTGATAAATGTGCAATTGGTGCATTCAAGTGTTTGTGTTCAAAACGACAATGAAAATGCGATAACATTAAGAATGGGCAATAAAAAAAGAGCTGTGAAAAATCACATTTGCACAGGCATAGCGAATCACAGAGGCAACAAAATCACAGATGGCACATACTTTGCCAGCAAATGCGTCGACAAAAAAAAAAATGAAGGAACATCATTTCACCATTTACCCAGCCACTACGCAAAGGGCACCACAAATACAAATGTAGGACAAAGAAAAGTGAAAAAGGCAGAGTTCCTGATGAAAGGTAACACTTCACGAATAAATTAGTGAACTTTCACTGGTTTTGTGAACATGTATTTGATGAATGGGACATGACAAGTGTTACGTAAGCCTGAAAGCAATATATGACAGTGTTTCAACGTGTTCATCAACAAAATGCCATAAATTAACCACAACGTCATAAGAGAGGATTGGGGGCATATCTACTCCTATTACAAATTAACACAAAAAAGGCCAAGACAAAAGACTGGTGAAAAATGCCTTCACAAAAACAAACCAAAGAAAGAGCACTGGTAGCAGAACTTCAGCTAAAATGGTCACAGCTTGTCACATTTCGCAGGTGTCCTTCGTGGTCTTTACATTGCGCATGTCACTTGGGGCCTGATGGGCACTTTTACGCCGGCTCGCCCGAATGGGTGCGCATATGCCTCTTGAGAATGAACTTTCGGGAGAACTCGCGGCGACACGATGGGCATTCTTGCATAGGAAGATGTGAACAAACAGGTGAATATTTAAATAACATTTTTGAGAGAAACTTCGTGGACACAAATGACATTTATGAGGCTGCTCGATCATATACGTGTGCACGTGCCTCTTCAGAGAGGAGTATTGGAAGATCTTCAGGGGACATAACGGGCACCTATATGGTCGCTTGCCTTTGTGGGTGCGGATGTGATTATTTAAGGCGTCTTTTCGGGAGAAACTTCGGGGACACGATGGGCATTCGCAGGGCCGCTCGCCTGTATGAACCCCGACGTGTCGTTTCAGGCAAGACGAATAATCAGCCTCACAGTCACACAAGTTGCAGTGGTGACGGTGACCTCGATGTGGCTTCTCAGCATTCATAGTTGCTGTATCGATGAGAGGCCCCGAAACTGCATAAAGAAAACGAGAGTGTCACTCACATATTGCTTTAAAAAATAAGTTACCTTAAATTCTAAGTTTATTTATTTATTATTTATTTATTACAACACTGCCGGTCTGATCTTCGGACCTTAGGCAGGAGTGTGTACAAGTGAATACAAAAAAAAGGTTACAGTAAACACGTATGAAGCATTGCGGCGATAATAACAACAAAATAAGAAGAATTCAACGAATTCATACAAGCAAAGCAGCAAAATACTTAAATAACCAGTGAGAACATGAATACGTAAACATATGGAAGAAAAAGAGCGTAAGGGTTCGTGTAAAACTATGTCAGAGCTATGTCCCATGAACTGAAAAGCCTGTAGATAAGATGGTAGCGACGGGCATTCCACCACAGTTGAGGAGAGGAAATTCCAATTGGTTGCAGATCTCGGGAAAAAAGAGTACTATAAAATGTTGGTGTGACTATATAGATAACTCGGTTAGTTTTTTATTATGAAGGTACCGAGTAGGCCGCCGGTGGGAGTCTTTTAGATATGTATCCTTTTTGATACCTAACTGTCCATGATAAGGAAGGTAAAATAGTTTCATTCGTTCGCGGTATCGGCGATTTGCTCATTTTTCTAGCTCAGCCGTTTCTAGAAAAGATGTGACTGATGCCTCCCAGCTGTATTGATTAAAGATGGACCTTAACTGATTTCCTCTGTATTTTTTCCAATATGGAAATGTTTCTTTTTGTGTATGGATCCCAAACAGCGGCACAGTATTCCAGGAGCGGCCGAATAAATGTTTCATAGGCTAATATTTAAACTTCTGGAGAGGACTTACTCAAGCGCCTCCTTAAGTATCCAAGTTTTTTCATCGCCTTTCTATGTATGTAGTCAATGTGGTCATTCCATTTGAGATCATGAGAGATTATAACTCCTAGATACTTATAGTTAGTTACTATTTCCAGAGGTTCATTATCAAAGCTCTCACAGCATGGATTTGCATCAATAGTTGGGACTGAATACCGAACTAAACATTAGAAATTAGTAACTGCTAAAGGATAAATGGGGGTAGCTTTAATTTAATACTGCGATACCAAACATCGTGGGGTTTCCAAATAGCAGCTACAATTTGGGAAGAAAAATATCCACGCCATCTGCTGATGGCAAACAATGCATACTAATAGTTATGGCTAGGTGAATCAGCTACGAGAGAAATCGAAAAGCAGGTAAAACTTTGCAGGAAGGACTGATGATATTTCGTTACAAATATAATGGATGTCAAATTACCTGAAAGGGCGAAAGATACTTACCAGCGCTCGCTGCTCAGCGGCAGCCCAGGAGGCTGTTTGAACACTGTCGACTGTCAAATCGCAATTGTAACTGTATCCAGTGCCAACAAGGAAAGAGCACGCAACACCAATCACAAAAGTTTTATTTCAACAGTAAGCACAATAGAGCGCTAATAATTTCATGGCTCCGAGATGCCAAGGATGTGTAATATTGACAGCCCACTGTGAATGATTTAATGAGATGAAAAACACAGCAGCGATCTTGAGACAGACTGTTTATTGGTGCAACAATGCATTTCTACACGACAAAAAGTAAAATGCTAAAACGTCATAAAAAATACACAATAATGAAAGACCGGCAAAAACTATCACATTAAGAGAACAGAGGTAACAAGACTAAAATTAACAAAATGAAAAAGCCACAACTTCTCATTAGGAAAGAAACTAAACAAAAGGCAACAGTAACGTGCATGTGGGAGAGGTAATAAAGGCACAGTGTCGAATGAAAAGCAACATTTCACAAAGAGACAATTTGATTCTTGTGAGCTGATTAATCTGTATTTCAACAATAGTAAAACTACAATAATAGTGAGCATACGAAAACTTTTTAACGTGTTCTTGTACAAAAGGTCATTCGTCAACCTCCAAATCGGAGAACAGGAACAGAGGAAGCTATTTTAAATGCAAAAAATAAAAGAAGTCATCAATACAAAGCTACTTGAAATACAATAGTGTCTTCGAAGTAATAGGTAAATTTGATGCATTCATGAAGAGTTCTTGCATAGGTTGTGTCTGAGTGGGTTCACGAAAGGTCATCTTTTAACCACGTCATAGAAGAGCAATAGAGTGGTCTTGACTAGAGTAATTAAAAAAAATAAATGAAATGGCCAAGGCAGAAGGCTACAAGAGTGCTATGAAAGAGTGCTTTCATAAATGCGTAAACTGTTAATCTTCTTCATTTAAAAAGAAAAGGCACTTGTAAAAAGAAAAGGTTTTATGTCCCAAAACCATGCAATCCTTTACAAGTACAAATACAGAAGTTTTCGATCACCTTACAATATGTTGAATATTCACATTGTCAGTGAAATGCCCTGTAAAAAGTATTAAAAGCAAATCAAACATTTTGCATTCATAACGATTCTCTAGGGTGAATAACAAAGCTGTGCTACCATTGATAGAACCAAAGCTTTAATTTATTCTACGTAGCTCAGCACTGTCACTGTGTTCTAGAGTTACTGGTCAAAAATGCCTTTATTGAAAAAAAAAATGACTGCATAGACACCAGACATTTTACTAAAATGGTTAGTGCTGATCATGCTGATGCTGGTGTCCTTTAAGGTGGTTACTCTGATTTATACGGTTGCTCCGCACATGCCCACCATAGGTGCGGGCATGTGCCTCTTCATATTGCACTTCATTTAGAATTTTCGGGGACCTGAGGGGTGTTTAGGTAAGTGGCCGCTCGCCGGCATGTGTGCCCATGTGCTCCTTCAAATGGGACACCTGCGAGAATTCCGGATGATAAGAAGGGCACTTATGTAACCGCTTACTTGTGCGTGTTTGCAGGTGCCTACTCAACTCATGTTTCTCAAAGCCACTCTGGGGACACAAGTGGCACTTGGGGCCGCTTGCCCATGCGGGTGCACATGTGTCTGTTCAGATGGGAGCTTTCAGTGAACTTTTGCGGGCATGAAGGGCACTTATATGGCAGCTCACCCGTGTGAGCACGCAAGTGAACAGTCAAGCTGAATTTGTGAGCGAAGCTTTGGGGGCAGGTACTGCATTTATATGGCCGCTCACCCGTGTGAACGCGCAGGTGGCCATGCAAATCACACTTTTGACTGAAGCTCTGTGGGCACAGATGGCACTGGTACGGCCGCTCGCCTGTGTGAATGCGCAGATGCCTAATTAAACTGAATTTTCGTGAAAAGTTCTTGTGGCACAACTGGCACTAATGTTGCCGTTCGCGCATGTGGGTGTGCATGTGATGGTTCAATGTTTGCTTATGTTTGTAGCCCTGCGGACACAAATGACATTGATATGGCTTTTCGCCTGTATGAACCCTGATGGGTTGATTGAGGCTAAATTTACGATCAGTCATGTAGTCACAGAAGCCACAGCAATGATGGCGTCTTTGCTTCACCTTTACAGCCTCTATAGTTCCTGGATTGATGTGATACCTGCAGAAGCTGCATAAATTAAAGAAACCAGGTTACTCAGAAACCAGGACCTGCGGCGAGACGTACGGGAATTCCCAGGCATGTCCGTATGGTAATTAGGTGACGGTGAACGGTAATAGGACGATCGGGAGGGTGGCCGTAAGTAGTTCATGGTCGGACGGAAGCTTCGATGTTCTTCGGGAGTGTAGCCGCGTTGCTCGTCTTGTTGGCGCCTTCGACAAAACTGAGCGATATGTCCTCGATAGCCGCAGTAGTAACAGATTGGTCGAGGTGGGTGCTGAGGTGCGTAGTAAGGTGGTGCACGCACTGGCGGTGATAACGAAGCCACAGGTGTATGGTCTGCTGTTGTAGGCACAGAAACAATGGGTGCGGCAAAGAGCGCGGCAACTGCGGCGTACGTGCGCGTCTGGCGCACGCAGGGATCGTTGGAACACGTCAAACGCAATGCAGAGGCGATCTATTATTTAATCAGGTCTCGCAAGCTATCTTTTTCAGAATGGAAAGTAACTTCCGCAGCACAGGAAGAGCAGCGCCCGTGAAGCTGTTCATGAACGATGTCGCAATTAAGTGCACGCAAGTCGAGGGGTGCAGGCAAACGAATGTCGGTGGCATCGTAGCAAAGGTGAAGAGACTGAAGCTCGTCAAGTCGCTGACAGATGGTTATCACGTCTTGGGTGGTGGCAGGATTTTGCGTGGCGAGGGCGTTAAAGGTGACAGTGTTAATGCCTTTAATAATGTGGCGTATTTGGTTGTTCTGAGACATGCCGGTGTTCATGCGCTTGCACAGTGCAAGGACATCCTCAATATAAGAGGTGTAAGATTCACCCGGCAGCTGCGTGCATTCAGCAAGCTTCTTCTTTGCGGCCTCAGTGCGAACTGCAGGGGCACCAAATATCTGACGAATTTGCTGCTCGAAAGTCTCCCAGTCAGGAAGATCCGGGTGGTGGTTCCAGAACCAAGTTTTCGCAACATCGAACAAGTAAAATGGGACGCTGCGCAACTTCTGTGGATTGTCCCACCTGTTCAAATCGCTGACGAGGTCGTAGTTCTTGATCCTGTCTTCGACATCATCATCTCGGAGACCGGAAAACACAGGTTGATCACGCAGGGGAATGCTGTTGGGCGGAGCGGGTAGCGGTGGCTGCAGTAGGACGGCGACGTTGGGTGGATCAGGGTTTTCTTGGGCCGCCATGGCAGGAGGTTGTATGCGACGACCCGAGCGGAGCTCCAGCGAGAACGAGCGAGAGGACTTGAGGGAACGAAAAGCACCCTTCACCACTTGTGAGGAACCGGTTTATTCAGCCAGGCCCGAGCTAAATGACGCTGGTGATGATATTTACAGATGAAGAATATGTACAGGTGATGATGATATCAAAGAGAATAAAGAGTCATTCGCTTGTGTCGCTCACAATATTGAATACAGGGAGGAAAGTAGGCACTGTTCTGAACAGCTTAGCCAGACCTTACAGTAATGCTGGCAAGGAGAGCATTTATAAGTGGAGTGCGAAGTTGCAAGTTTCTTAAGTATGCGCTCATCATACAGAGCCATCTGTCCTATTTTCACCAGGTACTGTTGTATTTATCATACAATGGCTGTTGTATTTTATACAGCAAGTTGCTGCCATTAGCCAACAGTCGTCATAAAACGAGAGGTGTGTTTTCATCAGATACGCTTCTTGGCATAATGCATGGCATCGTGCAAGCACCGCGCTCCAGTCTGCTGACAGCACACTCGCATACAGGAATAAGAGAGAGGGTGATTGCATATCGTCGTGCACACTCAAGGTCACGATGCATACTGCCATAAGTGTGGCATACTTTTTCTGGAATAGCCAAGTCCGCTCTAACTGAAATTAATAGAAATGCAATCGATACTAAGAATATCGTTGAGCCTGCTCCAATGTTCTGCCAGAGCCCTCCTCTCACTAAATACCTGAAATGTACAAGCATCCAAGACCTATCTAGCCTATTATCATCAGAAGCCATGCGTAAAATTTGTGTGTGGCTCTTAAAGATTGGAACACTTCATTTTTGCTCATATTGGCCACCCAAAATCAGTCAAAACAGCAGCGAGTTTCTTTCGTTTTTGCAGTTCTGGGGTCATTCTTTTCAGTGTGCTCCACATGCACTCCAGCTTGCTAACTCCTCCATATCTCTGTGATGCTTGAGCTGCAAGGAATTTCTTGCTACGCAAGAATGGGGGCATGGAAGGCCGCCGCACAAGTTTTGAAATACGTCATTTACAAAGAAAAAAAAATCGTACTAAGAGAGACAAACGACTGATTCTGGTTCAGAAAAGGCTGAATATTCCAAACAAAAATTATTTTTTTTCCATATTGTTGTTTACCCTGTCCCCTTAAGTAGGTCGAAGTAGTTTCAACATTTATAACATCTCTAAGCAAACTGGGGAGATCTAAAATCATAACCTAAACTCAGAAAAGCAGTGCCAAATCAAAAGTAAAGCTAATTGTGCGCCTGTCTTGGTCAAAATGAGCCAGATTTATTAAACCAGAACTGTGTCAGCAAAGGTAATTACTAACAGAATTAAGGCAACATTAGAATTCAATCAACCAAAGGAACAAGCAGGATTTCGAACAGGCTACTCAACAATCGACCACATTCATACCGTCAATTAGGTGACCGAGAAATACTCAGAATACACCCAAGCACTATACATAGCCTTCATAGATTACGAGAAGGCATTTGATTCAGTAGAGATACCAGCAGTCATTGCAGAAACAGGGCGCCAACTTAGCATATATAAACATTCGAGCATTCTCAAATCATGACTGGTAGAGTACCACTATCCCTCAAGAGAAAGGTATATAACAGCTGCATCTTGCCAGTACTTACCTACAGAGCAGAAACCTGGAGGCCTACAAAGAGGGTTCGCCTAAACTGAGAACGATGCCGCGAGCGATGGAAAGGAAAATGATAGGTGTAATCTTATGAGACAAGAAAAGAGCATAGTGGATTAGGAAACAAACCGGGGATTAAGGATACCATAGTTGAAATCGAGAAGAAATGGACATGGGCAGGGCATGTAGCATGCAGGCACGACTGGATTCCCAGAGGAGGCCAGAGGGTGATGGGGAGTTAGGTGGGCAGGAGAGATTAGGAAGTTTGCGGGTATAAAATGGCAGCCGAAAGCAGAAGACAGGGTTGATTGGCGGATCATGGGAGAGGCCTTTGCCCTGCAGTGGGCGTAGACAGGCTGAGGATGACTAACTTTTTTTGGCATAACTGATAATATTTCGTTCTACAGTTGATGGATGTCATATACATTACTTGAAAAAGCACGAGATACTGTGGGGTCCTGAAATGAGATTGCCGCTCTCGGAACACACGGAGTCAGCAAACACGGTCGAACCAAACCAAACATCGTGTACATTTATTGAACTACTTTTACATTGATAATATTGTCAGCCGAATCAAATATGTATCTAGTGACATGCTGAAACATACCTTATACAATATTCCAATACACTCAATCTACAAAACAAATAGAAGGTAACGCAAGGGCGTCGTCGCAGACTCACCAGGGGAGGCCCACAGGAGACGACCTGCGCTGTCGTCCCCGTGAACCTACCGTGTAAGACGACCTCTAGCGCCAGCAGTAATGCGTAAAAAAAAAAAGAAAGAAGAGAAGAGGGGAAAGAAACGCTCATGTCTCATGTGCCATGACCCAGCCTCCCCGTGCGCCACAAGGCGCAGACAACTTTACAGGGGGTGATAGCACCTCCACAATACTTACTAGAACTCACTGCTTGGCGACAGCCGAGGAGGCTGTTTCAGTACTGTCGACTGCCAAATCGCAAATATAACTGTATCCAACGGCAATAAGGAAAGAGCCTGCAACACCAATCACATAAGTTATATTTGAATACTAAGCACAATACTGTGCCAATAACTTCACACACTTCCTGTGGGGCCACGAGATGCCAAGAATGTGCAATATTGACAGCCCACCGTAGTTGATTTAGTGAGATGAAAAATACAGCAGTGATCTTGAGAGAGACTGTTTATTAGTGCAACAATCCGTTTTTACAGGGCCAAAATGAAAACGCTAAAACGTCATGAAAAATACACAATAACGAACAACCTGCGAGAACTATCACATTTATGAGAACAGAGGTAACAAAACTAAAAATCACAAAATGAAAAAGCCACATCTTCTCCTTAAGAAAGCAACTAAACAAAATGCAACAGTAACACGAATGTGGCAGTGGTATCACAGGCACAGTGTCTAACGAAAAGCAACATTTCACAAAGAGACAAGTCAATTCTTACGAGCTGACTAACTTGCGTTTCTAGCATGATACATTGGCAGTATCAGTGAGCACAGGGAATTTTCTTAATAAGTTCTTCCCCAAAAGGTCACTCATTGACGACCAAATCGGAAAGCAGGAACAGAGAAACCTAGTCTGAATTAAAAGTGGTAAATATAGTAATGAGCTCCTCGATATACAAAGTCTTAAGTTTAATGCCTTCACACAGTTTTTCATAGCTCGTGTCTACAAGGGTCATTAAAAGGTAATTTTTTAACCACATCATAAAAGAGAAATTGAGTGCTCTAGACTCTAGAGTGATTACAAAAAGAAATGGCTAAAGCAGAGACCAACAAAAGGTTGCTAACATCACTGCATGAACTGTCAATTTCCTTCG
The DNA here is from genome assembly GCF_043290135.1 of Rhipicephalus microplus. Classification (NCBI taxonomy): domain Eukaryota; kingdom Metazoa; phylum Arthropoda; class Arachnida; order Ixodida; family Ixodidae; genus Rhipicephalus; species Rhipicephalus microplus. The sequence goes on from NC_134705.1 coordinate 172,807,727, forward strand.
TTAAAAAAAAGGCCACTTAGCTCCCACATAACAAGGCATACGTGCTGTTCTTAGTTTAACACATGTACACACACACACATGCTTCTTACAAAAATGTTGACACCTGAGAAAAAAAAGTCACATAGAATCACGTTACATAAATTACACAACGTGACAAACTCCACATAACTATGCAACTGCATAATAAAACTTAATTATGCCATATAGCTCTGCGCTGTCACAGTGCTATAGAGTTACTGTCGGAAGTGCCTTTACGAAAAAAAAAATAAGGACAGCACAGACACCAGAACCTTCTCTAAGATGGTTACTTGTGATCATGCTGATGCTGGTGTCTTTCTTTCAAGGTGGTCACTTTGATTATATATTTTAGGGCAAGAAGCCATTTATGGCCACTTCCCCGCATACCTAGGTAGGCATGTGCCTCTTCAGATTGCACTTTGTTGAGAACCCTAGGGAAAATAGAGGGCATTCAAGTGGCCGCAAGCCCGCACGAGCGTGAATGTGCCTTTTCATTCATATGGGATGCAAGTGAGGATTCTTGCGGTCATGAAGGGCATCTATATTACCTGTGTGTTTGGAGGTGTTCATTCAATGTGCATTTTTCAAAGCAGCTCTGGGGACACAAGTGGCATTTATACAGCCGCTCCCCCATGTGGATGCACATGTGCCTGTTCAGATGGAGCCTTTGTGTGAACTTTTCTAGGCATGAAGGGACTTAAATGGCTTCTCACCCGTGTGAACACGAAAGTGCCTATTCAAGGTGGCTTTGTGGGAGAAGCTTCGGGAGCAGATGTGGCAATCATACGGCCGCTCACCCGTGTGAACACGTAGGTGAACCTTCAAGTTGCATTTGTGAGAGAAGTTTTGGGAGCAAATGTGGCATTCATACGGCCGCTCACCCGTATGAACACGCAAGTGACCAGTCAAAGTGGATTTCTGAGAGAAGCTTTGGGAGCAGATATGGCATTTATATAGCCGCTCGCCTGTGTGGGATACAAGGTGTCCATTCAATGCGTGTTTATCAAAAAAACTATTGGGGCACAAGTGGCATTTATGCGGCCGCTCGCCTGTGTGTATGTACATGTGCTTCTTCAGTAGGTACATTTGCGTGAACTTTTGCGGGCATAAAGGGCACTTATATGGCTGCTCACCCGTGTGAAGACGCAGGTGAACAGTCAAGCTGAATTTGTGAGCGAAGCTTTGGGGGCAGATACTGCACTTATATGGCCGCTCACCCGTGTGAATTCGCAGGTGAACGTTCAAATTGGATTTTTGATAGAAGCTTCGGAGGCACACGTCGCACTCATATGGCCGTTCCCCTCGGTGGGTGCGAAGGTGGACATTCAATGGGGACTTTTGATTAAAGCTCTGTGGGCACAGATGGCACTGGTATGGCCGCTCGCCTGTGTGGATGCGCAAGTGACGGTTCAATGCAGATCTTCGTTCGAAGCTCTGTGGGCACAAATAACATTGATGTGGCCGCTCCCCTGTATGAACCCTGATGTGTTCATTAAGGCGAGATGTTTTATCAGTCTCGTAGTTGCAGAAGCTACAATGATGACGGCATCCCCACAACACTTTTTCAGCATCCATAGTTTGTGGATCGATGTGAAACCCGCAGAAGCTGCATAAAGAAGACAAAGCAGGTTATTTAAATATTGAACATATTGCGGAAAGTAGGCGCTGATCTGGACCTCAGCCAGATTTTAGTCATGCTAACAAAGAGCATTGATAAGTTGAGCATGAGGTTGCAAATTTCTTAAGCGTGCTTTCTTTATACAAAGGCGATCCTTGCTGTTTGCACCAAGTGGGGAGCCTTTTGTACTTCGTTGTACAGCAGGTCACTGCCACTGGCCAACAGTCGACATAAAACCAGAGGGGTGTTTTCATGAGATGGGCTTCTTGCCGAGGTGCATGTCGTGAGGCGTGGCATCATGCCAGCGCCACGCTCCGGTCTACGTATATATGTATCTGTATATAAGGAGACGCAAAAAAAAAACAAAATCCTGAGAAAAAGCTTCGGTGCGCAGCATTGAACATGGGACTTCCGCATCATGAATGCGAGGCGTTAACCACCGAGCCACTGAGGGGTACCTCCTTCAACGTTCAAACGGCAAGCAATTTATATCTACCACTTACCACTGCTGGCAGGCATCTCGGGAAGGAGGGTGGGGGATATTATGTTTTCAGCATTCTCATCTCTCACGGCTACTTTGGCCCACAGAAAGGAGGGGAGTGGACGATCTCTCACGCGCCCTTATCACCAGGTGGGGCGATTCATACGTTTTGGCTGGGGTTGGGCTTGGACTGGAACAATTCTGTTGTAGTTACAGGGCGCAGAAAGGTCACTGCAATCGTTGCACAGCCTCCATTTGCGAAAAGGGTGCACTTTTCAGACACAGCGAAGTAACAACCGAGACGCTTATTCACGTTCATCTGTACTTGCGAGTATGTTTCGTGCGTCATTGGTGCGTGAGAAACGCAGGGCACATTTCGATCTGCTTGCCATTCTGCGCGTGACCTTCAAATTTGTTGCTATCGTGTTCAATGCTTCGCCTTTGCGGCAAACCTGTGACTTTTTTTTTTTTAAACAGTCAAGTCCACTTAATTGAAACTGAGGAAAATACAGTTTTTTTTTTTTTTTTTGCTACTGACATTATGGTAGGGCCTGCTCAAACAACGTTTTGCCAGTACAGTATAACCTCGTTACAACAGACTTTCATAGTGAAGCGAATTTTAGTATGTTGTAAAGGGAGTATGTGAAGTCCATGTACTGTAACAGACTTTTATGTAAATGCATAAAAAGTCAGTTATAACAAGAGAGAATTGTAAGTCACAAACGCAACAGAGTTGACTAACGAATTTATTCTTAGATCTCTTGAAAAAAGCTAGTCATTTTTACCTGCACTGTGTGGCGGACAGCTTTAGACACTATACGCGCCTCCATTGTCACAAGTGTGTTCAAATCATCTGCACCCGTGGCCTTTTGCGTGAAATAGTTTTTCAGCTCTTGAATACAGTAAGGGCTTGAGAAGTTGACATTTTCTCGGTTACAGTCTATTACAGTCTCTGACATTTTCGTCTTCATCCTGCTGCCGTGCATTTGGCACACTGCGAATTCGGGCAACAATTTCTTCATCTGTCAGCTGCTCTGAGGTGACAAGGTCATCATCCACAGTTACATAATTGGAAAACTGCTGGCTCCCAAGGACCTCCTCGACAGCTGACCAGACACTGGGATCTGGTTGGCCTTCCAGTGGTGAGGGGTCTGTGCAGTCACTGTCACCAGTAAAAAAAAAACAGCTTTTCAAAAGTGATTTTGTATTATTGCTGGCTAAATCTACGCCCACACCATTGAAAGTACCTGAACAGCAAATTTGAGGTCCATGATCGACTTTCGCTTTTACTGCATGTCAAAAGGTAAACGCTCAGCAAGGCGTGAGCGATACCTTGACTTCATTGAGTGCACAATAGCTTCATCAATAGGCTGAGCCTTTGACGTTGTTTTAGATGAGAAGTGTGCGACCATAGTTGCTTGTAGCTGGGGAAGGTGCGTGTGGCTCGAGCAATTGTCGAGGAAAAGTAACACATTCCTGTTTAGTTGGTGCATCTTGCTGTCAAAGTCGAGCAGCCATCAGTTGAAAATATCTTTGGTCATGCAGGCACTTTTGCTTGAATCCCAGTCCACGGGAACGTGCATGCTACGCATGCACTGCGGTCTTTTCGACTTGCCTATAACGAATAGGCTGGTTTTTTTGCTCCAGTCCATATCGCAGCAAAAGAGGATGCTAACACGCTCCTTGGACTTCCTGCTGTAATGGCACACGTCTTGGGCGAAACAAATTGTGTTTCCTGGCTTTAACTTATAAAAAAAGAACGCTCTCATCGGCATTGAACGCACCCCGCGGTGCATAGCCTTCGAGATAAGCGGGAAGAACATCGGCTTTCCAGTCGGCAACAACAGTGTCGTCGACCCTCGCAGACTCTCCAAATAGACCCCTAAAGGCGATTCCGTGCCTCGATTTAAAACAGTTGAGCCAACCTTCACTGCACTGAAACTGTTCTTGATTAAAGGCAAATGCAAGTTGCTCCGTGCATATTCATACCGACAGTCCGTTTACGGGAATATTTTTTGAACGGGCGTCACGAAGCCACATCAGCAGGGTCTCTTCGACGTCAGGATATGAAGCTTCACGGAGCCGAAACCTCTTGGGTTGTAAGTCACCTAATACTTTCTTCGACAAGATTGTCGCTTTGCCGTTGACATTGGTATTGACCGTCTGCTTGGACAAGCCATAAGCTACGGCGACGTCCACCCGCTTTTTTCCTTTTTCAACTTGCTCAATCATGTCAAGCTTGTCTTTCAGGGATATTTGCTTACGCTTAGTCGCTTGCAGTGGCTTGCGACGGCCAGCATTGGCTGATGTGTTCAGCTCCGTAGGCTCAATCACACTGTGATCACATCCACAACGAACCAATGCACACAATACATGAGGAGTGAATTAACAAAACATTGAAACAGCCCCAGCCGAACAAAGCACCCGCTCAGAGAACACCTATCACTACCCACTGTGAGTGCCATGCCGAACGTAACTTCTATTCCGAGAGGGGCCGCTACCAAGTGAGGGCCTTCTATCAACTTTTTTTTACTTTGGCAAAAGTATGCAATTGCTTAAGAAGTATCGCTTTATTGTTTTTTTTTCTTTTTTTCAGTCAATAAGCAGACTGTTTTTTGCTTTGATAACACTGTAATCATAAAAATTATGCATCAATTTTCATACGATGCATTGGCCGTGAGTCGTAGTAAGACCTGCTAGCCGGATCGATCCAAGCCAAGCACGACTGTCTCAAAATGGTCGCCACCTGTGTTGACACCGCAGACACGTTGCTCCCGTCCTGGAAGTATGCCAAGCGATGTGAGAAGTCCGCTGTGAAGGAGTGCCGATTATTTTCTGGCCTCTCATTTCGGTCAATTATATCCGAATGCGTGTTGTACCCAGATCCGTAGTAAACAAATCTCGATTAACGGTACAGATAGGAAGATCAACATAACGCCGCAAATTTGTATGTACAGTGAAATCTCGGTATAATGAACTTCAGGGGACCACAAAAATTTGTTTGTTATTTTGAAAAGTCATATTAGAGAAAGCTCGAAAATTAACTATAAATACTTATTTTTCATTGATTAAAACGCCTCACCTTTACAACGGAGGCCTTGAACTCGTTTTTCAGGAGAAAAATAACAAATGCACAAGTAAACACCAAAAAACTCACGTTTTTTTTAGAAGTCTATGATATTTTTTTTTATGCGAGCAGCGCAAACTTTGCAGCGCGGAAGCCTCCAGCTCATCCACATTCCTATGGTGCGATTCGGTTCTTTGGTCCCAACAGCCTGCTTTTTGCCTTCCAGTTGCTGAAGAATATTCATTGTCTCGCATAGCGAAAACTGCTTCTGCTTCTTCGTCGCAAGCAGAAATGAACTCATTTGTAGTATCACCGCAGCGCGAACGCCGACTTGCTTTGCGGACGCGATAAGTAATCGCCGAAAAGAGATGAACACGACTGAAAAAACAAGGCCTCTAAAGAAAAACCCGAAGCGTCACGGCTGTCATCACCTCTTTCGAAGAAAAAAAAGTGCTAAAAAAAGAAAATTCCTTGCGTTTCGTTTTCTGCTTTCTCGCTTTCTCAGGGTTTCCGCGCCCATTCTTCCTGCTCCGCATCTTCCACTCTGCCTGGCTGACCTTTCCCTCCCGTGCTGCCCTCACCTCTGCGCTCGCTCGTAAGCCTGCAGCATCAGAGTTTCAAAAAAAAAAGAAAAGAAAGTCGCCCTTTAGTTTTTTTTTCCCCCTCCACATTGTCGCACGTCTTTCGAGAAGCAAGGCGTCCGTTTGCTTTGTCGTCTGCTTGCGTACAGCTCTGGTGGTCGCGACGGATTTCAGAACATAAGTTCGTAGTACTGAGGTGTAGTTAATATAATGCGGAACTAAATTAACCCTCGTTATTCTGAAAGTTCGGTATTCTGAAATATGTAATAGTGAAATACTTTTACATTGAAACGATTAGCAGTCGGCGCGGGATTTTTTATAAGTTCGTTAATATGAAAAGGTCGTTAATATGGGGTTCGTTATACCGAGATTTCACTGTAGTGTCCGAATGTCTGTTGTAACAAGATCGTACTGTACTCCCCTGTCATTAAGTGCCACAAACGTAGAAGCAGCTAAGATCTATATAGCCCACTATCATGAAAAGACACGAGTAATAGAATTTAAATCAAGCTCTTACAAATTGCAACAGTTCACATGAGTTTGAACTGCCCAAGCAAAAGTGGTCAGAATGCAACGAACAAACCATATGGAAATATTTTCCAGTACATTTAGCATCATCTTTGTGCCTTAGTTGATGCCATCCATTGTTGCACTGTCCTAATGGCAATGACTAAACTTGGAGAGTGAATGGACCTCACAGGCAATAGGACAACCCTTCTGGACAGTCGGCAGCATTTTCTTGAGTTCAAAATCTATAGAAGGTCTTCAGAAATATTTCAGCTCTTCGTAGCTTCTGAGCTGGTTCTTACGCCGCAGCCTTTCATATCACTTTTTTCATTGAAGAATGAATCAGTGCTAAATATCTTCAATGCAGTTTTCCATTTCACATGTATCGACTTGTACTGAATAAAAGGCATGGTCCTGTTGTGCTGACCTCGAAAAGAAACACCAAGAGGCAGAAAGAAGCACAAAAGTCGCTTATATTCAACCTTCACCCTATAAAATTATCTCCTTCCACGTGTACCAACTTATGAAAAAGCAATTGTAAAGTAAAAGCACAATATTAAGACAACTAAGATATAAATCAAACAAACTGGATACAATCATGGTGAATTTTCTTCGTGACAACTGTCGACACAGTTCTGGTTTAACAGATCTGGCTCACTTTTCATTTGAAACTGCTTTTCTGAGTAACCCCCGCATTCAGAAATGCTCATCGAGTTCAATATTGCAGAAATGCGTTTCGAACACGCTGTCTTTAACGTTGCCAAGGCAGCACAAATGCGTTTTGAACATACTGCTTCGAGGTGGCGGCAAGTCAAGTTCAAGACAAGGAGCGTTTGTGAATATGGATGTAAGTTTTACATGATTGTGACGTACATAGATTGCCCCAGTTTGATTAGAAATGTTGTAGAAGTCAAAGCTACTTCAGCATGCTTAATGTTCCCATAAAATTTAACCCAGTTTTGGTCTCCGGATATGGGTCTTTTAGAAAAAAAGAACACCACAAGTTCTTTACCCTGTTCCATGACTCCTCAAGTAACTTCTAATGCGCTCGCCAGAACGAGAGAAGAAAGGAAGAACTAAAAGCATGCGACTTATCTCTGTATCTTCGCTTATTCTCAATCGATTCAAGAAGCTTTTGCAGGAAATGATTAGTGAGGCAGTTAACTCTGATACTGAGGTCTTTCAAAGATTACTTTGCAAAGTGGTTCAAAACTCCTTTGAGGTATGTCCTAACCTTTTTTGGAAATCTCTTTAGGTTTTGATCCTAAAGTGATGACATTGTGCTGGGCTTAAAAAAGGGCTGTTTATGAAAAGACACTTCAGGCATGCTAGGTAAGAAAAGTACTAATTACAGTTTAATTATAGAAATTACCCAAAATATGCTCATCATGCAAATGGAGGTAACTGTCGATCCTCTCTTGGAAAATTAAAATAGTTTGGCAGCAATGTAGCTGTACATTCAGGCTGTGCAATGAACTATAATGTTTGCATTGTCATCAATGTTAAGCAAAGTATGGGCAAAAAACCCCAAAATATGCAAAGTGAGATGGTTGTATTTCATATGAAACCTTACTACATCAAAAGTTCCTTGTGGTTTTTGATTATCCTGTTCATTGCATAGGTTAAAGTTCCATGAAGAAGCATGGGCAGTTTCATTGAAAAATATTGGGCCATTCAAAAGTTACCAGGTCACCAGGCTCATAGCTGGGACCTTCCACAGCTGGCACGAGTTTCCCATTTGGCGATTTAACAGCTTGTAGTTTTTTTTTGTTTTTTTTAACCTTGTTTTTTTTTTGTAAGCAGTTGACTGGCTGAGAGCTTTGTTCAAGCAAGCTCAGTGCCGTCAAGGCAAGCTATTGTGCTGTAGTAGCCAGGTTCGACGTCAGTCTGCCTCAAGATATTCAGTCTGTCACTATTTCCAGTGCTGAACTGGCATGTTCAATCCTACAGTAGAAACGAGAAACAAAAAGAAGACGTGGGCCTACATGGACATCTTTAGGGACACAATGCCAAAACATCTTCTGGAGCATTCATTCGTGTTCTGGGTTTTTCCACAGGCATAGTTCATCAAGGCATATCGTTTACACAGAGGTCTGCATACACAGCCTTCTTTGTTAGGGATGTCTTTGTAAGAACCTCTAGTGTGCTTGTATTGTCCTGTGCCTAGAGATTTCATCCGACTGCAGACACACAAACTTTCTACATTCTGTGTTGCGGCCTTTGTTCTACTCGGAACTTAGCCTTATCTTGTTATTTTTGGAAAGACAACAATCCAATCTAGGACACCAAATTGAAGGAAAAGTAGCTTTCACAATAGTAGTACAACACATCAGCACAGTGTAAACACGGTGTCACCCTGTGTGGCCTGACGCAGAAGTTATTACGGTTTTTAATAAAAAATGGCTGCTATTATCATTGCTTATTCTCATTAAGCTTTAGCATACGTCACCACAAGCCAATCTAAAGGTATCCTGCTAAATTTGGCACAAATGCAAGTATGCTTTGCTTATTTAAACGTAGGCTTCATTTTTCAGGAAGGTCAACCGGTAGTTGTAAATGTAAACATAACTGTCCAAGAAACGTCATTTTTGCTTCAGAACAATTGTGAACGTCTGTATATTCCTTGAATATTAAAAAGTGCAATTCGCTTTTTTTAATAATGTTTTGAAGGGTAGCAACATACCTTTTACGTATCTTGAAGATGAGCTAAACAGCCTTTGAACCAGGCTCGATTCTAGCTGGGAAGGCACGTCACTGCCCGTGCTCAATGCTGAACTGCGAAAAAAGTGGAGGAGAGCCTGTTGTTACAATTGGAACAATATTGCGCAAGCTACGCCAAATGGACCCTAACCAACTAGCCATCCCAATAGTCGTTGCTCTTCGGTAGCGTTTCGGGCGTGTTAGTATGCCATATTACGGTAAGACATACCAACACGCCAACCAAGACGGTGGCACACGAAGACGTTACAGATAGCATGACGATAATTATAGCGCGAGAACAAAACGACGACACAGAGACAAGAAGGACACGAGCGCAAGAAGGACACGAAGAACACGAGCGCTCGTGTCCTTCTTGTCTCTGTGTCGTCGTTTTGTTCTCGCGCTATAACTTTTGTCATGCCATACCAACTAGCCCAAGCTGCCACACGTGACAGATAGCGCCTGTAAGTGTCACGTCTATCTCACTCCGTGTTTTTCCGTGCGTTATAAAACTTCAGCAAAGTAAAGCTGTTGACGACCAGCAAAATTTCCAACAACGAAAAGAAACACAAAAGGTAAAGTGCATTACTTTATACCCAGCGCCTCCTGTATTTTTTCTGGAGGCACTGCTTTAGCGGGTGCTGCTAACACGCGCAGGAAATCTTGGTACACGGTTCAAATCGGGGCACCAAATCGGCAGGTAAGGGCGCCCGTAGAATCGTAAAAGAGAGTGAACTGACAGAATACCTAAAGAAACCTCACGTCAACTGTGACCACTTCAAAGGACGCCATCAATACGTTGAAATTGTGCGCTTCTTGCCGCGCTAGAGTCAAGGAGGATACATAAAATTTGCTAGAGTGTAGCCACAAGTGTAGCCGCGCTCACTGTCGTTGTAATAACACCAATTAAACGTTGATGGCGCTACAAGACAAATTCAGCACTAAAAAATGCTGTGCTATTAGTACACAACACTATACTTTTTGCGCAAAGTTAACTTAAAATTATTTTTTATTATTTGCGTTCTAGCTATTTCGCGTGCGGTGGTCAAACAGCGCCGCAAGCGCGTTATCGAATTTATGGCATTTTTATTTATTTATTTATTTATTTATTTATTTATTTATTTATTTATTTCAACATTCGGGATGCTGAGGGCCGTGGTCAAAAAGCCTCTAATGGGCTTGACTGGGACCACGACCCCCTACAAATGGGCAGCATAGGCAACACTTTTATTGCAGTGACAATGTACAAAAATTTGAGCAAGCATAAAGCATAAAGTATAATAAGCATAAGCATAATAAAGCATAAGCATAATAAAGCATGAAGATTGAAAAGTAATAAACTCAAAGAAATGACCGTAATTATTTCCTTACACATACGATATCAATAACAGAATGTAACGAGGCCAGAAAACAAGATCGCAAGATTAGCACCAAGGTAAAGAAAATATGGGGCATGTGCCCATACGCTTACTACACTTACAATCAGAACAGTCACTCAAATGGAAGACAATATGGCATTCAAGGAAACGGCAGGAGGAAGCGCAGCATTTCTTTGCCGTAGTTAGTGCGCGTGCGCGGGATAAGCCATGTGTGATTGAAACGCGTGTTATAAAGAACTTTGCGGTGGTTTAAATTGGCAATGGTTCCTAAAAGGTTCTCGCCTTTTAATCCTGCCTGGTAGCGTTTCACAAGCTTTGAGATTAGTTGCTAAGACACAATCCTGGAGGTCATGTCGAACCACGGAGGAAGGAAAAGGTGAACCTTTCCTTCCTCCGTGTGTCGAACCTATCGAGTTGCAACTTGCAAGTTTGCGTAGCTAGGCGATGGGACAAGTTTTTCAAAAAGTACCATGGAAGTTAATGTGCTCAAAGAAGCGCATCGCAAGCTTCCGCTGCGTTGCGAAAAGATAGGAATCTTCCTGGCTTTGAAACACGGAGGAAGGAATGCTTTGAAACATTGTTTCTGTCCTTATTCGCTTCGTCTCGCTTCTAGTGGCCGACTGCCATCAGTTTTGCTAACTTCACCAACAGAACGTGTGTGCCAGGGTTAATATATATATATATATATATATATATATATATATATATATATATATATATATATATATATATATATATATATATATATATATATATATATATATATATATATATATATATATATATATATATATATATATATATATTCACTTGATTGATTTTGTGAGGTTTAACGTCCCAAAACCACCATATGATTATAAGAGACGCCTTAGTGGAGGGCTCCGGAAATTTCGACCACCTGGGGTTCTTTAACGTGCGCCCAAATCTGAGCACAGGGGCCTACAACATTTCCGCCTCCATCGGAAATGCAGCCGCCGCAGCCGGGATTTGAACCCGCAACCTGCGGGTCAGCAGCCGAGTACCCTAGCCACTAGACCACCACGGCGGGGCATATATAAATATAATATATATATATATATATATATATATATATATATATATATATATATATATATATATATATATATATATATATATAATAAGGGAAAGAAGTGTAACGCGTTCGATGCTGAAGCATCGAACGCGTTATTCGAAAGTCGTAGGTTCGATTCCTGCTCACGGCTGGTTATATTTTAATCCACGTTTCTTTCTTCTTATTTACATTCATCGAACGCGTTATTCGAAGGTCATAGGTTCGATTCCTGCTTACGGCTGGTTATTTTTTCATCCACTTTTCTTTCTTCTTATATACGTTCCATTGGTTCTAATAACTTTCCCTGTACATTCCTTGGCATTACTGTCTGTTAGATCTCATTAATATTGTGTTAAAACACGTAAAAACGAGCCCTTAGGTATACACTTCTTTCCCTTATATATATATATATATATATATATCGACAATTACTAGGTTTGCACACACGAATGAAAATGATTCTTACAATTTGCTCAAGAACCGCACACCGACCAGAGAGAGCTGCATTCCTCACCCTGCTAGCGTTTAGTAGGGTCCCTAGAATCATAGAGTTTCCCTAGTTATTCTATTAACTCAATGCTAGGGACCATACCTTTAGGTAGCATAGCATATACAGTAATTGTACACCCTGCCCCGTCCCAAGTTCACTGCCGTGGCCGTAAGGCCACGGCAGTGAACGGCAGCTCAACAGCTGGGGCGTGGGTGTCCACACCAGAGAACGCCCACACAGCGCCCACACTTATCTCATGATCGTGGCAGTTTGGATTACATTTTGGGCTTTCACCGCAAGTGTGCGTTGAAGTTAGAGCACGACGGGGAGTTTAAACGCTCGCTGCAGCGGCCGCGCTTGCCAAAGGAGCACGCAGCTCACTTCAAGTAACAATTGTGAAATTTGTAGCGCTTGTCTGGTATGTAATTGTGCAATCGTTTTGTGCGTCCTTCTTAGGGTTTGAGCAGAGTGCTTTAGTTGGGCTGTGACAGTTGTCAGTTCACGCTCATCCTGTGTACGTTCTTTTCGTGCGTCCTTTCTGCTTGAGGAACGTGCTACAAGTTTCCAGCAGCTTGCCATTCTTTGCACGACATTACAATTAGTTACAATTAGATCTTTAGATCTTGTGGCGAAACTGCACTAAACGCTCGACTACCTTCCACAAGACACGTTTCACTTCTGTGTTGGACCGATTAGTCAAGCTTGTTCTTTTCGTTGTTGAACAGGTTCATTTGAACGTCCACAGCAGCTCTGCTGACGTAGGTTCCATTAGGAATGCCTGACAGCGCGTGTCCGCACAGCTGTTGCAGACGCCCAACTAACAAACGAAGCGAGAGGCGCACACCTGTCAGAAGTCTTTTATTATTGTTGGTTTCATCCATATGGTAGCACTCTTCTTATTAAGACAAGTGGAAAATGCACACAGGCACAATGAACATCAAAACAAGTTAGCGAAGCACACAAAACATTGTAAATCGCTAAAATAGAGCGCCCGCACAGAATAAGGCAACATACACACGCTTTTGTTGACGACAAAATTACCGCGAGTTTTGACGGCAACTTTATAGCAATGGCTACTAGGTGGCCAGACAGAAGCTGGAAAACCGACAACGAACAATACTTATTTCGCTTTTTTACACAACTGTGTATGCCGAATTCTGAAGACTGATTTATTTAAGTTTAGTTTTCCACAAAAGATAGACATTGATTGATGCCTACTTTCATTACACAAGCGCGAAAACGTTTACAGCTTCACTTACAGCCAGAAAAAGTGCCGTTTCAAATCTTTGGCAAATCGAGCCATGGCAAGTCTCGACTGCAGCAGCTCTGCTATTAAAAAAAAGCACCTTTCAAGGAGGGTAGATTTTAAAACATTAGCTTGACAGAAATAGTCTCTTCCATATATCATAGACAATAAGTTACTGTGTACAATGTATTAGGGTATAACCCGAAGTACTAACTACAAATGATGCTGCACAGATTAAAACATAAATTTAGCCTAAATTCTAAATTCTTCACATGTTTTATTGCTTTGAAATAGAGGGGCTTACGTTTTGGTACGAGGTATTTGACAAGAGTACAGGTGGTGTATAAAAAAACTGGATGGATCACAGCAATTCCAAAACAATCTTTGCCACTGATGAAATCATGAAATTTTGTAAGTGCGGATTCATTTAGTTGAAACGACAAATGAGCGTATCGCATCCATCACTCAACTTGTATTGCAGCGTTAATCAAGCATGCCATATATAGGTTTAGCACAAGCATTGAAGTGCCAAGAATACAGATTACTGACAACACAAAGCCAAAACACTGTGATGGCCAACACAGCAATGATCCAGTGACAAATTCTTTATAAGTGCAACAAAGTGTTTGAGCACAAAACAGCAATGAAAGGTCTAAAGCATAATAACCACAGGCAATAAGAGAACAGCTGCAAAGAATCCGACAGTACAAAACAGAGGCAACAGCACTCTTAGCATACAATAAATATAATACTGTACAAATCAACTATACAGAAGCCACCAGTAATGCACAAGTTGGATAAGTAAGGAACAGTTCCTCATGAAAGACAACATTTCATAACTAAATAAGTAAACTTTTAACACTTCGCATTTGAAAGGTCAAAATCTGAGTGATATTACATGAATGTGAAGTTGTAGTGAAGTGGCTTCAATGTGTTGTTTTATAGAACATATTTTGTTACCAATTAAAAAAAACAGAATTACAGGCATCTTGTCTAATTACAAAATTGATAGAAAAGGATTCCAAGATGATGATGAAACAGGCATACTTCTATTCAAGCTTACACTGTTCAATGCTCATTAACTCGGAAATGTTATCTAGATCCCACGCAACAAGGCATTTGCTTTGGTTCCAATTGAGCAGACACAACTTTCTTGCAACAGGATATAGTACTTCGACATTTCAACAGCCTATATACAATGCCTTACAATGCACAGAATTCATGCCACAAACTATTTACAGTTCCAAGTAACATAGCGCACACACGTTTCAATTTGCAATTCTCATCAGCAATTACGCAGAATGCACCTATGTATTTGGTAAATGGCCTACTTGGCAGTAGTATAATGATGCAATGGTTTCAAGTGCGCTATAGTGATTAGCTTGGAGAGGATATTGAGCTTACAATGAGCAAGTGTAGTTGTTCATATGCACAATTACACGAGTTTTCGTTCAGCTCGCATATACTGCAAAGAAGCATAACAAAAAGAGAAAAAATGTTTTGATTACATTAAATGCATACATTGCATGCATGATGATGTTCGAGGGCAAATAATTAATCCATGATATGACGACTAAAACCACAGCTTTAACGTTACACTATGTAGCAACACACCGCCACAGTACTTAAGGATTAACAGTCATAAGTACCTTTACAAAAACTAAAACAAAGCAGCAAGCGGCAGAGCTTTTATTAAAATGACTACTGGCATTCATGCCGACGTAGGTGCTGTCTGAGGTGGGCACTCTGCTTGTATGTCCGGGGGCATGACGGGCACTTATGCGGCCGCTCGCCCGTGTGGACACGCAGGTGAACATTCAAGCTGTATCGTCGAGCGAAGCATTGGCAGCACACATGGCATTTGTACGGCTTCTCGCCTGTGTGGATGCGCATATGCTGCTTCAGTTTGTGCTTTTGCGAGAATTCTTGCGTGCATGCAGGGCATTTATGTGGCCGCACACCCGTGTGGACTCTCAGGTGAACATCCAAGTTGGGTTTTTGAGAGAAGCTTTGAGGGCACAAGTGGCATTTATACGGCCGCTCGCCGGTGTGGGTGCGAAGATGTTTATTCAATGTGGACTTCCGATTGAAGCTGTTCGAGCACAAGTGGCACTGATGAGGCCGCTCGCCTGTATGAACCCTTGCATGATGTTTAACGGAAAACGATTTATCGGTCGTGTAGCCACAAATGTTGCAGCGATGATGGTGTTGCCAATGCGACTTTTCAGCATCCACCGTTCCTGGATTGATGACATACTCCGAAGCTGCACAAAGAGAACAGGTTTAATTAATTGCATTTATTACACCTTATTAGGGCATGAAGGCATTAAATAAGGTGAGGCATAAACAGATTTAAACAAAATTAAAAAATGAAAACAGGAAATTGACAAACGGAATTATTAATAAAGTTTGTGGTGAAAAGGCTAATTACACAGGGTCAAGGCAAAGTGACACAAATATGCATTCATGTGATCAATAATTGACCATTGTTAAGCAAAGAGTGGTTGTAAGAAGGCCTAAACTCCCGCACGCTAAATGTGCATGAAATAGTTATAAATGATAAAATTATGACAGTGACATAAAATGTGTGGAATGAATGTCGCACATGTTCTTTTAGGAGGAGCATACTGCGATCATAGATAAATAAATGTGTAAGTAAAAACAGCAATTATTTTAATACCGTATTATAAATTAGTTAATTGCTGTCTCAGCCTGAGAGATCAATTTACTTTTTGCATAATGGCAGTGCTGACATCGTGATCAGTGATGATCAAACAGCAGATTTTGGGAGAAATCCTATATTGTTCTTTGCATTCTTATCACCCTTCTTTGAGCCTGAATTAAAGGTTAAAGAGTGCTTTCATAGAGTTTCCTTACCACTCCTAGCACTTGTGCCCAAATACTGATAAGCACTTATAATAAATGCCTGAACACATTTAAAGCTCATTTTCGAGTCTATCCACATTACCTGGCACCACTAACTCTTCAAAACTTTATGAGATTTAACCTAGTTCTCTAGCTCAACCACCCTCTGGAAAGCAACCATTGGCAGCACTGAAATCAACTAGGCCAGCCATCAGACACCACCACGATTAAATGAAAAGTGCATTTGGCGAATGCGAAACCATGGAGAGCCATCAGGGGAAGAGAGAGGAAAAATTAAGTGAAAAAAAAAAAGTGTGACGTGCATGCAAAACGCTATATTTTTTTTTCATAATATCTTGTGCGCTTTTGTGGCATTGCTATGGACTGATCGAAGAAGTGGACATTATTTGCCCAGAAAAAAAAAAAAAAACTTCTGTCCCATCAAATAATTGAACCTTTGTTGCACCACTGTCATGCAGATAATCAATCAAAGAAAGCTGTGCGCTAAACTGTTACCTTTTTATACCACTATTGGAGTAAAAACGGGCACACTAAAGTGCTCACAACCACACAGCTTTCCTGAATAAGCTCATCAACTGTCCTTCATGTTCATTTCTTGAAGAACTGAATAAGAAAACCATGTCAATGTGTGTTCACAATTATTTTAGCTCATTGCCCAAGAATAGGATATTTATTTCTTTTTCAGTATCCAAGACCAGTATATATGACGCAAATAATGAATTAAGCCACATTACAGCAGCGTGTAGTAGGCGGTACACAACGTCAATGTCCACAAATTAAAAAAAAATACCAGAAACCTGACATAGTGCAAAAGCACGGACAGTCGCCAAGCACAAATGTCTATTTCATTGGCAGATAGTGTTACACAAGCAATGTTAAGCCAGCTCCGTGCATCCATTCAGCAATGGACAACATACATAAATTACGAGTAGGCTGCTGTCAATGCATTTTATTAGCCAAAAAACTGCTTGCACTGGTCACAGAGTTTCCTAAAGTTAACTAGCGCAAACTCTGGGAGCTGCAATCATTCAGCCACTATGGTAATGATGGGTAGCTCACGGACTTGCCTAGTTCAAAAGGGTTCGTTCTTTCTTTCAAAACAAAACCGTAACGAGCACTAAAGGAAGTCGCAAGTACGATTCGCCGCCCGCAAGTACGAAGACTAGGCAAATGTGTGTACTACCCATCATTCCCATGGTCGCTGAACGATCGCAGCGCCAGAGTGCCTTCCAGTTAATTTTGGGAAACTCTATGGGAAACTCAATGATGTCGCTAGTGTCGCAGAAATCTGTTGCCAGATTAGGGGTCAGTGTTGCCAGAGTGCCACCGAATCTGGCAGCAATATTTTCCCGTAATGTTTTTGCCATAGAGTTTATATACAGAAACACTATGGTTTTCGCACCAGCTTTCACTGCACTGTTGTGCTAGTGTCTGTGGTGTGCCCATGTCACTGGGGCGCCAGCAACCTTCGTGCCGTTTGGAGGTTTTCAGTATTTTGCCAGCGTCCATGGTGTGTCGGTGTCACAACAACACGCCCTCGATCTGGCTTCTGTGACTCGGGCACGCACATAATCGACGCTGCAGGCACAATACCGAGAACCGCGAAGCGGCCCGTAGGTTACTTACTGGCGACCCTGTGATGTGGGCACAACGCGTCGCTGTGGCGTGTGGATGTATTCCACACTTCAGAGACAAGTGCAATGTATCGCAACGCTAGCTGCCCACACAGTGTCCGTACAGCGACGCCCTTCAGTTCCCTTGGTAAACCCGCCGCTGAGGTGCAATGAGCTTCATCGATTTACACGTCACGGACGGCTCTGGATGGCCCCGGACGCCGGCGCCACATTTGTTTTTCTCGGGCACCAACTGGAAGTTCCGCCTACTGGTCCGGGATCGCTCGGACGCATGTTCGTTTTTTGCGTGCCTGGCAGCCTGCGGGCGGCCCGGGACCGCCCGAGCAATTTTTTCCGGGCAGCTGGCATACAGCGCGGTGCGCATGCTGCTCACTATGTGAACCCTGATGAGAGGTGTCATGACTGATCAGTCTCATTGTCACTGAAGTTACACTGGTGGACGAGTCCCCTATGCGACTTCTTAGAATCTGTAGTTGCTGGATGGATGAGACGCTCCCATAGCTGCGTAAAGAAAAGATGGCAGGTTACTCAAAACCAACACAAGCTTGGGAGTTTAAAAGGGCAAAGCATTTGACTATAATGAGTGATTCCGTAGCAAGAAAATCTAAGTTAATTTCAAAGAGCCTGAAATATCTTAGCATGTTGAAGCACACAAGTGTTTTTGCGACTCACACGTATGACATTGGAGCCACTGTAACTGTATTTATGAAACGTAGAACAAATTAGAATAATGTTGATGCACACTACTTCAATCAAGAAGACTTGATGGCAACCAGCAACGAAGTACATCTAGTCAGCCTTCTATATTAGCTCTATAGAGACATATAGAGACATGTGCTTGGTATGCTCTCACCATTAGGAATAAAGAAAGTCAGTTATTAGTTCAACACTGACATTAACAGGCTAAGAGAATGCATAAATTAAGTAACACCAAGTATGACAAAGTGAAAAACAGAATAAGAAGACAATTTAGGACACGCTAAGCAGAATCAAATAATACTTTTTGACAATTACTCACCTTTTAAGAAGTTATACTAACAGTAATGCTTCCAATATTAAACTTTTTAAGTACAAGAGATCACACACTCTTGGAATGCCAAGACAAATTAGCATCGATAGAGGCTCTAAGAAATGAATATGCAAAGACCTACAAAAAACCAATATGTGAGCATCATTGAAGGAGATCGTACGGTGTGCCAAGCACATCACTGAGAGAATCGATTGAAAGTATGCAAGATAACCACAAAGTACCAGAACACAACAAATTCAAGAAAGAACAGTAGAGAGCAGGTGTTCAGAAAAACATTCTCCACCCAAGAGCAGTGGCAGAGTCTATCGATATTTCCCATCATGCACCTAGTAAAGAAAAGATGGAAAAAATACTACATACAGTGTAAAAAATCACAAGCAACGTCATCATGCCAGCAGATATTGACACAAAAATGATTTTACTATTGAATTAAATTTGAATTGAGCTAGGTTTGTTATGAGATTTGCGATGTTTCTGCTTTCAAGGTTGGTTATAGTACTAGAAGCATCTACTGCATTAATATCGCTAAACTGAAGCTTCTATGCATATCATACACAAACTTCTTTCTGAAATCACAACACTTAAAAGTGAAAATGTACTTAGCAAGGCTCAATAGTTCAATGCTTCTGTAGTACTGCTGACATAAATTTACATACTCTAGCTCACCTCGTAGCAACAAATCCTGCTTTTTATATGCACAAGTTATTTGCCAGAAGCCTTCATAAATGCTTTGGTGCATATTAAAAATTAACAAAAGAGACGACTTGCAGCTGTACAATCAACAGCCCCATTTTTGCTTCCGAAAGGATATGTTTTCCTTCCACCACTTGCAGCACTATTGACAGAACACTGCTACTTCGTACAAAATAAATACAATATTCAATAATGCTCCACTGAAGAGGTGACCTTATAAACAGATGCTACATTTAGTTTTAAGTTTACTGCTCTTGATGTACCATAAAAACCCGAGATAATTCCACCCCACCCCACCCCCCACCTCCTTTTTTTTTTTTCGAGGGAAAGAGTTGATAAAAAGGATCAGTAAACAACCCCCGAGGTCCAAAAGTTGTAATGAATGCAAAAATGTGCATTTTCGCTGTGTGAACATGCTGCTGAAAGAATTTTGCGAATACGTGCTACAACAAGGAAGTTACAGGGGCTAGAGCATCTGTTTCGGCTGGTTTCAAATTTTTGCGCAGTATCACCACCCTTCTTCACTGCAGGGAGGTGGAAGACTTAATCCACCATCGCGACTCCACCCACTTCAAAAAAGTGACACGACGTGAGCGCTACCTCATTGGCGTACAGTGAACAATGGAGCAGAACATCTTCCACTTGATCACGTGACATAGCAATGCGGGGAGGAGGCTCGATGCGAGGAAAATTCTTCCTCTAGTCAAAGTAGTAAGACACCTCTCTATCTCGGAGGATTTTGTTCTGGGAATACCGCTTCTCCCAGTAGTGTCAGGCTCTATAGAATAGCAGAGGGCAGCACAGGAGAATGAAAACGCAAAATACTCTGGTCAAACCTGCATTTACTCGGGACCAAGGCGCCACTTTGTAGAGCAAAGAACCAATCGATGAGCTCAGTGGTGTCTAGGGTTGCCCATGAGAGAATTCACACCACTGCTCATACAAGGGGGATAGGTCAGATGAAAAGAGGCACAGGAATTCTTTTTTGAAATGTAGGGTCTCCGCAGTCTGTAATATCCTGTAATATTAAAAAAAATTTATCACAGTGGTCTGCTGTATGAATTAGTGAGCTTGTTTGGGAGGTCCAAAAATGAACCGGAGCCCATCTACTGGCCCTTTAATGCATCATTGCATATATGCAAGATAATTAAAACACAAAGCCATGCATGAGAAGTAACATCACATCTTCAACAAAGGGTGGATGGCAGGAATTCAGAATATAACTGCATCGAACAGTCACTTCACAGTCCGATATTTGCGAGATGGACCTAAGAAACGAAAAAGAGGGAAAAAAATATGGTAGTACTACTAGCAGTGAACAGTATTACCACTAACATCACAAGGCCTAGAAATACTGGTGTTATCCAAATAATAATTATCATCATTGATTGATTGATATGTGGGGTTTAACGTCTCAAAACCACCATATGATTATTAGAGACGCCGTAGTGAAGGGCTTCGGGAATTTCGACCACCTGGGGTTCTTTAACATGCACCCAAATCTGAGCACACAAGCCTACAACATTTCCGCCTCCATCGGAAATGCAGCTGCCGCAGCCGGAAGTCGATCCCGTGACTTGCAGGTCATAATTATTATCGCCACCAGCCTGACTACGCCCACTGCAGGGCGAAGGCCATAGTCTGCAAATCTGTCCAATCTTGTAATTTCTGCTGCCACGTTATACTTGCGAACTTTTTAATCTCATCGGCTACTTAATTTTCTCTCTCCCTGTTGTGCGTTTGCCTTCTCTAGGAATCCATTCAGTTCACCTAATGACCAGCAGTTATCCTGCCTGCTGTTGCGAAGCGCGCCTCCGACGACGTTACGAAGGGCGCCACGAATCTCACCACTGCAACCTCTGTTTACGAAAGACGGCGACGCCAACACGGTCCCGAAGGCGCCACTGCTTCGAACTCCGCCGAGAAGGTCACCAGCCGTTTGGTAGCGTAGGTTTCTCAGCTCGCGACTGCTTATGCGCAGAGCTGATAGACGAGCGGACGAGACGACGGTGAGTTAAACAAGGTTTATGTACAGCATATATACAGAGGCGTTACAAATTCGGCACTGGGGCCGACAGCTTAGAGACCCGAAGAGCCGAGCTCTCCTCTCTAACACATAGGCCTGCCCTGACACACATGTCTACTACTCGCGACGCGCCGCAGGGCTTCTTTTATATGCACCGGGTGGATTCTTTGAGTAACCAAATGTCCAACCAGAAGCGCCGCTTGTCCTGAGGTCAGACTCCTCCAATGGGGTCGCCGCTGGGCCGCGTCTTCTCATCGAATCTGGAGCCGCTGCGCTGCACGTGGATGCACCCAAGGACGAGTGACGTCGCCACGCATTGCGTCAGATTCGCCAGACAGGAAGGCGCCCGCTCGCTGGCTGACGTGACTCACTGAAAGTGCGCGGCAGAAAGGCACCACCGCGTGATGACGCCGTTGAGTTGTTCGCGTCAGGCGGGCTCGCGTGCTGGCCTTGACACAGATTGACTTTTTTTCAGCGGCATGGACGTTCGCTGTGGACTCGCAGGCATAACACTACGTGCCTGGCCCATGTCTATATCTTCTTCTGGATTACAACTACGATATCCTCAACCCCAGTTTGTTCCCTGACTCAATACGCTCTCTTCTCGTAAGGTTACACCTATCAGTTTCCTTCTCATTGCTCACTGCGTCGTTTTCAATTTAAGCTGAACCCTCTCTATAAGCCCTCGGGGTTTCTGCTTCGTAGGTAGGTACCGGCAAGATATAGCTGTTATATACCTTCCTCTTGCAGGTTAGTGGCAGATTACCATTTATGATTTGAGAATGCTTGCCGAATGTGGTCCACCCCATCCTTATTCTTCTAGTTATTTCACTCTCATGGTTCGGCTACGCAGTTAATACATCTCCTACTTAGGCATATTCCTTTACAATTTTCATGCTACTTTTGGTTCCCTTTAATGGGAGATGTATTTTTTTTTTCAATTTGCGCAACAGCATTTACGGGCACCGGCGGCGGCAGCAGTGGTAGCGGCGGAGCGGACAACTACGGTACAGCTTTCGCTGCGAAAAATCTTGCACCTATGTTGTGTTGCGCTATCCAGATAACGGGCCGCTCCTACACTTCAACGAAAAATGACGGCGCACCCATAAACACGTCTAGCTAGCTCACTGTCGTGTCCAAACAGATAGCTGCAACGCAGACAAGATTGCCAGCTGATGCATCAGCACGCGAAACAAATTACTTCGATGATAAACTTAACGACGAAAAGCAGCGGTGTCACCCTACAGCTTCGCTGTGCGTGCTACATGTGCAGTAAAGCTTTCGATAAACCTTAGAAGTTTGCAGCCGCGAAACAATAAAAACAATCACGAAAGGCAGAGTACCGGTACTACACTTCGCGTTGCACCAATGCTTCGAGAACGTTCAGCAAATCTTGGTCCACAGTACAAACCAGCAGGTAAGGATGTGCATTGAAACTTGCCGCAGCGGACCGCCGCTAAAATATGATACAGAACACGTGAGTAAACATCACGTTTCCACCTGACACCTCGAGACCTTGAAGAGCGCGCTACAGCCACGGCCGCCAGCTACAGCCCACAGTGAAACCATGGATGGATGGACGGATTGGTGTGGCCCGTGGGTGTGGCTGTACCCTTTAGATCGGGTAAGGTCCCTAGATGAAACAAAAAGTAGCGTCACTCATTGTTCTCGAGCCGTCCTCCTCACTCTCTCAATTACTCCTCTCTTTCTCTGCCATGCGGGTCTGTAATTAGTGCATTCCTCGCACGTGATCTTGCAAATGGCTGGTGGTGTTATTTATCGTTATGCAAAAGGTTCGAAACGAGCACGCATGCACATACAACTCCAGCTGGATTCTTGCCGTGACCAAAGACGAAATCGTAGCCAGGACATAAACTGAACAGGAGGGGCGTTTCAGTGTGCTCCAAGTCGACCGAGATTGTTTCGTAGTGCTCATTATATGCAATATCCGCGTTTTTCAACAATGCTGCGTTGCCGTAAAACAACGAAAAACGCTTTCGCTCTCTTCAGCTTACATTGTGCTATCCGAAATGAAGCATGCCGTGAAGTATAGCTATGAAACATTTCACGCGAACGCTTTCGTGCAACTCCGTCAATGTACGTCGACGCGGATCTGCGAAATGAGTTTATTTGTCGGTTTTTATTGAAACGCCAGGCGCGCGTCTAATGCGCGTCTAGTGCACGCCAGTTTGTACAAATACTTGTGTGTATGCTCGTATACAGAGCAGCTGGAGGGTGTAATCAACGCACCTTCAGAAACATTTCAGGCTTGACCAGTGCACGAATGAGCCGAAACGCGCTGCTTCGAGACACCTCACCAGTAGAAGTCTCACTTTTCAGAAAGTTCCGAGCACCGCATCAGAATCACCTGGCATCATGATTGTCCATGGGCACATTAAAGAAAAACCTTCATCGCAGGGCTCCTAGTCAAGTGTTCGTACCAGTCTGGCCGTAGTTTTTTCTTGCGTGTGCACAAGCCGGCTGTAATCGCTCGTCGCAGCGTCACTGACAGGATTGAGCAAGAAGCGCGTTCACTGTGTCACAGCACGAACAAAACGCATTCGGAGAACTCGACGAACTACGATGAACGATGCGAGACGCCATAACTAGTGGTGTAAAATATAAAACTGCACAACGTTGCCAGATCAGTAACGCACATCCCGCTTGCTCTTGTGTTGTACCATTTATGTTCATAAAGTTAACCGTTTCTTGTACGACTCATTTCGTTCCAAATTGTTTCATTTACACCTATTCGTCGTAGCAGCTGAAGTCAAACTTTTGTTTTTTTTATGAAACATTTGAACCTTCTAGGGGGCGCTCCAAGAACATTGGTGAGTGGTTTCGGCAAACAGGGAGCTTTGGACTCTGGGTTTTCCTTCCTCCGTGGGGTAAAACGATGAAGTTCGAGGTGGTCAACCTGAACCGAAACCTGGTCCATGCAGGCCGCAACAGGGCGTTTGTGTCTGACGGCATACACTTCAGTAACCGTCTAGCTGAGCATGTAGGGCACCGATTGGCAGCCCGCGTGGTGGCTTTTTTGGGGGGAGGCCGAACGTTCAAGAAGAAGGCGGACTGAGTGGAGGGGGTGGCGAAAGGCAGGAAGGAGGGGGCACTGATGCACGGCGGCGGAAACACAAAGGAAAGAAAAGGAAAATAAACCGGGAGATTAAAATTAGTTATATAAACATGCTAGGCGGCCGCAAGCAGGAAAAATGGATTGAGATACAAACCCAACTCGAGAAAGAAGAAATTGACGTGTACGCCCTGACCGAAACCCACCTGAGAGATATGGAGGAGCCACCAGTGATGGATGACTACGTATGGGTGGGGTGCAACAGGGCAGCGGGAGAAAGGAAGGGTGGAGGCGTGGGCATGTTGATTAGGCGAGGAGGGAATTGGCAGAGGGAAAATCAGGGCTGTAAGGAGCACTTATGGGTTAATGGAACGGCGGGGGGAAAAAAGACACGGTTGGGAGTGGCCTATCTGTGGACAGGGAATGACGCCAGAGAACAAAATAAAGAGTGGGTGGACTGCCTCAGGAAGGACATAAAAAAATTTAAAGAATCTGGCGAGGTGATATTAGTAGGAGATTTAAATGCCCACATTGAGGATCTAGATGGATATACAGACTATAACGGGGCAATGGTTATCGATATGTGTGAAGAACAGCAACTGGTAATAGTTAACCGGGAACATAAATGCGACGGGCAGATAACGTGGCAAAGCGGCAGTAGACAGTCTTGCATAGACTACGGCCTGGTCTCAGAGCACACGTACGAGCGGTTGAACCAAATGACGATAGATGAAGAAGGAGAAAACAGTCTGGGCAGCGACCACAGGCGTATAATCCTGAAATTTGACAGTGGGGGGGCTAGGACGAAAACACAGGAGGTTGGGCTCCCGAAAGTAAGCGAAAAGCAGATAGCAGACATCGTCAATAGCATCGAAAGAGAATTAGAAGCACAGCCAACAAAGGTGTGGGAATATGACGAGGTTGTTAGCTGTATACAAAAGAAAATAAACAAAGTAAGGAAAAAAACCGCTGGAGGGGTAAACGGAAACCACGAAGCTGGTGGGACAAGGAAATTAAACTGGCTATTGAAAAGCGACGACGGGCCTCTAGACTGCACAGAAAAGCAAAGCAAATGGGATATCAGGATGATGAGGTGCAGTTACGGTGGAGCCGGTACCGAGAAAAGAAATTTGAGGTGCAGAAACTAGTACAAGCGAAGATTAAAGCTGCGAGTGAGAAATGGGTATCAGACATACGTAAGAAGGATAAGAGCGCCCCCCCCCCCAAATTCTGGAACCATTTGAAAGCATTGGGAACGACGACTAAAGAGATGCAGACTCAGATACAGGACGGGGACGGTAACGTTCTCCTGGGGGACAGCGCATTAGAATACCTACATGGAGTCATAGGAAATACTTTCGGCCAAGCACGCGAGAGGGCGGCTAACTGGACACAGGTGGCAAATAAAAGAGTGGCAGATGAAAAATTTAATATCGAATTTTTGGACTTGAAAAAGGCAGAACACAGTGTTCCCAAAAGTACAGCAACAGGGCCGGATGGAATCCCGATAGAGATTATCAACCATTTGGGACCAGCGGGACAGGCGCACTTGTATGGAGCCATCGAGCGCGCTATAAAATCCAAGAGGATTCCTGCGCACTGGCGCGAAAGTAGAATGAGTTTGATCTACAAAGGCAAGGGAGAAAGGGACAAGGCGAGCTCTTACAGGCCGATTACAGTCACGTCAGTGCTCTATAGATTAGCTATACAAGCCATCAAAGCCGAGTTGTTGAAGTGGGTTGAAAGTAACGGTACTTTAGGGGAACTGAAAAATAGATTTAGGCCGGGTCGACGCTTGGAAGACAATCTTTTCGTCATAACCCAGACCATCGAAATTTCGGCAGCACAGGGCAGACCAACATGGCTACTGTTTTTGGACATAAAGGGTGCCTATGACAACGTGGACAGGGGATTGCTGTGGCATATAATGGAAGAGGAGGGGATTGGGTCGGAATTTGTAGGGCTGCTAAGGGCAATATATGAGGATAACAAGGCACACATTACATGAGAAGGGCGTACATACACAGAGCCCGTGTACATTCGAAGAGGTTTAAAACAGGGGTGCCCTCTTTCGCCATTGCTGTTCACACTGTACATTAGAGGAATGGAAAGACGACTAGAGGAGAGTGCATTGGGCTTCGATTTGTCACACCGAAGCAATCGAGTGTTAGTGGAGCAACGGATTCCAGGATTGATGTACGCAGACGATATAGTGCTGCTGGCGGATAATGCGGAAGAACTTCAAAAACTGGCTGACATATGTGGTGATGAGGCAACGTACCTAGGCCTACATTTTAACCCACAGAAATCTGGAGTCATGGTGTTCAACGAGGAAGCTCATGTAGCACCAATAAGGATACAACAGGAAGACATACCATTAGTAAATAAGTACAAATACTTGGGGATCTAGCTTAATGAAGGAAAAGGCTACCTGAATGCTCGTGAAGAACACCTCAAACTGAAAGGGAGACGAAATGCAGCAGTAATGAAACATAGAGCACTTTGGGGACACAATAAGTACGAGGTAGTACGAGGCATCTGGAAAGGGGTAATGGTGCCGGCGCTCACGTTCTCTAATGCCGTATTATGCTTAAAGTCAGATATCCTGTCGGGGCTGGAGGTTAACCAAAAGGCAGTCGGCAGGTTTCAAAGTTTCAAAGTTTATTTGCAGGAAAAAAAAATACAAAAAACTTCCCTGCGGGAGGCAAAGACTAAAGGCTAAATAGCCTGACGAGGTCTTGACCTCCTGATACAGTCTGCATCAGTGCCATATTACACATATTCACACATCAGTAACATACATATACAAATAAGTGACATTATACATATCTTATTTAGTTACATAGCTTATTTCTACATGATATACATTCAGAATATGTTTTACATAAACAGGAAACAATTTTGGTATCAAACGATTCTGTTTAAGTATCATTGTTCACAGTAAGAAAAAAATCAACTCAGTATACAAGTATTCCTAAATATAAAAGCCTATGGATCTACTATGTCTTTAGTCAAAAGAAGAAAGGATTTATGATGACATTTAAATTGTTTAGTTTTCAGAGTAAAGTCTATATTCGATTCGTGAAGGTTTAGCAATTGTATGATCTTATAATCAATAGCCTGCTTGCCATAGTTCGTGCGTATTTTCTTAGTTTTGCGGGTAGAATTTCTGAAGCCATATGTTGTTGATACAGTGCGTGGAAAGGAATCCTGTAGTTTATGTTTGTGGATGTGTTGCATCAGTTTAAGATTATATACTTTTTTAGCAGATAGAATTCCATGTTTAAGAAAAAGCGGCTGAGTGTCTAAGTCCTTGGGGTGACCTTTATATTTTTCTATTACACGGAGCGCGCGCTTTTGCAAGATTAATATTCGATCGTAATTGGTCTTAGTTGTTGTTCCCCATACAAGCATTCCGTATAGAAGCTTGGAGTAAAACATGCTATAATATAATGATTTACATAACCATGAAGGGAGGAGGAAAGCAATTTTACTCAAGCACCCTACAGAACGAGCTAGATCTACCAAGAGACTATTTACGTGCGGTGTCCATGTTAAGTGCTCATGAAACCAGACTCCAAGGAATTTTTGTGTGCTGACTTGTTCGAGTCGCTGATTGTCAAACAAGATTACTATATTATCACTGATGTGCTTGTTAATGGGCCTGAACATAATAAATTTTGTTTTTTGTGTGTTTAATTTTAGTTTGTTTTTTGTTAGCCAGCCTGAAAGTTTCGAGAGATATACATTTGTCGAAGCTTCTACTTCCTGAATGGTGGAGCCTGTGAAAAATATACTTGTGTCGTCAGCGAACATTTTAATTTCGGGTGTATACTGAACCTCTGTAATATCATTTATATATAAAAGGAAAAGCACGGGGCCTAAAATGGACCCCTGCGGAACTCCTTTCTTTACGCTTAAATAGTCTGACTTTTTACTGTCTATGCTAACAAATTGTTGTCTGGATGATAAATAGCTTTTAAATAAATCAGAGACTATTCCACGAATTCCATAGCGGCTTAATTTCAACAGTAAGATATTATGGTCAACAGAATCGAACGCTTTACGCAAGTCAAGGAAGACACCTAACGTGAACATTTTATTTTCAATATTTTCTATTATGCGGCTTTTTACATCAATTAGTGCCTCTTCCGTGGTTTTATTTTTGCGAAAACCATATTGATGCGGTGATAAGATATTGTACTTCTCAAGATATTTCATAAGGCGCGTATTTATACATTTTTCATAAATTTTTGAGAATACAGGTAATACGGATATCGGACGATAGTTTGTTAATTCAGTAGTGTTGCCACCTTTATGAATGGGTGTAACTTTGGCCACCTTAAGTTTTGTTGGAAAGATTCCAATAAGAAAGGAATAATTTACCAGATATGCTAATACGGGGCTAAGTATAGATGCGACAGCCTTAACTGGAGCCACCCTTACGTCATCATAACCACTCGCAACGTTTGTCTTTAGTTCTTTTATATATCGGTAGACTTCCTCGGGTAATACTTCGTGTAGTACGAGAGAGTTCATGCAACTACTTGTTTCATCTTCATATTGTGTTGAGTCTTCATCACAAACAGCCACATTTACAAAGTATTGGTTAATTGCGTTTGCCAGTTCCTTACCCTCCAGAATGATATTGTTGACTTTTACTTGTTTAGGTGTATTTGACGTTGCTGTTCTCCCAGTTAAGGAAATAACTTGTTTCCATATTTTTGCCGGTTCTGATTTTATACGTGAGAAGGTGGCTTCATAATAGGCAAGTTTAGCCTTCCTAGTGTCACTATTTAGTTTGTTGCGGAATCGCTTGAATTCACGCAATATTGCAATATCTCTAGTAGCAAGAAACCTGTGAAAAAGCGCGTTTTTCTGCTTGATTCGTTTCAGGAGGTCACTGTTTATCCATGGTTTTCTGTTCTTACCCTTTCGTGTTCTCATCTGTTGTATCGGGAAAGCAATATCGTAGCACTCAAGGAAAATAGCTAGGAAAGTATTATATGCGCTATCTGGGTTGCATTGCACATACACAGGTGACCAGTCAGCACGTTCAATTAATTCGGTAAACTTAAGCAGTGATTTGTCATCAATATATCTATACCGCGCGATATTTGGACATTTAATTTTGTGCTGCAGGTTTTGTGTAGAAATGTAGATAGGTAGGTGGTCACTTAGGTCTGAGCACAGTATGCCCGAGGTGTAATCGCAGCTATTTAGGCTTGTTATACAGACGTCAAGTGACGTGGAACTATTGTGAGTAATACGGGTTGGATATATAATGGCATTCCGACATCCATATGATGCTACAAGGTTTTTCAAGTCAAGCGCGTACAGCTCTTCACTCATCATATTAATATTTACATCACCCATGATAAAATATGGTTTTTTTATCTCATTAAAACAATGCATGAGGTTTTCCATATGACTGAGAAAATGCCTCTTATATCCAGTTGGGGGTCTATACACCACGGCAAGTACAAAAGAATTTGTTTCTATTGCTAGGCACTCTATGTCACCATTACTCACAGAAAGATCATCAAGCATTTGAAAACAATATCGCTGCCGCAAGTATATAGCCAACCCTCCACCTCTTCCTGCGCGATCCAAGCGTGCTATATTATAGTTAGTGAACTGAGGAGACATGTCAGTATTACACAGCCATGTCTCTGTAAACAATATTGCATCGATGTCCACGTGAAGAGAACTCATAAAGACATCAAATGCTTCATGCTTGTTCCTAATACTTCTTATATTTTGATGTAGTATGGTAAAGGAGGCATCATTAATTATTGGTATTGTTGTTTCTATAGTAGACATGGTGAAAAAAAATCCGCCTTCTCTTCTCCTTCCCTTCCCCTTTCTTTACTTAATGAGACCTAAATCAATTGGGCTTGTTATCCGGATTACATCTGACGTTTCATCTTTGCGCGCAAGAATTTTTCCTCCACTAGACCATACGAATTTCCATTTTGCAGATTTCTTTTTTGCTATGGCTGCGCCAAGAAGCTGCTTGTTCTGTCGCGTCAGGTGCTCGTTAACATAAATAACGCTTTCCGCTCCCTCGTAATCGAGGTGACTAGAAAGGATCCTTTGTTTCTTTGCTTTTGCGAGCACCGCATTACGTTTGTTGCGCGAGATGAGCCGGACAACGATGTTCCGTTCATTCCTTTTTGCCGTCGACACCCTGTGACAGATGTCGATGTCACTGTCAGATATTGGCTCGCCCACAAGCTCACCTATCTTTTTCACGACGATAGTTGAGTCAAGTTCCTCTGGTGCACCCTTTATCTCAAGATTGTTACTTCTTTGATATTGCTCAAGTTCTTCAACTTTCTTTTCAAGCCGATGATTCTCGGCTTTTAGTTTTTCGTTCTGAGAAACCAGTTCTTTTACTTCCGCTCTTAGTGCCCTGATATCGGTTCCTATTTTCTTTACTTCATCGCATGTATCGCAGCAAAATTTCAGGCTTTCTTTTAGTGACCTTATCTCGGCACGTATTTCCCGTTGAAAATCAGAGATTAACGTTGCGATTTCTTTCTTGTCACCCTTACTCATGATAGGAACTTTACTTGACAAGTACAAAAAAAAAGAAAAAAAAATGTTTGTCCGGCAGCAGTGCAAAAAGCAAGAAAAGTAGTCGAGGGATACCTCTTTCTTACCTGCAAAGAATTGCAGATGTATTTTTGCCGTCTGATCGCTTTGTGCACCGCTGCCGGACTGTGTGGGAGACGAGAATCTCAGCGCTTATAAAGCCAGCCGAGGATCAGCTGACAGCCTTCTGCGCCGACTCCGTGTTATCTTGTTCCAGCAATCAGGCCAGCAGCGTCACGATGCCGGTTCTCGATGTGCTGCGGGCCATACGTCGATGAAGGGTAGTTTTGCCGTAGCGTCCAACCGAAGCGTACACGTGGAAATTTCCTGCAAAGAATTGCAGATGTATTTTTGCCGTCTGATCGCTTTGTGCACCGCTGCCTGCACCGCTGCCGGAGGTTAGCTCTGGGAGCTCACAGTAAGACTACAAACGAGGCTGTACAAGGCGATATGGGTTGGGCTTCATTTGAGGCGAGGGAAACACAAAGTAAAATACGGTTTGAGGAGCGACTTAGACATTTAGATGAGAAGAACTGGGCAGCCAGAGTGCACAGATACCTGTACCTGAAAAGTGTGGACACCCAATGGCGGAAGAGGACGCGAAAGCTGGAGACTAAATATAACTTGACCGCGGCAAATAAGCAAAGGGCGCCAGTTAAAAAGCAAGTGAGGGAAGCAGAGACGCTCATGTGGAAAGAGAGGATAGAAAAGAAGGGATCGCTGGAAATCTACAAGGCAAGCAAACAAGAGATCCGGAAAGAGAACTTTTATGACAACAATAAAGGTAGTGCGTTGCTCTTTGAGGCGCGGGCTGGCTGCTTGAGAACTCTAACTTACAGGAGCAAATATTCGTCACAGGATGAGACATGTGTTGGATGTGGCATAAATAAAGAAACAATCGACCACATAGTCATGGAATGCCAAAAGATTCAGCCGGATAGAAATGGGGGGAAGGTCACACTTCCTGAGGCGCTGGGCTTCGCGGTTGATGGAAGCATTAACTGGTCAGCAGTAGGTAGTACTAAGCAGCGGCTGGAGTATTGGTGGAGGAAAAGCAGAGAAGTCGATAAAATAACATCCCAGCCAAGAGTAGCGGCTGGGCAAAATTAAAAAGACATCCGAGTTGAGGGACAAAATTTAAACTCGAACTATTAAGGTAGGCTAGATGGCGCATGCCGTCACCCCGATTCAAAGGAGAGGCCTTTAATCATCATCATCATCATGAGGAACAAAGGGAAAGGAAAGGGAACCTTGGAAACTTGTTTCATCTAGAGACCTTGAGATCGAGCGGTGGCTAACGCCACCTAGCCATATTACTTAGTGAGCCACCAACTAGATTTATCTTTTTTTTTTCCTTTAAATAGTGAACTGGTACTTTGCAGTGAATGGTTTAACCAGAAAACAGTTGGTAGCGCTACGGCGCCAACTGGCGCTACTGAACACACGCAAAAAAAGTTGTAATGGACTAACAGTACAGTTGCATATAAAATAATAATTTCTTGTAATAAATCCTTGAGGTGCTACTTATTATTTGGTTCTTAAATACTTTGCGTGACATGGTTTAACAGGTTGAAACTAGACGTAAACGTTTCCGATGCTGACGTATGGCGGCTACCTTGATTATTAACTGTATGGTCCAGGTGGGCGACAAACATTCTGTCTGCTCTATTAGAGACGATTCGCGCACTTTAGTAGTGCTGCCGGGCCCACAAAGTCTGCTTTCTTCATTGTGTGATTGTTTGCTTGTTATTAGGCTACTGCTGTTAACATCAGGTGATGTGGAGTTAAACCCTGGACCCCGCTCAGACTCAGAGTCTGGTTCAGAAGCCACCTTAAACAGCCAGCTCCTCAAGAAAATTCTAAAGGAACAAACAAAGACCAATAAAGCGCTCACTGCTCTTTCCGGAAACTTAAAACACGTAGAAACTACAGTAGGCAACGTACAGGAAAGATTAACCGCCATAGAAAAAGAGTTAGCTCGCCTACAGCAATTCGAGGATAAACTCGCCGAGCATGAGGTAATGACCGTAGAAACAAATAAACTGGTGCGAGAGCTATCAGTTAAGGTAGAAGACTTGGAAAACAGGAGCCGCCGGAATAACATAATAATCTATGGCGTGGAAGAGGGTGATAACAAACAAAATGCAGATTTACAACAGCGGATTGTTAAGGGCAATTTTAAAGACATCCTCAAGGTGAATGTAACATCTGTAGAACGCACGCACCGAATTGGCAGGAAAACACAAAATCGAAAGCGGCCAGTAATTCTTAAGCTGTACAATTTCTCTGAAAAAATTTTAGTCCTTCGTAATTGCGGCAAACTGAAGGGAACAGCGATATCGATATCCGAAGACTTTTCCGCACGAGTTCGGGACCTGCGCAAAAAACTATGGCAATTAGCAAAGGAAGATCGTGACAATGGTGCTAAGGTCACTCTTGTATTCGATAAACTAAAGATAGATGACGACTTGTACGCATGGGATGAAGCAAAATATGCAAGAGTTTCCCTGAGAAGGGCACGTCACGATGGTCGCGCGAAAAGCAACGCGTGACACCCGCAAGCCGCCACGCCGTTTTCATTGGTATGTTTGAATGCCCGTAGCATTGTTAACAAAACTGA
This sequence comes from Rhipicephalus microplus, assembly GCF_043290135.1. NCBI lineage: Eukaryota > Metazoa > Arthropoda > Arachnida > Ixodida > Ixodidae > Rhipicephalus > Rhipicephalus microplus. The sequence continues at coordinate 172,841,445 of NC_134705.1, forward strand.
CAAGCTAGAAGAATTGTTATTTTCGTACACACCTGATTTTGTCGTGATAACTGAAACGTGGCTGCACCCAGACATTCTTGATTTTGAAATTGTTCCTTCTTCATACTGCCTACTTTGGTCAGATCGTGACGGTCGCGGGGGCGGGGTCGCCATTGCAACAAAACGTGGTTTGCAATATCGTAGAGAAAAGGGTATCGCGAAAGCGTTTGGTGCACAATATTTGCTCACGATGCTCCAGTACTGATCGGTGGCATCTACAGAAAGCCAAACGCGTCTGACGATTACATTTTACAAGTACATGACTATCTGGTTAATAAGGTTACCCCCCGTACCAAATTAATACTTACTGGAGATTTCAATCTCGCTATTGACTGAGAAAACTTAACAAGTACTAGAAATACCGCCAACAGCGAGCTATTATACAATTTAATGTTCAATTTTTCATTGTCCCAGTTGGTCCAGGAACCAACCCGAATTCAAGGAAACACTTGCTCCATACTAGACCTAGCTTTTCTTTCCGATAACCTATCCGGTAAAGCCACTGTAGAAAATGGAATATCTGACCACAAAATGTTAATCATAACTTTTAACCTTGAATGCTTAAATACCAAACCCGATGGCACTAATTTACGGATAGCCGTGAAAGACTACACCAGAGCTAATGATGTTTGTGTTATTGATTGCCTCGACACAGCACTAGGGACTTTTTCTCTAGAGGAATGAGAGGGTGTTAATGGTATGTGGATTCAACTGAAAAAAAATAATTACGTACTGTGAACAAAATTTTATCCCAACGAAACTAAAACGCATACAAAGAAAAACACCATGGATCAATCGCCGTATTATTCACCTTAAAAGAAGGGTACAGAGAATGCGCAAGAAAAAGAGGAATCCAATCATCTTAAAGGAACTTGCATCTCAGCTTAAGACGGAAATTAGAAATGCAAGACAAACCTTTTCTTCACATACGTTATCTCACTTCATGACGGATCAGCCGCAAGAATTTTGGCATTTCTTGGCACAGCCTGAAAACCCAACAACTGAAGTAGAAATTGAGGGTACTATCGTAAAGGACGCGCAGGCCGTTTCCAATGCTTTCAATAGGTATTTTCAGTCGGTATTTACACGCGCATGCGCACCAAGCAGCCCTGTTGCTCCGGTGCATCCTTTTTTAATGCCCGATGTCGTTGTCACTACGGAAGGTATTCTGAACCTGCTGTTGCAGATCGATGTTAAGAAATCAGTGGGTACTGACAATATTTCAAATGTATTCCTTTCGACGCTACGCAGAGCAACTATGTCCTTTCCTTGAAGCAATTTTTAAAGCATTTCTGCTAACAGCTTCTTTACCTGCAGACTGGTTGTGTGCAAAGGTAATTCCAATTCATAAAGGCGGGAGCAAGCTGTCCATAGAAACATTCAGGCCTGTCTCGCTAACTAGCTGCTGCTGTAAATTATTGGAACATGTAATCAACAAGGCAATAATTACTTATTTAGAAGATAACAACTTATTGCACCCAAACCAACACGGATTCCGTAAGAACCTGTCTACCGTTACTCAACTCTTGGAAATAACGCATGACTTCGTAACTACTATTAACTCACAATTGCAAACTGACTCCATATTTATAGACTTCGCCAAAGATTTTGATAACGTGCCTCACAGTAAATTGATTGACAAACTTGTGTTTGTGTGTATTAACAGTAACATAATAGCACGGATAAAAATGTATCAAATCGAAGCCAGCATGTAACCGTAAACAACACAGCCTCTGATTCATTGGAAGTTTTTTCCGGAGTACCACAAGGTTCCGTTTTAGGACCCGTCTTCTTTTTAATATAATTTAATGATATCTATATGTACCTTGAGCCTAATGTTAAAATGAGATTATTCGCTGACGACTGCGTGATCTACACCACTATCCGCACAACTGATGACTAGCTTAGACTTAATACCACACTAGCTAATATTGCATGTTGGTGCCTTGAGTGGGGAATGGAAATTATTGTGTCAAAAACAGTGTGCCTTAGCATAACTTGCAGAAAAACAGTCCATCATTTTAGTTAATTACAATTTGGTCGGCACCAACATTGCAAGAAACGACGCTGTTAAATACTTGGCCGTTACCTTTACATGTAAACTAAAGTGGGATGCACATATAAGCAGCACATACACAAAAGCCTATCGCCAGCTAGGGTTCCTGCGTCGAAAACTTGCATTGGCGCCTTCTAATGTAAAACTGACAGCATATAAATCTCTCATAAGGCCGATCCTCGAGTACGCCAGCATTGTTTGGAACCCCCACCAAAAATATCTTTCCAACAAATTAAAAATCGTCCAACGCAAGGCCCTTCGCTTTATCTATTCTAAGTATTCGAGGCATGACAGTGTCACTGAGCTGCGCAGGCGGGCATGCTTACCGACCCTTGCAGCCCGTCGCCGTGTCTCTTCCTTAAAGTTTGTTTTTATTTTGTATCACAACTGTTTAAACATAGATAAAGACAACTATATAAAGCCGCCTAACCATCACTCCCTTCGTACCAACCACAATAAGTGCATCAGACCATTCATTTCACGCTGTGACACTTTTAAATATTCATTCTTCCCGTCAGCAGTGGAAGAGTGGAACAAATTGCCACGTGAATGCGTTAATCTTTCCTCTGCAGATTCATTTGTTCGGAATGTAGAAAGCCCGTTTTATGAAGGCTAAAAGCAACTTTTGTTTTTTGATGTTTGTGAGCCCTTCCGAACACACTGACCACTGTACCCCCTGCTGATACCTCGATGTTTTGGGAACTGTCCATGATTTTGTACAATTGCTTTCATCGTTCAAGTTTTATTTTCACCATCACCTTGTGATTCTGTTTCTTTCGCTATGTGCGATATTGCCTGGTTTGTACGTGACTGTGTATATTTGCCCGCCCACCCTGTATGAGCCTGAGAAAGGCTTACAGTATTAAATAAATAAATAAAAATAAAAAATAAATTTGTTTATTATTTACGCTTCTTTTCAGGGGGGAGGGGAAATCGTGTAACACATGAAGCTGTGGCGGGAGGAGCTGAGGAGGAAAAAGTGAAGTGAAATGAAATAAAAGATGGTGTACGAGCCACGTCACGCCAATTATACATAGCGTCATACACAGTGATACAAGAGCTCTAGAAAATATACTTGCTAGAATATAGAGAGAATAAATAGATTATCGTCACACTATAGGATTATATCGTGCATCAGTCGGAAGATGCAAAATAACACAGCCATCCATTAACGAAAAGTAACGACATATTCAACGAAAGGTGACCTCAGTTCTTCAATACGCGGTGAAATGTTCTACGGATGGGAAAGAGGGAACAAAGAGATTATAAACAGAACACACTAATACATGAATTACTATCAAGCCGAAACAAGGCACTCCTACGACATAAAATGCAGCCTTCTGTTTGCAAGGGATTCGAATAGGTTACGTTGTCACAACTAATTTATACCTTCGGAATGGTTATTGCTTTTGAGAGCGCGTCAACTGTTTCAATCGCTTATACGGCACTTATACGGCCACTCGCCCATGTGGATGCACGTGTGCTTCTTTATTTTGAATGCTTGTGAGAATTGTTGTGGGCAAGCGGGGCATTTATGTGGCCGCTCACCCATGTGGACACGCACATGATCATTCAATCCCGATTTTCAGCAGAACCTTTGGGGACACAATTGGCATTTATATGGTCGCTCGCCTGTGCGCGTGTGCAGGTGCTCGTCCGGTGCGGCTTTCGCTTTGCAGCTGTGTGGACAGAAGTGGCACTGAAATGGACGCTCGCCTGTATGAAGCCTAATGTGTCGTTTCAAGTGGCATGTCAGTCGCATAGTCACACAAGTTACACTGGTGGCGGCGCGCTCGATGCGAGTTCTCAGCATCTGCAGTCGCTGTAGACATCAGACCCCGAAGCTACACAAAGAGAACATTCAGATTACTGAATCATTGTTTTTTACATGGAGAGGAAATAAACTTATGTCCTGGCGTTTGACACCGCAGCGGAAACTTTCCTACCATGACCCGCATGACCATGTGAAACTCACCGATAGCTCATGGTGTAATATCAGTGACCAATCTTGTAGTTAGGTAAATTTATATTAGCACTTCACTGCCGGAGCATAAAGTCAAACCTTTACCTATTACATCTTCAATTAGAATGGCCGATATTGCTGGCCGTGTGAAAGACGCTACACAGGATGAAGCGAATCATCAAGCACAGTTCACAAGGATCGGCAGAATTTGATTCTGTCGTGGTGCCGCTTTTCCAAGCGAGCAGTGCTACAGCTGATAAAAATGCTGCCCCCGGGTGCAAGGGACCCCGAATGTGGTCACCCCTTTTTGCCATTGCATGCCAATGACATGAGTGAAATATTTTTAGTGCAGGCGAGGTTAACACATAAGTGTTTTATGCCGATATTCACCATGGCTCCAGTTACGTGCTTCAATCACAGATGTGGTCGTCAGCAGGATATGTTTTTTTTCGGGGGGGGGGGGAAAGGGGGGGGTGCAGACCAGTGCTGCATTGCGGCTGGGAGAGGGGGAAAGCACTGGTATAGCTTGGAGGAGGGCAAGTGCTGGTGAAGCTCGAGGGGGGCAAGTGCCCCTTTTGCACCTCCCCGCCGACGCCCATGATCACAGATATGATGACGTAAAAGATGTACTAAGAGGTCGCAAAGAAAAAAACGATGAGGCATCGCTTCGTCACCGGGAGTAGGAACTACGAGCTCTCGCTTTGCCGAGTGTGGCGCGAACCGACTAGGCCTCAAAGCATACGTTCCTCAGTTTGCTAACGGTTACTCGATTTCAGCGTGTTCTGGTTACCACTGGCGAGAAATTTCCGCAGGGCGCGCTTTTTAAGTCGTCCTGCCATGCGTTGCGCAACAGCTAGGGCGTGGGTGTCCACACCAAAGAAAGCCCACACAGCGCCCACACTATAGCCTGTGCGTATGTGCAAGTGCTCGTCCAGTGCGGCTTTCGCTTTGCAGCTGTGTGGACAGAAGTGGCACTGAAATGGACGCTCGCCTGTATGAAGCCTAATGTGTCGTTTCAAGTGGCATGTCAGTCGCATAGTCACACAAGTTACACTGGTGGCGGCGCGCTCGATGCGAGTTCTCAGCATCTGCAGTCGCTGTAGACATCAGACCCCGAAGCTACACAAAGAGAACATTCAGATTACTGAATCATTGTTTTTTACATGGAGAGGAAATAAACTTATGTCCTGGCGTTTGACACCGCAGCGGAAACTTTCCTACCATGACCCGCATGACCATGTGAAACTTACCGATAGCTCATGGTGTAATATCAGTGACCAATCTTGTAGTTAGGTAAATTTATATTAGCACTTCACTGCCGGAGCATAAAGTCAAACCTTTACCTATTACATCTTCAATTAGAATGGCCGATATTGCTGGCCGTGTGAAAGACGCTACACAGGATGAAGCGAATCATCAAGCACAGTTCACAGGGATCGGCAGAATTTGATTCTGTCGTGGTGCCGCTTTTCCAAGCGAGCAGTGCTACAGCTGATAAAAATGCTGCCGCCGGGTGCAAGGGACCCCGAATGTGGTCACCCCTTTTTGCCACTGCATGCCAATGACATGAGTGAAATATTTTTAGTGCAGGCGAGGTTAACACATAAGTGTTTTATGCCGGTATTCACCATGGCTCCAGTTACGTGCTTCAATCACAGATGTGGTCGTCAGCAGGATATGTTTTTTTTTGGGGGGGGGGGGAAGGGGGGGGGGGTGCAGACCAGTGCTGCATTGCGGCTGGGAGAGGGGGAAAGCACTGGTATAGCTTGGAGGAGGGCAAGTGCTGGTGAAGCTCGAGGGGGGCAAGTGCCCCTTTTGCACCTCCCCGCCGACGCCCATGATCACAGATATGATGACGTAAAAGATGCACTAAGAGGTCGCAAAGGAAAAAGCGATGAGGCATCGCTTCGTCACCGGGAGTAGGAACTACGAGCTCTCGCTTTGCCGAGTGTGGCGCGAACCGACTAGGCCTCAAAGCATACGTTCCTCAGTTTGCTAACGGTTACTCGATTTCAGCGTGTTCTGGTTACCACTGGCGAGAAATTTCCGCAGGGCGCGCTTTTTAAGTCGTCCTGCCATGCGTTGCGCAACAGCTAGGGCGTGGGTGTCCACACCAAAGAAAGCCCACACAGCGCCCACACTTATCTCGTGATCGTGGCAGTTTGGATTACATTTTGGGCTTTCACCGCAAGTGTGCGTTGAAGTTAGAGCACGACGGCAACTTTAAACGCTCGCTGCAGCGGCCGCGCTTGCCAAAGGAGCACGCAGCTCACTTCAAGTAACAATTGTGAAATTAGTTAGCGCTCGTCTGGTGTGTAATTGTACAATGGTTTTGTGCGTTTTCCTTAGGGTTTGAGCAGAGTGCTTCAGTTGGGCTGTGACAGTTGTCAGTTCACGCTCATCCTGTGTACGTTCTTTTCGTGCGTCCTTTCTGCTTGAGGAACGTGCTACAAGTTTCGGGCAGCTTGCCATTCTTTGCACGACATTACAATTAGTTACAATTAGATCCTTAGACATTACAATTAGATCCTTAGATCTTGTGGCGAAACTGCACTAAACGCTCGACTACGTTCCTCAAGACACGTTTCAGTTTTGTGTTGGACCGATTAGTCAAGCTTGTTCTTTTCAACAAGCTTGACTAATCGGCTTTCAACAAGCTTGACTAATGTTCAGTCAACAAGCTTGACCGATTAGTCAAGCTTGTTGTTAAACAGGTTCATTTGAACGTCCACAACAGCTCTGCTGACGCAGGCTCCATTAAGAATGCCTGACAGCGCGTGTCCGCACAGCTGTTGCAGACGCCCAACTAACCAATGAAGTGAGAGGCGCACACCTGTCAGAAATCTTTTATTATTGTTGGTTTCATCCATATGGTAGCACTCCCCTTATTAAGACAAGTGGAAAACGCACACAGGCACAATGAACATCAAAACAAGTTAGCGAAGCACAGAAAACACTGTATAACGCTAAAAAAGAGCACCCGCACAGAATAAGGCAACATACACACGCTTTTGTTGACGACAAAATTACCGTGAGTTTTGACGGCAACTTTATAGCAAAGGCTACTAGGTGGCCAGACAGAAGCTGAAAAACCGACAACGAACAATACTTATTTCGCTTTTTTTACACAACTGTGTATGCCGAATTCTGAAGAGACTGATTCACTTAAGTTTAGTTTTCCACAAAAGATATACATTGATTGATGCCTACTTTCATTACACAAGCGCGAAAACGTTTACAGCTTCACTTACAGCCAGAAAAAGTGCCGTTTCACGTCTTTGGCAAATCGAGCCATGGCAAGTCTCGACTGCAGCAGCTCTGCTATTAAAAAAAAAGCACCTTTTAAGGAGGGTAGATTTTAAAACATTAGCTTGACAGAAATAGTCTCTTTCATATTTCATAGACAATAAGTTACTGTGTACAATGTATTAAGGTATAACCCGAAGTACTAACTACAAATGATGCTGCACAGATTAAAACATATATTTGGCCTAAATTCTAAATTCTTCACATGTTTTATTGCTTTGAAATAGTGGGGCTTACGTTTTGGTACGAGGTAAATGACAAGAGTACAGGTGGTGTATAAAAAAACTAGATGGATCACAGCAATTCCAAAACAATCTTTGCCACTGATGAAATCATGAAATTTTGTAAGTGCGGATTCATTTAGTTGAAACGACAAATGAGCGTATCGCATCCATCACTCAACTTGTATTGCAGCGTTAATCGTGACATGCCATATATAGTTTTAGCACAAGCATTGAAGTGCCAAGAATGCAGATTACTGACGACACAAAGCCAAAACACTGTGATGGCCAACACAGCAATGATCCAGTGACAAATTCTTCATAACTGCAACAAAGTGTTTGAGCACAAAACAGCAATGAAAGGTCTAAAGCATAATAACCACAGGCAATAAGAGAACAGCTGCAAAGAATCCGACAGTACAAAACAGAGGCAACAGCACTCTTAGCATACAATAAATATAATACTGTACGAATCAACTATACAGAAGCCACCAGTAATGCACAAGTTGGATAAGTAAGGAACAGTTCCTCATGAAAGACAACATTTCATAACTAAACAAGTAAACTTTTAACACTTCGCATTTGAAGGGTCAAAATCTGAGTGATATTACATGAATGTGAAGTTGTAGTGAAGTGGCTTCAATGTGTTGTTTTATAGAACATATTTTGTTACCAATTTAAAAAAAACAGAATTACAGGCATCTAGTCTAATTACAAAATTGATAAAAAGGGATTCCAAGATGATGATGAAACAGGCATACTTCTATTCAAGCTTAAACTGTTTAATGCTCATAAACTCGAAAATGTTATCTAGATCCCACACAACAAGGCACCTGCTTTGGTTCTAATTGAGCAGACACAACTTTCTTGCAACAGGATATACTTCGACATTTCAAGAGCCTATATACAATGCCTTACAATGCACAGAGTTCATGCCACAAACTATTTACAGTTCCAAGTAACATAGCGCACACACGTTTCAATTTGCAATTCTCATCAGCAATTACGCAGAATGCACCTATGTATTTGGTAGGTGGCCTACTTGGCAGTAGTATAATGGTGCAATGGTTTCAAGTGCGTTATAGTGATTAGCTTGGGGAGGATATTGAGCTGACAATGAGCAAGTGTAGTTGTTCACAAGCACAAATACACGAGTTTTTTTTCAGCTCGCATTTACTGCAAAGAAGTATAAAAAAAGGAATGTTTTGATTACATTAAATGCATACATTGCATGCATGATGATGTTCGAGGGCAATTAATTAATCCATAATATGACGACTAAAACCACAGCTTTAACTTTACACTATGTAGCAACACACCGCCACAGTACTTAAGGATAAACAGTCATAAGTACCTTTACAGAAACCAAAACAAAACAGCAAGCGGCAGAGCTTTTGATAAAATGACTACTGGCATTCATGCTGACGCAGGTGCCTTCTGAGGTGGCCACTCTGCTTGTATGTCCGGGCGCATGACGGGCACTTATGCGGCCGCTCGCCCGTGTGGACACGCAGGTGAACATTCAAGTGGTATCGTCGAGCGAAGCATTGGGAGCACACATGGCATTTGTACGGCCTCTCGCCTGTGTGGATGCGCATATGCAGCTTCAGTTTGTGCTTTTGCGAGAATTCTTGCGCGCATGTAGGGCATTTATGTGGCCGCTCACCCGTGTGGATTCTCAGGTGAACATCCAAGTTGTGTTTTTGAGGGAAGCTTTGAGGGCACAAGTGGCATTTATATGGCCGCTCGCCGGTGTGGGTGCGAAGATGTTTATTCAATGTGGACTTGTCATTGAAGCTGATCGAGCACAAGTGGCACTGATGAGGCCGCTCGCCTGTATGAACCACTGCATGCTGTTTAATGCGAGACGTTTTATCGGTCGTGTAGCCACAAATGTTGCAGCGATGACGGTGTTGCCGATGCGACTTTTCAGCATCCACAGTTCTTGGATTGATGACATACTCCGAAGCTGCACAAAGAGAACAGGTTCAATTTCATTGCATTTATTACACCTTATTAGGGCATGAAGGCATTAAATAAGGTGAGGCATAAACAGATTTAAACAAAATTAAAAAATGAAAACAGGAAATCGACGAACGGAATTATTAATAAAGTTTGTGGTGCAAAGGCTAATTACACAGGGTCAAGGCAAAGTGACACAAATATGCATTGATGTGATCAATAAGTGACCATTGTTAAGCAAAGAGTGGTTGTAAGAAGGCCTAAACTCCCGCACGCTAAATGTGCGTGAAATAGTTATAAATATTAAAGTTATGACAGTAACATAAAATGTGTGGAATGAATGTCGCACATGTACTTCTAGGAGGAGCATACTGCGGCCATAGATAAATAAATGTGTAAGTAAAAACAGCAATTATTTGAATACCGTGGCATAAATTTGTTAATTGATGTCTCAGCATGAGAGATCAACTTACTTTTTACATGATGGCAGTGCTGACATCGTGATCAGTGATGATTAAAGAGCAGATTTTGGGGAAAATCCTATATTGTTCTTTGCATTCTTATCACCCTTCTTTGAGCCTGAATTAAAGGTTAAAGAGTGCTTTCATAGAGTTTCCTTACCACTCCTAGCACTTGTGCCCAAATACTGATAAGCACTTATAAATGCCTGGTTCCAATATTGGCACTGTTCTGAACACATTTAAAGCTCATTTTCGAGTCTATCCACGTTACCTGGCACCACTGACTATTCGAAGCTTTATGAGATTTAACCTAGTTCTCTAGCTCAACCACCCTCTAGGAAAGCAACCATTGGTAGCACTGAAATCAACTAGGCCAGCCATCACACACCACCACGATTACATGACAAGAGCATTTGGCGAATGCGAAACCATGGAGAGCCATCAGGGGAAGAGAGAGGAAAAATTAAGTGAAAAAAAGAGTGTGACGTGCATGCTTTTTTTTTTCATAATATCTTGTGTGCTTTTGTGGCATTGCTATAGACTGATCGAAGAAGTTGACATTATTTGCCCTGAAAAAAAAAAAAAAACACACTTCTGTCACATCAAATAATTGAACCTTTGTTGCACCACTGTCATGCAGATAATCAATCAAAGAAAGCTGTGCGCTGAACTGTTACCTTTTTGTACAGCTATTGGAGTAAAAACAGGCACACTAAAGTGCTCACGACCACACAGCTTTCCTGAATAAGCTCATCAACTGTCCTTCATGTTCATTTCTTGAAGAACTGAATAAGAAAAAAATGTCAATGTGTGTTCGCAATTATTTTAGCTCATTGCCGAAGAATATGATATTTATTTCTTATTCAGTATCGAAGACCGGTATATATGATGCAAATAATGAATTAAGCCACATTATAGCAGTGCGTAGAAGGCGGTACACAACGTCAATGTCCACAAATAAAAAAAAAAAATACGAGAAACCTGACATAGTGCAAAAGTACGGACAGTCGCCAAGCACAAATGTCTATTTCATTGGCAGATTGTGTTACACAAGCAATGTTGAGCCAGCTCTGTGCATCCATTCAGCAATGGACAACATACATAAATTAGCCCCGCCGCGGTGGTCTAGTGGCTAAGGTACTCGGCTGCTGACCCGCAGGTCGCGGGTTCAAATCCCGGCTGCGGCGGCTGCATTTCCGATGGAGGCGGAAATGTTGTAGGCCCGTGTGCTCAGATTTGGGTGCACGTTAAAGAACCCCAGGTGGTCGAAATTTCCGGAGCCCTCCACTACGGCGTCTCTCATAATCATATGGTGGTTTTGGGACGTTAAACCCCACAAATCAACATACATAAATTACGAGTAGGCTACCGTCAATGCATTTTATTAGCCAAAAAACTGCTTGCACTGGTCATAGAGTTTCCTAAAAATAACTAGAGCAAACTCTGGGAGCTGCAATCATTCAGCCACTATGGTAATGATGGGTAGCACACAGACTTGCGTAGTCTTCGTGCTTGTGGGCTTTGAACTACTTGTGGTTTTATTAACTGCTGTGTTTTAGTTTAGTTTCAAATTAAAGAACAAATCGTCATGAACTTTGCGGCCCAATTTGAATTAGTGAGCCTAAAAGGTTATGGGAAGTGCAACTGCTCGACATTTCCTGATTTTCATTTACAAACACTAAGTCAAACTAAGCCGAACAGAGCCAAAAGTATGAAGATTACAAAACTTGTGTACACTACCCATTATTCCCATGCTTGCTGAAGCGTCAGTCCCATTGCATTCCCATTCCCATTGCAGCTCGCACAAACACACTGGAGACCATATTTTGGTGCGTCACCTCCTCTATAAACTTACGACATGCTCATGCCGTCGCTCCCCCTGTAGCCATATTTGCTTGTCTATGTTTTACAGCGAAAGCTGTTATAACTGTTGTTGCAACTAGCAACAAGGCTACAAAAAGGGCAGTTGGTTTGAGAGTTGGCAAGCCCAGCTTTGAAGCTTGCTCTGCAACTTGATTGACTAGAACGGGCCAAAGCCCACAGCTTTGTACGCCAGAGATGACCTTTGCCTGCTCCTTAGTAATGCTAAAAACTCTCTCCCTTTCAGGAAAATATATGTAGTGTGTGTTTGTGTGCGTGCATGCCCGCGTACACGACTGACGGAGTTAGAGAGACTTGCCCCCTAGACGCGGAGTTGATATGCCACTGTCAAAACGCATGAAGAACAACCAGCCATTATGCTTTGATATAGATGGCCCAATATAGAAAAAAAAAAACATTTGAAGGATGCTGTATTTACAAGAGGTTAGCTTGAAACAAAAAGTAGTTTTATCCCAAAACAACCCACTGTAGGAAAAATGGTGAACACTGCAGACTCAAATGCTACCTGTTTGTGTCTCTGGGCTTATCTTGCTGAATTAATGACATACCCAATTACATTAAGACACTGCCTGGCACCTTGTTACAAGGACAGTGACTAAAATGCAGTTAACAGTGTATGAAAAAGCTAGCTGGTCCACATAACTTCTGCATCTGCATTTTATTACCAAAGAAAATTCATAATAGCAACCACATGTGTATTGACAGCGGAAACAAGCGTGGCAAAAGAAAAATGGCAGCTATGACATTATCATAACCTACTTTATTGACTGCAGCATGATGACGTGAGGGAAGTAAGGCGGTCCGCAAAGGGTCCTTTAGACAATGTCAATACCTTCAAAATTCAAATTTCAAAATTGCTGTAAAATACCTTTCAAGCTATATTTGCTATTGATATTTTGTCGATGATATACGCATGTTCACGGGAATCGATACTGCAGGCTATCTCGGCAGCAAAATTTTGTGTCAGTACCCCTTTAATAAGATGAGGTGAAGGAAAGTATACCGGATGTTATTAACAGTAATTGTGATGTAAATGTACAGAATAAAAGTGGACAAAAAGATAATTTGCAGATGGCAGGGATTTAACCTGCAAGCTTTTAATGATGCGCCCAATGCTCCACCAACTGTACTATAGCAGTGGTCATTCCTGTGTCTACTTTATATAATATATATGTGCATTTGAAAGATGGGAGTGTCATTCAGTGCCGGCAGTAGCCATTAGGACGAGTGTGGAGCACTCCATTCTTTTTTTTTTGCCCATTCACACGTGCAGGGAGGTAGAGTGTTGGCCGTGTCATTTGAAGGTGACAGGTTCGGTCCCTGTCAGCGACAAATCATCTTTTTGTCCCCTTTCTTTCTTCACATTTACATTAAAATTACCACTAACAGGCCCTATACTTCCCTTCGCATTATTGTCTGTTAGTTCTCACTAAATGGTGTCTAACAAAGAAAATGAGCCCTTTAATTTCCTTTACACATCACATAACATGAAAGAAACACATGAAATCTTGCAATTCCGACCGATTGTTATATACCTACACATCTGACTGGTGACCTCCGCTAGGCCATAGTGTAATGGAGATATGGTTTTACGTTTACAGTATTCAAATGCGTGGCTCGGAAAGGATATAGAGTTCACACTGAAGAAAAATGTGGTCATTGAACAGTAGAAATACACAATACAACTTATAATGATAATATACACCGGTACCAACAGCAGTGCAAAGAGAAAAATGATATGAAATGTTTCAATTACACATTGCTCCATGCACAAAGATGGTGTAAAAAAATGAATGAGGCCAGGCCATCACTGCTAGGACCACAACCTTAATGTTATGCCATGTATCTCAGCACTTTTCACGTTATTCTGGAACAACTCTTTAAAGGTGCCTTTACAAAAGCAAATAAACAAACACAAAAAACAACGACAGCAGAGCCTTTAATGAAAGGGTTGCTAGTGTTCAAGGTGATGCTTGCGTCTTTTGAGATGGCCATTCTTGTTAACTGTCTGGGGGCAAGAAGGGCATTGACACAGGTGCTGGCTCTTTTGGATGCACATGCATTTTCAGTTTGAACATTTGCCAGAAAGCTTGGAGGAGTCAAGAACCTTCATACCGATCCTCAGACGTGTGAATTAGCAGGCACACAGCCAACGCGGATTTTACCAAGAAGCTTCAGGGTCACAAGTGGTATTTACACAGCCGCTCACCCATATGGGTGCTAATGTGATCATTCAATGCGCATCTTTGAAGCTCTGTGGGCACAAATGGCTGCTCGCTATGAGAACCCTGATGAGAGGTGCCATGACTAATCAGTCTCATTGTCACTGAAGTTACACTGGTGGACGAGTCCCCTATGAGACTTCTCAGAATCTGTAGCTGCTGGATGGATAAGACGCTCCCATAGCTGCGTAAAGAGAAGATGGCAGGTTACTCAAAAACGAACACAAGCTTGGGAGTTTAAAAGGGCAAAGCATTTAACTATAATGAGTGATTCCGTAGCAAGAAAATCTAGGTTAATTTCAGAGCCTTAAATATATTAGCATGTTGAAGCACACAAGTGTTTTTGCGACTCACACGTATGACATTGGAGCCACTGTAACTGTAACTATGAAACGTAGAACAAATTAGACTAATGTTGATGCACACTACTTCAATCAAGAAGACTTGATGGCAACCAGCAACGAAGTACATCTGGTCAGCCTTCTATATTAGCTCTATAGAGACATATAGAGACATGTGCTTGATATGCTCTCACCATTAGGAATAAAGAAAGCCAGTTATTAGTTCAGCACTGACATTAACAGGCTAAGAGGATGCATAAATTAAGTAACACCAAGTATGACAAAGTGAAAAACAGAATAAGAAGACAATTGAAGACATGCTAAGCAGAATCAAATAATACTTTTTGACAATTACTTACCTTTCAAGAAGTTATACTAACAGTAATGCTTGCAATATTCAACTTTGTAAGTACAAGAGATCACACACTCTTGGAATGCCAAGACAAATCAGCAACGATAGAGGCTCTAAGAAATGAATACGCAAAGACCTACAAAAAACCAATATGTGAGCATCACTGAAAGAGATCGTACGGTGTGCCAAGCACATCACTGAGAGAATCGATTGAAAATATGCAAGATAATTACAAAATACCAGAACACAACCAATTCAAGAAAAAACAGTAGAGAGCAGTTGTTCAGAAAAACATTCTCCACCCAACAGCAGTGGCAGAGTCTATCGATATTTCCCATCATGCACCTAGTAAGGAAAAGATGGAAAAAATACTACATACAGTGTAAAAAATCACAAGCAACGTCATCATGCCTACAGATATCCACACAAAAATGATTTTATTATTGAATTATATTTGAATTGAGCTAGGTATGTTATGAGATTTGTGATGTTTCTGCTTTTAAAGTTGGTTGCAGTACTAGAAGCATCTACTGCATTAATATCGCTAAACTGAAGCTTCTATGCATATCATACACAAACTTCTTTCTGAAATCACAACAACACTTAAAAGTGAAAACGTACTTAGCGAGGCTCAATAGTTCAATGCTTCTGTAGTACTGCGGACATAAATTTACATACTCTAGCTCAACCCGTAGCAAGAAATCCTGCTTTTTTTATGCACAAGTTATTTGCCAGAAGCCTTCATAAATGCTTTGGTGCATATTAAAAATTAACAAAAGAGACGACTTGCAGCTGTACAATCAACAGCCCCATTTTTGCTTCGGAAAGGATATGTTTTCCTTGCACCACTTGCAGCACTATTGACAGAACACTGCTACTTCGTACAAAATAAATACAATATTCAATAATGCCCTACTGAGGAGGTGACCTTATAAACAGATGCTACTTTTAGTTTTAAGTTAACTGCTCTTTTTGTACCATAAAAACCCGAGATGGTTCCACCCCCCCCCCCCCCTTTTTTTTTCCCGAGGGAAAGAGTTGATAAAAAGGGTCAGTAAACAACCCCCGAGGTCCAAAAGTTGTAATGAATACAAAATGTGCATTTACGCTATGTGAACATGCTGCTGAAAGAATTTTGCGAATACGTGCTACAACAAGGTAGTTACAGGGGCTAGAGCATCTGTTTCGGCTGGTTTCAAATTTTTGCGCAGTATCACCACCCTTCTTCACTGCAGGGAAGTGGAAGACTTAATCGACCATCGCGACTCCACCCACTTCAAAAAAGTGACACGACGTGAGCGCTACCTCATTGGCGTACAGTGAACAATGAAGCAGAACATCTTCCACTTGAGCACGTGACATAGCAATGCGGGGCGGAGGCTCGATGCGAGGAGAATTCGTCCTCTAGTCAAAGTAGTAAGACACCTCTCTATCTCGGAGGATTTCGTTCTGGGAATACCGCTTCTCCCAGTAGTGTCAGGATCTATAGAATAGCAGAGGGCAGCACAGGAGAATGAAAACGCAAAATACTCGTGTCAAAACTGCATCTACCCAGGACCAAGGCGCCACTTTGTAGAGCAAAGAACCAATCGATGAGCTCAGTGGTGTGTAGGGTTGCCCATGAGAGAATCCACACCACTGCTCATACAAGGGGGATAGGTCAGATGAAAAGGGGCACAGGAATTCTTTTTTGAAATGTAGGGTCTCCGCAGTCTGTAATATCCTGTAATATTAAAAAAATTTTATCACAGTGGTCTGCTGTATGAATTAGTGAGCTTGTTTGGGAGGTCCAAAAATAAACAGGAGCCCATCTACTGGCCCTTTAATGCATCATTGCATATATGCAAGATAATTAAAACACAAAGCCATGCATGAGAAGTAACATCACATCTTCAACAAAGGGTGGATGGCAGGAATTCAGAATATAACTGCATCGAACAGTCACTTCACAGTCCGATATTTGCGAGATGGACCTAAGAAATGAAAAAGAGGGAAAAAATATGGTAGTATTACTAGCAGTGAACAGTATTACCACTAACATCACAAGGCCTAGAAATACTGGTGTTATCCAAATAATAATTATCATCATTGATTGATTGATATGTGGGGTTTAACGTCTCAAAGCCACCATATGATTATGAGAGACGCCGTAGTGAAGGGCTTCGGAAATTTCGACCACCCGGGGTTCTTTAACATGCACCCAAATCTGAGCACACAAGCCTACATTGTTTCTGCCTCCATCGGAAATGCAGCCGCCGCAGCCGGAAGTCTATCCCGCGACTTGCAGGTCATAATTATTATCGCCTACAGCCTGACTACGCCCACTGCAGGGCAAAGGCCATAGTCTGCCAATCTGTCCAATCTTGTGATTTCTGCTGCCACGTTATACCTGCGAACTTTTTAATCTCATCGGCTACTTAATTTTCTGTCTCCCCATTGTGCGTTTGCCTTCTTTAGGAATCCATTCAGTTCCCCTAATGACCAGCAGTTATCCTGCCTACTGTTGCGAAGCGCGCCTCCGACGACGTTACGAAGGGCGCCACGAATCTCATCGCTGCAACCTCTGTTTACGAAAGACGGCGACGCCAACACGGTCCCGAAGGCGCCACTGCTTTGAATTCCGCCGGGAAGGTCACCAGCCGTTTGGTAGCGTAGCTTTCTCAGCTCGCGACTGCTTCTGCGCAGAGTTGATTGACGAGCAGACGACGGTGAGTTAAACAAGGTTTATGTACAGCATATATACAGAGGCGTTACAAATTCGACACTGGGGCCGACAGCTTAGAGACCCGAAGAGCCGAGCTCTCCTCTCTAACACATAGGCCTGCTCTGACACACATGTCTACTGCTCGCGACGCGCCGCAGGGCTTCTTTTATATGCACCGGGTGGATTCTTTGAATAACCAAATGTCCAACCAGAAGCGCCGCTTGTCGTGAGGTCAGACTCCTTCAATGGGGTCGCCGCTGGGCTGCGTCTTCTCATCGAATCTGGAGCCGCTGCGCTGCACGTGGATGCACCCAAGGACGAGTGACGTCGCCATGCATTGCGTCAGACTCGCCAGACAGGAAGGCGCCGGCTCGCTGCCTGACGTGACTCACTGCACGTGCGCGGCAGAAAGCCACCACCGCGTGATGACGCCGTTGAGTTGTTCGCGTCAGGCGGGCTCGCGTGCTGGCCTTGACACAGATTGACTTTTTTTCAGAGGCATGGACGTTTGCTGTGGACTCGCAGGCATAACACTACGTGCCTGGCCCATGTCTATATCTTCTCCTGGATTACAACTACGATATCCTTAACCCCAGTTTGTTCCCTGATTCAATACGCTCTCTTCTCGTAAGGTTACACCTATCAGTTTCCTTCTCATCGCTCACTGTGTCGTTTTCAATTTCAATTTAAGCTGAACCCTCTTTATAAGCCCTCCGGGTTTCTGCTTCGTAGGTAGGTACCCGCAAGATATAGCTGTTATATACCTTCCTCTTGCGGGTTAGTGGCAGATTACCATTCATGATTTGAGAATGCTTGCCGAATGTGGTCCACCCCATCTTTATTCTTCTAGTTATTTCACTCTCATGGTTCGGCTCCGCAGTTAATACATGGCCTACCTAAACATATTCCTTTACAATTTTCATGCTACTTTTGGTTCCCTTTAATGGGAGATGTATTTTTTTTCAATTTGCGCAACAGCATTTACGGACACCGGCGGCGGCAGCAGTAATAGCGGCGGAGCGGACAACTACGGTACAGCTTTCGCTGCGAAAAATCTTGCACCCATGTTGTGTTGCGCTATCCAGATAACGCGCCGCTCCTACACTTCAACGAAAAATGACGGCACACCCATAAACACGTCTAGCTAGCTCACTGTTGTGTCCAAACAGATAGCTGCAACGCAGACAAGATTGCCAGCTGATGCATCAGCGCGCGAAACAAATTACTTCGATGATAAACTTAACGACGAAAAGCAGCGGTGTCACCCTACAGCTTCGCTCTGCGTGGTAAATGTGCAGTAAAACTTTTGATAAATCTCAGAAGTTTGCAGCCGCGAAACAATAAAAACAATCACTTACGAAAGGCAGAGTAGGGGTACTACACTTCGCGTTGCACGAATGCTTCCAGAACGCGCAGCAAATCTTGGTCCACAGTACAAACCAGCAGGTAAGAATGTGCGTTGAAACTTGCCGAAGCGGACCGCCGCTAAAATATGATACAGAACACGTGAGTAAACATCACGTTGTCAACCTGACACCTCGAGACCTTGAAGAGCGCGCTACAGCCACGGCCGCCAACTACAGCCCACAGTGAAACCATGGATGGATGGATGGATTGGTATGGCCCGTGGGTGTGGCTGTACCCTTTAGATCGGGTAAGGTCCCTAGATGAAAAAAAAGGTAGCCTCACTCATTGTTCTCGAGCCGTCCTCCTCATTCTCTCAATTACTCCTCTTTTTCTCTGCCATCCGGGTCTGTAATTGGTGCATTCCTCGCACGTGATCTTGCAAATGGCTGGTGGTGTTATTTCTCGTTATGCAAAAGGTTCGAAACGAGTACGCATGTGCATACAACTCCAGCTGGATTCTTGCCGTGACCAAAGACGAAATCGTAGCCAGGACATAAACAGAACAGGAGGAGCGTTTCATACCCTGTCACACGGCCACCACCAAACTCCGTTGAACACCGTCAACGTAAATCTCCCCTAGGGGGTCCGACGGAGGAGGAGTTGTGGCAGTGTCACACGGCAATGACAAGGTTGTAACAGTTGCCGCGAGGGGGCTCAGCTGGGGCTGTACGATTTTCGGAAAAGTATTCTAATTTGATCCCTATTGATTTTTTTGAGAATCCTCGTTATGCGGTTTTTACAAAAAAGCACTATAAAGAAGGTATGCGACTAACGAACCATTAAAAATAATATAAATAAAAACACATTTGCTAATTATAGCAATGCTGCTAGTGACGCTGGCCACATTGTGCTTTCAGTTTTGTTGCACGGAGGAAGGAAAAAGGTAAGGAGAGGGCATGCCCAGCCGGCGCAGGACGTAAAAAGTGTGGCGGAAATGACATCATGGCAGCCATATTCAGTAGGCACAATGGCGGCGTTGTTATGGTTACGTGTTGCGCAGTGAAGCTGGTCTAGCAGTGAGCGGCTGCGGCTGGCGGCGGAATGTGTGCCTCCCCAGGTCTCGTGCTGAGCCGTGGCGGACAATATCTGTGCTCTGCGCCACGTTATTTGTTACGCAGTGTTCTCCTGGCTGTTACATTACTCTTAGCAACGTTTACAAATCTCTTTGTCCATCACGGGGTTTTAACAGTGCGTAGAACAAGTGCATATCCATGTGTCGTGCGGCGGATGACGCGGATGAAGCAGTCAGTGTTCAGCGAAATGGCGTTGGGCACCATGACGAAGCTGAATGACGAGGAACGCCTTGCAGGTCAGTGACGGTTGAGCAGTGCTCCTGCTTGTGACAACGGACGACGCTGTTGAGCCCAGCAAGACGCCGTGAGGACCATGTGCACATACGTAGTTTCGTGTTGTGTGTGTACAGTAACAACTTGCATGTGCGTATTAAAACACCTTTTCTGTTCCGCTTGGTACACTCTCCACCAGCATTGCATGTAATCTCAACGTAACAGCAACCACGTTCAACTGTCACTAGCACCGTGCTCAAAGTCACCACGGTCGCAGAATGCTGACGCAGGTGAGTTTCACGTGGAACACGGACACAGTGGCAGGACGCTGCGTCAGTCGCGTGGCGGAATTCAACCGTAGAAGGCGCACGACCGATCGTGTTGTCTGTACAGTTGCTGAATTAATGACGTGAAAGCACTTGCCGTTGTCAGTGCATCTAGCGCGCATTCTCTCGTAGTTGCTTCCTTGTCAGCGAGCTGTTACTCTTTGTTATTACTCGGACGAAGCGATTTCGCTGAAGGTGTCCCGCTGGCTCTGAGTGATGAGCCCAGTTCCATTAGTTTCGGATCGTCACGACACACGCGCTGCGCAGCCCACGTGCTTTCCGAGCCGGAGAGGGAGTCACGCCTTCTGCTTCGCATTCATATGTAAACAAGAGAGGAGAATTTGCCTACTCAATATGGCCGACTTCCGGCTTCATCGCGGCTTCACAACGAGTGACGTCAGGGCCTCTCCTTACCTTTTCCTTCCTCCGTGTTTTGTTGCTTCCTCCGTGTTTTGTTGCCTGTGCCCGGTACGAAAGTTCTTATGCTTCCTTGCCTCGTGAGCGCACATTTTCTGTTCTTCAGCCGTGAGTGACACAGCGGACGACGTGAGGAAGTGGTGCGATATTGCGCTGGTAATGGCGTTGATCGGCTGGCGCCGGCCGGCCCGACTCGCGAGGCACGGTGTGTAGCAACGTTTCTAGAACTAGGTCTAGAAACGGTGTGTAAGGGCATCGGTGTTGAGAGTAAGTGAACTCTGGCGGGCGTAAATATTGTAAACAAACACGCGTTGTGAATGAGTACTACAACGAAAGAACGTTTAATATTGCTAAAATGTATTATTCTCTCACTGTGGCCACTTAGTGCTCGAAATTTTTCTCTGAACTCTAAACTGCTGAGGACGAGAGTACCTCGTTCCGCTGCGAAGGGAGATCGTTGAACGTCCTTTGCGAAATGCTCCGTTCACCTTCGTTTGCGTAAGGGTGGCCGTGTGACACCAACCGCATCTTCGTTGTCGTAAAGACGAGGGAGTTAAACGGTCTTCACGGGTGCCCGTGTGACAGGGGTATTAGTGTGCTCCAAGTTGACCGAGATTGTTTCGTAGTGCTCGTTATATGCAATATCCGCGTTTTTCAACAATGCTGCGTTGCCGTAAAACAACGAAAAACGCTTTCGCTCTCTTCAGCTTACATTGTGCTATCCGAAATGAAGCATGCCGTGAAGTATAGCTATGAAACATTTCACGCGAACGCTTTCGTGCAACTGCGTCAACGTACGTCGACGCGGATCTGCGAAATGAGTTTATTTGTCGGTTTTTATTGAAACGCAAGGCGCGCGTCTAATACGCGTCTAGTGCACGCGAGTTTGTACAAATACTTGTGTGTATGCTCGTATACAGAGCAGCTGGAGGGTGTAATCAACGCACCTTCAGAAACATTTCACGCTTGACCAGTGCACGAATGAGCCGAAACGCGCTGCTTCGAGACACCTCACCAGTAGAAGTCTCACTTTTCAGAAAGTTCCGAGCACCGCATCAGAATCACCTGGCATCAAGATTGTCCATGGGCACATTAAAGAAAAACCTTCATCGCAGGGCTCCTAGTCAAGTGTTCGTACCAGTCTGGCCGTAGTTTTTTCTTGCGTGTGCACAAGCCGGCTGTAATCGCTCGTCGCAGCGTCACTGACAGGATCGAGCAAGAAGCGCGTTCACTGTGTCACAGCACGAACAAAACGCATTCGGAGAACTGGACGAACTACGATGAACGATGCGAGACGCCATGGCTAGGGGTGTGAAATATAGAACTGCACAACGTTGCAGTTCTATATTTCACACCTTAAGGTCTAGACCTTAAGGTGTGAAATCTTAAGGTCTAGAGACCTTAAGATCTTAAGGTCTCTAGATGAAACAAGTTTCCAAGGTAGCGACACCTTTCCCTTTGCTCCTCACCAATGTTCTTGTAGCGCCTCCTAGAAGGATCAAATGTTTCATAAAAAAACGAAAGTTTGACTTCAGCTGCTACGATGAATAGGTGTAAATGAAACAATTTGGAACGAAATGAGTCGTACAATAAAGGGGTAACTTTATGAACATAAATGGCACAACACAAGAGCAGGCGGGATGTGCGTTACTCACCTGGCAACGTTGTGCAGTTCTATATTTCACACCCCTAGCCATGGCGTCTCGCATCGTTCATCGTAGTTCGTCCAGTTCTACGAATGCGTTTTGTTCGTGCTGTGACACAGTGAACGCGCTTCTTGCTCGATCCTGTCAGTGACGCTGCGACGAGCGATTACAGCCGGCTTGTGCACACGCAAGAAAAAACTACGGCCAGACTGGTACGAACACTTGACTAGGAGCCCTGCGATGAAGGTTTTTCTTTAATGTGCCCATGGACAATCATGATGCCAGGTGATTCTGATGCGGTGCTCGGAACTTTCTGAAAAGTGAGACTTCTACTGGTGAGGTGTCTCGAAGCAGCGCGTTTCGGCTCATTCGTGCACTGGTCAAGCGTGAAATGTTTCTGAAGGTGCGTTGATTACACCCTCCAGCTGCTCTGTATACGAGCATACACCCAAGTATTTGTACAAACTCGCGTGCACTAGACGCGTGCCTTGCGTTTCAATAAAAACCGACAAATAAACTCATTTCGCAGATCCGCGTCGACGTACATTGACGGAGTTGCACGAAAGCGTTCGCGTGAAATGTTTCATAGCTATACTTCACGGCATGCTTCATTTCGGATAGCACAATGTAAGTTGAAGAGAGCGAAAGCGTTTTCCGTTGTTTTACGGCAACGCAGCATTGTTGAAAAACGCGGATATTGCATATAACGAGCACTACGAAACAATCTCGGTCGACTTGGAGCACACATACCCCTGTCACACGGCCTCCTCCTGTTCTGTTCATGTCCTGGCTACGATTTCGTCTTTGGTCACGGCAAGAATCCAGCTGGAGTTGTATGCGCATGCGTACTCGTTTCGAACCTTTTGCATAACGATAAATAACACCACCAGCCATTTGCAAGATCACTTGCGAGGAATGCACCAATTGCATACCCGGATGGCAGAGAAAAAGAGGAGTAATTGAGAGAGTGAGGAGGACGGCTCGAGATCAATGAGTGAGGCTACCTTTGGTTTCATCTAGGGACCTTACCCGATCTAAAGGGTACAGCCACACCCACGGGCCACACCAATCCATCCATCCATCCATGGTTTCACTGTGGGCTGTAGTTGGCGGCCTTGGCTGTAGCGCGCTCTTCAAGGTCTTGAGGTGTCAGGTTGACAACGTGATGTTTACTCACGTGTTCTGTATCATATTTTAGCGGCGGTCCGCTTCAGCAGGTTTCAACGCACATCCTTACCTGCTGGTTTGTACTGTGGACGAAGATTTGCTGCGCGTTCTGGAAGCATTGGTGCAACGCGAAGTGTAGTACCCGTACTCTGCCTTTCGTAAGTGATTGTTTTTATTGTTTCGCGGCTGCAAACTTCTCAGGTTTATCGAAAGCTTTACTGCACATTTACCACGCACAGTAAAGCTGTAGGGTGACACCGCTGCGTTTCGTCGTTAAGTTTATCATCGAAGTAATTTGTTTCGCGCGCTGATGCATCAGCTGGCAATCTTGTCTGCGTTGCAGCTATCTGTTTGGACACGACAGTGAGCTAGCTAGACGTGTTTATGGGTGCGCCGTCATTTTTCGTTGAAGTGTAGGAGCGGCACGTTATCTGGATAGTGCAACACAACATGGGTGCAAGATTTTTCGCAGCGTCCGCTCCGCCGCTACCACTGCTGCCGCCGCCGGTGTCCGTAAATGCTGTTGCGCAAATTGAAGAAAAAAAATACATCTCCTATTAAAGGGAACCAAAAGTAGCATGAAAATTGTAAAGGAATATGTCTAGGTAGGACATGTATTAACTGCGGAGCCGAACCATGAGAGTGAAATAACTAGAAGAATAAAGATGGGGTGGACCACATTCGGCAAGCATTCTCAAATCATGAATGGTAATCTGCCACTAACCCACAAGAGGAAGGTATATAACAGCTATATCTTGCCGGTACCTACCTACGAAGCAGAAACCCGGAGGGCTTATAACGAGGGTTCAGCTTAAATTGAAATTGAAAACGACGCAGTGAGCGATGAGAAGGAAACTGATAGGTGTAACCTTACGAGAAGAGAGCGTATTAAGTCAGGGAACAAACTGGGGTTAAGGATATCGTAGTTGTAATCCAGGAGAAGATATAGACATGGGCCAGGCACGTAGTGTTATGCCTGCGAGTCCACAGCAAACGTCCATGCCTCTGAAAAAAAGTCAATCTGTGTCAAGGCCAGCACGCGAGCCCGCCTGACGCGAACAACTCAACGGCGTCATCACGTGGTGGTGGCTTTCTGCCGCGCACTTGCAGTGAGTCACGTCAGGCAGCGAGCCGGCGCCTTCCTGTTTGGCGAGTCTGACGCAATGCGTGGCGACGTCACTCATCCTAGGGTGCATCCACGTGCAGCGCAGCGGCTCCAGATTCGATGAGAAGACGCGGCCCAGCGGCGACCCCATTGGAGGAGTCTGACCTCACGACAAGCGGCGCTTCTGGTTGGACATTTGGTTACTCAAAGAATCCACCCGGTGCATATAAAAGAAGCCCTGCGGCGCGTCGCGAGCAGTAGACGTGTGTCAGAGCAGGCCTATGTGTTAGAGAGGAGAGCTCGGCTCTTCGGGTCTCTAAGCTGTCGGCCCCAGTGTCGAATTTGTAACGCCTCTGTATATATGCTGTACATAAACCTTGTTTAACTCACCGTCGTCTGCTCGTCTATCAGCTCTGCGCAGAAGCAGTCGCGAGCTAAGAAAGCTACGCTACCAAACGGCTGGTGACCTGCGCAGAAGCAGTCGCGAGCTAAGAAAGCTACGCTACCAAACGGCTGGTGACCTTCCCGGCGGAATTCAAAACAGTGGCGCCTTCGGGACCGTGTTGGCGTCGCCGTCTTTCGTAAACAGAGGTTGCAGCGATGAGATTTGTGGCGCCCTTCGTAACGTCGTCGGAGGCGCGCTTCGCAACAGTAGGCAGGATAACTGCTGGTCTTTAGGTGAACTGAATGGATTCCTAAAGAAGGCAAACGCACAATGGGGAGACAGAAAATTAAGTAGCCGATGAGATTAAAAAGTTCGCAGGTATAACGTGGCAGCAGAAATCACAAGATTGGACAGATTGGCAGACTATGGCCTTTGCCCTGCAGTGGGCGTAGTCAGGCTGTAGGCGATAATAATTATGACCTGCTAGTCGCGGGATAGACTTCCGGCTGCGGCGGCTGCATTTCCGATGGAGGCGGAAACAATGTAGGCTTGTGTGCTCAGATTTGGGTGCATGTTAAAGAACCCCGGGTGGTCGAAATTTCCTAAGCCCTTCACTACGGCGTCTCTCATAATCATATGGTGGTTTTGAGACGTTAAACCCCACATATCAATCAATCAATGATGATAATTATTATTTGGATAACACCAGTATTTCTAGGCCTTGTGATGTTAGTGGTAATACTGTTCACTGCTAGTAATACTACCATATTTTTTCCCCTCTTTTTAATTTCTTAGGTCCATCTCGCAAATATCGGACTGTGAAGTGACTGTTCGATGCAGTTATATTCTGAATTCCTGCCATCCACCCTTTGTTGAAGATGTGATGTTACTTCTCATGCATGGCTTTGTGTTTTAATTATCTTGCATATATGCAATGATGCATTAAAGGGCCAGTAGATGGGCTCCGGTTTATTTTTGGACCTCCCAAACAAGCTCACTAATTCATACAGCAGACCACTGTGATAAAATTTTTTTAATATTACAGGATATTACAGACTGCGGAGACCCTACATTTCAAAAAAGAATTCCTGTGCCCTTTTTCATCTGACCTATCCCCCTTGTATGAGCAGTGGTGTGAATTCTCTCATGGGCAACCCTACACACCACTGAGCTCATCGATTGGTTCTTTGCTCTACAAAGTGGCGCCTTGGTCCTGGGTAGATGCAGTTTTGACACGAGTATTTTGCGTTTTCATTCTCCTGTGCTGCCCTCTGCTATTCTATAGATCCTGACACTACTGGGAGAAGCGGTATTCCCAGAACGAAATCCTCCGAGATAGAGAGGTGTCTTACTACTTTGACTAGAGGACGAATTCTCCTCGCATCGAGCCTCCGCCCCGCATTGCTATGTCACGTGCTCAAGTGGAAGATGTTCTGCTTCATTGTTCGCTGTACGCCAATGAGGTAGCGCTCACGTCGTGTCACTTTTTTGAAGTGGGTGGAGTCGCGATGGTCGATTAAGTCTTCCACTTCCCTGCAGTGAAGAAGGGTGGTGATACTGCGCAAAAATTTGAAACCAGCCGAAACAGATGCTCTAGCCCCTGTAACTTCCTTGTTGTAGCACGTATTCGAAAAATTCTTTCAGCAGCATGTTCACATAGCGTAAATGCCCATTTTGTATTCATTACAACTTTTGGACCTCGGGGGTTGTTTACTGACCCTTTTTATCAACTCTTTCCCTCGGGGAAAAAAAAGGGGGGGGGGGTGGAACCATCTCGGGTTTTTATGGTACAAAAAGAGCAGTGAACTTAAAACTAAAAGTAGCATCTGTTTATAAGGTCACCTCCTCAGTAGGGCATTATTGAATATTGTATTTATTTTGTACGAAGTAGCAGTGTTCTGTCAATAGTGCTGCAAGTGGTGCAAGGAAAACGTATCCTTTCCGAAGCAAAAATGGGGCTGTTGATTGTACAGCTGCAAGTCGTCTCTTTTGTTAATTTTTAATATGCACCAAAGCATTTATGAAGGCTTCTGGCAAATAACTTGTGCATAAAAAAAGCAGGATTTGTTGCTACGAGGTGAGCTAGAGTAATTAAATTTGTCAGCAGTACTACAGAAGCATTGAACTATTGAGCCTCGCTAAGTATGTTTTCACTTCTAAGTGTTGTTGTGATTTCAGAAAGAAGTTTGTGTATGATATGCATAGAAGCTTCAGTTCAGCAATATTAATGCAGTAGATGCTTCTAGTACTGTAACCAACCTTAAAAGCAGAAACATCACAAATCTCATAACATACCTAGCTCAATTCAAATTTAATTCAATAATAAAATCATTTTTGTGTCGATATCTGCAGGCATGATGACGTTGCTTGTGATTTTTTACACTGTATGTAGTATTTTTTCCATCTTTTCCTTACTAGGTGCATGATGGGAAATATCGATAGACTCTGCCACTGCTGTTTGGTGGAGAATGTTTTTCTGAACACCTGCTCTCTACTGTTTTTTCTTGAATTGGTTGTGTTCTGGTATTTTGTAATTATCTTGCATATTTTCAATCGATTCTCTCAGTGATGTGCTTGGCGCACCGTACGATCTCTTTCAGTGATGCTCACATATTGGTTTTTTGTAGGTCTTTGCGTATTCATTTCTTAGAGCCTCTATCGTTGCTGATTTGTCTTGGCATTCCAAGAGTGTGTGATCTCTTGTACTTACAAAGTTGAATATTGCAAGCATTACTGTTAGTATAACTTCTTGAAAGGTAAGTAATTGTCAAAAAGTATTATTTGATTCTGCTTAGCATGTCTTCAATTGTCTTCTTATTCTGTTTTTCACTTTGTCATACATGGTGTTACTTAATTTATGCATCCTCTTAACCTGTTAATGTCAGTGCTGAACTAATAACTGGCTTTCTTTATTCCTAATGGTGAGAGCATATCAAGCACATGTCTCTATATGTCTCTATAGAGCTAATATAGAAGGCTGACCAGATGTACTTCGTTGCTGGTTGCCATCAAGTCTTCTTGATTGAAGTAGTGTGCATCAACATTAGTCTAATTTGTTCTACGTTTCATAGTTACAGTTACAGTGGCTCCAATGTCATACGTGTGAGTCGCAAAAACACTTGTGTGCTTCAACATGCTAAGATATTTCAGGCTCTTTGAAATTAACCTAGATTTTCTTGCTACGGAATCACTCATTATAGTTAAATGCCTTGCCCTTTTAAACTCCCAAGCTTGTGTTCGTTTTTGAGTAACCTGCCATCTTCTCTTTACGCAGCTATGGGAGCGTCTTATCCATCCAGCAGCTACAGATTCTGAGAAGTCTCATAGGGGACTCGTCCACCAGTGTAACTTCAGTGACAATGAGACTGATTAGTCATGGCACCTCTCATCAGGGTTCACATAGTGAGCAGCATGCGCATTGCGCTGTTGTCTGCCAGCTGCCCGGAAAAAATTGTTTTTTATGCTACCGGTTTTCAACTAGGTTTTTTTTATGCTACCGATTGTTGGAGTTTGTTAGACCCATCAACACAATTGATAAATCCAATAGAAACTCAAATATTGTTTCCATTGGTTGAACCGGGTTCACCTGCTAGTCTAATTGCTCAATGCATTTTGATATTGATTGTGTTACCAATTGGTTATGTTGGTCAGATCCATTCAAACCTAACAGTATGACCCAGCAGCTACAGATTCTGAGAAGTCTCATAGGGGACCCGTCCACCAGTGTAACTTCAGTGACAATGAGACTGATTAGTCATGGCACCTCTCATTAGGGTTCACATAGCGAGCAGCCATTTGTGCCCACAGAGCTTCAATGATGCGCATTGAATGATCACATTAGCACCCATATGGGTGAGCGGCTGTGTAAATACCACTTGTGACCCTGAAGCTTCTTGGTAAAATCCGCGTTGGCTGTATGCCTGCTAATTCACACGTCTGAGCATCGGTATGAAGGTTCTTGACTCCTCCAAGCTTTCTGGCAAATGTTCAAACTGAAAATGCATGTGCATCCAAAAGAGCCAGCACCTGTGTCAATGCCCTTCTTGCCCCCAGACAGTTAACAAGAATGGCCATCTCAAAAGACGCAAGCATCACCTTGAACACTAGCAACCCCTTCATTAAAGGCTCTGCTGTCGTTGTTTTTTGAGTTTGTTTATTTACTTTTGTAAAGGCACCTTTAAAGAGTTGTTCCAGAATACCGTGAAAAGTGCTGAGATACATGGCATAACATTAAGGTTGTGGTCCTAGCAGTGATGGCCTGGCCTCATTCATTTTTTTTTACCATCTTTGTGCATGGAGCAATGTGTAATTGAAACATTTCATATCATTTTTCTCTTTGCACTGCTGTTGGTAACGGTGTATATTATCATTATAAGTTGTATTGTGTATTTCTACTGTTCAATGACCACATTTTTCTTCAGTGTGAACTCTATGTCCTTTCCGAGCCACGCATTTGAATACTGTAAACGTAAAACCATATCTCCATTACACTATGGCCTAGCGGAGGTCACCAGTCAGATGTGTAGGTATATAATAATCGGTCGGAATTGCAAGATTTCATGTGTTTCTTTCATGTTATGTGATGTGTAAAGGAAATTAAAGGGCTCATTTTCTTTGTTAGACACCATTTAGTGAGAACTAACAGACAATAATGCGAAGGGAAGTATAGGGCCTGTTAGTGGTAATTTTAATGTAAATGTGAAGAAAGAAAGGGGACAAAAAGATGATTTGTCGCTGACAGGGACCGAACCTGTCACCTTCAAATGACACGGCCAACACTCTACCTCCCTGCACGTGTGAATGGGCAAAAAAAAAAAGAATGGAGTGCTCCACACTCGTCCTAATGGCTACTGCCGGCACTGAATGACACTCCCATCTTTCAAATGCACATATATATTATATAAAGTAGACACAGGAATGACCACTGCTATAGTACAGTTGGTGGAGCATTGGGCGCATCATTAAAAGCTTGCAGGTTAAATCCCTGCCATCTGCAAATTATCTTTTCGTCCACTTTTATTCTGTACATTTACATCACAATTACTGTTAATAACATCCGGTATACTTTCCTTCACCTCATCTTATTAAAGGGGTACTGACACAAAATTTTGCTGCCGAGATAGCCTGCAGTATCGATTCCCGTGAACATGCGTATATCATCGACAAAATATCAATAGCAAATATAGCTTGAAAGGTATTTTACAGCAATTTTGAAATTTGAATTTTGAAGGTATTGACATTGTCTAAAGGACCCTTTGCGGATCGCCTTACTTCCCTCACGTCATCATGCTGCAGTCAATAAAGTAGGTTATGATAATGTCATAGCTGCCATTTTTCTTTTGCCACGCTTGTTTCCGCTGTCAATACACATGTGGTTGCTATTATGAATTTTCTTTGGTAATAAAATGCAGATGTAGAAGTTATGTGGACCAGCTAGCTTTTTCATACACATTTAACTGCAGTTTAGTCACTGTCCTTGTAACAAGGTGCCAGGCAGTGTCTTAATGTAATTGGGTATGTCATTAATTCAGCAAGATAAGCCCAGAGACACAAACAGGTAGCATTTGAGTCTGCAGTGTTCACCATTTTTCCTACAGTGGGTTGTTTTGGGATAAAACTACTTTTTGTTTCAAGCTAACCTCTTGTAAATACAGCATCCTTCAAATGTTGTTTTTTTTTTTCCATATTGGGCCATCTATATCAAAGCATAATGGCTGGTTGTTCTTCATGCGTTTCGACAGTGGCATATCAACTCCGCGTCTAGGGGGCAAGTCTCTCTAACTCCGTCAGTCGTGTACGCGGGCATGCACGCACACAAACACACACTACATATATTTTCCTGAAGGGGAGAGAGTTTTTAGCATTACTAAGGAGCAGGCAAAGGTCATCTCTGGCGTACAAAGCTGTGGGCTTTTGCCCCGTTCTAGTCAATCAAGTTGCAGAGCAAGCTTCAAAGCTGGGCTTGCCAACTCTCAAACCAACCGCCCTTTTTGTCGCCTTGTTGCTAGTTGCAACAACAGTTATAACAGCTTTCGCTGTAAAACATAGACAAGCAAATATGGCTACACGGGGAGCGACGGCATGAGCATGTCGTAAGTTTATAGAGGAGGTGATGCACCAAACTATGGTACCTAGTGTGTTTGTGGGAGCTGCAATGGGAATGGGAATGCAATGGGACTGACGCTTCAGCAAGCATGGGAATAATGGGTAGTGTACACAAATTTTGTAATCTTAATACTTTTGGTTCTGTTTGGCTTAGTTTGACTTAGTGTTTGTAAATGAAAATCAGGAAATGTCGAGCAGTTGCACTTCCAATAACCTTTTAGGCTCACTAATTCAAATTGGGCCGCAAAGTTCATGACGATTTGTTCTTTGATTTGAAACAAAACTAAAACACAGCAGTTAATAAAATCACAAGTAGTTCAAAGCCCACAAGCGCGAAGACTACGCAGGTCTGTGTGCTACCCATCATTACCATAGTGGCTGAATGATTGCAGCTCCCAGAGTTTGCTCTAGTTAATTTTAGGAAACTCTATGACCAGTGCAAGCAGTTTTTTGGCTAATAAAATGCATTGACGGTAGCCTACTCGTAATTTATGTATGTTGTCCATTGCTGAATGGATGCACGGAGCTGGCTCAACATTGCTTGTGTAACACAATCTGCCAATGAAATAGACATTTGTGCTTGGCGACTGTCCGTGCTTTTGCACTATGTCAGGTTTCTCGTATTTTTTTTTAATTTGTGGACATTGACGTTGTGTACTGCCTATTACGCACTGCTATAATGTGGCTTAATTCATTATTTGCATCATATATACCGGTCTTCGATACTGAATAAGAAATAAATATCATATTCTTCGGCAATGAGCTAAAATAATTGCGAACACACATTGACATTTTTTTCTTATTCAGTTCTTCAAGAAATGAACATGGAGGACAGTTGATGAGCTTATTCAGGAAAGCTGTGTGGTCATGAGCACTTTAGTGTGCCTGTTTTTACTCCAATAGCGGTACAAAAAGGTAACAGTTCAGCGCACAGCTTTCTTTGATTGATTATCTGCATGACAGTGCTGCAACAAAGGTTCAATTATTTGATGGGACAGAAGTGTTTTTTTTTTTTTTCAGGGCAAATAATGTCCACTTCTTCGATCAGTCTATAGCAATGCCACAAAAGCACACAAGATATTATGAAAAAAAAAAAGCATGCACGTCACACTCTTTTTTTCACTTAATTTTTCCTCTCTCTTCCCCTGATGGCTCTCCATGGTTTCGCATTCGCCAAATGCACTTGTCATGTCATCGTGGTGGTGTGTGATGGCTGGCCTAGTTGATTTCAGTGCTACCAATGGTTGCTTTCCCAGAGAGTGGTTGAGCTAGAGAACTAGGTTAAATCTCATAAAGTTTCGAATAGTCAGTGGTGCCAGGTAACGTGGATAGACTCGAAAATGAGCTTTAAATGTGTTCAGAACAGTGCCAATTTTGGAACCAGGCATTTATAAGTGCTTATCAGTATTTGGGCACAAGTGCTAGGAGTGGTAAGGAAACTCTATGAAAGCACTCTTTAACCTTTAATTCAGGCTCAAAGAAGGGTGATAAGAATGCAAAGAACAATATAGGATTTTTCCCAAAATCTGCTCTTTAATCATCACTGATCACGATGTCAGCACTGCCATCATGTAAAAAGTAAGTTGATCTCTCACGCTGAGACATCAATTAACTAATTTATGCCACGGTATTAAAATAATTGCTGTTTTTACTTACACATTTATTTATCTATGGTCGCAGTATGCTCCTCCTAGAAGTACATGTGCGACATTCATTCCACACATTTTATGTTACTGTCATAATTTTAATATTTATAACTATTTCACGCACATTTAGCGTGCGGGAGTTTAGGCCTTCTTACAACCACTCTTTGCTTAACAATGGTCACTTATTGATCACATCAATGCATATTTGTGTCACTTTGCCTTGACGCTGTGTAATTAGCCTTTGCACCACAAACTTTATTATTAATTCCGTTTGTCGATTTCCTGTTTTCATTTTTAATTTTGTTTAAATCTATTTATGCCTCACCTTATTTAATGCCTTCATGCCCTAATAAGGTGTAATAAATGCAATTAAATTGAACCTGTTCTCTTTGTGCAGCTTCGGAGTATGTCATCAATCCAGGAACTGTGGATGCTGAAAAGTCGCATCGGCAACACCGTCATCGCTGCAACATTTGTGGCTACACGACCGATAAATCGTCTTGCATTAAACAGCATGCAGTGGTTCATACAGGCGAGCGGCCTCATCAGTGCCACTTGTGCTCGATCAGCTTCAATCATAAGTCCACATTGAATAAACATCTTCGCACCCACACCGGCGAGCGGCCATATAAATGCCACTTGTGCCCTCAAAGCTTCTCTCAAAAATACTGCTTGGATGTTCACCTGAGAA
The DNA here is from genome assembly GCF_043290135.1 of Rhipicephalus microplus. NCBI lineage: Eukaryota > Metazoa > Arthropoda > Arachnida > Ixodida > Ixodidae > Rhipicephalus > Rhipicephalus microplus. The sequence goes on from NC_134705.1 coordinate 172,875,134, forward strand.
TCCACACGGGTGAGCGGCCACATAAATGCCCTACATGCGCGCAAGAATTCTCGCAAAAGCACAAACTAAAGCAGCATATGCGGATCCACACAGGCGAGAGGCCGTACAAATGCCATGTGTGCTGCCGATGCTTCGCTCAACGATCCCAATTGAATGTTCACCTGCGTGTCCACACGGGCGAGCGGCCGCATAAGTGCCCGTCATGCGCCCGGACATACAAGCAGAGTTGCCACCTCAGAAGGCACCTGCGTCAGCATGAATGCCAGTAGTCATTTTATCAAAAGCTCTGCCGCTTGCTGTTTTGTTTTGGTTCCTGTAAAGGTACTTATGACTGTTTATCCTTAAGTACTGTGGCAGTGTGTTGCTACATAGTGTAACGTTAAAGCTGTGGTTTTAGTCATCATATCATGGATTAATTATTTGCCCTCGAACATCGTCATGCATGCAATGTATGCATTTAATGTAATCAAAACATTTTGTTCTTTTTTTTATACTTCTTTGCAGTATATGCGAGCTGAATGAAAACCCGTGTAATTGTGCTTGTGAACAACTACACTTGCTCATTGTCAGCTCAGTATCCTCTCCAAGCTAATCACTATAACGCACTTGAAACCATGGCACCATTATACTACTGCCAAGTAGGCCACCTACCAAATACATAGGTGCATTCTGCGTAATTGCTGATGAGAATTGCAAATTGAAACGTGTGTGCGCTATGTTACTTGGAACTGTAAATAGTTAGTGGCATGAATTCTGTACATTGTCAGGCATTGTATATAGGCTCTTGAAATGTCGAAGTATATCCTGTTGCAAGAAAGTTGTGTCTGCTCAATTAGAACCAAAGCAGATGCCTTGTTGTGTGGGATCTAGATAACATTTTCGAGTTTATGAGCATTGAACAGTTTAAGCTTGAATAGAAGTATGCCTGTTTCATCATCATCTTGGAATCCCTTTCTATCAATTTTGTAATTAGACTAGATGCCTGTAATTCTGTTTTTTTTTTAAATTGGTAACAAAATATGTTCTATAAAACAACACATTGAAGCCACTTCACTACAACTTCACATTCATGTAATATCACTCAGATTTTGATCCTTCAAATGCGAAGTGTTAAAAGTTTACTTGTTTAGTTATGAAATGTTGTCTTTCATGAGGAACTGTTCCTTACTTATCCAACTTGTGCATTACTGGTGGCTTCTGTATAGTTGATTTGTACAGTATTATATTTATTGTATGCTAAGAGTGCTGTTGCCTATGTTTTGTACTGTCGGATTCTTTGCAGCTGTTCTCTTATTGCCTGTGGTTATTATGCTTTAGACCTTTCATTGCTGTTTTGTGCTCAAATACTTTGTTGCACCTATGAAGAATTTGTCACTGGATCATTGCTGTGTTGGCCATCACAGTGTTTTGGCTTTGTGTTGTCAGTAATCTGCATTCTTGGCACTTCAATGCTTGTGCTAAAACTATATATGGCATGTCACGATTAACGCTGCAATACAAGTTGAGTGATGGATGCGATACGCTCATTTGTCGTTTCAACTAAACGAATCCGCACTTACAAAATTTCATGATTTCATCAGTGGCAAAGATTGTTTTGGAATTGCTGTGATCCATCTAGTTTTTTTATACACCACCTGTACTCTTGTCATTTACCTCGTACCAAAACGTAAGCCCCACTATTTCAAAGCAATAAAACATGTGAAGAATTTAGAATTCAGGCCAAATATATGTTTTAATCTGTGCAGCATCGTTTGTAGTTAGTACTTTGGGTTATACCATAATACAATGTACACAATAACTTATTGTCTATGAAATATGGAAGACACTATTTCTGTCAAGCTAATGTTTTAAAATCTAGCCTCCTTGAAAGGTGCTTTTTTTTAATAGCAGAGCTGCTGCAGTCGAGACTTGCCATGGCTCGATTTGCCAAAGACGTGAAACAGCACTTTTTCTGGCTGTAAATGAAGCTGTAAACGTTTTCGCGCTTGTGTAATGAAAGTAGGCATCAATCAATGTCTATCTTTTGTGGCAAACTAAACTTAAATGAATCAGTCTCTTCAGAATTCGGCATACACAGTTGTGTAAAAAAGCGAAATTAGTATTGTTCGTTGTCGGTTTTTTAGCTTCTGTCTGGCCACCTAGTAGCCATTGCTATAAAGTTGCCGTCAAAACTCGCGGTAATTTTGTCGTCAACAAAAGCGTGTGTATGTTGCCTTATTCTGTGCGGGTGCTCTTTTTTAGCGTTATACAGTGTTTTGTGTGCTTCGCTAACTTTGTTTTGATGTTCATTGTGCCTGTGTGCATTTAACACTTGTCTTAATAAGGGGAGTGCTACCATTTGGGAATGAAACCAACAATAATAAAAGATTTCTGACAGGTGTGCGCCTCTCGCTTCCTTGGTTAGTTGGGCATCTGCAACAGCTGTGCGGAAACGCGCTGTCAGGCATTCCTAATGGAGCCTGCGTCAGCAGAGCTGTTGTGGACGTTCAAATGAACCTGTTCAACAACGAAAAGAACAAGCCTGACTAATCGGTCCAACACAGAAGTGAAACGTGTCTTGAGGAAGGTAGTCGAGCGTTTAGTGCAGTTTCGCCACAAGATCTAAGGATCTAATTGTAATGTCTAAGGATCTAATTGTAACTAATTGTAATGTCGTGCAAAGAATGGAGAGCTGCCCGAAACTTGTAGCACGTTCCTCAAGCAGAAAGGACGCATGAAAAGAACGTACACAGGATGAGCGTGAACTGACAACTTTCACAGCCCAACTGAAGCACTCTGCTCAAACCCTAAGAAGGACGCACAAAACAATTGTACAATTACACACCAGACGAGCGCTAACAAATTTCACAATTGTTACTTGAAGTGAGCTGCGTGCTCCTTTGGCAAGCGCGGCCGCTGCAGCGAGCGTTTAAACTCCCCGTCGTGCTCTAACTTCAACGCACACTTGCAATGAAAGCCCAAAATGTAATCCAAACTGCCACGATCACGAGATAAGTGTGGGCGCTGTGTGGGCGTTCTGTGGTGTGGAAGCCCTAGCTGTTGCGCAACGCATGGCACGACGACTTAAAAAGCGCGCCCTGCAGAAATTTCGCGCCAGTGGTAACCAGGACACGCTGAAATCGAGTAACCTTTAGCAAACTGAGGAACGTATGCTTTGAGGCCTAGTCGGTTCGCGCCACACTCGGAAAAGCGAGAGCTCGTAGTTCCGACTCCCGGTGACGAAGCGATGCCTCATCGTTTTCTTCTTTGCGACCTCTTAGTATATCTTTTACGTCATTATATCTGTGATCATGGGCGTCGGCGGGGAGGTGCAAAAGGGGCACTTGCCCCCCTAGAACTTCACCAGCACTTGCCCTCCTTCAAGCTATACCAGTGCTTTCCCCCTCTCCCAGCCACAATGCAACACTGGTCTGCACCCCACCCCCCCAAAAAAAAAAATCCTGCTGACGACCACGTCTGTGATTGAAGCACATAACTGGAGCCATGGTGAATACCGGCATAAAACACTTGTGTGTTAAAGAACCTCGCCTGCACTAAAAATATTTCACTCATGTCATTGGCATGCAGTGGCAAAAAGGGGTGACCACATTCTGGGTCCCTTGCACCCGGCGGCAGCATTTTTATCAGCTGTAGCACTGCTCGCTTGGAAAAGCGGCACCACGACAGAATCAAATTCTGCCGATCCTTGTGAATTGTGCTTGATGATTCGCTTCATCCTGTGTAGAATCTTTCACACGGCCAGCAATATCGGCCATTCAAATTGACGATGTAGTAGGTAAAGGTTTGACTTTATCCTCCGGCAGTCAAGTGCTAATATAAATTTACCTAACTACAAGATTGGTCACTGATATTACACCATGAGCTATCGGTAAGTTTCACATGGTAATGCGGGTCATGGTAGGAAAGTTTCCGCTGCGGTGTCAAACGCCAAGACATAAGTTTATTTCCTCTCCATGTAAAGAACAATGATTCAGTAATCTGAATGTTCTCTTTGTGTAGCTTTGGGGTCTGATGTCTACAGCGACTACAGATGCTGAGAACTCGCATCGAGCGCGCCGCCACCAGTGTAACTTGTGTGACTATGCGACTGACATGCCACTTGAAACGACACATTAGGCTTCATACAGGCGAGTGTCCATTTCAGTGCTACTTCTGTCCACACAGCTGCAAAGCGAAAGCCGCACTGGACGAGCACCTGCACACGCGCACAGGCGAGCGACCATGTAAATGCCAATTGTGTCCCCAAAGGTTCTGCTGAAAATCGGGATTGAATGATCATGTGCGTGTCCACATGGGTGAGCGGCCACATAAATGCCCCGCTTGCCCACAACAATTCTCACAAGCATTCAAAATAAAGAAGCACACGTGCATCCACATGGGCGAGAGGCCGTATAAGTGCCGTATGAGTGATTGAAACACTTGACGCTCTCAAAAGCAATAACTATTCCGAAGGTATAAATTAGTTGTGACAAGGTAACCTATTCGAATCCCTTGCAAACAGAAGGCTGCATTTTATGTCGTAGGAGTGCCTTGTTTCGGCTTGATAGTAATTCATATATTAGTGTGTTCTGTTTATAATCTCTTTGTTCCCTCTTTCTCATCCGTTGAACATTTCACCGCGTATTGAAGAACTGAGGTCACCTTTCGTTGAATATGTCGTTACTTTTCGTTAATGGATGACTGTGTTATTTTGCGTCTTCCAACTGATGCACGATATAATCCTATAGTGTGACGATAATCTATTTATTCTCTCTATATTCTAGCAAGTAGATTTTCTAGAGCTCTTGTATCACTGTGTATGACGCTATGTATAATTGGCGTGACGTGGCTCGTACACCATCTTTATTTCATTTCACTTCACTTTTCCCTCCTCAGCTCCTCCTACCACAGCTTCATGTGTTACACGATCTCCCCTCCCCGCTGAAAAGAAGCGTAAATGATAAACAAATTTATTTTTTTATTTTTATTTATTTATTTAATACTGTAAGCCTTTCTCAGGCTCATACAGGGTGGGCGGGCAAATATACACAGTCGCGTACAAACCAGGCAATATCGCACATAGCGAAAGAAACAGAATCACAAGATGATGGTGAAAATAAAACTTGAACGTTGAAAGCAATTGTACAAAATCATGGACAGTTCCCAAAACATCGAGGTATCAGCAGGGGGTACAGTGGTCAGTGTGTTCCGAAGCGCTCACAAACATCAAAAAACAAAAGTTGCTTTTAGTCTTCATAAAACAGGCTGTCTACATTCCGAACAAATGAATCTGCAGAGGAAAGATTAACGCATTCACGTGGCAATTTGTTCCACTATTCCACTGCTGACGGGAAGAATGAATATTTAAAAGTGTCACAGCGTGACATGAATGGTCTGATGCACTTATTGTGGTTGGTACGAAGGTAGTGATGGTTAGGCGGCTTTATATAGTTGTCTTTATCTATGTTTAAACAGTTGTGATACAAAAGAAAAACAAACTTTAAGGAAGAGACACGGCAATGGGCTGCAAGGGTCGGTAAGCATGCCCGCCTGCGCAGCTCAGTGACACTGTCATGCCTCGAATACTTAGAATAGATAAAGCGAAGGGCCTTGCGTTGGACGATTTCTAATTTGCTGGAAAGATATTTTTGGTGGGGGTTCCAAACAATGCTGGCTTACTCGAGGATCGGCCTTATGAGAGATTTATATGCTGTCAGTTTTACATTAGAAGGTGCCAATGCAAGTTTTCGACGCAGGAACCCTAGCTGGCTTTTGTGTATATGCTGCTTATATGTGCATCCCACTTCAGTTTACTTGTAAAGGTAACGCCCAAGTATTTAACAGCGTCGTTTCTTGCAATGTTTGGGCCGACCAAATTGTAACTAAAATGCTGGATTGTTTTTCTGCGAGTTATGCTAAGGCAAGCTGTTTTTGACACGTTAATTTCCATTCCCCACTCAAGGCACCAACATGCAAAATTAGCTAGTGTGGTATTAAGTCTAAGCTGGTCATCAGTTGTGCGGATAGTGGTGTAGATCACGCAGTCATCAGCGAATAATCTCATTTTAACGTTAGGCTCAAGGCACATATAGTTATCATTAACCTATATTAAAAAGAAGATGGGTCCTAAAACGGAACCTTGTGGTACTCCGGAAAAAACTTCCAATGAATCAGAGGCTGTGTTATTTACGGTTACATGCTGGCTTCGATTTGATAGATACATTTTTATCCATGCTATTATGTTACTGTTAATACCAATAGACAAAAGTTTGTCAATCAATTTACTGTGAGGCACCTTATCAAAAGCTTTGGCGAAGTCTATAAATATGGAGTCTGTTTGCAATTGTGAGTTAATAGTAGTTACGAAGTCATGCGTTATTTCCAAGAGTTGAGTAACGGTAGACAGGTTTTTACGGAATCCGTGTTGGTTTGGGTGCAATAAGTTGTTATCTTCTAAATAAGTAATTATTGCCTTGTTGATTACATGTTCCAATAATTTACAGCAGCTGCTAGTTAGCGAGATAGGCCTGAATGTTTCTATGGACAGCTTGCTCCCGCCTTTATGAATTGGAATTACCTTTGCACACAACCAGTCTGCAGGTAAAGAAGCTGTTAGCAGGGATGCTTTAAAAATTGCTTCAAGGAAAGGACATAGTTGCTCTGGGTAGCGTCGAAAGGAATACATTTGAAATATTGTCAGTACCCACTGATTTCTTAACATCGATCTGCAACAGCAGGTTCAGAATACCTTCCGTAGTGACAACGACATCGGGCATTAAAAAAGGATGCACCGGAGCAACAGGGCTGCTTGGTGCGCATGCGCGTGTAAATACCGACTGAAAATACCTATTGAAAGCATTGGAAACGGCCTGCGCGTCCTTTACGATAGTACCCTCAATTTCTACTTCAGTTGTCGGGTTTTCAGGCCGTGCCAAGAAACGCCAAAATTTTTTGCAGCTGATCCGTCATGAAGTGAGATAACGTATGTGAAGAAAAGGTTTGTCTTGCATTTCTAATTTCCGCCTTAAGCTGAGATGCAAGTTCCTTAAAGATGATTGGATTCCTCTTTTTCTTGCGCATTCTCTGTACCCTTCTTTTAAGGTGAATTAATACGGCGATTGATCCATGGTGTTTTTCTTTGTGTGCGTTTTAGTTTCGTTGGGATAAAATTTTGTTCACAGTACGTAATTATTTTTTTTCAGTTGAATCCACATACCATTAACACCCTCTCATTCCTCTAGAGAAAAAGTCTCTAGTGCTGTGTCGAGGTAATCAATAACACAAACATCATTAGCTCTGGTGTAGTCTTTCACGGCTATCCGTGAATTAGTGTCATCGGGTTTGCTATTTAAGCATTCAAGGTTAAAAGTTATGATTAACATTTTGTGGTCAGATATTCCATTTTCTACAGTGGCTTTACCGGATAGGTTATCGGAAAGAAAAGCTAGGTCTAGTATGGAGCAAGTGTTTCTTTGAATTCGGGTTGGTTCCTGGACCAACTGGGACAATGAAAAATTGAACATTAAATTGTATAATAGCTCGCTGTTGGCGGTATTTCTAGTACTTGTAAAGTTTTTTCAGTCAATAGCGAGATTGAAATCTCCAGTAAGTATTAATTTGGTACGGGGGGGTAACCTTATCAACCAGATAGTCATGTACTTGTAAAATGTAATCATTAGACGCGTTTGGCTTTCTGTAGATGCCATCGATCAGTGCTGGAGCATCGTGAGCAAATATTGCGCACCAAACGCTTTCGCGATACCCTTTTCTCTACGATATTGCAAAGCACGTTTTGTTGCAATGGCGACCCCGCCCCCGCGACCGTCACGATCTGACCGAAGTAGGCAGTATGAAGAAGGAACAATTTCAAAATCAAGAATGTCTGGGTGCAGCCACGTTTCAGTTATCACAACAATGTCAGGTGTGTACGAAAATAACAATTCTTCTAGCTTGTCAGTTTTGTTAACAATGCTACGGGCATTCAAACATACCAATGAAAACGGTGTGGCGGCTTGCGGGTGTCACGCGTTGCTTTTTGCGCGACCATCGTGACGTGTCCTTCTTAGGGAAACTTGCATTTTTTGCTTCATCCCATGCGTACAAGTCGTCATCTATCTTTAGTTTATCGAATACAAGAGTGACCTTAGCACCATTGTCCCGATCTTCCTTTGCTGATTGCCATAGTTTTTTGCGCAGGTCCCGAACTCGTGCGGAAAAGTCTTCGAATATCGATATCGCTGTTCCCTTCAGTTTGCCGCAATTACGAAGGACTAACATTTTTTCAGGGAAATTGTACAGCTTAAGAATTACTGGCCGCTCTCGATTTTGTGTTTTCCTGACAATTCGGTGCATGCGTTCTACCTCTAGTTCACTATAGTTCTACCAGTGCCTCCTGTATAAAAATCTGTGCCGGGCACACCGCCATTGGAGGGCCGTCGAACGCCACTTATCTCCGCTGCCGCTAGGGGCGCTGGGTAAACAGGGGGCCGCTGCTGCCATTCCGTCCGGGTGTTGCGTGCAGCTCGTTCAGTGGTGCGCAACTTCGTTTTGTGGGACAGTTTTCGGAAAGTGCGTGCGTAGAATGCTTTACGGTGGCCTACTGCTGCGTTCCACTGTGCAAATTGGACGAGAAAAAGAAACCGGCAGGGCTTTCCTTTCATGAACTACCCGCTGACGCAGACGCTCGAGCGCGCTGGCTTGCCGCAATACGACGAGACAAGCGGTCACCGAACACCACCTCATGCTACACCAAAGTATGCAGTCGCCACTTTAAAGAAGAGGACTTCATCGAAGGCAAGCGGCGACGCCTAAAGAAATGGACTGTGCTGTCAGTTTTTGAAGAATACCCGCCCCATCTCCAGCCGAAATTAACTCCTGCGCGAAATACAGCAAGCATCGACAAACGAATGAGTGTTACAATGGTGCACAGCGACTCTGCGAGCGGCAACGTTGCTTCAGCAGTGGAGGATATGTCGGATTGTTGCGCGATGGACACATCTTCGAAGGCCAACTTGCGTGATCAAGGCATCCAGGTAGATAGCTAGCAGGTCAACTTCAAGTGTGCTTGTCGCTGAAAAAGCGAAGTGGAGAAGAAAAGAAAAGGAGTTGAGGAGCCAGCTTCTTCGACTGCAACAGACCGTCGACAAGTGCAAAATGGAATTGAAAAAGCTGCACGAGGACGCCCTAGTTGCGGATGGTTTTTATATCAAGGAAAGGGCGAAAGAAAAGGAACCTGCAGCTTTATTCTTGATTGATCAGATTAAGAACTTCAAGAAGAAGAGGCCGAGCTGGTCTGAGGAGACAACCCGACATTGTGTAGTTTTAAGGCATCTGTCGACAAGGGCGTACGAACCCATCCGCGGTGAAATGCTTTTGAAGCTTCCTTGCAGAAAGACTTTGAGCAACTACTTTGGAACCACCAGTGGAGAAACAGGCTTCAGCAAACTCGCCGAAGCTCGCCTTAGAGTAGAAGCCGAAAGCTTGACTGTACCACAGTCAAGGGTGTGTTCACTCATAGTCGACGAAATGAAGATCAGGGAAAAGCTGCAGTACAACAAACAGTAGGACTGCTTTGTGGGGCATGCAGATGTCTCTTTGGAAACGCATGGTGGGGACCTCACCTTAGCAAACTCTGCTTCCTAATTACAGGACTCTCGACGTCGTACCGCCTCCCAGTGGCCTACTATTTTACCAAGGAGTTAACAGGCCCACAGCTTCACTAGTTGTTTATTTTTGTGCTTGAAAAAATAGAAGCCTGTAGTGTCAGGGTAGTTTGCTTAGTGAGTGATTTTTATTTTATTTATTTATTTATACTGTCAACCCTCACTTGAGGGTCATTACAGGGAGGGAAGCATAGGATATGGAAAGTAAATACAGACATTGATATTTTCAGCACTTTGAACAATAACACAATAGCATATTCATTGCTCGGCAAAGTAAACATCAAGAGCACATTCAAATTTTTTAACGTCAGAATTTTCAACAATATGTCGCGGCAATTTATTCCACGCTTCTATAACATCAGGGAAAAAAGATTTGCGAAAGACGTCCGTGCGAGCACCGAAGGGGCGAACTGCCGCGTCATGATTGATCCGGCTGCTGAGCTTATGCGGGGGGTGTACGTAAATTGTTTTATCTATTTTTATTTGACCATGCAATATCTGAAAAAATACTTTTAGGCGCTGCTTTTGTCGTCTAATTTCTAGAGATTCCAAACCACTTAGTTTTAGCATCTCGGTAACCGAATCAGTCCTTTTATACTTCGAACATATAAATCGCGCGGAAAGTCTCTGAATTCGTTCCAGTTTATCTATTAAATCCTTTTGGTGGGGGCTCCATGCAGCACAAGCATATTCTAAAACAGGGCGCACAAATGTTTTATATGCAAGCAGCTTGACGTCTTTCGTAGCATTCGGTAATTTAGCACGCAAGAAACGCAGTTTTCTGTAAGAGGCACAGCATACATTCTCGACATGTGCACGCCATTTCAAATCATTCGTAATATGCACTCCCAAATATTTAAATGCACACACCTGCGGTAAATAATTAGGTCCAATGCTGTACGTAAATGGTAAAACGTGTTTCTTGGTAGTTATATGCGTATATGTTGTCTTAGAATAATTTATTTTCATCTCCCATTTGTCGCACCATGTTTGAAAATCATCAAGACAATCATTAATTACAATTTGGTCATTCGCACACGTCACTGGGGCATAGATTAAACAATCATCAGCAAACAATTTAATTTTTACAGGAGGGTTAACAATGTCAACAACATCATTTATATACACCAAGAACAGCAATGGGCCCAACACGGAGCCTTGGGGCACACCGGAATAAACATCAAAGTGATTCAGACTCAAACCCATCAATTCGTACCAACTGCTTGCGGTTCGTTAAGTATGCTTCAATCCACTTCAGGATATTTTCATTTACGCCTGTTCGTTTGAGCTTGAAGAGCAATTTATGGTGGGAGACCTTATCGAAGGCTTTTGCAAAGTCTATGCATATCACGTCGACTTGTTCTCTGTTATCTACGGCAGCGGCAAAATCGTGGAGAGTTTCAATCAGTTGGGATAACGTGGAAAGCCCTTGCCTAAACCCGTGCTGTTGCCTACATATCAGCCCATTTGTCTCCAAGAAAATAGCCATCTGTTTGGCAATGACGTGTTCAAAAACCTTACAACAAACACACGTCAGAGACACTGGCCTGTAGTTGGTAAAAAGCATCCTGTCGCCACTTTTAAATACCGGTTTCACAATGGCGCTCAGCCAGTCTTTTGGAAGCGAATGTGTCAAGAGTGATTTTTCGAAGATAATGACTAAGTAAAACGACATCCACTCCGCATACCGCCTCAAAAACACAGTTGGTATTCCATCCGGTCCATTAGCCTTCTTTTCGTTCAAATTAAGTAGCTGCTGAAACACGCCCGCTTGATCAAATGAAACTGGATCCATGGCGCATGTGCAAGTATCGGCCATTTCCTTATCTTCATCCGTGACTGCCATCTTTGTAAATACAGATTGGAAAAAGCGATTGAAACCATTAGCTATATCTTGTTTCTGGGTTACAACATCAGAGCCAACCGCGATATGTTCAATCGCTTCTTTCCTATCGCTCAAGTATAGCCAAAATTTTCTAGGCGAAGTGCGCAAGAACCCAGAAAGCGTTTCATTGAAGAACTTTTTTTTGGACTTGGAGATCTGGATTTTCAACGCTGCTCGTAGTTGGGAAATCTGCTCAGAGTGGCCTTGTCTTTTGCGTAATCTCTTTATTTTGCGTTTAGTGTGGATAACATCTCTAGTGATCCAGGGGTTAGTCTTCCTTGTTTTTTTCAATCGAATGGGAACAAACCTTTCTATACAGCTGTTAATTATTGATTTGAATTTCTGCCACAAACAATCAACTGGCTCGCTATCAGAGGCTTGCTTGAAATCATCAAAAGCAGTTTCCAAAAAGTCTAATATTGACGTGTCATCTGCCCGGCCGTAGTCACTAACAGGCACCCGAACGAAGGGTCGTTTTCCAGGTTTTGTACCACATAGAATCTCAACCGAAATCAGTTTGTGGTCAGATATGCCGTCTTCGACCGTAACACTGAAGTCCTCTATAGTGCCCGAAAGGAATACCAGGTCTAGCAGTGACTGAGAACCCGATGTTACTCTAGTGGCCTGTTGAACAATTTGGGTTAGGTTATGGCTGATCATTATTTCAAATAACTTTTCGCTGCTAGTAGCATCCTTATTACCGGCCGATAAAGAAATCCAGTCTATATTTGGTAGGTTAAAGTCTCCGGCCAGGACTAATTTTGTTGTCTTGTTTACATTTGAGTTCAAAAACGTCTGAAGGTCTTCCAGGAACTCGGGCGAAGTGGCAGGTGGTCTGTATACGGCTCCGATAAGGTAATTGGTGTTCGCGTACGTAAATTTACACCATACAGATTCCGATAAATTGCAATTAATTGGAACTGCTGAGATACATTTTTTTATGACAATTGCAACGCCCCCACCACGGGAATTTCTGTCCCAGCGAAACACTCTGTACCCAGGAGGAACAACCACATCATTCGGAATATCGTTGTTTAGCCAAGTCTCTGTTACGATCACCACAGAGGGAGATCTCGACAGCAATAAATGTTCGAGTTCAGTTACCTTATTAACAAGACTACGAGCATTGAACAGGAGAAGCACTAGCTACGCATGTGACGGTGCAGCCACTGCCTGCACCGGGGCGCCGCCAACGCTGTCAGAGCTGCGCGTTGCTGCCGGCGATCCTTTATCATATCGCTCCTTACGATATGGTTGGCGTTCATCTCGGTTGTAGTCCCAAGTAAATAAGCTTTCGCCTACCTTCAATTTGTCATAAACTAGCGATACCTTCTTTCCGCTGCCCCTGTCCGCAGCTGCGCTGTCCCACAACTTTTTCCGCACCGCGACCGTCTCCTTCGAATAATCATTGCTCACGCTAATAGAAGTTCCCTTTAGTTTGCTGCAGTTTCGGAGTATAGCATCTTTTTCTTTGAAATCGTAGAACCTCATTATGACTGGTCTAATATGCCCCGGCCGTTGCTTGCCCAATCTATGAATTCTTTCTATTGTTTTAACATGGACGTTCAGTTTTTTGCCAAATATATTGATAACCACAGAGTGAACGTCAATGGCATCACACTTTTGGGCGATGGTCTTCTTACGTACCAGATAGAACATCCCTGTGACTGCGACAGGCTCCTCTTTCTAAGTTTTCATCCATGCCACATTAAAAAAAAAAAAAACGGGCGCTCGCAGTTTCTGGCCCACGACATTAGTCCGAAAGGAGAGGTCTCATCCTGCTACATCAAGAAGCTCTACGACCTACAGAACGACCTGGTTGTAAAGCCTGTCCGCTACCTCAGCCGAAAACATGTCTATCCGAATAACATAGAAAAAATGAATGTCGCAAGGGCAATTCAGGTCTTCTCGCCTGATGTTACTGCAGCCCTGGAGCATCTCAGAGACCAAGCTGGGCATACATCGAGTGTATCATTCGCAGCTGCAGGCCAGACCATCATTTTCATGTAAAACATTCATCGTTGGTTCGTGCTGCTTGGTACAAGCAATACGACCCAGCACATCCACAAAAAATGGCCTGACACTCAGCAGTTTGACGATGCTGAAGGTGCAAGACTGGAGTGGCTCGAGTTCACGCTGCTCATGTACTTGGATGAACTGGAAAAAAGCTGTCGAAGTCAAAAGAAATTTTAGACGAAAGAAATGTATGAAGCATTCCTCCTGACCACATATTCCGCAGTTGTCTGTATCAAGTACCTGCTCACAGAGGAGAAGTTCTTGTTTGTGCTCACTCGTAAGTTTAATAGTGACCCCATCAAGTCGCTGTTTGGAACACTGCGGATGTACTCTCGCTGCAATGACATGCTGAATGTTCGTTCTGTTTTGCAAGGGCTGGAGAAGGTTTTAAAAACTGGACTTGCCGCATCCAGCATGGCATCAAACCTTGCACACAGAGAATGTGCCCAAATGTCAACAGGCACACTGCTCACTGAAACTTCTCCTTCGATAGCACAACAGCCGCCTCAGCTACAGACAGCTGCATGTGTATTGCAACGGCTCATTGCAACAGTCTTGCCCCAGCACTTGCCGTCACTTGAGATTTCTGCAACTGTTTATGTTGGGGGCTATATTGCCCACGTCATAAACGAGCACATGTGTTGTGGAAGTTGCACTGCAGTCTGCACAAAGCCAGCGAGGAATCAACCTATCTTGCACTTCACTTGCAGCCAGGACCGAGGTGGGCTACTTTACCTGTCAGACCAGTTGCTGTTTGCCGTTGACGTGCTGAGGGAATTTGCGAATCGTGCTCTGAAGGACAATCCGACTCTAAAAAAGCCATTGTCTACCCTGGTTAAGTATGCTGTGCCAGCACTGTGTGCTTCAAACCTGCTCAAGTGCAAGGAGATGGATGACAGTCACAGAGCTAAGCTCATGAAGCTGATATCTGTTGGTTTCTGCAGCTTCTGCTGGTGAACTATGCATTCACTGTCATTGACAAGCACGATGCTTTTAAGTACTTCGAGAAAAAGCCCCTGTCGCTATGCATGGCAAGTCAACGTTAGACATTCATGTACATCATGTCCAAGCATGTAGGTGTGTGCGTACGCGGCATGTTCTTGCTATTCATTTAGCGTGGCGTTCTTCGCTTGTGGCTAGTGCGTGAAAGCTGGCATCCAGATCTCTGAAACACTTGGTAATATAATTCAGCGATTACAGCCGCGATATATTGAGGTTTAAGCGCAGAACATTAAGTATTTAATCTGTTTCATTTTGAGCGTGGAGCCAGAACCACGGCGGCTGCGGCACGTAGCGATCTCCGGCACCCTGTTTAGGCAGCGGCACCTGGTGGCGAGGCACCGCACTCGCGCCGACGGAATAGTTTCTTCCGCTTTTAGCGGGCACTGAAAGTTATAAAGGAGGCACTGGTTCTACCAGTGCCTCCTGTATGGAGGCACTAGTTGTGTATGTGCTAAGTTAGAACCAACGTGGATGCCTTGTTGTATAGGAGTTGAGTACTTTTTTTGAATTGTAAGAAAAATTGACAGTGTAAGCACTGATAAAAGCACCTATTTCCTTGTGCTCCTGTAGGCCCTACTACCTTGGCAATTTTTCAACTTCGTAGTTACACTAGACTCCTTCAGTCTTATTTTCCAATTTTATAGTTAACGAATAGCATTTTGTATAAGAGTACATTGAAGCATCTTTGTATAACTTCAGGTTCCCTCGATACTACTCAAATCGTGCTCATCAAATATAAGTTAACAAGCTTGTAGGAATGCACTTATTCATTAGTGAAATGTTGCTTTTTGTAAGACATTGTGCGTTTCTTACTTCGTGTACATGTGTGTTACTAGTGCCTTCCGTATAGTTGCTTGGTAAATTATAAGATATGGTCTTCTCATTTTGGGGTATAGTTCTGTTACATCTGCGTTCTCTTCAAGCGAGATTTTCTGCCGTTGTTGCCTATTCCCTATATTTATACTGTTGAGGATTTTCATTTTTGTCATGCACACAAACACATTGTCGAACCAAAGAACCGTCTGTCACATGATCACTGCGGTGTTTTTTATCACACTAAATAAATTACACTGTTTTTTACACTACACAGCCACAATATATTCATTGCTATTGGGGTGAAATGCTAGAATACTTGTCTGCTTGGGTTTAGGTATGTGCTAAGGAGTCTATGATGTTTCTAACTTAATCCATATTTTCTCGCTATAGCGCGACTCGTAATAGTAACATGCTGTTCCCAGATAAATTCATATAACTTAAATTCACTTTATCTTCAAATGAAATGTAAAACCTGAGTGTATTGTCTTATTTTTTTTTTTTGCAGTTTTGGTGCTTTTCTCCGAACCAGCAACTACAGATGGAGAGAAGTTGCACAGGGGACGCCGATATCACTGTATCTTGTGTGACTAAAAGACTGATAATTCATCCCACATGAAAGATCACATCAGGGTTCATACAGGCGAGCGGCCATATCACTGCAATTTGTGCCCGTGTACCTTCAAACAAAGGTCCGCATTGGACGAACACCTGCGCACCCACTCAGATGAACGGCCATATCAGTGCCCTTCGTGCCTCCAGTCGTTTAGGCATAAGATGCGCCTAAAAAGGCACCTCGTTCAGCATGAGCGATAATGACCGCATCAGTGAAGTTTGTGCTTCAATAAAACTCTCTGCTGGGTGAGTTGCTTTGTAATTGCAAGGGTGAACAGTTGTATGTTCCCAAAACAAGGGCCAGGTTTCACAAGTCCGCTTTTCTTTCACGATTGATACTTAAATGACCGTCTTATTCGTGACTGGATTGATTGCGACAATGTCCCTTTGAGAGTGCTACATAATGGATCGTGTTAACTAAAGTGTGCCAGATGCTCTTTCAACAGTCTCTGGTTTTGCTGAGAATACAGATAATTAAATGATGCACATAAAAATTCAAGCGGTTTAGTTTCCCGCAATTTTTTTCGAATGTTCACATGCATTGGACCCTTTGCAAACAGATGTGAAACTATCATTTGCCGTTTAATTAATGGACAGGTTATTGCCGATCTGATCTGCTGCCGTGAAACTTATTTTAATAATCTTAATATTACGATCTGTCCTTGCTTTTAATGTTTATTACTACATTAACCAAGGCACACTATGTTTAGCCGCATGAAACTATGGGAAAATTTTTCATTCAATTTGGGTGCTTTTTAAAAAAAATGATTTTCTTTGGCGATTATTTATCATATTGGCTTTATGCAAATGTTTACACTAAGTAACACAGAAAACCTACGAACAAACAGAGGCTATGCGCTATGACAAAATGTTGGAAAAGTTTTTAAAATTATCTTTGCTCATTATCATTATCATCAGCCTGTCTACGTCCACTGCAGGACAAAGGCCTCTCCCATGTTCCGCCAGTTAACCCGGTCCTGTGCTTGCTGTTGCCAATTTATACCCGCAAACTTCTTAATCTCATCTGCCCACCTAACCTTCTGTCTCCCCCTACCCCGCTTCCCTTCTCTGGGAATCCAGTTGGTGACCCTTAATGACCAGCGGTTATCCTGTCTACGTGCTACATGCCCGGCCCATGTCCATTTCCTCTTCTTTATTGCAGCTATGATATCCGTAACTCCCGTTTGTCCCCTAATCCACTCTGCTCTCTTCTTGTCTCTTAAGGTTACACCTACCATTTTTCTTTCCATTGCTCGTTGCGTCGTCCTCAATTTAAGTTGAACCCTCTTTGTGAGTCTCCAGGTTTCTGCTCCGTAGCTAAGTACCGTCAAGATACAGCTGTTATATACCTTCCTCTTGAGGGACAGTGGCAATCTTCTTGTCATAATTTGAGAGTGCCTGCCGAATGTGCTCCACCCCATTCTTATTCTTCTAGTTACTTCAATCTCGTGGTTAGGCTCTGCGGTTATTACCTGCCCTAAGTAGACATAGTCTTTTACAACTTCAAGTGCACTATTACCTATCGCAAAGTGCTGCTCCTTTCCGAGGTTGTTGTACATTACTTTCGTTTTCTGCAGATTAATTTTAAGACCCACCTTTCTGCTCTCCTTGTCTAACTTCGTAATCATGAGTTGCAATTCGTCCCCTGAGTTACTCAGCAATGCAATGTCATCGGCGAAGCGCAGGTTACTGAGGTACTCTTCATTAACTCTTATCCCTAACTGTTCCCATTCTAGGCTTCTGAAAACGTCCTGTAAGCACGCAGTGAATAGCATTGGGGAGATTGTGTCCCCCTGCCTTACACCCTTCTTTATTGGTATTCTGTTGCTTTCTTTATGAAGCACTATGGTAGCAGTTGATCCCCTGTAGATTTCTTCCAGAATGTTTATATATATTTCATCTACGCCCTGATTCCGTAGTGTCTGCATGACGGCTGATATTTCTTCTGAATCAAGTGCCTTCTCGTAATCTATGAAGGCTATGTATCAGGAACAGTTGGTTATACTCTGAGCATTTCTCTATTACCTGATTGATAGTATGAATGTGGTCAATTGTTGAGTAGCCTGTTCTAAATCCTGCTTGTTCCTTTGGTTGATTGAATTCTAATGTTTTCTTTACTCTGCTAGCAATTACCTTTGTAAATAGCTTGTATACTACAGAGAGCAAGCTGATCGGCCTGTAATTCTTCAAGTCCTTGTCATCTCCTTTTTTATGTATTAAGATGACGTTAGCGTTCTTCCAAGACTCTGGTACTTTTCCCGTCAGGAGACACCTCGTAAATAGAGTGGCTAGTTTTTCTAACACAATCTGTCCTCCATCTTTCAGCAGATTTGATGTTACCCGATCCTCACCAGCAGCTTTGCCTCTGTGCATGCTCTCCAAAGCTTTTCTGACTTCTTCTATCATTACCGGTGGGGTGTCGTCTGGGTTACTGCTAGTTCTTATAGTATTAAGGTCGTGGTTGTCTCGGCTACTGTACAGATCTCTGTAAAACTCCTCCGCTATTTTAACTATCCTATCCATATTGGTAGTTATTTTGCCTTCTTTGTCCCTTAGTGCATACATCCGCCTTTTGCCTATCCCAAGTTTCCTCTTCACTGCTTTGACGCTTCCTCCGTTTTTCAGAGCGTGCCCAATTCTCTCCATGTTATACCTTCTTACATCGCATACTTTACGTCTATTAATCAGCTTCGAAAGCTCTGCCAGTTCTATTTTGTCTGTTGTACTTGACACTTTCATGATTTGACGCTTCTTAATTAGGTTCTTCGTTTCCTGGGAAAGCTTGCTGGTGTCCTGTCTAGCTACCCTGCCTCCAACTTCCACTGCACACTCCGTGATGATACTCGTCAGATTATCATTCATTGTATCTACGCTAAGGTTGGTTTCCTCGCTAAGAGCAGAGTACCTGTTCTGCAGTGACACTCTGAATTCCTGTACTTTCCCTCTCAGTGCTAGCTCATTGATTGGCTTCTTGCGTATCAGTTTCTGTCGTTCCTTCTTCAAGTCTAGGCGGATTCGAGCCCGCACCATTCTATGGTCACTGCATCTTACCTTGCCAACCACTTCCACATCCTGCACGACTCCTGGGTGTGCAGTCATTATAAAGTCTATTTCGTTCTTATTTACGCCATTAGGGCTCCTCCATGCCCACTTGCGGTTTTCTCGTTTTCGGTAGAAGGTATTTAAAATACGCAGATTATTGCGTTCTGCGAATTCTACTAGTAGCTCTCCTCTGGCGTTTCTAGTGCCGATGCCATAATCTCCTACTGCCTGGTCTCCAGCCTGCTTCTTCCCTGCCTTTGCATTAAAGTCGCCCATTACTATAGTATACTGTGTTTTCACCTTACTCATTGCCGATTCCACGTCTTCATAGAAGCTTTCAACTGAAGCGTCATCATGGCTGGATGTAGACGCGTAAGCCTGTACTACCTTCATTTTGTATCTTTTATTCAGTTTAATTACAATACCTACCACCCTTTCATTAATGCTATAGTATTCCTCTATGTTGCCAGCTATGTTTCTGTGAATTAGGAACCCCACTCCCAGTTTTCTTCTGTCAGCCAAGCCCCGATAGCAAATGACGTGCCCATTCTGTAGCACAGTATAGGCCTCATCTGTCCTCCTAACCTCACTCAGCCCTATTATATCCCATTTAATGCCTTCTAGCTCCTCGAATAATACAGCTAGACTTCCCTCACTAGATAACGTTCTAACGTTAAACGTTGCTAAGTTCAAGTTCCAATGGTGGCCTGTCCGTATCCAGAGATTCCTAGCACCCTCTGCTGCTTTGCAGATCTGACCGCCGCCGTGGTCAGTTGCTCCGCAGCTGGTGGGGACTGAGGGCCGTGAGTTAATTGGCGAATGCCTACGGGAGGGGGTGGCCAGATACTGCACCAGGGTGGCCAATCCTTCTCTGGTGAGATCATCGATGCGTACCGGCTTTAAGCCGGTACGATCAGACAGTAGTGGGAATGCTCCATGCATGTCTTCCTTATTGTTGTTCAGCAGCGTTGGCGGCCACCCACCACGGAGCCCAACGAGGGGACGCTACAAGTTTACAAATGCTGAAACCTGCAGACGCCAGCCGTACAACGCCACTATAACCCAATGCGCTTAGACCAAGGTAGGCTATTTGCACAGGGTTAACCCTAGCCGCCAGGAAGTTTGGAAGTAAACGGAAGAGAGTAGAAGACAGGACAGATAAATAGTAAGAGATAAAGACGAAGATGTAGGGAGAGAGAGATAGGAAAAGGCGACTGCCGATTCCCCTGGGTGGGTCAGCTCAGGGGTGCCGTCTACGTGAAGCCGGGGCCAAAGGGGTGTGTTGCCCCTGCCGGGGGGCCTTAACGGTCCAATCACCCAGCGTCGGCTCAACCCCCAGGATCCCCTTTTCCTCGGACACGGCAAAGCCACGCACGGCTAGGCGTGGGAGGGAGTCGAAACTCCCTCGTTAGGTCGGGTTCGTGGTGTCGCTATACACCAAACGCCTACTTGCGCAGGCACCCCTGCGGTGGCAAACCATTAGGCCTTGGCAATTAGCATCGGGCCATCCACCGGAATGTTATTCACCCACACTGCTAAAAACCTGGCATAAAGTGCCCTTTTTACATTCCCATGGGCAGAACAGTGCACATGACAGGCTCCCTACGTTTACTGCCTTTGCTTTGATATCTGCCTTGTTTTTTAACAAGGTACTCAAATGCTCTAGCTGTGGTATCTCGAAGTCGTCCGCCATGGTCGAACATTTCTCGCCCGCCTCGAAATAGCCTTCAACTTCGTCGCAAAGTCAAGGGTCTTCCGCTTCTTGACGCTAGATATAGCTACACGAGAAGTAGAGAATTCAAGGAGTCCACAGCGGCTTTGCACACCACACATGCAAAAGAAATGCTGCACATGCGGTGGTACAAGGGCGACGCGACAGGTCGAAAGCAACAAAGCGCTCGCGAGGTGATTCCCACCTGCGAGGGCAACAGAAAAAGGTTCAAGCTGTGGTTGGCTGATCAAACCTCGCAAAACAGCAACAAAAAATAAAAGAAAAAGTGAAAGGAGAAGGATGTAGACTCCTTCGTTCCTGCTCTCCGAGCCGACGCATATGTGGAGAAAGCAAGAGAGAGAGAGAAAGAGAAACAAAAAAAATCCGTTCCACAAGTTGGAAATCGCACAGTTCA
This sequence comes from Rhipicephalus microplus, assembly GCF_043290135.1. Classification (NCBI taxonomy): domain Eukaryota; kingdom Metazoa; phylum Arthropoda; class Arachnida; order Ixodida; family Ixodidae; genus Rhipicephalus; species Rhipicephalus microplus. Next base: position 172,896,274 of record NC_134705.1, read on the forward strand.
AACCCTCTCGGCCTTACCCTTTTTTTGAGCGTTCCGGATGTCGGAGGCATGGGGCCACGCAAAGGTCACTAGGCACTGCTTTGAGTGCCAAATGCACGCCTTCCAGCTCGTGCATGAAGCGGCGCTGCCGCGGAGATCGCAAGGGGGGGGGGGGGGGGTGTAAGAGTCGTAGCGCATCTTCCAGGCAGCGCGGCGTTCAATATATCCGAAGGTGGGTAAAAATACCATTCGATATAAACGTGCGAATCTCTATACTTTTACCAAGGAATTTCAAAGGAATAGCTTGAAAGTTTAATATACCCGAAAATTCGATATATGTACGTTCAATATAACATGTGATCAACTATGCATTTTTTAATGCGTTATCTTTTTTTATTAGCACTTCTAAAAATTTGCCTTTCTTCTTCCTGGTATTTTATATCTGTTTTTCTTTTCAGGCACTGTCTGGAGAAGGGGTGCAGTTGCATACATTCAACAAGGAAGAACAGCAAGCTTGGAAAGCTTGTTTTCGGGAAGATTGCAGATTTGATGAAATGATCTTCTACTAATTATGAATATAATACAGACCTCACTTTGAATAGATATTTTTTGTTTTGTAGAGGTGCTGTTATCCTGCAATCCTTAAATACCCATTATTTTTAATCCAAAGCCAAGAGTTTGGAACTGGGAAAAAAGCCATAGAGTTCCAATGCACAAATACAGCACTAATAGACAAATAGAATGCCAATAGACATATGTAGGACCAATACGCCAATAGAACATTACGAAATAAGCTAATAAAATGCCATAGAAAAAATGCACCAATAGACTGATAGAGGTCTAATAGACCACCAATGCTACTTATAGACCCATAGGATACCGATAGACCAATACATTCAATATTCCCATCGACTATCGGTTTTTCTATAGGTGATTTTTGTTAAGAATGTTCATTAAAGGGACACTGAAGAGGTTTTGATTTTGCGAATTTATTGTGAATTCGATATTCGAGACCTCTTACAACATGCCAACAGAGGTCTTTTGGGAGGTTCGATTACACAATGGCGCAATGAGCGAGCAAACTTCGACCCCCCTGCCCAGCACACGCAGGGGCAGAGCAGAGGAGAGATGTCGAAAGCTGACGTCACCTTCAGGGTGGAGCCGCCGCCCAGTGGGCAACTATGCGGCGGGCTGCCTGCGTCGCTCAGTCAGCCCAGCTTGTTTACTTTGCAATTGTGCCTTGTTTCTGCTGCGATCTGCTGCCTGGCGAAGCATCAGTTCTGCCAGTTCATAGAGATTTCTTGCTATTGCACTGTTCTCTTTTTCTAATCAGAGATTGTTGCCATCCAACATTTACTAGTTGTGTTTTTGCAAGGTTGAGGGGACTCGCAATGCTGAGTTACTGCACGGCATATGGCTGCCGCAGCCTTTACGGTCGCTTTTCACAAGTTTCCTCGGGATCAGAGGATGGCTGCAAAGCGGGCCACTGCAGTTCTAAAAAAAAAAATACTTCAAACCTACGAGACGAAGCGCACTGTGGCGGTCGCGAATCTACCATATTTCAAGTCAGCAGCAGCACTCCTCCTCTTTCCCCATTCGCATGCAGTGCGTGCATAAGCACCTATAGCGAAAACACGTGTACAAAGATATCAGTACACATATTCGAAATCAGCTATTCTACACAACAGTCACATGTTTCTAAGGCAGCTAATACACCGTTAGAATTTCAACACATCATCAATGTAGTACTAGGGAGAATTTATAAAAAGCAACGATATTATAAAAAACAGAATTGCGATTTATGAGCCAAACTATTGCGCAACTTTCAGCGCAGTTCACAGCACATATTACCACTTGCTCATATGGAGTATTTTCTCTTTTCTTGCAATATAACTCCCCATGAAAATTAACACCTATTAAGCATCACATGTTCTATCAACAAATTGATTAGAGAATTTGAAAAGAGTTTACGTTGTTTTATGCAAGTGCACCTTTAACTGAATGTTGGGAAGGCCACTCATCCGCTGATATTTCAGACTTGCTGTTTCACGTGCCTAACTTTTGTTTTTTACTTTGCTTCCCTACAATGCAGCTGGACAGAATTATGTTCCTTTGCGACTAGCATTGTGACAGATTGTTGACAAATGTGTAAGAACTTTATGCCAAAATTCTGGAGATCCAACTGAAAGTGAATGGTTGTGTTGTAATAAAGAATCTTGTATGTTATACACTTTTAGTTATGATATAAATATCTAATTGTTTTGTTAGTCACGGCATATTTCTTTACAAAACAAATTCTATGACGCACTCAAGTTTGCCTTGGTAGAAGAACAATGACTACAATGCTCGGCTGCTGACTCAAAGGTCTGAAGTTCGATCCTGGCTGCAGTGCTCGCATTTCGGTAAGAAGGAAACGGTAGAGTACCGCGTGTTGTGCTATGCCAGTGCTCGTTAAAGAACACCAGACGGTATAAATATCTAGAGCCCGCCACCATGGCGTCCTTCATAATCATATTGTTACAATTGTAGTTTGAGTATGTGCACCTGTGTGTAGTGGGTCTGGGATATGGCTGCTTCACATCTAATAAAACGGGACTGCAACAATCAACGGGGAGGAACCACATGTGGCCGAAATATTTCTGAAAATCTTCACCACACGATCAACTAAAAAAATGTCTCTGAAGAGTTTTTTCTTGCACCAGTTGTTGTTTTTCTTTCAAAGTGATCAGAACTGGACAAATACGTTTCAAGCAACACGTCTCGAAGAACGGTAAGGTTTCGAGATCGCCAAGGGTTAGATATCAATCTGTCCAGAAGTTTATTTTCGTTCCGTGGAAATATATGTGAAAATATAAGATCAAAGCTGGAAATGTATTTCAACATCATTTTCTCTAGTGTCAGTTTGGAGCTAAAAAAATCATATTTTTGATGTAGTTTGCGAAAAGCAGCCTTTCGGACGACTGGTTGAGTATATGATAAATCCTTTAGCAAAATGATAATTTACGATTATAGAGCATATGGTAGTTCCTTTAGCAAAAAGACCATATCTCACAGAATGTTGCAAAATGAATGCATGGAGATGCATTCATTACGCAGGAGGTTCAGTGCATCTAAACCTCAATTTATCTTGCTCTTGCTTGGTGCTTAATCTACATGACTAGCAAAAAGAAGTTTTGTGAGGCACCCCTATGCCTATGTTTTCCACAACAGGACATTGTCCTTGCTTGCTGAAAGAAGTCCCTAAAGTATGCTTGTTGCTGTTGGCTCTTTAACCGCATGCACCTCCTCTTTAGGTGCAAAGCAGCTTATGGCCGAGTTTAACCCAGTGGTGTGCAGCGTAGCTGCCCATACTGCGCACGCGCAGCAGTTGGCCTGAGCACTGCCAGAATGGATCAGCGTTTTCAAGCCTGTATCAGGGGCTGGATAAGACGCTGTGGCCTCTTGCCGTTACACTCTCTCGGCAATCCTGTGACAGCGCCGAGACACAAGATTGTGTAGGCACGCCATAAACCAACGCATTGTATCCTAGTTAGCACGTGCTAGCATGTTCGGGCCAGCAGAAGTGGCTGTGACCCCTCCCCTTTACGCTCTCTGAGCAACCACGTGATGGTGTCGGGAAATGAGATTCTGCAGACACGCGATGAACCAATGCACTCCTGCGGGGCGTAGTGATGAACCCGTGTGGCGTGCTTCAACAAGAGTTTGGGACGAGTAACAGCTAAGGAAGCTACAGTGAATTCATGGTGTGCTCCCCTTGCAAGAAAGCGTTAACATCGGGCGAGGTGGCCCTGATAAAACCAAACTTTAAGTCGACCCATGCACTGCTTTACGTGCTGCTCATGGTTTTCTTTAGTGGGAGGTGGTGAAATTTTTTCAGTTCAATTTGTTTCAACATCACAGTAGATATTGCAAAAATCACAGCAGTGATGCCGTGAGGTGAAAGCAAAAAGCCATAATGCTGGGTGAAGGCTTTCGCTCCATATGACAACACAGCAGCAGCACTATGAGATCATTAGTCATTATGTGATATCAAAAGCATATACTTCAGGGTCATGTCAATTTGTATTTTAAAACACGGAGACAAATGTTTAAAGAAAGTAAGGGTATAAGTGGTTTATCGTAAGAAACTGTTCAATGTTAGTGGCAGTAAGTAGCTCGTCGTTTCGCAACCATAGTATGTGCGTAAGGAACTTTCCAGTCATCAGTGGCTTGTGTGCTTTAGAGTTTGGTATAGGGTGTTAATCACACTAAGTGAGCAAAGAAAGAAATGCTCTTCTTTTGGGAGTGATATCACTTCATTAAAGTTACATTGAACATGACAGTCACTGGTTGTAAAGTTTTTTCAGTGTTGTGGATCATACTGAGGACTGCCACATGTGCCTTAGTAATATTGGCAAAGGTTGTACAGTACTATGTTATATGTTGTACCATAGAGTATGTCATGTGAAAAAAAAAATGTGCATAGCCAGTTTTCAAGCAAATGGCAGAAAGCACAAATTATTTGTATAGTATATGTTTTAAATGGCTTTTAGAATAAAATTTCATAATCGCGAGGTGTGGCCTTCTTCGTAGCATTTCTTCTGCAACGTCATTGCTGGTGGGACTGAATCGTAGTAGTAGTACGTGTGGAGGTGTGTTCTGGCACCTTGACTGTTCGAACACAGATTTTCGCCAAGGAATCTACTGTATATTTTGTTAAGCCAGCCCCTTCTTACGAACATCTTTTATCACTAATGGCAGCTCTCAAAAGTGTCACTGCCTGATCATAAAAATGCACATCTGTAGACATCTATATTTCCAATGTGTATATGCACATACTTTATGCAAAATTATGCAGTTCCTCTGTATAGAAACGAGTTTCTATGCAGAGAAACTAAAGAAACTGGTGCAGCGATATGAAAAGTGCTTGGAAGTTTATGGCTATGTAGAAAAGTGAACTAGGGTTGTACTAAAGTGAAACTGCATACAAAAACTTTTGCTTACGAAAATTTTCTTTTTTGGTAGCCAAATGGCCCTTACATTTTTAAATAGCCCTTTTATATTGCAAATTCAATTTCACTTATGGTAATTTCAACGACAAAAAGAAAAACATACTTCTGACGTGGAATCGGAAAAGTCGCATGGTCGAATGACTTTTAGTGCCTTTGGGAAAGTGGTCATGTGTAACGGAACACCGTTATGCGAAGTTAAAGAGAGACTTACTGATTGCACAGGAGGTTTAGTGTATCCAAACGTCAGTGCATTTCGGCAGTTAACTGCTAGTCCACACAACTATAATGGTGTGCAAATATTAGAAAATATGGATAATAAATGTATAGCATTCTATTAGTTCAGTACTCGAATTAAATATAGCCTATCCGAAATACGGAATATTTTTCAACGAATCAGTGACGATAAAAAATGCTTGGAAGAAGCGAGGCATAGGAATACTGAGCAGTAACTTTCCTTGTTTTCGTCATTGAATTACTCAGATGCATACAGCACATGTGCTTGCAGCACTATCGATGCCATATTAATATCAAATTCAAGGTGTTTTGCTTAAAACTACAGTGTTTCCAAAGCAACAGTGTCGGCAATCAACTATCTTCACTGTGAAATTCATGGTGATGTTAACTCATGAAAATTCTTATTAACACATGCTAACTCATGAAAAATACTGTAAATTCATAAATTAAACATGATATAGCATCACCATATTGAAATTGCTATGTAATTCAAGACTGCTTTTCATGTAGTACATATTTTCTTGGCATGACGATAATGCGTATGATTTTGTGTACTCTTTATCACGCCGTTTCTCTCTCTCTCCCCCTAGGATCAGTCTCCACATATTGTCAAACTGTGAGGTCACTGTTGGACGGAGCACATTCTATGAAGAGCCCTTGCTGTTTACTTTTCATTAAATATGTCATCTTACTTTTAGGGGTGCTATAAAACGCCTACAAGCACAAACTCTTTATTTTAATAGTCAGCGATTTCAACAGAGCCATTATGGATCTTAAAACCTTGCTTTGTCGTCTGTTTGTATTGCTTTTTGTCACTTTAAGTCATTCAATTTGCGTTATATAAAACGCTTGGGGTAATGTACTGTTACTCATCCGTAAGATACCCATCCACTTAACATAATTCACTTCGTGTGCGTTCATGAATTTTTTTATCAATGCCTGTGTTTTTTTTTATCTTACATCTTTCAATTGCTATGTGCTGTAATTCTGTTTTGTGGTACTAATGTATTTGTTCTCTAGATTTTAGCATGGTCATTTCCTAGAGCATCATATACGGGTACATATGTACACTCTGTTGTGTTCGTGATTCAAGGTAGTAGTGTGAGCTTGGGTTTCAATACATAAGGACAAAAATTATTGGAGCACTGGTCTTTGATTCTGCTAGCGTTAATCCAAATTTTGTCTTTTTTTATTTTGTTGTTTATATAGCCTCTTTTGAAACAGCTATTCCTTGCCCTTGCTGCTTTAGCATTGATGAAGTAATATGGACTACCTCAGTTAGTGCATTGTATGTTGTTCAGGGCAACATTAATTATTTTTTACAGTTTTTTGGGGGGGAAAGGGGTGGGGCATACTTACATTAAAGAATGCAAGAAGGTGTTAGGTTATTTTAAGTTAACTATAGAGCTCTAGAGATACTTTTCATTTGATTTTTAAGTAACAGTAAAAGCGTGTTGTACTAAGTTTGTAGGAATTGTATGTTCATTTGTATCTGGAAGATATGAAAAGCTGGCCAGGTGTACAGCACTCACGGATTGAAACGGGACAATGTAGGGCAACGCAATGCACATACTTTCATTTCCACTATCCTCAATTAGGTTTATGTCGACGTAATTGTGACTTGATAACATAGGTCAGATCTGACATTATTTAGAGACCAGGTTTTCCGTGACACGTACGGCATGGTTATCTAAAGCGATTGCGTGTGCCGCTCATTACAATAAAAATTTTGATGTCGTGTTTGAACCCTCAAGCATAGGCGTGTGCAGGCTTTCCTATCACAGGAGAGGGGGGTCGAATGTTTATCTTAGCGACCTCCCTCTTAACTAAGTCAATCTACGGGGCGGATTTTTTCTCCCTCCCGTTTTGGTGACCCCTTCTACCCCTCTCTGTGCACGCACGTACCTATGTCCGTGAGTACTGTACTTCGTTTCTGAAGTTGCCATCACGCCTTCTACAGTCCTAAAATACACTAGTCTGACTTCATTTATTTTATGTGTCGTAATTACTGCTAAAGTGGTTCTATTGCTAGAGAAGTGCAAAAACACTGGTGTGTTTTGATTTAGATACATACTAAGGAGTTCAAGTTGCTTCTAAAATAATCCAGAATTTCTCGCCACAATGCGACTCATAACGATTTAAGTGCTGTTGACATGTCCTAGCATGGAATCTGAGTTCATATATCTCTCTTTCTTTTTGGGAGAAAACCAATAGATGAGTAATCGCCTCATTCTATGTGTGCAGCTTCGGGGCTCTTCAATCCGGCAGCTACGGATGCTGAGAAGTCGCATCGGGGATTCGGTTACCAGTGCAACTTCTGTGACTATGGGACTCGTTGGCCATCCCACCTCAAACAACACATCAGGGTTCACACAGGCGAGCGGCCATATCAGTGCCACTTTTGTCACAACAGCTTCTCGCTAAAGAGCACATTGAAGAAACACCTTCGCACCCACGCGGACGAGCGGCCATATCGGTGTGATTTCTGTCCTCAGAGCTTCAAATTAAAATGCACATTGACCGAGCACCTGCGCACACACACGGGCGAGCGACCATACAAATGCCATCTGTGCCCACTGGGCTTCAAACAAAAGTCGACATTTAATATCCACATGCGCACCCATACGGGCGAGCGGCCATATGAATGCCACGTGTGTGCCCGAAGCTTTTCTCATAAAAGCAACTTGGTTGCTCACATGCGTACCCACGGTGGCAAATGCTCGTAAGAAGGCACTTCATATCCCCATTATTTTTACGAAAAGTCAAGTCTGCCGAGAGACGTGCCCACCCTCACGGGCGAGCGGCCGCATGAGTGTCTTTTTTGCACCAACACATGTAACCAGCGTTTCCAGCTCAAAAGACAACAGCATCAGCGTGATTGCCAGTAGGCATTTTAGCCTATGTTGTGCAGGCCATGCGGTTTATTATTTTGCCTGCAGTAAAATATAACAAGAACCTTTCATTCCTGTTGATGGTCTATTACAGTGCTCTTCACTGTCCATATGAGTACTGAATATTCTGTAAGCTTAGTAAAGATTTGTGTACTTGTACTGGTGAATGACAACACCTCCTCACCAACTCGAGATCCTCTCCGAGCCAATCATTTGAACACATGTTGACTCATGGCACCATTAAAGCACTGCCAACTAAGTTGCTGGTTAGATGCGTTTAGGTGTACGTAATGTACACCTTGGTCAGAACTGAACATTTTCATGTGTGGCTTTCATGCTCTTGTCAAATGGCGCGGACTTCGTGGCATTGTTCGCATCGCATATAACGCGAATGTATGTAGTTATGAAAGTATGTCAGCACATTTATTTGTAAGAAGGGTGTGTGTGTGTGTTAAATTAGAATCTACTTAAAAGACTTTTTACATGAGAGCTTGGGCCTTTGCTGACTGGAAGAACATCAACAGAACATGTGCTAATAAAATCACCTGCCTCATCATGACTTGGGTATCTATTTGTTTTACCATGACTATTCTTTTTGTTTTTGTAACAATACTGGACTCCTGCAGTACTGTTCTTTTGATTTCGTGGTTAGTGAATAACCTTTTGTGAAGAGCACACTGAAGCACTTCTATATTGCTTCAGCCTCACTTAATCTTCTAATTTCTTGCCTTTTAAGTGCAAGCTAACCTTGCAAGATTTGACGTGCTTATTTATAAAATCTAGCTTTTTATTCGAGACTGTGCCTGATTCTGCTACAAGTGTGTTACTTTTGCCTTCTGCAAAGTGTCGTTATAAATTATAAGATGTGGTCTTTTCATGCTATGCTTAGTGTTTAGTTGCCTCTGTGTTCTCTTTGTGTGAGATTTTTCGCAGCTATTTTTTTATTGCCTATTTTTATGATGTTGGGGGATTTTCGTTATTGTCTTGTGTACAAACACAGTATTGCACCAATTATATGTTTATCACATTATCACTGTTGTAATTTTCATCACACAAAATAAATTAACTTTGTGTTGTGAATGCTGCACATTTTTGGCATTTCAATGCTTGCTCTAAAACTATATGAAAACATTAGCATGGTCATTTGCTCAATGTTACAATATAAGTTCAGTGATGATTTCGACATGCTCTTTTCTTATTATCTTTGAATGTGGTTGCTATTATGAATTTTCTTTGGTAATAAAATGCAGATGCAGAAGTTATGTGGACCAGCTAGCTTTTTCATACACTGTTAACTGCAGTTTAGTCACTGTCCTTGTAACAAGGTGCCAGGCAGTGTCTTAATGTAATTCGGTATGTCATTAATTCAGCAAGATAAGCCCAGAGACCCAAACAGGTAGCATTTGAGTCTGCAGTGTTCACCATTTTTCCTACAGTGGGTTGCTTTGGGATAAAACCACTTTTTGTTTCAAGCTAACCTCTTGTAAATACAGCATCCTTCAAATGTTCAGTTTTTTTTTTTCCATATTGGGCCATCTATATCAAAGCATAATGGCTGGTTGTTCTTCATGCGTTTCGACAGTGGCATATCAACTCCGCGTCTAGGGGGCAAGTCTCTCTAACTCCGTCAGTCGTGTACGCGGGCATGCATGCACACAAACTACATATATTTTCCTGAAGGGGAGAAAGTTTTTAGCATTACTAAGGAGCAGGCAAAGGTCATCACTGGGGCAGAGTGCCGTACAAAACTCTGGACTTTTGTCCCATGCTAGTCAATCAAGTTGCAGAGCAAGCTTCAAAGCTGGGCTTGCCAACTCTCAAACCAACCGCCCTTTTTGTCGCCTTGTTGCATGTTGCCACGATTGCTGCAAGCTACCAAGGAGAAAACTTCTAGCTTTCCAAGCTCGACCCCTCTAAAACATCATAGTGATTCTACACTTCTACACAGTACACTGGCGACAGTACACGCCTTTGAAGAAAGAAATTAAATTTCCCGATACAGGCAGGGCATTTGTGAAAGCATTTGTGTTGCCACATGCCATCTGGCAACTGAGATGAAGATCGTGAAGTGATTGATATCTGCTGTGGCAGGGGCTGCCACCCTACCAACCAATCTTACTTCCGTGCATTCTCTATAGCCGATCAGATCAGCAGCCTCGGTGACATTGCGTTACCAGAGCATGTCGTTCTGTGAATGGGCGGTCGAAAACGTGTTTGGCTCAGTCGCAGCGATCCACAGTGATTAGCAGCTCTGAAGCATTGTGGTAAATAACACAGTTTATGCAGAGATCTCGAACAGGTATACAAATGGCGCTTAGTACTTGGTCTACCGCCCCGATGGGTTTGTACAAAATCGTCAAAACCGTTTCAGAGTCCCTTTAATTGTTAAGTCAGCCAGTGTTGGAAGAACATCTGTTGCAAGTGCTAGCTCTTTTTCTAGTTCTGATCCATATTGTAAAGATTTACTGATTCGAATGGTTCAAATGGGTATATTTAAATACATTAAGCGAATTACCTATGATCCTCTCGTATACATTTCAAGCTGCGGTTTTGTACTATCACGCACCTTTCCATAATGAAAAAGGCCATGTGCGGAAGCTTTTAAAACATTTTGGTTTTCATGAGACACTTCAATGGCTTTTAGATGTTGACAGTCACAGTAGGCACTTGTTCTTGTAAGTGCGGGTCAAAGCAAGCAGAAAAGAGTGGCAGGTAACGTTTGTTGCACCAGCAGCATTACAAAGGCAGTGTTCTAGTGAAAAAAAAAAAAAAGACTTTCACAGACTTTTATAACTGTAAGATTCTTGTTATATAGTAAAATGTAGCCAATGAGCGAAATGAAGCCTCGCGTCATCATTTTGACGTGGACTTGTGGACCGTATAGCAAAGTGAAAAGTGTTTGTAACGTGTTGAAAAATGTTTAACTACTATTGATCATTATCAAATTGTGTTGGCACAAGTTTTCAAACGTTTATCAAGGAATACGGCACAATATAAACGTATTTTTCTTGTTATTGTTATGAAATAACGCTAAATTTAGCGGGACGGTACGTGGTGGCGCTAAATACAACCCATCGAGCTGCGGCACGGCGTCACCATCACCGACCGGTGGCGGCTGTGGCAAGAGCTCAGCGACGCGCTGAACCATGAAGTGCCTGCGCAGGAATGGCAGGCTTGGTGGCGCAGGCCGGTGCACGAGGCCCGCCGTGACACCGCCGCCATCAGAGACGCACAAACGTAACTGGCCGTCGAATGGCACGGGCAATTTGTTCTGTGACATTAGTGTATATTTTCAGGGGCACTGTAGGGGGTTGGCTGCCTGGCTTCCGCGGCCAGGTTCTACAGTTGACTGGGATGACACGCTTCAGTGGCGTCTTTGGTCTCACCTATCTACAGGTAAGCACTCTGCCGCCGCAGTATCACGGGTTCCTGAGCGGTGCCATGACAGAGTTTGATATCTGAAGGGGTGCCTTTAGCGGAACCATGTTAAACGGCAATATAGTGCAGGAGAAAGTATTAAAAAGTGGGTAGGTTTATTAACTAAAATCTCAATTTGCAGCCCTTGCAGTACAAGGGGTATTAATTTATCATAAAACACGCAATGCCTGCGGGCAAGTGCATGCACTAAAATGGTAATACATGATATCAATGACCACTGAATAGCTGCAGAACATTTCCGCAGATGTTTAGTACGTAAGGTTGCAAAATAGCCAGAGTAACGAATACCCACTTTCTGAAAGGTCATGCTTACTACACTTTCCAGCAGGCGGATGTTCCCACTTCTGCGGTGGAAATGGATGTGGAGGCCACTGAAGCTGCTGAAGATGGCAGTGACACAGTAACACGCAAGCATCTAAGAACTTAGTGCTTTATTGAGTGCAGGACTGGAACCTTGAGCAGGGCGACAAGGTGCTCAAGGTGAGTAGACCCTTTGTTTACATTTTACATAAGGGGCATAAGCATTCTCCATGTTCTATTATGATGACTGAAACGAACTTGGGCTGTAAACAAGAACCATGCATTGTATGAGGGCATGGTATCGGGTATCTGCAATGATAAACTGCCGGGCAAAAGGTTGGTTAGCCCTGAAAAGGGCTCTTTCGTGGTGAGAGATGCATTTGAGGACATTAATAAAGAGTAGTTTCAACAAATGTTGGTTGGTCCGCCCGAGGAGGGCATAGCTTGTACACAAAGCTTCCCATTTTCAAAGGATGCCATCAGGCGAGTTGATCTTCAACTGAGGGGAAATTGTTGTGCCCGTTGCAATTCTTGGCAGCAGCAGCAGCTTCCAGCCACGAGATGGTTAAGGGTTTACCGGCAGCTCACTTAAACATTTACACCATGATGATTCATCGCAGGTGCTGCGGGAGATGAAAAAATCAACCACCCGCATCGCTCCTGCAGAACGGCGTGTGGCAGCGGCACAGGAGAAGGCGGCAGCGGTGCAGGAGGGCACTGGTCATGGCTGAGGGCTTTCTGCGAGAAAGGGATACCTAGTTTAGTTTATCGTCATGTGTTCAATGTTTTTTCTTGTCATCATTCATTATTGATTTGTCGGTTTCAATGTGTTTAGGTGCTGCTGTTCATGTTCAATTTTATACGCTTCGGGAAACATATACATAGTTTAGTTTGTTTTTTGCCATGTTTTCAACTTTTTAAAATTCATAATTGGTTTAGTGTTTTTGATATGTTTACGTGTTGCTGTTCATGCTCTATTTTATACGTTTTTTGTTTGCATTTAGTACATATTACTAGATTTAGGTTAGCATTTACTTTGTACAAGGAGTGCAGAATTTTTTATGTTCGATATATGCATTTCTCAATGTATGTTCGAGCTGTTCCAGTGGCAGTGTTTTTTACCCACATTTCAAAAGTGTCTAGTCATTCACACGGAGACCACGAGTGTATAGTTGACATTTTCTGTTAATGTTTCTGTGATATTTGTATTGTCCCACTGTGTTTTCTAGCTCACTGTGCTTTTTATGCAGCATTACCACATAGTGTAGTAATGTGATATCTTTTTGCATCACACTGTTTTGCAGTTCAGTGTGATATTTTCATTTCAGCACAATGAGGCTAAGATGCAACAACTACATTTTGAATCTTGTTTGGGAGCGCTAAACTAGTAAGTGGTCATCTCGCACAGTTTCACAAATGAAAATGGTCATCACTGCAACATGCCAGCGATTGATTTCATCTAGTTTTCATTGTAAACGACTCGTTGCGGGAATAAATTTTGAACGTGGTATGGTTTGGGAGCCGCGAGATGGCTGAGCGAATTATTCTTGCTGTATGTTATCAAAACAACTCGCCTGTTGTTTGCCGTCTTGATTTGCGTATTTTTTAGCATTGCAGCATGACTTCAGTCGTAAATTCAAATTAAATGTTATTTTAACATTCACACAATGTTTAGGACAATGAGCAGAAAACCAGCCCAACTTGACGAGCACAATTGCTCGTCAAGCCTGGCGTGCACAATTGAATGCTTGTAGTCAGTCACTATGAGAAGATATGGACTTATGTATCATGTGTTCATACAACATGTTACTAATGGAATCTCGATTTTTATGCGTTCTGTTGAAAAGAATTTTGAGACGTTGCTGCATTGTTCGCACAATTTTGTGATAGCAACATTCAGCACAGAGCACCGCTCATATATGCTTGCTCCAATCTAGTCTGTTGTGACTGTGATCACTAATATGGAAAAGGGTGTTTCTGTTGCATATTTCATGTGCCATTTAAAGAAAATGCAGCATTTTGACATTGCCACCTTGCTTCATATTGAAGCACAAGAAAGTACTTTGTGTATTCAAATGTGGCAAACACAGCCCTGTCATGTCTAGATGCACTATAATCAGTGTAAATAAATTATGTGTGGGATATGAAAACATGAAAATTCACCATTCCTGTGTACTTCAAAAAGGTCCAAGACAGCGCTGCGCTGCTGCCGTCTTTGAGCAACACGTTGCGTGGTGTGAGCATATGGCTCCCCCTTGGCTCTCCATCGTCATCCTCAGCTGGTGGCATGTCCACGACATACTCGTCCAAGGTCCAGTCGCCTGCATGCAACGCAATGTTGTGGAGAGCAAAGCAAGCATAGATGATTTGCGCTGCCCGATCGGGGTTGTAGAGCATCGTTCGAAAGTGCTGCAAGCAGCGGAACTTGCTTTTCAACACGGCGATACACCTTTACACAACATTGTGCATGGATGCGTGCTCCTTGTTGTATCGGCCTTCGGAAGTGTTGCACAGTTGACTGCCAAGGACTGGAATTAGGAGCCATGGCTTGAGGGGATAGCCTGCGTCTCCTGCAATGTAAGCATAAAAACTGAGTGCTCTGCCCAGATAGTACACATTAATACTTACCAAGCAGATATTCGCCAGGCTGCAGATGTGCAGCTAGGCGTGCACGCAGTGGGTTGTGTTCCCACACCCAGGAGTCGTGGCACGAATCTGGGAATCATGGGTCTATGACAATTATGCGCAGCCATGCTTTGCACATCTGCGATGAGGAGCGATATAAAATAGTACTGCATTTATACTCAGAATAAATCCCTTTTTTCTACGCATATGCAGGAAACAATGCGTACTAGTACAGTCATTGGTACAAGGAGCTTCACTTAGAAGGAAACACAGGGTGTAGCACACTGAGGATAGGGGAGTGTGGGGGCAACGACCCCACCTCTGCTGTACACATGGCTACGACTTCCACTGAATGATCGATAAGTGAAAAGCTACGCGTTGCTCTTGGGAAAGAACACTCGTAAATACCAAAGCCAGCTCGTCCAATTGTGATTGTTAGCACTTTCGTGTTGGAAATACTTCCCTGTCGTGTATATACTTCTGCTACATCTGCTGCCCATATTACCGATTACCTCTAAAATGCACAATTCAATTGCGTATGCATGCCAGTGCAAAAAAGGCAACTGGCTCACGCACAAAACACTTGCCACTTATTATTACCGAGGCCTTGCGAGCCACCATCTAGCTCGCACCCAATTCCCTGCAGGTTCTTTTTCATTCGTTGCATTATTACTTTTTCCAGCTTTGGCGTCACAACTGAACAATTGCTCCGAAGGGCGAGTAATAAACGATCCTAACAGTACTTACGATCATGACGTTCAGGACATAATAGCCCCTTCTGGACATGAAGCTCGCCGTGTCGGCCAGTCTGAATCCCTCTGGCTTGCGAATGGTGACCAACGTGCCATCGGCACACGCCAGCACCCCTGGGATGCAACCGCGTAGCACAAACTCCACCTTTGCCTCATCCTTAGCAGCTGTTGTCAGTAGGAAGTGCGCCACCCTTTTTCTAGCAGCCACGGTAATGATCGCCTCCGTCACCTCGTGGATGGTGTTGCTCACCGCCGGCTGAGACATGCCGATGTGTTCCTCGCGACCAATGCTCTTCTGGAAGCTACCGGTGGCGAAAAATCGCAGCGCGCACAACACCTTTCTCTCTGTGGAAAGGCCACTGGCTCGCTGGCATCCGATGATAGGGTCAAGTTCGTCGCACAAGCTACGCACTGTTCGTTTGGACAGACGAAAACATTGCCGGAACTCTTCTTCGCTGAACTCTTCAAATGCATCTTTTACCTCGCGTCGTCGCCTCTGCTCGGTTAAAGCTACCGCACAGGCAAGGCGAAGTACCGTGTCAGTGGGAAACGCCATGTTGTCTAAGTGCCCCGGTGCCGAAAAGTCGCGCATTTTTTCCATTTCAATCCAATCCAGGCCACCTTGCAGCCATTTCAATCCATCCGGTTGCTTTCGGACAGTCTCTCCGACCGTTCCATCGCCTTTCTCCGAAAACCGAAAAAAAAAAAAAAGTCACGTGACACCTCAGTCCACGTCACTCATAACGTCACAGCATTCGTCACAGCTTGTATGGGCCAATCGCGTGCGACTCAATGGAAGAGACCGCCTTTGTCCGGATTTGGAACTTTTACATTAGATTTGTGTTTTTTTTCTTTTTAAATAGTGAACTGGTACTTTGCAGTGAATAGTTTAACCTGAGAACAGTTGGTAGCGTACGGCCCAACTGGCGCTACTGAACACACGCAAAAAAAGTTGTAATGGACTAACAGTACAGTTGCATATAAAATAATAATTTCTTGTAATAAACCCTTGACATGCTACTTATTATTTGGTTCTTAAATACTTTGCGTGACATGGTTTAACAGGTTAAAACTAGACGTAAACGTTTCCGACGCTGACGCCTGGCGGCTACCTTGATTATTAACTGTATGGTCCAGGTGGGCGACAAACATTCTGTCTGCTCTATTAGAGACGATTCGCGCACTTTAGTAGTGCTGCCGAGCCCACAAAGTCTGCTTTCTTCATTGTGTGATTGTTTGCTTGTTATTAGGTTACTGCTGTTAACATCAGGTGATGTGGAGTTAAACCGTGGACCCCGCTCAGACTCAGAGTCTTGTTCAGAAGCCACCTTAAACAGCCAGCTCCTCAAGAAAATTCTAAAGGAACAAACAAAGACCGATAAAACGCTCACTGCTCTTTCCGGAAACTTAAAACGCGTAGAAACTACAGTAGGCAACGTACAGGAAAGATTAATCGCCATAGATAAAGAGTTAGCTCGCCTACAGCAATTCGAGGATAAACTCGCCGAGCATGAGGTGATGACCGTAGAAACAAATAAACTGGTGCGAGAGTTATCAGTTAAGGTAGAAGACTTGGAAAACAGGAGCCGCCGGAATAACATAATAATTTATGGCGTGGAAGAGGGTGATAACGAACAAAATGGCTGCTGCGCCGCAATGGCTGCTGCACCGCGCGGCGCTGTAGCCATCCCCACACAGAAACGGCTCCTGCGCCGCACAAAAGTGACGTCACAAAAATTGTCATGACATACGTCGTTTCCGATTTAGCGCGTTGTTCGAATTTACCGAATCGGAACGTGGCTCAGCTGGCCAGCAGACGCTCACTTGCTGCTGCTGCTGCTGGAGTACGGCTGGTTGCTGCTTCTGCGAGCATTCTACAGGCCTTGTTCTGCTACATATTCGCAAGCCTCGAACATCATCTTTATCTAAGCTCAACCGCTTATTTTCACTGCTATTTTATATTTACTAACGTTGTTTATATCCATCCCAATACGTATTTTTGTGATTTTTCGCGTATAGGCTGATTTAGCAGTATCTGTGCGTGGCCCTTTCTTTGGTCATCCGTGTTAACGTGCTTCGTATCTGTGTCGTAGTGCATTTGCGTAGTTGACAGCCGTGTTTTAGATTAAATATTCACTTTCTTGTTTCTTTTTTTTTTCATGGTGTAATTCTGAATTGAAAGTGTGCGCAACATGACGCGTGTGTTAGTAGCGGGCGATTCAATGGTGAAATACGTCGACCAGTATTTCCCATCACGCCGTGGCTTGTCTGTTAGCGTTGCCGCACACAGAGGAATAAGGATTGAGCACTTGCTCTCAATGATTGCTGACAAGCTGGCCACTTTTGATATTGTCATTGTACATGTTGGCACGAACAACACTGTTGACAGTGTCAACATGTGCATGGACAAATATCGCCAGCTCGCTCAGGGAATCATCGAAAGCAATCCCACGTTGCATGTAGCTTTTTCTGCCATTCTTCCTCGGGGGCAGAATCGGTACCGCCAAGGGGAAGAACAGTTGTGTGATGTTTGTCATTTGAATGACCACTACAGGAATGTGAATGCCGCACTCGCACAGCTTTGCCTGGAGAGGGGCTTCACTATCCTGGATAGTCTTGTGGACAGCTGGCCTGGATTCCTGAGCAGGGATGGTGTCCACCCCAGCCGGCTTGGCAACAAGGTGCTGGCAGACTTCCTGCACCGTGAGGCCTGTGCCTTGTCCACCCATCTAGAGAGGAGACACATCCAACAGTCCTACAAGGAGTCCAAGGCATCTGCATGGAGTGGGTGGGCTCGGCAGGAGCACTTTTCCATCAACTTGGAAGTCGATTTTCCAGCACTTGGTATGCATGCAGTTCAATATTCTCCAGCAGTAGGTGGACCTTCCGCTGCACCAGCTCCTGTCTGGAAAACCAGCAGTGCTCTCATGCAGAGACACGAGACTGACCAACTGGCCAGTACCATTCATGGTATTGGCTTTACGCTCGTTGGCGGTGTCCGCGTTTGCTGCAAGGGAAGCAAGGCTTGCTGGACCTGGGACAGCCTGCCTTCCCCCATTTTCCATGGCACAAGTGTACCATGCAAGGGAAACACTGGGGAGAGGCCTATTCAGCCAATGATCCCTAGTCGAGGTGCAAGCACCACTTGTGACAGGAAAATAAGGAGAGCCTCACAGGAGCATGAGAGTGCTCTTGTGCGCTCTTCTGTGGGGGAAGAGGAGGCCAGTGCTGGAAAAGCAGCTGTGCCACAGGCTGTCGGCCAGCGTGGCGACAGTGAGTGGAAACTGGTGCAGTCAAAGAAGAGCCGGCGGAAGGCTGCGGCACTGCACAAGCAAGAACAGAGCTCTAAACTGTGTGCAGACAGTGAAGGCAAAGTTCTTGCTGCGACAGCTGCCAAGTCCATCAGGTCCACTTCACCTATGACAGCAGTTGTGAGCCAGGAACAGTTTCAGTCTGCTTCTTCCGCTGTCTGTGGTAGAAAGCCTGAAGGACGAGCCAGTGTCTCGCACAACGTCATTCGTGATAGTTTTAAAAAGGTGCAGCGTGTTCCTAGCAAGCAGTTGAAAGACTGCTCAGTTAGTTCCGCGACTCACTGTGAATCTGTCACGAATGACGCTGTGAACGAGGTTTCTGTCTGCAAAAGACATCTACCAGCACTGACTCGGGATTGCATGCGAATTGAGCGCGATCCTGGCACAGAGGCTGGTGACCCTATGGAAGCTGGGTGCACTGCAGCTGTGCAGTACAAGTATTGTGAGGCTGCTTTGACATCCAGAAGCAGGCCTGCCAGCCCTGGTGCCCAGGCTATTTGTGTAAACACTGGTGCCAACCCAACTGTCCTCAATAACCCAGTAAATACACTATATGGTGGGGGTAGCAAAGTTTATTTAAATGCAACATTTGATAACTTTCCTTCTTTTAAGAAAAGCTTTGATGAGTGGTGCAGGGAGGGCAGGCATGTAGTCATGATAAATAAGAGTAATAAAAGTCCATTCACATCAGACGATAAGGACTTCGAGTATATTAGGATTAAATATAGCTGCATTCACGGTCGCACAATAAAGCCCAGGGGGATAGGAAAGCGACCAAAGCAAGCTTACAATGGTACTGGCTGTGAAATGACAGTGTCGGTAAGCCTATGTAAATCGCCTACTCTGCACTACAAGATAACTAAACTACAAGCTAAGCATAACCATCCCACAGAATATTATGATTTGTATCCTCAGAAGAGGCTCCTGAATCATGGAGAAAAAGAAGAATTCTTTGACTTAACTAAATGTAATATTGGCGCAAAGGATTTTAAAAACTTGGTCGAGCAAAAAACTGGTAAGAAGTTAACTACAAAGGACATTAATAATTACAAGCAACGATTTTCTATTCCTATCCGCAATGAGCAGGCTCATGGTGAAATGGTTTTAGAGAAGGTAGAGACCTTGCTAAAAAAATAATCCAAACTGGGTTATTCACTATGAAATGAATCAAAATAATAACCTGCAATTCATACTTCTTCAAACAACGCACATGCGTGAGATTTTGGAAAAGTATCCAGAGATTTTATTTATTGATGGAACGTATAAAGTGAATATTGAGGGTTATATTCTTTACTCTATATTAGTTCAAGATGGTCGTGGGAGACCTGTGTGTTATGCCTTCTTACGAAATGAGACGACTGAAATTGTTGAGCCCATGTTCACAAAGTTTGTAGATTTCAACCCATTTGTTGTGTCTGCTTGCAAAGTAGTGATGATTGATAAAGATCTCAATGAACTGCGCATTTTAACCAGTATTCTTCCTAATTCTAACATACTTTTGTGTACGTGGCATGTGTTGCATTGTTTCCAGCAAAAGGTTACTGAGAAAGCTAGACAGCAACGTGATCAGTTGCTTCCTCTCTTAAAAAGCTTAGTTTATTCCCCCACTGAGCAAGACTACTTCGATAAGCTTGCTAACCTCCAAGCTATGACTTGCACAGATTTCATTTCTTACTATATGCATAACTGGCACTTGTGTAAGGAAATGTGGGTACATGCATATCGGCAAGCCCTTCCTACATTTGGTAATAATACTAATAATCGCATTGAGTGCCACAGTCAAAAGATTAAAAATTATCTCTCTTCAAGCATGCATTTGGTTCAAGCAATAGAAGCATTGGTAGGTTACATTGATAATGATTCTTTATCTCTACAGTTCTCTAAGCTTAAAGAAATGAAGCTGAACCTAAACATAAATGATTTCAATGACCCATTTCAGCTAGAATTGTCCCGTAATTGCACTTCTGAGGCTACAAGTAAAGTACTAGAGCAGTATGAGAAGTTTAAAAATGTAAGTTATCAAGTCACTTCCACTCCTAATTCTTATGTTGTAGTTTCACCAAGATCACAGTACAGTGTTTCATTGTGCTTGGCTTCTTGCACATGTGCTTTTTATAACCAGTACACTCTGCCTTGTGCACATATTTTAGCAGTGCGTGACTTTACTAAGCAAGATCTTTTCGACAAGGCTTGCATACCAGACAGGTGGTGCAAGGATCATTTCCTAAGTGACAGCTGCACAACCACTAGTGCCACACCAGTGGTAACAAGCAGCATTCAGTCACCACCCTGTGTGAAGCTTGACACTGCACAAGAGAAGTATACTTATGCTTATAGGAGTCTTTGCGAAATGTCAAAAACCGTGGCTAACGTATTATCTAATTGTGGTGAGAAGGAGTTAATGGAAAAACTTTCGTCCTGCGAGGCTTTCTTCAGAAATTTAACCACATTTCCTCGTAACCAAACTTCAGCAGCCATAAAGGCTGCACCAGCTCAGTTAGCACAAACTACTGCCACAAGTTATCTTGGGCATTCTAACAGTACAAAACTTGTGGTACCTTTGGTTAAAGCAAGAAGGGGGCGGCCAAAAAAAGTGAGAGCTGTCAAGCGTAAATTTTTCCCAAATCAAGTAAAAAAGGTAGGCCTTGCAACTGTTAAAGTAGACATGCTAAATGTCTACAAACGGTATTCTCTTTCAGATGCAGATTTAAATGTTCTGGTACAGGGCACCTCCATATCAGATAGCGTAATCAATGTCGCACAGTATTTAATTCAGAAAAAGTATCCTACTTGTGTCGGCTTTCAAGATGTCTTACTGGGCCGATGTTTACAATTCACTCAAATCAAAGGCCCTTTCGTTCAAATCTTGCATGTTCAGAACCCCAATCATTGGCTTACAGTAACAAATGTTGGTGCGGACAAAAACACAGTCTTCATATATGATTCAATTGATCAAGATACCCCTCCTGACGCTGTTAGGCAAATCTGTCATATTCTAAAATTACAATCGCCAACATTAACCATTCAAACAATGAAGGCACAAAACCAGTGCAACACACTTGACTGTGGCTTGTTTGCAATTGCCAACATGTATTATATAGCGTCAGGCAGAAAACCAGAAACTTTGAACCTTAACCAAGTTATGCTACGCAAACATTTGCTGCAATGCATACAGAATGGTATGATCGAAGACTTTCCCCTCATAAACTCCATGGCTGCTCGCGTACAGCCAAGAGATAGTATTTACAAGTTACATTGTGTCTGCCGGCAACCACAATATAGTGGGGTAGTATTGGACATTACTTGTGCAAGTTGTTCAAGAGGATTTCACGGAGCTTGTCTCGGCTCTTTAGCAGCTAACTTGGACAAAAAAGTATTCGTGTGTTCTCAGTCATGTTTGCTGGTTGCCAAGGAAAAGATACATTTTTCTAATTAATAATAGCATTCCATTTTGGTGTAGACATATGGCAAAAATTCTAAGCATTCTTCATGTCCCCTCCTCTAATTTTTGCTTTTCTTTAAAGGGCCACTCACCGGGTTTGGCGATTTTGAGCTGACAAGTGCAATGCGTACATCGGGAGTTTATGGTCACGTCTGCCAAACATTGCAACTCTATGCGACGCGGAAATGGGTCAAATTTCAAAACGAACGCTTCTCCCCCTTTTTTTCGGGTCGCGCCCCCAGAGAAGGAGGTTATGATGTGCAAGTATGAATCGCCCTACATACACAGCAGTGCAGTCCTATATGTATATGTCCTATATGTATACGACTGTGCTCTGACGCTGCCAACAGTGGCACGTGACATGACGGAAATTATTTAACGTGACATGCGTAGTTAATGTAATTTGTTGCATGAAAAGATTAATAAAACTTGGGATACATATTGAGACGCAATAGAAGAATGTGTTTGTCTTTTGCATTTTTTCCCCGTGAATTGCAACGAGATGCCGAGCTAATGTGCTGGCGTTTCGCATGCGTTTGTGTCTCCGCGGTTACTGCATCAAGCAGACTCCTGTCCTGGAAAAGAAATTAATGGTCCTGCGCATTCGAGCACTCATTATGCTCATCTTTTCAACCGCATCAAAGCCAGCGTTTCCAAACAATGTCGCAAGAACAGGCAGTAGACACAATACAATGCTGGTCAACAAAACGACACCGCTCGCGCGCTCGAGGGTTGGGCTTGTTTGAGCACGTCATGTGCACGTGACCTCTTGGTTGGATGCTGGAGAGGGTAGGAAAGAGATTTGGCTTGTGAAGGCTACACGGAGGAGTGGCAAGGGTTTTGAGCTTGCCTCCTTTCATCCTTGTTTCCTGCTGTTAAAAAAAGAAGAAACTGTTTTCTCAGCTCGTAATGAACCGATTGAAAAACTTTTTGTGGTATAATGCTCTCCGTTAGATACACAACTTCCACAGTTTGTTATGGGACCTGGTGAGTGGCCCTTTAAGGACTGACTTCAGGGATTGAAAGTATGAAGTTAGGCATGTTGGTAATGCATAACGGATCACATAGCACAAAAATTTGACCCAGGACAAGAGAAGGAACAAACACGAGTGCTCACTTCCAAGAAGATTTATCTTGAAGAGCAAACACATATATACTCCTGAAATGTGAAAATCAGGCAAATCATTCAAGACGCCCACAACTGCCATGTGCAAATATCTTACATTTTCAAAAAAGACAATTTGACAAAGCCCGAGACAGAGTGCTGATGCAGTTCAGCTCTAGTCTACAAATCCTCTTTGCCTCGATAATTTCTCTTGTCATTTTATTTGTTGTTTTTTCTTCCAGCAATAATGATGTCCCGCAAAATCATTTTGCAACCACACGTGCTGCAATGAACACCCTTGTAACCTCAAGAATGGTCGCAATTGTTTCTTGGCCTTGCACTGCAGCAGGTGTGGCTCCAAACCACTTTTGTGTGACACCATTATCATTGGGAAAAAAAAAAACTACAAGAGAAATTGTCGTGGCGAAAAAAATTTGTAGACTAGAGCTGAACTGCATCAGTACTTTCTCTCACTCTGTCTCTAGGGATTTGTCAAAACGAATTGTCTTTCCTGAGGATGTAAGGTTTTCGTGCATGGCAGTTGTGGGCTTTTTGAATGATTTGTCTATTTTTTGCATTTCAAGAGTATATATGTTTGCTCTTCAAGATAAATCTTGTTGGAGGTGAGCACTCGTCTTTGTTCCTTCTCTTGTTCTGGGTCAAATTTTCACATTATGTGATGAGTTAACTTTCTGCATGCACCACCTTATTTTTTTTCCTTGTTGTAAGCTAGTGGTGGAGCATTAACTAGAAGTACATAAAAACATTGCCAAATGTATGTTACCCCAATGAACCAAATTCCTTTGTTGAGGCAATCCTTTCTGTGGCATTCCTTCTTTATTGACTTCTCATCACGTCAAACCTCAAACCTGTCTCTTTCATAAAAGTTCTACAACTAGTTCTTGCTTTGTTTTGTTTTTTTGCCAAAAGTAGAAAAACTTCCCTTCGTTGAGCAAATTTTTCTGAACTAAAATATATTCATATCTAATGCACGGAATGAAAAATAAAAAACAAGAAAATTTATAGGCTGATCACTAAATGTCAATTGAATAAGGATTTCGGAAATAATATCATGAATGGCACACAACAAACACTCATGCATGCAGCCTTTTACCATGTGCAGCTGTAAACTGCAAACAAAAAGTATCAGATATTGTATATGATTTGCTTTTTTTTCTTTTCAGCAACAGTAACTTGCCCTTTAAGAGAAAAATATGAATATCAAATTTTCAAAAATAGTCATTTTTGAAAACCTGTCAATATATCAAAATGGTTTAGTTGATTCATGATTATGCAAGCAGTTCTTGCATGCCTGTGGCACTGGGATTGTTAATGTAGGCAGGCTGAGTTTGTAATGTTCTAAAGCCTCAGCATTTTAGTGTTATATTACAATATAACATTCAAATATTTTATGAATTCAACTATGAAATTTGCTCACAATGAGTTTGCTACAAATTAAGCAACCAAAGTCTGTGTATATATTGCCCACATTAACGTCACACTGCCACAAGTCTCTAGGCGGAGCCTGACCGCTACAGAGCGCGTTCTCGGGTGGCGGATAGAGAAAAGTCTTGCAATGAAGTGATGCTAAGCAGCTTCTATTAATAAACAAGACTGGCACTTGTGCCCGGGGACCAACAGGCAGAAAATACATATGACAACAGGAGTCTTTTCACTGCTGTGGTGGGCAAGTTGAAAGTTTCAGGTGCCATTTTTTAAACTCTTTGATTTATCTGTTGTTTTTTTCGTCTGTTTTCTTCATCTTGTACCGGTCCAGTACATTGTGGACTCACCCTGTTGTCAAGTCGTCAGGAAGTTGGATGATGCTGTCTTCTTCTAGCTAAATTATGCAACTACTAAGAAGGGGATCAGAATTCTATTTTGTAGCAGTTATTTTACAAATAAATGTTAGTAAAATTTTTCTTGGTTGTAGTAGTGTCATTGTGTACTCACGGACCATAACATTACATAAGACAGGAATTCAAGTGCACAGCAAAAAAGTGCTGCTATGAGCACCTGTTATCAACATCAGCTGGTCATTCTTAATTTTGGTCTTTTATTTATCGCACATCGAGTAGCCGCAATTGCTTGGTTTACAGGCTGAGAGAAAATTTAGCTCCCTTTCTTACACGCCAAAGGTTGCTGGCAGTGAAACAGCGTTGTCAGCATTTTGATAGATACTTTGAAAATGAACGTGAAAACGACGGAGGGACAAGACAAAGGCGAAGTACTGAGTCTTTCTAATCTCGTGTCTCCGTCGTGTTCGTGGGCGTTTTCCAAAAATGCATAGTTTCCAACTCGACCTTACTGATATATTGTGAAAACTTTATGAAAACATGAATACCCGAAGTTAAGTATAAAACTTTCACATAGAATGCACCACTTCTAGCGTCAACATTTTAGGTATTACAAAACTTTGATAAGTCTCAATACACGTAAAAGCAAGTATGGTCAAGCTTCACTGCCTTGTGAAAGCACTGCGGTAAAGCCAGCGTGAGCAGAAGAGCATTACATGATACGAAATGAACGCATGCACAGACCACTTGTGCATCAAACAAGTATTAGAATTTGCGACTGCTCAGGCCAAATATGCATCTTGGCACGTCCGTTTCAGGCAAACAAAAGGACAAATTCCAAACTATGATCAAGCTTCACTGCCTTGTGAAAGCACTGCAGTAAAGCCAGCGTGAGCAGAAGAGCATTACATGATACGAAATGAACGCATGCACAGGCCACTTGTGCATCAAACAAGTATTAGAATTTGCGACTGCTCAGGCCAAATATGCATCTTGGCACGTCCGTTTCAGGCAAACAAAAGGACAAATTCCAAACTATGATCAAGCTTCACTGCATGAAAAAAGCACTGCGGTAAAGCCAGCGTGAGCAGAAGAGCATTACATGATACGAAATGAACGCATGCACAGGCCACTTGTGCATCAAACAAGTATTAGAATTTGCGACTGCTCAGGCCAAATATGCATCTTGGCACGTCCGTTTCAGGCAAACAAAAGGACAAATTCCAAACTATGATCAAGCTTCACTGCCTTGTGAAAGCACTGCGGTAAAGCCAGCGTGAGCAGAAGAGCATTACATGATACGAAATGAACGCATGCACAGGCCACTTGTGCATCAAACAAGTATTAGAATTTGCGACTGCTCAGGCCAAATATGCATCTTGGCACGTCCGTTTCAGGCAAACAAAAGGACAAATTCCAAACTATAATCAAGCTTCACTGCATGAAAAAAGCAGTGTGGTAAAGCCAGCGTGAGCAGAAGAGCATTACATGATACGAAATGAACGCATGCACAGGCCACTTGTGCATCAAACAAGTATTAGAATTTGCGACTGCTCAGGCCAAATATGCATCTTGGCACGTCCGTTTCAGGCAAACAAAAGGACAAATTCCAAACTATAATCAAGCTTCACTGCATGAAAAAAGCAGTGCGGTAAAGCCAGCGTGAGCAGAAGAGCATTACATGATACGAAATGAACGCATGCACAGGCCACTTGTGCATCAAACAAGTATTAGAATTTGCGACTGCTCAGGCCAAATATGCATCTTGGCACGTCCGTTTCAGGCAAACAAAAGGACAAATTCCAAACTATGATCAAGCTTCACTGCCTTGTGAAAGCACTGCGGTAAAGCCAGCGTGAGCAGAAGAGCATTACATGATACGAAATGAACGCATGCACAGGCCACTTGTGCATCAAACAAGTATTAGAATTTGCGACTGCTCAGGCCAAATATGCATCTTGGCACGTCCGTTTCAGGCAAACAAAAGGACAAATACCAAACTATGATCAAGCTTCACTGCATGGAAAAAGCACTGTGGTAAAGCCAGCGTGAGCAGAAGAGCATGAGCAGAAGAGCACACACACACACACACACATATATATATATATATATATATATATATATATATATATATATATATATATATATATATATATATATATATTCACACAGCAATTCATACACGCCATTCTAACAACCTGACATATACACATGGCCCCACTCATGGGTTGGCTGCTGTGAGGAGCATGCACAGTAGCTTTCCTTGACACTCGCAGTGCATCATGTTACTGTAACATAAACAGCGTGATAAGGCTAGACTATATTTTAGTTTTATGACATTCTTTGGCTCCCAAGGAGCAGGATGCTTTTCTTGAAAAGAAAAAGAAAAGGCAGATCCCATGCACAGTATACAGGAATCGATGCATAATGCGAAGCAGCCAGGCGGGAGGAAACCATGCTGTACAATTAAGACGTGGATATTATGATTTGCATGTTAGGAAATGTCATTTATGGTCATCATACAGTGGTATGCAATGCAAATTTCACTATATATTAAGTTAGCGAAATTGCCGCAAGCACACCAAGAGCCCGGCATGTAAATCACGTGGTGCATGATTGTATGTCATAATTTACATGTTACCATTTGCTCTTTATGTTCATCATGCAGTCACGTCCATAGGTTGACGAACTAACCCACGAGTCGACTCAATCAAACTCAGATCAAGCTGTGAGTCTCGGTCTGAATGAGCTGCATAAGTTTTGCTGACCTATGGTCACGTCATATTAATTTTGGTATAAACCAAGCTATAGCAAAATAACCGCAAGCACACCATGAACGTGACATGCATGTGAGCCCATTCGTGACATGCATGTGAGCCCATTCGTGACATGCATGTCATGGTTTTTCCATTACCACACCATTAATTTATGTTATTTGCACAAAAATATCTCGTCATATCATATTTGGCATATATCTATGTAATGAAACGGCTGCGAGTGTACCAATCAATGTATAACGGTATGTATACCAATTTTGGTGTGTACATCCCTTTAATGATATGCTAAGGAGTGCACAAGGTCGTAGGCGGCTAGATAGATAGGTATATATATATATATATATATATATATATATATAGTGAGAGAGAGAGAGATCGTTTGATTGTATGATTGATTGATTCAAAGTCACAGAAGTTCACTAAGAAATGCATTGCACTTGAAATTAAACAATTGTAAAAGGTCAGCTTTTATTAGTATATTGCGTGAATGGCACCAGTGCTCTATCTGGCTTATTAAATGCATATTATTTAATTTATTGTTATATAAATATAAAAAACACACCTATTTCATTTGCAGAACCCTCTGAAGAAAGTAGCATGTTATGATCGTAAATCTGTAATGGCTGGATGGCTCATTGAGATGTTGTCACTCTCTTACCACATTGCTTGTATTGCCTCTGTTGGCAATAAAACGCCAATGATAACCCCATTTCATTCATAGACAGTGCCAAGCTTACTGCCTACATCCCAGATCAGTGGGCTTGGGCTGAAGGCTGCTGTTGCGAACGCGTGTTGCCACTTGCATTACATCGTCAAAAAGTTTACAGTGTTACAAAATTGAAAAAAATAAAGTATTTCTCGAGTTCAAAAAACAATACTTCCCTGTAACTTCACATATCTTTAGGTAATATATATAACTTTATGAATACTTTTAGTCCACTAAGTGACCAGCAAAGTTGGCTTTCAATGAACACTGAGCTTTCTTCTAAAAAAAAAAGTGAAATTGGAATTTATTTTTCAGTCGATATATCTTGAGCACCTTAATCCTTTTTACTTCATAGCATGTTGAACAGGCTATGACATATTATTTGTGCCGTTTTATTTTGACATGCTTCTACAGTGAATATCGAATTTCACAAATTTATTCAATTTGGCTCGTGCCAAAATCCCTTAATGAGTTTATATACATAAAAAAGTAATTTATTTACAGTTACATTATCTCATTAGCTTGCCATAAACACCATTTTATCGAGTGCATCCTATAGACATCCTTTGAATGAAAATTGTTGTTTGATACTCTCTAGCTGAGTCGGCGAAAAGCTATAAACTAGCACGAACAGGCAAGAAAATTTTCGTCTACAGAAATTAGCAAGCAGAGCAAGTTTTAAACACAAAGAAAAATTTGGTGATTTTTCAGCCAGATTTTGCAAAAAGCTGTTGAAGAGTGAGTATCATTTTAGTGGAGAGTTGTAGATGTTTGTCTGGCTTTTCACCGGACATGTTACTCCAGATACTGGGTGATAACTATGATATATGCAGTGATAAACACATAACACATACACTCACACATGTGCACTACACTATTTACAATGTTTCGTTCAGATTTGGGGCCCAAAAGAATGTCGGTAGCACTTTTGTGGCATGTAACGCACTGGAGCTACTTTGCCATGGGCCTAAAATATCTGGTGACTCTCCTTAAAAAGTATAAGTGATTGCTGTCTATATCTAACAAATTCTGGCATTTTGGATTACTTATCATACCTTTATCTCGTGTTTGTTTGATACTATTGAGATTTTGCTGTAATTTTAAACAACCAAAAAATATTCCCCTAGAGTTATTCAAACAAAAAACCAAATTGAATGGTACTGCACAATATTACTTGCACTTTTCAAATACTTTCACACCATTAATTCTGACACGTCAACTCTACCATGCTGTGTCCAAACTTTTATTGCATGACTTCATCAGTGTACTGTTATCATTTACTTTAGAGTTTTGCCTCTAAATTTAAGTTTACAGACTTTAACAAAGCAGTACGACCTTTTCGAGACAGTGTATTGGAAGGCTCCAGACAATTTGAACCCCATTGGGTTCTTTATTGTGCCCTAGTATTCCACCTGACGTGGTTCTCTAGGATTTCACTTCTACAGAAATGCAACCATGGTGCCTGGATTAATCAAAGCTGCATCTATTGGGTGAGTAGGCGAGTACTGTATGAGCCACTAAAGCGGCACCACCTCTGAAAATATAAGTGCATACATGTGCACCAGCCTATACATGCAAATGCTTCTCTTGAATAAAAAATGATTTTTTTGTGGCTAAAGTATTTTCTTGCTATTTTTTTCTTCAGGCTTAGAAATGGCACAAAAAAGACATTCACAAACTTTATTGATAATGACTAACCAGCCTAAAAATTCATAAAGCGGTTTCATTTAAAAGGGAAGGAGACTTTGGTACATTAGAATTGTCATTTACTGATTTTCTTGCAAGAAATGCCTCAAGGCCCTTACTTGTAGGGATATATTACATAAAGAGGAGGGAAAAACAGATAGGCTGTAGCATCAATAAACAGCAGAACAACAATACTCATCAAACAAACACCTAAAAAAGTGTGACATAACAAACAAAATATACAAAAATGCAATTCTGAAAATAGAAAAGCTCTAGTGAGACAGCCTACAAATGGGTAATATTTTTAATAAGTTTATTAAATTTAAGTGTATTAATTTTAGTTGCAATATAAGGAGGCAGCCAGTTCAACTCGATAATGGTTTTAGGGATGAATGATTTAGCAAAGATGGAAGTACAGCAAGCTATGTGTTTAATTTTGAAAGGACGATAGTGATGTGGAAATATGATTGGAAAAAAAATGAAGTAATGAGTGGCAGTATATTTTATAAAAAAGAGGTAAACAAACTAGTGTACAATGATGGTAAAGGTTATCAAGACCAGCACAAGCCTTTAGGACTGACACACCAATGAAATGGTAGTAATCAGAAAAAAAAAATCTGTTGCATTTTTTTGGAGAGATCGATGTTACCTATGATGTAGGCCTAATCCAGGTGCCACATCTATAAAGTATACTCTATATTTTAGGATGAATTAAAGTAAAGTGGGTGAGATTTAGCACCTGTGCAGGAGCATGTTGTAGATTACAATTTGAGAGGCAGAGAGGTAGTGGCAACTACAAAGCGAAATAGGTATGACGGCTCCATGTCAGGTCAAACATAGAATGAACATTTAAATAGTTGTCAGTGCAAGCTGAATCAACATTTATGTATTTGGAGTATGTGAAGTTCAGAAAGCAGCATGAATTTTTTTGTAAACGTGACAAGTTTAGCCTTACACTTATTTAGAAATGTAGCCATGATGAGCACCAAGTTGTAATTGAACAGAGGTTGCTTTATAATAACTGATAGCCAGAGTTACTTTTTATGGCTCAGTACACTACAAATGAGGTCATCAGTGAAAAAGTCTAGTTTGAGAAACAATACATTTAGGCAAATCATTAACAAATATTAGAAAAGAACAGGGGACCAAGGAAACTTCCCTGCGGAGTGCCGAATGTTACTTGAGCTGTCGAAGAGTTAGAGCCATTAACAGAGGTGAATTGACTGCGATATCAGAGGAACCCTTGTATACTAAGATGTGTGTGTGAATGTTCAGTTGTGTTAACTACAGAGTCTATGGCCCGTATTCACAAACCAACCTTGGCCTTTCCTCGAGTTCTCCTCAAGCTTTTGTACCCTCTACTTGTGTTATAAAGGCACAAAAATGGTAAGGAGGTAAAAAACTACAACAAGACTGGTTCACGAATACTGGCCAACTTTGTACATCAAGCGCAATAAAGTCTTACAACCGATAACAAAAACTCGAGGTAACACCGAGGATGGTTAGTGAATACAGGCCTATGGTCGGAGACCCAATCAGTGCACCGAAAAAACTGGGAAACAAGGTTTCAACTTGAAAGCCAGTGTCTATTAATAAGCCATGAGTAAATTATGTCAGCTGATGATCACAAGGAAATTCCTTACAGAAACTGTGCTATTTAAACATGATGTAATCTTTGAAATAATTATTTATTTGAGTTTGAATGATGCCTTCGAGGAGCTTGGAAAAAGTGTAAGTGAAAGGAATGAGTCTGTAGTTTAGAGAATCAGGGCAGGTGCCTGATTAGAACATTGCATAACTTGGCTTCTCACCAGTGATGAGGAATGCAGCAAAAGGATAATGATCAATAAAAAAAGTGCAGTAAAGGCTTCAAAAATGCTCCCAAATATATTTTAATATATCGTGGCTAAAAACAAGGACATCTATACTTGCAGCATTTTTATTGTTTGTAAATAAAGAAAAAATACCATCTTTACTGACGACTACAAATTTATTGCATAGAATAGAGAAATCATGAAATGAACTAAAGATTCGAAAAGGAGTAACCATTTCAAGAGTGAAAACAGATGGGAACGCTTTTATAATAAGATAGGCAGAATAGACGCCATTCAGCAAGTCAATGTTCAGATGGATCAGGATATAAATGCGGCTTATATTACATTTCAAAATCTCCAGGGTTTATTACATAGCACAGTGGACACGCAGGGGCGTCTGCATAAGCAGGCGTTTAGTGTGTAGTGACACCACAGACCCGAGCTAAGGGGGGGGGGGTTCTCACCAGAAATGGATTGGCCACCCGGGTGCAGTATCTGGCCACTACCTCCCACATGCATACGTCAAATAACTCACGGCCCTCAGTCCCCAGCAGCTGCAAAGCAACTGACCCCGGCGGCGGTCAGATCTGCAATGCAGCAGAGGGTGCTAAGAATCTCTGGATCCAGACAGGCCACCATTGGAACCTGAACTTGGCAACGTTTAACACTAGAACCTTATCTAGTGAGGGAAGCCTAGCTGTACTACTCGAGGAGCTAGAGGGTGTTAAATGGGATATAATAAAACTCAGTGAGGTTAAGAGGACAGATGAGGCCTATACGGTGCTATAGAATGGGCACCTCCTTTGCTATCGAGGCTTGGCTGACAGAAGAGAACTGGGAGTGGGGTTCCTAATTCACAGAAACATAGCTGGCAACATATAGGAATACTATAGCATTAATGAAAGGGTGGTAGGTATCGTAATTAAACTCAATAAGAGATACAAGATGAAGGATACAACCTTACGCACCTACATCCAGCCACGATGACGCATCAGTTGAAAGCTTCTATGAAGACGGACGTGGAATCAGCAATGAGTAAGGTAAAAACACACTATACTATACTGATGGCAGACTTTAATGCAAAGATAGGCTGGAGACCAGGCAGTAGGAGATTATGGCATCGGTACTAGAAATGCCGAAGGAGAGCTACTAGTAGAATTTGCAGAACGCAATAATTTACGTATTTTGAATACCTTCTACCAAAAACGAGGAAACCGTAAGTGGACATGGAGGAGCCCTAATGGGGAAAGTAAGAACGGAATAGACTTTATAATGAGTGCACACCCAGGCATCGTGCAGGATGTGGAAGTGGTTGGCAGGGTGTGATGCAGTGACCATAGAATGGTACGGTCTCGATTTCACCTAGACTTGAAGAAGGAACGACAGAAACTGATACGCAAGAAGCCAATCAATTAGCTAGCACTGTGAGGGAAAGTAGAGGAATTGAGAGTCTCCCTTCAGAACAGGTGCTCGGCTCTTATCGAGGAAACCAGCCTTAGCTTTGACGCAATGAATAATAATCTGAAGAGTATCATTATGGAGTGTACAGTGGAAGTTGGAGGTACGGTACTTAGACAGGACACTGCCAAGCTGTCCCAGGAGACGAATAACCTCATTAAAGAGCGTCAAAGCATAAAAGTCTCAAGTACAACAGACAAAATAGAACTGGCAGAACTTTCGAAGTTGATTAATAGGCGTAAGGTATTCGATGTAAGAAGGTATAACATGGAGGGAATTGAACATGTTCTGAAAAATGAAGGAAGCGTCAAAACAGTGAAGAGGAAACTTGGAATAGGGAAAAATTGGATATATGCACTAAGGGACAAAGAAAGCAAAATAACTACCAATATTGATAGGATAGTTAAAATAACGGAGGAGTTTTACAGAGATCTGTACAGTAGCCAGGACAACCACGACCTTAATACTATAAGAACTTGCAGTAACCCAGATGACACCCCACCAGTAATGATAGAAGGAGTCAGAAAAGCTTTGGAGAGCATGCAAAGAGGCAAAGCTGCTGGTGAGCATTAGGTAACAGCAGATCTGCTGAAAGATGGAGAACAAATTGTGTTAGAAAAACTAGCCACCCTATTTACGAGGTGTCTCCTGACGGGAAGGGTTCCAGAGTCTTGGAAGAATGCTAACATCATCTTAATACATAAGAAAGGAGATGACAAGGACTAAAAGAATTACAGGCCGACCAGGTTGCTGTCCGTAGTATACAAGTTATTTACAAAGGTACTTGCTAACAGAGTTATTAAAACATTAGAATTCGATCAACCAAAGGAACAAGCAGGATTTCGAACAGGATACTCAACAATCGACCACATGCATACTATCAATCAAATAATAGAGAAATGCTCAGAATATAACCAACCACTATTCATACCCTTCATAGATTACGAGAAGGCGTTTTATTCAGTAGAAATATCATCAGTCATGCAGACACTGCGGAATCAGAGCGTCGATGAAGCATATACAAAGACCCTGGAATACATCTACAGGGGATCAACTGCTGTCCTAATGCTTCATAAAGAAAGCAACAGAATACCAATCAAGAAGGGTGTAAGGCAGGGGGATAAAATCTCCCCAATGCTATTTACCACGTGCTTACAGGAGGTTTTCAGAAGCCTAGAATGGGAACAGTTAGGGATAAGAGTTAATGGAGAGTACCTTAGTAACCTTCGCTTTGCCGATGACATTTCATTGCTGAGTAACTCAGGGGACTAATTCCAACTCATGATTAAAGAATTAGACAAGGAGAGCAGAAAGGTGGGTCTTAGAATTGATCTGCAGAAAACAAAAGTAATGTACTACAACCTCGGAAGAGAGCAGTGCTTCAAGATAGTTAATAGTGCACTTCAAGTTGTTTATTCATTTTTATTTCATAATACCCCTAAAGGCCCCCGAAGGGGTACTACATAGGGGAACGGACACATGAAACAAATTTTTGTACGCTTATACAGTCTAAAAACAAGATTAAACAAAATAATGAAAGCGAACTAAATACAAAAAGCAACAACAACAACCAAAATCAGATACTATGAAAAAAAGAAAAATTAAGTAGAGATGAAATATTGAATACTGGAAACATAAATTAAGGGCACTAACAAATACAGTATACAAGGAAAAAAAACTAAAATGATGGCATGATCTTAAGATACAAAAGTTCGCAATTAACACATAAATAATACAAATCAAGCGTGTACAATGGTCATGAAAAACATTAACACATGATAACAAGAAAAATAAACACTGATGTACATATGAAGAAGCTTAATGAGAGTACGCGCGGTGGATATCTAGTCGGAAATGTTGAGTAAAAGTTCGTTAAATGTTGGGAAATCTGCTTGAGTGGCAATGTGGGATGGCAAGCTATTCCATGGAACTATTGTTCGGGGAATGAAGGAATTAGCGTAATGAGCTGAGCGACAAGTTATACATTTTATCTTGAAGATATGGTCTGTGCGTGGAAAGATGACTGTTGGTGCTTCGAAAATGCGGTGAAGGTATGGGTAATGATAGAACTTGTGGAGAAGCGAAAGGCGGGCAGTTCTGCGGCGATGAGTTAAGTCGTCAAGCTGAGCGCGAGTTTTTAGTAAAAGACTATGTCTACTTAGTGCAGGTAATAACCACGGAGCCGAACCAAGAGATTGAAGTAACTAGAAGAATAAGAATGGGGTGGAGCACATTTGGCAAGCACTCTCAAGTTATGACAGGTAGATTGCCACTATCCCTCAAGAAGAAGATATATAACAGCTGTATCTTGCTGGTACTTAGCTATGGAGCAGAAACCTGAAGACTTACAAAGAGGGTTCAGCTTGAATAGAGGATGACGCAGCGAGCAATGGAAAGAAAAATGGTAGGTGTAACTTTAAGAGACAAAAAGAGAGCAGAGTGGATCAGGGAACAAAACGGGGTTAAGCATATCATAGTTGAAATCAAGAAGAGGAAATGGACATGGGCTGGGCATGTAGTGCATAGACAGGACAATTGCTGGTCGTTAAGGGTAACTAACTGGATTCCCAGAGAAGGCATGAGAGTTAGGGGGAGACAGAAAGTTAAGTGGGCAGATGAGATCAAGAAGTTTGTGGGTGTAAAGTGGCAGCAGCAAGCACAGGATCGAGTTAACTGGCGGAACATGGGAGAGGCCTTTGTCCTGCAGTGGACGTAGTCAGGCTGATGATGATAGTGGACAGCACCTCAACTGACGGCTTGAGGCTTTGAGCATTTTTCTGTAATCCATATCACTTGCCGTTAAATTCCCAAGGATTAATAGGGTACAGTGTAGACCTACACAGACATTTTTGTTTCTTCTTTTTATTGGCTCTTTGAGGCAAAAATGCACATTTACTACACCGTACTTTTGTAACAGGTATGTGTCATATCATGAGTTCGGGTAGTTTTGAACGGCGTCTAATTTTGTTAAAAAAAATGGGGAGAACATAGAGCTAAAAGGCTCTCAGAAAAAGAAGTTTCAAGGTTTATCTCATCAAAATCAGAACCTACAATTTGTATAGGTTTCGTAATAAACTGAGTGAGGCGAAAGTCTTAACAAGCTTTTATAGTAAGGCATGGGCTACCTTATCACTAGCCGAGATAGATAAAGTGACAAAACTGAAGCCTGGAAGTTTAATATCGCCGAACGTTTATAACTAACACTAAATTTGGCGTAGGTGAGGAGGCGACAAAATTTGTCAGTAGGCCATCATATAAGGTCTGGAGGATTTTGCCCGGTCCTTTAGACCCACATGTTTTTGTCCTGCCACTGTTGAGCTTCAGTTATGAACTAAGTAGCCAAGAAGGGCATCTCTTAATCTGTCTATGTTATGAGAGATTAAAATGCATGTGTCGTATCAGTTTAGGTCATCGTGCACAATGAATGCATGTATCCGATGCAAGCAAATCAACGCAATACAGGCATCACACATGAAGCAAGCACTTCAGCTCCTTAGTCAGACATATGATCGCAGCACTTCCAACCATGCCCTGGTCACCTCAATAGCGAGACGTGAAGACTTCGTAGATCATGTGAGTTTTTCGACAAAATTGTAGTGCTGTTGTTATCTAGCTGCTATAGGCAACATTAAAAGAGGCTCTCGTGCAGTGCCAGGATTGCCAGCCTAATGCTGACTGTACTAACATTGTCGTCACAGGTGAAATTAATGAATTAGTGTGGTTTTAATGTTGGGTGTTGCATTAATTAAATTGATGGCAACCTGTACAGTATGGCTAGTAATTCAAGTAGTAATGGGTTAGTCATTTTTATCTCATTTGTGAAGAAAGGTCGGATAAAAACAGCTTGCATACCTTTCTCTTATGTTGATGATAATAACCTTTCTACTTGGAAAAGGTTTCTACATGCATACGAAGCTACAATAGTCAGCCCTGTCCATAGCTGTACAAGGTTTGCAAGTCCTACCTGCGAACCAATCGCTGCACTATAACGCGCTAAAAAAGAAAAGAAAACCGAAGAGCACCTGCAAGTGCTTTATATGGCAGTCTATTTGCGAACATATTCAATTCATACTTAGTGGAAGTGCAGCAGCAAATCGTAGCCGCATGAATTAAGATGTGTGACCCTGGGTATGAGGGAGGTCAAGCTGGTTTGCTTGGTGGTCCAGACACGACTACC
Source organism: Rhipicephalus microplus (assembly GCF_043290135.1). Taxonomy (NCBI): domain Eukaryota; kingdom Metazoa; phylum Arthropoda; class Arachnida; order Ixodida; family Ixodidae; genus Rhipicephalus; species Rhipicephalus microplus. Next base: position 172,933,756 of record NC_134705.1, read on the forward strand.
TGGTCTAGAGGCACAAGCGACAACATGGCCAACATTCCAGATTTGTTTAAAAGAAATAAGCGGACCATCTCTTCCTCAGAGTGTAAGCATGTAAACATTTTAATATCCAGTGCAAGGGTATAGTTAGCACAGAAGCTTAACATGGCATGCATAGCACGTACATAAATGACTTTTTTGTTAACTTTTTCATATAAGGCGATCAATAATGTGCTGCATGAAAACTGAAAATTGCATACACAAGTTGGATCGCATTCTTGATTTTAGCAGCGCACTGATAGATCCTCGTCCCTCAGAGCACTGCTGAAATCAATAACAATAATGTACTGTCTGCGACACAAGTTAACAAGTTTCTCCTAAGCACATATTGGACTGATCTTCCTGAATGCCGCCTCCTTTGATTTCGAATGTTTGATTATCCTCGCAGAATAGGACATTTATACGCTTGTTCAACAATCGATGCACTTTCTTGCCGAGACGTACAAGGACACACAAAACTCCAGGCCCGTAAGCGAAAACGATGCAACTGACTTCATCGTTTCCTCCGCCACTGGGTAAGCAATGCTGTTCACGCTATTTATTGAGGCTCTGATGACAGAAAAACGCGCCGCAGTAGACGTGGTACCAGAACAGCGTCACTGGACGCATAGATTTCGCAAACGAAAGGCAAGGATGCCCATTAATTTGACACCAGACCACCGATTTCCTCTCTGTCTACCAAAGAAACACTCTGTCGACAGGCAAGGATGCACATTAATTTGACGCCAGACCACCGATTTCCTCTCGGTCTATCAAAGAAACACTCTGTTGACGTTGCGATGCAGATTTATCACACGGTGTTCGGCGAATGCTGTTGACATGGCACATTGCGATGTAGAACGTACACATGTACTGTACAATATTGTGTGCGATACTGTACGTATGTGTACTGTATGTGTACAATACTGTACACATGTACTGCATTAGGGTAAGTCGTAGGATCAAAATACGCTCCAAACCGAAACCAGGGGCAAACCCGCTGCACCCTCGAGCACAGAACAAACAATCAACTTATTTTCCTTTTAATAATACTATAAAGCAACAAATAATTTATTAGGTTGTTAAATTGAGCAATATATACTAATATTACAAAAACAGTATACAAAACAAATATTTTTATACAATGCGTTAATAATTAATTTATGCACTACAAAAAACACGTTACACACTTGTTTAATGACGATTTTGTAAGTTTATTGCATTATAAAGTAATTATTTGCACATTTAAATAACTTTACGTTAACTTTTTTTTAAAGTGACGTCACTTTCGTGCGGCGCAGCAGCCAGTTTTGTGTGGGGATGGCTGCTGCGCCGCGCGGCGCACGAGACGCTGCCCCCTTTTTTTTTTTCTTTAAATAGTGAACTGGTACTTTGCAGTGAATGGTTTAACCTAAGAACAGTTGGTAGCGCTACGGCGCCAACTGGCGCTACTGAACACACGCAAAAAAAGTTGTAAAGGACTAACGTTGCATATAAAATAATAATTTCTTGTAGTAAATCCTTGACATGCTATTTATTATTGGTTCCTAAATACTTTGCGTGACATAGTTTAACAGGTTAAAACTAGACGTATACGTTTCCGACGCTGACGTATGGCGGCTACATTGATTACTAACTGTATGACCTTGATACAGTGCCTAGAATATTTGAAGTGTGATTACCGCCAAGCGGCGCGTATGGGAACCCTTGAGGCAGCTTGGCGATGTATCCGCTAGGTGGCGCGCTCTCCCGCTTACACGTAGGGTGCCTGAATGGTTTCCCTCGCCCGCCGCTCCGTCGGAGCGGCGGGCGAGGGAAACCATTCAGGCACCCTACTTACACGTGGCGCGCTCTCCCGCTTACAGGTGGCGCGCTCTCCCGCTTACAGCAGGTGGCCAAACCAAAAAGAACTATCGGTTAAGAAGAAAGTGAAGGAAACGGAGACTGACATGTGGAGAATGGGCATGATCAAGAAGTCCGCACTAGAGATCTATCGAACTTTTAAGCAGGAAATTGCCAAGGAAAGGATCTATGATAATACTCGGGGTAGTTCTCTACTGTTTGAGGCCAGGACGGGAGTACTGCGAACCAAGACATATCGGGCCAAATACGAAGGGCTAGACACAGTATGCAGTGCGTGTGGAGAGGAAGAAGAAACTGCCGAACACTTGATAATGTTCTGTAAAGGGCTTCACCCTATAGTTCAGGATGATGGCGCAGAGTTTTTCAAAGCACTGGGGTTTAGGGACCGGGAGGGCAAAATAAACTTTAAGCGGGTAGACTTAACCAGAAGGAGGTTATCTGATTGGTGGCTAAAGTCAAGACACGAGTGAAAATTAAACTCTTCACTGCAAAGTACGAATCCTCAAACTCACTTTTTAAGGAAAAAAAATAAATATAGTTTTTGGTTCATTAGGTGTTACGGCTTGGTGGCGCTAGCCACCGCCCGATCTAAAGGGTACAGCCATATCCATCCATCCATCCATCCATCCAACGTCAGGCCGCCACGAGAAGCACATGTGTGCATGCTGGACTGCGTGCGTTGTGCGTGCCTTTCGTGTTGTTTTCTTCATTTAAATGATGCCTTGAGAAGCAGTGATGAGCCGACGACAGAGTCACTGTTTTGTACCCGGTTGCAAGAGCGGGTACAAGTCGTGCTAAGAAAAAGTCTCGTTGTTCGGCGTGCCCAAAGAAGCGGACGTATTTCAACAGTGGCAGCGCAACATTCCAAGAGCAGATAAGCCGCTTGAGTCCAAGGCAGCTGTCTGCGAGCTTCATTTCGACAAACAGTTTGTATCACGACACTTTGAACATATTATTGACGGGAAAACTGTTCGCCTTGAGAGAACGCGACCGGTCCTTCTGCCTGGCGCCGTACCCACGATCTTTCCCAATGTGCCTGCCTACTTATCAAAGCCCGTTCCCAGGAAAAGAAATCCCAAGGAGAGGTTGTGCCCACCGCTTGATCTGCCAGAAAGCGGCAACGGCTCAGCGGGGTGCTACAGCCACTGCTAGGTGAGGAGCCAGATGAGTCTGCGACAGTGCCTTCTGAGCCTCAAGTTCCTTTCAACCACAAGGACGTTGCCCTGCCGTCAGACAGCTGAGGAAAGCACGTGTTCGGTGGTGTGCCATTGAAGGTCGCGTACAGTGTGTGTTCACCGGGGCCAGACATGGGTCTCCTGTGCGCTGAGAAGCTTGTGTTGTTTACTGTGACCGACGATAGTGTGGCGCATGAAGTGTTTGTGCGCGGAGTGAAACTTGACGAGCCTGGCGGCCCAGCTTCCGTTCTCAAGGCTGTCGATGGTATGCATGTATGTTCAGGGGCAGGATTTCTTGAAGAGTTCCCGTTCGCAAGCTCTAACTCCAACTTGACAGTATGGAATGGGAGCCTGTACAACAAAAAGTGCGCAGGTACCTCACTTGAGTGGTGTGTAGCCTGCAAATATCTTCGGAGAATCCTCACCAACCAAAGGTGTCGGAGAAAAAAAACAAGTCAAAAAGAAATGTTTCTCGAAAGATGAAAACGAAAATGCAAGTGCAAATGCAACGCAAATGCAACGCAAGCTGTGCGGCGCTTGAAGGATAAAGTGAAAGCGTTAGACGAAAAAAGCGTTTCCGCAATCTATCAACTAAGCCATAAATCATAATTTTTGTGAAGAAAGACGGCACTCACCACGCCATTATTCTTCTTTCAGCGGATGAGCGAGGTATCCGCTACACATCTGTGAAGTGTTCTGTACCCTTTGTTGAAGGTGCATGTGGCCGAGGACGATGAAGAATTATGGCTGAGCACATTGAGTTGGGTGGGAAGCATTATACCACACACTCTTTGCGCAATTAGCATTGTGTGATCACTGGTTGTTATCTAATGCGACTCCTTGCTCTACACCATGCCTGTATAGAGTCTTTTTCGTGAACGCGTTTCAGGCTTTCGTCTTTTCCTTTTTCTCTGTTTAGCTCTCAAGACTGATTTTTTTTTTCATCCGATTGTTTTATTGTGAATATATTTTTCTTTTGTGTTTGTTATAAGTCAAAACGGCCAATAAAGAAAACAAAACCAAGCGTGGCTCTGTAGTAGTATACTGGACTGCCACGCAGAGGGCCTGGGTTCAAATCTCATTCCAGCCTCGGTATTATTTTCTCCTTTTCATCTATTTTTTTTATCATGTCCATCAGTTACATCGCCAACGGCGACGCCGCTCAACGCAGGAACGGGCTCCGAAAAATTTCGGATGGTGAGGGGGTTCACGGGCCCGGAGTGCCACACGCTGGCTACGCCCCTGGTTTGTTCTAAATTGAAAAAAAAAAAAAAAAGTTCAGACTGCAATTTCGCAATTCATTCGATGTTTCATTGCCTCTCATTTGTGGAGTAAAATATTTTTGCAGCAGAGGCTTGCGTTTAGCGCACAAAAGAAGAACAATCGAATAAACACTTCAAGCAAAAAAAAAAAAGCATGCAAACGAAGGTGCAGCTATAACAAGAGCACATTTTAATCATTCATTCTCGAACGCCGCGTGCTCGGCAAGCACCGTCACCTTCGATTTCGGCACTACAATCCATGGATCTTTGGATGAACCAGAAGCTTGATAGCGTCTGCGATTAAAATTTGGACTGAAATTGTTGCCGTGTCCACAAGTTATAGAAACCGCGATTAAAAAATAAAAGCGCGAGATCCAAAAGCGATCTGTTTCAACAAGTCACGGCAAAAAAAAAAAAAAAAAAAAAACATTGCTTCCCGACATTCTTAATTCACACTGGCCCAACAATCATAGCTGGCAAATGGAGATGCAATTACATGTGCACGTAGCAGAATGAAGACAGTGGAATTTAAACGCACGGTGCTAAATAACGGCCGATTAGCTGCGCGACAAGCAGACGACTACACGGCGAGCGGACGTGGATGGATGGATGGATGGATGGATGCTATGAGCGTCCCCTTTATAACGGGGTGGTGACAAGTATGCCACCAGGCTCGACAAAAAAAAAAAAAAAAACCTTTTTCTTCTTTTTTTTTATGTTGGCCTAATGCCTCTACTTCGATAAATTCTATCTTAATGGAAAAAAGGTAAATTTTCAGCTTAAGTTCTCTGTCATTTACGGCACACTGTCCATATCTTATTTTTCCAATATTTATTTTTGTCCTTTCTCTCTAATTTTCTGCCACCAATACTCTAACCGTCTCTTACTTATTTCAATCGCGGGTGTGTTCAGCTTTCCATTGTTGTCCCTAAAACCCAAGGCTTCCTGTAGGCTCGTGCCCAAACGTACACCTGGGTGGATATCTCCACATTCAATCAGAACATGCTCCACCGTTTCCTTATCTTTCCCGCAGCATGTGCATTGTTCTTCTTCTTTACTGAATCTTGCTTTATAACTACGCGTTCTAAGCGGGTGTCTAAGACGTGTAAGCGGGTGTCAGCGCCCCCTAGAGTTCTCTTTTCGATGCATCGCGGAGCGGCCTCAGAGCCGGCGGCGCGGTCTGCATACTTTCCCTATTCTAAACACTGTAACCTTGATTTTATGGCGCCATTTTCAAATTTACGAACGTGATTATTTCAACGTAACCCTCTTTCAGAGAAGCTTAATTAAATCGCACTATAGTTTTAATAGAGGGTGTAATATAATGAGACACGTTCGTTCTTCATGTTTAAGTTGCAGTACTTTATTTAAACCGCACTGATGAGTTGCCTGACGACTGGACTTCATTCATCATTCATTCGTTGACACCCTCAAGGCCAATGGCATTACAGAAAGGAGCGGGCAAAATAGATCTAAAAGCAAAAAAATGCAACACACAATAAAGATGCAAGTTCTTCGGCACTAAATTGTACAGTATTTAATGGTGGTGTTTCAAAAAGTTGATGGTTTTCCAAGATGCTTTCCGAGATGCAGTTCTGATACTGTGGTGTGAACGGTAGTCAGTACTACAAGAAATAATTTGAACTTTGTGGTAGTGGTAATTGCACTCAGCATGATAGGGCAGATTAGTGATTAGTTCGTTGACAGATGGCAGTTATGGAAGTAAATCTTGTGAAAGATATGCCGTCAAGGAAGTCAGCGACAAGACAGTAGACTGAAAGTTTGCATCATGAAGGAGATACTAGCACTTCATTTGTCATTGCGAAAATTGATTCGAATAACAACACAACATTGCAACAAAACGGAAATTCGCACAGTAAAATGCTATAAGTAATGAACAGATATGCCATACAGCACCCAATGCAGTGCCCTGCGTGCATTTTCCTATTCATGCCTTTTTGAAATTACACCATGGTTCAGCAGTAACATTAGTTGACCCTTTCTATTTTTTACTTACTTTTCTTTTCTTATCTGCTGCAGGGCAGCCTTATCCTTATTAAATTTGCAAGGCAAGTTTTACAGATCAAAAACAACCAATTACTTCTATATCAAGAGGTCATTTGTAATGTATTTGTTTATCACATTGACAATTCAAGAAAAGTTGTTGGTGGCATCATTGCCCTTTTAATACCACATTCCTCAGTATTGTGAAGGTTAAGAGGATGTCACGCCTCCAGCATCAGCCATCAGTAGTGAAGCATATACCGAAATTATTGCAGGCTTGTAATAATGTACATTATTGTAACACTGGACATGTTAGAATAGATGGAAATACCGGAATCCAAAAGTGCCACAGAAGTTGATGTGAGCTTTCAGCAGAACTGAATATTGCAATTATTACTTATTTAGTAGCAGCAGTGCCTAATTATGCATCATAGCACGTGGCGAGATCAGAAAAGCAAAAACCACAGGTTACATTAATTTAGGCGAAAGAAAACTGGGTGACCTACATAAACCCCTCAAGCACTTATGAGGACCCGAGCTCACCATTGCACTGCAGCAATGTGTTGAGAGGCTTTCGACGAGCCCAAAAGGTATTTTTATGTTTAAAGCATAGATGGCAGCATGGGTGCTGTAATTGAAGCTTTCATTGAATGGGAGAGTTCGCACAGTAAACAACGAAACTCTCAGCTTATTTGCCACATTCAATGAATGAATATGGTCACAACCATGCATCTTTCTCGTGCATGAAATCTTTGTCCTTAAGATGACGAAAGCGCAAGTGCTGAGGATATTGGTACTGTCTTTAATTATTCAAATGATGTTCCAAATTTATTTCGGAAAACACCTCAATTAAGTACCCCTAGGTAAAAAATTACGAATGCAGGATCATTACCTATCGAGAAAAGTTTTTGCAAGTACTTCTCAGTTTTTAACATGTTACTGAAGCATTAGATGTCGTAAAAAAAATAACTGCAATTTTCTAACAATTTTTTCGTACTTAAGTCGGCACTTAAGGGGTAAAACAGGCGAGAAGCACACAGTGATATTCCAAAAGCCATGGTAATAACAAGAATTTATAATGAAAAGGCAGACTACAACAAAGGCAATGCACACACAAAGAGAGCGTGCAATGCCTCATTAGCATTTTCTATAGAACATATGGTGCTCTTCCATATTCCATGGTGAAGCATGTGGAATTTTACTGATTAAAACACAACACTTTGAATGCAGTTTAAACATTGTTACTGAAATTCCTACACGCAAGGACGGAAAGCAGTCCCACTATCGGATGGGTCTTCGAAAAATAAGAGGTGCTAAATACTGAAATACTGCATTCGCGCTCTTGTATCTTGTTTTCATGGTCTCTGCGAGGACACATGTGGCAAGTTTGGTAAATACACGATACAGGCAACATGAGTAAACGACGACTACACGACACACTTTGGTCTACCGCGGATTACCATCCTAAGATCACCCTAGATCTGGTTGCACTAAACTGCACGTCCAACAATAATGCATCCAAGTGTACATATCTGGCGGCCATGTACTGAACTTTTTTATTTTAGTCCACGTTTTTTACTTGCAGTTTAAGGGTCCCACATTGAGCACATGTACGCAAGTACACATCTATCGTATAATTTGTACAGCAGCAAACAAATTTGCCGAGCATCAGTTCTCAGACAGTAGCAGTGAATAAAAGAAAGCGTGAACGTACGTTACTTTATAGCTCAATATGTACAGAAACAGTATTCAACATTTCTTGCGAGTTTATTTCACAGTACATCATGGGAAATAGGTGCTCATAACAGGAAAGCATATCTATTACACTTAGTTTCGAGGTGGTTCACATAAGCGTTTGAACGAGGGTTCATAGAGGTTTCCAAAGCAAAAAAATTTAAGTATTAAAGGTGAACATTTGGCAGAAGTCTGCTTGGTTGGGGGAGGAATGATGCAAATAGAAAACTCCAACCAAAAATTGTACTCAGAAACTCGACGTTTCGAAGCCAGCCCGGCTTCTTCCTCAGGAGAGAAAGCCCCTGAGGAAGAAGCTGGTCTGGCTTCGAAACGTGGAGTTTCTGAATACAGTTTTGACTGGAGTTTTCTATTTGCCTCAAGCATTTAAGGATATTCAAGGACTTCCCACCGTATGCAAAGTTGGAATTTCCTTACTCTAAAATTTTCAAAAAATGGACTAATTTTATAACACAATAATTAAATGAATATCATAATTATGATGAAAACATTTAGTCTCGATGACTTCTCATGATCGCAACGGATAATGAATGCTTTCAATAGTGGTTTATATTTCTCCAGTTATATGCTTCAAGTTCACCAAATTCACCAAATATATTTGGAATGTCCAGTGTAGTGTTATTTCATTTATATAAAGATAAATAGATGTATATTGCAATGTTTTTAATAATGACTACCCTGGATCACCTTGAAAGTCTCAACAGTGGAAAGAAAAAAAAATGGTCACAACACACATTGAACTCTTACAACAGTTGAGATTTTTCCAGTGTGAGCTTGGTGAAGTTCACCAAACATTAAAAACATTCAGCGCAACATTATTTGACTTATACAGAGATAAGTAAATGTCTAAGAGGTATGCACTTGACGTTACCTGCGAGGAGCGTTGCAGCGCGGTCACCATTTTTCAGGTACGAGCATTCGCAAAAGACTCGCAGCCCGCGCTTGCGCACTTTCTAAATGTAGTTTGGAAGTCGTCAAGAGAGTACAAAGCACTATGCTAAAGAGACTGGAAAGCTATGCAAGCACAGGTTTCATGTTCTCTGCAGGTCAGTCTGGCCGTGCCATACCCGGTAGTGGCAGCATTGTAAGGAGAAATCTTGACTTATGTCAAGTGACAAAATTGGTCGGCTCAGTTAACGGCGCTCTTCACTCGATTTTTTTTTTCGTAACGTGCACACGCTGCCTGAACTGAGCGTTTGAGCTGTTAACGTTGTGTAGACGCCGCACTGGCGTTCTGCGCAACGGAAAAGATATTTCGATGTCGCCACTGTGGCACACCATGTTAAATGCAAATCTATGTTTTTGTGTGGTTTCTAACATTATCATTACTGCTGTACATAATAATCTATAATTTCCAAGTCAGTGCAAGATCGTTTAGTAGTGCGAAACAATTTTTTCTTCGCCTCATCCATGCTGCAGCTAAAGCACGGGGACTTCCTTGGAGTATGTATAGCCCTTTTCCAAATGTCTTCCTTAGTATTTGAGCAGGGTGCTGCAGCGATGTCTTGCTATCGCATTCATTGATTCACCCTCACCGCAAAACTAATTTTTTCAGGTGCACTTATGAAAAACGGAGCCATGTGCGCTCACGCCGCATTATCGCCTGTAAAATGGGCAAGCCTATCAGGTTTACGTCACGATCTACCACATCAATGAGTTTGCCTTATCGGTATACGAGTGCAGTGCTCAGGCAATTCAAGCATTTTCAAGGAAGAGAAAAAATTTCAGTACTTTCAAGGGCCTTGAAAACGCATTTTTTTAAGTTCAAAGGTTTTGAATGAGCTGTACACACTGTTTGAATGTACCAACTCTAAAATATCTAAGTTTGGAGTATCAGTTAAATCCCAATTATCATATGATAATTTATTGCACTAGATAAAAATTAGCCGGCTGTTCAAGTCACGCGTAACAGGCCCCGAAAATTATACTTCATGGGGCTGTCTTCTACATACGAGCTTGATGTAAACTATCTAGAGTACACAAATGACATAAGAACATAGGCTCTTGAAAGAGCTTTTCTCTCTTACTTGATTTTTACATAACGAAAAGTGAACATGTGAACTGGCCAGAATTGAATATCAACCCCTGAGTAGCCTTTCAAATACTAAGTTAAAATTGTTGTTGCCTGAAACAAGGTGTGCTCTTTCCAAATTTTCTAAACAATTTGGTGACAGAATATAGACTGCTGCCACATGAGTAATGCCTATTTCAAAACTTTTCTGCCATTTTGATACAGCATTCAACCTCTATTTCTCTGTAGGTAATCTTCATTATGTAGTATAAAAATTTGTTCAAAGCAAATATGATACACAACCACTCAAGAAAGTTTGTGTTTCTAGAGAACACTCATAATGAAACAATTGGACATGTTTTCAAGCAGCTAAACACCATGTAATGTACATTGAAACAAGTAATAAACTTACAATCACAACTGATCGCAATTTTATGGCTACCGATAAAAACAGCAACAAAACATTTTACAGCAATAAATCACAGTAATTGTATCTTGTCAGTTACACTGTACACAATAATGTCACATCTATTTGCACAGTCAAACACACTTAAAATATAAGAAATTTAGGAGGGGGGGGGGGGGGGACAAAATTCCTTGAACTATCTAATGGTAAATAACAATGCCTTCAGCGAAATTCGAGATGGTTGAGGGAACACTTGGTACATTTTATAACAATCCAGCACGTGCAGGTGTCTTCACAAGAAGTACTTTCGGGAAAAAATTATTGCATGAAAACTAACCAAAACACAAAAGACACTGATAGTCATTCACGTACCGTAAAAAAAAAAAGTCAACATGTGAAGCATTATTGTTGCCTAGCTTGCATGTAACAAGCTTTCCTTGGAGGTATGCGCCAGCTCGACCAGCGGGAAGTTTTATTTAGCTAGACCTTTCACCGACAGGGTCACTACCGTTCATACTGATGCAGCTGTCTTCTTAGCACTGTGTCATGCTTAAATGTTTCGGGGCGCGATGGACATCAATATCGCCACTCGCCTGTGTGGGCACGCAGGTGGTCAATCAATGTGGACCTCTGTGAGAACCTCTGAGGGCACAAGTGGCATTCGTACGGCTGTTGACCCGCGTGGGAGCGCAGGTGATAAGTCAACGTGGACTTCACTGAGAATTTTTGGGGGCACAAGTGGCAATGATACGGCTGCTCGCCCGTGTGAATCCTGATGTGCCGTTCCAGGAGAAATGACCGATCAGTCTTATAGTCGCAAAAGGTACACTGGTGTTGGTCTCCCTGATAGGTGCTCTCAGAGATCAGGGTTCCCTGAAGGATGAGAGACGCCGAAGCTGCACAAAGGAAACAAGACAGCCCACTCGGTGTTTTTCACTCAAACAATATCAGCTGAAATTCTAGGATGTTACGAGGCAACAGTGCTCTTTGATTATGAATCATGATATTATCAGGAACGCTGGTTCAACTCGGAAACTACCTACAGTTATTTTACACTTACAAGTATCCAAGTACACGATTGCTTCCGCATTTTAGCCCCGGAGGAGTGCAAGCACTGCAGCCATAACTACGAAATACCATGAAAATGAGATAAGACTATTGTAAATAACACTAATTTTACACTGAGAAAAGCTTTAAGGCCACCTAAGACCAGACAGCACTGGTAACTGACCATCTGCATTTGATTGATACACTTATCTGCAATTGCAAAAGTTATTGAAATACAGCGGTACTAAGAGAATACAGTGAAAAAATGTATTGCCCTCACTGGCTTTCTACAATGTCTTAATATCTTTTGACATCCGTTTATATGCACAAGCATTCCCCAAAATATATAGTAAAACAGAATGTACTCAGCTCTGCAAACCATAAAGAACAGCAACAGCAGTAGCACTTATTTCTTCAGTGCTATAATTATAACACCAAGAAAATGTGTATCTTTAAGTGCAACAAATTCGAGGCAAAAGTAAAATGTAAAGCAGAATTCAACAAATAACTATACCACTTTGCACTGATCTTCCTTTTTTTTTTCAAGTAAATGCATCTACAATATTGTTCCAATACATAAACATTGAAGTACAACGAACTTAACTTTTTGGAGCACCTAGACAACAGAATTATATTGAAGACGCTCCGAGGAGTGAACATGCCGAAACTTAGGAGAACAATTGCATGAGCACCACAGAAAACGATAAAATATTGTGCACTAAGGAAACCTGAAAGCATCAGAAGCATATAAGCGAGATAACTGCAAAAGACAGCCATTCACTTGAAGTTTACATGGCAGATTCAGGTAATGATAGGCAGCAGAGTTTCATGCTATCATGTCCTTCATCCAACAGTGGCATTGGATTGCTTTGATATTTCACGACGCACCTAGGGAGAGAAAGAGCGGGACAGAACATTACCAACGATGGAGATCACAAGCAAAATCATCATGCCTGCAAATAAAGCAGGCTCCAGAAGACCCACTTCACGGACTCGTAGAAGGCTTGTTTGGTTCAATGCATTTGACATTGCAGCTGTGAACCTTCTACGCCTTACACGAACAGTAGTAACAGGGGGTTCCGACACCTACGTGCTCGAGTCCACAGTGTGGAAACGCGCCAAATGCCTCCTGGGAGTGCAGATGCCCCTGCAAGATGTGCTAATGCTTACCTTATCTCTAATTGCCAGAACTCTACAGCTCCAGTTCCTATCGACAGGCAATGCAGTAAAGCTTGCATTTTTCTCTCCATCTCCACCCAGCTCCCAGACACCGAACATGCAACCTTCGGATCCGAAGGTTACAGGTTTGGTTGCTGCCAGCAACAAGTTGTCTTTTAATCTACTTTGCTTTCTTTTCATCGATATCACAATTCCTACAATACACTAAAAACAGTAAATTTAATGTCTTTTATACATTCTTGGGCTTTATCATCTGGTGGGTTCATTTAGGAAAGACTGCATACTTAAATAGCTTCTGACCTCCTTGGTAGTATAATAATGCATATGTCTTCATGCATGTTCGAGTGAATGGCCAAGAGCTAGTGCAAAAGGCCTCATCACACCAGAGTTCACCACAAAAATGTTAGGTCATCATTAATGTGAACACAAGAGATCAGCCTATAACATTGGAAATACATGACTTGTGCAGAACGCCAAGATGAAACATTAATAACAATAATAATATTTGGGATTTTATACGCCAAAACCACAATATTATTGTGAGGGGTGCCATAATGGAAGGTCCTGAAACATTAGACCTTCTTGTATTTTTTAACACGCACTGACATCCTGATGAAGCACTCTCTCAGCATTTTTCCTTTATTGAAACGCGACCACAGTGGCCAAGATTGAACCTGCGACTTTCAGGTGAGCAGCTGAGCACCACAGCTACTGTAGCACCAGCGTAGACCGAGAAGCACTAAAATTTAATAAAATGTGAGTGTAATTTATTGCATGCACAATAACGCAAATGTGAAACCATGGTATCACTACTAGAAGTACAGCTCTAACATTGTACGTTGCATTCTGTGCTACCGCAGTGCTCTCGAACTACGCAATCAAGCCTTGGAGGGGGACTTGCACAGCACAAACTGCGTAGAAATGGTCATTGGCATTTATGCAGGTGCAGATGCTTCTCAAAGTTTGCGCTGAACCTAAACGTCTGGCTGCATGAATGCCACTGATGCGGCCCCTTGTCCGTGTGAGTGCGCTGGCAATCATTTAAAGTAGACCTCTGTGAGAACCTTTGGGGGCACAAGTGGCATTCATACGGCCGTTCGGTTGCGTGGGTGCGCAGGTGTACGATCGATACGGACCTCTGCTTAAAGCTCTGTGGGCACAAATGGCACTAATATGGCCGCTCATGTGAGTGGACTCTGACATGTCGTGTCAGGTTGGATTACTCAACAGTAGTCGCAAATGTTACACTGGCGATGGCATCCCCGATGTGACATCTTAGCATCCATAGTGGATAGATCCATGAGAGACCCTGAAGCAGCACAAAGGGAACAAGACAGAGCACTCATACACAGCACACTCCCAGTAAATGAATATCTTTTAAGGGACCTGTAACCCACCCAAAATTTACTTGGTATTGCAGTTTCACACGAGTCAATAACCAACACATTGCCGTAAAAGTTTTTGAAACAGTGCTATAATAGCGGAGTTATGCACATTCTATGATCAAGGGGAGGCCCCTCGCTTATTTCCCTCTTTTCTTCTCTATGCTCCGTTCGTTGGCTCGTCTTTCTTTTGTAAAGAGAGCTCCTCCTCACCATACAAGGCGGAAGAGCAGTGAGCGTATGTACTTGCATGCAGACAAAGGTACTTTTTATGAATAATACAGGCAGATAACAGTGTTGATTTCACAATGAATGCTGAAGGGCTGAGCAATGCCGAAAGGCACGGAGAGAAGAAGGGACTGCTTCTTGGAATTTGCAAGGCGCGTGCGGCCAGCAACACAGCCATGTATGGTGATGTTGATTATGACGGCACTTCTGAACTCAATGTGTGGGTTTAATTGAAGTGTTAAAAAATTATCGGAGGTGGCTTAGGGGCTTTTAAAGTGTGACTGCAGCTTAAATGTAGCTGCGTCTAGTATTGTTGGTTTCGTACCTTAATGCCACACCCTTGTTCGTCTCTTAGTTAACTGAACTCCTGTTGAACAGAACATATCTTTTTGGTTCCCTCAGGTTCCACTTAGGCCGATTACTCTGTTGCTTTTCTTTAATAAGAAAAATAACCAAGTTCTGGAGTTTTGTATGGCAACTGCGGTTTACGATTCTGTCATGCTATAGGAAGAAAATTCGGGTTAACTTAGAACCATCTAGTGTTTTTTTTTAAATTCGTATATAAACATGAGTATGTGAGCATTTTTACATTTCATCCTTATAGCAAAGAAGCCACAGTAGCTATAAATATAAAACCTAAACAAATGAAATGGGGTTAATAGTGATCGATACTATTTCTTAAATGAAAAAGTCTTGAAAACAACTTTAGAATAAAATACCACGTGTGAGTCTTTTACATTTGCTCAATGTACAGTGTCAATTTTTATTAAAGAGAACATGGCGATGCGTGGCCTGCGCGCTCCGGCGGCAGCTGGCAGCGCGTTCAAGCGGGGACGAGAGCAATCACAGTCTCTTTTCGCGTAATCTCGTGGCGAGCAAAACAATTCGTTGCTGATAAGGAGCCAGCGGCAAGATTGCGACCCCCTCCCCCTTTAAGGCGATTACGCGAGAGCCGGAAATTCCCTTGAAGGAGGAGGGGTTGCAATTTCGCCGTTCTATATCAGCAACGAATCGTTGTTTTTCTTGCCGTGAGATGACGCGAAAAGAGACTGTGGTTGCTCTCGCTCCCGCTTGAACGCGCTGCAGCAGCCGCCGGAACGCGCAGGCCACGCATCGCCGTGTTCTCTTTCATAAAAATTGACACTATACATATTGTGAGAGCAGTCACTGACTCTTCTTCATTAATTGGATGTGTCATCATCATTTGTATAATTTCCTGATCTGTAGATACCATCAGTGTGTGCCAGCCTCATTCTATATGCATTTGCTAAAAAACCAAGCAAGTGAAAGATACTTTTGTTCTTATGAGAAAATGCATGAAACATCATCTCTCGCACTCTACTGTCTTGATATGATACCTTAATATTTTTTGAGATTGTTTGACACATAAACATTTTTTCAAAAACATAATATACTAGAATGTATGCCACTCTTAAATACAAATTAAGCAGAAGCAGTGCTCAGTGTTTCTTTAGCACTGAGGCAGAAAAAGCAGCCAGAAGTCCTTCTATATGCATACACGTGACCTAGAAACCACTGCATGCCAGAATTTATGCTTTGCTGAACAATGTAATGTACAACAGATGCACTACTCATTTGTTCAGTGATAAGAGTGCCTTTTCTGATGAGCAAAAAACAGGTGAAAAAAAAACAAAAAATAAAAAGACAGATCTTTGCAAATGTCCAGCAGAATCAAGGAACCTTTTCCAGTGATCCTTGTTTCTTCATGCTTGCAACATATAAGTTTTCGAATGCTACGAGGTGCAGTGTAACGGAACAGATAAACAACACAGCATGATAAGGAGGCTTCAAGAAATTAATTAACTCAAACCTTGAGAGAACAAAGCAATCAGTGTGAAACAAGAAGTGAAAATTGTACAGCACATTAAACAACTGAAAACATGACTTCCAGTGATCCAAGACAATTACAGAATGCAGCCATCAGCAAAAAAGTAACACACCAAGTTCAGTCAAAGGCAGACAGCAGTACTGATGATTTCACATTAAGCCTCCAAAAGTGGTGTTTGAGTCTTTTTACCATTTGGTGACATGCACCTACGGAGGGAGGTGAAACAAGGTATGTGTAACCAACTGTGAACAGCCACAAGCAAAATTATCTAACCAGCTAGTATTGTAACTGCATCAGATGAACTTTTAAATTACACTTGAATTCTGAGCTGGCAATGCCATCATAGGCAAAGGATTTGTTTTATTTCTTCTCAAAGCGTTTGCTTGATAAATCTAGGTAAAATAAAACCTCTATGGTCGTTGAATTTGTCATAACATTGCACCTATTACCGAGCCAATTTCTAAAACCAGATTGAAGCATACACACTGCACATTTATGCCTTAAATTCAGTGCTTGCCTAGTAAGGCTAAACAAGTCAATGCTGCTGCTGTAGCACAATTAAATGATGAAATAATAAAAATTCATAACACCAAAAATTATAACTGGTCTGAAATTGCTTGAGATAACAGAATTGGGGGGAGTCAAAAGTGTACTTCATGCAAGATGTCTGCATGTAAATGTCTGGAATATTAAACTCTGCATATATGCCCTATGGGGTTTCAACAATGCAAAGGCTCCAGATGACAGTAAGTGATAAACAACACTGTGGTAACAGTCGCTAGGTTATGCACAGGCACAAAGGTTCACTTTATAATAATGCTGGACAGCACAGTAAGGCAGCTTGAAAGTGCTCACACATTCTAGTACAAGTTTGTCTCAACATCAATGATGTGGAATAAATGGTGAAATATCTATGCTCTGGCACGAAGCCTTTCCTTATTTAAGCCCCTTAAAACCTACATTCTGTGCATTTTAGCATTGCTCTTAAACAATTAGCTCGTATGCTTAAGCAAACCCCATCATTTGTTGGGGTGGATTGCAAGGTACAAACTGCGCAACACACTACGACGAATCAGTGGTAGTGTGTTACCACCACATGATGCAGCAAATTAATTTTTTTTTTTCATTCAGAGCAGTGCTACTTAAGGACAGTACAAGTGGAATTCCGAAGCCCTTACCCTCAACTGTAAAAGAGAAATAGGATAAACCTGTGTTTCATTGTTTAATGCAAGCTGCAATGCAGGTGTCAGTCCAAATGTGAACTTTTATACACATAATTGTAGAAACATACATTATGTCACTACCTAGAACACAGCATTTGACTTCACATAGGAATGAAATTGGCCAAAATGTTTTGACAACCTCGTGTGACATTTAATCATCTCACTACAGAGTGGAGTGAACATGGTGGAGAAATATGAGAGCTGCCATGGAGAGGTTGCAGCGAGAGATCTCGCACTTGTTGACACAAGTAGTGGACACTTGTCAAAAAATCTCCAAGGCAGCTTTCCTGTAAGGTTGTTTTCCAACCAAAAACTCTCGTTCAGACTACTTTTCTCGCTCATTGTGCTTTTGCCTTTCCCCTTTTCCTCACGAACAACAGTTGCTATGTCGTCCACCATATGTGATGCCTGAGAGTACGTAGAAAGTGGCACTACCCCATGGTAGTTGTTGGGAACAAAAAAATGATATTTTTGTTGTACTCCCAATGATGAGCGAGAAAAGCAGTCTGTGCACGAGGGTTTTTCGTTGGAAAACAACCTTACAGGAAAGGCGCCTTGCACATGTTTGCAAAGTGTCCCTTCGGCCCTGCCTTTTACACAGAATTAATATTTTAGAATAGTTTGCATCTGGGCTAGTCGATGATCTGGTGTGCCGAGTAGTTGCAACAAGATTTAAATGCACGGACGAAGAATTAGCAACGTCGTTGTGATTCTATCCTTCCTACATGTGCATTTAAACGCTGCTGAAACCCCTCGAGATGAAAATTTTAGTTCTCTATTGGCATGCAACGAGGGCATGCTCGACTATGTTGTGCAAACTACACCTTCCATCAACATTAAATCTAAAAGTAAGCATGCTCACACAACCTCCAAAAAAATCCTACACATGCAGTTTAGACCCGCTATATTTGTATATTAATGATGACTTATAGATTTAACGTCTAAATTTCGATTTCATTAATGTCCCTATGCCCGATATGGTTATGAGAAACACCATATAAGGGGGCTCCGGAAATTTCGACCCCCAGGGATTCTTTAAAGTGCGCTCACATCTAAGTACACGGGTTCTGCCCCCATCGAAAACGAGGACGCCGTGGCTGGGATTCGATCACGCGACCTTCGGGTCGGCAGTAGGGCATCGTAAGCCACCAATATGAAAACTGCGCAGTTAATAAAAAAACAACCGCGATCAGACCCGATCAGGATCGATAGGATAGCCATCTGGGCATCACGATCCAGCAGCCAGATCGCTCTTTGACGGATGCTCACATAGCAACCACCAACCGAGATCAAGAGATCCGATCCGGATCGGCACGGTATATGTGTTACAGCTCCGGCAAATTCGGCACTAACAACATGAAAAAAAGAGGCGTCGTGCTCAAAATCGCCGTTTTTCACGTTGCTCGCACTCGCAGCTGAGGGGTGACCGCGTTCGTGGTCCACATTTTTTTCCTTCCTTCGTTTTTGACGCACTGATTCTGCCGATTCCCGCAAAACTTGCGCTTCTTTCTCGATTCGCTTGTGAAGTGGGACCTTTTCGTTGGCTCTTCACGTAGCGGGTGAACACAGAACAGCCGTATGTACGGTCATAAATATTCAGAATCACCAACAAATTCGTCGAAATGAGTATCTCGCAGCTCTAACGGAAAAAAAGAACCAAACGCTCGTCGCGCTACACCACAGAAGACCTCCACGGTGATAATGATGATTATGCTTTCCCGTTAAGCGAAAAAAAAAAAGAATAGAAGAAAATGAAACAAAAATGAAATAATTTATGCGGTGTATCGCAGCCTTCTAGCTGCCAATGCTTCGGCGACTAAAATAAAGTCTGTTTCACCACAAGCGCAAAGCAATAATGGATGCAACTACCGTGAGCTAGAAAATTGTGGCTCACTTCTTTAGCAAGCGCCCCAACGTATGGAAGCTTGGGCTAGTTG
Organism: Rhipicephalus microplus; assembly: GCF_043290135.1. Taxonomy (NCBI): domain Eukaryota; kingdom Metazoa; phylum Arthropoda; class Arachnida; order Ixodida; family Ixodidae; genus Rhipicephalus; species Rhipicephalus microplus. Next base: position 172,953,089 of record NC_134705.1, read on the forward strand.
GTGTGACATGACGATAGTTATAGCGCGAGAACAGAGCGACGACACTGAGACAAGAAGGAGACGAAGGACGTGTACGCACGCACATACACACGCACGCACACAGTAGATAGGACAGCGCGCGCTATTATCGCCGAATGGGCTCGTTTTCGTCGGGACACCTGTCGAAAAAAAAATGCGCTAAAGGGGTCCTAAAACACTTTTTTAAGTAACAATAGAATGAATTCACTAGAAAAGCTTATTGCTTCACGAATTCAACCCCGCAAACATTTTAAGAATCCGTCGCGTGCGAGTGGAGTTAGAAAGGTATGTCACATGCTGCAATTGCATTCTCTCTTCTGTCGTTCCAACGAAAGCGCTGGAAGCTAAGCAGGGCGGGGTGGCAGGGCTAAGAAACTACCGCGCCGCGTGACCTTGAGCACTTTTTTTTTTTTCTGCCAATGCGCTGCTTTCCAGTGTGATCGCGCGCACACGCGTGGAGAAGTAGCGGTCTCCCGCGGCTATCTCGGTAACTTGATTTTTCGGTCACAGACGCACAGACAGTTTTTCGCTCACAACCAACGGCGTCGACGCCGAATTTTCTGCGACGCGAGCTCTTTAACGCTATCGCGTTAAAAGGATGTATGCTGTTCAGATGGCTCCTCAAGATTGCAGATTGGCTCTGTCAAATCCCACAAGGTGGTAAAGGGGTTAAGAAGGAGAAATTGGCAACCAGCAGAATGTAGCACAAAAGGAAAGAAATACATACGAATTTATTGGAAAGAAAGCTTCTTTGTTGTGGAAAAGTGCGTCCTGGTCTAGGGATCGAATCAGGACCAATATGTTTCTGGGGAGGTCACCCTCATATCAAGATTTTGCACAAAATGCCAAGTGCATGCCACAAGCCAGAGACTGCTCATCTAGAAGCAAAAGAATGCGTGCTTCTCAAACGTAAAACTTTCACGAAAATTTGTGCCTTTCTGTCCCTTTTTGCCAAAATTTAGGTGACTTCCGTGCCGTGTGCTCCTCAGCTTCATTGGTGAGGAATCTGTAGCAGCTTATACTGATGTACCGGAGCATGTAAATGGCAATCGTTCATCAAGGCATACTCGCTATCCACATCATTATAATCCAGAAGTCGTACATTACCTGCACTGCAGAGAGCATAGAAGTGTGGCGGTTAGGGCTAGTTGATATGACATGACGATAGTTTAGCGCGATAGCAGATCATCTCCTTCGTGTCTCTTTGTCGTCGTTCTGCTCTCGTGCCCTAATTATCGTCATGCACAGAGCAAGGTTTCATGTGGAAGTCTCCAGTCGCAGCAGCAACGTCTGAACTGAAGGCTGAAGCTGCATAAGAATTGCTTTTGGCGATCACGGCAGTAAATACCATGCAGTCAATCATGTCTCAGTGCCAGTTTGCAATCAGCTCTTCCAACGCTGCAACTTCAGTGAGTTTTTGAAGAAGCTTAGATGCTTCGCTACGTTTAACAGCCTGTAACAGTGAGCAGCATAAGCACACTATTCTTCTCCTGGTACAGCAAGAAGTGGGTGAACACTAGAATGACAAGCTGCAATGGTGCAGTTTTGGCAAAGCACTATGGCAATCATTAGGCCAAAATTATGCTTGATGTGCAGTTATAGCATGTCCATTGTCAACAGTTTGACACTGGGCCGATGGCCACTACACTATAGTAAACCTTACGCTTGAATATTTTCTCCTCTTCCATCCAGTCTTGATACAGGGAATTATAATGAATATGAACCAGCCAAGCCCACCATGCTACCACCAGATACGACACACTACTGCATTGCCCAACTTGTTGTGCTTAGTATGTCCAATTGCTTTAAAATAGTGTTTTGCATAATTATGCTAATTAAATCATATTTAATTATGGTTTATACAACAGTGATTGTAATTGAAAGAAATTTGCTAGTGCAAGTACAACAATGACTCAACTTCCTTTGTGACATTGAGCATAATGGAGTGCTAACGATCTCATATAGATTTAGTATGAGGAATGAAATATCAAGAATGTATTTAATATTCACAAAACAGTAATTTATTTAGTGTCAGGTGACAGATTTACAGCACGATCACATAACAGATAGTCAATATGTGCAGCAATATTTTGTAAGCAAGAGGATAATCACAAAGCTGAAACATAATAATATAATAATAATATGTGAAAAAAAATCTGACACGACCGACATGTACATAATGCAGAGGCAAAGAAACTAACTATAATACCACATCTTATGTTTCGCCAAGCAACACAGTAGACGGCACTCATCATACATATATAGAAGTAACAAAGACACAGTCCCTAAGAAAAATTGACATTCTACAAATAAGCATATCAGTTTTAGCAGTTCTATAATTTGCATTTTTGTACGAGTTAATTTACATGTTATTATTAAATTTACTATTATTCTTGAAAGCCAGGAGATGGTGCTTGTCTCACGCACAATAAGGCATCTGTGCTGGTTATAAGTCAACACACGACTTTCCTACAAATCACTACATTAAATGTTTCGAAAAACACATGCACTCACAATGTAAATGTAAACATCTAATTTCTAGGAATGTTAACATGGTCAAAAGTCAAGAGAATGTACTAGTGAGATACCGAACTAAGTATTTACCATGAGTAGAATACATGCATGAGTCCTGAAAGAGTTGAATTAAAGCTATAGTATTAAATTTAGTGCCTTTCGGAAGTAATGTCACATGATGAAAAGATGCTATGACTTGCTGCAATCTTAGTAAAACAAAACACTGCAGCATTTAACAAAGGTGGCCTTGTTTACATTTAAATACAACAGAACCAGTGAATAAAATTATTTTTTCTTGTGGTTGGCATCTTTGTCTTTGAATCTACAAACTAAGATCTGTAGTTTCATTGGAATTACATGTTTCCATATAATTAGCATGGTTTTGCGGGTGTACAAGAAAACACGAATGTAACTCGACGACATCAAAGACTCGATTTCACAATGCTGCACTGGTGAAGTATGCAAACAGACGTGAGCTAATGCATTACTTTTCATTTCTCTGAGATACTGCAAGTTGCAACATTAGATGAGTGAAGATCAGGCGGAGTCAGTGAACATAGCACACGATGTTGTAGAGAAGGACCTTTACAAAAGAAGAAGCCTTTACAAAAACACAAAGTTCACACACATTACTGCAGATAACTTCTACGGAATCCCACAACGTGGCATAAGGGTTAGAATAAGGGTTTTGACAGCCACCAATTAGTAGAATGAGGCCACATGAAAACCCTCACGGATTTCTCAGAAAGAAAGCTTCTTTGTTGCCAAAAAAATTCATCCTACACTAATATGTTGAACGTGAAATAGACATCATATATACTATCCCACTAATATGTGGCAAGGTATATGTTGGGCAATTGGGAAGAAGCCTCAATGAACAGCTCAAAGAGCATCGCTATGCATGCCAGCAAGCAGAAATGACAGGTAACCTTTCCATGCACTGCAGAGAGTGTTGGTGCAGCCCAATGTTAAAAAAAAAAAAGTCAGTTTTCGCCAAATCAAAGAACAAGACTACACGCGAAATTCGCGAAGCCTTTCACATATTGGACCAAGAAAAAGCATGCATCATTTCAGGCTCCATTCTACTAACCCCTACGGAAATCAAATTCATCAGAAGCCCCATATAGCAATTGAATCAGCACACTTGGAAAAAATTTTGAGTCATCACCACATCTGGTAATCATAATCATCCGACGTGTAGCAGCTGAAGACAATTCAGCAAGTTTCCCGTCTACCTTCCTACCCCCCACCCTAATTGTAAACCGATCTTTCCCCCTTCCTGAAAGTCTTCTAACCTTCAAGTTTTTTTTTAATATATAAATACAGTTGATAGTTTACGCTTGTAGTGTCCACTTCGTTTCATGTATCCTCGTTAACTTCGTATTTCGCAGTAACTGTAGCACAGTATATCTTGACCGTTAAAAACCAACTAGCCCAATACCTTCTTTTGCGTCAGTCGTTGAATGCTTCCAACCCATTACAAGGGGCTGAGCCATAATTGTTCTTTGTCATCAGCCACCCATGCTTTATGTCATAGGGGGTAGCTTGCAAGCGTACTTGCATTAGTTGCCCCAGGATAGTCTACAATAGGCTCTAAAAATGCCGCTCTTCCAGCTTTCAATGAGACTGTGCTGTGCTTTCAGCACAGACCTGGCATTTTCCTAAAGCTCGGACTCCAGAACTTTAACAAAAACAGACACTGTCAATGATGCACAAGTAGGTGTCTTTTGAGAGATGCATTTGGCTTAAATGTGAAGGGGCACGAAGAGCAGCGGTACGGCCGCTCACCCGTGTGCGCGAGCAGGTGCACATTCAGCGAGTACCTCTGCCTGAAGGCCTTGGCGCAGAAGTGGCACTTATAAGGCCGCTCATCCGTGTGGCGGCGCGCGTGGTCATTCAAGATAGACTTTCTTGAAAACTTTTGGAGGCAGACATTGCACTTGTACGGCCGTTCGCCCGTGTGGGTGCGTAGGTGATAGTCCAGCGCGGACTTTCGGCAGTAGTTCTCGGGGCACAAGTGGCATTCATAGGGCCGCTCGCCAGTGTGAACTCTCATGTGAGCTTTCAGATGAGAGAGATAGCGAGCCTCGAGGCCACAAATGTTACAGTGGTAACGGCATCCCTGACCTTGTGTCTCAGTGCCTGTCATTTCAGGATGGCTAAAAGGCTTCGATTCTAGAAGAAAAAAACAAAAACAGAAAGCAACATTTTATCAAGTATTGCTTTTCAAGTGTAAAGAAAAATATTCGAATACTGGGTTTACAGGGCAATGTGATTCTATTGTTATCAGTCATGCCATAGAGGGGAATCATAATATAAGGCCACACAGTTTTCTTTAAAGTAGTGTACCTATATGTGAGCGCAGAAATAATTTTGCATATTACCCACAATGGCAATGCCGTCATTTTGGAGTTGTCATCAAACATCAAGGAAGTGTGCAAGTCAAGAAACAAACAAAAAGACAGAATTAAACAAATGTCTAATGGAGTCAAAGACCACAATTTATGGATTGCATTTCCTTATGCAATTGGATTAATACCGTAATGCTTACAAGACAAACATTCCAGTTCTATCAACTCCACATTTTTGGGACATCTAAACAATGAAGCGATATTCAAGAAGCTCCGACAAGTGAATGTAGTAGAACCTATTGAGAACAAGTACCTGAGAATAACAGGAAAAGATGAAATCGAATCCCACACTAAGCAAACCATTAAAAGCACCAGTCACTAATATGCAGGATGATTACAAAATACAGCCATTAACACAAAGTAGCATGGCATATTCGGCAAAAAGTAAATGGCAGCATCATGACTACGTAGTATATGTTCTCCATCCAACTGTGAGTGAGAGTCCATTGATATTTGGTAATGAGCACCTGCGGAAAGAAAGATGTAACAAAATATTACCAAAAGTGAATAAAAGGACATGCAATATAAACAGCCATAAAGATGTTGATACAGTGTGAAGGAATAGATAAATATCATTGAAATTCTGAGCTCCCTACGTAAACTTTTTGCGATGTGTTTGGTGCCAAGGTTTGGGAGACCAAACCTGAAGAATGTGGAAGTGTTAGTATAAATTATGGTCTATTTTACAGAGAGTAACTGTAATTGCAATGTGCACAGTTATCCGCTTACTGTAGTCAATCACGCTATACTAATTCCAATATCGTATTCAGCAGCCCACTCATATGAAAAGCAATAGTTATCTGGTGGCAGCAAGTATCCATAAAAAAAAAGGCAAAATTATTCTGAAATTTGTGCCAAAATGCTCCCTGTCTAATGTACTATTAACCACAGCAATGCTCTTGGGTAACAATGATGCCTAATTTACTGTTAGCTCAGTATTTGTGGTACTTTCCTTGCCAATAGCACATAGAAATGGCCAAAGTCCGGCTGGCCCAAGTCCGGCAGACGCAATACTGCCCAAGTGTAGAATTTCTGCCAATGCTTTAGCAAGCATCTTGTCTTCATCGCTATAAAACTGCAACAATATTAACAGTCTGTAAAGACTCCACAAGTCTGTTGTTCATGCAAATAGTCTTGAAGAAGACAAATAGTCTTGAAGAAGACACACTGAAGAAGACAGCACTCGGCTGTTTCCAGACGAAACTTATTAATCAGGCGAACATGTGCCCAAGAAACCAAAAGTCTTATTGCACGCAGTACACGCTGTAAACTGATAGCGGCGAACAGAGCTTTGCCTGTCGATAATCTGATTTGTGGTGGGGTGTGTCAGCGTTTATACATGCAACATTGAACAGCGCTTTTCTTGCAGCTGCTCATGTAAGCTCTCGAATAAACCTGACTATTCACATTCTGCATGCTATCTTACCAAAATGAGCTCAAACAGCCCCAAAGCTTCTAATACATTGCGGCACGTTCCGTGTCGAGCGTCGCTAAATGTCTTTTCTGGTTAAACGTGAGCGCATCAAAAGAAAGCAGCTCAGCCCTTCTTAGAACTCTAGGGCGCGAATTAGATTCCGGGCCCTGCAGTCGCATCTCGACAAGAACAAAGTGTAAGGAACACCTGCAGGGCGTGCTTATATTTGGGTACATATTAAACAACCAAAGTGCATGTTAACAACCACAAATGGGTGCATGTTAAACAACCAAAAAATTAACTCAAGAGTCTCCCACTATGGCATGCCTGATAATCGTGTAGTGGGTTTGGCACGTAAAACCCCTGTATCACTTACTATTCTTGTTGGCAACTGACTTGAGTGACTGCCAATAGCTAATAAGGTCTGTGCTTATGTACATATTGCATGCAATTATGCTTGGTAGAGCGGTGAAGAAAACGGAAAAAAAAAATTGTGAAATGCGTCTTCCCAAAAAAACTCAGGAGCTAGGCCTTGATTGCCTTATCACGAAAATGCGTGGCAAGCGAAGTGCGTGCACCTGATGTACAAGCTTTCTTTCTTTTTTTGTGTAGCATTGCACAATGCCAGGAATTGGACCATTATTCAACATTTAATTGGACCCTGCAACACTTTTAAAATTTTTTAATGCACTCAAACCTCGATATAATGAACCCATGTATAACAAAGTATTGGTTATAATGAAGTAAATAAAGAACAGTCTCGCAACAGATACAATGTTAGAATATACCTTTACAACAAATTTTTGGCTAGAGCAAACTTATTTTCGTGTAACATGTAACTTAGTTATAATGAGGTTTGAGCCTATGTAGTTTCACTGAGCGAAATGTATGAACAGCTATTGAAACGAGATTACAGAACAGGTTAAATTTTAAATTTGTTGATGGGTTGGTTGGTGGTTGGTAGGTACATGTCTCAATATATACTTAGGGAGTGAGGCATCACAAGTCCATCTCTCTGGTGTGTTCTTTGTCCTCGTTGCTGAGCGCTGCAAGTACTCAGTATATATCAAGACAGCTGGTGTGCAGCGCTTGTCTTGTCCTCTTGTTTCATTAGGCGCTCATGCCTTTTGCTTAGCACAACTACATTACAATGACGTACCAACTAGCCTGAATTGGAGCTTTGTTAAAATCATTAGTGCTGCCAGACAATGCTGCCTCTCGGTGGTTTAGGCTCCAGAAAACATGCGAGCCAGACGTTATGGCATAACCGGTGGCCCGTAATATACAATTAATTAAGTCCACTAAAAATCGCTAGCTATTTTCTCGACAAATGAAGGCACGGACAGATCCAGAACTCCATGACCATTGACTGATTCAAGCATCACAAGCTGCATAGCAGCCACCGCGGCATGATGCCAGGTGTCCACGTGCTTGCTCGTGATCACACTAAAAGTATGCTACGCACGAGGGGAAAAAAAAGGAAGGAAAGTGCTCAAGGTCAAGATGTTCACTGACAAATGAACGTGGCCCATTGCCCCCTTTTTCATAGCCTGCCCCCACCCTCGCATAGCTTTCAGTGCGCAACAAATCCACGCAACTCTGCTTCCACTTCACAGATTCTAAAATATTTTGTGGAAATAAATTTGTGAGATAATAAGCTCCCTTAATGAAGCGATTCGATAATTACTTGAAAAAGTGTTGCAGTCGACCCTTTAACAGTGCAACACTTTGGTTACTACTGATAACAACGATGGTCATGCGTTCATATCAACGTAATAATGAAATGTGATAACGCGGCACAAAAGGTCAACTCAGTAAAAGATCGCATTTCAATATCATTACAATTTGATCAGCAATAAGCCCATGATCGAGAGCATAGATTATTGGAAAATGGCACTTACAAATACACATGCGACCGTCATATCTTTTAAGGTTGCTTTTCTATGCACTCACATGTGCTGGGTTTTTTCTGCCGTCACACGTACGACGCCAACAACACTTGCAGGGAAATAAGTGTACATATAAGGGCTCGTTTTCCTTTCGTTAGACACAATAATAATGAGATCTAACAGACAATCATGCCAAGGAATGTATAGGGGGATGTTATTAGAAATAATTGTAAGGTAAATGTGAAGAAAGAAAAGTGAACGAAACGATGACCTGCAGTGGGCAGGGCCACGGTAAGTTATCTTTTTGTCCACTTTTATTTCTTCAAATTTACCTTAATGTTACTTCTAATAACATTCCCTATACACTCAAACCTTATTATAACAAAGTTGCATTTTACATAAGAATAAGCTCTTTATGTCTTAATATTTCTTATAAAGGGGTATTTCTGACACTTTATCAGTTGCAAGTCTTTTTTTTTACTTCATTATAACCAATATTTCGTTATACCTAGGTTTATAATATCGAGGTTTGAATGTACTTTCCTCGGCATGATTGCCTGTTATATTTCATTAATTGAGTGTCTAGCTACTGTTGTGAGGTATTATAAACTTGTCTTGAGAAAACTCAGAGAACAGAACTTACACTTCGATGGTCACTTCCGCATATGCTGGCGCATGTGTCTCGTGAGGCAGTGTCTTGTCCTGAATGTCTGGGGGCATAATGGGCACTCATATGGCCGCTCGCCCGTATGGATGCGCACATGGTTCTTCAGTGAGCAGTTCAGTGAGAAGCTCTGGGAGCACAGGTGACACTTGTACGGCCGCTCGCCAGTGTGGGTGCGCAGGTGAACGTCCAGTGCAGACCTCTGCTTGAAGCCCTCACGGCATAATTCGCACTTATACGGCCGCTCGCCCGTATGAACCCTGATGTGTCGTCTGAGGTGGGCTACATTGTGGGTGTTGTAGCCACACAAGTTACAGCGATAACGGCGTTCCCCTTGGGGCTTCTCAGCACTCACCGTTGCTGGGTGGCTGGATGCCCAAGCTGCACAAAGAAAACAAAGACATGTTACTTAAGTACTGCTCTTTATTCAAAAAGGAAAAAAAATTTTATGGATTTACACAGCAATTGCAGTACTCTATGATTATAAATCATGACCCAGCGAGAAGAGCTAAGTGAACTTAAAAGAGTATCAACACAACTTCTAGGCATCGCAAAAGGCATATTTTTGGTTTTCTTGGCAAGCAGCCTTGACACTCTCTACATACCGGAGCCAGAAAAACACATCAATTTTACAGTTTTTGTTGCCCAGCATCTACAAATCAACCCCACCACAATGGACTTCATCATGACAAATCAATGCAGTTCATGGGCATCAACAGGGGAATGCAAGAGTGGTCTGTGCCCCTCCTAAAGCCTCGTCAGCCCTTGCCCTCACCCGATCTACACCACTGCTCTCTCTCTCTATTAACCTCAATAAAACACTCATTTGGGCCTCCCTAGAGAAACTTCTGCTGACAACCATGATGAAGTTTGTTTGGTTTACTAACTATGCCTCCTGGATGTGGCCAAAACTGCTCTCAGAGTTGTTAAAAATTATTTTGCTCCTCGTTTACGTGTAACACATACCACTGACAGCAGACTCGAGGACTGCTAATATGTCAGCAGTTGCTGTCCCCACATAATCTAGATTTACACCTCACTGTGTTTACATGTCACTGCCATACAAGCCCCCCTTAAAAAAAAAAATGCCTTTCTAAGGAAGCTGTATTAAAAATATATTCAAATGCGTTCCGAAGTACAGTGATACTCTTTTTATTATTCTCAGCAACCGTGCTTTAATTTTGAGCAATGAACAAAAAAAAGTTTTAAAGCTCGAGTCAGTACTCCCTTTAAACCACCTAGGGTTCTTTAATGTGTATAAAAATTGAACTACTCAATTGTTTTCGTATTTTTTTCATCAGTGGAATGCAGCCACTGTAGCTGTTGTTAGAAACCATCAAAGAAATTAGAAGATTCTGATGTTTGCTGACCCTAATTTTTCCCTGAAAAAGACTGCAAGGCAATTTCAGACAAGATAGAGCTGGCTAGAAATTTACCTTTGCTCGACATACATCCATGCCACTACTAAAGGACCAAGTCAGTGAAAGGCATTGTCACAAAGAGCATTGTCATTAAATATTAACTCTTGCCCTTCTACAGCCCAGATAAAGTGCAACAACATATTTTAACATCCCTTTACAACAGAACCCACGTAAAACAAAGTATCGTGTAGACTGAACAGTTGCAAAATCACCTGTGATATATTTTGAAGCATATGAAATCTATAAATACAGAATTACATATACATAACTTTCTTGTCATCTCCTTCAGGTTCGATATATTTTGGTTAGACATTACATGCATTAACATGTTTTAAAAAAGAAACATAGCAGAACGTATTGAACTTTGAATAACATAATTAAGAACAGTAGAACTTCAGCACTAGAATTATCAGGATGCGTATTTTTTAAAGGGGCACCAAAAGCAAATGTCAGGTCGGTGTGGACTGTTGAAATAAAGCTTCAAGGACATTGTGAACTTGATTCATGCCAAGGAAATGCCTAATTTGAAAGTAAACTATATTGTAGTGGTTTGCATACCAGCAGTGCACTTCAATCCGCCCACCTTCGAAAGGCCTAGTGACAGCATTTTTCTCACCCGCGCTCCACTACGCATCTGTGGTCAGTAATAAAATAACAATTGAGACAGGACCGTGCCAGCAGAACAGAGCCAGGTGAAAACATAGCTTTTGGACCACCCACCTCGTTCCCCACGATAACACAAAGTTGTTTCCTTCCATGTATCAAATAGAAATGCACAAGCCAAATTTTGTTCCGTCTTGTAATGCACTGCGATGTTCTTTTTCATCATAGGTAGTTTGAGCAATGGTTAATAATGGTACCAAGTATATTCAAGCAAGGAGGCTCTTGTTCTAGAATGTCCTACCTATGGTGCAAATAGTAACAACTGTCGTTGTTTCATGTCCTCAATCACTACTTCCAACAATTTTGAACAAATATGAAAAAGACAATAGTTACCTACTAACCCAAACACCTAAAGAATATAGTGTATAGGTCCCTTGTTTTTGTTACTGTGTGGACCTTGTAATACTAGCAGAGTACTTTGCTTTTGTTGCAACTTGCATTTCTATCCTTTCAATTTATTTCTTGTATGTTACGGCACACCCATATGTGCAATGTATTTCAATTTTTGCTCATTGACTGTGTCTAGTTTCTTCTGCCATTTTGTCACGTTACAGTGTTTTTTGTTGGGCCTAAGGCGCATTCAAGCTAGTTTTGTAGTTTTTGGTCTGGGGTTCCTAACCCCTTTTATATGAGAAAAATAAAGCCAATTATCAAGCCACGAGCTGAATATGAGGCGAACTGTAGTGGAGGGCTCAGAAAATTTTGACCACACCTAAGTATAGGAACACGGGCCTCCAACACGTCGCCTGTCCAGGATTTGACCTCGTGGCTCTCGGGTTAGCAGTCAAACTCCATAATGGCTAGACCACAGCAGCCAGGTGATGGTGTGCATTGTGTAGTACATTTATTTTCTCAATCACTGTAGTGCAAATACTGACATTTTGAAGGTTCTAAAGCATCAACCTTTCAATTAAGCACAAACTGTTATTAGCCCTTAGTGCCCTTTTAAAGGGTTTCAAACACGAACAAGTGGGAAACAGAACAAAAAGACAGAACTTGGTAAATACTTAGCAGAATTAAAAAAAAAAAATTGCAGTGTCTTTGTTTAAAGTGGCTGTATTGATAACAATGCTTGCAATACATAAAATTTTAAAGGAAATTAATTCCACTCGAAAAGCACCGAAAGAAAACAGCACAATTATAAATAGGCTCAAAAAGGTGAATATGCTAAAATCTAGAGAAAACAGACACATTAGCATCACAGAGAAAGATAAAATCGTATTGTGTTCTAAGCGAACCTGAAAGCATCGGCAGAAAATATAGAAGATAATAGCTGAATACAGCAATTCACTCAAATTAGCATCACAGATTTCATGAAAGGTAGGCTGCCGGAATTCACGATATGATGTTCTTCATCCAATTGCGAACTCACGAGTCCTTTAACATTTTGCGATGCGTGGCTAGAAAGAGAAAAAGAGGAACAAAATATTATTTGCACTAAACCAAACCACAAGTAAAATTATCGAGCCTGCCAATCGCACTTGAATTCCCACCTAGCTAGAGTCTTATCAAAACACTCACTGCATCATTGTAGCGCCATCTAATGTAGACACATAATGATTCAGTAAGCATGCGTTTTCTTTCAGTAGCTTTAAAGACGCTTTGATGCACAATCCAAAATAAAAAAATTAATGGCTTAGTTGAGAACAATTGCCATCTTCATTATGGTATTAGAGGAAGCAAGGGTGCAGCTACCTTTTCCATGTAGTGCTTACAAAACTACTCACTTAGCATTATCATGCGGAAAAAGAGGAAGAAAATGTTTCACCACCATACAGCACTGAGAAGCCACCATTATAATGCAAAGCAGAATTTTGTTTTGCGGCTCAGATGTTCCAATCACTGCAGGGTCAGTCATGTACCCGTGTACATCTGTGGTGTTATCAAAAAGCTAATGGTAACCTTGAGATATACGATGGCACGTATGCAGGGAGATAAGGCATTTCCAGAGACATGACTTCAACAAGAGGTAACAGGTCTCACTGCTATGGTCCCAAGGGGCACAAGTAAGCACTACAGTTTAAATTTTACTAACATTTCAAAATGTTGCACGTTCAAACACCGCTTACCGTCTGTAATATACATAGTACAAGTCTGCCGTGGTAATGCATTTGCCCAGAAAAAGATAACCTTTGAATCTTTGAGCCGCTCTGGACTGATCACAAACACCAGCACTGGCTTCCTTGCTGTTTACAGCCTTAACACACTAGAGTCATCGGATTATTCAGAATGAAAAAAATCTGTTTAGAACCTTTTGGAGTTATAACCTTTATTTGCTTCTCAATCTGCTGCAAATAAAAGTTGTTTGGCCTTCAGCACAAAAGGATGCTAATATGTGTTCTAGATAACATGAGGGCGTGTGAGCGTCTGGCCTATTTAAATCTGCTCATTTTTTTTTAACAAGGAACTGGTCAATGTGGTCAATGCAACTATGAATGACAGCTTGTCATAAATGATGCTCTGCCAACAGTACCTAAGTTATCCAGAGGCAGTGGAGTTCTTTGTGACAATCCTTGACAGATTAGCCAAACAGCTAAAATGAAAGTTCTTATAAAACTTGGTACAATTAACAACGGTGTCATAGAAGGAACATTATCATATTCTTTACGGTAATAACAAGTGTGAAACCACTATTCTTCCTTTGGCAGCCATCTAGAACAAATATTCAGCGGACTCCAAGCTTAGCTTGAAGGTCGGAGTGCTATTGTCGTCTAGCATGTATACTACATGCTAGACGACAATACCTCGAACATTTGTTGCCTATCCTTGCAACATTTGCAAATACATACTGCAGAAAATCTGAGGGTCACGCAATCAACGACAAGCTGGAGCGGTCCATTTTCTCTACTGTGATGCCTCAAAGGGACCAAGAACTGCACCTCGTCTTGGCTCGGTTCTTGACACACAGCAGAAAACAGGCGCTGCTGTGAAGAGTTCAGTCAAATCAACCAGTTGGAAGCAGCAAAGAAGGTTCGATAGCGGGGCACAAAGAAGCCACTTTATCAAGTGCGTTTCTTCAGTAGAAAGGCCTGTACTCGCGCTCTTCGGAGAGCCATCATAAGGCAAATACTGCATCACCAAGAAGATTGCTGCTATGCTCCAATGCTTACATAAAGCAAGAGCGGCATTTGGATCATATAGAATTTCTTTTATGCGGTTCTGCCATGTGCCGGACAACCCAACCTGTAGTCCGCTAAGTACAGCAGACACTCAGTAAACGCAAATATGTTAAACAGAACTACTGCTCAAACGGAACTATTGCCTCTGCAATGCTTGGTTTCGGGCTTGTATTCTGCATCCATGTTCACCTCTTTGTAAACGGAACACCTGATAAATCGAACATATTTTTCCGGTCCCTTTAGGTTCTGTTTACCGAGAGTCTACTGTAGTGACACTTGCACCCGCTGGAGTAACATAGAAAGCAAAAGATCGTGTTTCGCAGTGCACACTTTCAAGTTGATGACACGTACCATTATGTAGCCTCATTCTCCCCTGTCATCCTTCCACATAAAGCTCGCAGTACGTTTGTTAAAATTAGAGAAACAAGACGGCACTTACGCAGCGAAAATAATACCTGCAACTATGCTCATACTTGACAGATTAAATAAAATTTACCTATGATCGATTTGTAAGGCAATAAACTCTGCTGTCGAGGTCATTCGAGGACTGTGGTGCAGGACCCCTTTAGAGGTCCCAATATAAAGCATCAACAGAGTTAGAAAGAATGTTTTCAGCGAGGTTGAACAATGCCTAGCCATTCAAAGACAGCCATGGGACTGCCAGGCCCCACGTGTTTGGGTCCGTGGTGTCGCAACACACCAATCCCCTGCAGACTGCAGGTGCCCCTGCGGGACGTCATTGTTCTTTCCCCATTTTCTGTGGCAAATGCTTTTTGTGTTCAATAGGCTACATCATGTGGACAGTTAAAAGGGCCAGTCAACAGACTCCAACTTTTTTTTTTACGCATCCCAAAGAAGCTCAGTGATTCGTAGAGTAAGCTATGGCGATCCCATTTTCCGAATATTAAAGCGCTGCGTGCCGCGCAGTGCCTCCGTTTCAAAAAACAATTCCCGCATTCCTTTACTTCGCCCGATCAATTCTCCTTTCACGCGCATTGACACAAAGTTTCCAATCGGCAAATTGACCTAGCATGCAGCTCGTCGATTGATCTAAGCCAGACATGACAACGAGCTACGCCTTCCCCGCCCTGTGAGAGAGAAGGATGGCGAGGCCGTGTGAAAATTTGAAACAAGCTGAAACCGATGTTCTATCCCCTGTAACTTCCTTAATATAGCATGTATCTGCAAAATTCTTGCGGCAGCATGTTCGCAAAGCAAAAGTGCACATATTTATTTTTATAACTACTTTCGGACCTTTTTTACCTTGAATACCGCATTTTTCCACCACCCCCCCATCCGAAACTTAACAGACCGCAGGCATTAACCCTATGCCTATTACAGACACACACGTACTCAAACCTTGCCACGCTTCACGTTTATTATCCTGATGCATACCCCGGCGACACTCGCACACATGCTTTGGGAGTGTAGAAACACTCCTCCCGACTCTACCTCAAACAAGTGGGAGAGGTCCCCCAGGAGCTCAATTCTCGCCGACCAGCAATGGACCGTCCAGCAGGCTCACGAAGCGGCCGCCAGGCACTCCCTGTAGGTCCCTACATGGGAGACGTCCGCTATGGGCTAAGCGCGTCCTGCGGAACTGAAATAAAGTTTTTTCATTCCATTCGGACCTCGGGGTTGTTTACTGGCCCTTTAAAGCAGCAAAGCTAGAGCTTGAATTTTTCCTAGACTCGATCCAGTAATCTGGGTCATCATAGCACTTTAGAGGGCTCCTAACCCAACCACAGGTGAATGTTTAGGTGACGGTGAATGCTGGGGATAAACAAATGGCCTGAAGAACACAGGGATTGTTTCTCAGAATTAGTGGCATGGAGAAGGCTCGCAGCACTGACACGTTTGGCATCGTTGATCAAGATGGCATTCTGAACTCTAGGCATGTATTTACTTGAAATGTGAAGACATCATCATAAATATTTTAAGGAACCTTTAAACAAGCAGCCCTTGATGGCATCAAGGAAAGCTTTAACGAATCTTGCTTTAAAAAAAGAAATGCTAACCTTATACAAGTAGTGCCCTTGGTACTTTATGGACCACACAGGTAGCACTATCATAGTAATAGTATTATCTTGACGTAGCTTACGGCAAGAAAAATGGTGCAGATGCGATCAAAAGGCTGTCTTATGTGTCTACGGGTTTATGGAACTCAATTGTTTCCAAGCCTGATTTTTTGAAAACAGTGTATTTTAAGCTTGGGTACACAGTGATTACAGCAAAGTTAATTAAAAACATTTAAACAGCAAGATGAATCCCCACATTCTTCAAGTAATGATCAGTTGCTTATAAAAGTTCTGTGTACAGATGTACGTCATGGCAATAACAAATGAGCATATATAAGAGCTACCACTAAACTTCCTGATGTAATTTGAGGACTTTTACGGTGACAATAGAATCCATACCACTCACCAAAAAAAACAGTAATTTATTGAGTGTGAAAAAACAGATTTACAGCAAGCGAAAGATAGTTCGAATGCTTAACTCGTACAATGAAAATTCTTGTGCGCAGGTGGACAACGAATACATCTATAGTGAAATTAATCATAGAATAAAACAAAAGAAGCTACAGAAAGCTTACAAGTACAGAACATGGTTGTTGCAAAAGTACAAGCTTAAAATGAAAAGACCACATATTCTTGTTCACCAAACAGCGTAACAGAAGACACCACTAACACGATCTTAGAGGAGAAACGCATAGTCTCCAATGAAATGTAACACTTCACTAACAAGATGGGACACCTTTAACAGCCCATTAATTTGCATTTGAACAATGACACATAAGACAAACATTAAGTGTGGCTGAAGTGATCTTACAATGTTTCAGTGCCTTGTTTACAAAGAGCCATTCGTTAATGATGTAATCATGGAATGGAATGAGTGGTGTCCACTCAGATTACATATATAAATGAGATGGCCAAGGCAGAAGAAAAGATTCAACATCAAGAGATGCATACTTGAATTTGTGTGTGCATGTCTGTAATTTTCCTACAAAATTGGAAAGAATGATTCGCAATGCCCACAATAAGGCACCCACGCTCACGCATTTAACAAGTAAATGGGTAAATTTTTACCAGCTTGTTAAGTTGCGTTTGAATAGCACGACACCAAAACAAACATCAAATGTGCCTCTAGCTATACAACAGCATGCCGACGTCTCCTTCAACAAAAGGTCTTTCGTTAATGACCAAACCACAGAAAAATATTGGCGGTCAAATGTATTTCAAGGACGGTTTTAAAAGAAATAGGCATAGAGAAAAACATTTCAATTGCACAATAAAGTGGGTGCTTGCATTTGTGCGTACACACCACTAACTTTCCCAAAAACTCATAAGTAGCAGTTAGCCAAAACACAACAAGGAATTCACGTTGGTTCAAGGTCAGGATACCACTTTCATACAAGACAGTACCCTGAAGCTTCAGAAAAACCACCAGAAATCTGTTGCAGCCATGAGAAACGTGGTGTTCGGTGAAGCACGTGTCACACCAATAAGTGCAGCGCTCATCCCTATACATTAAAACCTCGGTATAACGAACCCAGACATAACGAAATACTGGTCATAACGGAGTAAATGAAAATATGGTCTAGCAATACATATAGTGTTAGGAATAAACCTTCATATAGAGTTTTCAGATATAACGAACTCACTTTTGTGAAAGATGTAACTTTGTTTTAATCAGGTTTGAGTGTGTAACTGCTGTGTGTTCTGTACTCCGTCTTTCTTGCCACTTGGCACTCGCACAGTAAGAAACCACATATGTTTGTAACCCTGGCTCTGCCTCATCTCTTGTGGCTAAAACACAATTATGCTTTTCAACTGCACGTGAAAATATTTTAATTAACAAGTGACTCACAGCCACTACGAGGGCTAAGGTGTAGTTAACAAATGAGCGCTAGAACAACCCAATATCATTTGATCACCGACCATATGGCTTGCCACAATATCACAGAAAAAAATTGCTGCAGCATATATTACTGGCGGCCTCTCCTATGACTTAATATAATGAAAGAACTAGCTAGGCTGTGCTTTATGATCATCTGAGGCCATATTAAGTTCAACAAATAAGAACAAAGGCGAACTGACAGTTCTCCTGTGATAATAAGAACTTAATAAGGAGTTACTGCACACAAACTATGAATTTTACATTTGTTCACTTTATGTAATGCAGGAATCATTTTCATTCTAATTAAGTTATTAACCTTGTCATCACACGTGCACAAGCAACTAAGAACACTACTCAGTTACTGCAGACATCAATTTTTCATAAAGTTGGCACGATGATCAATGCTAAGAGACACAAGCAAACACACAGCACTTCCTCTCGCTGCAGAAATATTGCAAGCCCTAAAACTGGGCATGCACAGATACGAGGCTGCTAACAAGGTAACATGAAGCAACAGACGTCTTGGTGTGGTCTGCCTCTGGAGCTTCCCCAGATGGCTCGCAGTGTAGGGTGAGGGCATTGCTTTTTACTGGTTTTGTTCGTAACGCAATGAAAGTGGCTCCAGTAGTGAGAACTTCGTGACATGCTTCAGTGCATAGAATCGAAATTCTTCCAAATAGCTTTCCTTGGCTGTCGCTACCTACTGCATATGCGATTCCCACGCTGCACAGGCTCCCCATAGGTCGACTGTAATAATCTCTTTCAGAGACTCTGCGACCAGCCTTTGAATGGCAAGAACGACATCAAAACGGTGACCTTTCAGGCTTCTCTCGAGCTTCGGGAACAGGAGAGGTCTCCTGGGCCCACGTGAGGGATGATGCAGAACCTATCGATAGAGCCCTGATGTGAGCTCAGAAGGCTCCTCCATGTTCCCTAATGTCAGAAGAAGCCTGAAAGGTCACAGTTTCAATGTTATTCTTGCCATTCAACATGCTATAGCAGAATTTTAGGCAGAGCTCTTGGTGGCAGACTTTGAGAGCTGTCCAGCATGGGTTTCAAGTCGGCGATGGTGTGTCGACAGCTAAGAAAACTACTCAGACGAATTTCGTTAATATTGTTGCGGGTTCGCGGCTATGCAGCTATGCGGGCGGTGCGAAGAAGAAGACGACGACGTTTTTGGGCTGTTCGAAGATACACAACGGCTGCCATCTTGACTGCTGGAGTACTTTTCTACTCTAAAGTAGTAAATACATTCGCAACATTTTGGTGGTGGCGCTGGGTACGACGCAAGACGGAACTTCGAAGCGGACGTGTTCTCGACTGCCCGACCATGGCAACAGAAACCAATTCTGCCGCTCCTGTTTCAGCCGCGACTCCGGCGCAGCCTGTACAGCCGGTCGTATTGACGCAACCGCGCGACCCTGGCAACTTCTGCGGCACCGACCATGTTGACGTTGACGACTGGATTCCGAAGTTCGAGCGGTTTGCAGCAGTGTACCGGTGGGACCCTACGATGATGCTCGCCAACGTTGGCTTCTATCTCTGCGGAACAGCTGGCGCGTGGTTCGAGGCTCATGAAGCGGACATAACCAGCTGGGATACTTGCAAACAGAAGCTTCGTGACCTGTTTGGTAAGGCCGTCGGACGCCAGCGGGCCGCTTCTAAAGAACTCTCTGGTCGGGCACAAACTACGACCGAATCATATGTCACCTACATCCTTGACGTTCTCGCCCTTTGCCATCGTGCCGACCCCAACATGTCCGAGGAAGACAAAGTAAGCCATTTACTTAAAGGCATTGCAGATGATGCTTTTAACATACTGGTTTCCAAAGACTGTTCCACCATTGATGACATCATCAAAGAGTGCCGCCGATTCGAAGAGCTGAAGAGTCGCCGGGTCGCCAAGAATTTCTTGCGTCTTCCGAACACGGCCGCTACGTCATCTTGCGAGGACCTTCAGCCGCCATGCAGTCAACCACATAACAACGAGAGTGTGGTTCGCATCGTTCGTAGAGAAATCGAGGCCGCGTCTCCGTCTTTTCTGACCCGCCCATCTGATGATCGACCAACGATCTCGTTGATCCAACAGGTCGTGAGAGAGGAGCTGGCAAACGTTGGGCTGCAGCCTGTATGTTCGTTGACGGAACCTCGGGTCAGTACCATAGCGCCTTCTCCTGCACCAGAAAGATTCCGCCGCTATCGTGATCCTGCTCAGTGGAGGACACAGGACGACAAGCCTATATGTTTTCATTGTCATGGTGTAGGACACATCTCCCGCTACTGTCGTTTCCGCACGTATCCACCTCGGTCGTTTCCTGGCTATCGACGTGACGACAACCACCGGCCCCTGCAGTACAGCGCTCGTGACGATGGACCGTACAATGGCACTCCTGCGACACCAGTCCGCCGGTCCAGCCGTTCGCCGTCCCCGCATGACCGTCGCTCCAGGTCACCTCAGCACCGCCGCTATTCGTCGCCCCACCCTAGTGGACGCCCTTCTTCGGAAAACTGAGCAATGCAGCTCCCGGAGGTGACGCTGCATTGGACTCCCGACCTGAAAACCCTCTGCTGACCTTGACTACGGACAAAAACCTGCTTGATGTAGAAGTGGATGGCCTTCCTGTTACTGCCCTTATTGACACCGGCGCACATATTTCAATTCTGAGCTCTGACCTCCGTGCACGATTAAACAAGGTCCTTACGCCGCCAGAGTCCCTATTTGTACGTGTCGCTAGTGGAGCGACCCCGGCTGTGCTCGGAATGTGCACCGCGCGTGTGAGATTCGCCGACCGCCAGACGTCCGTTCTATTCCATGTTCTCGCTCACTGTCCACATGACGTCATCCTTGGACTCGATTTTTTGTCCGACCACTCCGCTGTAATTGACTGCTCAGCCGGCGTCGTGCAACTTGACTTGCCTGCGGCCACCGAAGAGTCGAAGATGGTACAGAACAAGCTTTCGTGCGCTGAGTTTGTTCGCCTCCCACCCCAAGCCCTAACTTGTGTCACAGTTGAACCATATCCCAGTGTTCCGGATGGGGATTACGTGGTCTTTCCCTCTCCCGGTGTTTTACTGGCCCGCAACGTTTCCTCCCCGTACACCATATTAACTGTCACAGCGAACAAGACGTGCCTTCCTCTTCTGAACTTCGGACTCAGCCCTCAAATCCTACCACAAGGCATTGTTCTCGCCACTCTTTCACCGTCACACGAGTGCCAGATCTCATCAGTGTCACGTGAACTGGCCACAGTCGCCTCGCCGAACCCGCATAGCACCGACGCAGCCAACTCTACACGGCTCAACAATGTAACTAAGATGATTGCCTCAGACCTGTTGCCGTCTCAGGTCAAAGACCTCACTGATCTTCTCACGAGCTATTCGGACATATTTGACTTTGACGGTAGGCCCATAGGTCAAACATCGCAAGTCAAACATCGCATTAATACCGGTGATGCAGCTCCAATTCACAGGCGTCCCTATCGAGTGTCACCATCAGAGCGCCAAGTTATCCAACAGGAGGTGAATAAGATGCTCACAAAAGGCATCATAGAGCCCTCATCGAGTCCGTGGGCGTCCCCTGTAGTCCTAGTTAAAAAGAAGGACAATACCTGGCGTTTCTGCGTGGACTATCGGCATTTAAACAAGGTCACCAAAAGGGATGTCTACCCGCTTCCTCGTATTGATGATGCCCTGGACTGCCTTCATGGCGCAACCTATTTTTCTTCGATAGACTTACGCTCCGGTTACTGGCAGATCGCCGTGGACGACCTCGACCGGGAGAAGACCGCCTTTGTAACGCCTGACGGTCTCTACCAATTCAAGGTAATGCCGTTTGGCTTGTGCAATGCGCCGGCAACGTTCGAGCGGATGATGGACACGCTTTTGCGCAGCTTTAAATGGTCTATCTGCCTGTGTTATCTGGACGACGTGATTGTGTTTGCCCCAACCTTTAAGTCTCACCTCGAGCGCCTTTCCTCAATTCTTTCAGTATTTCGAGAGGCTGGGCTCCAACTTAATTCTTCGAAATGCCATTTTGGGCATCGCCAAGTTACTATTCTAGGGCATCTCGTAGACTCCTCCGGCATCCGCCCCGATCCCGACAAAGTCCGAGCTGTCCTGGATTTTCCTGTACCGACTTGTGTCAAGGACGTTCGAAGTTTTGTGGGCCTATGTTCATATTTCCGACGATTTGTCAGAAACTTCGCAGAGGTCGCACGCCCCCTCACTGATCTTTTGAAGAAAGATGTACCATTTGAGTGGGGTCCTGATCAAGGCACGGCCTTTTCCCAGCTCATAACACTTCTGACCACGCCACCGATTCTCGCCCACTTCGACCCGTCTGCTCCAACCGAGGTCCGCACTGATGCTAGTGGCTACGGTATTGGCGCGGTTTTAGCCCAGCGTCAATCCGGTCACGATCGAGTTCTTGCGTATGCCAGCCGGCTCCTTTCTCCTGCCGAACGCAATTACTCTATTACGGAACGCGAGTGCCTGGCGCTTGTATGGGCAGTTGGTAAATTCCGCCCCTATTTATATGGCCGGCCTTTCACAGTTACCACTGACCATCACGCTCTATGCTGGCTTTCAGCCCTCAAAGATCCAACGGGGCGCCTTGCTCGTTGGGCTCTGCGCCTCCAGGAATTCACATACACAGTGGTTTATAAGTCTGGCCGTTTACACCAAGACGCCGACTGCCTCTCTCGGTACCCCGTTGACGCTCCAGATCTAGTAACCGACGACGCGTCCATCTGTATTTCCTCGCTCTCTGCTTTCGGCAACATGGGATGTGAGCAACGGCGTGACGCGTCCCTACGCGAGCTAATCGACCGCCTGAACACAGGCTGTACAGACAGTTCGCTTCGCATGTTCGTTGTCATAGACGGCATTTTATACCGCCGCAACATGCACCATGTGGGAAACGAACTACTACTCGTAATACCCACTCATTTGCACTCGACCGTACTTCAGCAACTACATGATGTACCAACGGCTGGCCACCTTGGTGTTGCCAGAACGTACGACCGTGTCCGCCGACGCTTTTTCTGGCCCGGCCTCTACCGTTCTGTACAACGTTATGTTAGGTCTTGTGAGTCGTGCCAACGCCGCAAAAGGCCAGCGGTACACCCCGCCGGGCTCCTTCAACCGATCGACGTACCTGCCGAGCCTTTCTATCGTGTCGGCCTCGACCTGCTGGGCCCTTTCCCTCTTTCTACCGACGGTAACAGGTGGGTCGCCGTCGCCATAGATTACTCGACCCGTTTCGCAATTACGAGACCTCTTCCAAGCAGCTGCGCTACAGATGTCGCCGACTTTTTGATTCAAGACGTCATCTTACATCATGGTGCTCCTCGTCAACTGGTCACCGATCGCGGTCGCTACTTTTTATCTAAGGTAATTGACGATCTACTTCGTTCTTGTGCAACCAAGCACAAGCTTACGACGGCCTACCATCCTCAAACAAACGGCCTCACAGAACGTCTGAATCGCACACTTACTGACATGCTCGCCATGTACGTGTCGACGGATCATCGTGACTGGGACATTGCGCTACCCTTTGTCACTTTCGCTTACAATAGCTCACGCCACGACACTGCTGGATATTCTCCCTTTTACCTTTTGTATGGAAGAGACCCGACGTTGCCGTTCGACACGCTTGTACCCAACCCTGCCGACCTGTCCACAGCATATGCTCGCCGCGCTATTAGCACCGCGGAGAAAGCCCGTCAGATTGCCCACCAGCGCCTTTCGGACTCGCAGCTCCGTCAGAAACGTAGCTATGACAGCCACCATCGGGACGTCCACTTTAGTCCAGGTGACCTCGTTCTTCTGTGGACTCCGTCGCGACATGTTGGTCTGGCTGAAAAGCTTCTACCCAAGTATTCCGGACCTTATCGTGTGCTACGGCAGGTAACTGATGTTACCTATGAAATAGCACCTCTAAACCCTTCGATACCTTCCACATCTTCCGACATCGTCCACGTCGCTCGCCTCAAGCCGTACATCTCGTCCAACACCTGCTAACAAGCGCCGGGTCGGCGCTTTTCGCCGCCGGAGGTCGATGTTGCGGGTTCGCGGCTATGCAGCTATGCGGGCGGTGCGAAGAAGAAGACGACGACGTTTTTGGGCTGTTCGAAGATACACAACGGCTGCCATCTTGACTGCTGGAGTACTTTTCTACTCTAAAGTAGTAAATACATTCGCAACAATATGTACAGATTGAACTAACGTATATTCACCAGACCCAAACACTTCGTTTTATAGACAAACACTCGATGTTGTTGTGGAGAGAAATCGCCATAAAGTAATGTGCACTAACCCTCAACCCCTTTCCTACATTCCTACGGTGCGCCCACCTCAATTTCCTACTCCCCACCACTCAGGAAAATGATGACCGCAAACTGTCTTGAAATTTTTTCATTGTGGTACGCTGCACACCACATGAGTGGCACAAAAGCATCATATCGCACTTGGACATTACATAGACTGCAACTCCAATGACGAACATTAATAAGTAGTGTCCCAAAAACTGCAACTGCGATAATGTTCTTCCCAGTTATTCGGATTGCCATGAAGCATGACGCATCAATGTTAGGATTAAGATTATTACGAAATGTAAACTTACACATTCAATGGCCTACTTTTATAATAGTGCTATATGTACCCATCAGTGTTCGAGTGAGTGGCTTGCAAAAAGGAGTCTGAATAGACAACGTAGAGGGGGGGTTACTCATGACTATGGATACACATTTTTTTTACTCAACCTATACCGTACTGAATATTCAGCTGGCCAACGAATAACACTAAAAACAAGCACTTCAAAGGAGTGAAATGTTCTGCTTACATTTTACTGCATACATAAGCAGTGTGCCAAACTGGGCTGAATGGCCAATCTACTAAAGACAGACACAAACAGCACTAGACATGGGATGATAATAGCAGGACACACAGCACTGCTATCTGTCGTTCTATCATCGTCCCACGTCTACAGCTTTTTGTCCTCACCTTAGTACTGCATACATAATCATGTTACAGTGACAATTATGTAGCCTTGCTATCACTGCTCGAACCACGACTTCAATCACTATTGTCACATGTAGCTCTACACTCTCACAATGCTCCGGAACGATTGGTCATATGTGTTAAAAAAAACCTCCGACACTAGAGCATACATGTAAATGGTCACTTTGGCTCATGCAAATTCATGTGTCTTTTGAGAAGTGGTCTCTGCTTAAAAGCCTGGGAGCACAAAGTACATCTAAATGGCCTTTCGTCTGAGTGAGTGCGCACGTGTAGATTCAGGTTGCACCTTTCTGTGAAGTTTCGAGGACATGCGGCCGCTATTCCTAGTGCATGCGCAGGTGAGCATTCAATCTGCCTTGTGAAGTGTAGGTCTGCGGGCACAGGGGGCACTTATAGGGCCGCTTGCTTGAATGGATGACCATGTGGCTTTTCAATGAAGACGTTGTGGCGAAGCTCTGAGAGCACGAAGAGCATTTATATGGACGCTCGCCTGCGTGAGTGCGCACATGGTCTCTGAAAATGCACCTTAAATTGAAGTTTCGTGGACAGAAAGGACACTTAAATGAACGCTCGTTCGAATGGGTACGCAGGTGAGTCTTAAATGAGAATCTCAATGAAAAGCTTCGTGGACACGAAGGACACTTAAATGGACGCTCGCCCGTATGGGTGCGCAAGTGACCCTCGAATGCGGCCTTCAATGCAAAGCTTCGTGGACACGAAGGACATTTAAATGGACGCTCACCTGTATGAGTACGCAGGTGATTCTTGAATGAGGACATTTGTGCAAAGATTCGGGAGCACGAAGGACACTGAAAAAGATTCTCCCCCTCATGGAGGTACACATGCTCGCATAATGCGGATGTCTCTGTGAAGCTTTGAGAGCATGAAAGGCATTTAAACGGCCGCTCGTCTGTGTGGGTGCGCATGTGAGCATCCAATGCACCGCCTAATCTGAAAGTCTGTGGGCATAAGTGGCATTGAAATGGTGGCTTGTCTGTGTGGATCTTGATGTGTTGTTTTAGGTGAGATGGATATTCGGTCTCATAGCTACACAAGTCACAATGGTGACGGAGTTCTCCACGTGCATCCTCGGAATCTACTGTCACTGGATAGATGACAGACGATGAAGCTGAAAACAAAAAAAAAGACGGCTTAATTAAATAGTGATTAATAGAAGGTAAAATCCAATTTTGGGTTTTACAGGACAACAGAACTGCTTGATTATGAATCATAAAGTTATGTGGAAAGTTGAGTAAATTTAGAACTACCTAAAGTACATATAGACATACAAAAATCCATGCAAACAATTGCTTTCACATATTAACTTCAGTGCTGTAATTATCAAACATCACAAAATTGATAAGGTACATTAATTTTTCACTGAAAACGGCTTTACAGCAATATTAGACAAGATGGAGCTGGCTGACCAAATATCTAGATTTGCTCAACATACATGTAAGTGATTACAAAAGGATCAAGTTAGTGAAACACACTGTTGCTAAAAAAACACAAAACATAATCTATTGCCCTCCACAGTTTTTCTGCAGATCTACTCACATAAATTTAGATAGATAAGCATGTCGCAAGGAAAACAGTATACAAAAATGTATGCGCAACTAAACGATGTAATGTAAAACAGCATTAGTACTTCATAGTTCTTCAACATTATTATTGAAACAACAAAAGAATATGTCTTCAAGAACAATATGTATGACTATGTGAAAAACAATGAAAAAGCAACAATCAATTCTTGCCTCACAAAATCAAGAACCACTTATCAACGACTCACGTTCTTTTAAGCAAGAGTGCATGCAACACCTCTTGCAATGCATGTACTTTTATGTGCAGTAAATTTCATCGTCTTAGAATGACAGCGTTACATTAAAAAACTCCGAAAAGTGCACTCTAGAAACTGCAGAAAACAGATACGTCAGCAACACAGAAAACGATGAACTATTGGGAAACCATTGAAAGGGTCAGTAACGAATATTCAATAAAGTTACAGAATACAGTCATACACAAAAAGTAACATAACACATTCCACGAAAGGTAAACAGCATGGAGTTCATGATATAACATTCTTCCGATGAACGGGAACGTCTGAGTCCGTTGGTATTTCATGACTTGCACCTAGAGAGAGAAACGTGGCAACAAGACATTACCACCAGGAAACAAGATCACAGGCAATATAACATGTCCACACTTATTCTTCTAATACAAAATGCAACTTTAAACTGTATTTGTGTTCTGAGCCAGCTATTTGATCATTAGTAATCTACATTGTCATGGTGGTAAGTTATTTTCAGAGCATGTGCTGCATCAATCATGGAGCCATCTAAATTTGATACATCCTACCTTGATAAGAATGAATTATCTTGCATTAGCTCTCAAGGCAGGATAACCACTGGTTATTAAGGATAACTGACTGGATTCCCAGAAACGTCAAGCGGGTTAGGGAGAGACAGAAATTCAGGTGGGCAGATGAGATTAGGAAGTTTGCGGGTATAAAGTGTCAGCAGCAAGCAAAGGACCGAGTGGACTGGCTGAACATGGGACAGGCCTTTGTCCTAAAGTGGACATTCGTCAGGTCGATGATGAGCTCTCAAGGTCCTGTGATGGAAAATATAGAATGTGTTAAAACGAGATCACTAAGCAGAGAACAAGTGTGATGCTTGTACGTGGCCTAAGAGACAACATAGTTGCAAATTCGATTACGCATTACTCAAAAATCTACTAACATTGCGTTAGCATGAGTAAAAAAGCCACGAAAACCGTTTTAACACAGTGCACTTGAAATCCAGCTTTATGAATGTTAAGCAGACATGTTTGGTTCCATGCCTTTGGCACTGCAATCATTGTTGAGTCGTGTACAGTCAAACTCCGCTACAACAAACGCTGCTTCAACAAAATTTCAGCTACAACAAAAACTTCACGATTCCCCCGTCAGCGGTCCATAGAAGTTAATGCATGAACATTGTCGCCACAACGAACAATTTTTCTTCAATAGCCTCACTTCAACAAAATTTTACAATGCATTTCCAAGCTCAGATACTTATTTCTACTCAGTAAATCCAATCCTTAACATTTCAATGCATCTTCAGAACCTAAAAATGCGTCAACGAAGTCTAAAACACGCGTTGGCGCCATCAGAAATCGCTGCTATACCGTTGCTATTTAACAAACATGGGCACCGCCATCGCTCGATAGCGATGGCAATGAGACTGCCTTATTTTTGTTTTG
Source organism: Rhipicephalus microplus (assembly GCF_043290135.1). NCBI lineage: Eukaryota > Metazoa > Arthropoda > Arachnida > Ixodida > Ixodidae > Rhipicephalus > Rhipicephalus microplus. The sequence goes on from NC_134705.1 coordinate 172,981,359, forward strand.
CCCCTGGCTTGCTATACCGTAGCCACCGTGACCGAATCTGAAGCTCAGTCTAGAGTGCCTAGAATATTCTAGGCACTCTACTCAGTCATAGGTGTTCTGTGGCTCTACCTTTCCTTCCTCCGTACTGGTAGGTGTTCCGTGGCGTGGCTCAGTCACAGAACTGAGAACACCATTCGCTCAGTTCATGGTTTCCTTCACACAGCTGCTGGGTGCGAACGCGCGCGACGCCTTTTCCCGATTCCAATGCTTATCATTTTATTCGCGCTTGGCCAGTATGGTATCTAATGAAAGTGGCTGTTCGTCCGAATTATCAACAAAATCAGCTAGCCGCGAGTGATGGATGATAAGAATGGTATAGAATAATGCAAAAGTCGGCGCTCCATGATACCCTGCCTCCCATCTCGGCGTTCTCAGATACTTTTGACAGTGGACAGCTGCTGGTGTTAAGGTGTTAATGCAACTGTTTGGTTCGTTCACGAAAGCGGTTTTAGGCGTTGTTTCAGCGTACTTTTCACTACGGCCTCGCTACGCATGGGTGAAAATCACGTCGTGACGCTGCTGGGAAAGAATAGGAAGCAGCGGACGTTTTTTTGAATTTTGAGAATAAACGTTCCATTGTTTGGTAGCTCAGATCAGCTATATTTTTTTTTTTCGATTTCACTACAACGAAATTCTCGCTTCAACAAATTTTTTTTTTCGCGCCCCGTCAGTTTTGTTGTAGCGGGGTTCGACTGTAGTTGAGAATGCTATACAACTCATCAGAACACTATCAGAACATTTTTGTTTTTTGGTAGTATTATTTTAAGCTACTTTTTCAGATTGGCTTCATTTTCATTTTAGTTTCATTTAAGTATCCTGCCGCCCGGTTCTTGGTCCATCCCCCTTTGTGGGTAAGCGCCATCCATCAGAGGTCATCAGCATCAGCAACACCAAGGATTCCTTTGAGAGAGAGAGAGAGATAAGGATGCAAGGAAAGGCAGGGAGGTTAACCAGACGCACATCCGGTTTGCTACTCTGCACTGGGGAAGGGATAAAGGGGAGAAAAGAGGTTGCAGAGAGATGAGAAGGTACACACAATCACGAGCACACTCGGGGAGCACACACAGTCTACAGGCGGTCGCTCAGGTTTGTTAACTTTAGGTAAAGTAGCAGTGATTTAGTTGCTTTCTGCGCAACTGAGGCAGATGCCTAAGGTCTTAGTATCTTCTGCACACAAAATGGTCCGGGGTCAAGTTGATTCAAAACTTTAGAAATGTACATTATGGAAAGGTATGGCATTTTCAGATATGACATTATGGCAAGATGTGGCTCTTCTGGCTGCTAAGCTACTGCTGGGCACACATGTGTCTAGTCGTTTATTTTTACTAACACCAGAGTCATTCAGTACTTCTGATAGTCACAGAACTGCATCGTAACGCTATGAATGAGCTTCGCATGCTGCTCTAAAACACTGCAATGTGGTGCCGCAGTGCCAAAAAGGCGATCCTCTGCACTGTTCAAGCATTAAAATGCCCGTGCAGTGTGAGACAAGCTGCTGGATATGATGTTTTTATGTTAGCCGAAACGTCTCGAGACGGGGACGCCTAACATGGGGTGATCCAGCTATAAGGGGACCAAAAAGTTATCTCTTTACCAAGTGACAAGCGGCAATGCGAGAAGTGAAAACAAGTGGTAACATCGCTTTGAAGTGGCAATTTTAACGTTGAGTCAAAGCACACGAGTGGGAGCGAACGATTTCAACCCCTTGGACAACTTCACTGCATATGAAAATCAATCGAGAATCCATGTCACTGAAATGCAAAAAGCCAACGCTGAAGGCTGATGCCATTTGAAAGGTTTTCGAAGCACTTCTTTCGTATCTTACAAAGTGCAAACTCCAATTCCGCTGATCGACAAAACAACCACCACGCAAACGACCACGTGAGTCACAAATAAACAAATGCAAGCTAAGGAATGCACTTAATGTCCGGCAGGTGGTGGTAAAACCAAACACTTAAAGACGATTCGGCACACTAATCTAAATTCTATGCATGGGTGTTCATGTTGCTTAAAGAACTCATTCCGGACCTTTTACGTTTGTGCTCTCTACAGGTGCTTTGTGTACAAAAATCATTATATCATCCTTCTATTTCGTTTTTGCAAGAGCAACCTGTCTTTATTTTTTAATTGATTTATCAAGTTTTTGTGAGATTAGCATACCTTAACCTCTTGTAAACAGCTTTGTATCAAAGTAATCAAGATAGCTGCTCTCAATTGTTTAGATCTGTCAAGATTAGGGCTTCCATATTGTGGAGTTATTGTTGAAATTTGCAGAGTAATTTCAGGAGTTTATTTTATGGGGAAAGAATGGCATTTATTGTAATCTATTTCTGGCTAATCTCCAATCCTCCGAAACAAAGCAATTATTTCGCATTATAAGTTGTTGAAATGTGGTCTCATTTATACTTATTACCAGTGAAATTGCTTACCATTGTTGCTGCTCATTGTGCTACTCAATTCTTTAATTTTTCTTCTCACTTGGTGTTTACCCTGTTAAGAAAGCTGTGACTTTGCTGTATACAGTCAAACCCCTTAATAGGAGACACTGATGTAAGCGACAAATGGGTATACGAGACACCAGTATGCCTACAGTAAAATACTGGGGATATGAAAGTGCATACAAGGTCTCCTGCTTACAAAAGACATTTTCATAAAAGACAATTATCGCAACCCAGATCATGCCTCTTATAAACGGGTTTAACTGTAATTGCCAAAATGTACTCCCAGAGGTCTGAAGCTAATCAAGCTGCTCCTCGGCTTCTTCTCCCAGCTTCCCTCATCGTCCTAATGAAAAATAGAGGGCCTAATGTTTATTATTCTCAATTATGCAAGACTTTAGATGAATTGAAATCCGACTACAGGTGCATTCAATGGAAAGAAAGATAAGTTTATCAATACCATCTCCAATCCTAGATAGCGATATTGAGCAAAAAAAAAAAGCACTTATTTATGATATATTTGACATCATCATTAAAATACGACAAAAATATAATCACAAAACTGTAATTTATTAAACACAATAAAACATATTTACACAAAGTGACAAATAGTTAACTGCCTAATGGATTCAACAAATAGATAATTTGCTGAATGCTTAAATACAGCGATAATATTAAAAATCCAAATATTATTAATAATAGGCAAAAAAAGCTGCAGACATTTCTACAACTACGAAACATGGCAAAAGTACTAGTATAAGCCAAAAGTGAAAAATGTAACATGTTATTCTTACACATACAAGCATATAAAATGGGCTTTTCTAGCACGAATTCAGACATCTAATATCTGAGAATGTCAGACAGACAGCAGTCATTGAATGTGCTGAAGACCACTGGTATAGACTTAACACATACACAAGTCCTCAGAAAACTAAGATATTGAGTGAGTGCTCTCAAATGTAATAACAGTACAAAGTAACACTACACAATCAGAGACACTGTGGCTAGCTGTGGTCTCAATATCCGAAGAAAAGACCGTGCAGCATTCAACATAGGTGGCAACACTTAAGTCCTAATACAATGGAAACAATGGACCGACTTGTTAGCTTGTGTTGAATCGTCTAGTGAAGCCAGCCTATAGTTAAAAACAGAGGAGCAAACAAAAAGTCATAATTTGCTTGAAAGGTGCAGCCAGAGCTGATACATATAGCAGCCAATTTTAATGCTTCTATAATGAGGCGTTTTAGAGTGGCACTCTTTTATAAAACAGGAGATCGGTCACGACACGTCAAGCGGTAATGGCGGAACTAGCCTGAGTCCCCAGCCAACCAAACGTCGTCTTCTTCACCGACTGAGTCATACCCCCTGCCTTTCTGAGTAGCACTCATCTTCTTCACTACATTTTCCTCCCCTCCGGAAAAGAGCCATCCTGGCGACTCATGGGCAGGAGACAATAGAGGGATCGTAATACGGTTTTAGGCGGTCTATGTGGACGGTCTCACGTCCACGGCGTCGTTGATCATGGGGCTGCTCAAGCGGCTCCACAATGTAATTGACGGGTGAAGCTTGTTTAACCACACGGTAAGGTCCGTCATACTTGTACATCAGTTTCGTTGAGAGACCAGGGCTGGTTGAAGGGATGCGAAGCCAGACAAGGTCATCTGATGCATAAGAAGCGGGAGGCGTCGGGCTATCGCGGTGGTGTTTTTGGCGTTGCTGTTCAGCACCTGTGAAGGAACGGGCAAGCTGACGACACTCTTCCGCGTATTTAGCAGCCTGTGACATCGTCGTCGACTCGGCAACATCCGGGTGGTAAGGAAGGATGGTGTCTAGCGTGCAAGAGGGCTCGCGACCATAAAGGAGGAAATATGGAGAGAAACCAGTGGTTGTCTGGACAGCAGTATTATGCGCGTAGGTTACAAAAGGGAGAATACTGTACCAATTGGTGTGATCGGTTGCGACGTACATTGACAGCATATCTCCTAATGTACGGTTGAATCGTTCTGTAATGCCCTTAGTTTGAGGATGATACGCGGTGGTGGTGCGATGAATGACTTGGCATTCTTTGAGAAGCGATTCGACAGCGTCCGACAAAAACACACGCCCTCGGTCACTCAAGAGTTCACGTGGTGCACCGTGACGTAAAATGATCTGATGCAGTATGAAACGACCGACATCACTGGCTGACGCAGAAGAGAGTGGTGAAGTTTCTGCGTAGCGCGTAAGGTGATCGATAGCGACGATTACACAGCGATTTCCAGCCGGTGTAATAGGAAGAGGTCCATACAGATCAATACCAACACGGTCAAACGGTCGAGCAGGACAAGGTAAGGGTTGTAGTGGAGCTGGAGAACTTGGAGTGGGATTCATCCGGCATTGACAAGCGAGACAGGAACGTACGTAGCGACGAACGAAGCGATACATTCCACGCCAGTAGTAGCGGTGGGACAGGCGGGTGTAGGTTTTTAACACTCCAGCATGGGCGCATTGTGGATCGGCGTGAAAGGAGGCGCATATGTCTGAGCGGAGACGTCTGGGAATGACTAGGAGCCATTGGCGTCCTTCGGAGAGATAATTCCGTCTGTATAGCAAACCATCTCTGATAATGAAGTGCTGTATTTGACGGCGCATACCTCTAGGGATATTTTGCGAGGGAGTTCGACTCAACAAGTTAATAAGTGAAGCGATCCAAGGATCTTTTCGTTGCTCCTGTAGCATGTCGCTGACACTAAGTGCAGACACGTCGGGGGCAGGCGAAGACGGCGACTTGTCAATACATCGTAGAGGTGATCGGGACAAAGCAACTGCGTCGGAATGTTTTCGGCCAGATCGGTAAACAACGTGGATGTCGTACTATTGTAGCCGAAGCGCCCAACGGGCGAGCCGGCTGGTGGGATCTTTTAATGAGGAGAGCCAACATAATGCATGATGATCTGTAACCACGCTGAATGGGCGCCCGTAAAGATAGGGTCGAAACTTGCCTATGGCCCATATGATGGCTAGACACTCTTTTTCTGTGACTGAATAGTTGGCTTCGGCTTTTGTGAGTGCACGGCTGGCGTAAGAGACGACGTACTCATCAAATCCAGGTTTACGCTGGGCGAGAACAGCACCGAGGCCAACTCCGCTAGCATCCGTGTGTATTTCCGTCGGGGCAAGAGGATCAAAATGTCGCAGTATAGGAGGTGACGTAAGAAGGTGGCGGAGTGTGGCAAACGCATCATCACAAGCTGACGACCAACTCTTAGAAAGGTCGTTGTTGCCGGCAAGAAGGCCAGTCAAGGGCGATATGACGGAGGCGAAGTTGCGAATAAAACGACGAAAATAAGAACATAAGCCGAGGAAGCTGCGAAGTTCTTTTAAGGTCTTCGGCTTAGGAAGTTCGGCAACGGCACGGAGTTTCGTCGGATCCGGAAGAATGCCATCTCTAGATACAACACGGCCCAAAATTAGGAGTTTTCGAGCGCCGAAGCAGCACTTCTTCAAGTTGAGCTGTAGACCGGCGGCGGCGAGGCAAGTAAGCACTGTCTCGAGCCGCTGAAGATGCGTTGAAAAGTCGCTTGAAAATATCACGACATCGTCTAAATAACACTGACATGTCTGCCATTTCAGGGCACGGAGGATGTTGTCAATCATGCGCTCGAAAGTGGCAGGCGCATTGCAGAGCCCGAATGGCATGACGTTAAATTCGTATAAGCCATCAGGTGTAACAAAAGCCGTCTTGGGGCGATCAGCCTCAGCCATGGGAACCTGCCAATAACCTGAACGCAGATCTAGTGACGAGAAGAACTCCGCGCCTTGTAAGCAGTCAAGGGCATCGTTTATGCGAGGTAGCGAGTAAACATCTTTGCGCGTGATCTTATTCAACCGGCGGTAGTCGACGCAGAATCTTATTGAGCCATACTTTTTCTTGACTAGAACAACTGGGGAGGCCCACGGGCTGTTAGAGGGCTCAATAACACCTCGCTTCAATATGTCGTCAACTTGTTCCGCGATTATGCGACGCTCAGATGCCGATACCCGATACGGACGCTGACGTAAAGGAGCGTGAAGGCCAGTGTCGATTTCGTGAGATACTGTGGAAGCACGGCCCAAAGTCAGTTGCTGGTGGTCGAAGCTGGCGCGGAAGCGCTCGAGGAGGGCGATGATGTCGGTGCGCTGCTGAGCCGTAAGGTTGGTGTCGATGCAGCACGAAATTGCGTAGGTGAATGATGGGGAAGAGGATGACGCGCAACAATCAACAGCGTCAATAGGTAGCGTAGTCGAGTGGTCAGGAACTACACGTGCACTCGAGGGATCAATGTCATCGGCAAAGCCCAGGCACTCTCCGCACAGTAACTTGGAAGGCGAGGGAAACGGATTTTAAACATAAATTGCAATTGATCCATCGTGAACATTCAGAACGGCGAAAGGAATCAGGAAGCACTTGCGGCGAACAGCGGTTTCAGAAGGCGTAAAAAGAACAGTTGAGCTACTAGGGACGTAACAGGAAAGCGGAACTAGGGCGGACGAGAACGGGGGTATCGAAGTGTCGGCGGCAACGAAAACTTTTGCAGGTGAAAGGGGCGAGTCGAGTGAAGCAGCGTCGCATAACGGCGCGAACTCCACTTCGGCGCGAGCACAGTCGATGACGGCATGATGAGTGCAGAGAAAGTCCCAGCCCAATATAATGTCATGGGAACACTGCGGGAGCACTACAAACTGGACGACATAAATATTGTCAGCAATAACGACACGTGCTGTGCTTGCAGCAAAAGGGCGAATTCGTTGCTCGCTCGCAGTGCTCAAAACAAAGTCGTGAAGAGGCATTGTGACTTTTTTTAGTCGACGGCAAAGTTTTTCAGTCATTACACACACTGCGGCGCCAGTATCGACCAATGCAAAAACAGGTATACCTTCAACGGAGACAGCAACGATGTTGGACGGTGAAAAACAAGGTCTTGTGGAGTTCGAAAGATCTGCAGTTCTTGCCCCCGGAACTGCGGCTCCTAGCTTTACTCAGGGACAGGGCGAGGTCGACGTAGCATAGGGGAAAGGGAACGGCGTCGGGGTGAAGGCAACCGGTGTCTGTTGAAGTTCCGGCGAGGTTAAAATGTGTCCATGGTGGCAGTGTCGCCATATACAGCAGGCTCCGATCGTGCTGGGAAATCGTAATTGTTGGGCCTGACGTCGCCACGCAGGAAAAACTCGTGCTGTCGACAAAATCGTGCCACGTGACCCGCAATTACACAGGCGAAGCATATGGGGCGGTTGTCTTGAGCGCGCCAAGGGTTCTGAAAGCGTGGAGGTGGTTTTCGGGAGAAAGGACGGGCAGCCTGGTACATAGGCTCAGTCGGTACGGCAAAGGGGTGCGTGGACGTAGGCGTTCGCGACAAAGAAACGTGGCCGTTCGTGACAGGCGGACGTCGGGTTCCGTTCAGTGCTTCGGCACAGGTCAATGGAGCAGCCACCGGTGGTGCGTGAGCTGTTGGTAGCGCCTCGGACACTTTCTCCTGGACTACTCGCTGTATTGATGGCGCTAAAGTAGGAGAGCGACCTCCTCTCGTACAAATTGCTTGATCTCGAGAAGCAAAGTGGTGTGGTCTATAGCAGTGCCAGCCGACGTTAAAGCGGAGATTGTTGCACATGGCGCGCTGGCACGACGAGTGGTGTCACGCTGTTTCCAGAGCTCATCATAGCTCTGACAAAGTTGGATCACTTCCGCTACTGTTTGCGGGCTTTTGGCGACAAGCATCTGAAATGCGTCGTCAGTCACGCCTTTCAAGATGTGTTTGATCTTCTCGGCTTCTGTCATGGCCGAATTGACACGCCGGCAAAGGTCGACCACATCTTCGATATAACTGGTGTAATTCTCACCATTCTGCTGAGCCCTAGTGTGCAAGCGCTGTTCGGCCCATAGTTTGCGAAGCGCTGGACGGCCAAACAAGTCCGCAAACGCCGTTCGGAAGGCCGACCAGGTGAGGAGGTCTCTCTCGTGATTACGGTACCACAGACTGGCGACGTCGGTCAAATAAAATTGGACGACAGTAAGCTTGCGCGCATCGTCCCACTTGTTGTGCTTGCTCACCCGGTCGTATTCGTCAAGCCAGTCTTCCACGTCTTTGTCATCGGTTCCACTGAAGGTAGGCGGATCGCGTTGCCGAAAGGAGCCGAGACAGACAGGAGCTGCAGTAGTTGGAGCCGAGGCGGCCGCCTGCTGATCGTCGTTCGTGGACATCGTAGCAACTGGAGGCAACGTACAGTTTCGCAATTCCAGGATTAGGCGTTACCCAGCACCTCCACCAATTATAATGAGGCGTTTTAGAGTGGCACTCATTTATAAAACAGGAGAGCGGTCACGACACGTCAAGCGGTAATGGCGAAACTAGCCCGAGTCCCCAGCCAATCAAACGTCGTCTTCTTCACCGACTGAGTCATATCCCCTGCCTTTCTGAGTAGCACTCATCTTCTTCACTACACTTCATACAATGCGAGGCGTGTAGTTTTAGCGGCAGAATACATAGCAGTAGATGTTCCCATACTGGTTAAATTATCAAGCAGCGTCACATGTGCACAAGCAAACACGAACTGCACATGACGAATGCAAACACTAGCTCTCTCAATTCAGACACGATGAAAAATTATAACAGAGCTGAGCAAACAGATGGCATCGCCGCACTAATAGCTTTTCAACATTCATATGGTGGACTCCACTTGATTTCTGCCCCCTTCCCCACAACTCTTCAAGTCGGTAATGGCGGCATGCTTTCTTGAGTGCTATTTTTTGAGGGCCGAGTGTGGGGTGTCAAAGCATCTTATTGTGCTTGCGCTTTATGTGAATTGCTACATGAGTTACGAGATAATGTGTACAGTGTCCTCAGAATAATTCGCACTTATTAGTACCCTAGATAACTCAGCAAATTCACAGTGTTTCAGAACAACTGGTACAATGTGCTCTTACTAAAAAAAAAAAAAATTACACCCGAGCACTTCAAACAGTTAGAAAGCTAAGCTTAATAGTGCTTTGCTCGGGCATATCACTGGGTTAATCCCGACGATTCCTTAAAGCCTTGTGTTAAAGCTGGCCAGCAAAGAACAGTGTAAACAAGCACTTAAAAGGAGTGAAATGTTCTGATTACATTTTACTTATACATCAGCAGTGCACCTAACTGGGCTGATTGGAATTTAAGACAGAAACAAACAGCGCTAGACCCGGGCTGATGATAGCAGGACAACAGGGCACTGCTGTCTGTCACTCTATCACCGTCCCACATCTAGAGCTATTTGTCCCCACCTTAGTACTGCATACATAATCATGTTACAGTGACAATAATGTAGCCTTGCCATCACTGCTCGAACCACGACTTCAATAAATATTGTCCTATGTAACTCAGCCCTCTCTCAGTGCTCCAGAACAATTGGTCACATTGGCACGGGCATGTAGCAAGTTTCTGGCTCTTGCGTGACTAGTATCATCATTACTTGTGTGTGCCGAAAGATTTTGGGCTGGAGAAAGACGACGAAGAACTCACGCTGCTCGATCGAAGCTGTTCCGCTGTTTGCTGCACTGTTGTTACTTGGGCCAGTTCGACAACATGCACGACAAGCATGTTGTCGAATAGGCCCAACGAAAGGCCTATTTGACAACATGCTTGTCATATTTTTCGCAGAGAACAAAATGCCATTCACGACCAAGTGCACCAAATGCAAGCTGACGACATCATTCACTCATCTACAAGCCCATGGGCATTACCGGTTCAGTTGGTGAAAAAGAAAAACAGCACTTTCCGTTTCCATGTTGATTATCGCAAACTGAACATCGTGACAGAAAGACGTTTATCGGCTTCCTCGCATCGATAACTCACTCGACCGACTTCGAATCACCCGATATTTTTCATCCATGGATCTAGCAGTGGTTATTGGCAAATTGAGTTCAATGAGCGCGACGAGGAAAAGACCGCATTCATTACTCCTGATGGGCTCTTCGAACTCAAGATGCTTCATTTTGGAGTGCGCTTTGCTCCCGCGACATTTCAACAAATGATGGACACGGTTTTGTCTGATCTCAAGAGGCAATCGTGTCTTGTCTATTTAGATGACGTCGTTTTTTTCAGCGATTTTCGAGCAGCACCTTTAGCATTTTCGTGCAGTGCTTGAGGCACTCTGAACAGCTTGCCTGTCACTCAAGCCTGAAAAATGCTACTTCGGCAACGAGGAGCTCAAGTTTCTCGGCCATGTCGTCAACAGTGACGGAATTCGCCCCGATTCCGAGAAAACACTGGCTGTAGCTGCCTTCCCAACTCCAACGAACAAACACGACGTACGCCGTTTTCTGGGCCCTTGTGCGTACTATCGTCACTTCGTTATGAACTTATAGAAATAGCAGAACCCTTACACCAACTCACGAGAGACAACGTTGCTTTTGTGTGGGCCCCAAAACAACACAAAGCTTTTTGTGAGCTTCGACGACGCCTCAAGACTCTTCAAATCTTAGGTCATTTTGACGAAAATGCCGACACTGAGGTGCATACAGATGCAAGTAATGTTGGCCTTGGAGCCGTGAAGGCATCGAGCGAGTGACTGCCAACGCTAGTCGTATGTTGCCATCGGCTGAAGGGAACTATTCCAACACAGAAAAGGAATGCCTCACTGTCGTGTGGGCCATAGCCAAGTTCCGACTGTATTTGTATGGGCGACTGTTCAAAGTGGTCACCGACCACCATTTTTTGTGTTGGCTTGCAGGCCTCAAAGACCCCTCAGGCCGCCACGCACGATTGAGTCTCCGCCTACAAGAATTTGACGTTACGGTAATTTACAAGTCAGGACACAAGTACATCGATGCTGATTGCCTACCACGTGCCCCAGTCGAGTCGATTGCCCTTGATCGACCTGACAATGAAACTTTCCGCATGGCCGTCACAGCCTCCGACTTGGTTCAGAAACAGCGTGATGACACAGAACTTTGCCCAATCATCGAATATCTCGAGAACAAGCTTGAACAGCCACCAAGAACATTCAGGTGCACTATTTAATTATTTTTTCTTCGTGACAACACCTTGTAAAAGCGAAGCATTGATCCCAACGCTCGAGCCATTCTACTGGTTGTACCATATGTGATGCGAGACGACATCCTCAAGGCGTGCCATGACGAACCATCTTCCGGGCATTTAGGGTTCACGCGCACCCTAGCTCATATCCACCACAAGTATTACTGGCTCAAACTGTCTTATACCGTCAAGCACTACGTCAAAACCTGCCGAGACTGCCAGCGTCGCAAGACTCTGCCCATGAGACCTTCTGGTCTTTTACACCCTAAGGAGCCACCTCGAGCTCCGTTTCAACAAGTTGGCATGGATTTGCCAGGTCCACTTCCGAAATCTTCAGCTGGTAATCGCTGAATAATTGTGACGAACTAATTAACCCATTACTGTGAAACACGAGCACTCCAACGGGGTACGGCAAGCGATGTCGTGAACTTCTTCATTCATGCTGTCTTCCTTTGCCATGGTGCACCGGCCGTGGTTCTAAAAAACAGAGGCACAGCCCTTCACCGCCCGACTGCTGGAAGAAGTAATGACACTCAGCGGCAATTTACATTGCTGGACGAACGCTTGCCATCCGCAAGCTAACGGCTTAACAGAATGCCCCAATAAGACCATCAAAGACATGATTTCCATGTATGTTAAAGTGGACCAAAGGAACAGGGACAGCGTCATCCCTTTTGTAACTTTCGAATATCACACCGCTGAGCAAAACTACAGGATTTACACCTTTCCGCCTGCTTCACGGCCGCGAACTTACTACGATGTTAGGCGCCATGCTTTTACGTGACACCTCTATGACTACCACCGAAAATGCTGACCACTATGCGCAGCGTGCCGAAGAAGCTCGACAACTAGCTCGCTTGCGCATTCGCTCTCAGCAAAAATACAATGCTGACAGGTAACACCTTTGCCACAGAGAAATCACCTACCACCCAGGAGAAAAAGTATGGCTCTGGAGTACTGTACGCCAACGCGGACGCTCTGAGAAACTCTTGCGTCGTTATTTTGGCCCTTAACGCGTTCTTCAGTGCCTCAGCGGTGTCAGCTACGAAGTTATCAGAAAGCTTAGTGTGTGCTTCTTTTATCGTGGTGCACAGCCGGACATTGTCCACGTGACCAGGATAAAGCCATATTACTCACGCTGAAGACTTGCTCTTGCTTTCAAATATATGAAAGCATCGAGTGGATGCTTTTGGAGAGGGGGAGTAGTGGCACGGGCATGTAGTGAGTTTCTGGCCATTGCGCGGCTAGTGTCATCATTACTTGTGTGTGCCGAAAGATTTTGGGCTGGAGAAAGACAACGACGAACTTATGCTGCTCGATAAAAGCTGTTCTGCTGTTTGCTGCACTGTTACTTGAACTCATTTTCTTACCATGACAATATCTGTTCAAAACAAAAATTCTGACACTAGAACGTATATGTAAATGGTTACTTCGGTTCATGCAGATTCATGTGTCTTTTGAGAAGTTGTCCCTGCTTAAAGGCCTGGGTGCACAAGGTGCATTTAAATGGCCTCTCGTCTGAGGGGATGTGCACTTTGAGGTGATTTCTTAAAGAGGTCCTGCCGGCGAATCTCTGAGAGCATGAAGGGCATTTAAACGGGCGCTCGCCTGTGTGAGTGCGCAGGTGTTCTGTCATTATGCCCTTTAACGTGAAGCTTTTTGGACAGGAAGGACACTTAAATGGACGCTCGCCCGTATGGGTGCGCAGGTGACCCTTCAATGTGGACCTCAATGCAAAGCTTTGTGGACATGAAGGACACTTAAACGGACGCTCGCCCGAATGAGTACGCAGGTGATCCCTCAATGTGGCATTTGCCGCAAAGCTTCGTGGACACGAAGGACACTTGAACGGACGCTCGCCCGTATGGGTGCGCAGGTGAACATTGAATGTAGACTTCAATGCAAAGCTTTGTGGACACAAAGTACATTTATATGGACGCTCGCCTGTATGAGTGCGCAGGTGATTCCTTAATGAGTACATTGCTGCAAAGATTCGGGAGCACGAAGGGCACTGAAAACGATAATTCTCCTTGTGAAGGCGCACATGCTCGCATAATGCGGATGTCTCTGTGAAGCTTTGAGAGCATGAAAGGCATTTAAACGGCCGCTCGTCTGTGTGGGTGCGCAGGTGAACATCGAATGCACAGCCTAGTATGAAAGTCTGTGGGCATAAGTGGCATTGAAACGGTGGCTTGTCTGTGTGGATCTTGATGTGTTGTTTCAGGTGAGATGGATATTCGGTCTCATAGCTACACAAGTCACAATGGTGACTGAGTCCTCCCCATGCATCCTCAGAATGCACAGTTGCTGGATAGATGAGAGACGATGAAGCTGAAAAAAAAAGTGTCACCCTAATTAGATAGTGATTTTCATATGAACAGAAAGTAAAATCCAATTCTAGGTTTTACAGGGCAACAGCACTGCTTGATTATGCATCATAAAGCTATGGGAAAAGTTGACTCAAGTTTAGAACTACCTACAGTATGTTTAGACATACAAAAATCTATGCGCACCATTGCTTTCACATTTTACCTTCAGTGCCGTAATGATGAAACATCATAGAAATGAGATGGTACTAATGTTAACTGACAATGATTTTTCACTGAAAACGGCTTTATAGCATTATCGCACAAGATAGAGCTGGCTGACCAAATATTCAGATTCGCTCAACATACAGGTAACTGATTACTAAAAGACCAAGTTAGTGAAACACACTGTTACTAAGAAAACACACAGAACATAATCCACTGCCCTCCACAGTTTTTTTTGCAATGATCTTGAATTTTTTAAGATATGTCGACATAAATTTAGATAGATAAGTATGCCGTAAATAAAACAGTATACAAGAATGTATGCATAACTATACGATGTAAAGTACAACAGAGCGAATACTTCATAGTCCTTCAACATTATTATGAAACAACAAAAGAATATGTCTTAAAGGACAATATGTATGACTGTGTAGAAAACAATGAAAAAGCAACAATCAATTCTTGCCTCGCAAAATCAAAGACCACTTTTCAATGACTTACATTTTTAAGCAAAAGCACAATCAACACCTCTGACAATGAATTAACTTTTGTGTGCAATAAATTTCATTGTCTTAGGATGACAGCATTACATTAAAAAAACTCCAAAAAGTGAACACTCTAGAAACTACAGAAAACAGATGCGTCAGCAACACAGAAAACGATAAACTATTAAAGTGTTGGGAAACCATTGAAAGGGTCAGTAACGATTACACAATAAAGTTACAAAATACAGCCATAAATAACAAGTAACACAACATATTCCATGAAAGATAGACAGCATGAGCTTCATAATTTAACATCTTTCCGGTAAACGGGAACGTCCGAGTTCTTCGATATTTCACGACGTTCACCTAGAGAGAGAAACGTGGCAACAAGACATTACCATCAGGAAACAAGATCACAGACAAAATCATCAAGTCTACGAATATTGCTCTAATACAAATTGAACTTTAAACTGTTTTTACATTTCGAGCTAGCTATTTAATCATGAGTAATCTACACTGTCATGGTGGTAAGCTCTCTTTGATACATCCTACTTTGATAAGAATGAATCATCTTTCATTAGCTTTCAAAGTCCTTTTGTGGAAATACAAAATGTGTTAAATAAAACGAGATTGCTTAGCAGAGAACAAATGTGATGCTTGTACGCGGCCTAAGAGGGATAATAGTTGCCACTTTTATTATGCACCACTCGCAAATCTACTTACTGAGCATTAGAATGTGCAAAAAATGCAAGAAAATGTTTTACTTAAGTGCACTTCAAAGCCAGCTTTATGAATGTTAAGCAGACTTGTTTGGCTCCATGCCTTTGGCACTGTAATCATTGTTGAGTTCTATAGTTGAGAATGCTTTACTACTCATCAAAACACAACTAATTTCCTAGAAATGTACTATATAGAAAGTTGTGGCATTTTCAGAGATCACACTTTGACAGAATGTGGCTCTGCTGACTGCCAAACGTCTTTTGGGCACACATATCTCCAATAGTTTACTTTTACTAATGCCACAGTCATTCGATACTCCTTATGGTCACGAAACTGCGCTGTCACACTCTTGGCCAGCTTCATACGCTGTTCGAAAATGACACAATTCGGCGCAGGGCGCCACAGAGACGATCACTGGCACTGTCCGTGGATGAAAATGCCCGTTAAGTGTGAGACAAGCAACTGGATATGGTGTGTTTATGTTAGCGAAAACATTATCTCAGGACGAGGAGGCATATCAGGTGCTGCGTGTCGGGGTGTGGCTCTGGCTACAAGGGAACCAAAAATATGTGGTTATTCTTTACCATTAGGCAAGCAGCAGTGCGAGAAATGGAAGTGGGCCACACCGCCACAGGAAAGTGGGGATTTTAACTTCGAGTCAAAGTACAGACAAGTGTGAGTGAATCATTTCGATTCCACGGGCAATGTTACTGCATATGATTTTGAAGAGACCATGAAATGGTTTTTTTTAGTCATGTGGGAATAGTAAATTTTTGGTTCGAAGCGAATAGTATGTATGACATATAAAAAAAAGAATATGATGACCCAACTAACCTGCACCATATTTATTTTGAATTAACATAGGAGCTCTGTGCAAATGCCATTTATTCTTTCGTTCAAAGGAAGTCAAAACAACCTTGAGGAGTAGTTTCGGTAGGATGTGAGTAATAACCTGTAAGATACTTAATGTTTTAAAATTTATTATACTTGGGCCATATAAGCCATCATAACAAGCTTAATAAAATGAAGAATTGATTTGATGGTAGCATGTTATATTAAAGGGGCCCAGCAACACTTTTTCAAGTAGCCATGCAGCCAGTAAACATGCCGTTGCCTCACAAATTTACTTCCGCATGTTTCTAGAATCAGTCTAGTACAAGCGAAGTTCTAAATATTTGTTGCACGCTGCAATTGCATTCGCTCTTTTCGTCTTGATGAAATAGCTGAAAGATAAGCAGGGAGGAATGGCACGGCGAAAGAAAATACTCCACATGCACCTCGTAACCTTGAGCCCCCCTTTTTTTTTTCTCTTCGAATACGCAGCTTTCCAGTGAGATCGTGCACGTACTCGTGGGCAACCGGCGGCCCCGGTAACAACGAGCGCACCATGCTCAAAACTGCCAACGCCTGTGACCAGAGCCTTATATTTCTTCTTGGCTGCAACAAGTGATTTTTGAGCTTGTATAGTGTCCTTTGCCGAGGAAAGAAAGGAGTTTTTAGCTTTGAAAATTTATTGTGAATTACAGGCCACGTGCTTCCCTACAATATTTGCCTCGTGTGTTTTCGGTAGCCTCGACTACCGATCGGCAGCGTTTTCTGACCATGATCAGTAAATGTTGCAGGGCCCCTTTAAATTTGAAGAGGGGCTTCACAAAAAAAAAAAATTTTTGTTGTAGGTGTTTTCACTAGTTAGCACCCCTACATTGCAGTGAAACCACCTTTACAGGCGATGACACGCGAATTAATATACGTTTATTCGTTCACTGCGAATACTTCGAAAATATTCAATAACTTAAGTTCGAATCAAAGCGAATTCGAATACTCAACTATTTGTTCAAATATTCGAAGCATTCAAATATTCGCACAAGCCTAATTTTTTTTTTTTTTCACAGTTTTGTCAGCATTTCGGCTAGAGCATCATCAAACCATTTGCACCAATTTATAGTGACAAGACTTGCACCAAGGCCACTACAGAAAATTAAATTGTATCATACCCTCCTCCTCACCTCCGCTGGGCTTCCTCAACTCATGAGGTACACTGGCAACGCTGGCGATCACAGAGCTCTCATGAGCGCGCTTGATGATTTGAGTTTTTACCAACCTAGACCTTCGAAATCACACCGACAGGTTGCACGCATGTCGTCTAACAACAGAGACAAAGGTCGCAGAGTGCTTCATATCTGCTCCGACAGGTGCCGCCACCCTACCAGCTGTTCTTACTTCTGCACATTCTACAGCCCATGGCAGCGAATGAGATCAGCAGCCACAGTGACGTCAAATGGCCAGAGCATGTCGCTCTGTGAACGGGCTGTTGAAAACTCGTTTGGCCGGGACTCAGCGATCTGCACAAATATGCAGCAATTCGCAGCTTTAAAGCGTTGTAATAAATTACACAGCTTACACATTAAGCTCAAATCAGTTTACACAACACAATCAAATAACATTTGGCATGGAATCGGCAAAATAAACACTTCATAATTTTGATCAAGAATTTCGCCACTGACCTGCAAAAACAACAGAAAATACGTGAACGACATCGCGGAAGCCATGCCGATTCCACGCCCCGCTGATTCGGTGAAAACGCCCGCCTTATGTAGTTCGTTGAACTCAACCGATTTGTGACGTCACATTCTAGTTGCCTGATTTTATGTATACAGAGTTCTTCACCTCTAAATGACTTTTAGGACTTGGCCTACCGGTCCAATGTGTTTGTACAAAATTGCCAAAACCATTTTAGGGTCCATTTAAGGGGGTGTGCTAGGGTAAATATATGTCAATTTTAGTGTATTATTTTAGAAACGGCTGCGAGTATTCACATAAAATTTTATGTGCTCACAAAAAATGCCACAGGGTATCAAGTGACAGTTTTTTATGCCTAGGTTGCTTATCCTTCCTATGGTCAACTCCCAAATTTAGGAGGTTCACTTATTCAATGTACCTCTTCCCTACAACTACTGCAAGGAATGTCACTGTATTTAGCTGTGTTGTTGTAAAGACTCACAGGTTACATGTGAACAAAAAAAATATTACATTTTTTATGAAGTCCTTGTAAAAAAAATAAAAATACTGCTTTCACAACACCAGGGAGGTTGTGGATTGTTGTGTAATTTTTTTACAGCTTCACCTTTTTATGAAATCAGCAATTTCTTTAGTTCAGATTGCTTCTAATTTGTTGTAGCTAATGCATACAAAGTTTCATCAAAATTGCTTCAATACTTTTTTAGAAAAGGTACATTGAAGTTGAAAAATTTACAGGAAACAAAATTCTAGAAAAATGAAGTTTTATGTGTGCAAACTGCTTACGCCAGGAAATGTGTGGCGCACTTCGGCACGGCATTTAAACCGCTTAGAGCGGCCGCTCGACGACAGGCTTCCATAGGTTTGTTGCTCAGAGTACAGAGGATTTTTGGGGCTCAAAATTGCAAATTCAATTTTTGGGGGGTTTACCCTATCATACCTCCTTAACACGAATGAAGAACCTATGTTCCTGAAAGGCAAAAAGCCAATGCTTAAGGCTGATGCCGTTTCAATGATTTTCGAATAACTTCATATCTCACGAAGTGCCAATCTCGACCATGCTCATCAACAATGTAACCACCATGCTAATGACCACATGAGTCGCAAACAAACATGCTAGGTAAGGGATGCATTTCCTGTTCGGCAGGTGGTGGTCAAAAAACAAAGATCAAAAGGTAATCTGGCACTCCAATATAAACTCTATGTGTCGGTGTTCATGTTGCTTAAGGAACTTATTCCGTTTCCAATATGTTGGTGCTCTGTGTATGTGATTTGTACAGAAAAATTATTATATGATCGCGCTGCTATTTTGTTTTTACAAAAGCAACCTGTATTCTTTTTTTTATTAAATTATCAAGCTTTTCTTTTCTTGCATTTCCGACCTCAATGACTATATCAACATCAGTCAAATTAAAATATCTTAACCTCTTGTCAACAGCTTTGTATTGAAGGAAACATGATACCTACTCTCGATGGTTTTGATCTGCTAAGATTAGGGCTCCATATTATCGGAGTTAATTATTCTTGAAATTCGCAGGTTGTTTTCGAGAGCTTATATTATGGGAAAAAGTTTGGCATTTACTATAGTTGATTTCTAGCAAATCATCAATTTTCTAAAATTAGGTGTTTAATATTGCATAATAAGGTGTTGAAATGTGGACTCAGCAATAATAATTTCCAGTGAAATTGCTTCAAGTTGTTACTGATAATCATGCTTCTTCATTCTTTCATTTTTCTTTCTCACTTACTGTTTATTTACCCTGTTAATAGGGCTGTTTTTGATGTCGCTGTATATTATCACCAAATTGTACATTTGGGAGACTGGAGCTAGTCAAGCTGGTCCTCAAATCAGAGGGCCTAGTTTTTAATATCTTTCTCAATATACCAAAACTTTAGATGAATCCTTTAGATGAAACCTGACCACAATATTGTATGAACCCAGTAAGTGTACTCAATATGTATGAAGGGTTAGACCACAAAAACAAGTATACACACAAGTATAACTACTTCAATACAAAATAATTACGTTTGTTTGTATTGAACCTCGAAGCTTGTTGTAACCTCGAAGCCTCGAAGCTTGTTGTAAAAGATGCAAGCATACTTTCAAAGGTTAGTGCCACTGATAGAGGTGCACTTCTGTCGCATGATTATTCTTATCTTTGAAAATTCCCTTTAAATATTGAGAAGGCCCCTTGCAAACCAAGAGTTTATTGTATTAATTTGAATGGCCAAATATTTTACAAGCCGGTGTTTGTCAGATTTTTTTGGATTAACCTGAAAACAAGCATCAATCATAAATCATTATCTACTCTGATCAATATGTTGAACAAAGAACTGACTAATGTCGTTGAACGGTGTCGCTTAAACAACTTAATTTTAAACCCGCTCAAAACTTAGTTCATGGTTTGTTTTAAAACATCACAAAAAATGCTACCTTTCATTCCACAAGTGTTCATTGTCAATCATTTCATTCCTGCGTCTAACTGTGTGTGTTTTCTGGGCGTAAAATTAGACCCTCATTTAAAGTTCACCAATCTTATTCTTTACGTCAAACAAAAAACAGCATTTGGTATAAGATCACTCATCAAATCTCGTCCTTTTTTTTTCACTTGAAGCCTTATTGTCTTTATACTTTGCCTTCATGCATAGTCACATCACCTATGGCATCACATCATGGGGAAATACATATAACACTCATATTTCATCTGTACAGCACATTCAGAATCAGGCCATTCGCATCATTACCAACAGTTCATTTTATTCTAATGCTACCCCACTCCTTCAGGCTAACTGTACTCTTACTGTGTCTGGCTTATTTAATTTTCACTTAATCATATTGTTATATAAACAACTTAACAAACAGCTTGTGTTTGATTTTATTGATGCTAGTTTACTCACTAACACCAATAGCACTAGATTCGCCCACAGTCACAACTTCCTTTTACCTAAATGTAACACCAATTATGGCAAAATGACGTCCGCCTTCGCGGTCATTAAATTGTGGAATAACCTGCCCTGTACACTAAAATCATCATCATCTTTTCATGCATTCAAACGTGAACTTAAAAACTTCATCTTGCATAACTAGGTTGACAACGATGATTACTTAACGATTGTTATGTATTCCGGGCATGAAACTGGTAAGCCTTTGCAAATTTAGGTTATTGCTTTATGGCGTGATTATGTTTTACTTGTATAACTTATTACTATTATTCTTGTGTCGCATTCTGACTGCCTTTTTTGTTTACTTGATGTTATTTTATGTAAGTTCACTGTTTACTTTTCACTTATGTTGCGTATTTTACGTGCTGTTATAATTATTATTTTATTGTTATTGTTAACCGAGGGTCCCACTGCAGTCGCTTGACTTTGGCACCCTCGTCTGCATACTACATTCTACAAATTTTGTATTTTGAATAAATGAATAAACTGAATAAACTGAATGCATACACTGAATGTTCACAATCACATCTAGGAAAATTTGGAACGCTCTGTGCCTTGAAAATAGGTCAAATTCAAAGCTGGATTCAGCTTGCTATTGGTCTCATGGGAGCGCACCAAAGGGAGGAGTGGATGATGTGCGACAAAAAATAGCCTTAAGCGGTTAAAAGTGCCTTGATGTCTCTCGCCTACATAGACATCTGCATTGGCATTGCTCAAAGTAGCACATGATACTGTGATAGTTATTTGATGCTATATGTGTAATTTGTGTAATTTGTTGCTTCAATAAATAATGAAACTTGAGAGGAATGATAAGACACACAAATGAAATACTGCGAATTACGCCGAGATGCAAAATTTGCCTTTGTTTCGCATGTGTTCGTGCTCTAGCGGTTTGCACGTTGAGCAGACACCAGCCCTGACAACGGAAGTAATTTTATGGCACATTCAATCACTCGTTACCCTAATTTATTCACATGCATATAACTAAATGTTCATGCGACCCTGGTTCATGATATCGCTGTTCTCACGCCCATAACAGGAAGTCAACCAGAGAGAACACCGATACAACACGAAAACACCGGATTCGAGCTTGGGGGCTTGGGTTTGCTCTGGCACGTCACGTATACGTCACATAGTGTGTGTGATCCTTCCAGTTTGATGATTAAGAAGGCAGGCAAGAAACTCAGCTTGCAAAGGCTATGAGGGGTGAGTTGCAAATATTTCGAGCTCGGCTCCTTGCAACATGGTTTCATGCCGCTCCAGAACGTTGTGTATTCTCAGCTCATAATGAACCAATTGAAAAATTTATCTGGCATAATGTTCTCTATCGGGCACGCAGAAGCTTCCAGCATCTAGCTAAAATTTGTGATGTCAGTTGTAGAGGGGCCCTTTGAAAATCTGCGTACACTCAAACGTCGCTATAACAAAGTCACATATGCCACAAAAATACTTCGTTATAGCAAAAAATTCGTTATAAACAATTATTTGCAACACTGTATCTATGAGAAAGCTATTGGTTACTTACTTCGTTATAACTGATAATTCGTTATATCGAGCCCTGAATGTATTAAGCAGGTTTATGGAGCTCAATAGTGCACAAGCGTAATTGCTTGAAAAGAGTGCGTTTAATGCTCTAGTACAAATGCGGTAGTAAATCGCAATTATTTGTGCACATAAACAAAAGCTAGAAGGATCACAACATTCTCACAGTATTTATACTCATCTATAAAATTTCTTCAACAAGAAAGCATTAAAAGGGAAGACAAATAAGCCTATCAATACCATCACCAAACCTACATGGCAACATTGAGCATAATAATGTTCTTATTAAAAATACTTTTGCTAATAATGTACAAATAATACTATAATGTGCTTATTAAAATACGTAGTTGCTGGATGGGTAAGAGACCACAAAGTTGTGAAAAGAAAATGAGTCGGTTTACTCAAATACAGTAGACTCTCATTGTTTTTTTACTTTCCCCACCTTTGTTCATCTCTCAGTAAACGAAACTGCTGTTAAACGGGAACACATTTTCTTGGTACCTTCAGGCCCTGTTTAAAAAGAGTTCACTGTATAGATCTCCATTTGAAAACAATATAAAATCCAATTCAAAGGTTTTACAGGGTAACAGCATGACTTGATTATAAATCAATGTTATGGACAAAGTGGGGTTAATTTAGTACTACCTAGAGGTCTTCTGCAGATACAAAAATCCACACACACAATTGCTTCTACATTCAGAGCCTTAAGTATGAAATAGTACCATGGAAATGAGAGGGGGGGGGGGATAATGTTAACTGACACATGTTAACTGACACATGTTAACTGACATATGTTAACTGAGATTAATTCTTCAAAGAAAAACACTTCAAGGCAATTTCACACAAGATGGAGCTGGTTAATCAACCATGTAAATTTGCTCAACATACACGTATGCAATTACTAAAGGACCAAGTTAATGAAACACACTGTTGCTAAGAAAATATGCAGAATACAATCCCTTGCCTTCTACAGTTTCGCTGCAATGTTTTAGGATCCCTTGACATTCCCTTAGATGCGTAAGTATGCCATAAAGTATACAAGATTGTATGCTGAACTGAACAACGTGAAGTACAACAGAAGTAGTACTTCATAGTCCTTCAATGCTATTATTGAAACAGTAAAGGAAAGTGTTCTAAAGGGCAATAGGTATGACTAAGTTAAAAACAATAAAAAATTTGGCGCCTAGTGAAAATAAAGACCTTTTATCAACAATTTACATTCTTTTAAGCAAGAGCTTGTATAATAGTGCTTGTAATACATGAACTTTCATGTTCAATACATTTCACTGTCTTCAAGCGATAGCATTACTTTAAAAGACACACCAGAAAGTGAACACTCTAGAAACTACAGAGACCAAATACGTGAGTACACAGAAAAAGATGAACTCGTATTGCGTAAATAGAAAACCACTGAAAGAGTCAGTTAGGAATCTGCAATAAAATTACAAAACACAGCCATTAACATGAAATAACACGACATATTCCATGATTGATTGATTTGATTGATATGTGCGGTTAACGCCCCAAAACCACCATATGATTATGAGAGATGCCGTAGTGGAGGACTCCAAAAATCTGGACTACGTGGGCTTGTTTAACATGCACCCAAATCTGAGCACATGAGCCTACAGCATTTTCGCCTCCATCGAAAATGCAGCCGCCGCAGCTGGGATTATGACATATTTCAAGAATGATAGACAACACGGGGACAGCATTTGAGGCATTCTGTTTTCATAAACGCAAGTTATCTTTCAGAAGCTTTCAAAGTGATTTGACATAAAGTATAATACACTCAGAATTCGATATAACGAACCCAGAAATAATGAAATATTGGTTATAACTAAGTAATAGAGAATAGTCTTGCAATAGAAAACTTGTTAGCAATATACCTTTATAACAAATTTTTCTGTAATAACGAACTTATTTTCTTGTGAGATGTTACTTTGCTATACTGTGTTAAAGTGAGACGGTTTAGTGGAGAACAATTTCTATGCCTGTATGTGGTGTAAAAGGAAGCATAGTCGCAGCTTGTATTATGCACTACTCACGAACCTATACTCAATAACCATAAGCATGTAAATGGCAAAAAAAATGTTTTACCAAATTTTACTTGAAAGCCAGCTTTACGCATGTGAATCAGACTTGTTTCACATGCATAAAGCATGCATTTAGAACATTCGCTGCAAATCCTCGAAACATTGGCAAACACATACTATAGCGAGTCTGACAGTTGTACAACAAACCAGAAGCCACAGTGCATCTACTTTCCTTACCCGATGCCTAAAGGCTCCCAATCCAAAGCATCAACACACTTTTAAAGGAATCTTCTGCAAGATTGGACAGATGCCAGACCCCAACGTGCTTGTGTCCATAGTGTCGCGACGCCACATGTAAAAATCAAAGCATAGTGTGAAGCCAGCGTAAAGTTCAACACATAAGAGCAAATAAAAACTCATAACTCTGTTTGAAAGGTGAAGCGAGAGCTGATTATTACTAAAGAACTTGGGCTTGAATTTTGTCTGTTTTGATCCAGTGATGCAGCAGTGCATTATCAGGAATGCCAACAAACAAAGGTTTTATTGCACACTACACAACTGGCACGAAATGAAATAAAGCAGGACAAAGTAAAAGAATGAATTGGTTTATACAGAGATATTATACTACGAGAACTCAAATGTTATTAATTTTAGTGCAATACACTTATTAATAGAGGAAAAAAGAAAGGTTGAAATTTCATTTTTAAATTGCACACCGAAATCGGGTCGCGTGTAGATTTCAATTTGTATTTGTCTTAATGTGGTGATTTCGGCACCAAAAAATTTGCCAGAACTTGGTAAGTCAAGTTTATGTCTTCTCTCAGAGGACAATGTTCTCTATTTTTACTTATTACAAGCTACGCAAGACCAGCAGATGCCGTCAGAATCTTTGAAATCTTGGTGTCTGGTGTGGGAATTTAAAGGTTGCATTTCAAACTGCATTTTCGTTTTGCATGTTCTTTCGTTTACCAAAGCATCTCTTCACGACAATCGCAGTAATTTTAGAATTGTAAAAAACTAATTTACTAATGTAAATTTACTTGGTATACGAAAAAAATGTCACTTTAATACCATGTTAAAACTTGATAAAGAACAAACATAACGTTGCCATAGTAATAGTTTTACCATGAAATAGCCCCTACTAGGATAGATGGCGTTGATTACATGAACATTCTGCCAAGCAGTTTCACGGGTTTACGGAGCTCAGCTGTTCACATGTTTGACTGCTTGAAAACCGTGTGTGTAATGCAATGGCGGATGTAGAGGGGGGGGGGGGGGGGGGGGGCGGGAGGGGCAATCATTTTTCCCTTAACTCTTTGTCAACACCTCCCACCCCTCTATTCAGTGCTCGCAGTCCACCTTCAATCACCAATCAGACAAATTAGTGAAACCACTTTGAGCACATATTAACAGTGTTTATGCTAGGAAAAGATTTTTCTGCTAGTAAAAATAATAGGTTATGACTACGCCCCCTCTGCTATGTTACTTCAGCGAACCCCTTCCCCCCCCCCCCCCCCCCCCCCCAAAAAAAAAGAGTGCCTGGATCCGCCGCTGGTGTAATGCCCTAATACAGACGCAGCAGCTAAACAAAACAAAGTTCGGAGCATTTACAAAAACAAAAAAAGCCACACGAAGCACCACAGTTGCAGAGTATTGATTATTACTAAAAAATTCCTGCTGCACAAATGCATTCAACAGCAACACAAATGAACATATCAATGCCATCACCAAACTTACAAGGAAATACTGAGAAAAATAAGGTACTTATTATTAGAATACTTGCAGCATGATCATTAAAACATAAGAAATGAATAGTAATCATGAAACAGTAGTTTATTGAGCTAAATAAAACAGTTACATCAAGTGACAAATGATTAAATGCTTAATGAATTGAACAAAATGGTTACAAGCGGGTGTAATTTGAGAACTACACAGGATAAGCGTGCTTATATGTCCGAAATATAC
Source organism: Rhipicephalus microplus (assembly GCF_043290135.1). NCBI lineage: Eukaryota > Metazoa > Arthropoda > Arachnida > Ixodida > Ixodidae > Rhipicephalus > Rhipicephalus microplus. The sequence continues at coordinate 173,007,601 of NC_134705.1, forward strand.
AAGAAATTTCACACAGATTATTAATAAGCAATAAAATAAAAAGAGCTGCAGAAAAGCATATAGGCACAAAAACATGGTCAGAGCACTAGTAGAGGCTAAAAGTGAAAAAGAATGACATCTTATTGTAGAAACGCACAACCACATTCCATGAGCTTTTCTAGTGAAAATGTATATATCCGATTACCTACAATGTTAGCACCGACAGTTAACTTTGCAAGTTAGATATCATACAATTGGTATTGACTAAAGACATACATAAGTCCTCAGAGAGCGGAGTTAATGAATGAGTGCTCTCAAATGTAATACCAGTACAAAGTAATATTCCATAATACACACTATGACCCTGTAACATCACCATCAAAAGAAAAGAGCTTGCAGCATTATATGTGGGTGGCAACATCAGTCTTAATACAAATAAAACAACTTGTCACATACTTCCCTACAAACTAAATGGAACAGCTAAACTGTCCTGTGAAGTCAGCGTAAAGTAACACATAAGAGCAAATCAAAACTCATAACTCTATTTGAAAGGCGAAGCAAGAGCTGATAGAAACAGCAACTCATTAGAATGCTTTATACAAAGCAAGGCACGTAGTTTAAGCACATTATAGAGCAGCAGATGTTCCAATACTGACTGCATTAGCAAGCAGTGTCACGCGTGCACAAGCAAACACGAACTTCTCATGACAAATTCAAATACTTAATTTCACAATTGAACCATGATAAACCACAGAACCGAACAGACAGCATTGCCGCACTTTTAGCTTTCCGAAATTCATACAAGAGACTCTACTCAATTTCTCCACCCCCACCGCCACTAGTCAGGTGTGTAATGGCGGCATGCTTTCTTCAAAGCTATTCCTTAAGAGCCGAGTGTAAGGCGTTATCAGATTTTATTACGGTCGCACTTTCCGTGAATCACTACATGAATTATGAGATCGTGTATGCAGTGCCCTTATATAAATTAGTAGTCAGAACTTGTCGTTACGAAGTAGCATCAAGACAATCAATTTGTTAACCCTGATATTCAGTCCAATGGTAGAGATGAAAATTAGCGACAGTCTGGCTTGTATAATAATGCTAGATACAAAAACGCATTATTTTAGGCTTCAAAACCCCCACATAGTTAATCTCTGCCTGTACCCTTGAGATATTTGAATCTTAAGTTCATCTGTTGAAGCAAGCAGTCGAATGTGCCTTTTCTTTATTTTATATGAATGACAATGATTATTAACAGTTTTGCAGACTATAACAATGTGCTTGTGTTTCAATATTTATTTTTACTTTGATGCTACTTTTGAGGTATTAAGCCTTGCACAGTGTGCCAAATGTTTGTTCACTAAAGTCAATATAACAGCTTCTCTCACATTTTCATTTTAAAAACATATTTCACTGAAACCAGGTGTGACCAATCAACGCTTGCATTAGATTCACTAAACCGATACTTTGCTCGACCAGCATTCGTTATAACAAGATTCAACTGTACTCAATTGGAGTAACGCTGCTCAGTTCACCAAAACACCATTAATTATTAAGCATCCATATTGAAATACCCCAATGAGACTCTTCTTATTGCAAAATGCACACCTACAGTTAGTGATTTACTAACATAAAAGTGCTTTTTTCATGCGTGCTTGAGTAAGTGGTGCACAAAAAAAAGGGTTTGGAGTTGACAAAGTAAAGCTGTGGTCGTTCACGAGAACAAATAACTAACTTTTTATTCAACTTGTGACGCCGCGGTTGATGTTATGTGGTCAGGAAAGAACACTGCCGAGAATCATTAAGGGAAATAAAATGTCTTGAATAATTTAATTAAATTTATTTCAGCATATTTCTTACAAAACTTGTGGGAAGAAAATGCAAGAAGAAGAGCTAAAAGCTGCTATATTAGCATATTGACAAGGCTTCTATCCCTTCTTCCATGGCATCAATAATCCGCAAAGTACAAATATGAAGACATTAAAGGGCCAAAAACAGGCTCCGACTTTTTTTACACCCCCCCCCCATACAAGCTCGGCAACTAGTAGATTAGACCGCAGCGATCACATTTTCTGAATATTACAGCGCTGCGCGCCGCGCAGAGCCTCTATTTCGAAAAACGATTCCCGCGCATCTTTCCTACACTTGACCGACCCCCTTGCACGCGCAGTGACGTCAACTCGGCGATCAGTGACGTGACGTAGCACGCAGCTCGCCGATTGGTTTAAATCAGGTGTGAAAAAACAGTAGTGAAGTCAATGTCAGTTCCTGTTCCCACCCACAGCTACGAAACGGTCCCTTGTTTCTCGGCACTGCGGTGAAAGAACCAGCCTTACAGTTGTCGCGTGCACATGTACACTCCTCGCTTAACTATAGCGCCTGTGTGCACGTACAAACGTACTTCGCCCTTGACATGAGCAACACGGGTAAAAAGCGTTGCTCTGTTGGCTGCAAATCATGCGACTGGGCAGCGGAGAAGCATGGGCACCAGGTGCCTCACGATGATGGGGCCCTGCGCGCTGCATGGCTGATGCAAATCGGCCATCGAGCGACGTACGTCGGAGACCTGATCGTTTGTGGTCGACACTTCGCACCTGACGCTTACAAGGTTGACCCGCGACTGATGCGGCAAACCGTAAACAAACAACCACGCTTTGCAGCAAGTGGAAGCGCGTTGTGACCGTTCGAGTTCGCCGATGACATCAATCGCTGACGTGGTGTCACGTTGCTGAAGTGCGCGGAGTCACAACGATGGGCTACGCCTTTCCCTTCATGAAAGAGAGAAGGGGGGCAAAGCCGCGTGAAAATTTGAAACCAGCTTAGACCGACGTTCTAACCCCTGTTACTTCCTTAATATAACACCTATTCGCAAAATTCTTGTGGCAGCATGTTCGCAAAAAAAAAACTGCACATATATCTCTTAAAAAAATTTGGACCTCAGAGCTGTTTACTGGCCCTTTATGACATTGATCTGCACACTTTAGAAAAACAGGAAATAAAGCAGTTCATTACTTCAGAGTTTCAGGTTTACATATAAATGAACAAAGAACAGAAATGGAAAAAACAACAAGGAATACAAAGAACGGCATACAGTCTATCGTGAAAAAATGCACATGTTGCTAGGTGGCTACCAAATACTACAAAAAATAGTTTTAGAAAGTATACAACATTAAATGTGAAAAACTCTGTTTGGGAGTGGTATAACAAAAACACTGACAGGTGAAAGGTTACACGTATCACTTATAAAAAAAATTAAAAATGAAATCAAAGAAAGAAAATGCCCGGCCTACGCGGGAGGCACAGCACAGTCACAGCGAAAGCTAGAAGAGCTGTCTTTCAGAGCCTTTTCAAAACACTAATTGGGTAACTACTGTAAGCACACTTGCTTGATACTCACTAGGGCATTAATAAGAAATTTTTCGGGTAGTAGGCCAGCATGCCCTATGCTATTCTTCGTGATTCTTCTGAGAAGCGTGGTATCTGCTAAACACTTGCAAGGAATTTTGTGCAAATTGTTCATGCAGTAGCTGACGACAATGATGAATTATGGCTTTTACTGCAATTACCACATTTTACTGCAAATACCAGCAGTTCATCTAACGAGGTTAGTTGGTACTTCAACTTAAGATAGAAACAAACAGCACTACACATGGGACAATAATAAAATGACAGACAAGGCACTTATGTATATCGTTCTATCACAATGCAATGTCCAGAGCTATTTGTTCCCATGTTAATACTGCTTACGTAATCATGTCATAGTGACAATAATAAAGTCTAAACATCACTACTTGAACCACCGCATAATTTTTTTTCATGCAGCTCAGCGCTCTCACAGCTCTCTGAGAACAATCGATCATCCCTGTTAAAAAAAAGAAGAAAAAGAAACAAGAAAACACCCTTTTACACCAGAACATTGATAAAAGTCATCCCTGTTGCTCCTGCCAAATCAGGTCTCTTACGAGGACCTTACACGTAAATGGTCATTTTTGCTGATGCAGAATCATGTGCCTTTTGAGGGCAGCTTTCTGATTGAAGCCGTGGGAGCATGAAGGACATTTGAATGGCCTCTCCTCTAGATGAATGGGCATGTGCTTTTTCAGGTCGCCTTTTTCCGTAAAGCTTCGAGAGCAGGTGGGGCACTTGTGCGGCCGCTCACCCTTGTGGATGAGTAGATGGGAACTTAACCTGGATTTTCTGGTGTAGGTCTTTGGACACAGGTGGCACTTGAAGGGCCGCTCACCCGTATGGATGACCATGTGATTCCTCAATGTGGTCCAGATGGCGAAGCTCATATCACACGTGGGACATTTATATGGACGCTCGCCTGTGTGAGTGCGCAGGTGGGGTCTCAGTGAGGACCTCCCCGCGAAGATTCGTGGACACAAAGGGCACTTAAATTGACGCTCGCCGGTATGAGTGCGCACGTGATGATCCCATGCGGCCTTCACTGCGAAGGCTTTGGAGCACGAAGGGCATTTAAACAGATCCTGGTGCCCGTGGAGGCGCACGTGATTTCTTAATGAGGAGATCTCGGCGAAGCCTTCAGAGCATGATAGGCATTTAAAGGGTCGCTCGTCCATGTGGGTGCGCAGGTGATAATCCAGCGCGCAGCCTCGTTTGAAGCTCTGGGGACATAAGTGGCAATGAAATGGCGGCTTGCCTGTGTGAATCTTCATGTGTTGTCTCAGGTGAGACGGATAATCAGTCTCATAGTCGCACAAGTAGCAGTGGTGACAGAGCCCCCCTTGTGACTCCTCGTAATCCGTAGTCGATAGATCGATGGGAGACGATGAAGCTGCGCAAAAAAACAAACAAGCTGGCTCAGTGAAATGGTGATTTTCATTCGAAAAGAATATAAGCTCAAATCAAAGGGTTTTATAGTGCAACCGCACTCCTTGATTATGAAGCATAACATAATGGAGGAAGGTGGTTAAATTTAGAATTATCTACAGTTGTTTTACACATACAGAAATCCACGCACACAATTGCTTTCACGCTTTAAGGTATGAGCCGTATTTATGAAATACCAAAAAATGAGGAGAACTAATAATAATTAATAGTAATTCTTCATTGAAAAGGGCCTTAAGACAATTTCACAAAACACAGGGCTGGTTACCATGCAGATTTGCTCAAATAAGAGGTATGCAATTACCCAAGGACCAAGCTAGTGAAACACATTGTTGCTAAAAAATACATGGAGCATAACACCCAGCCCTCTCCAGTTTTGCTGCAATGTTTTAAGATCAGTTGACATCTTTTTAGATGCGTAATCTATAAAGAAAACTGTATGCCACGATGTATGCTGAACTCAACAACGTAAAGTAATACAAAGGTCAGTAAGAAATTTGCAATAAAATTACAAAACACAGCCAATAACATGAAGTAACCAGCATATTACAAGAAAGGTAGACAGCATGGGGTTCAAGATAACATTCTTCCATTGACTTGGGACCTCAGAGTCCTTCGATACTTCACGATGTTTACCTAGGAAGAGATAGAAGGAAACAAGAATTCTCCATAAATGAACAAAATCACAGGCAAAATCATCAGGTCTACAAATATTGTTCTAACATAATATACATTTTTAAACTGTATTTGCGTTCTGAGCTGGCTATTTCATCATTCGTAATCTACATTGACATGCTGGTAAGTTTTTTTCAGAGGATATACTGCATTATCATGGAGCCATTTTAATTTGAAACATTCTACTTTGATAATCATGAGTTATCTTTCAGTAGCCTTCAAAGTGTTTTGATGTGAAGCATAATACGAGTTATAATTAGACAGCTTAGAGGAGAAAAATTGCTGTGCTTGTACGTGGTCTAAAAAGGTGCACCGTTGCCTCTTTTATTATGCACCACTCACAAATTTACTCACTGAGCATTAGCATGTCTGAAAAAAGGCAAGAAAAATGTTTTGCTAAACTGCACTTGAAGGCCAGCTTCATGGATGTGAAGCAGATTTGTTTTGTTCAGTTTCTACGGCATTGCAATCATTGCAGAGTCGTGCAGTTGCTTTAGAACTTATGAAAACAGTAAGCATTACCTCGGAATGAGCAATTTCAAAAATTTTTGCAGTACAATGTTTCTTACAAGGCTATTAGAAAATTGTTGGGGCTCTATGCCCTAAAACCACTATACGATTTTGAAATGCTTTAGTAAAGGGCTTTGAAACTTTTTGACCCCCCCTGGTGTTCTTTAACGTGCACTTGAATCTAACTACACGGGCCCATTGCGTTTCTCCTCCACCGAAATGCGGATCCTCCCACAGGGATTTGATCCCGCAACCCGCTGGTCAGCAGTCAAGCCCACGCCAGCGGGTGAATGCTCTCTACGGGGTAATTAACAGTTTTCAGCGCGCAACTGAAATTTTGCTCTGCAACGTGATGAGGGGCACTTAAGGGTCCCGGTTCAAAGCATCAGCCGAGTTCATTGAATTTATTCCTGCAAGCTTGGACAATGTGCAGCCATACAAGGATGGGCATGGGGGCGACAGACCCCCGTTTGCTCGGGTCCGTGGTGTTGCAACACGCCAAACACATGTAGGCAGCAAGTGCCCCTGCAGGATGTCCTCATTCTTTCCTGGTTTTCTATGGCAGAAGCTTCCTTAGTGCAATAAATTGCATTCTCATGTAAAGATCAAAGCAGCAAAGCTGGCACTTTGTTTCCCTGATCCTATTAAGTGACACTGCAGTACATTACCAGGAACACCACTGTCAGCATGTTTTAAAGGTGTGTGGCAGATTAAAGTATTAATCTTGGTTTCAGTTTTATATCTCAGGTACTCTTCCATCGTTTATTGCAAAATTATAAGCGCTCAATGAGAAAGCTTTTGGCATTTATTTTGTGCAATCTTGATTGATTGATTGATTGATTGATTTGTGGGGTTTAACGTCCCAAAACCACCATATGATTATGAGAGACGCCGTAGTGGAGGGCTCCGGAAATTTCGACCACCTGGGGTTCTTTAACGTGCACCCAAATCTGAGTACACGGGCCTACGACATTTCCGCCTCCATCGGAAATGCAGCCGCCGCAGCCGGGATTTGAACCCGCCAATCTTGACTACGTAGCTTTAGGCATTATTTTGTTCTAAGATACCAAATTCTTTAGCGAGGTGCAAAATTAAATGTACCTTTTTTCAGATATGGCAAACAGCATAGCGTGAAGGATAGCACTCCGATTCTCCATATTACCAGCATTTACACCTGCTTCTAAAATAGGATTCTTACATTCATCTCCCAAGAAAAAAAATATATATATTAGCCTCAGATGTTACATGCCACAAAAGAGGCCTTCCAATTAACAATTTATTTTCTTACTCGTGAATTGCACACTTTTTCATAGCTTTAGGTTAAGAATATCCGGAAAGTATTGAAGCGTAATCTGAACAAAGTTTAGTGCAATTGCCCAGATAGTTTTCCAGAAAAGGCACAAAAGGTTTCAAAAGTTTTTTCAATGATAGTTACAAAATGCATTATGTTTAAAAACAGGCACAGAAAGTGCCCACAGCATGAATCAATGAGTGTGCTTCATAAGGTTTACTGCTGGGGAAAATTTGCAATCAGAATTTATGGAAACAGTAGGAATTTAATCCATTTAACTTATCTAGCAATATTTATTACAAAAACATATATACATGCAGAGGCGATGATGATAAACAACATTTAAACAAGCCGTTGCAGCTGTCCTGAAGAGCTGCTTTTGGTGCCCTTTCTAAACAGCACACTATATAAATAGTGTGCATTATTTCAAATAGTGAAATTTGAAAAATGCTTTTCCTCTATCTACTCCATATCCTTAAACAAATGACCATTGATTGTATAAAGAAAAAGAGAGATCAAATGAAGTGAACATTATATAGGTTGTAGCCTTGATACTTCATGAACACTACACAAAACTTCACTAATTACATTGCCTTGAAATAGCCTGCACTAAGCCTAATGGTGCACGTTCCATCAAAATTCTGTGTACTGGTTCAATAGTTTTAGGGAGCTTAATCGTTCACATGCATGATCGCTTAAAAAGAGTGCCTCCAGTGCCCTGGTACAGACACAGCAAGTAGATCACAGTTTATTATGAACATTTAAAAATCCCTAGATGGATTACCACACTTTCATAATAATGATTATTGGTAATATTCTTCAGCACAAGAGTGCACAATGGCAAAACGATTAGGCATGCCAGTACAATCAGCGAACTTACATGGCCATAATGAGAAAAATCGTGTGCTTATTACTTGAATTATTTTAGTACAGGCATTGAAATACCACAAGTGAAAATTATAAAAGAGATAAATTTATAGAATACCATAAAACATACATAAAATAACAAGTCGTTCAATTCTTAATGGATGCAACAAAGTGCTTGTATGCAGTAGGAATATAAAGAATCTATCACAGTTGTAATAGGCAATAATCAAAAGGGCCACATAGAAGCCAAAAAGAGGTGAAGAAATTGTTACCAGCAGTGAACAAAATCAGAAGGAAAAAAATCACCACGTCTACCAGCATTGCTCCTATACTGAATGTTGCTCGAAGCCTTCATAATTACTTTTTCTGTGGCGACACACACATGAAGTGGAGTAGAGACATACCTAAAACAGAAATTACAGAAATGAACTGATTAACCTTAGTGCAGACAGATGATCTGGCCAAATGGGAGACTTCAAGCCCTTTATGCGAAAATTCCACCAACTCTCGAAGATTCTCCATAGGTGAAATTTTAACCAAAAGATGAAATCCAACCAAAAGTCTCACAAGACATCCAAGTAAGCGAATGCCGCTGATTCAACTACCAATCAACTTAAATTGGTGCGTTTGTGGACTGTGCTTCTGGTCACAGCAGAGATGGCACACATACGTGAGTGAATGCAGAAGTAATAGCACCATGGCAATACAGTAAACTAAAATCTTTTAAACAGAACTGCCGCTTGAATGAAACAACTGCCTCTAAGATAATTGGTTTTATACTTGAATTCTGCCCCCTTGTTTCCCGCTCTCTTCTACATATTGGCGGCGTTAGCTCCAACCTCTTGGTTTTATACTTGAATTCTGCCCCCTTGTTTCCCGCTCTCTTCTACATATTGGCAGCGTTAGCTCCGACCTCTAAAACCAGGTTCCTACATATATCTCACAAGAAAAAAAAATACTGTCCGCAGATATCACGTACAGCAGAAGAGACTTTTCAATTATAATATTATTTTTTTTTAGTTATGACTCACCCAGTGTTTTATAGCTTTAGGTTAAGAATATTTTGAAGCAATTCTAACGTAATATGAAAAAATTAAGTGCAATCACTCAAGATAGTTTTTGCACCTTTATGTTTAAAAAATGCACCTTTATGTTTAAAAACAAGTGCAGAAAGTGCTCACAACGTGAACCAATGACTAAGCTTCAAATGCGTAACTGTTAAAAAAATTTGCAACCGTAACTTACGAAAAAAACAGTGGGAAATTAATCTATTCATGTTTGCTAGCCACTTTCATTACACAAATATACATAAATGTAGAAGTGATGATGAAAGACACTACTAAAACAAGCCCTTGCATTTGTCAGGTGGCTAAGTTTTTGGCGCCATTTGTAAATGGCTTCCAGTGTTCCTACGCATTTGCAATGCATAGCTTTGCTTGTGTATATTATTTTTAGCAATGAAATAAAAAAATTCTTTTTTTGTCGGTGTAACATGCCATACCCTTAACAAAACGGCCAATGATTGTATAAAGAAAAAAAAAAGCCCAGATTTTGAATGAGCGCAACATTACACAGATTGCAACTTTGACACTTTATTACTAATACATGCAACATTGCCTTAGTAATTGTATTGCTTTAAAATAACCTACACTAAAGCCCCATGATGTATATTTCATTAAAGTTCTGTTTATTGGTTTTACAGGTTTATGGAACTCAATCATTCACATGCCTAATTGCTTGAAAACAGTGCCCTTAGTGCTTTTGTACAAACCCAGCACATAAATCACAATTTATAATGAGCATTAAAAAAAAACTAGATAAATCACCACATTTTCAAACTAATCATTATTGCTAATAAGATTACTTCAGTCCAAATGTATTCAATGGCAAAATGATTAGGAACATCAGAGCAAAGAGCAAGTTTTCATTGTCATATTGAGAAACATAGTGTGCTTATTACTTGAAATCATTTAGTACAAGCAGTGAAATACCAGAAATGAAAATAATCACTAAACAGAGTAATTTATTGAGTGCAATAAAACATACCTACATCAAATAACAAGTCGTTAGATTCTTCATGGACAGAAGTGCTTGTATGCAGTAAGCAAATAAGAAAGCTATAACATAATTATAATAGCAAATAACAAAAAGAGCTACAGAGAAGCAAAGTAGTACAAAACAAAGTCATAGCACTAGTGTGGGCCTAAAGTGAAAAGACACTATGTTAATATAAAAAGCCCCCCTAGCCCAGATGTACGAGATTCCTTCAGCACAAATTTATTCAATGGCAAAACAATAGGCACGTGAGTGCAATGAGCAAATTCACATGGTCATATTGAGAAACATGGTGTGCTTATGATATAAATATGATGCAAGCTGGAAGCAATATGACAGCGTTTCAATGTCTTGTTTACTGAGGGATATTAGTTAATGAGAAGTCATAGTATAAAACCGGCAGCCCCTATTCAAGTAATAAATATAGAGGTAATGGCCAATACATGATTGAAATTTGGGGTTTAACATCCCAAAACCACCGTATGATTATGAGAGACGCATGACTAATACAGAAAAAAAAATATTAAAGTAACATAATGACCAACATACTTGCATTTGTGTACATACATTGTTAGTGTTCACATAAAGTTAGAAATGATGCTTCAGAATATTTGGTGTCCACGCTCACACTCTCTCCAACGACTGAAAATATTAACACTTGAGAAAAATATATATACATTTAGCTTTTATAGAGTACATGTAAATGTTCGTTTTCAAAGATGACCACACAGACAGCAGACCATAAATGTGATAGTTCGACATGACCCCTTAGATAGTGAAGTTAATAACTGAGTGCTCTTAAACATAACACAAGCATGAAGTAATACATGACATAATCATAGACACTATGATTAGCTATAGTCTCACAAAAACAGGACCATGCAGCATTAGATGTGGGTCACAGCACTAAAGTCCTAATGCAATAAAACAACTAGTCAGATTGTGCTAAATCATCTTGTGAAGCCAGCTTAAAGTTCAACGCATAAGAGCACACAAAATGTCATAAGTCAGCCTGACAAGTAATGCTAGCACTACTAGACATAGCAACCACCAGCATAGGAACACTGTAAGAAATCATTAGGAGGAATAAAACGTTTTCCCAGCATATTGCCCCATGCATACAAACTCTCTAGTGAAAATAATGAAGCCATGCTGTCACTGCTCGAACCTAAACGTTAACGTACAAATGCAGCCAAAAATAATAAGATACAATGTCTTACGTCACAAAACCACAATATCATTACGAGAGACACCGTAGTGGAAGGGTCTGGAAATTTTCGCCAGGTGGTGTTCTCTTAACATGCACCGACATCGCACAGCACATAGGCACAACTAGTGCTGAGCACTGCCACTGTCCTCGAGAATAGCCAGTTAAATGTGCACTTACAAAAAAATATATATATATTTGGGGCAGCTATATACTAGTAGTGCAAAGACTGATGAAGCAGTAAATCTCGTGGCATTGCCAGCGGTGCAGAAGCCAAAATACAATTTGGAGCAATTTTTGGAGCAGCAAAATGGTACTTTTGGAGCACTAATATCCAAACTTGGAGCAGGTTACAGAGAAAAAAACTATGCATGTTTTATCTTGAAATTATAAAACATAATTATAAAACATCTTGCATTATAAAACATAAGGCTTACATTTAGAAAAAAAAATTATGTATAAACCATTCAACATTCAACATGTATAAACCATTCAACAAGCTCACGACCTTGAAAAATATTCCGCGAATATTTTTTCAATACTTCAATGCAAAAGTGCTAAGAGGAGTTGCTGAGCATCGAGAAGTGTATTCTTATTAGATAGGAACATGAGAGCGTTATTTTGGCTAGGTTGGTGTTGCAGAGGAGCGCTCCACAATAGAGTTCCCGAGTTGAGTTGTAAAGAATGAGAGAATGCGGAGACCGAATGGTGTTCATTTGCACGATCTGGTACTACCAAAGTGTGCCGACAGCACTTTAATACGTCCTCTTGTATTTCATTGTCGAGGAACTACAAATCCCGATGCCGACTAATCTTGCACCAATGTCAGCAATAAGCCGTACAATGTATGCATCAGACTCAATGTAGCTACATTTGCCTACTACTACAACACAGCCACTGCTACAACACAGCCACTGCTACAATACTCCTACAACACAGCCTCCACAGAAGTTGAAGGCTAACTGGTAAGGCGCACAACAGCACACACCCTCCAGGTCAGTCGTTCCCCTTCGGCTGCACGGATTTCCCTCTCCTACTGTGTGGCTGTGCGTGACTGCTGCCGCAATCATTCTCATTAGTAGCTAATTGAATCAGTAGTTTTTAAATAAGGTGTACTAATTACAACAATAAATGAGCACAGAAAACGAAGTAAATGAAGAGCAACTTGCCGTCGGTTTGAAGGAAGCCTACAGCCTTCGATAAAGGCAACTGATGCTCTATCACTTCAACCAATTCTATGCATCCCTTGGCTTTATTATGGTGCATGTAACAAGAAAAGGAGGGCTTCATCCATTGTAGTTTATTTAGTGCAGTGAAACTCCTCACAAAAGCGATTAAGTGAAGGACAGTGCCCAAGCTTCATTCATGTAATGAAGTGCTTGTAAGCAAGAGGACAATGAAAACAGATAAACCGTAATATTTATAGGTAATAAAAAATAATAGTGTCAGAAAAGCTCACATGCACAGAACACAAAGGTTAAAAAACCAGAAATGAAAAGGCCCCATCTTAGCACACATCAAGCAATAATAAAGAAGAGCAGACTCTGATATGAAAAGTAACATTCCACAATCTCCTTGAGCTATTAAGTGGGTCAGTTTTGCTTAAGTTTAGAAAGTTACACTTAAGACAAAGGCTATTTAAACTTTAAAGAAATTTTAAAGAAGTGGTTTAACAGTGTTCCAATGTATTATTTAAAAGAACAAAAGCCTATTTGTAATTGACGAACACGTAGAAAAGGAATAGTAGCCTCCACTGTGCACTGTGACAAAAATTTAAAGTGATGGCCAGAGCTGAAGAAAAAAAAAATTTACATTACATACAGTTTGAATAACTTGCGATTGTGCACGCCAATCGCTAGTGTATTTTAAAACTTGAAAATGGTGCTTCACTACCACTTAACAAATCATTCATGTTGGTTCTAATTTAGCACACCTGAATCAACTGCGAGTAAACATACTGGCACTCGAGAAAAACAATACACGTGATCATCTTTTCTACCAAATATGCGCATCTTCAAGAATTTCAGCCCACACAAAGTGAATAAAGTATTCTATTTAGATAGTATCTAACATAAGGAACTAGAAGTTGTCGTTAACGAATGGGTCCTATGAAATGTAATGTGTAGTGTACAGCGTATCCCGAAGGAGTACGGCCACTAACGTGGGTTCGGTCTTAGCGAACTGCAGGGCCACGTTTACCGTCGCCTCGCGTGACTAACACTGCTGCACACGCGTGTTCGAACAGCCAAGGTGCCGAGCGCAGAGTGGCAAGTACACAGTGCTACTCCCAAACAAGTCGCAAAACTTTATCGCCTGCAGCAACACCAAAAATGCAGTTATGCACCCGATGCAAAAGGCGACGGGAAAGCAAACGAGGCTTATCCACGCCACAAGCGAAAAGTAGAACACAAAGGGTGCCGCGAGCACATGTGGGAAAAAGGGATTCACTGTGACACACCGCTGAAAGTAACGGGCCCTCGCGACTATGCTGCGTGCTCTAACAATCTGTGAACGCAGGGCCTGATCGCCCGAGCGAGGGCAAACTCCAATCGCGCTCGCTTAAAGAGGTACAAGACGGCGTAGTACATCTTGCACAAGGGCACTGCACACCGCCCTTCGGCCTAGCGTTCGCCGGAGTCGCAAGGCACCATTGGCGACTCTGAGCAAGCTCCAAGCAAAGGCCGACGGATGGAAAGAAAACGTGTGCTCACCCTTTCGCTGTTTCGAGAGGTCTCTGACTGACTCCTGACGTACGTGCGCGAAACGTCCTGGGAGATTTGAGCGCAGCGCCACAGTCGACTTCCGTAGCCGGGTGAGAGGGGCCTAACATCACTCTTGCTCTCCCAGGGCTGACGGACCACAGAGAATGGGGGAGTCATGTTAAGGCATGAGAACGGGAACAAAGCCCGCATAATGCCGGCTGGCTATCCTCAATTCCCACAAGTGCTGTTACAAATTTTACATGATCACAGATACTATAACTTGCTGCAATCGTAGCACAACAGTCCCTGTCGCATGCATCATGGATGGCCTTCATTTGCAAGAGGCAATTCCCTGAATTCCCCCTCACCTTACACTCTCCTGACTACTCTGGTGCATGACGCCGCCCGCTCTCTTGTGAGTTTTTCTTCAAGTGCCGGATAAAATAAGATCGTATTGCACTTAGACGTTACATAAAATACCAGACCAATGGCAAGATTTCACTTCTAGTGTCTTTATAATTGCTATTTCAGTAACTTATACCCCCCATCACCTGGAATGCTGGCATGAAGTACACGTAAGTATATCACAAATTCAGACTTATTATCAAACAACGTTCACTCGATTGATTGATATGTACGGTCTAACGCCCCAAAACTACCATGTGACTATGAGAGACACCGTAGTGGAGGGCTCCGGAAATTTCGACCACCTGGGGTTCTTTAACGTTCACCTAAATCTGAGCACATGAGCCTACAACATTTCCGCCTTCATCGAAAATGCAGCCGTCGCAGCTGGGACTCAATCCCGCAACCTGCTGGTAAATAATGGACACTTCCACAGCTGATTACCTATTTGATAATACATTGGTACCATATTATCATGTGTGCTCATGAGAGCGGCTCATGTAAAGAATTTGCAGCTGACAGAAGTTTCATTGATCATAACACAAATATACAAGTGTTCATTGACCTTATAACAAATATTTGATTAGACAGCAAACAACAGTGCAATGAATCGATAGAAAAAGCAATAAAATATTGTCACTATACAATACATTTACAACAACGCTGTAGTCACAATAATGAAGCTATGTCATTACAAGCGTCAGAACTTTTATATGGCTCTATGAAACCATGGTGTGTATATATATATATATATATATATATATATATATATATATATATATATATATGTAACAAATGAGACATGGAGTCAGTCAGAACACCAGTTTAATCTGACCCTTCGTCTTCCTCCTCTTTTTTCCCCACATTCACTTGTGAAGCGTCATATATATATATATATATATATATATATATATATATATATTCTTTAGGCGGGGACCTTTATCAGCTTGCTTTTGAGGTCTGTGCAATTAAGCAATGTAACAACTGCACACATTCAATGGTCTGATGATGGCAGCGGATATGTATATCAGTGGAGCAATGCGACTTCAAGTGAGCAAACGTTTCATGAACCGTTTCTATATTAAATAATGTGATTGCATTTTTCAGTCTCACAACGCAGTAATACATGACCTCAATTTCCAGTCTTAGTAGCTAGCATGGCATGGCCACGTTCACTGTTCTGGAAGTTCAGATATTTTGCGAGGCGCTGACTTCTACGGCAACATTCTATTGTATCAACGTTTCTTTGTCCTGCTGACAGGTATCTGCCACGATAATCGAACCAACGCGCCCACAGTGCTGTTACTCTCTATGGTTGCGTGCATCTCGCAAGTGTCCTCACTTAAAGAGTATACATCTTACACCATGTATGAAACAAAGCACTGCCACTGTGCACTCAAACAGCTACTCAAGTGCACTTGTTCAAAACAGCTCAAACAACAGGTAGTACATAGAAATGGTCACTGGCGTTCATGCTGACGCATATGCGATCTGAGGTGCCCGCTCTGCTTAAATGACTGGGGACAGAGATGGCACTTGTATGGCCGCTCGCCTGTATGAATCCTGTTGTGTCTTTTCAGGTTGGGCAGGTTATTAGTCTTGTAGTCGCAGAATTTGCAGTGATGGTAGCGGTGGCAGTGCGTCAGTTGCGGCTTCTGGGAATCCGCAGTTACCAACAGGCTGAAAGATCTCGACGCTGTGCAAAGAAAACAACATTATTTTCTCTTCAATTGAATGTAAAAAAAACCAGCACACACTGCAGCTCAGGTCTTATGGTAAGAGTTTCATCACAGTGAAGAAATCTGGATTTATTCAGTTCAGTTCTTTAATAATATGTACTAGAATCCAAGTACACGTTTTTATGTTTCATGCACTGCGAGATGCAACCACTGTAGCTACAGTTACGACACATAAAAAAAACTTTTTTTAGTAAGATGAGGCTAATGTTCCCTGACACTAGTTCTTCATTTAAATCTCTTGAGGGCAGTTTCAGAAACATAACACAGCTGTTTAACCTTTTACATTTGATCAGTGCACATATATGCACATGTTAAAGGACCAAGTTGGTTAGTTATTCACAAAATATACTGATAACTTTTGCCTGCTATAGTCTTAAAAAAAGGTTTTAATATGTCTTGGAATCTCTTTATATGTATAAGAATGACTTAAAAAGCAGCGTGCCACAATCTGTGCTACTATGAAACTTATAGATTAGAGTGAAAGAGGCAGAACTTCCTACAGTGAAATCTCGGTATAACAAACTTCAGGGGACCATGGAAATTTGTTTGTTATTTTGAAAGGTCGTTATAGTGAAAGCTGGAAAATTAACCATAAATACTTATTTTTCTTATTTTTCACGGACCAAAACGACTCACCTTTACAACGATGAGTCCTTGAACTCGTTTTTCAGGAGAAATAAACAAATGCACAAGTAAACACAAAAAAATGCATGTTTACTTTAAAGAAGTATGTGTTTTTGTTTTTTTTAGCGCGAGCAGCACAAACTTTGCAGCGCAAAGGCCTCCAGCTCATACACATTCCTGTGGTGCGATTCGGTTCTTTGGTCATAACAGCCTGCTTTTTGCCTTCCAGTTTCTGAAGAATATCCATTGTCTCACTTAGCGAAAACTGCTTCCGCTTCTTCGTCGCAAGCAGAGATGAACTCATTTGTAGTATAATTGCAGCGCGAATGCCGACTTGTTCTGCAAACCCGATAAGTAATCACCGAAAAGAGATGAACATGACTGAAAAAACAAGGCCTCCAAAGAAAAACCCGAAGCGTCACGGCTGTCATCGCCTCTTTCGAAGAAAAAAGGTGCTAAAAAAAAATTCCTCGCGTTTCGTTTTCTGCTCTCTCACTGTCTTAGGTTTTTCGCACCCATGCTTCCTGCTTCGCAACTCCCACTCTGCCTCGCTGACCTTTTCCTCTCGTGTTGCCCTTGCCTCTGCGCTCGCTCGTAAACCTGCAGCATCGGAGTTTCAATAAAGAGAAAGAAAAGAAAGTCGCCCTTTCGTTTTTTTTTTTCCCCTCCACACCATCAGGCGTCTTCCCAGAAGCAAGGCGTCTGTTCGCTTTGTGGTCTGCTTGCGTACTGCTCCGGTGGTAGCGATGAATTTCAGAACATAAGTTTGTAGTACTGAGGCGTTGTTAATATAATGTGGAACTAAGTTAACACTTGTTATTTTGAAAAGTTCGGTATTCTGAAGTATGTAGTAGTGAAATAATTTTTACATTAAAACTATTAGCAGTTGGCACGGGATTTTTTTTTTACAAGTTCGTTAATCTGAAAAGTTGGTTAATTTGGGGTTCTTTCTACCGAGATTTCACTGTATTTCTTTATGGTACTGAAGTTCAGGAGAACATGGAAGCTCAAAGTACGAGAATTCATTGAACTGGAAATGTCATTTGAGCCAGCGTTTCAACAAGCAAACTTGTCTTGGCAGCCGTTCAACCTTTGCGTATGTGATTTTTTGGGTGCAAAGGCTCAACGAGCAAGGATGCACCTATCTTAAAGGGAAAAGATGACAATGCAAAAAAGACAGATTTTTACAAACACATAACAGAATTAATGACCACTTTTCAGTAATATTCTTCTTCTTTTTTCTTTTTTAAAGCCAAGGATGCTCAAGCTGCCTGGCCACCGAAAGCCCCAAGAACTTCTCCCCAGTATTATAAAACAAAAATAACAACATAAACAT
This sequence comes from Rhipicephalus microplus, assembly GCF_043290135.1. Lineage (NCBI taxonomy): Eukaryota > Metazoa > Arthropoda > Arachnida > Ixodida > Ixodidae > Rhipicephalus > Rhipicephalus microplus. The sequence continues at coordinate 173,025,842 of NC_134705.1, forward strand.
AAAAAAGATGAAATAATATTGCGTAGAAAGCCAACCACTCAACGAACATGTTGCGAAAGTGAAAGGCAATTAGAAAATAAAGGCATCAAAAAGTAACATAAGACATTCAATGCAAGACAGGAAATATTTTATAAAGTAATGTTCTCCATTCAATAATAATGCAATAGTCTCTTTATATTAAGTGAACAGCGCATATGAGGAGAAAGAAGGGAAAAAAACATCACCAACACTGAACAACAACAAAAGAAAGACCAGGGCTGAAGAAATAAAACATAGTTTCAAAGTACTCAGGAACTGTGAACTGGCTATGCTGTCATATATAAATTTGAGTCTTCATGATTGGCAACTTTCGGAGCATTTGCTGAATAATCATCAGCAAAATATTATTTTATGCAAATATTTCATTGAACATTACACCTTACATGAAGCTACATTTGGAAACCAGTTCTTAACGTGAGTGCTACTTGTGTATGCATAAAATCTATAACACAAAGCACAATTACATGACAAGGACACTGCTGTGGCATCATTATGTGCAATATTCACAGAATAAAATGCTTCAAAACACCAAGCGTAACAGCTTGTAAGTGCAATTGCTAGAGATAGCAGTGCCATGTGGCCATCAAAGAGGCCACTAAAGGTAATGCTGGATGTGACGATGATGCTGCATCTGATTTTACACACACTGAACCCAGTGGAAACAGACTGTGCACTGAAATGAGCCCTGAATTGGCATACTACATTCCAAGAGCACTGTACAGTCCTTGCGGAGTGGAATGCATTCTTTAGAATAACGACTGGTGTAAACAATTCTTGTGACGACTATGTACTGTCGTTGCACATCCAGCCACTAAAGGTAAAATTCCCTCTGATGTAAGTGTTTGAACTTTAAACTTCTAAGTCAAAATTACATCGATGCAGCATAAAAAGTAATAATAATCAGCTGGCCTAGCCCAGTACAACTGCAATCCTTGTGTGCAATCCCAAAAGAAGCAGATCTATATCAGTCTTTTCCATGAAACCATTATTGCAAAGGTCCCTGATGAGCATTATCATGCAATAAGAAGTATGTTGTCAAATGTTCCACCAAACTGCACACATGATCCAGCCAGATATGTGGGCTTGCTTAAGCTTTGGAACGACCACAGCATACTAAGAAAGTAAGGTGTGTGAATTGCCTCTTAGGAAAATTATTGTTCAATGAAGAAACAGCAGCAAGCATATACACGCTTCGTCTACAATTTCCTCCACCCATTCCTCATACCTACCTTCTTCCTCTCTTGTGCAGCTGTGTACATTGCCTCCCTCAATTTGCACAGCACACTTCCCTGAGTTACCTCTTTCTCCTCACTTTCACAGTCTGGCAAACTCTCATGAGTCCACTCATTAGCAATCACTGAGACTCAGATTGAGCCGCGAGTCTGAGCGAATTCGGGTGGGTGCTATTTTGGCGAGCACAGTTGCTAAAATTGTAGGGAGTCCGATTGAGGAAAATGGTGGCCAAGTCTAAATGAGCCCTAAGCACAAAACCAACTTCTTGAGTGACTCTGAGCAATCTCCACATTTTTTTTGCCGATCTATCGCGTTGACTACTCTACTTCAGCATTACTATCAGCCTAGCGTCAGCTCACACTTATACTCACGTCTACTCACACGAACCTCAATGCACCAGCCAGCTCAACATTAATTGACCAGAGGCACAAGCGACAGGATGTGGGAGACGTGAACCGACACCCCCTCCCTGAAATAACTTAATGGGACGTTCCTAATAAAAATTTCTTGTGGGGTTGTCCCTTTCCATAAAGACGTTCTTACTTGTCAGCAACATTTTGGCAATTGTGAGTTCGAGTGAGTCTGTTCAAGAAAGATTTTAGCCAGTCTGGGTCCTACTGGGTACGGTCGAGAAAAATTTTAGTGATTGCGAATCCAAGTGAGCTCCAAGGGCAAAATATATTTTATGAGTGAGCTTTACATTTGTCGCTGACCAATGCGAGCCACTTTGCTCTCCCCAACGGCTCGTATGTGTCATGGCAGTATGCTATTTTGCATGCTGTTCTTTGAGATACCACAAGATTCGAATGCAAGGAGTAATAAAACTTCATCAAGTTGTACTTGACGTGAACCCCCACACCAACAATTAGATTTCAATTGAAGTGTCCTTATAATTGCTATATCAATAATGCTTGTTGACCCCTATGATCTGGAAAGCTTTAATGCATGAGATACCTATACCTAGATCACCAATTCAGACTAATAATTAAATGATGTATACCATCGAAGCCAATCATCTGCTCATTTGTATAATAGTTCTTTGTTATGTGTGCTGATGTGAGTGGCTTTCACAAAGGATTCGGTGTGGACAACACAGACGTCTGGATGCTCATCATTAGAAATACACAAGTTTTATTCAGCTCACAACATGAAAATTTTCACTGGCTAGAGCAGAACACTGCAAAGAAGCACTAAAAGATCAACAAAACAATGCCCCATCACTTAACTTCGTAACAATGCTTTACTGCCATGATGAAGCCGTGTTGTCACTGCAAAACCCACAGCTTTAATTTTACGAAAATTTAGATGCAAAAATAGACATACACATTCATTATGTCACATTAGGAAACACAAGACAAGCATTACTCTCTTGTGTTCCTCAACTTATGCATGTGCCAAATTTTCCACTTTTATTTTCCCAAGAGCATGCACCATCGCACCTACTGTCCAGTTTCGTAAACCCTTCGCTGTCCGAAACCTTCACCCACCTTCGATCAATTCAGGTCTGAAACAGGAGAAATCAAACAAACAAAAAAAAAGAATTTTAATTGTACATTTAAAGATGGCATGTAATGCAGTGAGGAAAAGGCAAGCGTTAGTGAGCCACTAAAAAGCTTGTTGAGTAGAGCCCAATCACAGACTATTGCGGCCAGGTTGAATTGTCGGGAGGGGCCCGACCACCGGCTACAATGGTTTAAACATCGCTGTAATGTTTTATGTGACCCATCGCTGCCTCTGCACTCTGAAACAATCACTCCTACGAACCTTTACAAAATAGCTCAAACAAAAAAATTTGCATCAGAATAGTCACCGGCATTCATGCTGATGAAGATGGGCACTGAGATGGCTACTCTGCTTAAACGCCTGTGGGCACGAAGGGCACTGATATGGTCGCTCGCCTGTGTGAGTGCGCAGATGCCTTATCAGCGCGAACTTTCGCGAGAAGCTTTGGGGACACAGGTGGCATTTACACGGCCGCTCGCCCGTGTGGGTAAACAGGTGCTCGTTCAGTGCGGGCTTCTGTTTGAAGCTCTGTGGACACAAATGGCACTGGAATGGCCGCTCGCCTGTGTGAACTCTCATGTGTTGTTTCAGGTGGAATGGACTACCCGCCTCGTAGCCGCAGAAGGTGCAGTGGTGATAGCGTTTCAGATGCAAATTCTTTGTAGTTGCTGGACGACTGGACAGCCATGACGCTGCACAATGAAAATGGGATAAGTTTAGCTAAAGTACTGTGGTTCATTTTAAAAGAAATTAAATTATAGGGTTTCATGCAGCGCCAGGTACCTATGACTGTGATTCTTGCGGCAGAGTGGAAATCTTAATTAATTTAGAAATGACCTGGAGTTCATTAACAAGTCCTTAAACCTGCACACACGTGTTCTTGCATTTTGTCCCTCGAGGAATGCAGTCAGTATAGCCATAGTTATAAAATATCAAAGAAAATAGATAGGATGAATATTAATAAACATCAATTAAAATCATCAAGAAGCCTTATTTCAAAAATAAAAAGCAGCTGCTTAATTAGGGGTGAAGCTCCTTATGGCATGGCTTGCGCGTCCCCCGTTGACGAAGTACATAACCTGTGGCACATACCCGTCCTTGGGCACACATACGCATGTTGACATGTTATGAAAAACATAGCACAGTGTCCTTGTAACACTCCCGATGTTAACAAAGCACTGACAGCAGAAATGTGGTAAATACTCTCGTTTAGTACTTGGATCACCCGCTGGATGACGGTAATTGTATGTGATGAATATATGGTAAATAGAAGCGAGATGGCTGTACTTGGAGTATTCACTAGATGGACGGACGCATGTACGCACGGACAGACAGACACACGGGTGGATGCACAGATGAACAGATGCATGGATGCACGCACAAACGGGCACACATATGGACGGACACACGGCCGGAAGCACGGATGGATTGGTGGACGCTTCGCCCCACTCATTATTAATTTCATGGATATGCTGAGTTTTTTTGTAACACTTGCTCATAACAACACTTACATACAATTGCAAAAGCATCGAAATTGTGAAACACACCATTAGGTGGAAAATATGTTAACCATGATTTAATGCCCTATGCAGACTTGCTACAGTGTCTCGACATCTTTTGACACCCCTCTAGACATACAAGCATACCCCAAAATGCAGTATTCTAAATAAAGTGCCTCTCTCAAAAACGCTCCGTAGAACAACAGAAATAGTACCTATTTCTTCAGCACTATAGTTCAATGAGCAAGAGGATCCCTATTTTAATGGGCGTAAAAAAAAAGTGAAGAATAAATAGAGGGAATGTGACAAATGCCTGGTGAACTATTGAAAGAAATACCAATTCTCGCTGATTTCACTTGTTTCGTTAATAATAAATGTTTACTGCAATATGTAAACTTTTAAGTGCAATCAACTTCACTCTCTTGGATCACACAAACAACAGAGCAATGATACAAAGTGTGAACATGTCAAAACATAGAGACGAAGTACATGAGAAAAACAAGAAAATGAGGAAATATTATTGTGTACTATGAAAGCCACCAAAAGCATTGATTACAGAGATGCATAGATAATTATAAAACATGGCAATTACTAAAATTAACATCACATATTCAACAGGATGTAGGCCACAGTTTACGATATAACATTCTGTATCCAACAGTGTCTTCAGAATCTTCTGACTATTCGTGGCATGCACCTAAGAAGAGAAAGAGGGGCAAAAGATATTAATGGTCAATATGACAAGCAATATTATCAAGCTTAAAAATACCTTTGTAACATCAAATGTAGCTTTTGAATTGCTACTGAATTATGAGCTAACCATGCTGACACAAATAGTTACTGCTTTTAAGGTGGTCGCTTCTTTTTGCTATATTTACTGCATTAACTACAGCAAAAAAAAAAAAAAAACTGTGCACAATATATTTGCTCATACAGTACACCCCTTTCAGAGCCCTTTTTTTTCTGAAATCACAACTTGTAGTTCTGCTGCACGTCTATGCCTAATATTTGAAATGCACTTCAGAAGGCTCAATAATTCAGTGCTACTGTAGCACTTTTCATGTAGAGTATTTCCAAATAAAACATAACGCCGAAGTATCATGCATAGCAACTATAACACAGAATTTCCCAATTCAATGACACCATTTCCCTACCAATCTAACCAAAAAAAAAAAAAAAAACCGTCAGGCCTGTGCAGAATGCACACGCTGTCACAATGAAAGCTGGAAAAGAAGCCCTTCAAGAGCCATTTTTATACATTCTTTGGGTAACTGCTACAAGCACACTTCAAGGGCACCCACTACACCACAAAGAGTATTTTTCTGTAGAACAAAGGCCTCCACTATCCAATTCTTTGTCTTTCTTCGCAGAACCGTGGTACGTGGTACCCACAACACACTTGCAAAAAGTTTTGTGCATTTTTTTTATGCTGAGCCTGATGACAATCAAGAAGTCAGAAGTCTTCACGTAACCTGGACAGTCAAAAGAACATAAAATTTTAATTGATTGATATGTGGGGTTTAACATCCCAAAGCCGTCATATGATTATGAGAGACTCCGTAGTGGGGGGGCTCCAGAAATTTCGACCACCTGGGGCACCCAAATCTGAGTACACGGGCCTACAACATTTCTGCCTCCATCGGAAATGCAGCCGCCGCAGCCAGGATTTGATACCGCGACCTGCGGGGCAGCAGCGAAGTACCTTAGCCAACATAAAAATTTAGAGATTGCAATTTAGGTGTCAGGAGGCCTTTTAATTGGACCTCCATCAGCTGCTGCTTTGAGCTTTCCAGTTATACACAATGCAACCGGCCACAGGTTGGGCCAGTGTATGATCGACACTGGACATCGTGTCCAGTCCGATTTGACTTGAAGCAACCCCATTACAATGCCATACCAACTAACCTGAATTGAAGCTTTGCTCATTGACAATTAAAAGAGGTATAGCCCTGTAGTTGAAAAACACGACAACCATCAACGTACCACCTCAGATGCTGCAAAGTGGTCCACTATGCTAAAGGGACACTAAAAGCAACTATTAAGTTGGTGCTGATTGTTGAAATAGCGGTCCAGAAATTTCAAAGTGTTACTTTTGAGCTGAGGAAGGGCTTATCATGATATAAAATTGCATCTTAGTGGTCCGCATTGGGTTAGCGCACTTCAATTTACCTGCCTCAATGAAACGTATGACATCACTGTAGCCGTGCACAATGTTGCCCGGCTTTAATGCGCTGCTGCAGACACTATAGTAGCAGTAAAGGAAAAGTAGCGGAAGCCACAGTAGCAACATTGGCCATTGAACAATTTTTAGCCATGGTCTTCGAAGTTACAGGTGTGTTTGGTTCAACTTGGCCCCGCTAGATGGCACGATCTGTACAGTTTAACCACGCGAAAATTGAATTTTTAAACAACTCGCATCATTCCACATAGTAAAGTCTGGCAGTTCTTTTTTCCATGAATCAAACAGAAACGAACAAGCAGCATTTTATTACGTCTCTTGATGCATGGAAGGTTCTTTATATAGTGCAGCTAGATCAATTACTAGTGATTAATTATAGGCGATTTGTTCGACATCATCGGGATTATTTGGATAATACCCTACTGCGGCGAATATATTCTTATGCACTTACCTTAATGTTTCGGTAAGTAGGGCACTGCCATTCATAATATTGTCATTTTAGACCTTGTCGTACATTGAGTTCTCATGCTGATGTAAGTTGTTATTTGACCTTAGTGTTCCTTTAAGTGGCCGTTTGCAGAGCTGTGAATGAGGCGCACTGATGCCAAAAGCCGACGTCACCAACTATGAATCTATATGGTGTTTAGGATTTGTGGTCACATGTTGGCTATTGGAGCTGTCCACCTGATGCGGGTTTCGACATCTTCTTTCATTTTATCAATTATATAGCCAATCAAAAAGTAAACCGTTCCAAATTGTTAATCACTGGTGACTTCAATACACTCGCCATAGACTGGTGAAATTTATCAGCACGTGGTCATCGCACAGTTACCTGTGATTATTTGATTGACGTAGCTATTCCTTTTGCCCTGACGCAAATTTTCTCTTCTGTAACCTGCAAAAATGAAATTCTTGGTATTGTTTTTTTTAATGTGCAACGCAGACAATGTGGTTATTATTGTGAGATTATCCAAGGCCTGTAAGACCACAAGGGCACCAGCCGGTTTTAATTTAGTGACTGTACCTAAGCCATCTCAGCATGAAGACTGTTTTGAACTTAAGAGCACGCTGATGAGAACTCTGTGATCGAGATGCTAGCATCCTCTTTTGATGAGTTTTTTCAGTAATGCCAGCCATTATCCTGCTGATGTATTAGTGAACCATTTTAATACAATTTTTAATCAATGTATTAATAATTACATTCTAACTAGGTGTATAAAGCACAATTCCAAGTATCCCTGGTACACTTTTGATAATATACATTCAATTTTTCATACAAAGCATCTCTGCAAACAACCTAATATTGCCAATCTAATTGAATCTTCTATATCAACTATAATCAAAAGTAGCTTAAAATCTGCTATATTGAGTTTGAAAAGCTTATATTTTAATTATACCCTCTTGTTCACAAAAGGACAAGCTATCAAAGTTATGGAATGCCATCAGACAAACAAGTCAGAGCTGTCCTTCATTTATTATTTTAGATAAATAAACCATACTTGGATAACCTTACTATACCTCACAAGTGTTCACTTGTGATGATGGGCGCAGCTCTACTTTTTGCACCAACTCTTCACCACTACCTTCTCCCAACATGCTAATCACTGCTACTGGAGTATGTAACATAATAAACAAAATTGATACAATGAAAAGCAAAGGGCCAAATAATATACCTGATACATTTTTAACATGTTATTCTGAATGGACTGCTTGGTATTTATCAGTCACTTTTTTAGCTGGTTGGGATATCTATTGTTCCATTACTCTGGAAGTGTGCCAAGGTTGTTCCCATACATAAGAATGGCAATAAACAGCTGGTGTGCAACTATAGGCCAATTTCATTAATATCAACATCCTGCATATTCCTGGAGCATGTCATCCATAAACATATCACTGAGGGCTCGTCTGAACATTCTAAATATTCTGTCCCATGCTCAACCTGATTTCCCTGGCTTTTTCTGCAATAACACAGTTACTCGAGTTTTCCCGTGATATTGCATCTACGCATGGTGCTCGAAGACAGCTTAATGACATTTTTATTGGCTACAGTAAAGCTTTCGACACAGTATGTCATAATAAACTCAGGGCAATAATTCACGACCCTAAACTTATAGCCTCTATACAGTATTACCTAAGCTCATGAGTCCAAGTTGTTGGATTTAAACATGTTCACTCTTTACATTTCACTGTTATGTCCAGAGTACCACTTGAATCAGAGCTGAACTAGGTTGATTACTCTTCATCATCTACATAAATGACATAGTTAAGATAGCTACTGCTGAGACATCTGTTAAACCACGAGTCTGTGCCAACAACTGCGTCCTTCATTTTGCTGTCGCTAACGCTGAAGAACAGTTGGAGGTAAACCAATTTTTATCAACCTTTGTTAATAGAGTAAAACATGGCAGATGTCACTGAACTTAGAGACAAGTCTCAACGACTTTTTCAAATGAAAAGCAGATGTTAAGGACCACAAACTCACCAGTCACGACACGCTCAAATATCTTGGTGTTACTTTCTCCCGTAATCTGAATTAACATCCTCACACTAGGCATACAATTGAAACTTGATTTTACGAAACCTCACTTTTATGAATTTCCAGATTCAATGAACAAATTTGGATTACCCCCCGTAACTGCCAATAAGCCTTAATGCTTTTACAAACCAAAAATAATGAAACAAACTTTGCAATCAAATCAGACTTAACGAAGCATTTTGGGAAAAAAACATGCAGGGAAAAAGGTTTTTACAAATTCATGGCATCTAGGATGTCTGGCAGTGGTGCTGTCAGCATAGGAGTGGCACAGTCGGCGCAGGAGAGGCATTTTCGTTTTGGTTTTTACGAAACTACAAACTTAAAACTGCTTGGAATGACAGACTGCTCATTTCTTTCTGGGCTTTGCATAAGTTCCACTAGATGGCAAAAAGAAAACACACAGGAGAGGCACACATGGAGAAAGCGCATATTAAAAGCATGTAGGCAAGATTTAATGGCAAATACACCGACTTGGTTGCTTTTGTGAGTTTCTGTGATACAATTTCAAATTTGGCAGGACCCAGAAATACCGTTCTCAATATTACAAAGTCCCCGATTCAACAAACTGACTGACAGGTCCCAGTGACTTCATTGAATCAAGGTTCAACTGTACAACCAACAAGGCACTAAGAAAAGCTGGGTTGTCTTTGGAAATATCTCCAAGACGCAACTACGATTCCAATGCAAGATAGTGGTGTACAGATCACTAACAAAGCCTCTATTTGAGTATGTGTCCGTCATGTAGGAAGCGCATCATACCAGAGATATAAATATGCTCAAGTCTATTCAGAAAAGGGCGCAAGCCATTAGATTGATTATATGTCATGGTTAAACGGGCCCCGCAACAATTTTCAAGTAGCTACGGAATGAATTCACTAAAAGAGCTCATTGTCTCATGAATCCAACGCTGCAAAAATTTTTAGAATAAATACGTCTAGTATGAGCAGACTTACAAAAATTTGCCGCGTGCTGCAATCGTATTCTCTCTCCTTTCGTCCCGACGAAAGCGCTGGAATCTAGGCAGGAAGGGATGGCACGGGCAAACAAAGCACGTGCATCGTGACATTGAGCCCCCCCCCCCCCCCCACACACACTTTTTTTTCTTCGAATACGCCACGTGGACAAGTGGCGGTCTCTCATGGCGATCCCTATGAAGACAGAGTGTGCCATGTTCAAATCAGCCAAATATCTCATTTGTCGAGAGAAGAGAAAGCCATTTTTGGCAGACTAACAATTTATCGTGAATTTCAGGTCGTGCGCTGCGCTACAATATTTGGCTCGCGTGTTCTCGAGAGCCTCAACTACTGATAGGCAGCGCTTTCTGACCATGCTCAAAAAGTGTTGCAGGGCCCCTTTAAGGCTGCCCTTTTTCACCAACATTATATGCCAAAAAGCTGCAGCTAAAGCATTTGGCCCACAGACATACTTGTGACCTACTTGTTCGGCTACATAAAATTGCCCACAGAAAAACATATCAGTGCGCCTATTGTCTTTACTAAACGTTCTTTTTGACTGATCAGAAGAAGTCACCACTTTAACGTGGTTCCTTTGAAGTCATCCGTTGATTGCTACAAGCTTTTCTTTTTTTTCCTTATACTACTGACATATGAAATGGTCTTTAGCGCTCCCTGTGTGGGTTGTAAAATGATAAATTTGTGGAGCAATCGCTAAACTTTGTTCGCTCATCAACTGTGCATACTTTCCTGATATAGTTTTCGTTCTTTGAATATATGAACTCTTGTTCATATTGTATTTTATGTGTATGTACATACTCACTCCTCCAATATCTTTATATGCAAGATGGCAGTATATATAGACAAACAAACCAACAAACAAAAAATCAAATAAAATATTAAAAAATGATCAATTAAAACTCCATAGTGCCATCTCGCACTACTGACAGCAGCGGTAAGTATGACTGACTTCTCCGCAGCGATAGCAGAGTGGACAGTGGTTGGGCACACGACACATGTCGGTTTTTCTCAGAATGTAGCACTGACTGACACTATGGGGGAATGGTTTTGGCAGTGATTGGTGTCGGCATTGAAGGGCAGCAACGTCCTGTTGTAAGCGCATAAGAGAAGCAATATGGCAGACCAGCAGCACAGCTCATCACCTATGGCTCAGGCTACACTGGCCGAGACGCTCCCAGTGATTGCTGAATTTCCTAGCGTACAATATCGGCAATCGAGTTTATTTGGGGCTGCGACGAAGGTAATGATTTTCGTAGCTCCTCGCACACAATCACTTTGATAGTCTTCCGCAGAACACTGGATCCCAGAGCTCAAACCTCCCCATAGTTCAACATGGCGGGCAATGCACATACACATCACTATGCTTACAAAGGCTTGCCTATCACATTCTAGAAAAAGGAACTCGTAGGGTCCATTATGCATTTGCCTAAGATGAAAGTAAAATCCATCTGGTGTGGTAACTTTACCATGCATTTAATATTGACATCATATGTCCACTGAACAACTGTCACTACATTAACTCGGTGCTCACTTAATTTGCTCACATACCAAATAATTAACACTCACTAATTTAATTTTCTGTTAACTTATGCAGCAATGTACTTGACTAAAGTCACTTTTGCAGAGCTTCTGAAGCACCTAAACTCAACCACGGAGCAGGAACTGAACTTTAAGGAGCAGTGACCAGTAACACATTTTTGAACACAAATATTTGAGTCGAAGCTGAAGTGGCTCTGTCACATTTGATGAAATAAGAGGAATAAGTGCAAATATAAGGCCTTCTTTATATTACATTTACATTACAGTTATCATAATAACATACCCTTTACATTTAATACATCCCCTTTACATCCCCATTATATTTACATTACAGTTATCATTATAACATCTCCTACACTTTCTTTGGCATCATTGTCTGCGAGTTCTCATTAATAATGCCACTAGTATAAGATCGGCTAGTATTGTTACTGGCAGGATTGTATGTGCCACTGTTGAAAAGAGGATGAGGGCGAGTTTATGGAAAAAACGATGTCGTATAGCCGGTGATTGGACCAGCCTGACATCCTTCTGTACCATTAGGTAGAGGTTTCTGTTACGGCATAACGTGACACCGGTGGAAGTGCAGGGTACCACAAGGAAGATCCTGACCTCAACATTGATGCCTTGAAAGAATCAGCTGACTTTTAATGGAGTAAGTGGCAACTAGGCCGACCAGTCAATTTGGCCCTCTTCGAGAACGCTCCAGAACCATGGCAAGCGCGACAACGGCAAGCCAGACTGAACAGACCACGACTCTATCAGTTTCATGGCCTTTTAATGCTTTTCAAACACCAAAGCCCTTCCATGGGGCTTCCAAAGCCCTTCCAGTGTCACGTTATACCTTAACAGAAACGTGCAGCTATTTGTACAGAAGGACGTCAGGCTGGTCCGATCACCGGCAGTACGACAGCATCATCTTTTCCACAAGCTCGTGTTTATCTTCCTCTCGACAGTGGCACATACAAGTCTGCAAGTAACAATACTAGCCCATCTTATATTAGTGGCAGTATTTAATGAAATAGATATATACACACATGTGCATGTTTAGAATGTCTAAAAAGATGCAATTTACTTCCTGCTCATCATTATTTTTTTTGTGTGGAGAGCACGTAGTTAACTTTCATTAGCCTAATGATCATAGGCCAGCTAATATTTGACTGCAATATACTTGACATTTGTTGCTCGATGATGCTTTGATTACTATACTAGAAGCACAAGTAGCATAAATTTCCAGTGCAATGTGTTCGTACACTATCTAAATGAGCTGTTATTTGTGCTGTCAGTGCAACCTAAGCATTTAAATAGAGTGGTGAAGTACTAACTTTTGTCGTGATATATGGACAGAATCCTTAACACTACAGGCTTACGCGTGAACAAATTCGTAGAGCACGCAGTAAGTTTCAAATGCAAAGGAGCAATTAACTACTAAACTCCGCATGCTATTTAATCGTATTAATGGAAGCTTTGTACTTAATCTTGACAAGTTTTTGAACATGAACTTTTTGCCACACCCTGCAGCACATGGTGACCTTTCTGCAACAAGTTGCCACTGCCCATTTTTGATGGGTTCAGTGCCAAGGAGTCAACATACAACTCTATGCTAACAAACGAGAGGTTTCAATGGGTCAGAAATGATGAGTACAAGGAAATTATTAGTTTTGCAATAAGCACTACAAGAAGCTGCATCACTTTTCAGGGCCCGTCCCAAGTTCCCTGACATTGGCTGCTGGGAGAACGTGTCTGTATGCCTCCAGACGTGCGCGACTGTAGCCCTCTAAATGTGCGCTCATTTACGCGCTCTAGTGCGGCCACAGACTACACACTCTTGACGGGGGAAAATATTGTTACGGGAATCATCCTACCGTTACAATATGCTCATCACTAAGGTAGACGGGCTTAAGCGTCGCATTCCACTTTAGCCAGGCCCACCTCAATTCAATATTGCTTCTTTTTTCCCCCCGTTAGGCTGTCCGTTCTGGTGATGCAATTACTCTGAAAAACTCCACTACACTGTGCCTCTACAGAAAAGAATGGTTCTGCCCAGAGGCAAAAGTGCAAGGTATGTTGCTTTGTGTAGACTGCTTGATAGGGCCAACAATGTCACTTGCAGAGAAATTGAAGTTGTGATGCACAAATTGGTGTCTTTTTCACCCCTCTAACAAGTTTTAAACACATAAATTTCTCACACTGAGTACATTTCAATCATGTACAATAGGTTATTTCTAACCATTCAAAATACCCAGCATGATAGTTCACTTCCAGCAACAGAAATTGCGAGTATTACCCAAGCGTCCAAATTGTGTGGTGAAGTACTAACTGCCGTTGCACTTCGTGGACAGAATCCTTTTGCTTCAGGCTCATACACAGAGTAGGTTTTGGACACAGAGCACCAATTATTACTAAACCCTAGATTTCATGTTTTATCGCAGATAAGTTGAAATTGTTGATGGACGATACATTGCTTCACTATAGTCCCTTTCACTTGAGTCATAGCAGTCATCAAGACCCATAGCAATCAAAAAGATTAAAAGGTGGTCTAGTTGGTAATTCATCTTCGTTAAGTGAACTGGGAGTACAGTAACTGAGATCAGACAAAGAAAAAACCACACAAGTGCCCACTAACAACTGGTTTATTTACCCGTTTGAAGGACACATTTATACATATACGTGCGAAAAGTGAGCGTGCCAAGATGATTATGACGGCAACCTAGGCAACATGCACAGACCAGATCCCAACCACGCACCCCATCGGGCGGTGGCTCAAGGTGCCTGTCTATGAATTATCCATTAAGTTAAACTCATAGTCATGTAGTGACAATGCCAACTGCTGTTTGAAAAAACAGCTGTTTTGTTCCAGCATCCTGTTCAAATTATGTGTGAAATTTCTGAAGCAAATGACGTTTCTGGGTATGCAGATCAGGGGTGAGGCTATCAGCCACCCATCTCTGTCACTACATGAACGAGTTTAACTACAATTCATAGACAAGTGCCTCAATTACACGCTTTGCATGTTGCTCGTGCTGCAGATTTAATATTTTTGACGTGCACACTTTTGTGTATAAATGTGTCCTTCAAACAAGTAAATGAAGCATTTGTTAGGGAAAGCTGAATGGCACTAAAAAATCGTTTGTTTTGTAGGAGTGTTGCACTAGCTGTTTATACGACCCTGCGAGCACCATGTTCGTACGTGTCTGTGTTATTTGATCGATGCCTGGTGCATGGTCAACTGCACTTAAGCCTGCTCGTACAGTGGTTCTCGATGCGTAAGCCAACCTGCTGTGCCAGTAATAGCAAAAATCACAGCAGTGAAAAGCTGCAACTACAGATGGGAAAAATTTGTTTCCTGCAGAGGTGCCGCTGTAACTGCTAGGAGAAGAGAGATAGGCTAAGGGACGCTGTCGGCACTACTTTAAATTTTTCAGGGACATCAAGGCCGCTGAGATCACTGTGGCACCCACCAGACCAGATCCCAACCACGCACCCCATCGTGCGCGGCCTCAGAGATCTGCTTCAGCAGCGCAACGAAAAACCCTAGACACAGAGTTAAACCCAAGAAAGACGCAATGGTACACGAACGCGCGTCATTACTAGGTGTCCAAGTCAAGGAACGATTGAGGTCGCCTTTGATTTTAGATGCGGAGTATGTTATGATCGAGTTCAATTCGGTGTGCGGCGTGACCACCCCTACTGAGCCAACACCACCTAGGTGGCGTTGACTGAGCGCCCCCATTACGGCTTGGTGACGCTAGCCACCGCCCGATCTAAAGGGTACAGCCATATCCATCCATCCATCTCCATGCGCGTATCCTTCTCCTCTCCCACACTTCACAACGCCGAAGCCGGCAGCGTATGCTAGCGAGTTTTTTTTTTTTTTTTTAAGATCTGACTGTTTGCACTGCACAACCGTTCACTGGCTACCCCGTATATATAGGCACTAGATCTTGACCTCCAATGTGTACTGCCAATGGGCGATTTCTCCTGTGCGTTACTGAACAATAAAAATTCGCAGCGTGCGCGTGAATTGAACGCTGACTGTGGGGGGGTCTGCGTCCGATCGGCATCTCCAGTCTCTCATTGCCCATTAGCAGCCATTGGCTTGTTCCAGTAGCAAACACCGGTCCATCACTACTGCTGCGCGCTCTACGCCTCCCCAGGTTTCTCTTCTGCCCTACGCCGCGATGAGTGTAAGCGTTAGCACCCGTTGCTTCGTATCCACACATGGTTCTCAATAGCGGGCTATGGTGTAATTTTTTTAATCACGCGATCGACGCGAAAACAAAGTGAACGCACAGTTCGAGTGGTTACAAAAATGACGCTCTCTCTCTCTCTCTCTCTTTTTTTTTTTTTTTTTAGTGACGCGAACGCCCCGCGCAGCTCGAGCACCTGAAGATGTGCGCCGTGGTTTTTTTGCGGTTCACGTGCTTTTTGTGTACTGCACGCCGGTCTTTCACCACGTTATCTTTCTCGCAAAGTACACAGGGCCCTAGCCTTAGTAAACGAACACCGGATTTTTAATCGCGTGTTCTCGATGGAGCGCTACACATGAAAATTGAAAGTGCTGAAGGCATACGCACTTGCTTTCCGCTCCATGGATGCTCCACAAGCGGGCCTCTGCAATAAGCAGCACCACAGCACACTGACAAAACGCGAGAGACGAGCCCACTGAGCACACAGCGCAACCACAGAACACCTCGCAACTGCGCAAGCGTAATATGAAACTTGCCGAACTCATTTACAACGAACTCGACAGCCCGATGACGATAGTTATTGCACGAGAACAAAATGACGACACAGAGACAAGAAGGACACGAAAGACACGAGCGCCCGTGTCTTTCGTTTGTTTGTTTGTTTGTATCCTCTAATCCATGGCTCGTACCCACTCTAGGGGATTGGCCAAGAGAACATATAGTCTATGGACGATAACTGCATTGTTGCTTACAACGAAAAAAAAGGGGGTGGGGGGGGAGTTGTATAGTGAAGACAGTATGTTAAAAAAAAAAAGAAAGAAACCAAAGTTTTAGATAGTGAGAAAAAGAATCAACAACAAAGTAGACACTAATAGCTACAACTTGGTTTTGGGAGCCGACCAGACAGCTGGTTTTGCCAAACCCGATTAATTTGGTATGTCACGGATTTATCCAGAATAGAAAATTACTTTTCGACCCGTTTTTTTTTTTTTTTTTTTTTTGAGTATCTGTTAACGTGGGCTTTATGTTGAAAAACGTTTAGAGTCTTGAAAAAAATTACACACCACATCGAATGCATCTCTGTGGCAATTTCCCAAAACAGAGGCACCAAAACTTAGAACATTTTCTGTGGTTAAATTTAAACCTAGCTTTGCAAATGGAATATCTAAAAGTCGTTTCCTAATTAATGCATAGTTACGACATGAGCCAAAATAATGTTCAATAGTTTCTGATTCTTCGCAGAACAGACAAAGGGGGGAAAGTGTCAGACCAGCTCTGTGTAAATAAAAATTTAATGGGGGGACACGGCACCGGAATCTGGTGATTATAATTTCAAGTTTTTTTAACGGTCTCCACTGGGCTTTCCATGGAAGTTCGAGGTGCTGATAATCTGTCCATTGTGTAATATTTTCTAAACTATCTGTAAAAATAGCGAATATCCTATATCTAACCCCTGATAACTATTCTAACTCGGGAAGTACTGAAATTACTAGTCCATAGAGTGATGCTCGTGTCAAAGAATCTGCCAATTCATTTTTCATTTAATTGTAATCCGCAGTGACCTGGGACTCACACTAATTTGAGGAGTTTTAAATGCGGCGGTGCTAATGTGTGGAACGCTGCTAGGGCACGAGATTGTTCAGAGGTTGTCAGAACTGCACACACCGAAAGTGAGTCTGTTAGGATGATTGCACTGGTCTCGGTCGTAGGAATTTTACGAAGAGCTAAAATAATAGTTACTAGCTCGGCTTCAAATATAGGAGTGAAATCTGGAAGCCTTACTGAAAAAGACCAGCCGAGGAAATCAGACAATTCCTACGCCTGCCTTTTCATTGTTGACAGAAGCATCTGTAGCTATTACATTTTTTGTTTCTGCATGTACTAAGTAATCGTTTAATGTAGTGGTCAAAAATCTAAGAGATTGCAACTTGGCTTGTGGGGGGAAGATTTCATCGTACTCTATTCTAATGTTGATGGTTGAGGAATTAGTTTCAATTACTGTGCTAATGTCTACATTCATGCAATCCAGTTTCTTTTTAACGAAAATTATCTGAGGGGTATGAAATCGAGGCCAATGTGCAAGAAAGAAAGAGTCAGGGTCGCTGATAAATGCGTACTCTGATCTTCGCGCTGGTAAACTGTAGAACTTTAAGAAGGTTTGAACCGTTAGAATGCGGAATCGACAGAGGAGTGTTGGCAATCGCACTTCTTGATACAATACATTATTCGCCACGAACCTGGGAAGTACCAGGCATATTCGCAGGGCTTCTCGCTCTAACATTATTAGCGGTTTAATTTTATAACTAGCGGCCCCCGAGAATAATACACACACAAATTTCAATATTGGTCGCACATACATTTTATATATCATTAACATCGTGTGTCTGTGCAGTCCGTATTTTCTGTTGCTTAACCTGCGTAATAAACCTAACGCCCGTTGTGCCTTTGCTGTTATATATTCAATGTGTGGGCTCCAATTTAGCTTTTCATTATAAATCATTCCTAAGTACTTGACTGAATCAACTTGTGGAATAGGTTCCTGATTATACAATACAGAAATTGAAACTGTATCTGCTATAGGAAACACCAAGAGCGCACTTTTACTGATGTTCAATTACAATGAAATGGATTGCAACCAAACTTCTAGTGTATTAATATATCTTTGCAGTTTTTGATGTAGTGAGTAAATGTCGCTCTCTGCAGCTAAGAACGCGATATCATCTGCATAAATGTAGACACTGACATCCTGAACAATTGGAATAGAGCTCATCAGTATATTGAATAATGCTAGAGATAGGACGGACCCTTGGGGAACACCACGTTTCTGTTTGAATTTATGCGAACAACAGCCATCCTTCACGTAATACAATTCCCTTGATTTTAGGAATTCTGCTATCCACTCATAATATACTGAGGAAACTTTAGACTCTGCAAGGTGGTCAGTAGAATAGAGTGCTCGACACTGTCGTACGCTTTAGCTATGTCGAGAGTTACTAATGCGGCGTACTGTTTCCTTTTACGAGCAAGCTGTATTCGACTCTCTAAATCCGCATGGGCGCACCAAATTGAGCATTCACAACAAAAAACAATTTGATTTGGCTTTAATATGACCTTATTCGTCATCCAGGAGTTTATTCAGCCCTTTAGAACCCTCTCTACGAGTTTCACCATGTTCAAAGTTAGCGAGATGGGTCCGATATTTTCTATGGTAAAACCTAATCCTTGCTTTTTTATTAATGGGATTACCTTAGCTGTTTTCCAGTCATACGGTATCCAGGCATTCTTTAAAGAGTAGTTTATAAGATTGAGGACGTCGCCGGGGGATAGCTTGAATAAAATTTTAATCATAGAAACTGTGATTCCATCTGGACCAGGAGCTGACGATGGTAGATTTCGAATGACTTTTGAGGCTTCAGACAGCGTTATGTTTTCGAAGTCAGTGCTTATGCTAGACTTTTGCCAGTTGAAAGCCATAATCGAAGAAAATCTAATTTCTAGACCTCTGCCAATTGACTCTAATGAGTTCTTCGTTTCTTCCAATGATAGTTTTTTATAAACAGTATTTAATGAAGACGGCAGGATTTTGCGAGATCGCATATATTGAAATAAAGCTTTCTTATTTTTGGATTTTGAGAGAAAATCGAATTGTCTTTTATCATATTCTTCTTTAGCTTGGGCCACCGTGTGTTTAAATACAGCGGCAAGAAATTTATAATCTGACCAGTTCTTAGGGGACTGATTATGTATTAGCTTCTTCCAAGCTGCCTGTCTTCGTCTGATCTCGTGAACAGTTGGAATTCCACCAGGGGCTATAGGGTATTCTCTTCGCCGATTTAACAGCAAATTCAGCGTTTTTGTATGCCCTTTTGATTACTGCGCTTATTTTCATAGCTTTAGTGTCATCTCCATCTTGAGAAGGAGCGTCTAAAGCAGTTTTTAGGTCGTGTTGAAATTTTGCATAATTTATATAGGTTCGGACATGGAAGCATGATGGTTTGACGGGGCAAGCGATATTGAACATTACTGGAAAGTGGTCACTGTTGGAGGCGCAATCAAGGGCTGTCCACGATGTACTAGCAATGGCCGAGCTTACAAAGCTTAAATCTAAGGCGGAGCGTGAATGACCTCGAATAAATGTGGGAGTTCTAGCGTTAAGGCACAATAAGTTGTTGTCTACCGATCAGTCCCACAACCGTTGTCCACACTGATCTGTTCTAAAACCCCAGCAGGTATGGTGAGAGTTGAAGTCACCAACTATAATTTTTTTCTTTACAGCCTGAATTAGCAGCCATATCTAACAATCTCGTGTCTTGAACGCCTACAGGAAAGTAGACATTTATTAGCGAGAAAGGCAAGTATCCTGGCAAGGTAATATCTAACGCGAAAATTTCGCATTCAGAAGACATACATTTGTATGAGTTTTTGACTTTTAAACTAATTTTATTGTTTATAAAGAAAGCTAAACCTCCACCTTTGGATGGACGGTCTAGACGAAAGGTTTGGAAGTTGGGTAGGTGAAATAAATACATGATGTGTGGATAGCCAAGTTTCTTGTAATGCAATAATGACCGGATCGAATTTGGAAGACAGGTATAACAGATCTGTTATGGCTGAGTGAAAAGATCGGCAATTCCAATGTATAATTTTTAGAGACCCTATGATTTCGTTAAAATGGTTTCGGCAATCACCTTATCTAAAATACTTTCTTTTGATTGATATGTGGGGTTTAACGTCCCAAAACCACTATATGATTATGAGAGACGCCGTAGTGGAGGGCTCCGGAAATTTAGACCACCTGGGGTTCTTTAACGTGCACCCAAATCTGAGCACACGGGCCTACAACATTTCCGCCTCCATCGGAAATGCAGCCGCCGCAGCCGGGATTCGAACCCGCGCCCTGCGGGTCAGCAGCCGAGTACCTTAGCCACTAGACCACCGCGGCGGGGCAAAATACTTTCTTTTAGAACATCGGTTTTTGAAAGGTTGTCTTTCTGGTATTTCTTGCTTTTTACATGTTTCGGCGAGCTAGGTTTTTTCGATGCAGGGGATCTAGAATGCTTTAGGCATTTGAGATCTATGTCCATATCTTGCGTGTCCTGAGAAGCTTCCTGTGCACCCTCGCTTTGCCTCTGAACGCCTTCTCCTGAGGGCTCTGCAGACTGTGCATCCGGTGGAGTTATCTCAGATTCTGCCTCACTTGTCGGGTGTGCAGACTCAACATTTTTTACAGCCGTACTTATATCTGTGCTCCATAGACTTGTGCGATTTGGTTATTCACCATGTGCGACAGCGACTCACATAGGGTGGTAGCAAGGCGTTGCATAGCCTTATCCACAGCCTTCTCGATCATGTCCGCAATTGATAGGGAAAAGGATGCTTCCATTGATATATTATGGCGGGCAGCTGCTCCTGCATACCCTTGAGTTCGGGCTTGGATTTCAGCAATGGCATCCTTTCAGGAGCATCGCCTTCTGTCTACAATTTCAAGGATTTGGATTTCACGTGCCTTGGCTGAGCAGTTTGGGTTATCAGCGCAGTGTGCTTCATGGCAAAGACAGCACTTTTCTTCATTACTTTTACAGTCGTTCGAGTTGTGCGTCTCACCACAAATTCTGCATCTAGGTACTGACCTGCACCCTTTCACTGTGTGCCCATAACGCCAACACTTAATACACTGTAGGGGACGAGGTGATAGTGGCTCCACTCTGTATATTAAAGGCCACGCTTCGATTTCGGTTGGGCGATTCGACCCGGCAAATGTAGCAATCACGGACTCCGTTGGGACCTTGTTCTTGTCCACAACTCGACTACATCTATAGATAGCTATCACACCTGCTTCTGAAAACATATCTAATATCTCAGTTGGGGTCAAGTTGACATCGACACCCCGAACGAGGCCTTTGACGCAAGCTAGGTGAGGTGGAATGAATGCGCTCACCGGGTTGGTAGCGAATACCGAGCATTTTAGTAGGTCTCGAACACAGAGCTGGTCAGACGAGAAGCAAAGAATGCCACCCTTGCCGAACTGCCTGACCTCTGTGATGCTTTGGTAGTGAGTTGTAGCGGCTTTCAACTCCGCCTGAATCATTTTTGGATTCTTCATCCGTATAATACCATCGTTGCTTGGGACCGACGCCACAAGAACGGATGAGATGCCATTGCGTAAAAACAAGTCTACTGGCAATTCCTGCGAAGGAAGAGAAGCAGACCAGAGGAAAGCCCCTGGTCCAGGTGAGGAAAACGGCATCTGCCTGGTCGTACTATCTGAAAATACACTCGCTAATCAATTAGGACACTATAGAAACGCTTACGAAAAAAAAAAAAAGAATAAACAAAATCAATCACAACTACTCAATTTTTGGCCAAACCCTCAAAGCAGGCAAACGTCAGTCGTTGATCGAAAGCTCGAGCCCAAGACTCTGTCCTTCTTGTCTCTGTGTCGTCGTTTTGTTCTCGCGCTATAACTATCGTCATGCCATACAACTATAAGCTGCCGCACTTCTCGACAACCCGACCTGCCACCTGCCTGTGCGGGACGGGAAGCAAAATGTTAGACTCTCAGTCCGCAGTTGTCAAACCAAATTTCTGCACAACTTTGAATTACGCCCCCCCCCTAAAATATGCGCTTTTGCAATAAACAGTAAACTGAGCACAAATTTTGTAGAAAATTGACTCCCACAATGAGCTATTTCCAAACTTTATGAGCGCGCGAAATTCAAAATATTTTGTTTATCTGCAGGGAACAGTCCGCCCCATATCTCGTGTGATTGATTCCTTCGACGTTGTTGAGCTTTTGGCATAGTCCAATCATTATGAGGTTAAACAGCGGTGGGGAGGTGACGGAGCCTTGTGGGGTCCCCGCGCTTGCATTTTCATTTTGTGAAATTCTGGCTTCTCTATCCGTGAGAAAGTGTTCACCTAGATCGACTTGTGTCACTATTTCTAGCATGATCGAGGGATGAACACTGCCGACCTCTCATCCTCGTGCGTGAACGTCAATCACTTCTTTTCTTATCTGAATCATGGCACAGTGGGTGGAGAGTAGCGAAGCAGCAAGGAGGTAGCACACCAAACACCCCCCCCCCCCCCACCCCATTTTTTTAATCGCCATAGCATATAGAGTGAAAGGGAGTGCCCTCGCTGAAATCAAAAATTTCCCCTCCCCGAAAAAAAATTCCGGCTACACTCCTGGTTGAGAGTCCTGGTCTGAGCCTGTTATGGAGCCGGGATATGTGTTAGTTACCTACAGATACCCGTTGATTCTAGTTGGGAAGCATGCTCCATAACTTTGCCGACACACGAGGTAGGAGATGATAGCCTCATATGCTGAATGGCTGGCGGCTTTCTGGGCTTGGGAATGAGGACCATGACCAGCTTTTCCCGTTCGTCTGGTATGTTTCCATTCTTCCAACATATGTTGAATCAGTGAGGCGTTTTATTGCCTGATCGTCCAGGTTTCAGAGGATTTTGTTAGATATCCTGTCAGGTACAGGGGCTTAGTTGGTCTTGAGCTTGTGCAAAACTGCTCTGATGAGTTTCTGTAGGTCATATTTCCAGAACTCTGTTTTTTGCCAATGTTTCACTCGCACTGCTTCCCGTTTCTACTGGGCAAAAGATTGCTAATAGTGATACCAATGCTTTCGAATGTTATGCTTTTCACCACCACAACCGGCTTTACAAGGCTGCCCCTGCAAAGTGGTTAATATGTAATACTATAAAAATCAGGAGCTCCTCAAATGTTGGAGAAAATTGGCACAAGCAAAGTGAAACTCTGTGCATCTGCCCCATAGGAATTGAACATCACCACTACTGTGTACGACTAGTCATAAATGATACGCCAACATATGCTTGAAGCTGCAGTTAATGAATGAGAGTTCATAGATATATAGCACCATTACAAAGTAATGTCACATAATCAGACACTATGACTTTAATTTTAATATAAAAACCAGCAGCATTCAATGCGAGTGGCCTCGGCTATATGTGTCAATATGCTCGAACATAAATTTCACCAAAAAAAAAAAACATACCAATAGTCACAGTTGAACCTGAAAGATAAGGCCTCAGTACAAATAGCAATCAGTCACATAGACAAGGAAAGGTTGAAGGTTTTATTGGTACTGTATATTGTGCAAATCGCCTACTGTGCTATAAAATTGAGAATCAACATGGAGTGATGCATGTACAAGCAGCCACCAAAGTTGCTCAACAACTGTCAATTCTGGCTTCTGCAATGATGTTACGATGAATAGAGTAACAGAAGTGAAAAAACAGTGTTACTGAGATTGCGCTGTTGCAAAATACTCGTGTTACAAGACTGTAGAGACCCACAGAAGCAGGCAGAGAGAGCACAAGTGACGCAACCAGCAAAATTAATGGGTCATAGGCTATTGACTAGTAAGGTGCATGCACTGATTTTGCCTTTGTATTTGGGCAACAAAACTATTCCAAGAATGACCACGCTTTCGGTTCCAACTTTCTCCCAGTATGCTGTGTGCCTACACTCTCCATTTTTACGGAGCTGTGCACACAGCCTTCCTTAATTTGAATGACCCACTTCCCTCTCTCCCTCCACTCTCACCCATGCTTAGGTGCATGCACAATCGCAGCTTGCTCTTCTACATGCTTTTCATCAAGACACCACAATGTAAAGAGCATGACAACATCTTATCACAACTGGAATTGATATTAAACACCATATATATGATGGTATACATGTACATTCCCAAATCAGACCCCAATTGAAAAAAAAAAAAAAAAGTGCAGTACTCGTGGATTCAGACATAACAGCCGAGAGCCAAGTAATCCACATACTTTCGGTTCGCCTATCCTCAATTCATGTCATATCGACATAACTTGAGCTCGAACACTTACATCAGAGCCAACATTATTTTCAGCAACCAGATTCACAGCAACATAGCGCAGTTATTTCAAGCGAATGCACATACCAGTCATTACATTAAAAGTATTTGTGTCGTGTTACAATCCGTGAACCGTGTGCACCTTATGGTACTCTTATCGTGCGAGTTCATGTGAGAGGCTTCCGCAAAGAACTTGAGAAGCTGACAACATAGATGTATGGTTGTTTATCAGCAAATAGAGAACTTTTCATCGAGCTACAATATGAGGAAGATTTCACCGGTCACTGAGGAACACTATATAGAAACAATAAAAAAACTACAGATTATCACTGATACGTTCATAACAGTGCTCTAGTAACAGTAATTGAACCATCTTGTCATGACTGGGCTGGCAGCTTCAAAAGAGTACCGATAAAAAAAGCTCTCTAGTGTATTTTTGTGATAAATGAAAGACCAGGTCCTCAAGACACCAGGAAACATACTGGTAAGCATGAATGTACCATGAAAAATTACTTAGAAACACATTATTAAAAACTAGTTTTGGTTCTTACTGTATCCTGACACCACAAAATGATACAAGCTTCTCGTCATGTGCCTGCACAAGACAGCGTGATGTTTCGATGGCCACGCGGGTGTGGTGCTCCATTAGAAACGTGCAAGCGGCCATTTTTTCCGTTTTGGTGCCTGATGTCATCACAACTAGCCATAATGGTGCGTAACGTCACTAAATTTGACATTGTTGCCTGATGACCTGCTAGTTTCAATTTTAGAGGGTGATTGCATTAAACAAACATTCACATTAATATCATTACAAAATCTTATCAGCATTTATTCAGCTTCACGTATGCTCAAAGCATAAGTGAGCTCCCGTGTACAGGAGATTTGTATGGTGGAGTAAATTCGGCTCTGAAAATTGGTGACACTATCCCTTTAGTGTTGTTCCACAAAGTTAACTGAGAAACGCTATACTGCTTTGGAATTATTGGTTGAATAATAAGTCAAATTTGTATTTGTTGAAAAAATTCATACAGCAGAACTTGCACAGAAACGGTCACCGTTATTCATGCTGACGCATGTGTATTTTGAGATGGTGTCTGAGCCTAAACGCCTGGGGGCACAAAGGGCACGGATATGGCCGCTCGCCTGTGTGAATGCTCAGGTGAACCTTCAGTGAGCACTTTTGCGAGAAGCTCTGAGGGCAGAAGTGACATTTATGCGGCCGCTCGCCGGTGTGGATGCGCAGGTGTGTGTTCAGTGATGCCTTCTGTGTGAAGCTCTGGGTGCACAAAGGGCACTGAAACGGCCGCTCGCCCGTGTGAACCCTGTAGTGTTGTTTCAGATTAGAAATAAAATCTGTCGCGTAGGCGCAGGAGTCGCATTGGTGGCAGCGTCTCGGAAACGGTTTCTCGGCAGCCGCAGTTGCGGGAAGGCTGAAAGCCCACAATGCTGCACAAAGAAAATGAGACTGATTACTATCGCTTTTTGTTCAAAGGAAAAAATTTTAAGGAACACGAAAGGAAACTATTGAGTTTGGTCATACCAACATTTCACTTGGGTTGGAGCGCATCACCTCTTCTAGCACCCCTGTAAACTAAATTTCAGGTCAGAAAATTTACCGAAAATTCCTAAAGACGTTACTTTACTTAAATCACCAGAATTCAATGGAGGATCCGACGTCACAACCTTGGCTGCTGGTTCATGTGAATCAGCAGGCACCTAAGAGCTGCACGGCCATAATATTTAACAACTTTGGCTTCCTGCAAATCTACTTATTGTCAGAGTCTATGCAATTCACTTTTCATCTGTAAGCCGTCAAGTAATCAGAATAGATGATCCGGCGTAACTTAGTGACATACCAAAAGATCTTGGCAACCCCTGTTATCACCAGGAATGGCGAATCAATAATGACACATGCCTATTTTTCAATATAGCTCGACATAATTCTTATATTTAGTGTCCCTTCAAATACTAGGTTTACACTGCTGCACAAATTTACATAGCGAGTCATGCCTTAGCAGTGAAACATGGATTGGTCAAGAAACATACGAAGTTCTTCAATGTGTACCGAAGTCAAGGTACACGGGTACTTTCATGTTCTACTTTTATTTGAATGCAGCCACTGTCGCCGTAGTTACAAAATGTCAAAAAAGAGAAATGAGGCCAACACTTCTTGTGACTAATTATTCGCTCAAACAGGCTGCACGGCAGTTTCAGAAATTACACAGCTGGCTAGTTTTCTACATTTGCTCCGTACATGCAATTGTTTAGGATTAAGTTGCTGAGGTATACTGCTAAAACAATATATATTGAACATATTCACATGCTCTCACAAGCATGCCATTAAAAAAAAAACCATACTAGGGTCAATGCTATTCCAAAAAATCTGGACATACGTAGTACTTATTATTCTCTTACGAATATTACTAAAATACCGGAAGGATGAATATTGTAAAGAATGCCAAGTAAAACCAAGTGGAAAAACAGAAATAAATACAGAATTAAATAGGTACTTAATGGAATCAAGAATAACTTCATTGGATTGCCACAGCGAGTCAAACATGAGTAATATTTAGCAATGGTAAGGCAAACACAGAGCACTTTTTAGTGATTTACTCTCTTTTAAGCATCTGCACGTACAACAATGCTTACAATACGTAAACCTTCAAGTCCAATAATATTGGGTACATAAACAGACTAATAATGAAAAGAACCCGAGAGTTCAACATGCTAGAATCTAGACAGAACAACTAGATGGGCATCACAGAAAACGATGAGATCAGATTACCCAGAAGGCGACTCATATGGCATAGTCCAACACGGCCACGGCCTGTACAGAGAAGTACACACACACTGCGCCAAAATATCAGCCATTAATAAAAAGCCGCATCACATATTCAATGGAAAGTAGGCAGCAGGGGGTTCACTATGTAATGCTCAACATGCACTGGCGACCTCAGAATGCGTGAAATGCACCTAGGGAGAGAAAGAGAGGAACAACATATTACCAAAAGTTGACAAAACCACAATCTTGTCACGACAAGGCCCAAAGCTGAAGTGGTTTTAGAACTAGGTAAAGCTTCGTGGTAACAAGGACGGACATTATTGCCGACCATGTAGTAATCTTTCCCGCAGTTGTTGCAGCAGGAGATTTACAATAGGTGAAAGAAAAGTTTGTCTCACTCCACCTACGCAAGCACGCCGGAAGTGTGACCATGTAAACATAATAATATGTAACATAATAATACGTTCTAGTTGGTCTGGCTGCACACTGAAACTTCTGCCGATAGTGCATTGATATCTGCACTGGTTTTTGTGAACCTTTTGTCTGTGTCCTTGTGCTGTGTGCGCAAAAGTTTCAGTACGTGTAGACGTATGTGATCTTTGGCTCCTTTGGCAGAGCTACGCTACACTTCGATGGAAGGTTCTGTCTGCA
Source organism: Rhipicephalus microplus (assembly GCF_043290135.1). Taxonomy (NCBI): domain Eukaryota; kingdom Metazoa; phylum Arthropoda; class Arachnida; order Ixodida; family Ixodidae; genus Rhipicephalus; species Rhipicephalus microplus. Next base: position 173,053,825 of record NC_134705.1, read on the forward strand.
CACTGATCCGAACTGCAGGAGTGCTGTTTATTTACTGGAGGCTGAAGTACATAGAGCCTGAATATGCCACAGCTAGGTTAGAACCTCAGTCGTACTGACAAACAGCAGAATGCAACACGAATGAGCATCTCTCGTATCATCAAGCGTGGCCTCCGTGACAAGTTTCAACTCGGCGCCATAGCCAGAGCCTATTGTGGAGGCGACACTTCAAAAGTGCTGCTATTGAAGCAGGCACGGCATATCAAAGATGACGGCACTGCAGCCACTCAGCATCTCTGGAAGCACCGTAGCTGCAGTTGCTCTTTTTTGAAAAAAAAAAAATGCCATTTGTGTCCGCTTTTGAGAACTCCTACATTGGTTTTCAAATTCCGCAGAGGTCAAACCATTATCACACACTCTTATATGCATTTTTTTTTCAAGTGCTTACGTTTCCCTTTATTGTTGTTCCAATATTTGAGTGAGCAAGGCCACACTGCTTTTGAATAATCAGTTGCATCATCAGTCAAACTCCCTTTATTAAAGAACTCAAGCTGCAGAACTAGCACTGAAATGACTGTTGTCCGTGCTGGAGCATGTGACGTTTGAGGTGGGGTCTCCGCCTGAATGCCCGTGGGCATAGAGGACATTGAATTGGCCGCTCGCCCGTGTGGATAAGCAAGTGTTGTTTCAGTGTGCCTTTTACCGTGAAGCTTTGAGGGCAGAAGTGACATTCGTGCGGCCGCTCCCCACTGTGGATGCGAAGATGAGTCTTCAGCGATGCCTTCTGTGTGAAGCGCCGGGGGCATGAAGGACACGGAAACGGCCGCTCGCCTGTGTGAACCCTCGAGTGTCGTTCCAATTTAGAAAGCCGATCGGCCTCAAAGCCACACACATCGCAGTGGTGGACACGTCTTGGATGGCTAAAAGACTGTGACGCTGCGCAAAGAAAATGAGATGGTTTACTCATATATCATTTTTTTTTTGTTTTAAGAGAAGAAAATTAAAGGGACGCTACAGAAAAATATTAAGTTTGGTTAGACTGATTTTTTTTAAAATTTGATTTGGAGTGTATCATCACCTTCTGCACACCAATAAATTATTTTCACATTAAAAAGATTCAACGAAACCTTTTCGTGCCCCAGCTCAATTTCAATCGCCTGTACTGAGTGAAGAACTTGACATCAACACCTTGGCTGCCAGTTCCTGTGAATCTACGGCCGTGTTATGTGGCAACAGCTCCAGCTTACTGCACATTTACTTATTGACAATATTTACGTCACTTTTTATCTGTAAGCCAGTAATAAATCAAAACACAGGATCTGAAATCACGTTCTGAGGTAAGTAGAGCGCATGGCATGACAGGAGGCAACTTTCTAATTTCTCAATTCTATCATTTCCTTGCAAACAAATGCCTTGTTGTTTTGAAAAATGATGAGCGATTAATTACACAGGCACAATCTTTAAATCTAGCTCAACTTAATGTTTCCCGTTAGTGCCCCTTTAAATACCGAGTTCACAATACACCACCAGTCTATAATCATCAGTCATGCCACAGCAATGAAATCTTAATAAATTTAGCAACATAAGCTTTTTTGACGTGTACCAAAATACAAGTACACACTTTTTTTTACGTTGCAACCCCAAGTGAACTCGACCACTGTAATCATAGTTAATAAATGTCAAAAAATAACATAAGGCTAATTAATGCTGATTGACACTAACTCTTCACTCAAACAGGCTTCATGGCAATTTCAGAAAATACCCAGCTTGTTAATCTTTTACATAGGCTTTATATATGTACATGCAATAGGTGAATGACTTCGTACATTGCTAAAAAGAAAATATATTGATCATAATCTCATCTTGCTATACTGCCGTAACATAATTTGACATTGCTTTTAATGCCTAAGCATGCAAAAAAAAATAACACTGAACTAGGATGTATGCTTCTCTGTAAAACATGAAAAATAAAAACATAGCACTTTTTTCTTCAGTGCGATAATTCATTCAACATTATGATGATCAAGAAGATGTTTACTTTAGAGGGTAGCAAATATGAAGGAATTTTCAACAGAAAATAAAAAGACAAAATTTAACAAATACATAGAACCGAAAATTACTCTCAATAATCTTCTTTCTTTTGTAGTAATGCTTGCAATACCTAAACTTTCAAGTGTAATGTACTCCATTCTCTTCAAACATATAAACACCAAAGTAATGATAAAGAGACTCCGAGAAGTGAACATGCCAGAACCTAGAGAGAACAAATACATCAACATCACAGAGAAAGATGAAATGATAACATGTATAAAGCAAACCGCTGAAAAAATCAGTTGCAGGAAATTAAGGTAACTTTGAAACATATCCATTGACAGCAAGTAACACAAAATATTTAATGAAAGGTAGACAGCAGGGGGTTCACTGTATAATGCTCTACATCCAACGGTGACCTCAGGATACTCCAATATTTTGTGAAATGCACCTACAGAGAGAAAGAAGGGAACAGAGTATCACCAAAAGTGATCAAAATAGCCACCAAAAGATAATCAAGCATTGCTACAACACGATATGCATTTATGAATCGAACTTTCATTCTATGCTACGAGCGTTTCAAAAACCAATTTATGCTTTTTCGTTGCAGTTATTTTTTCTGAGAGCATTTACAGTACAGCTCAAGCATTATTAAATGAAATTTCTGTGCACTGCTTATGTCTCGTAAACAAGCATTTCTCGCAAAGCTTTCCTTTGAAATGAGATTTTAATACTATGCTGCACATCTAAAACAATGAGCAAGGCTACACTGCGAGATGGTGCTGTAGGACTCTTTATGCACAGTAGTCATATAATGAAACAAATAAAAAAAATAAAAAACAAAAAAAATTAAAAAATGAAACAAAAAAAAATAAAAATAAATAAAACCATGGCATGATTACAAGGACCACAGCATAGTACACGGATCCAAGAATTTTGAATACCTGGCATTCTTTAAATTGTACTTAAGCCTTAGAGAACAAGCTTCTAGCATTTCGTGCTCATCAAAGTGACCACTGTGGCCGGTTTTCAAACACCACTTTTTGAAATACTAGTTGATACACTATAACTACTCTACCGTCACAGCGGCAAGCTCACGAATTTCCATTTGAAAAGTGAGGCATAACACAAACATTAGGTGAACCTGCAGTGATATGACAAGTGTTCCGGTGGGCTATTTAACAAAATGCTATACATTAATGATAAAATCACAGAACAGAAAGAGAAGCATCCATTGCATATATAGACTTAAGAAGCATTGTGAAGGCTGAAAAAAAGAGATTTGAATAGCATAATGAAATATGTACTTAGATTGGTGCATGTGTGCTGATAATGTTTCTAAAACCTAGGAAATTGCACATGTACTTACATTAGTATTTGTGCACTGATAATGTTTCTAAAAGCTAGGAAATTGCACTAGGCACCCACATACCATGGCTAACAGAATGGTTTTCATTCCACACACACAAACTCCCCACAACTAAACGTATTAGCACTTCAGAAAAATCCCATACAGTCATGTTTTTCGAGTAAACGTGTAAAAACGTTTGATTTACGAGAATGTTAAAACAAAATCCGTTGGTGAGACATCACAAAACAGGTATTTTCCATGACTCCCTGCAAACATGAGCACACGTATATGCAGTTACTACATAGTAATAGCCCATGCTGTTAATGCACAACATTTGATCGTGCGAGTGGCTTGTACAAAGGGAGTGAAGGCAACAATTCAGAGGTGTGGCTGCTAAACAGTATAAACACACCTCTTCACTGAGATCCTAAGATGTGAAAGACTGCATTGGTCAGTGAAGAACACAACAGATAAGCACTAGAAACACGCTAGAACATGTCATACATCATCATCATCATCATCAGCCTGACTACGTCCACTGCAGGAAAAAAAGCCTCTCCCATGTTTCCCCAGTCATTACTACTGCATTTATAATGAAGCTATGTTGTCACTACCATGCCGACGGTTCTGAAGTCCTATGCAATCCAGCAGTGCTGCAGTGCGACTAGTGAAATGCAACTATCCAAAAAGAAAGCTTGGACAGCAGAACTACCACCAAAACGGTCACTGTTGTTTATGCTGACGCATGTGTCTTGCGAGATTTGGCCGATGCCTAAATGTCCGGGGGCACGAAGAGTATTGATATGGCTTTGCGAGAAGCTTCGGGGACACAGGTGGCATTTGTACGGACGATCACCTGTACAGATTCTGACTTGTCGCCTCCGATCCAGTAGTCACAGAAGTTACAGTGGTGGTGACGTCCCTTATGTGGCGTCATGGCATCCCTAGCTACTGGACGTCTGGAATATGCCAAACTTGCACAAAGAAAACAAGACAGGTTGCTCGAGTAATGCTTTTGTCTGAATAAAATTGGAATTGAAATTTCAGGGCTATACATGGCAAAACTGCTCTACGATTAGGAGTTTCGATATAGTGGGGTAACCAGAGTTAGTTAAGACTACCCAGGCTTCTTTAACGTGAACTAAAATCCAAGTACACAATTGTTATAGTTCACCCCTAGAGGAATGTAGCCACTGTAACCATAGTAATGAAACCTCAAAGAAATGAGAAGAGACTAATGTTGATGGACCCTAGTTCCTCACTCAAATGGCTTCAAGGCAATCAGACAATAAATAGGGGGTCGACCTTTAACATTTGCTCGATATCCTTATACAAAAGATCTAGAACACCAAGAAAGGAAAAAGCTTTTTTGCTGAGAAAATATATTCAACATAATTTTTTTATTCTATGCAGTGTTGCTACGATGTCTTATCTTTTGAAATCTCTGTAGCATATGCATAAGCCTTTCATAAAAGGACAGTAAACCAGTATAAATGCTACTCTGACCAACCTAAAGTACAATAACAGAGGTAAGAAATATTTTCTTTTTTCTGTGCTATAATTGAACACCAAGAAAATGTGTACTTTTACACTGAATATGACACAGTGAAAAACAAAACAAAAAGACAGAGTTTAACAAACACTCAGCAGAATCAGAATCACGTTTAAGTGATTTTCTATCCTTTAAGCAAATGTTTTTGTAGTAACGCTTGCAATACAGAAATTTTCAAGTCTTATGAACTCCATTGTCTTTGAGCACCCAAACAACAAAGCAATGATAAGAAAACTCCAACAAGTGAACATGCCAGAACTTAGAAGAAACATAGCATCTCAAGCACAAAACAAATGATAATCGGCAGAAAGCAAACCATAATATCCATCAGTTACAAACATGTAAAATTATTAAATATGCAACCATTAATGAATATTAGCACAACACATTCAAGAAACGCAAACAGCACATATACTCAGTATTATGATGTTTGCAAGTCAACAGTGACCTCAGAATGCTTCAATATTTTGTCAAATGCATCTCGGGAGAGAAAATGGCACATAATATTACCAACAGTGAATTAAATCACGAACAATATTCTCAGGCAAACAAATATTTCTATGGTACAATATAAAATGTACTTGAGCTTATAGCTCAGATAAAATGAACTTGAGTTTTGAATTAGGTACATTTTAAAAACCAATTCATACTTTCAGGACGGACAGTAAACATGAAATGCTTCAAGTACCCGTTGTCGGTGACCTCCAAGTGACTTAGAAGTGTGGCAGCTTGGGCTAGTTGGTATGACATGACGATAGTTATAGCGCGAGAACAAAACGACGACACAGAGACAAGAATCCAGACACAGAGTCCTTTGTGTCCTCGTCTCTGTGTCATCGTTTTGTTCTCGGGCTATAACTATCGTCTCCAAGTGACCTTTCGCCCTTATCTGGGCCAAATGAGAATACCTACACAATAAGTCAGAACTGAAATATATGCACTAACTTGTACAAGACTGCATTTGTTATGCTAGTTACTCTTCAAACAAGTCATAACAAATATTGCTTCTGAGTCGTTCTTAATAGTTCTTTCCGGTATCAGTGAACCTGCTGCTTTCCATTTTTAGAGCGTTGACTGTGTATGCATAAGCAGTATATAGTCTCATTGGTTATCAGATTTTCCTTCACATATAAAACCTTAAGGCATAGCAGTGCCCACAATGAAAAACATTTGTTTTACAGGATCTTATACATCTTGCACTCTTTCACACTTACATATTTACTGCTGCGAAAGCAGCTGCTTAGTCAGCAACGTGACTGAATTACATGACTGTTCCGTATAATGTGTGAACGTAGATATGTGAAATATTAAAACTTATGCACCTCTATGTTGGGGAATATACAGTGCCACTCTTACGAATCATACTCATGAATAGATGATATTCTCCATACGTTTGCAAGCATATCTGCTGGCACAACAGTTCTTTTGGTATCCAACGTATCTTGGCGCCACCACAGTTCCCCATGGATCAACTAGACAAATGTGCCTCTACAAAAAAGAAGAAAAAAAAACTCGCACTCAAACGGTTACCACTTTTCATGCTAACGAATGCTCGCCTGTGTAACCGTGCATGTGTTTCTTCAGTGTGTCATTAAGTGAGAAGCTGACATTTATATAGTCGCTCATCCATAATGAATTCTTATGGTTGCCTAAGAAGGTACAGGAAATCGATCTCATAGTCACAAAAGATGCAGCGGCGGTAGCATCCCCGATAGGACTTCACGGAATCCGTAGGTGCCGGATGAACGAAAGACTCTGAAGCTGCATAAAAGAAAACGAGATAGGTGACTCGAGTCATATTTTACTATACAAATATTTAATTCATAAGTGATATAAGATAACTACAGGCAACAAGAATACTTAATTTACCACAAGTTCAGTGTCCGTAGTCTCTTCCTTGCCAACACTTTACAGAAATGACAAAAGTGGAGTCTCACAATGAAGATGTTCTGTCGCAAAAGGATAAACCTGATATGATACACATATATATTACCAGTATGATATACAGTAGACTCTCAGTAAACAGAGATCTGTTAAACGGCACTACTGCTTAAACAGAACTATTGCTTCTGCACTGCTTGGTTTCGGGCTTTTATTGTGCACCCATGTTCGCTTCTCTGTAAACGGAACTCCTGTTACATGGAACACATTTTCCCAGTCCCTTTAGGCTCCGTTTACTGAGAGTTTACTGTACATATAATTCGTAATGTAATTTGTGGTAGGCCAGTTCAGTCGATCAGTATTGAATGTCTAGTCAAAACCATCAGAATTTTTGTGATGAAAGAGAATTTTTAGTTTACACCATAGCTGACATAAACTAAAGTCTAGAGATAAGCTAATAAAATTTACTTTCATTCTAAAACCAATGGAACTTCTAAAAAGTAAGTTACAAAAGCTTATGTTCCCATCATTAAGTGTGTAAAGGGGGTTTATTGAAGGACTGAGCAAGCGGGTGGTAGCTCTAAAGGAACGCAGGCGAACCCAGATGACGGTGCTTGATCGCCGATCTCGTGCCTTCTTCTTGTGCTGATGATAGCTGACCTGATGGTATCAGCGTCTTTCTTATTCACTACAATTACCCCCGGCGAAAAAGTTGAAGCCATCCTGGCGATCTAACACGTGGGGACAAGCGGGTCAAAGTACGGCTTCAGACGGTTTACGTGAACGATATCACGTCCACGCCGACGACGGTCGCTCGGTGGCGTGAGGGGTTCAATGGCGTAGTTCACGGGTGAAGTACGCTCGACCACGCGGTAGGGACCATGATAATTGGAGAGTAGCTTGGGTGATACACCAGGGGCGCAGGGCGGTACATGAAGCCATACAAGTGCTCCAGGAACGAACGTCGGTGCAGAACGATGGTCGTCGTCACGGATCTCCTTCTGGCGCTGTTGGTCGGATGTAGTAAGCCGCTTGGCTAGCTTGCGGCACTCTTCTGCGTAACGAGCGGCTTCCGAGACAGGCTTGTATTCGGAGGGATCTGGCGAGTATGGGAGTAAAGTGTCGATGGTGTGTGATGGTTCGCGACCGTACAGGAGAAAAAATGGGGAAAACCCTGTAGTGACTTGCGTAGCGGTGTTATACGCGTATGTCACAAATGGGAGAACGAGGTCCCAGTTTGTTTGATCAGAAGCGACATGCGTAGCGAGCATGTCCCCCAGAGTACGATTAAACCGCTCAGTCAAGCCGTTCGTCTGTGGGTGGTAGGCTGTACTCTTCCGGTGAACCATATGGCACTGTTGAAGAAGTGCTTGTATTACATCGGAGAGGAAAACGCGCCCTCGGTCACTGAGAAGTTCTCGAGGAGGACCACGACGAAGCACAAAACGATTGAGTATGAAAGTTGCGACGTCTTGTGCTGTAGCTGTGGGGAGAGCAGCAGTTTCAGAGTACCGTGTTAGATGATCCACTGCCACGATAGCCCATCGGTTGCCTGCTGTTGTTAATGGTAGTGGTCCGTAGAGGTCAATTCCTACACGGTCGAATGGGCGGTCTGGGCATGGAAGTGGCTGCAATGAACCTGTTGCAGGATGTGGCGGGCTTTTCCGCCGCTGACATTCGTGGCAGCCGCGAATGAACTGGCGGACGAAGGTAAACATTCCGCGCCAGTAATACCTTTTTCGTAGGCGCTCGTAGGTCTTGAAAACACCGGCGTGAGCACATTGCGGGTCGGAATGAAACGACGCGCAGATGGTAGAGCGCAGCGTTCGGGGAATGACTAGTAGCCATTTCCTACCATCTGCTGAATAGTTGCGCCGGTACAAGAGGCCATCCCGAATACTGAAGTGCGGAGCCTGGCGGCGCAGGGTTCGAGTGGTTGGAAGTGTCGGTGCCTCAGATAACGCGTCAAGAAGCGAAGCGATCCATGGGTCATTACGTTGTGCAGAAGAGATGGTGTCCTCGTCAAGCGCTGACAACGTGTTGTCCGAGGAAATAGATGCGATGTCCGGGGATAGGGGAGATCGTGACAGTGCATCAGCATCGGCATGCTTGTGGCCGGAACGATATACCACGCGAATGTCATATTCTTGAAGCCGAAGAGCCCAACGGGCAAGACGACCTGATGGGTCCTTAAGCGACGATAACCAGCATAATGCGTGGTGGTCCGTTACTACATCAAAAGCACGGCCATAAAGGTATGGGCAGAACTTGACAAGCGCCCAAACGATCGCCAAGCATTCCTTCTCGGTGACGCTGTAGTTTGATTCAGCCTTGGTAAGAGTTCTGCTGGCGTAGGCGACGACATACTCGGCGAATCCAGGCTTGCGTTGCGCGAGAACCGCACCGAGGCCGACACCACTGGCGTCGGTGTGGACCTCAGTTGCTGCCGTAGGATCGTAGTGACGCAGTATTGGTGGCGAAGTGAGGAGACGACGAAGGGTACAGAAGGCTTGGTCACACTCAGAAGACCATGCCGAAATATCAGTGGTGCTGCCTATAAGTTCGGTCAAAGGCGCAATGATAGAGGCGAAGTTGCGCACGAACCGGCGAAAGTAGGAGCATAACCCCACGAAGCTCCGTAACTGCTTCATAGTCGTTGGTTTGGGGAAGTCGGCGACAGCACGTAACTTAGCCGGGTCTGGAAGTATACCGTCCTTTGATACGACGTGCCCGAGAATCGTAAGTTGGCGAGCAGCGAAGTGACACTTCTTGAGGTTGAGTTGGAGCTGAGCATTCTTCAGGCACGTGAGGACGTGTTTGAGGCGCTCGAGATGTGTTCCAAAGTCTGGCGCAAAGACGACTATATCGTCGAGGTAGCAGAGACAGATTTGCCATTTCAAACCCCGAAGAACCGAGTCCATCATGCGCTCGAAGGTGGCAGGCGCATTGCAGAGGCCGAAGGGCATGACATTAAACTCATACAGACCGTCCGGTGTCACGAAGGCTGTTTTTGGTCGATCCGCATCGGCAAGGGGGACCTGCCAGTACCCTGAGCGCAAATCTAATGATGAAAAAAACTCGGCACCTTGTAAAGTATCAAGGGCATCGTCAATCCTGGGTAAAGGATACACGTCTTTTCGAGTGATCTTATTTAGGCGCCGGTAATCCACGCAGAAGCGAACGGAACCATCCTTTTTTTTAACGAGCACTACAGGTGATGCCCATGGACTTTGTGAAGGTTGAATGACGCCACGTTGCAGCATATCGTTCACCTGTTCGGTAATAACTTGGCGTTCCGTCACAGAAACACGATATGGTCGCTGTCGTAGTGGCGCATGGGAGCCGGTATCGATGTAATGTAGAGTGGTAGAAGTGCGGCCAAGTGAAGGTTGAACAACATCGAAAGATTCGCGGTACTGGTACAGCAGGTGGAGGAGTTCAGATCGTTCAGATGGTGACAGTCCGTCTGCGATCTCCGAATCGAACACTTTTGAAGCCTGTAGATGAGAGTGGTTAAGAGCACTGACGGTGGCGAGGTCACTTTGGGATGATTCTTGCGGCACTGTAAAAATTTGTCCGTTATCAATGGGCTGTACGCATCCAAGAGACTCGCCTTTAAACAGTTTGATGGTATGCGGAAAGGGATTGGTAAGGCAGAGAGCACTGGCTCCATCAGAAATTGAGAGGGCTGAATAAGGGAGCAGAAGTGGTTTCCGACTTAGAAAGAGGCGTGATGGCTCGAAAAATGCTACTTCATCACGCATGCCGTCGGATACCACAGGGAGCAAAACAGCTGTTGTCGGTGGAATGTCAGTGTCTTCTTGGACAACTAGCTTGTGCGCGGCTTGATTAGTGTGGTCGTAGGGCTGCTCGAAGAACGGAAGCAGTTCAAGTTCGGAACGGGCACAATCTATAACGGCACGATTACGGGATAGGAAATCCCAGCCAAGGATGACGTCATGAGAGCACGAGGAAAGGACGATAAACTCAACAATGTAGTGGTCCTCCGCAATTTTGAGTCGGGCAGTGCAGGCGGCTATAGGTCGAACAGGTTCTCCATTTGCTGCACGTAAGAACATATCAAGCGGCGTGGTCACCTTTTGGAGCTTGCGGCAAAGTTTGGCGTCTATAACAGACACAGCGGCACCGGTATCCACAAGAGCGTATGCATGGGCGCCGTCTACAAAAACTTCGACGATATTTGACGGCAAGGTGCGAGGACTTGAACATTTCAATAGCGCAGTTCTTGCCCCTTGAACTGCGACGCCTAGTTTCCCTCATTTTGAGGGGCTGGTCGTGGACGCATGGGTGACAAGGAGCGTCGATTGGGTGAAGGTGAGCGACGAGACGAAGTTGCCGGATAGTCACGGGAAGACGTGTTTGACTGACGATCCGAACTTTCATAACCAAAAGGTGGTCGGTCCATGTAATTGCTTCGTGGTCGGACGTCTGTGTAGGCGGGCACGCGACGACGGCAGTATCGGGAGATATGGCCAGGTCCGCCGCACGCAAAACAAATCGGCCGGTTATCGCGCGTTCGCCAGGCATTTGTAGCAAGGGGCGCCGCCCACGCGGCATACGGCTGAGTCGAGGCTGTGGTAGCGAGGGGAGGAGCCCATGCGACGGAAGACTGAGTAGGAGCGGTGACATGCGGCAGTCCATTGAACGGCGAGGGCTGGTGTGGCTGCTGCCTCTTTACTGCGTCAGCATAAGTAAGAGGCGCGGCGACGACTTGCTGCTGAAAGGGCACTGGCATAGCCTCGGCAATCTGGTCCTGAAGTGCATGTCGGAGCATGGGAGCTAACGGTGTCGGTGGTTGCTCTTGCTGCTGCTGCGGGAGCTCTTGGCGCTGACAAAACGGCAGGAGGGAAAGCTGACGTGCGACCTCCTCACGCACAAAGTCTTTCATTTGTGCTAGAAGGCGGGAGTGGTCAGGTACGACGTCCAGTGCAGCGAGTGGTTGGTTAGGCTGAAATGGACGACGGGTGAGAGCTCGTTGCCGTCGCAATTCGTCGTAGTTCTGGCACAGAGTTACCACTTCAGACACCGTGCCAGGAGACTTCGCCACGAGCATTTGAAAGACGTCGTCATCAACACCTTTCATAATGTGCTGGATCTTGGCACTTTCGCTCATTGCGGCATCGACGCGCTTGCAGAGATCGAGTATATCTTCGATGTAGGCGGTAAACGTTTCGCCAGGTTCTTGTGCCCGTGAGCGCAGGCGTTGTTCGGCGCGCAACTTCCGCACGGCAGGGCGACCGAAAACCGAGGATATTGCCTGCTTGAAAGTGGCCCAGTTCTCAAACTCGGATTCGTGGTTTGTATACCACAGTTTCGCCACATTAGCCAAGTAAAAGTTGACGGTGCTCAATTTAGCAGCGTCATCCCACCTGTTTGGTCCACTGACTTTTTCGTAGGACGACAGCCAGTACTCGACGTCCTGGTCTTCGGCGCCCGAAAAGATCGGGGGGTCTCGCTGGTGAACCGGGCCGGGGCAAGTAGGAGCCGCGAGAGGTGCTGTCTGTTGGGCAGCGTCAACTTGCATGGTCGACGGCAGCGTGCGGGATCGGAGTTCCAGGGTGTAGGTGATGCAGTTACCCAGCACGATCCACCAAATGTAAAGGGGGTTTATTGAAGGACTGAGCAAGCGGGTGGTAGCTCTAAAGGAACGCAGGCTGTGACGAAGCAGGGAAAGCGAGAGCAGACGACGGAGTGGCCGATCGCTGGAAGGCGAGAAAAACGAAGGAGCTCGGGCTGCAGAGAAGATTAAGAAGGGCGCGCGCAGGCGAGACAGTTTTTTTTTTTTGGAACGCCGGCAGAACGGGCGGCAGGTTGTTGGAGAACCCGCATCTACGCGCGAGGTTCGCATACACAGGGCGCCTGTCTTCGGGACAGCGAGCGCCTCACGGTCCTCGCCTGGCAAGACCTGGGACGCGGCCTGCTGCTCTCGGAGAACCCGCACCTACGCGCGAGGTTCCAGATTGTCCACCGCCGTCGAGACGAGCGTCGCAAGGTCCTGGCCTGGCGCGGACGAGCCCTGTCTGGCTACCGGCTACCGAGCGACGGTTCGTTCACTCGGCCCTTAACCCCTGCTGCTGCTACGTCGTTGCCACACCGGACATCTACCCGACGACGATTACGTCATCACAGGGACTCAACCAGCCCACAGCCTCCTGGTCCCCAAGCACCGCCACGTGAGACAATTGACTAGTAGTGTACGCTGCCGCTTTATGTATTTCGTGTGTGTATGCTGTCAAATACAATTGTAGTGTGGTTTGTTAACGTCAGATACCGTCTCCTCCATCCGCAACGCGTCACACGCTCTGCGGCGCGACGAACCTCACCAACAAACATCACATCTGGCGTCCGCGCGACAGGACCGCTTTTATCCTATAAAAGAGCAGCGCGTCGCTTATGCGGGTCTGACGGTTGACGATGGAGACGGACAAGCTCACAGCAATTGGAAAGGAACTGGGGTTGAGCGGTCCAGGGCTAAAGCAGTGGATCGATGAGGAGCGCGTACGTGAACGAGAAGCGCGGGAAGTACGTTTAGCCGAACGCAATGCGGCAAAAGAAGCTGATGCCGAGGCACTGGCGAGGCTACAAGCAGAAAAGGAGGTTCTCGAACTAAGGTTGAAGCTCCGAGAGTTAGATGCGACAACGGGTAGCGTGACTACAGGTCAATCAGTAGAGGGTCCGCACATGGGTTCTCCTCAAAGCTACGAAAGTCCGCACAAACTCATGCCGCCCTTCAACGAAGTTCGCGACGAGCTGGACGCGTACATCCAGCGCTTTGAACGCGTCGCCAGGAGCCAGGATTGGCCGCAAGACAAGTGGGCCCTTTCACTGAGCCTTTGTTTGACAGGTGAAGCGCTAAGTGTTGTTGGCAGAATGGCACCTGACCATGCCATGGATTACGCAACGTTAAAGAAAACGTTGTTGCAGCGCTTCCGGTTTACAGAGGAGGGCTACCGCACTAAGTTTCGGTCGGCGAAGCCTGAGGACTGCGAAACGGGTCGACAGTTCGCTGGGCGATTACTAGGTTATTTCGACCATTGGCAAGAGATGGCCAAGACCGAACGGACGTACGAAGCTCTACGAGACGTTATTGTTTCAGAGCAATTCATCACGCAGTGCCACGAGAAGCTGGCAATCTTCCTGCGGGAAAGGGATTGCCGAGGAATTGAAAAGCTAGTAGAAGCTACTGATCATTATATGGAGGCGCAGGGTTTCGTCAACCTTGGTAAAGGTAAGGACGACAAGGACCATAAAAAGCCACCAGATCGAGCGCAGGCCGCACTACGGAAAGAGGAAAAGGACAAACCACATTGTTTGCTTTGCGGAAAGCGCGGTCATAAGGCCTCAGATTGCTGGGCAAATACTAAAGGGCCAAGGACAAAACCAGCCTTCTGCGGAAAATGTCGACGTAGTGGGCATAGCAAAGAGGACTGCCCTAACAAGGGAAGCGGTAAAGCCTCGTGCCTGAAAGAGCAAGCAGAAGGTCCGAAAGCATCAAACCAGGAGACACAGGCTTCCCGGCAAGGTACTGATTGCTCGAAACGTACGAGAATCAAGTGGGAGGACAAGTCTATGCCTACGGCCGAAGGCGTCCTTGAAAACCAGCCCGTTACGGTCTTACGGGATACAGGATGCGACTCGGTTATTGTGAGAAGGTCCCTTGTACCAGTCAGCAATCTGACGGGGAAAGTTTCCTCTGTGTGTCTTCTTGATCGAAGGGTACTGAAACTGCCGGAGGCAGACGTGCGAATTATTTCACCCTTTTTCTCAGGCAAGACTCGCGCGATCTGCATGGATGACCCACTGTATGACGTCGTTCTGGGAAACGTCCAAGGGGTCCGTGACGCCTCCGATCCTGATCAAGATTGGAAAAGACACCTACGTCCAGCTAGTCCGATGAAAATATCATCTAGGGTGGGAGCGGACGACGGATCGCTGACTGGATCTTATACTACAGATGCATTCACTTCGGTTGCGAGGCAATCAAAGGAAAACGAAGTCGCCGCGACAGTCGGACGGAGTTCTCGTCGCCTGCCGGTACCAACAATAAGTCCCCTAGATATGAGTGCACGTGACTTGCAGAAAAGTCAGAGGGATGACGCTAGCTTACAGAAATGCTTTGAGGCCGTCGATAAACCCATCCAGACCAGGTTTGCCGAGATTCTTTTCTTCACAAAAGAAGAAATTCTATACAGGAGGTACAAGCTCAGATCGAAGAGAGAAACTGAACAACTTGTTGTACCTACAGCCCTCCGCCATTGTGTAATGCAAATGGCTCATGAAGGAATTCTTGCGGGCCATCAGGGTATAAAACGCACAACAGACCGTATCCTCGAGGAGTTCTATTGGCCAGGGGTACTTTCTGACATCACACGATTTGTGAAATCGTGCGACACGTGCCAGAGAACTTTCCCAAAACACTTAGTTGGGCGAGTACCGTTGGGTAAAACCCCCGTCATTGATACACCGTTTAAGAGAGTGGCCATTGACATTGTGGGACCATTATCTCCCAAGTCAGAAAAAGGGAATAGATACGTTTTGACAATGGTGGACATGGCAACGCGGTATCCTGATGCGGTGGCGCTGCCAAGCATTGAAACAGAAAGGATCGCTGAAGCACTGTTGGAGATGTTCTCGCGAGTGGGGGTACCTCAGGAAATCATCAGCGACCGAGGCACGTCTTTTACGTCCCACCTAATGCGCGAATTCAGCAGGCTTCTATCCTTCACACAGTTGCCGACGACACCATATCATCCCATGGCAAATGGTCTTGTCGAGAGGTTCAATGGCACACTTAAACGAATGATAAGACGAATGTGTCAAGAGTGCCCGAAAAGTTGGGACCGGTACTTAGCGCCTTTACTTTTCGCCTATAGAGAAGTTCCGCAGTCAAGTTTGGGCTTCGCCCCGTTTGACTTACTGTATGGCCGTTACGTCAGAGGGCCCATGTCAATATTGAAAGAGATGTGGACTGGTAATCATCTAGATGATGAGACGAAGACCTCGTACGGCTATGTAGTTGACCTGCGGAGACGTCTTGAAAACACTTGTCGTCTAGCCAAGGAGGAGCTGCAGAAAGCCAAACTTGTGCAGAAGAAGCACTATGACATGAAGACTAGACCACGGCGTTTAGCTGTTGGAGACAAGGTGCTGCTGCTACTCCCGTCGGACAACAACAAACTGATTCTAACATGGAAAGGGCCTTTCACAGTTCTAGAGAGGAAGAATGACGTGGATTACGTTATTGATTTAGGAACGCGAACATCTCTGTTTCACGTCAACCTCCTCAAAAAATATCAAGAACGACCATCGGTACCACAGCCAACAAAAGAAGCGTCAGTCGCGTGTCTGGCTGATGATACTGAGCACGACGATCTACCATGCGTACCTTTTCAGCAAAAAGAATCTGCTGCCGATGTGAACATATCGGAAGCACTCTCTACTAAACAGCGCACGCAGATCGCTAGAATACTGCATACCTACGAGAATGTATTCACCGACATTCCCGGCAGAACACATCTCACCCAGTGCAAGTTGAATGTCGCAACGGATACACCAGTGAACATACGGCCGTATCCACTACCGTTTGCTACCAAAGAGGCAGTTCAACAAGAAATTAGAGACATGCTGAAGCAAGGCATCATCGAGCCATCTGAGTCTCCCTACCAGTCGCCGATAGTAGTTGTCAAGAAAAAAGACGGGACAATACGTCTATGCATTGACTTCCGGCAACTCAACAAGATACTGCTGAACGACAATGAGCCCATACCTCGAGTTGATGTTATTTTTGGACAACTGGGGAAGGCACGATATTTTTCTAAGTTCGACTTTGCTAAAGGGTATTGGCAAGTCCCGATGCATGAAGAGTCCAAAGCAATGACAGCGTTTTCTACATCAGCAGGCCTTTATCAGTTTCGTTTCATGCCGTTTGGCATTAAAACCGCCCCAGCTGTCTTCAACCGTCTAATGAGGAAGGTGGTAGCAGATATACCCCATATTTACTTTTACTTCGACGATGTGCTCGTTGCAACCGAGACGTGGACAGAACACGTGGCCACACTTGAAGCCTTTCTTCAACGAGTTAGCGAATCCGGGTTGACGATTCGACCAACGAAAAGTGAGATTGGTCAGCGGTCAGTAAAGTTCCTCGGTCATCACGTCGAAAATGGCATCATCAAACCCCAGATCGAAACCCTTGATAAAATACGGGCAGCCAAGCGCCCACAGACGAAAAAAGAAGTACGCTCTTTCCTTGGACTTACGGGCTATTACAGAGATTTCGTCCACAAGTACTCCGAGATAGCAGGACCATTAACTGAACTGACTAAAAAGAGAGCCCCTAACAAAGTAATTTGGGGAGTGCAGGAACAGAAAGCCTTCGATGCACTCAAGACCATGCTGTCTACACAACCTGTCTTGAGAGCACCCGATTTCGCTCAGCCTTTTGTACTTCGCACCGACGCCTCGTCAACAAGCGTAGGTGCCATACTTATGCAGCGGCATGGTGCTATGCTACACCCAGTGTCGTACGCTAGCCGACGACTGCAACCACGAGAAACTGCCTATTCGACAATCGAGCGCGAAGCCCTGGCACTCACGTGGGCCATCCAGAAATTTCATATTTACTTGTTCGGGCGAACGTTCATACTACAAAGCGACCACAAGCCTCTCGTTTACATCAACTCCGCCAAACACATCAACAGCCGTGTTCTACGTTGGAGCCTCATACTCATGGAGTACGACTTCAGCGTTGAATATATAAAAGGCAGTGAGAATGTAGGAGCAGACTATATGAGCCGGTTGCCAAGCGCATGAACATCATCGCTACACGGCTTGAGGATTTCGCAGTGTCGGGTATAATTGATGGAATTTTTTTTTTTCGGTGCACATTACTTACCGTGACGGACCAACTTTCATCTCGTCTTGCGAGTACCTTTGAGAGTGTCGGGTGTGCGGGGCCCTGAACACTGGTGACAACTTTTGTGTCTCTTATGTGTGCCGAGTGTGCGGGGCTCGGAAGTGTAGTGCAGTGCTCCGAGTGCGCGTGTACTACGGTGTCCCAAGGGATCCAGTGGCAGCTGCAAGTTCTTCACAGCGAAGAACCTTCTTAAGTGGGGGGGTAATGTGACGAAGCAGGGAAAGCGAGAGCAGACGACGGAGTGGCCGATCGCTGGAAGGCGAGAAAAACGAAGGAGCTCGGGCTGCAGAGAAGATTAAGAAGGGCGCGCGCAGGCGAGACAGTTTTTTTTTTTTGGAACGCCGGCAGAACGGGCGGCAGGTTGTTGGAGAACCCGCATCTACGCGCGAGGTTCGCATACACAGGGCGCCTGTCTTCGGGACAGCGAGCGCCTCACGGTCCTCGCCTGGCAAGACCTGGGACGCGGCCTGCTGCTCTCGGAGAACCCGCACCTACGCGCGAGGTTCCAGATTGTCCACCGCCGTCGAGACGAGCGTCGCAAGGTCCTGGCCTGGCGCGGACGAGCCCTGTCTGGCTACCGGCTACCGAGCGACGGTTCGTTCACTCGGCCCTTAACCCCTGCTGCTGCTACGTCGTTGCCACACCGGACATCTACCCGACGACGATTACGTCATCACAGGGACTCAACCAGCCCACAGCCTCCTGGTCCCCAAGCACCGCCACGTGAGACAATTGACTAGTAGTGTACGCTGCCGCTTTATGTATTTCGTGTGTGTATGCTGTCAAATACAATTGTAGTGTGGTTTGTTAACGTCAGATACCGTCTCCTCCATCCGCAACGCGTCACACGCTCTGCGGCGCGACGAACCTCACCAACAAACATCACACAGGCGAACCCAGATGACGGTGCTTGATCGCCGATCTCGTGCCTTCTTCTTGTGCTGATGATAGCTGACCTGATGGTATCAGCGTCTTTCTTATTCACTACAAGTGCAACAACTGACGTGTGAACCAAGAGGAAAATAGATATAAGCAATGCAATGCGTAGCTAAACCAGACTACACTTCAAATATCTTTTTTAATGTTCACATCAATAAAAACTCAACTGCTCACATGTACAAATGGGAGGACAAAGGAATCGACGTGTCCACTGCACAAATTCAACAACAAATTAAAACTGCATGTGTAGTGAAGAAGATGAGTGCTACTCAGAAAGGAAGATGGTATCACTCAGTCCGCGAAGAAGACATTTGGTTGGCTCGGTGCACAGGCTGGTTCCGCCATTACCACTGCACTTGTCGTGACCGCTCTTATGTTATATAAAAAGAGTCCCACTCTTAAACGCCTCCACCAATTGGTGGAGGTGCTGGGTAACGCATAATCCTGGAATTGCGAAACTGTACGTTGCCTCCAGTTGCTACTATGTCCACGGACGACGATCAGCAGGCGGCCACCTCAGCTAACTGCAGCTTCTGTCTGTCTCGGCTCCTTTCGGCAAAGCGATCTACCAACCTTCAGCGGAACCGATGACAAGGACGCGGAAGACTGGCTCGACGAATACGACCGGGTGAGCAAGCACAACAAGTGGGACGATGCGCACAAGCTTACTGTCGTCCAATTTTATTTAAGTAACGTTGCCAGTCTGTGGTACCGTAATCACGAGAGGGACCTTCCCACCTGGTCGGCCTTCTGATCGGCGTTTGCGGACTTGTTTGGCCGTCCAGCGTTTCGTAAACTACTGGCCGAACAGCACTTGCATACTAAGACCCAGCAGAATAGTGAAAATCACACAAGTTATGTCGAAGATGTGGTCGACCTTTGCCGACGTGTCAACTCAGCCATAACAGAAGCCGAGAAGATCAAACACATCTTGAAAGGCGTGACTGACGACGCATTTCAGATGGTTGTCGCCAAGAGCCCGCAAACGGTAGCGGAAGTGATTCAACTTTGTCAGAGATATGACGAGCTCTGGAAACAGCGTGACACCGCTCGTTGTGCCGGCGCACCATGTGCAGAGATCTCCGCTTTAACGTCGGCTGGAATTGCTGTAGACCACACTACTTTGCTTCTCAAGATGAAGTAATTTGTACGAAAAGAGGTCGCACGCCGGTTGTCCCTCGTGCCTTATAACTTTGAAGGTGCCCCATCTACTTTAGTGCCATCAATACAGTGAGTCGTCCAGAAGCAAGTGTCCGAGGTTCTACCAAAAGTTCACGGATCACCTGTGGCTACCCCACTGACCTATGCCGCAGCACTGAACAAACCCGACGTTCACCTGTCACGAACGCCTATGCCCACGCGCCCCTTTGTCGTATAGCCTGAGCCTATGCACCAGGCTGCCTGTCCTTCCGACAACCACCATGCTTTCAGAACCTATGGTGCACTGAAGACAACTGCCCCATATGCTTCGCCTGTGGATTTGCGGGTCACGTGGCGCAGCTTCATCGACGACGTGAGTTCTTCCTGTGTGACGACGTCCAGCCCAAGACTTATGATTTCGCACCGCGACCTGAACCTGCTGTATCTGGCGAGTCTGCCACCATGGACACATTTTCTCCTCGCCCGAACTTCAACAGACACCGGTCGCCTTCACCTCAACGCCGTTCCCTTTCCTCTATGCTACGTCGACCTCGCTTTGTCCCTAAGGAAAACTAGGAGTCGCAGTTCCGGGGGCAAGAACTGCGGATCTTTCAAACTCCACAAGACCTTGTTTTTCGCCGTCCAATGTCATTGCTGTCTCTGTTGAAGGTATACCTGTTGTTGCATTGGTCGACACTGGCGCCACAGTGTTTGTAATGACTGATAAACTTTGCCGTCGACTAAAAAAAGTCACAATGCCTCTTCACGACTTTGTTTTGAGCACTGCAAGCGAGCAACGAATTCGCCCTTTAGCTGCATGCACAGCACGTGTCGTTATTGCTGACGATCTTATGTTGTCGAGTTTGTAGTGCTCCCGCAGTGTTCCCATGACATTATATTAGGCTGGTACTCTCTCTGCACTCATCATGCCGTCATCGACTGCGCTGGTGCCGAAGTAGAGTTCTCGCCATTATGTGACTCTGCTTCACCCGACTCGCCCCTTTCACCTGCGAAAATTTTCGTTGCCGCTGACACATCGATACCCCCATTCTCATCCGCCATAGTTCTGCTTTCCTGCGACATCTTAAAGGCTCAACTGTTCTTTTTACGCCTTCTGAAACCGCTGTCCGCCACAAGTGCTTCCTGATCCTTTTCACCGTTGTGAACATTCACGATGGTATAGTGCAATTTATGTTTCAAATCCATTTCCCTCGCCTTCCAAGTTACTGTGCGGAGAGTGCCTGGGCTTTGCCGATGACGATAATCCTTTGAGTGCACGTGTAGTTCCTGACCACTCGACTACGCTACTTACTGACGCTGTTGATTGCTCTGCGTCACCCTCTTGTTGCCGAATTTCTTAAGCCGAAGACCTTACATAAACTTCGGAGCTTCCTCAACTTATGTTTATATTTTCATCATTTTATTCGCAACTTTGCCTCCATCATATCACCCTTGATTGACCTTCTTGCCGACAACAGTGACCTTTCTTGTTGGTCGTCAGCTTGCGATGATGAATTCGCCACACTGCGCCACCTCCAATCTGCGACATTTTGATCCTCTTGCCATTTTGATCCTCTTGGAAATACACACGGATGCTAGCGGAGTTGGTCTCGGTGCTGGGCTCGCACAGCGTAAACCTAGATTTGATGAGTATGTCATTTCTTATTCCAGCCTTGCACTCACAAAAGCAGAAGCCAACTATTCAGTCACCAAAAAAGAGTGCCTAACCATCATACAGGCCATAGGCAAGTTATGACCCTATCTTTACGGGCACCCATTCAGCGCAGTTACAGATCATCCTGCATTATGTTGGCTTTCCTCGTTAAAAGACCCCACCGGCCGGCTTATCCGTTGGGCGCTTTGGCTACAAGAGTACGACATTCATATCGTTTACCGATCTGAACAAAAACATTCCGACGCAGACGCTTTGTCCCGATCGCCTCTACGATGTGGTGACAAGTCGTCGTCTTCCCCTGCACCCAACATATCTGCATTTTGTGTCAGCGACATGCTACAGGAGCAACGACAAGATCCTTGGATCGCTTCACTTATTGATTGATTGATTGATTGATATGTGGGGTTTAACGTCCCAAAACCACTGATGATTATGAGAGACGCCGTAGTGGAGGGCTCCGGAAATTTCGACCACCTGGGGTTCTTTAACGTGCACCCAAATCTGAGTACACGGGCCTACAACATTTCCGCCTCCATCGGAAATGCAGCCGCCGCAGCCGGGATTCGAACCCGCGACCTGCGGGTCAGCAGCCGAGTACCTTAGCCACTAGACCACCGCGGCGGGGCCGCTTCACTTATCAACTTGTTGAGTCGAACTCCCTCGCAACACATCCCTAGAGGTATGTGCCATCAAATACAGCACTTTGTTATCAAAGATGGTTTGCTATACAGACAAAATTCTCTCTCCGAAGGACGTCAATGGTTCCTAGTCATTCCCAGACATCTCCGCCCGGATATATGTGCCTCCTTTCACGCCGACCCACAATTCACCCGTGCTGGAGTGTTAAAAACCTACACCCACCTGTCTTCCCGCTACTACTGACGTGGAATGTATCGCTTCGTTCGTCACTATGTACCTTCCTGTCTCGCTTGCCAGCGCCAGAAGAATCCCAATCCATGTTCTCGAGCTCCACTACAACCCTTACCTTGTCCTGCTCGACCGTTTGACTGTGAGGGTATCGATTTGTTTGAACCTCTTCCGATTACACTGAGTGGAAATTGCTGGATAATAGTCGCTATCAATCACCTTACGCGCTACGCAGAAACTTCACCGCTCCCTTCCGCATCAGCAAGAGACGTCGGTCGTTTCATATTGCATCAGATCATTTTACGTCACGGTGCACCAGGTGAACTCCAGAGTGACGGAGAGCGTGTGTTTTTGTCAAATGCCATCAAATCGCTTCTCAAGGAATGCCAAGTCATTCATTGCACCACCACCACGTATCATCCTCAAACTAACGGCATTACAGAACGATTCAACCATACATTAGGAGATATGCTGTCAATCTACGTCACAACCGGTCACTCCAACTGGGACAGCATTCTCACTTTTGTAACGTACGCGCATAATACTGCTGTCCGGACAACCACTGGTTTCTCACCGTACTTCCTCCCTTATGGACGCGAGCCCTTTTGCACATTAGACACCATCTTTCCTTACCACCCGAATGTTGCTGAGTCGACGACGATGTCACAAGCTGCTAAATACGCGGAGGAGTGTCAGCTTGCCCGCTCCCTCACAAGTGCTGAACAGCAACGCCAGAAACACCACCGCGATAGCCCGGCGCCTCTGGCTTCTTATGCATAGGATGACCTTGTCTGGCTTTGCATCCCTTCAACCAGTACTGGTCTCTCAACGAAACTTCTGTCCAAGTATCACGGCCCTTATCGTGTGGTTAAACAAACATCCCCCATCAATTAAATTGTGGGACCTCTTGAGCAGCCCCGTGATCAACGATGCCGTGGACGTGAGACCGTCCACATAGACCACCTAAAACTGTATTACAATCCCTCTGCTGTCTCCAGCCCATGAGTCGCCAGGATGGCTCTTTTTCGGAGGGGAGGAAAATGTAGTGAAGAAGATGAGTGCTATTCAGCAAGGCAGAGGCACGACCTGCTCTATAAAGTTACGACCTGCTCATGCCACCGCTCTCCATGTCGCCAGGTTTGCTTTTGCTTGTTCAATTTTTTTAGTTCTCAAAAGTGCCGCAGCACGCTATGGCGCCACAACTAACCCTCATCGCTGCAGCCGCCAAAGCACTTTCCTGGGCGGTGCGTGCGTTGACTCGTTTTTGTGCCATTTAAAGGTTAGCGTTCATCAGAATATTTGTTCAAGACTCGAGAGCGTTAGGGTACGACAGGTACAGCACCATTCACATAATTGTGTACTGCTGCGTTCCATTCTGCAAGTCGAGCAGCCGGCGGTCAACTGGGGTATCGTTTCACAAGTTTCCCATCACTTAGATTCGACAGCGCCAATGCTAAAAGCTCGAGGAATAGAACAGAGACGGTTCAAAGTGATTTAGCCAGTTAGAATGCATGGTATAGACTGATACTCGCATTTCTAGAAAACATTACTGCCTTTACAAAAATGGAGCGTGACAAAAGCTGTTGTCACTTAATGCACTGTATTTTGCCGCTTCAGAGATAAAAGCTTGGTGCCATCGCCGGTGAGACACACACGAAAACGCCAGCAGCGCTCGAACAGTGCTGTAACGAACTGCTGCAGGTGCGAGAAATCACTGTAACAACATTGCGGTGATCCACCGGTTTTATCGCGCACTTCCATCGATCATTAGACATTCGCCAGACGATAACACAACTACTCCCTTCTATTGTTATCCGTGAACAGTATCATTGAAGGACGATATGCAGGGCATGAAAACTTACACGGGTCATCGCATGCATTTTTAGTACTGTATGCGTCTTTATTACGTCGCAGAAACACACTGATTTCAGGTTGCAATTCATTACGAAATCGCTGTTTTGCACACGGACGAATTATCTCAGCACCTTCTAGACAGGGGTTAGGTGGGGCGCACTGCACAAAACAAAATGGTGGTGTGTCGCATATTGCTCGCATTAGCCTGCGCTTAGAACAGGACACAAAGTGCTCACGCAAATTGAGTTCCTGTAATGAACATCCCGGAGCCAATCACTATGGTGCTTCTCACAGCTAGAATGTTGCTTCGATTCATTAAATCTGTGGGTTGCTCGATCGGCTCGTTATAAATAAGATAAAAATTGCAGAAACGTGCACACACGACTGCACCACTACGGCAGCACGTCATCTGCTATGAGGGTAAGTCGTGGCGGCACCTCACGGTATCTCCGGGCCCTACGCACCAATTTTTGGGCCCACACGCCTTCATAGAGGTGGCGCCGATGAGCAGGTCGTAAGTTTATAGAGCAGGTCGTGGGCAGAGGGTATCACTTAGTCTGTGAAGACGACGACGTTTGGTTAGCTCGGGGGGGGGGGGGGGGAGTGTTACTGAATTAAGTCATTCATTCTTGGCCGATCCCCCTGAGTGGGTACGAGCCGTGGCTGTGGATTCATCACCATCACCATCGGTGCACAGGCTGGTTCCACCATTGCCGCTTCACTTGTCGTGACCACTCTTCTGTTATATAAGAGAGTGCCGCTCTTAAACGCCTCATTTTACATGCAATAGTTATCAGCTGCCAGCGCATATTCGTAAAAAAAAAAGGTAGAAAACTAATTGGAAACTACCGCCGAAACGCCACACGTCTAACGGTTCGTAAAGGCCATTTCACATGACACAAAAAGTCAATGAAAACGCAAAAGCGGCCTGCGGCGAGCTACTAACGTGTCAAAATTTTTCGCTTTGATCGCAGCGGCGGGAGCGATTTTTGGTCGTGACCCGCGCCGGGCCTGCCAAGCTTTCGGAATCGGGTCAACGTGTTTGTTTTACTAATGGCCGATGATGTGCATTTTAAAATGAATTTTGATAGGAGAGTGTTCTAAAATGACAAAACAAGCATGCCCTTCGTTATCGTGCATAAAAATAATGATATTATAATGCACAGATCATTACATTCCGTTAAAGAAAATTCTGCAGTGTCTGCCACAAAGAGAGGTGGCAAGAACTCGCCAGCGAAAATCGCGGAGCGTTTTCAGCCCAGGTGAAACGAAACCGCCATTACAAACGGTTGCGAATGGAGCGAACGGAGCAATTTTTCTTGCTACAATCGCGGCACGTGAAACAGCTTGAACACGGCACTGCCTTCACTAAAGCAATTATGTGTAGCGGATATTTCTACAAGCAAGATATTCCCACAAGAAATGACACAAAAGAACTTAGGACAACAAGAACGCTTGATTTACCATTAGTTCACAGCCTCTAACTTGCTATTAGGGGCGCATAAATGGCAAACCTAACCCCCGCATTCGGATACGCTCGTCGACTTGAACTTGACTTGCCACTGCAGCACAAATTTTTTCAAACGCGCTGCCTTGAGGCCATGAAAAGTCAAGTCCAGTCGTGTCTCCAAACAAGGACGCCGTGTCTCAAAATGATGATGATGACCTCTTATAGATGGCGCTCACCCACAGAGGGGGATGGGCCAAGAACCGGGCAGCAGGATACTTAAATGAAACTAAAATGAAAATGAAGCCAATCTGAAAAAGTAGTTCAAAAATAATACTCCCCAAAAAAAAAAAAACTATTTGCTGAGCAAGCGGTCACACCATCTCTTGTTTTTGATAGACATAACTACGAATTATAAACTAAAAATCTGAAAAGATTGGGGTTCACTAGCACAGTAATCTTTTAGTTGCATTGATGTAATCAAACACAGTGGAGCATACATCGCTGTGGCAGTAACCAAATGAAGTTCCGCCAAGTGATAAAATTACTGGTAGATTTACTTGTATTCCTAGCTTTTGTAATGGGGCTACTAAAAATCTTTTTCTCTGATAAGAATAACGACGGCAGAATAAGAAGAAATGTTCAATTGTTTCAATTTCGTTGCACCAAATGCATAGCGGTGACGCCTTGAGTCGAGCTTTGTTAAGGTAATAATTTAGTTGTGGAACTGCACAGCGCAATCTGATATAAGAGACCTCTAACTGGCGAGATACACACCACTGTTTATTCCAGCAATAGCTCAAATGCTCGAAATCTTTGAATTTATCCAAATTACCTTTTCCCCATTGCAGGCAAGCGTTTCGGAACCTTAGTGCTGTCACGTAAGCCGTATCTGGCAAAACTGAGATGGTGGGCCCTCCCAGGGATGCTGCTGCTAAAGAGTCCGCCATTTCGTTCGAATATAATCCGCGGTGGCCTGGTACCCATAGCAAATGCAGTTTTTTTTACGTTTTTCGGTACTAAATGCCGAAACGTATTCATCAGCTCTACATTTACTGCCGCAGAAAGTGCATTACAAACTGATAACGAATCTGTAATGATAACTGCTAATGATTCGCTTGAGGGCAATTTGCGTAGGGCAAGAACAATGGCCAATAATTCTGCAATGAATACCGGGGTACAATCTGGGAGTCGAATCGAAAAGGACCAGTCCAAAGAAGGAGAGAAGATGCCAACCCCAGCTTTTTCTTTTGACACAGATGCATCAGTCGCAATGATATTGCTTATTTCTAGGTGAGCTAGATAATCTGCTAACTGGTCATTTAAATACCTATGTGCCAATTGTTTCGCGTTATGAGGAAATATATCATCAAATTGTATGCTAAGCATTGACTTTAGGTTGTGTATTGGACCAATATGCTTAATTTTTACATTCAATTGCTGTAGTAGCACTTGTGCAAATACTATTTGCGGGGTGTGTAGTCGCGACCAATGGGTTTCGAAAAATAAAGCCGGTTCTTGAATGAAAGCGTAAAATGAGAGTCTTTGGTGTGAACTGTATATCTTTAAAAATGCTTGCACAGTAAGAATTTTAAACCTATTTAGCAGAGAAGGTAGGCGAGCTTCCATATACAACACGTTATTTGCAACAAACTTTGGTAGACCCAGACACAAATGCAACGCTTCTCTTTCCAGCAGTATTAGGGGTCTCATTTTATAAGCTGCGCTGCCAGAAAATAATACATCCGAATTCCATGATGGGCCGCACATAAAGTTTACATATCATTATTAGCACATCTCTTCTTAAACCCGCTTTACGGTTTGCGAGCTTCCGTAGCCACCCCATGGCCCGTGTTGCCTTGGAGTGCACATCATCAATGTGACTTCTCCAATTTAATGTGTCATTATATAAGATGCCCAAATATTTAAGGGAATTCGCCTGCGGAATGAGCTCATTGCTGTACATTAACGAGATGTTGATAGGCTGCAGAAAAGAGAATGCAAGAAGCCCACTTTTCTTTACGTTCAGGGTCATATGAATGTTTTTAAGCCATCTTTCTATGATATTAAGATAATTTTGTAGACTCTGGTATAGGGATTGAAGGTCGGTATTACTTGCAAAGAAAGCAATATCGTCCGCGTACACATATAACTGAATATCCTTAGTTGATGGAATGGAGCTTAAAAAAATGTTAAATAAAACTGGCGACAGGACAGCCCCCTGTGGTACGCCACGTGTCTGCTTATATCTATTCGACGAGTACCCATCTTTAAAGCAGTAATATTCTCTCCCTCTTAGAAACTCCGACACCCACGCAGTGATGTAGTTGGGAAAGTGGTGATATTCCATCTGTTTTAATAAAATTGAATGCTCAACCCTATCGTACGCTTTAGCCAAATCTAGAGTAACTAAAGCACAATATTGGCGCCGACGCCGAGCCAGTTGTATTCGGCTCTCTAAATCAACCTGCGCACACCATATTGAGCAACCGGATCTAAAACTAATTTGACTGGGGTGTAATATTGCATTATTATCAATATATTTCATTACCCGGGCATTCAGAACTCTTTCAATCAGCTTAACCAGATTCGACGTGAGTGATATTGGCCTTACATTGTCCAAGGCGAATCCTTTTTCCTGCTTTTGAAGAAGTGGCACTTTAGACAGCTTCCATTCCCCAGGTATCCAAGCTTTTGTCAAAGAAAAATTCACCAGATTAAGTACTTCAGATGGACAAATCTCGAATATAACTTTTATCATTGCATTTGTTACCCCGTCTGGTCCAGGCGCTGAAGGAGATAAGTGCCTTATTATCCCTGCCAGCTCATCTAAAGTAACCTCCTCGAAATCCTCGCCTGCCATTGGGTTCACAATGTGCAGTGGTACAGTTGACATAAATCTATCTTGGAGCCCTTTCGCAATATTTTCTACTAAATCTCAAAATAGCGACAAAGAGTGTCCGCGTGACACCATTAAGCTCTATTACACTTGCCATCAGCAATGTAAAAATAATATTTGTGCTCAACGTCACCGTTCTTTTGCGGCGTCTGCACCTGCTGTCGCTGAGGACATGATCACGTTGATATGGTCACACACACAGACGAAACCGGCGTGCCGCAAAAGTTCGCGCTTTCTTCTAGAATCGGCTAAGAAGCGAGGTAGTGCAGTAACTTCCCACGTAGCCTGTGAACACAAAATAGCCCTTTTCCGGTCACAAATACCTGCAAACACGATCAAACAGGTCAAATCGAGAATCTGACAGTTTCCACAGATAAACAAACGCACGTTCTTTTATGCTTGCCGCAACGCGTGCGCATCGCAGTCCCCTAGCGACGACAGTTTCAACTACTAAACTAAAAAAATTTCTCATAATTTTTTGCAGTATCATGTTAGTGGTTTTATTAGTTGTTTTGTTTTATTTGAATGTGAAAATTAAACATACCAAATTTTTTTTAAGCCAGAATTTCTTTTGCGAGTTTGGGTGCATGTTTTTGGTCAGTTTTGAGTATTCGGAGAGTATCTTTGTCTATCTACACTGTAATAAAATCGAGTTAAAAGGGTGTCTTTTTTTTGTTTCACAACAGTAACCATCATTCAGCTTGCTCCCGCCGCGGTGGTCTAGCGGCTAAGGTACTCGGCTGCCGACCCGCAGGTCGCGGGATCAAATCCCGGCTGCGGCGGCTGCATTTCAGATAGAGTCAGAGATGTTGTAGGCCCGTGTGCTCAGACTTGGGTGCATGTTAAAAATACCCCAGGTGGTCGAAATGTCCGGAGCCCTCCACTACAGCGTCTATCATAATCATATGGTGGTTTTGGGACGTTAAACACCACATACCAATCAATCAAATCATCATTCAGCTTGCTCGCGCTTCCTTTCTTGAAAACTCGGCGCTGGCCACTTTCCTATCAGTTCGTGACCTGGAACATAGAGTTTCCCGCAATACTTACTAGAGGGAACTCTAGCGCTAGTGTCTATGGGAGCTGCAACGCACGGCGCTTCAGCGAGCATGGGAATCACCTTTCCTTCCTCCGTGATGGGAATGATGGGTAATACACACATTTGTCTAATCTTCGTACTTCTGGCCTGCTTTTGGCTCCGTGTGTGTTCGTGTGGCTTGAAGCTGTTTTCTTACGAAACAATGATTAGCAAATCTTCAACGGTTGCGCTTCACCATTTTATTTTTTTAGACTTACTTTCCAAATTGGCTCACGAAGTTCAAAAGGGTTCAATCTTTCTTTCAAAACAAAGCCGAAACACAGCATTAAACGAAGCCGCAAGTATGATTCGCCGCCCGCAAGTGCGAAGACTAGGCAAATGTGTGTACTACCAGAGTCCTTCAATCGCTGGTACTACGTGGGTACTACCTTACTACCCATCCACGGTTTAGAAAGTACCCATCATTCCCATGGTCGCTGAACGATCGCAGCGCCAGAGTGCCCTCTAGTTAATTTTGAGAAACTCTATGACCTGGAAGTGCCGGGCTCGCGGCGATAGCGGATGCAACGTAAAAAAAAAAAAAAAGAGAGAGAGAGAGAGAGAGAGAGAGAGAGAGAGAGAGAAAGAGAGAGAGAGAGGATTATCGTCGTGGGACAAAAAAAAAACAAAAAAACACACGCCCTTTTTACTTGACCTTTTCTTATCACTCTAAAAAAATTGAGTATATAAGAAGAAGGAGAACTCTAAATAAAGAGCGAGCAAAAAGGGTATCTTTTTGTTCCACAACAATAATCGTCGTCTATATTGCGTTCCATCCTTGCGCTATCGCCCCACGCCCGGTACATTCCGGTCACGATCGACATGCCCGTTACCAGGGTTACATTGCATTCTCAATAGGAAAGTGGCCAGCGCCGAGTTTTCAAGAAAGGGAGCGCACGCAAGCCTGATGACGATTATTGTTGTGGGACAAAAAGACACCCTTTTTACTCGATATTCTTTAGAGTGAGTGTTTCTGCCACACAACGATAATCGCCATCTACTTCGCGCACTTTTCTCGCGTTATCACCACGGTTCCGGTAGTTCGCGGTCACGAATGGCGCGCGCATTATCAGCGAGACATATTCTCGACAGGAAGGTGCCCAGCACCGGGTTTTCTCGAAAAACGAAAGGCGAGCAAGTCAGATGACGATTGTTGTGTAGAACTACAGAACGTACTACTCTCCGGATACTCTATTTTCTTTTGGAGTGTACTCGAAAAAAAAAAAAGTGGGATATTTGGGGAGTAATTCTCACACGCAATCATACGCTGTAGTGCACGGTTAGCGAGATACTCCTTGTAGCAGATGCGTTTCAACTAAGAGTCAATCATCTTTCACCACCTGTATTGTGATTTCTTTTTGTTTTTAGGTTGAGTAATGAATGCAGGTGCTTTCTATACTTTTTATATCAACAAGCCCGATTATACAGTTGTAGATAATTTGTACTGGACCTCGTAGTGTCTTTTTTGTTCTCGCTTTTCAGCGTTTAATTTGCAAACCGTTGTGACGGTGCGTCACGGCTCGCACGACCGTCTGCGACGACAAAAACCAAGCGCTAGACACGCGTACAAGCGGATCTTGCTGGCCGGACTTCTTGCACATGTTTTACAGTGTGGCACGTGATCTATGAAACGGAGTATATATGCACTAAAAAAAGACTATTTAGGGAGTATTTCTGCTACCTTGCGTGCTTTCCTTAGATTATCACCGCTGAGACCAACAAGGACAATAAATAAGTGTGGAAGAATAGACACATCACAGTGCCCATGTAACATCGCGTTCCGTGAGCCAAATAAACCTGATGTACGAACGAAAACAGAAACCTGAGCTAACCTACTAGTCTAACTGCTGGCATGAAAGTACCCATGATTATGACGCTTAATTTACTGTTCTGAAAAAAAAAAGGGGGGGGGGGGGGTCAATGATGGCGGACGCGGACCGGAAACCGACCTGCTGTCTAAAAAACTGACAGTCTAAAACCGTATAGGCAGTGACCCTAAAGACACTCCAAATACTTCCGGTGTGCCTTATAGTGTAATAGTATGCTTCATCTGCTGGAAGTGCATATGTGTTCTGCATAAAATAAGTGTTTATTGGCACTAGTATTTAAAAATAAAAATCAGCCCAAATTTGGAGAAATTTTGGGAGCCCCAAAGTGGGAAGGGTCAATGCATGAATGAGCGCAAACAGGAATAAGCACTTACAAGAAAGAAGACAACTTGGAAACTAATTAATTCTGCAATAAAGCTACGAGGAAGCTAATTTTTAAAAATCATGCAACATATGCATGTAAATTCCTGAGCGAAAGTATATAAACTGTTGCAATCCATAAACTTCTGCCAACTGTGCTGCCTGCCAACTGCACTGAGCCGTCTGCTGTCGAGAACATTACTCTGACAAATTGCGTCAGAGTAAGGCTCTCGACAGCTATACCGTCAAAGCAATGCTCTCAACAGGTGTAGACAGTGATTTCGGTTTGCGCCTTCGTGGTCCATATACTTTTGCTCACGAGTTTATATAATCAACAGTCTATGATTAAAACATATTGGCGGACTAGCTGGTAAGACTTTAGGGCACTTGGAAGAACACACCAGATTACACAAAAAATGCACGCACAAAGGGATGACACAAGCACTGAACTTTAACTGATTAAGTTGAACTTCAGTGCTTGTCTGCGTTGCCATATGCTATAATGGTCTGTGAGCCTGAAACATGAATAAATATTACATAATTGTACATTAAATAACCACCCTCAAAGCAACCGTATAACTTACAGAGCCAGGATAAGTAGAAAAGACATATGGCCAACCACAAACATTTTACGTCCTCAATGTGGCACAAAGTCGGACTGCAAATATCATTACAATTCTCAGCCCATATATGCGGCCCAGTTCCTGCCAAAGGCCCAGTGATCTCCAATTCAGGATGCGAAACTCATCCCATATGTGAGCCATCTTGAAGTACAAGAGCAGTTACCATTCTTATGGAAAAACGAAGCACTGGTAACAATTGTGATTCATCAGAGTCACATACAACGTAGATTTTAAAGGTTTACTTGTCCATATATTGTGATTTCCACAATAAGAATAATGTTACGAGACTGCTTGGTTGAACCATGTAATGATGATGCGTGGTTGATGTGTGCACGAAAATACACGAAAATCTGTCCAACTTCTGGCATGATGAACAACACAAACAGAAGTTGACAAATGTATAGCATTCTCTCTCGCTTGCCTCAGATATTGCAGTCACACCTTAAGTGTGTAGAGATCAGACGGTGTAAGCAAAGATAGTTCACTTAATGCATACACCCTTAACGCTGAGCGAGCCAACTGGCTGGCACGGCCTTAAAATAACCCTAGATTACTTACAAAGTAGAATGTACACAGAGTATTTTAACATCATGGTTGTTGTGAAAAGAAGCCATCGTGTGAAAATACATGCATGCTTACTGAAAACGCCACCCCCACATGCTGTGTGCACATCTATAATTTCCTTTACCTTCAGAGCCTAGCTTATGGCTTTCCTCTGTTCATACGGCTCACCCCCGTAAATTGAGGAGCACAATGACAGCACGCACTCGCGATAGCTTTGACAGTGCACACAGTACTTAGTAAGGATATTATCACACTCGCACTATATCCAGTTCAGGCTCCTGAAATTATTAGTCGAAATGTACACATACATACATGGTGGTATAAAGCTGCCATGTCTTCATAGTCACTATAATTAGTGCAAATACATGGGATTTCCCGCCCACTACAAAACACTCCGCCACAATTCTTCAACCTCATCATTGTCATGTCACAGCAGCAACAAAGTATGCACATGTTTTTTTTTGTTTTTTTCATACCAAGCTGTTTTGAGCTCACAACACGTACCATCTGATTTCATAGCGTAGTTGTTCATCGCAGCTCTCGCGTACAATACGAAAAGACCAGGTTTCGAGGTAGATTCAAAACTAGGCATTATGCGTGTCAAGCAAATGCTCCAGCACAGAGAAGTGCCCGCGCTTGAAACTATGCTTGTAATATTATCTGACATGATGCGTGGTAGAAAAATCACGTTAACAGATGAAATATTAAATGGGATAAGGATAGACTCACACCTACCATCACACCATGTGAATTACATAATGAGTGGATATTTTAAAACATTCTACAATGGCACAGCCATAATTCTTCATATTCATGATAATCTACCACAGGACCAGCAAAGTATGCACTGTGTAGGTGTGCATAATGCCTGAAAAATGTGCAGTGGCTGCTCCACTACTTCACAAAATGTTACGATTTAGTATTGTATAATGGGCTTGTCGCAACTGTACATGTAGAAGGTGTCATAAGAGCTTACAAGGTGCTTTGCGACAGCCGCTCCTCCAGCTTATACAGTGAGAGTGCTGTGTTTTCAGCACAGGCCTGGCATTTTCTAAGAGAAACTTGTAATAAGTTACAGATTTTGAGGCAGTGGCACTGAATGCTGTGGCTCTCAAGTGCACCGGCCACGTGTATTTTCATGGGCTTGTCGGCAATCAGTCGTTACAGATGTGGCAATTTGAACATTCATCGAGGCCACTCGTCATTTCGTGTTGGTGCATTTCATTGTTCACTGGATATGAACTCATGGCCGACAATGTTGCTTGTAGCAACAAGTTAGGAGGGAACACTGTGCAATGTGAAAGAAGGAAAAGTAGTCATTCAGATAGGCAGATACCAAGCTTAGCTTGCAATTTTTTTCTATAGGAAAACAGCTAATTTTAATTAAGCTTTTATACTGTTTAATTGTCTTGGGGCAATAAAGAGGATTCATATAACAGCTCACTGCTGTGGACGCACATGTGCTCTTTCAGTTCGGACTTTTTGGAGAAGCTCTGAGAGCACAGATGACATTTGTGAGGCCGCCCACCGGAGTGAACGCGCAAGTGACTGCTCAATGTGCCCAACTGGGAGAAACGCTATGAGCAGAGCCCGCACGTATACGGCCGCTCACCAGTGTGAGTACGCAGGTGAACATTCAACACGTACCTACATTTGAAGCTCTGAGGGCACAAATGGCCTTGAAATGGCCTGTCCTCTGTATGAACCCTAATGTGTCGCTTCAGATGCGACAAATACAAACTCTTATAGTTGCAGAAGTTACACTGGTGATGGTGTCGCCGAGGATACTTCTTGCCATCCACAGTTGCCGCAAGGACAAAAGACCCCGAGTTGCTAGAGTATATCTTTTTCTTAGAAAAGAAAACAAATTAAAAGTTTTACTGTTCAATGCAGCAACACCATTCTGCAATTAAGAGTCCTGCTGTAGCAGAGAAATCTGGTCCTAAATGCAAGCACACAAGTGCTTTTGTATTTCACCCTTGTAGTGATTCAGTCACCAGAATCATACTTAAAGAACACCAAAGAAATGAAATGAGCCCAATCTTGACTGACAGAACTTCAATGAAAAAGGCTGCCAACTTCAGCAACAGACTATGGCAGGCCAAATGTTTGCATTTGTTTTACATCAATGTATATGATGTCTTATGACATTAATGAAACACAAGCGCATTGTTATTAAGATGTACTTAACTTAATCTCTTGCATTTTGTCTAACTGCAAAGATTTAATATTGCACGACATGTTTTCACAAGTGTAAGCACGGCCTAAAAGATAGTAAAATAACGTTGTACATTACTCTGATAACAAAGCAGGACAACAAAAAAAGTACTCCTTATTTTTTATTTCTCATTTAGATAACCTAAACATAAAAGTAATAATAAAGAGGCTCCAGTAAGTACACATGCTAGAACCTAGAAAGGACAAATACATCAGCATAACAAAAAAAGATAGAATCACATTGTGTGAAAAGAAAGCATTCGTAGTATTACTTACGAAGAAGCAAGATAATTGTAAAGTACAGTCAATATCAAACAGCAACATGACACATTCTACAAAACGTAGACAGCAGCAATTGTGCATAATATTGTTCTCCATCCGAACGGTGTACTCAAGGTCCTTTAATACTTGGTGACATGCACCTAAACAGAGAAAGGATGGAACAAAACATTACTAACAGTTAATAAAATTGCAATCAAAACAGGCCTATAAATATTGTTATTGTAGAGGCACATTTTTTTATTTGCATTCCAATTCTGAGCTGGCAATGCTGTATGAACTCGTTTATGTTTTTATGTTGAACATTTATCTTTAGAGAACTTACTATAAATCTTCCTAACATGGAATTTTTGTATAAAATTTTTGTCATATCCTATGTGCCCTAACAATCCAGATCCCACAGGACTTTGTTCTGACATCACAATTTAGTGTTTTGTTGCACATGCACACTTAAATAGCAGAACGCATTTAGAAAGTTTATAAAGTCAGGTGTTTTGTAACCTCCAGTCCCCGAGCAGGAATCTAAGAACAGTAAAGTGCCAAGAGGATGTCGCCTAGCTCCTTCGTCAGTAGCTCAGCTGAGAACCCCCTGCGCTACCTCAAGAGCTGGCACATGGTTCTTGCTAAGATTACATGCTCCCTTCATCGTCTTCTGTGATGATCACTGTTTTACCTTCTATAGCAGTCACATATGACGAGGAATCACAATTAAGGGTGTAATTTTCAGTGGCACGAAAGCATAATCGCACCAGGTGTCATGCTATGTGAGATGCGTAACGGGCGGCTTAAAGCATCCCGCTCGTTGCGAAGGACTCAGCCGAAATTCTCCCTCACCACCGTCCACCCCAATGACAAAGTACGCAGCCACATAGGTGTGCATGCTACCTTAGAGAGGCTAGTAGGTGCTCCCCTACTTCACAAAATGTTCCATGCTGCTCAAACATGTACAGGCGTTGAAAATCACTGATGCGGCAGGTCGCCTCCGTGGATGCGCATGTGCTCTTTCAGTTCAGCCTTCTTCGTGAATATCAGAGGACACACCTCACATTTATGACCGGTGTGGATTGGCAGGTGTTTGTTCAGTGAGCTCTGCTGGGCATAGCTTCGGGAGCAATGATGGCACTGAAACGGCCGGTCACCCGTGTGGATGCGCATGTGCATAATCATGTTCTGCTTTCTTTTGAACCTTTGGGAGCAGTGTTGGCATTTGAACGGTCGCTCGCTCGTGTGAACACGCAGGTGATCGTTCAATGCGTGCTTTAGTTTGAATCTCTGAGGGCATAAATGGCACTGGAACGGCCGCTCGCCTGTGTGGAGCCTGATGTGTCGTGTCATATCCCAGCGTATATAGTTCTCATAGTTGCAGTAGTTACACTGATAACGGCGTGCCCGATGAGACTTCTTGGCATGCGCAGCTGCTGGATGAACGGAAGACCCCGAGGCTGCAGAAAGAAAATAAGACAGGTTACTCGAGTATCAATTTTTCTTTCAAAAGAAAACGAACGAAATTCTACAATTGGATGCAGCAATGCCACTCTGAAAATACCGGTCATGCTGTCGCAGAGAAATGTGGATTAATTTAGAACCACGCTAGGTTCTTTAAGATTTCCTCCTAAATGCAAGCTTTTGCGTCTTTTTACATTTCAACCATACTGCGAGCCACCCGCAATAGCTGTAGCTATGAAACACTAAAGAAATGAAATTAAGCTAGTATTGATTGACACAACCTCCTCAATGAAAAAGGCTCGATGCAAATTCAGAAGCAGGGTGCAACTGGTCAACCATTTACATTCATTCGACATCCATATGTGACCTCAGAAAGATCGGGCTAGTGAAACATGGGCATATTAATGCTGAGAAGATGCATTCGACATGATCGCTCGTGGTCTACTGTCTTGCAGAAGCATCTTAATACTGCCCGATGTGCTTTCACAAGTGCAAACAAGCCTTGAAGAACAGCATACTAAAATGTACACTACAATAAACCTAAAGTAGGACTACAAAAATAGCACTCCTTATTCATTCAGCACTGAAACTGAGAGTGCAGGGTTATACGGCTAGAATAAAATGATGAAGAAGCAAATAAAAAAGAACAATGTAAGAACGCAGTATTGAAAAACTATGAAGCAGGATAAAGACTATTTCTAAGCGTTAGTATTTCTTTTAAGCTGCTGCAATAACAACAAATAATGCTTCTACACGCAAGTTTTAAAAAGCAAATAACTCGATCCACTTGGATCTCTTAAACCAAAAAACCTCCACTAAGTGGACAAGCTAGAACACGTCAGCGTAATAGAAAAAGACGGAATCACATTGTGTGAAAGAAAAGCACCCAAAGTATAAGTTAGAAAGACATAGAATAACTGTTAAATACACATGATAGCAAACAGTAAGGTGTTATTTATCAACGAAAGATAGACAGCCAGAGTTCATGCATGATGTTCTTCATCCGCCGGTGTTGTTAAAGTCCTCCAGTATTTGGTGACACAGATCTGGATAGAGAAAAATGAATCAGAGCATAGCCAACAGTAAATAAGCAACACAGTTCTCTGAATATATGAAGTACAATTTCAAATGGCATAAGAATCCTAAACTGGCAATGTTGCTTCAACTGGCGTGTGTTTTAAAGATGAATATTCATTTTGCAAACGTTCAATGTATAAATCTCTGAAATATAAAATTTTCACCTGTACCATATGTGCTCATTCAACTTTCAACTTTTTCGGGGCTTTGTTCTAAAATTACAAACTAGTGTTGTGCTGCACATTTATAAGTACGTAAACATTAAAACACATTTAGGAAGTTTACAAGGCAAGATGCTGCCGTAGCACTGTTTATCTCTACAGTATCCAGAGATTGACACAAAACATCAAAAAGTCTAACATAAAACTAGTACGCTAAAGCTCGTTGGTTCAAACTCGGTTATTTCAAACTTACTGTTAAATCAAACTGATAACCTGGTCCCGGCACTGCAATGTATGCCGGGACCTCCGCCATTACTTTAAACGCGTTAGTATCCACAATGGTTAATTCAAAGTGGGAGCCGCAGGTTTGTATTGCTCCTCGCAGAAGTCGGCCCAAAGAAATCACGTGTTACAAAACCAAAACAAATTGACTAGAGCTCCAAACAACAAAACAGCAGCATTTCTTAGCAGACGATAATTTGGACGCTGCGCTGGAGCTCTTGGTCAAGCTGAAAACAATGTCCATGAAGTCGCAACAGAAGAAATGCAAACAAATGCAAATTATTGATTACATTTAGTTTTGATTGCATTGAATCTACCATGAAAATAAACGTGTTTTAGAGCGAAAATAGCGTCATATATATTTGGTCATTAGGGCTCAGTACTTACACAAATGCATGTCGGTGTTTGTTTCCGGTGTATCACTGACTGATCAATTAATTTTATTTGCCGTTTGAGCTTCATGAAATAAATTAACAAAATCACTTGCCACCAACGTGCAGTAATGCCTCGTTTATGATAATTAGTACACAGACACCTTGTTTTAGTTCTGCCCACGCAGTGTGGGATGACGTTCGTTCATTCTAACACCCGCCAACTAATTCGAACTCTGCTTAATTTAAACAACTTCTTAGTCTCCTTTGAGTATGAATTAACGTACTTATATGCAATTGCTCAAAGTAAACACGTGATGTTGCAGCAAATCTAGCCATTGAAGGTGATGATGCCTCTGATAGAAAACCACAAGCAAATAATACACTGATGTGACCTAAACCGAAGCCACTGAAAGCAGGAGAACAAGCATTATTGTAGCCCAAAACTGGTGTGCTTCCTCCTGTAAGCACTGTACATTTGAGGGCCATGTCACTTGCACACAATCTGCTTTGTTAAGCACAAGGTATCTCATCAGTAATTTCAACAAATGATTTGCTGGTCAAACCTGTCTTGCTGGTACACTGCTCGCTCTACTAACTATGATTTATTCTGTGGTAAAAATAAGAGTCAAATATACCACTGCACCACACTACCAATCCAACTTGACGAACATGAAGCTTACACATTTTTTGCTTATATTGCAGTCGTTGAGAAGTCATGTAGCCATGTACATGTTAGAACTTGCATGACCACCACTGATAGTCTTGGAATGAATGACATGTACAAAAATACTTTTGTATTTCCGGAGATCCAGACTTCAACAATTGTTGAATGTACTAGATGATGTAGTTCTGCTTATAGTGCGTCCTTGTATCTTCAGGGCACAGGCTTGTCCACCGGAAAGGTCACGTTATGAGGAAAGACAGCAGACGGTTAGCTAGAACATTTGAATAGACAGCACTACATGGGAAGTACAGGCGGGAAGGTCAAGGATAATGTGGGGCAATGAAACTGACAAGTTCGGGGGCATAAGATGAAATTCGGTCGCGGAGGACAGGGTAGGCTGGAGATCATAGGTTGGAGGCCTTCGTACTGCAGTGGACATAAGTTAGTCTGAAGATGATGTTAACAGCTTTAGGCCTCAGAATCGCCAAGCACAAAAAACTCACACAATCCCTCATGCGTTCACGTAAGATAACTCGTAATGTTAAAAACATATTCTTCATTTTCTTCTCATTCTATTGTATTGATCTCCATTCCTCTTCCATTGCTGAAAGACTATTTGTGCACCTACAGTTGCGTTGCATTGCTTGCGGGGTAGGCCCGCTCTTGATAAAGAGGCGATGCCATGTAATATGACAAGACAGTGACGTCACGAATTTTTAGCAATATGTGACATGATGATGATGTCACATGACATGGCATTAGACAGCTGCTGATCTCTGTGAAGATAAGTGGCCAAAACCTAACCCGGCTGAGTATCACAGTAGTGAAGACCCAACGGTGATGTTAAAAACACATCGCGAGTCCCCATAAGATTGCTACCGTGGTAAACGTTAAGTGCCAGCGTGTCTGACCTCCATGTGCTTTAGTCCATGGTCTCACAATACACCAAATGACTGGTCTTGTTTTTTACAAAAGGCATTTTACATATACCATACCTTATATTCCTGTAGACAGTTGGGTGCAGTAAACTCAAATTTGAATTATTCTCTGTATTCATCCAGCCACCCAGCTCTGTATTTTCATGGACTGCAACGAACAAGCTCGCCTTTGTGCTTCAAGGAAGTGGCTCGTAATGACAAAAAAAAAAGCCAATTACCAGAAGGGTATATTTTAAGAAAAGGTTAAATTCATACAAGTTGTGCCCTTGCTACTTCATAAACATGCAAGACAAGTGATGCTATGCCACAGCAACACTAAGGGACCACTAAGGCTTCCCTTCAAGGGTTGAACGCGATATCCTGTCCCTAGTGTGTACTTCAACCACTTAGTGCATACTTTTTATTGTATCGTGTTACTTGAGAAGTTTAAATTGTTGATTACCACAATGTAACCGATGTTAAAAGTGGCTAGTGTCAGTGAAGCTTTTGCATATGACTGCACTCAGTGTAATCGGTAGCATGCTTTAAACTATGGGCAATCATGCGCATGAAATCTTTACGAACTTGATATGCACTTACTTCATGGCCTTAAAGGAATAACCGCCGTACTGTGTGTGACTTTTGTAGTGGGTGGCCAGCTTCAAACCACGAAGCTGTGATGATCACATGCCCTGAAGCCCAATGGCAATGTACGCTGCTTGTACCACGCATCATTACTGCAATATTGCATGTTGTGTTTATTGTGAAGCATGTTATACAGGACACATGTAAAGCATGAAAGCTACTTTCACTGTATTTCCAAACAGACACGCGCATGTTAGGTAGAACGCCTGCTTGCCACACTAGCGAGCCGGCTTCGATCCTCTCTTGGATTCAATTTTCTTTATTATTTATTTGATGTTCATCTTGCTCAATTTTTCAGTTGCGCACAAGATGATTTTTCGCTCACAACCGACGACACCAACAACAATGCTGAAATTTCTACGAAACGAGTTCTTTAACACCTTCGCCTTGAATATTGTCCAACTGCGCTTTTGTGTTTACGGTGGTCAAACGTTCATGCCTTATTCCTTAAAAAACATTGCCTCTCGTGGCCTGGTACAAGTATTTCGACCAAAGCACAATTAATTAATGGGGACGATTAGGCTAACTGCACCACATCATTTCTATAACAAAAATTCTTAGTGCAGAAAATAGGTCAGTGAAATCAAATTATATGCCGCTAACAAATTATCAAGCATATGAAAGCCACCACTGATTCCATTAAAATGCTAACAACTTGATTTACTCATAGTGCATTCAGTCAAATACAAAAAATGCATAGTAAACCAAAAGAATTTATTTGCACTTGTGAAAAAAAGCTACAAAAAAAGTATCAAGCTCATATGCAGATTCTCAATTCAGACTCTCGAAATTATGAAATGTACAGCTACACAGATGGTGACGTACTTCGTGGTATCGTGGTGCTATCGCTTCAAGTCTGTTCAAGCAAGTGGTTCGGACAAAGGTTTTAGAGTCAATGCAAACATGTGGTCTCTCATATTCTGAATACATTAGTTCTCCAAAGCTTAAAGGGGTTCTGATACAAAAAGATTATTTACAATTGATTATTTACAAGCTCCTCATTACAGGCATGTCCCAGTTTCGGTATGAGAGAGTTCCAAAAACGACAAGCCGCCGAGAGCAACTGTCACCACCTAGCGTGTGGAACTTTCAACCACGTCAGCACACAGAACTGCAATGCAATTCCACACGGTCTGCATTAAGATGCCCTTTCGAACCGGAAACGAGACAGCAGTGTCGCCATACACAAAACTTTCAATGCGTGCACCGCGGTCGTGGACTCTCGAGCAGCTGTCGAGTAATATTCTGCTGATGCAAACGTGGCGAAAAAATGGCAGCTGTGACTTTGTCATAACATTTTGCAGTGTGGTCACTTGAAAAAAGTAGGGCTGTCACGAAAGGTCACCTTTCAGGTTGTCAATAGCGTGAAAGAGTTGGCTGCTGTTGCAAACTTCAAAATTAACTTAAATTACCACCCAAGCTATATTCGCTGTTGATATCTTGCAGATGATATATGCATGTGCACGAGAATCGATCCCGCCTGCTATCTCGACCGCGCAAATTTGGGTCAGTACCCCTTGTAATATTGTAATATTGAGTGGTAGAAAAGTAGAATCGGGACAGGCCTTACACCACATGAAGTGCTTAATGAGTTTATGGTTTACGACCTCCAACCCAAAAAAAAGGGGCTCAGCCACAATCCTTTACCCTCACCATAATCAACCACAGCAACCTTGAAGTATGGAGCAACGTAGGTGTACATAGTGCCTTAAAAATACGTAGTGGGTGCTCTGCTACTTTGCAAAATGTTATGATTTATTTTACAGTAGGCTCCTCACAATTTTCTTTACAGAAGGTGCCTAAGAGGAGACACTGGTCTGAAAAAAATTTAATTTTCAGTATTTCCAGCTGAAATTTTAATACAATATGTATTTTTTACAGCTGAAAACAAATATGCAATTAGTTTTTTGCTATCACTTTTAGATTTTTAAATATTGACTGTTACATAAACTTGCATTCTGCCCAACATTTTGACATCTTCCTCATAAAATATTGCTACAAATTTGATATGACAGCATTCCATGAAGGCCAGGGAATGCAACAAAACCATAATTTTATTTTTAGCTTCATTGGTACCAGAGTTATGGCCTTAACAAGTATACTCATTAGAAATCTGAAACTGTCGCTTAAAATTGTTGCTAATTAATCACTATTGTAAATAAAAATATTACAATTTTTTTTGTTTTCTTGCACTAATCAATGTATAAGCTTTCAAATGCTGCAAGAATTATCAAAATCTCACTGCTACATCAAAAGATACTGTGGGTAATGGCTTAGGGTGTGATGAAAAATGTTGTTTTGAGAAAACGAGAAAAGAAGTTTAGGAACATGCTGAGCACTTATATTGAACAAGAAAAGGCGTGAATTGGTGTATTAACCATGTTAGAAGCCACCAGGAATGTAGTCATCATCATTCTCCTTGGTGCGCTTTCTTTTCATGGCATGCTTGAAGTTTTCAGCATGCTCATGCTTCTTCTCCGATGCCACTAGTCGGCGACTGTCCTATTCTGAGCATCTTTCAGCGGCCACAACACTCTGCTGCAGGTGCAGCTCCTTCAATATGGCGGCATCTGCTCTCCCTTTGCCAGCGTTGAACCTTGCGACAGCTTTGGCCACAGCAGCTTCAACGGTGAAAAGCGACGCGTGTTTGTTTTTAGACACGAGCGACCAGATGACGGAGTGCAGGCTCTCGTTTGGGTTCTGTGTTTTGCCTCGCTGACAACGCTCCAGCAATTTCTTGTCAGAGAGGCGCGTGTAAATAGGCCGCAAGGCATCAACCACGTACTCCGGCAGGTTGTAGCGATGATTCCGAGGAGTCTCCTGCTTGGCAACAGCCTTGTTGTACTTGCACCATGACTCTTCACCAGTTGGGCAGTGAGAGTGCTGAGGGCTTGCATCAGTAGATGCTACGTGATAAAAGGGTTGCCCAG
This sequence comes from Rhipicephalus microplus, assembly GCF_043290135.1. NCBI lineage: Eukaryota > Metazoa > Arthropoda > Arachnida > Ixodida > Ixodidae > Rhipicephalus > Rhipicephalus microplus. Next base: position 173,097,822 of record NC_134705.1, read on the forward strand.
ACAGCATTATTCATGGCCTCAATGCTTCCTTGGTTGCTTTGTAAAGCCCATCTATAATACGACGTGAGCTTTGTGACCAGCTCGCCTGTGAGTTTGCCCTTGCCTCCTGCAGACTGTTGAAGGTCCGGCTGTCTCCATCACACAACATGGTTGTGTAGCGGAGCCCATGTCTCTCCAATGAGCGGCCAAATAAAATTTGTGCTGCTTCCACCTCCATTTGTCCTGGCTTACTGGAGGTATTCTTTTGGCAAGTGTGACCAGCTAGCCACTCGGCATACCTTGGGTTGTCCTCCTTCGGCCCTAGCTGGCAACCCAAACAAAAGTTCGATAGGACGACGAAGTCGAGCACATAACCCGTGAATAGTTCAATCACGGTCCCTACACAAATATGGGATGAGTGGCCCCTGGTCAGCCAAGTGCCATCAATGGAAACGGCGATATTGCCAGGATTTCCACAGTTGAGTTCGGAATACACCGTTTTCACGGTGCTCGCGCAGTCGTCAATAACGCGCGCGGCAGGGTTCATTTTCAATTTCACATAATCCTGGTATGTCTTGGTGTGCAGGCCTCTCCGTGAAATATTTAGGGCGGAAAAAATATCGTTCAGCGCAGTTTGCCCGTTTCCTGTGCTCATTGCCGCGCGAACCGCGAGCACGTTAATTTCGAAGGGGCCGTGCGCTGCGTCCCCCCCCCCCCGCTCTCGGCGAGCTCCATACGGTCCTCGGTTTACCGCACTCGTCACATGTGAGAACAAGTTTCACGGCTATGCCATATTCGCGGTCTTCCTTGGAGATTCTGCCAGGCCCGCCACACACACCGCACTTTATACACTGAAGAAGTTCGTTGACCAACTCTAAGCTAACGACGGTGAACGGCGTACCAGGCGTTGCGGCTCCATCCGAGTCTCGAAAAAAAGACCGCTTGCGTTTTGTGACAGACTTCGATGAAAGATCTTGCAGAACATCGCTCGCACGACACTCGATGGCCACTTTTTCAGCGTCGGAAACCAGGGGAGTGTCGAAGCGCACAGCTCTCGTGTGATCTTGGGACGCGGCTATCACGTCCGCGATCGCGGGTGCCGCGGCGGTGATAGCGCTGGCACAGCCTGCTTCTTCCGAGTTCTCGGCGGCAGAAGGTCTCGCTGGTGATAAGGTGCGGGCTCTCAGACGCCGTTTTCGCCTTTTTCCGAACGCATGAGCACTCCGGAACTTTCGATGACCGCCTGCCAATGCACCAAATGCACAGCCGTTGTTAGGCCTCTACGCAAAATGGCGGCTTGCACGCCGCTGTCTAGCAGACGAATCCCTTCGCGTCCAATTGGAAACCGGGAATCGCCCCAGGTGACAAAAACGCACCAATGATGTGCGAGTATTAGGTTTTTTATTTTTTAAGCGCGATAGCTGCGTTGTTGCTAGACGAGAAACGTTCTTCTGCTAGGAACAGATAATAGAAAAATGTGTTTTTAAAATGAGTTCAAAATGGCCGCGCTACTTGGTGCGGTTCTCGCGCGCTGCGGCGTTGAATACGACCGTTTTTGAGGTGGTTTCAGAAGCGAAAATGGTCATCAAACTGTCTATGCGACACAATAACTCGACAAATACGCATTACAGGGCTATAATATTTTAGGAACAGCTTCCTTAGACCTTAATAATTATGACAAAAAAAAATACTTCAAAAAATCGCTTTTTCGGAAAATTTTCGGCCTCCCATACCCGTGTCTCCCCTTAAAGAAGTTTACAACAGGTTCTATGAAGGTCTCTTATGTCACTTATGCTGTGACAGTGCAGCATGTGTAGCCTGTGGTTCCTTCATTTAGAATGCCGTTCAAATACCTGGGAGTAATACAGAGCTTTGATGTGGCAGCTCTACTACGTGGCCACGCGTGTGCATCTTCAGTTCGAACTTTTTCGAGAAGATCTGAGGGCACAACTGACATTTATGACCAGTGTGAATCGGCAGGTGATTGTTTAATGTGGCCAGTTGGGAGAAGATTTGGGAGCAATGGTCACACTTATACGGCCGGTCACCCGTGTGGATGCGCAAATCAGCGGTCAACGCTTGCCTTTTTTTAAAGCTATGTGAGCACTGGCAGCATTTGAACGGTCGCTCACCCGTGTGAACACGCAGGTGATCGTTCAACGCGGGCTTTTGTTCGGAGCTCTGAGGGCATAGATGGCACTGAAACGGCCGCTCGCCTGTGTGAACCCTGATGTGTTGTGTCAGATGCAAGCGTATATTGGTCTCATATATATAGTTGCATTAGTTACACTGATAACGGCGTGCCCGATGAGACTTCCCGGTTTCTGTAGTTGCTTGATGGACGACAGACCCCGAAGCTGCACAAAGAAAATAAGAGATGTTGCTCAAGTATCTCTTTTCCTTTAAAAAAAAAAAACGAATTAAATTCTACATTTTGATGCAGCAATGCCACTCTGATCATACCGGTCATGCCGTAGCAGAAAATTGTGTATTAATTTAGAACCATGCTGGGTTCTTTTAGATGTCCTCCTAAATGCAAGCACACACGTGTTTTCCCATTTCACTCACACTGCGATCCAACCACGATAGCTGTAGCTATGAAACACTAAAGAAACGAAAGCAAACTAGTGTTGAGTGACACTTCCTCAATAAAAAAGGCTTGATAAGAACCTCAGAAGCAAGGTATAGCTGGTCAACCTTTTACGTTCGTTCGACACCTAAATGCGATTGCTGAAAGATATGTTAGGGAAGCATAGGCATACTGTTACTGAGATAATGCATTAGACTTAATCACCTGCATTTCACTATCTTGCAGCAGCAACGTAATACCGCTTGAGTTGTTTTCACAGATGTAATTTTGCCTCAAAAGACAGCATATTGTCACGTACCAAGAGCCGTAGAGAAGGGACAGGAACAGCGGGGCAGAAAGACACGAGCGTGTATCTTCGAAACGAGGCGCTAACCACACCTCTTCTTCGTTCTCCTTGCCCTTTTCGGCTCGCTAGGGCTTGCCGGCTCACAACTCTAGGTGGCATTATTCCCCCTCCCATTAGAGCATCGACCCGATGCTCATACACAAGGGGACAGCAGGGTCGGTAAGGGAAAAAAAAAAAGAGAAACGGTAGCTATAGCGCACAGGGCATATGCAGGTGCAAAAAAAAATTGTCTGAGGTTGGTCATAAGAGAAAAAAAAACCATTAACAGAGTTCACAGTTCGTTCGAGACCCAACGGGCAATGTAAAAAAAAAACGAAAATGTTTGCTGCCTGGGCATAATAAGACGAGTATCACCGCGTAATATAAGGTTTTAGGCGGACGACATGCACAATCTCTGTTCGTGGTGAGTGGCGCTGTGTCGTTGCCGAGCCTCCGTCTGGAATAACTTCATAGTTGACCTCGTTCAACCGCCGTAATACTTTGTAGGGTCCGAAGTACTTGCTCAGGAGTTTTTCGCTCAGACCTCGCCGTCTAACAGGAGTCCAAACCCACACTTGGTCGCCAGGTTGGTAGGAGACTTGTCGGTGGTGGATATTGTACCTTCGGGCGTCTTCACATTGCTGCGATCTTATGTGCACGCGAGCTAATTGACGTGCTTCCTCTGCACGCTGAATGTAATCGTCGACATCGGGAGCTAGTAGCTCGTGCTGGTCGATGTCACAAGGAATCATAGCGTCTAGCATGGTTTGCACGTCTCTACCGTAAACGAGGCGGAAGGGTGCGAACCTTGTCGTTTCCTGGTTGCGGTGTTGTACGCAAACGTTACGTATGGCAGGATTTCGTCCCACGTTTTATGCTGCACATCCACGTACATAGAAATCATGTCCGCCAGCGTTTTGTTCAGCCTTTCTGTTAAGCCGTTACTCTGGGGGTGGTATGCGGTTGTCTTGCGGTGGTTCGTGTAACTGAGCTTGAAGATGTCGTCCAACAGTTTTGCCGTAAACGCTGTCCCTCGGTCAGTGATGATGAATGACGGGGCACCATGACGAAGCACAATGTGGTGCATGAAAAACTGGGCGACTTCAGATGCTGTACCGCGTGGCAATGGCTTCGTTTCAGCATAACGCGTCAAGTAATCAGTTGCGACGATGATCCACTTGTTTCCGGAGTGAGACATAGGAAACGGTCCAAGAAGGTCCATCCCAACTTGGTCAAACGGCGTACGCGGTGGATCGATGGATTGTAAGAGGCCTGCAGGCTTCACAGGTGGTGACTTGCGACGCTGACATTCGCGGCATCCTTTCACGTAGCGTTTGACACAAGCTGCGAGTTTTGGCCAGAAATATAGCTTTCGAACCCGGTCGAGTGTCCGTGAGTATCCCAGGTGGCCGGATGTCGGCTCATCGTGGCAGGCTAATAGGATGTCATCACGAAGGTCATGAGGGACGACTAGAAGATAAGATCTGCTGCCAACACCAGTGTTTTTCTTGTATAATATGTCGTGTCGTAAGCAAAATGACGGCAACGTACGGGAGAGGGGACGAGGAACAGACGCGGTGCTGCCTTCTAAATGATCGATGATGGGTCTTAACTCGGGGTCCGCTCGTTGCTTACTGAGGAGGTCCGCCCCACTGAGAGTCCCCAGGAAGGTGCTGTCGTCTTCTACAGCTGTATGGTCGGACTCCAGAGGTGCTCGTGATAGCGTGTCGGCGTCTTCATGCTTTCTACCCGACTTGTATACAATGGTGATATCGAACTCCTGAAGTCGCAGACTCCATCGTGCTAATCGCCCAGAGGGGTCTCGGAGGTTAGCCAACCAACATAAAGCGTGGTGATCACTCACAACTTTGAATGGGCGCCCATATAGATAAGGCCTGAACTTTGTAATCGCCCATATTACCGCGAGACATTCCTTCTCTGACGTTGAATAGTTGGTTTCGGCACGTGATAGAGTGCGGCTCGCGTAGGCAATCACACGTTCAATCCCATCTTGTGTTTGCAGCAGGATAGCTCCGAGACCAATGTTGCTTGCGTCAGTGCGCACCTCTGTGTCAGCGTCCTCATCGAAATGACCGAGTAAAGGAGGGGAACACAATCGATGTTGCAGTTCCGCAAAGGCAGTCGCTTGTTCGTCAGTCCACTGAAATGGGGTGTCGTCACGCGTAAGTCTGATGAGAGGCTCCGCAACCTTAGAGAAGTTTTCAATAAAACGGCGATAGTAGGCGCAGAGCCCCAGAAATCGCCGAAGACTTTTTTTGTCTGTCGGAGCTGGAAAAGAGGCCACAGCGGCAGTCTTCTCGGGATCGGGCCGAACGCCTGCAGCGCTCACAACGTGACCGAGGAACTTCAGTTCATTGTAGCCGAAATGGCACTTCTCTGGCTTGAGGGTAAGGTCAGCGGATCGTATGGCTTCAAAAACACTCCGAAGGCGATGAAGGTGCTCGTCAAACGTTTTTGAAAAGACAACGACATCATCTAGATAGACGAGGCAACTTTTCCACTTGAGGTCAGCGAGAACGGTATCCATCATTCGTTGGAATGTGGCCGGAGCGGAACAGAGGCCGAATGGGAGCACTCGGAACTCATACAGGCCGTCAGGAGTTACAAAAGCCGTTTTTTCGCGGTCACGTTCATCGACTTCAATTTGCCAATAACCACTTTTGAGGTCGATTGAGGAAAAGTACTTTGCTCGCCTCAGCCTGTCAAGAGAATCGTCCACTCGAGGCAACGGGTACACGTCTTTCTTTGTGACGTTATTCAGCTTCCTATAATCGACACAAAAGCGAAGTGTACCATCCTTCTTCTTTACAAGGACCACTGGCGATGACCAAGGGCTACTTGATGGCTGTATTACACCATCTTGAAGCATTTCCTTCACTTGCTTTTGAATCGCGCGTCGTTCGGTTGGTGAAACGCGGTAAGGCTGTTGCCGTATAGGGTGCGCGTCGCCGTAGGTGATAATACGGTGTTTGGTAATCGATGTTTGGCGGATTCTCGATGAACGTGCAAAACAGGCGTGGAATTCTATCAACAGGTCGTTAAGCCTTCGTTTGTTTTCGTCAGAAAGCGCTGGATTTATGTCGACGCCCCGGAGAGGTGCTTCGGTATTATCGGTTGCCTCGGAAGCAAAACACTCAGTCACATTAGTTACTGGGTAGGCATAGGCGATGACAGTTCCAGGGAAAAGGTGTCGGCGCTCGTAGCTGAAGTTCGTAACAAGTACCTCGCAATGGCCATCGTGAAGGTCTACTAGGCTTCGTGCTACGCAGACACTTTGGGAAAAGAGCAGGGATCGATTGCTCTCCGCCACCATTTCACCGTGTGCTGATTTGTTACCAGCCACTTGAACCATAACACTTGAGCGCGGTGGTATCGTCACAGCATCGTCAATTACCCGCAGACATACTCGATCGTGGTCGGGATTATGCTCTGGTGTGGCGCTTTTTGTTGAGAACGTGACGAGGCGTTGTCGAATGTCGATGATAGCACCGTGCTCCCTCAGGAAGTCCATGCCAATGATCAGGTCTCGAGAACACTGACGGAGAACGCTCAAGCTGATAACAAAGGTTGAACCACGAATCTGTATTCGTGCTGTGCAAACGCCGAGTGGCATGACGATGTGCCCGCCAGCAGTACGAATTGGCTTGAGGTTCCAAGGCATCGTCACTTTCTTTAGAAGAGCAGCCTGTTTTTCACTTATTATAGAAAAATCCGCACCCGTGTCAACTAAAGCAGTGACTTTGCGACCGTCGAGCAGCACTGGAATATCTAATGAAACCTTTTCGGAACCAGCTGGTGTCGTCGTCGTCGGGGAATCTTCAGTTTGCGGAAGCGTCGGTAGGAGGCCTTGAGCTTGTCCAGTATGAGCGGCCTCGCCCCCGAAGGTCGCTGTGGTTAGTTTTCCCGGTGCGGACTGGGGGACCGACCCTGCGCCACGCTCGAATAGGTGCGGCGATTAGGAGAAAATCGCCGCGGCGACGGGGAGCGTGACTGGTGAAAGGATGACGAAGTTCCGCGCTGTTGAGCCACATACTCTTCAATATCAGGGGGCCGCTGACCGAACCTGGGTGGTGGTGAGTTCGTCGAAAATCCGCGTAGTCCAAGTTGCCGGTAAGAACAGTGTCGGTAAAGATGCCCAGCTTCGCCACAGTGGAAGCAGAGAGGACGTCGATCAGGCGCACGCCAGACGTCTGATTTTCGCGGGATCGGGCGAGGTGCGCTGTAATATGGCGCCGCTTGGACCGTCTGCAGCATAGCTGGGGTCACGGTGGGATGCGGGATTGCGGGTGTTACAGGTTGCTGCAAAGCTTGAGCATACGACAAGCGGGGGAAGTCACCGGGTGGTTGATAATCCCGCATGCAAGATGGTTCTCTTAAAGCATGCTGGACTTCATCTCGGACAACGCTGGAGAACGAAGAGGTAGGGGGCTGCGAGGGCACTGACAGCTTCTGGAGTTCTTCGCGGATGACTGAACGTATGAGCTCTCGGAAAAAATCCATTTGGCCACCGAAAGCTCCAAAGTAGTCCGTAGTTGAAGCATTGACGTGCCGCTCGTATGACGGGGCCCGGTGCCTAAGGGTGCTTTCGATGGTGACAGCTTCCGTGAGAAATTCTGACACAGTCTTGGGTGGACTGCGTACAAGCCCACCGAAAAGTTGCTCTTTCACCCCGCGCATGAGGTACCGTACCTTCTTTTCTTCTGGCATGCCGGGGTCAGCTCGGTGGAAGAGGCGCGTCATTTCCTCGACATACATCGCAACCCCTTCATTTGGTAGTTGTATGCGGGACTGCAGATCGCGCTCAGCTCTCTCCCGACGGTCAGGGCTTGCATATGTCGCAAGAAGTCGGCGTTTGAAGTCTTCCCATGATGTAAGAATACCTGCCCGGTTCTCGTACCAGACACGTGCGCCGTCCAAAAGACTGAAATAGACGTGCCGCAGCTTGTCTGCGTCGTCCCACTGGTTGTGCACGGCAACGAACTCGTAATGGACAAGCCAATCTTCCACATCCTCAAGTGCAGTGCCATGAAAAGGATTTGGCGTTCGCGGTGTGAGTAATGTGCAATGGAGCGGCGTTGTGCCGTTCGTACCGGTTGGGTTGGTGTCGGCATGGCTGGTCGGAGCTGCCATGTTGTTTGCGAGCAGTCCAAACTCAGGGGATTGCCCTCGGATCCTTCTGCTGGCGCGGTGCACAGGAGTGACCACCGGTACGACGCTTGTGTTCCTGGTATGTGGAGGGGTACGGTGCATAGATTACCCAGCACCTCCACCAGTTTGTCACGTACCAAGAGCCGTAGAGAAGGGACAGGAACAGCGGGGCAGAAAGACACGAGCGTGTATCTTCGAAACGAGGCGCTAACCACACCTCTTCTTCGTTCTCCTTGCCCTTTTCGGCTCGCTAGGGCTTGCCGGCTCACAACTCTAGGTGGCAATATTATTATGTACAATACTATGAATATAATGGACCACAAAAAAAAGTGCTTCTCATTCTTTCAGCACTAAAGCCGAAAGTGCGGGCATTTATGGCTAATATAAAAAGATGAAAAAATTACAAAAAGGCAGAATTGAAAAATTATGAACCAGATTTAAAGACCATTTATAAGCGATTGTTTTTTCTTTTGCCATTGCAATAACAAATAATGCTTCTTCAAATAAGCTTTAAAGAGCACACAACTCAGTTCATTTGGATCTCTTCAATTAAATATGCACCAGCAAATGGACAAAATATAACACGTAAGCATAATAGAAACAGACAAAACCACACAGTTTGGAAGAAAAGCACCCAAGGTATAACTTATAAGGATGCAAAAGAGCTGCAAGATACAGCCAATGGCAAACAGTAAGGTGACATATATATCAATGAAAGGTAGACAGCAGGAGTTCATGTGTGACGTTCATCATCCTCCGGTGTTCTTAAAGTGCTCCAATATTTGGTGACACAGACCTAAATGAAGAAAAATGAATGAGAACATTGCCAACAGTAAATAATCAACAGAGCTTCTCCGAATATATGAAGTACATTTTCAAATTGCATTCCAACCCTAGCTGGCAATGTTGCGTCAACTGGTTCGTGTCTTAACCATGAATATGTATATTGCAATCTTTAACTGTACAAATCTCTGCAATATAAAATTTTCACCTACATCATACGTGCCCGAACAATCCACTTCCTCGGGATTTTTGTTCATAAATCACAAATTATTGTTGTGCTGCACATCTACATGAAAGCGAAACACAGGTTAGAAGGCGAATGGCGTGTGCAACAAAGTCGGAAGTTATCGCTTTTTAAGGCCCCGAAAGACGAAGAACGACGACTTCTTCGGGAGCGGAACCTCCATCGGCTTGACAAGCCACTTGACGCCGATTGGGCAGTGTGCGAGTTACATTTCGAACCGCATTTCATTGTGAGAGATACGTACATGTTATCAATGGTGTTCAAGTCCGAATTACTAGGGGAACGCCGACACTTGCCCCTGATGCAGTCCCGACGATCTTGCCCAACCTGCCTGCATATTTGACGCTCAAAACTCCGGCTCCGCGGACCCAAACAAAGCGGTGGCATCAGTGTGTGCCGGCTGAGAATGACAACAGAAAACGGCGACGCATTAGCACTCCTGCACAGCTCCTTAATTGTGGATACCAACGGTGCAACTTCTTCAGATGGCGACGAAGCTGACGAGACAAGCTCAAGTCCCTCGTTTGACGCGGTTGTCACTCTCGGTGACCTTCGTGGTCTTGTCCTACCATCAAAGTCATGGGCACTGCACGAGTTTCCTGGATTTGACGGCGTGTCGTACGTAGCGTGCTCACTGAATCCTAGCACTCGTGAACTTTGCATTCAACGAGCCGTATACTTCACCTGTTTGAACAAGTCGCGGGATGAGAAACGAAGAAGCGCACAGCAGCACCTAAAATTGACTAGGCTATAAAATGCTACAGTGGCGTAAAAAGGATGTCATTTTTCGTGCACATTTTCTTACACACTTAATTTTTGGACGGTACACCAAGAAGAAAAACAATTTTTCCTAGAAGAGGCTTGTAAGCGGGAGAACGTGCAAATAATGACGCAAAATCTCAAAATAAATCTTTGATCTTGAATCTTTTTGTATTGCCACGTTCCATTCCCCAAGCTTTTGTTATCGTCCCAAAACACCACACGATTCTCAGCGCAAACCGCGCCTGCAGTTTTCGAGAGGGTTCCGGACTGTAGTAGATCATTTCGATAAGATCACGCCCACTGTGCGAATGGTACAGATTGTTCTGGAACGTACGCCGCCGCCAGCGGTAGCGCTAGAACATTCGACGGCGGGAGTATAAATGCCGACGCGCTTCGCCGCTTGTCAGTTGTTGATCGAAGGCCGACGCTCCGTTCGCCGCTATCAGTCCGAGACTGCTATCTGTGCGAGACTGCTGCTGTAATTGGACTTTCTGTTTACCGGGCACAGGTTCGCCCAAATAAACAGTTAAATCCCAACACGAAGTCTCCTGTCTTCGGCCACGTCACGACCCCGTGACATCTGGTGGAGGTGCTGCTTCGTTCATGTACCGCACGCCCCCGTCAAGCCGTGAACCCAGCCCACGTCGCGGAGAAGACACCGACGCCAACCAGGAGCAGCGAACAAGCCGCCGACAGCAAGGGCTACCACCGGAGTACGGGATTCTAGAAGACAAGGCGCGGAAGACCAAAGCCATGACCGCGACTGCAGCGACAATGACAACCGCCGCATCCCTGCCCACGATGGTCATGCATCAACCCAGGGAACCACCAATTTTCCATGGGTCATCGTTCGAAGACCCGGAGTCCTGGTTAGAAACATACGACCGTGTGGCCGCCCTCAACCACTGGGACAACGAAGAAAAGCTCCGGCGTGTGTACTTCTACCTGGAAGACACCGCAAGGACCTGGCTAGAGAATCGTGAGTCCACGCTCCGAACGTGGGATGTCTTCTGCGGCGCATTTCTGCAAACGTTCGCGAGCGTCGCTCGCAAAGAAAGGGCCGCTGCTCAACTAGAGACCCGGGTTCAGCTACCGAATGAGAAGGTTGGAATTTTCACAGAGGAGATGACCCGCCTATTTCGTCACGCTGACCCAGACATGCCTGAGGAGAAGAAAGTTCGTTTCCTCATGCGAGGGGTCAAACAGGAGCTCTTCGCGGGACTAATGAGGAATCCACCGAACACCGTCCAAGAATTTGTATCCGAGGCGACCACCATTGAAAAAACCCTTGACATGCGCACCAGACAGTATAATCGTCGCCTGACTCCAGAATGCGCTGCTGCTCAAACCAGTGACTCCGAAAACCTGCGTGAAACGATCCGAGCGATCGTGCGGGAAGAGCTGCGCAAACTGTTGCCTTCGGCGCAACCTCAAGTGGATTCGATCGCCGACATTGTGCGAGAAGAAGTTCGGCAATCACTTCGAATTCCCCATACACCGCTGCCCGAGCCAGAAACTATGAGCTACGCCGCTGCAGCGCGCCACAACGCTCCTCCCCGTCCACGCCAAAACGCCGCCCCGTCGCACTTCCGTCGCCAGACACCACCGCCGCCACCACCCCCACCGACGACCTACCGTTCACCAGCGGGCCAGCGCAGTGCGCCGAGGAAAACCGACGTTTGGCGCACCCCTGACCACCGCCCACTGTGCTACCACTGCGGCGAGGCCGGGCACACTTACCGCCGTTGCCAGTACCGACAGATGGGACTGCGTGGCTTCGCCGTCGATGCACCACGTCCGCAGCCAGGAGAACGACCACGTGACATCGCCGACTACCTGACAGGAACTCGGTGGACACCACGAAGCCCTTCGCGTTCGCCGTCGCCCAGCCGCCGCACGTCACCGCACCACCGACAGTACTCTGGCCCAACGCGGGGCCGGTCTCCTAGCCCGTATCCGGGAAACTAAGGGCAGCAACCGGTGGAGGTGCGGTTGCTGTGCGATGAACTACCGAAGATCCTCCAACGACGACGACGCCGCGACGGAGCTTTCCGAACGCAATGCCAACCAGGCAAAGCCCTGACGGTGAAAGCTCACTTACTGAAGGTGGCCTGACGACGCAACATGGAAGATGCGGAACAAGCCGACGCAGCCGTGACCCGACGCCACGCCCTAACTGTAATGCGAGACGGCGAACTAGCGACCTCGACGTTCTTATCGACGGTCACAGTGTGACCGCTCTCGTCGATACTGGAGCCGACTATTCTGTCATCAGTGGGTCGTTCGCCGCGAAGTTAAACAAAGTTAGGACAGCTTGGAAAGGCCCTGAAATCCGCACAGCCGGAGGTCATCTCGTAACGCCTGCAGGAATCTGCACAGCGAGAGTCACCATTAACGGCCGTATTTATCCTACAGACTTCATAGTCCTACAGCGTTGCTCGAGAGATGTCATCCTTGGCATGGACTTCTTATGCCTCCATGGTGCTGTCATCAACCTAAAAACAAAGTCGATAACGTTATCCACAGAAGAAGCACTACCGCCGCGCACGCCGTCTGGACACCATGCCTTGAATGTGCTGGAAGAACAAGTCACCATTCCGCCTCGCTCAAGCGTCATTATTTCAGTCGGCGCTCCTGAATCACCTGACTTCAAAGGCGTCGTTGAAGGCAGTCAGCATCTGTTGGTCACCCAAAATATTTGCGTCGCAAGAGGAATTGCAGAGCTGCGGGGAGGCAAAGCAACGGTTATGCTCACGAATTTCAGCAATGAGTACAAACATGTGAACAAAGGAACAACAGTCGCATACATCGAAGAAATTGTCGAAGCCACCAGTGCTTTCGCCCTCGCCGATTCTGCGGAACCTGCTCAGAGGAACCAAGCCCCTCCCATAGCTTTCGACGTCAATCCCAGACTTCCGAACGATAAGCAAGAACAGCTCAAGGCCCTGCTCCTGCAATACGAAGATTGCTTTTCGTCGTCATCGAAAATTCGGCAGACCCCAATCACGAAACATCGCATAATAACCGAAGAAAATGCCAGACCACTCCGTCAGAGTCCGTACAGGGTTTCGACGCGAGAACGTGAGGCCATGAAGAGACAAGTTGATGAAATGCTGCGGGATGACATTATCCAGCCGTCCAAGAGCCCATGGGCATCCCCCGTGGTGTTAGTGAAGAAAAAGGATGGGACCCTACGTTTCTGCGTCGATTATCGCCGCCTGAACAAAATCACAAGAAAGGACGTGTATCCTCTCCCACGAATAGACGACGCACTTGATCGGCTCCATAACGCCAAGTACTTTTCGTCAATGGACCTCAAGACTGGCTATTGGCAAATCGAAGTCGACGAAAGAGACCGAGAGAAGACGGCGTTTATAACACCGGACGGCCTCTTCGAGTTTAAGGTGATGCCCTTCGGCCTTTGCTCAGCGCCTGCAACTTTTCAACGCGTTATGGATACAGTACTGGCAGGATTGAAGTGGCAGACTTGCCTTGTGTACTTGGACGACGTCGTCGTGTTTTCCTCGAATTTCGACGAGCATCTTCGGCGCCTTGAAGCTGTACTTCAAGCCATCAAGACTTCCGGACTCACACTGAAGCCAGAAAAGTGCAGATTTGCGTATGAAGAGCTCTTGTTTCTGGGGCACGTTATCAGCAAGTCTGGAGTTCGTCCTGATCCACGGAAAACAGCCGCCATCGCCGACTTCCCGCCGCCCACTGACACGAAAGCCGTGCGCCGATTTCTGGGCCTGTGCGCCTATTATAGGCGGTTCGTGAAAAACTTCGCCCGCATCGCCGATCCTCTCACTAACCTTACCAAGGCCGACGTGGAGTTCAAGTGGGAAACGCCACAGGAACACGCTTTCCAGGAGCTTAAACATCGCCTCCAGACGCCTCCGTTACTTGCCCATTTCGACGAATTCGCCGAGACAGAAATACATACTGACGCAAGCAGCGTAGGTCTTGGCGCCGTTCTTGTGCAGAGGGCTGACGGACTTGAAAGGGTTATTAGTTACGCCAGCCGATCGCTATCCAAAGCAGAAGCAAATTATTCCACAACAGAAAAGGAGTGCCTCGCCATCATCTGGGGTACGTCGAAATTTCGCCCATACCTCTACGGCAGGCCCTTCAAAGTTGTGAGCGACCACCACGCCTTGTGTTGGCTAGCCACTTTGAAGGACCCTTCAGGTCGCCTCGCACGATGGAGCCTGAGGCTTCAAGAATATGACATTACTGTCATTTACAAGTCCGGCAAAAAACACTCCGACGCCGACTGTCTCTCTCGTGCGCCTGTCGACCAACCGCTACCCGACGACCCGGATGACGACTACTTCTTGGGAACGATCACTACCGACGACTTCGCTGAACGACAGCGGGCCGACCCGGAACTTAAGGCCCTAATAGAATACCTCGAAGGCAGGACCGCCGAAGTCCCGAAGGTATTCAAGCGCGCACTTGCGTCGTTTTTTCTACGAAACGGTCTTCTACAAAAGAAAAACTTTTCACCGCTTCGGGCTAAGTACCTCCTTGTGGTGCCTTCAGCTCTGCGACCAGAACTCCTGCAGGCCCTGCACGACGATCCGACGGCAGGGCACCTCGGTGTTTCTCGCACGCTCGCGAGGATACAAGAAAGGTACTACTGGCCGCGTCTTACCACCGACGTCACTCGTTATGTGAGGACATGCCGGGACTGTCAGCGACGCAAGACACCGCCGACAAGGCCAGCGGGACTTCTGCAGCCAATAGATCCACCTTGCCGACCTTTCCAGCAGATTTAAGCATCAGATTGGTATGGACCTACTGGGGCCGTTCCCGACGTCGGCTTTCGGAAACAAGTGGATCGTGGTAGCTACCGACTACCTCACCCGCTACGCCGAGACAAAAGCCCTGCCAAAAGGCAGTGCATCCGAGGTAGCTAAGTTCTTCGTCGAAAATATCGTCCTACGTCACGGCGCCCCGGATGTCCTTATCACCGACAGAGGAACGGCATTCACTGCCGACTTAACTCAAGCGATCTTGGCATACAGCCAAACAAACCACCGCCGGACGACAGCGTACCACCCACAGACCAACGGCCTCACCGAGCGGCTTAACAAGACGATCGCCGACATGCTGTCAATGTACGTCGATGTCGAACACAAGACGTGGGACGCCATTCTTCCGTATGTGACCTTCGCATACAACACGGCGGTGCAGGAGACGACGCAGATATCTCCATACAAATTGGTCTACGGAAGGAGCCCGACAACGACGCTCGATGCCATGTTACCCAACGTCACCGACGAAGAAAACCTCGATGTGAGCGAGTACCTTCATCGCGCCGAAGAAGCCCGACAACTTGCGCGGCTCCGTATCAAGAATCAACAGACGACCGACAGCCACCGTTACAACCTTCGACGACGCTTCGTGGAATACCAGCCCGGTGAACGTGTTTGGGTGTGGACGCCGATACGCCGACGTGGACTAAGTGAAAAGCTTCTGCGACGGTACTTCGGACCGTACAGGGTGGTTCGACGTCTCGGCCCACTTGATTACGAGGTTGTCCCCGACGGCATCACGAACTCTCAACGACGTCGATCGCGACCTGAAGTCGTCCATGTCGCACGCCTAAAGCCGTTTCATGCGCGTTAACAAACTGAAACAGTGCTTTTTTTAGTATTATTGTTGTATTGTAATTTATTCATTGTACTTTCTTGCATTATTATTGTACCTTCATCTTTAGTTAAAGCATCGAGACGATGCCTTTTTCAGAGGGGGGCAATGCCACGTTCCATTCCCCAAGCTTTTGTTATCGTCCCAAAACACCACACAATTCTCAGCGCAAACCGCGCCTGCAGTTTTCGAGAGGGTTCCGGACTGTAGTAGATCATTTCGATAAGATCACGCCCACTGTGCGAATGGTACAGATTGTTCTGGAACGTACGCCGCCGCCAGCGGTAGCGCTAGAACATTCGACGGCGGGAGTATAAATGCCGACGCGCTTCGCCGCTTGTCAGTTGTTGATCGAAGGCCGACGCTGCGTTCGCCGGTCTAGCTGTCTCTTCTCGAGTCCTCAAGCGAGACCCGGGGTCACGTCACGCGGACGTCGACCCCAGGGTTTCAAGTCGGCAAAAGAAGTCTACGCGGCACCGGCGTCTTGTACGCCCGACCGCCGCCCCTGGGTCTCGGGCCTTGCTGCCTGGAGCCCGCCTACCCCATGCCAGAAGGAGGTGCAAGGTCCCCGGTTCACGCCCGACATCCCGGAGCCCCCCTGCGGTCCACCTGGTACCACCAAGACCTGCGCGGCACTCGCCTCGGCTGAGCCGCTTCCTACCAGAGTGCAGCTCGACTGCACGTTACAAGTCACCCACGAGCCACGCCCAACCGGCGGCTTGCGGGCTCCACCCACCAGAATGGCCACGCCATTTGAACTCCCGGTGAGGGAGAATTGTTTCATGTTTTCCGCGCCCGAGGGCGATATCTCTGTCGATGAGTCAATTGACGCAATTGAAGAGACAGCTGGTGACGACAGCGTATTAGTACTGCAACATATGGGGGGCGCAAAATTTCTTGTATGCACCCGCAATGCTGGCCAGGCGACGAGGCTAATGGTGGCGGAAGGATTTGAAGTGAACGGGGCGAGGGTGCCAGTAGAGGCAGTCGGGCCGCCGGTTACATATGTCAACGTTTACCGTTACCCCGCTTTTCTATCAGACGAGGCCCTTAGCAACGCCTTAGCCCAGTTTGGTAAAGTGAAGGGCATTTCCTTCGCCACCCTAGCCACTCGCCAGACCAAGTTAAACGGGGTACGTGTGGTTAAAATTGAGATGTGCCGCCCAGTCCCCAACTTCATCACTATTTCGGGGCACAAGGTCATGTGCGAATACAGAGGCATGCGCCGGGTGTGCGCGCGTTGTGGTGAAGTCGGGCATATGGCGACTGCGTGCACCACGGCGTACTGTAAGCGGTGCGGCACCTTCGGCCACGATACTGAGGGCTGCTCGGCAGACTGTAAACGTTGCGGGGGTCACCACGGAACACGCGAGTGCTTTCGTAAGCGCTCATACGCTTCGGCCGCCCGCGGCTTCCCCTCGCTATCTGAATCCGCTTCGTCGCACTCTCAGTCAAGCGGCCCCGCCTCTGCCCGAGCAACTAACTCGCCGCGTATGCAGGTCCTTACGTCCAGGTCTGCATCCCGCACAACCGAGAGGGGATCCCCTTCCGGGGACCGCGACTTAGACTCCGATCTGACTTCAGGCAGTGGCATGGGCGATCCGTCCGCCAGTGAGGGGAGAGGCCCGGGAGTTTTGACGAGACTACCACCAGGTCGACTGAAACAGAGTCTAGCGATATCGAGACGGGTTCGGCGCAATCGTCCCCCCCTAAACCGCCTCCACCCTCGGCGAGCCGAGATGACTGCGGGAATTCGCTGACCGCGGCTGAAGCAACCCCCGAGTCCAACGAGCAGGGAGAAGCCCTCCTTGCTTTACCAAACACACCCGTCAACGTCCGGGCCCCAATGACCAGCCCGGCCTTGGAGGCCGACACCCAAGACCCAGCCGGCGACGACGCCCCCATAAAAAGTAAAGGGTATTACTTTCTACCCGGCGACAGCGAATGCGACCATGCTGCACCGACTTCCTCCCCCGCCTCCCATTCGGCACGCCCAAGCCGGAAATCGGACGCGAAAACTGGACAGATGGCCACTGGGCTAGAGCAGAGAGCTCGCTCGCGCTCACGAATACGCCCTGATGACGATAAGCGGCATCTGGGTGAGAGGGCAGCCAGCAAGGAGGCCCGGCAGCGTAGACCCGGGCCAGCAGGCCAAAGCAGTGATAGCGACGCTCCACCACACGCGAAGGCTCAGAACCTCGAGAAAGACGGTGTAGGCAAAGGGGAACCACCCCCCAAGCCCCGAGACGCAAGTCACTGAAGCGGCGCGCCTGCCCTCTCGGCTTCACGGCCCCTTTTCCTTCCTCTCGTTCGCTCTGGCCGCACTATTTCCCACTTGCCTTCCCTTCTCCTTCTTGTGCAGCGCCCTCCTCGCCCCTTTCTGTCGGCACGCGGCTGTCGGTTATCTTGCTCGGTGCATTCGCTCACCCCTCTTTCCTGCTCCCCTCCAGCGCTTGGCATCGTGCCCAATCGGCGGATGACGGCCACGCTGCTTGCCAGCCCGATACTTCCCGCGTTTTGTTTTCTTCTTTTTAAGGTTTTTGATGGCCTTTTTGAAATTGGCTACGTGGAATATCCGAGGGTTTAGAGATAGGGCGAAACAAGCAGCCATCGTAGGTTTCGCTAGGAACCAGAACATAGACCTCCTCTTTATTCAAGAGGCGAATTTCCGAACGCCACTGGATGTGGTTAATTTCCGCAGAGATCATCAGACCGACGCCTTTTTCTCTCTGGCGACCACGAGAGCATGCGGGGTCGGAGTAATATTTGTATCAGGCAGATTTCGATCAAAATCCCATTGTATTTTCGGGGCGAATGGTCGGTACATAATGATTGACATTTTCATCGAAGGCAAAAAGATTCGCATTGTGAACGTCTATGCCCCCGTGACAAGAAAACATACGAATAAGTTCTTTCAAGAGATGCACGAACTCCTCCTAGAGCCCATTCCCCACGTACTGGTCGGTGATTTTAATTGCGTGGTAGATTCTAACCGGGACGTGAGGGGACCAAGCCAAGGAAGATCAACCTACAATGCAAAAGAGTTGGTGAAAACCCTTCGGCACCTAAACCTCTCGGACATATGGGTACACCTCTATAAAGACCGCTTCGTAGCAACCCGTACCTCTAGATCAGCAGGAAGTAGAATAGACCGGATGTACTTTCCGGACCTCCTCCTCCCTTTGGTTGAAGGATGCGAAGTACTCGCGCTCCCGGCCAACCTGAAAGAGAAGACGGATCATGCCCCGCTTGTCACGATGGTAAAGGGATCCCCCGGCCCGCACTCTGATAACAATAGCTGGAGAATAGACGCTGAGCTGCTGAGAGATGAGACTTGCGTAGAAAACTTGAAAGCTGCCATCAGCGTATCAGTAGAAAATGCCGGACATATTACCCCCCCTCTGTGGGATAAACTTAAGGAAGAATGGAAGGCCCTGTTACAAAAAGAAGGCAAAGCTAGAAAAAGACGTCATACACAAAAGATGAAAGAACTTCTTCGCCGAATGCAGATCATCAAGGCAGCCGACACGTTGACCTCATGTACAACAGAGTACCTGACCTCGCTCGAGGAGCAATACAATCAACTCCTCAGAGATACCATGAGGCGACCTAAAAGTGAGCATGGACTGTTGGGCACGGCGACCGGAGTTGATGTGAGGGAAGTACGCGGAAATGGCTGTTTGCGAATTACAGAGGCAAAGCGCTTAGACGGTTCTGTAACCGACGACCCAGCAGAAATTGAGAACATCTTCAGAGAGTACTTCAGCATACAGTTCCAAGACACCGAACCAATAGACACCAATCGGGGACCCGACCATGTCAAAGAACTTTGCAAACATCTGCAGCGAATTAAGGAGGAGGAGGAGCCAGCAACCCTTAGCGCTGAAGTCTCCCCTGCAGAACTTCGCGAAGCCATAAGAAGCATGACCCCCAATTCTGCCCCAGGCGCTGATGGCCTGACTGCAGCCTTCTATGTGACTTTTCTCGAAGTTCTCGAAGAATCCTTGCTCGCGATGGTAAATGCGATCTTCAGGTCCTTTAAGAAACCCGACTCCTTCGGAGTGGGTAAAATTGTCCTACTACACAAAGAGGGTGCACAACCAAACGAGCCCACGGCGTGGCGTCCAATCACGCTTTTGAACACCGATTACAAGCTGGTAGCCACTATACTGAACAACAGGCTCAAGCTCCTGTTACCGGACATCATTAGCCCGTACCAAACGTGCGCGATTCCAGGAAGGTCGCTTTTTGCGAACCTCACAGTGATCCGTGACTCTTTCGAATACGCGACGACAAGAGGTTTCAATGGTGTTTTCATTTCCCTAGACCAAGCTAAAGCTTTTGACAGGGTACGACACCATTACCTCTTCGACGTGATGCAGGAGTTTGGCTTACCGGCAAGTTTTATAAAACTGGCAAAAACTTTGTACGAGGACCTAACCTGCACCGTTCTGATAAACGGAGTCGCAACGCCGGCATTCAAGTATAGCAGAGGCATAAGGCAAGGATGCCCATTGGGCCCGACCTTTTTTGTCATGTCGTGCGAGCCGCTGATCACAAGTGTTATTGCGCATGAAGGCATTCGGGGCTTCCCACTGACGGGCCAGGAGCAGGTGAAAGTGCTGGCATACGCGGACGACATTTCCCTGTTTGTTCGGGATGAAAGCAGCCTCCAAGCCTTCAGTGCGACGTTCACAAGATACGCGCAGGCATCCGGAGCGGCGATAAATGCGGACAAGAGCAAGGCGATGCTATTTGGAACTTTCCCTAGAGAAGCCCTAGGAAACATCGAAGTGGTGTCCATCGTTAAAGTACTGGGAATCTACTTCTCCAGTGAAGGGGTGGCACCAGCCACGTGGCAGAGAGCCCTCGAGAGGGCAAAGCAGGCAGCTGCCCGCATTCGCCTCCTAAACCTTACGTTACGTGAAAAAGCGCTGGCAGCAAGGACCACCGTTTGCGCGTTTGCGTTCTACGCCAGTAGGGTAGCAGTGATCCCTAGGAAAACCGCGAGCCAACTGAACGCCGTGATCCCCGATTTGCTATGGGAAGGGAAACCAGCACCAGTCAAGCGACACCTCCTTCAACTACCCGAGGACAAAGGAGGTGGCCTCGGTCTCCCACACGTACAAATGACCAGCCAGATACTGGCCCTCAAGATTACCCGCATGCTTTATTACGCAGCCAGTTACGTTGGGAAGAATCTAATCAACTACTGGACAAGCACCATCACGCACTATCTGGAAAACCACAAACACACTGGCCCGCGCGCGGAAGCGCCCTCACACTTTTACAGGATGGCGGCAACTACGACAAAGATCATAGAAAAAGAAGCCCCGAACTGCGACATTGACAAGGACCCACCCGCCCGAATTGTCGAAGCGATAACAGAAAACCAGTTGTCCGAAGAAGAAAAGGAGCACATCAAAAGCCTAGGACTGTGCAAACAAAAAATCAATAAGTACCAACCGCGCGAAGTACATGACTTCGAGTGGAAGCGCAAGTGGCAAGTTTTGCCCACGAGACATCGCCTGCACCGTTTCGGCATCACGCCGAATAGCCAGTGTCCTAATTGCCGCGCTGAGGAAACGATCTCCCACGCGTTGTTAGAATGCGGGGCGGCCAAGTCGGTATGGCGCCTGGTTGCGAGGTGCTTCAGCATCCGCCCTCCCCCGGCACTCGAAAGGAATAGGGGCTGCTTCGCAAGGCTGGTGATTTCCATCACACTCTTTGTGATTTGGAAACGCCGGTGCCTTGCTGAGGTAAAGAACACCCCAGTGAGAGCGGCCTACCCAGCACTAGCCATGATCAGGCAGAAAATAGTGCAGTACTTAGCCAAGCAACTGGACGCTGGCGGGGAGGACCAGTTCCTTCGCCGCTGGCACACAAAGTTTTTTTTCGTCAGAGGTGCAAAACTCCGTACCCCCATAATCCCCTACTAACCCCTTCTTCCAAAAACATTGCGTTACAAGTGTATGTATAGCGCCAGTCGAAGTATTGTAAATATACCTACCCATGTTCACGATCTGTTGTAAATATATGTATATGTGATTGTAAATATATATTTGTGGTTTTTTTACGCATGTATGCGTAGTTTAGCACAAACTTGTATGTATGTATGTGTACATGTATATGTATGTATGTGTATGTGTATGTATATATATATATATATGTATATGTGTGTGTATGTATGTGTATATATACATATATGTATAGATCTGTGTATGTGCCGCTAATTTCCTCTATGGATAATGGAGTTTGTATGCCCCATAGTGCACAAGAGGGGTGTCTAAACGAGCACTGTATGAATAAATGATGTAAAGAGTCTTTTTGAGTTTGAAGTTAATAAACTTCTCTTTGTATCAGTCCGAGACTGCTATCTGTGCGAGATTGCTGCTGTAATTGGACTTTTCGTTTACCGGACACAGGTTCGCCCAAATAAACAGTTAAATCCCAACACGAAGTCTCCTGTCTTCGGCCACGTCACGACCCCGTGACAGTATTAAACCTGTGATGGTAAATTTAGCAGCATTAGAGATCTCGGTGCATAATTAATCAATCTAAGCCAATTCATTGTTACACTTCAGTGTCCCTTCAAACGATGTTTCGACCATAACATCTTTTTTATATTTAAATGCATTTTGGAAAGACAACCTAAACTCTGTCGTTTTGTTTGCTTTGTTTTATGCTATCTTTTGTATCCTGGCTCTATATTTTACGTTTTTTACAATTTACCTAAGTCCAAATGTATTGTTTTTTTGAATATGTAAACCTTGCATTTTTATATTATCAATTAAGATTATCATTAGTTACGACTTTGCTTTGCACTATTGTAGCGTTTTTTAAACTCTCAAAATCTTCGACTACTATGTTTCACCTAAGACATTCTTCTGCAGTATTACCTATTTGCATTTCTGTGGGTCCTACAACAATGAATATATTCCCATATTTCAAAACCAAAAAGCGGTTTGGAAAAACTCTGCTGTTCTTCAAATAATATCAATAAAGCCTACTTTTTTGTCGTGTGTGCACGCAGCCACAAGCAACGAGCCTTTTATTTGAGTCCAGCTTTGGTGTTTTACGTGGAATCGACCAAGAGTTCTTCGTTTTGTGTGCAGCATATTCCTTTTCTTTTTTTTTGGGGGGGGGGGGGCGCTTCTGGTGTGTACCGGCCAGCTGGTTTCTCGTATAAAATATGTACACTTTAAAAATTAAAAAAAAACGCGCTCGTTATTTTGTACAATGTACTATGCTGCTTTGGGCTGCAGTGCGGTCAGCAGCAACTTCAATAACAATAATGTCAAATAACGTTTATTTGCGCGGAAAAGGGGAGGTATGTGAGTAAGAAAAAAAGAGGAAGATCATCTTCACACTTGGCGCGACATAGAGGTACCAACACGTACGCGGAACGCCTGCCAGTCCGCCGCCCGGGTAGATTGGTCGACGCCAGCGCCACCCACGCCGAAACGGCCGCTCCCATGCAGCCGCTCGCGCCACTCAAAAGCTTCTAGTACACTCTAATAGTATACACCACGGAGGAAGGGTATACACATTTGTCTAATCTTCGTACTTCTGGCCTGCTTTTGGCTCCGTGTGTGTTCGGGTGGCTTGAAGCTGTTTTCTTACGAAACAATTATTAGCAAATCTTCAACGGTTGCGCTTCACCATTTTATTTTTTTAGACTCACTTTCCAAATTGGCTCACGAAGTTCAAAAGGGTTCAATCTTTCTTTCAAAACAAAGCCGAAACACAGCATTAAACGAAGCCGCAAGTATGATTCGCCGCCCGCAAGTGCGAAGACTAGGCAAATGTGTGTACTACCAGAGTCCTTTAATCGCTCGTACTACGTGGGTACTACCCATCCACGGTGTAGGAAGTACCCATCATTCCCATGGTCGCTGTACGATCGCAGCGCCAGAGTGCCCTCTAGTTAATTTTGAGAAACTCTATGACCTGGAAGTGCCAGGCTCGCGGATAGCGAAAGCAACGTAAAAAAAAGAGGATTATCGTCGTGGGACAAAAAAAACAACAACAAAAACACGCCCTTTTTACTTGACCTTTTCTTATCACTCTAAAAAAATTGAGTATATAAGAAGAAGGAGAACTCTAAATAAAGAGCGAGCAAAAAGGGTATCTTTTTGTTCCACAACAATAATCGTCGTCTATATTGCGTTCCATCCTTGCGCTATCGCCCCACGCCCGGTACATTCCGGTCACGATCGACATGCCCGTTACCAGGGTTACATTGCATTCTCAATAGGAAAGTGGCCAGCGCCGAGTTTTCAAGAAAGGGAGCGCACGCAAGCCTGATGACGATAATTGTTGTGGGACAAAAAAGACACCCTTTTTACTCGATATTCTTTAGAGTGAGTATTTCTGCCACACAACGATAATCGCCATCTACTTCGCGCACTTTTCTTGCGTTATCACCACGGTTCCGGAAGTTCGCGGTCACGAATGGCGCGCGCATTATCAGTGAGACATATTCTCGACAGGAAAGTGCCCAGCACCGGGTTTTCACGAAAAACGAAAGGCGAGCAAGTCAGATGACGATTGTTGTGTAGAACTACAGAACGTACTACTCTCCGGATGCTCTATTTTCTTTTGGAGTGTACTCAAAAAAAAAAAAAAGTGGGGTATTTGGGGAGTAATTCTCACACGCAATTATACACTGTAGTGCACGGCTAGCGAGATACTTTTTGTACCAGATGCGTTTCAACTAAGAGTCAATCATCTTTCACCACCTGTATTGTGATTTCTTTTTGTTTTTAGGTTGAGTAATGAATGCAGGTGCTTTCTATACATTTTATATCAACAAGCCCGATTATACAGTGGTAGATAAGCTGTACTGGACCTCGTAGTGCCTTTTTTGTTCTCGCTTTTCAGCGTTTAATTTGCAAACCGTTGTGACGGTGCGTCACGGCTCGCACGACCGTCTGCGACGACAAAAACCAAGCACTAGACACGCGTACAAGCGGATCTTGCTGGCCGAACTTCTTGCACATGTTTTACAGTGTGGCACGTGATCTATGAAACGGAGTATATATGCACTAAAAAAAGACTATTTAGGGAGTATTTCTGCTACCTTGCGTGCTTTCCTTAGATTATCAGCGCTGAGACCAACAAGGACAATAAAGAAGTGTGGAACAATAGACACATCACAGTGCCCATGTAACATTGCGTTCCGTGAGCCAAATAAACCTGATGTACGAACGAAAACAGAAACCTGAGCTAACCTACTAGTCTAACTGCTGGCATGAAAGTACCCATGATTATGACGCTTAATTTACTGTTCCGAAAAAAAAAGGGGGGGGGGGGGGGGTCAATGATGGCGGACGCGGACCGGAAACCGACCTGCTGTCTAAAAAACTGACAGTCTAAAACCGTATAGGCAGTGACCCTAAAGACATTCCAAATACTTCCGGTGTGCCTTATAGTGTAATAGTATGCTTCATCTGCTGGAAGTGCATATGTGTTCTGCATAAAATAAGTGTTTATTGGCACTAGTATTTAAAAATAAAAATAAAAATCAGCCCAAATTTGGAGAGATTTTGGGAGCCCCAAAGTGGGAAGGGTCAATGCATGAATGAGCGCAAACAGGAATAAGCACTTACAAGAAAGAAGACAACTTGGAAACTAATTCATTCTGTAATAAAGATACGAGAAAGCTAATTTTTAAAAATCATGCAACATATGCATGTAAATTCCTGAGCGAAAGTATATAAACTGTTGCAATCCATAAACTTCTGCCAACTGTGCTGCCTGCCAACTGCACTGAGCCGTCTGCTGTCGAGAACATTACTCTGACAAATTGCGTCAGAGTAAGGCTCTCGACAGCTATCCCGTCAAAGCAATGCTCTCAACAGGCGTAGAGAGTGATTTCGGTTTGCGCCTTCGTGGTCCATATACTTTTGCTCACGGGTTTATATAATCAACAGTCTATGATTAAAACATATTGGCGGACTAGCTGGTAAGACTTTAGGGCACTTGGAAGAGCACACCAGATTACACAAAAAACACACGCACAAAGGGATGACACAAGCACTGAACTTTAACTGATTAAGTTGAACTTCAGTGCTTGTCTGCATTGCCATATGCTATAATGGTCTGTGAGCCTGAAACATGAACAAATATTACATAATTGTACACTAAATAACCACCCTCAAAGCAACCATATAACTTACAGAGCCAGGATAAGTAAAAGAGACATATGGCCAACCACAAAAATTTTACGTCCTTAATGTGGCACAAAGTCGGACTGCAAATATCATCACAATTCTCAGCCCATATATGCTATGCGCAGTTCCGGCCAAAGGCCCAGTGATCTCCAATTCAGGATGCGAAACTCATCCCATATGTGAGCCATCTTGAAGTACAACAAGAGCAGTTACCGTTCTTATGGAAAAACGAAGCACTGGTAACAATTGTGATTCATCAGAGTCACATAAAATGTAGATTTTAAAGGTTTACTTGTCCATATATTGTGATTTCCACAATAATAATAATGTTACGAGACTGCTTGGTTGAACCATGTAATGATGATGCATGGTTGCTGTGTGCACGAAAATACATGAAAATCAGTCCAAGACTTCTGGCATGATGAACAACACAAACAGAAGTTGACAAATGTACAGCATTCTCTCTCGCTTGCCTCGGATATTGCAGTCATACCTTAAGTGTGTAGAGATCAGACGGTGTAAGCAAAGATAGTTCACTTAATGCATACACCCTTAACGCTGAGCGAGCCAACTGGCTTGCACAGCCTTAAAATAACCCTAGATTACTTACAAAGTAGAATGTACACAGAGTATATTAACATCATGGTTGTTGTGAAAAGAAGCCATCGTGTGAAAATACATGCATGCTTACTGAAAACGCCCTTTACCTTTAATTTCCTTTACCTTCAGAGCCTAGCTTATGGCTTTCCTCTGTTCATACGGCTCACCCCCGTAAATCGAGGAGCACAATGACAGCACGCACTCGCGATAGCTTTGACAGTGCACGCAGTACTTAGTAAGGATATTATCACACTCGCACTATATCCAGTTAAGGCTCCTGAAATTATTAGTCGAAATGTACACATACATACATGGTGGTATAAAGCTGCCATGTCTTCATAGTCACTATAATTAGTGCAAATACATGGGATTTCCCGCCCACTACAAAACACTCCGCCACAATTCTTCACCCTCATCATTGTCATGTCACAGCAGCAACAAAGTATGCACATTTTTTTTTTTTTTTCATACCAAGCTGTTTTGAGCTCACAACACGTACCATCTGATTTCATAGCGTAGTTGTTCATCTCAGCTCTCGCGCACAATACGAAAAGACCAGGTTTCGAGGTAGATTCAAAACTAGGCATTATGCGTGTCAAGCAAATGCTCCAGCACAGAGAAGTGCCCGCGCTTGAAACTATGCTTGTAATATTACCTGACATGATGCGTGGTAGAAAAATCACGTTAACAGATGAAATATTAAATGGAATAAAGATAGACTCACACCTACCATCACATCATGTGAATTACATAATGAGTGGGTATTTTAAAACATTCTACAATGGCACAGCCATAATTCTTCATATTCATGATAATCTACCACAGGAGCAGCAAATTATGCACTGTGTAGGTGTGCATAATGCCTGGAAAATGTGCAGTGGCTGCTCCACTACTTCACAAAATGTTACGATATAGTATTGTATAAGGGGCTTGTCGCAACTGTACATGTAGAAGGTGTCTTAACAGCTTACAAGGTGCTTTGCGACAGCCGCTTCTCCAGCTTATACAGTGAGAGTGCTGTGTTTTCAGCACAGGCCTGGCATTTTCCAAGAGAAACTTGTAATAAGTTACAGATTTTGGTGGCAGTGGCACTGAATGCTGTGGCTCTCAAGTGCACCGGTCACGTGTATTTTCATGGGCTTGTAGGCAATCAGTCGTTACAGATGTGGCAATTTGAACATTCATCGAGGCCACTCGTCATTTCGTGTTGGTGCATTTTATTGTTGACTGGATATGAACTCATGGCCGACAATGTTGCTTGTAGCAACAAGTTAGGAGGGAACACTGTGCAATGTGAAAGAAGGAAAAGTAGTCATTCAGATAGGCAGATACCAAGCTTAGCTTGCAATTTTTTTCTATAGGAGAACAGCTAATTTTAAATAAGCTTTTATACTGTTTAATTGTCTTGGGGCAATAAAGAGAATTCATATAACAGCTCACTGCTGTAAACGCACATGTGCTCTTTCAGTTCGGACTTTTTGGAGAAGCTCTGAGAGCACAGATGACATTTGTGAGGCCGCCCACCGAAGTGAACGCGCAAGTGACTGCTCAATGTGCCCAACTGGGAGAAACGCTATGAGCAGAGCCCGCACGTATACGGCCGCTCACCAGTGTGAGTGCGCAGGTGAACATTCAACACGTACCTACATTTGAAGCTCTGAGGGCACAAATGGCCTTGAAATGGCCTGTCGTCTGTATGAACCCTAATGTGTCGCTTCAGATGCGACAAATACAAACTCTTATAGTTGCAGAAATTACACTGGTGATGGCGTCGCCGAGGATACTTCTTGCCATCCACAGTTGCCGCAAGGACAAAAGACCCCGAGTTGCTAGAGTATATCTTTTTCTTAGAAAAGAAAACAAATTAAAAGTTTTACTGTTCAATGCAGCAACACCATTCTGCAATTAAGAGTCCTGCTGTAGCAGAGAAATCTGGTCCTAAATGCAAGCACACAAGTGCTTTTGTATTTCACCCTTGTAGTGATTCAGTCACCAGAGTCATACTTAAAGAACACCAAAGAAATGAAATGAGCCCAATCTTGACTGACAGAACTTCAATGAAAAAGGCTGCCAACTTCAGCAACAGACTATGGCAGGCCAAATGTTTGCATTTGTTTTACATCAATGTATATGATGTCTTATGACATTAATGAAACACAAGTGCATATTTATTAAGATGTACTTAACTTAATCTCTTGCATTTTGTCTAACTGCAAAGATTTAATATTGCACGACATGTTTTCACAAGTGTAAGCATGGCCTAAAAGATAGTAAACTACCGTTGTACATTACTTTGATAACAAAGCAGGACAACAAAAAAAGTACTCCTTATTTTTTATTTCTCATTTAGATAACCTAAACATAAAAGTAATAATAAAGAGGCTCCAGTAAGTACACATGCTAGAACCTAGAAAGGACAAATACATCAGCATAACAAAAAAAGATAGAATCACATTGTGTGAAAAGAAAGCATTCGTAGTATTACTTACGAAGAAGCAAGATAATTGTAAAGTACAGTCAATATCAAACAGCAACATGACACATTCTACAAAACGTAGACAGCAGCAATTGTGCATAATATTGTTCTCCATCCGAAAGATGTATTCAAGGTCCTTTAATACTTGGTGACATGCACCTAAACAGAGAAAGGATGGAACAAAACATTACTAACAGTTAATAAAATTGCAATCAAAACAGGCCTATAAATATTGTTATTGTAGAGGCACATTTTTTTATTTGCATTCCAATTCTGAGCTGGCAATGCTGTATGAACTCGTTTATGTTTTTATGTTGAACATTTATCTTTAGAGAACTTACTATAAATCTTCCTAACATGGAATTTTTGTATAAAATTTTTGTCATATCCTATGTGCCCTAACAATCCAGATCCCACAGGACTTTGTTCTGACATCACAATTTAGTGTTTTGTTGCACATGCACACTTAAATAGAAACGCATTTAGAAAGTTTATAAAGTCAGGTGTTTTGTAACCTCCAGTCCCCGAGCAGGAATCTAAGAACAGTAAAGTGCCAAGAGGATGTCGCCTAGCTCCTTCGTCAGTAGCTCAGCTGAGAACCCCCTGCGCTACCTCAAGAGCTGGCACATGGTTCTTGCTAAGATTACATGCTCCCTTCATCGTCTTCTGTGATGATCACTGTTTTACCTTCTATAGCAGTCACATATGACAAGGAATCACAATTACGGGTGTAATTTTCAGTGGCACGAAAGCATAATCGCACCAGGTGTCATGCTATGTGAGATGCGTAACGGGCGGCTTAAAGCATCCCGCTCGTTGCGAAGGACTCAGCCGAAATTCTTCCTCACCACCGTCCACCCCAATGACAAAGTACGCAGCCACACAGGTGTGCATGCTACCTTAGAGAGGCTAGTAGGTGCTCCCCTACTTCACAAAATGTTCCATGCTGCTCAAACATGTACAGGCGTTGAAAATCACTGATGCGGCAGGTCGCCTCCGTGGATGCGCATGTGCTCTTTCAGTTCAGCCTTCTTCGTGAATATCAGAGGACACACCTCACATTTATGACCGGTGTGGATTGGCAGGTGTTTGTTCAGTGAGCTCTGCTGGGCATAGCTTCGGGAGCAATGATGGCACTGAAACGGCCGGTCACCCGAGTGGATGCGCATGTGCATAATCATGTTCTGCTTTCTTTTGAACCTTTGGGAGCAGTGTTGGCATTTGAACGGTCGCTCGCTCGTGTGAACACGCAGGTGATCGTTCAATGCGTGCTTTAGTTTGAATCTCTGAGGGCATAAATGGCACTGGAACGGCCGCTCGCCTGTGTGGAGCCTGATGTGTCGTGTCATATCCGAGCGTATATAGTTCTCATAGTTGCAGTAGTTACACTGATAACGGCGTGCCCGATGAGACTTCTTGGCATGCGCAGCTGCTGGATGAACGGAAGACCCCGAGGCTGCAGAAAGAAAATAAGACAGGTTACTCGAGTATCAATTTTTCTTTCAAAAGAAAACGAATGAAATTCTACAATTGGATGCAGCAATGCCACTCTGAAAATACCGGTCATGCTGTCACAGAGAAATGTGGATTAATTTAGAACCACGCTAGGTTCTTTAAGATTTCCTCCTAAATGCAAGCTTTTGCGTCTTTTTACATTTCAACCATACTGCGAGCCACCCGCAATAGCTGTAGCTATGAAACACTAAAGAAATGAAATTAAGCTAGTATTGATTGACACAACCTCCTCAATGAAAAAGGCTCGATGCAAATTGAGAAGCAGGGTGCGTGCAACTGGTCAACCATTTACATTCATTCGACATCCATATGTGACCTCAGAAAGATCGGGCTAGCGAAACATGGGCATATTAATGCTGAGAAGATGCATTCGACATGATCGCTCGTGGTCTACTGTCTTGCAGAAGCATCTTAATACTGCCCGATGTGCTTTCACAAGTGCAAACAAGCCTTGAAGAACAGCATACTAAAATGTACACTACAATAAACCTAAAGTAGGACTACAAAAAAAGTACTCCTTATTCATTCTGCACTGAAACTGAGAGTGCAGGGTTATACGGCTAGAATAAAATGATGAAGAAGCAAATAAATAAAGAACAATGTAAGAACGCCGTATTAAAAAACTATGAAGCAGGATAAAGACTATTTCTAAGCGTTAGTATTTCTTTTAAGCTGCTTTAATAACAACAAATAATGCTTCTACACGCAAGTTTTAAAAAGCAAATAACTCGATCCACTTGGATCTCTTAAACCAGAAAGCCTCCACTAAGTGGACAAGCTAGAACACGTCAGCGTAATAGAAAAAGACGGAATCACATTGTGTGAAAGAAAAGCACCCAAAGTATAAGTTAGAAAGACATAGAATAACTGTTAAATACACACGATAGCAAACAGTAAGCTGTCATTTATCAACGAAAGATAGACAGCCAGAGTTCATGCATGATGTTCTTCATCCGCCGGTGTTGTTAAAGTCCTCCAGTATTTGGTGACACAGATCTGGATAGAGAAAAATGAATCAGAGCATAGCCAACAGTAAATAAGCAACACAGTTCTCTGAATATATGAAGTACAATTTCAAATGGCATAAGAATCCTAAACTGGCAATGTTGCTTCAACTGGCTTGTGTTTTAAAGATGAATATTCATTTTGCAAATGCTCACTGTATAAATCTCTGAAATATAAAATTTTCACCTGTACCATATGTGCTTATTCAACTTTCAACTTTTTCGGGGCTTTGTTCTAAAATTACAAACTAGTGTTGTGCTGCACATTTATAAGTACGTAAACATTAAAACACATTTAGGAAGTTTACAAGGCAAGATGCTGCCGTAGCACTGTTTATCTCTACAGTATCCAGAGATTGACACAAAACATCAAAAAGTCTAACATAAAACTAGTATGCTAAAGCTCGTTGGTTCAAACTCGGTTATTTCAAACTTACTGTTAAATCAAACTGATAACCTGGTCCCAGCACTGCAATGTATGCCGGGACCTCCGCCATAATTTAAACGCGTTAGTATCCACAATGGTTAATTCAAAGTGGGAGCCGCAGGTTTGTATTGCTCCTCGCAGAAGTCGGCCCAAAGAAATCACGTGTTACAAAACCAAAACAAATTGACTAGAGCTCCAAACAACAAAACAGCAGCATTTCTTAGCACACGATAATTTGGACGCTGCGCTGGAGCTCTTGGTCAAGCTGAAAACAATGTCCATGAAGTCGCAACAGAAGAAATGCAAACAAATGCAAATTATTGATTGCATTGAATCTACCATGAAAATAAATGTGTTTTAGAGCATAAATAGGGTCATATATATTTGGTCATTAGGGCTCAGTACTTACACAAATGCATGTCGGTGTTTGTTTCCGGTGTATCACTGACTGATCAATTAATTTTATTTGCCGTTTGAGCTTCATGAACTAAATTAACAAAATCACTTGCCACCAACGTGCAGTAATGCCTCGTTTATGATAATTACTACACAGACACCTTGTTTTAGTTCTGCCCACGCAGTGTGGGATGACGTTCGTTCATTCTAACACCCGCCAACTAATTCGAACTCTGCTTAATTTGAACAACTTCTTAGTCTCCTTTGAGTATGAATTAACGTACTTATATGCAATTGCTCAAAGTAAACACGTGATGTTGCAGCAAATCTAGCCATTGAAGGTGATTATGCCTCTGATAGAAAACCACAAGCAAATAATACACTGATGTGACCTAAACCGAAGCCACTGAAAGCAGGAGAACAAGCATTATTGTAGCCCAAAACTGGTGTGCTTCCTCCTGTAAGCACTGTACATTTGAGGGCCATGTCAATTGCAGACAATCTGCTTTGTTAAGCACAAGGTATCTCATCAGTAACTTCATCAAATGATTTGCTGGTCAAACCTGTCTTGCTGGTACACTGCTCGCTTTACTAACTATGATTTATTCTGTGGTAAAAATAAGAGTCAAATATACCACTGCACCGCACTACCAATCCAACTTGACGAACATGAAGCTTAAACATTTTTTGCTTATATTGCAGTCGTTGAGAAGTCATGTAGCCATGTACATGTTAGAACTTGCATGACCACCACTGATAGTCTTGGAATGAATGACATGTACAAAAATACTTTTGTATTTCCGGAGATCCAGACTTCAACAATTGTTGAATGTACTAGATGATGTAGTTCTGCTTATAGTGCGTCCTTGTATCTTCAGGGCACAGGCTTGTCCACCGGAAAGGTCACGTTATGAGGAAAGACAGCAGACGGTTAGCTAGAACATTTGAATAGACAGCACTACATGGGAAGTACAGGCAGGAAGGTCAAGGATAATGTGGGGCAACTAAATTGAAAAATTCGGGGGCATAAGATGAAATTAGGTCGCGGAGGACAGGGTAGGCTGAAGATCATAGGTTGGATACCTTCGTACTGATGTGGACATAAGCTAGTCTGAAGATGATGTTAACAGCTTTAGGCCTCAGAATTGCCAAGCACAAAAAATTCACACAATCCCTCATGCGTTCACGTAAGATAACTCGTAATGTTAAAAACATATTGTTCATTTTCTTCTCATTCTATTGTATTGATCTCCATTCCTCTTCCATTGCTGAAAGACTATTTGTGCACCTACAGTTGCGTTGCATTGCTTGCGGGGTAGGCCCGCTCTTGATAAAGAGGCGATGCCAAGTAATATGACAAGACAGTGACGTCACGAATTTTTAGCAATATGTGACATGATGATGATGTCACATGACATGGCATTAGACAGCTGCTGATCTCTGTGAAGATAAGTGGCCAAAACCTAACCCGGCTGAGTATCACAGTAGTGAAGACCAACGGTGATGTTAAAAACACATCGCGAGTCCCCATAAGATTGCTACCGTGGTAAGCGTTAAGTGCCAGCGTGTCTGACCTCCATGTGCTTTAGTCTATGGTCTCACAATACACCAAATGACTGGTCTTGTTTTTTAAAAAAGGCATTTTACATATACCATACCTTATATTCCTGTAGACAGTTGGGTGCAGTAAACTCAAATTTGAATTATTCTCTGTATTCATCCAGCCACCCAGCTCTGTATTTTCATGGACTGCAACGAACAAGCTCGCCTTTGTGCTTCAAGGAAGTGGCTCGTAATGACAAAAAAAAAAGCCAATTACCAGAAAAGTATATTTTAAGAAAAGGTTAAATTCATACAAGTTGTGCCCTTGCTACTTCATAAACATGCAAGACAAGTGATGCTATGCTACAGCAACACCAAGGGACCACTAAGGCTTCCCTTCAAGGGTTGAACGCGATATCCTGTCCCTAGTGTGTACTTCAACCACTTAGTGCATACTTTTTATTGTATCTTGTTACTTGAGAAGTTTAAATTGTTGATTACCACAATGTAACCGATGTTAAAAGTGGCTAGTGTCAGTGAAGCTTTTGCATATGACTGCACTCGGTGTAATCGGTAGCATGCTTTAAACTATGGGCAATCATGCGCATGAAATCTTTACGAACTTGATATGCACTTACTTCATGGCCTTAAAGGAATAGCCGCCGTACTGTGTGTGACTTTTGTAGTGGGTGGCCAGCTTCAAACCACGAAGCTGTGATGATCACATGCTCAATGGC
Organism: Rhipicephalus microplus; assembly: GCF_043290135.1. Lineage (NCBI taxonomy): Eukaryota > Metazoa > Arthropoda > Arachnida > Ixodida > Ixodidae > Rhipicephalus > Rhipicephalus microplus. The sequence continues at coordinate 173,132,198 of NC_134705.1, forward strand.
AATGTACGCTGCTTGTACCACGCATCGTTACTGCGATATTGCATGTTGTGTTTATTGTGAAGCATGTTATACAGGACACATGTAAAGCATGAAAGCTACTTTCACTGTATTTCCAAACAGACACGCGCATGTTAGGTAGAACGCCTGCTTGCCACACTGGCGAGCCGGCTTCGATCCTCTCTTGGATTCAATTTTCTTTATTATTTATTTGATGTTCATCTTGCTCAATTTTTCAGTTGCGCACAAGATGATTTTTCGCTCACAACCAACGACACAAACAACAATGCTGAAATTTCTACGAAACGAGTTCTTTAACACCTTCGCCTTGAATATTGTCCAACTGCGCTTTTGTGTTTACGGTGGTCAAACGTTCATGCCTTATTCCTTAAAAAACATTGCCTCTCGTGGCCTGGTACAAGTATTTCGACCAAAGCACAATTAATTAATGGGGACGATTAGGCTAACTGCACCACATCATTTCTATAACAAAAATTCTTAGTGCAGAAAATGGGTCAGTGAAATCAAATTATATGCCGCTAACAAATTATCAAGCATATGAAAGCCACCACTGATTCCATTAAAATGCTAACAACTTGATTTACTCATAGTGCATTCAGTCAAATACAAAAAATGCATAGTAAACCAAAAGAATTTATTTGCACTTGTGAAAAAAAGCTACAAAAAAAAAGTATCAAGCTCATATGCAGATTCTCAATTCAGACTCTCGAAATTATGAAATGTACAGCTGCACAGAGGGTGACGTACTTCGTGGTATCGTGGTGCTATCGCTTCAAGTCTGTTCAAGCAAGTGGTTCGGACAAAGGTTTTAGAGTCAATGCAAACATGTGGTCTCTCATATTCTGAATACATTAGTTCTCCAAAGCTTAAAGGGGTTCTGATACAAAAAGATTATTTACAATTGATTATTTACAAGCTCCTCATTACAGGCATGTCCCAGTTTCGGTATGAGAGAGTTCCGAAAACGACAAGCCGCCGAGAGCAACTGTCACACCTAGCGTGTGGAACTTTCAACCACGTCAGCACACAGAACTGCAATGCAATTCCACACGGTCTGCATTAAGATGCCCTTTCGAACCGGAAACGAGACAGCAGTGTCGCCATACACAAAACTTTCAATGCGTGCACCGCGGTCGTGGACTCTCGAGCAGCTGTCGAGTAATATTCTGCTGATGCAAACGTGGCGAAAAAATGGTAGCTGTGACTTTGTCATAACATTTTGCAGTGTGGTCACTTGAAAAAAGTAGGGCTGTCACGAAAGGTCACCTTTCAGGTTGTCAATAGCGTGAAAGAGTTGGCTGCTGTTGCAAACTTCGAAATTAACTTAAAATACCACCCAAGCTATATTCGCTGTTGATATCTTGCAGATGATATATGCATGTGCACGAGAATCGATCCCGCCTGCTATCTCGACCGCGCAAATTTGGGTCAGTACCCCTTGTAATATTGTAATATTGAGTGGTAGAAAAGTAGAATCGGGACAGGCCTTACACCACATGAAGTGCTTAATGAGTTTATGGTTTACGACCTCCAACCCAAAAACAAAAGGGCTCAGCCACAATCCTTTACCCTCACCATAATCGACCACAGCAACCTTGAAGTATGCAGCAACGTAGGTGTACATAGTGCCGTGAAAATACGTAGTGGGTGCTCTGCTACTTTGCAAAATGTTATGATTTATTTTACAGTAGGCTCCTCACAATTTTCTTTACAGAAGGTGCCTAAGAGGAGACACTGGTCTGAAAAAAATTTAATTTTCGGTATTTCCAGCTGAAATTTTAATACAATATGTATTTTTTACAGCTGAAAACAAATATGCAATTAGTTTTTTGCTATCACTTTTAGATTTTTAAATATTGACTGTTACATAAACTTGCATTCTGCCTAACATTTTGACATCTTCCTCATAAAATATTGCTACAAATTTGATATGACAGCATTCCATGAAGGCCAGGGAATGCAACAAAACAATAATTTTATTTTTAGCTTCATATGTACTACAGTTATGGCCTTAACAAGTATACTCATTAGAAATCTGAAACTGTCGCTTAAAATTGTTGCTAATTAATCACTATTGTAAATAAAAATATTACAATTTTTTTTGTTTTCTTGCACTAATCAATGTATAAGCTTTCAAATGCTGCAAGAATTATCAAAATCTGACTGCTACATCAAAAGATACTGTGGGTAATGGCTTAGGGTGTGATGAAAAATGTTGTTTTGAGAAAACGAGAAAAGAAGTTTAGGAACATGCTGAGCACTTATATTGAACAAGAAAAGGCGTGAATCGGTGTATTAACCATGTTAGAAGCCACCAGGAATGTAGTCATCATCATTCTCCTTGGTGCGCTTTCTTTTCATGGCATGCTTGAAGTTTTCAGCATGCTCATGCTTCTTCTCCGATGCCACTAGTCGGCGACTGTCCTATTCTGAGCATCTTTCAGCGGCCACAACACTCTGCTGCAGATGCAGCTCCTTCAATATGGCGGCATCTGTTCTCCCTTTGCCAGCGTTGAACCTTGCGACAGCTTCGGCCACAGCAGCTTCAACGGTGAAAAGCGACGCGTGTTTGTTTTTGGACACGAGTGACCAGATGACGGAGTGCAGGCTCTCGTTTGAGTTCTGTGTTTTGCCTCGCTGACAACGCTCCAGCAATTTCTTGTAAGAGAGGCGCGTGTAAATAGGCCGCAAGGCATCAACCACGTACTCCGGCAGGTTGTAGCGATGATTCCGAGGAGTCTCCTGCTTGGCAACAGCCTTGTTGTACTTGCACCATGACTCTTCACCAGTTGGGCAGTGAGAGTGCTGAGAGCTTGCATCAGTAGATGCTACGTGATAAAAGGGTTGCCCAGACAGCATTATTCATGGCCTCAATGCTTCCTTGGTTGCTTTGTAAAGCCCATCTATAATACAACGTGAGCTTTGTGACCAGCTCGCCTGTCAGTTTGCCCTTGCCTCCTGCAGACTGTTGAAGGTCCGGCTGTCTCCATCACACAACATGGTTGTGTAGCGGAGCCCATGTCTCTCCAATGAGCGGCCAAATAAAATTTGTGCTGCTTCCACCTCCATGTGTCCTGGCTTACTGGAGGTATTCTTTTGGCAAGTGTGACCAGCTAGCCACTCGGCATACCTTGGGTTGTCCTCCTTCGGCCCTAGCTAGCAGCCCAAACAAAAGTTCGATAGGACGACGAAGTCGAGCACATAACCCGTGAATAGCTCAATCACGGTCCCCACACAAATATGGGATGAGTGGCCCCTGGTCAGCCAAGTGCCATCAATGGAAACGGCGATATTGCCAGGATTTCCACAGTTGAGTTCGAAATACACCGTTTTCACGGTGCTCGCGCAGTCGTCAATAACGCGCGCGGCAGGGTTCATTTTCAATTTCACATAATCCTGGTATGTCTTGGTGTGCAGGCCTCTCCGAGAAATAGTTAGGGCGGAAAAAATATCGTTTAGCGCAGTTTGCCCGTTTCCTGTGCTCATTGCCGCGCTGCGCCCCCCCCCCCCCCCCCCCCGCTCTCGGCGAGCTCCATACGGTCCTCGGTTTACCGCACTCGTCACATGTGAGAACAAGTTTCACGGCTATGCCATAATCGCGGTCTTTCTTGGAGATTCTGCCAGGCCCGCCACACACACCGCACTTTATACACTGAAGAAGTTCGTTGACCAACTCTAAGCTAACGACGGTGAACGGCGTACCAGGCGTTGCGGCTCCATCCGAGTCTCGAAAAAAAGACCGCTTGCGTTTTGTGGCAGACTTCGATGAAAGATCTTGCAGAACATCGCTCGCACGACACTCGATGGCCACTTTTTCAGCGTCGGAAACCAGGGGAGTGTCGAAGCGCACAGCTCTCGTGTGATATTGGGACGCGGCTATCGCGTCCGCGATCGCGGGTGCCGCGGCGGTGATAGCGCTGGCACAGCCTGCTTCTTCCGAGTTCTCGGCGGCAGAAGGTCTCGCTGGTGATAAGGTGCGGGCTCTCAGACGCCGTTTTCGCCCTTTTCCAAACGCATGAGCACTCCGAAACTTCCGATGACCGCCTGCCATTGCACCGAATGCACAGCCGTTGTTAGGCCCCTACGCAAAATGGCGGCTTGCACGCCGCTGTCTAGCAGACGAATCCCTTCGCGTCCAATAGGAAACCGGGAATCGCCCCAAGTGACAAAAACGCACCAATGATGTGCGAGTATTAAGGTTTTTTTTTTTTAAGCGCAATAGCTGCGTTGTTGCTAGACGAAAACTTCCTTTCGCTAGGAACAGATAATAAAAAAATGTGTTTTTAAATGAGATTAAAATGGCCGTGCTACTTGGTGCGGTTCTCGCGCTCTGCGGCGTTGAATACGACCGTTTTTGAGGTGGTTTCAGAAGCGAAAATGGTCATCAAACTGTCTATGCGACACAATAACTCGACAAATACGCATTACAGGGCTATATTATTTTAGGAACAGCTTCCTTAGACCTTAATAATTATGACAAAAAAAAAATACTTCAAAAAATCGCTTTTTCGGAAAATTTTCGGCCTCCCATACCCGTGTCTCCCCTTAAAGAAGTTTACAACAGGTTCTATGAAGGTCTCTTATGTCACTTATGCTGTGACAGTGCAGCATGTGTAGCCTGTGGTTCCTTCATTTAGAATGCCGTTCAAATACCTGGGAGTAATACAGAGCTTTCATGTGGCAGCTCTACTACGTGGCCACGCTTGTGCATCTTCAGTTCGAACTTTTTCGAGAAGATCTGAGGGCACAACTAACATTTATGACCAGTGTGAATCGGCAGGTGATTGTTTAATGTGCCCAGTTAGGAGAAGATTTGGGAGCAATGGTCACACTTATACGGCCGGTCACCCGTGTGGATGCGCAAATCAGCGGTCAACGCTTGTCTTTTTTTAAAGCTGTGTGAGCACTGGCAGCATTTGAACGGTCGCTCACCCGTGTGAACACGCAGGTGATCGTTCAACGCGGGCTTTTGTTCGGAGCTCTGAGGGCATAGATGGCACTGAAACGGCCGCTCGCCTGTGTGAACCCTGATGTGTTGTGTCAGATGCAAGCGTATATGGTCTCATAGTTGCAGTAGTTACACTTATAACGGCGTGCCCAATGAGACTTCCCGGTTTCTGTAGTTGCTTGGTGGACGACAGACCCCGAAGCTGCACAAAGAAAATAAGAGATGTTGCTCAAGTATCACTTTTCCTTAAAAAAAAAAAAACGAATTAAATTCTACATTTTGATGCAGCAATGCCACTCTCATCATACCGGTCATGCCGTAGCAGAAAATTGTGTATTAATTTAGAACCATGCTGGATTCTTTTAGATGTCCTCCTAAATGCAAGCACACACGTGTTTTCCCATTTCACTCACACTGCGATCCAACCACGATAGCTGTAGCTATGAAACACTAAAGAAACGAAAGCAAACTAGTGTTGAGTGACACTTCCTCAATAAAAAAGGCTTGATAAGAACCTCAGAAGCAAGGTATAGCTGGTCAACCTCTTACGTTCGTTCGACATCTAAATGCGATTGCTGAAAGATATGTTAGGGAAGCATAGGCATACTGTTACTGAGATAATGCATTAGGCTTAATCACCTGCATTTCACTATCTTGCAGCAGCAACGTAATACCGCTTGAGTTGTTTTCACAGATGTAATTTTGCCTCAAAAGACAGCATATCATTATGTACAATATTATGAATATAAAGAAGGGCCACAAAAAAAGTGCTTCTCATTCTTTCAGCACTGAAGCCGAAAGTGCGGGCATTTATAGCTATAATAAATAGATGAAAAAATTACAAAAAAAAGCAGAATTGAAAAATATTAACCAGATTCAAAGACCGTTTCTAAATGATGGTTTTTTTCTTTTAAGCCATTGTAATAACAACAAATAATGCTTCTACACATAAACTTTAATGAGCACAACTCAGTTCATTTGGATCCCCTCAATTAAAAATGCACCAGTAAATGGACAAGATATAATACGTAAGCATAACAGAAATAGACAAACCCACACTGCTTGGAAGAAAAGCACTCAAGGTATAAGTTATAAATATGTGAAATAGCTGTAAGATACAGCCAATAGCAAACAGTAAGGTGACGAATATCAACGAAAGGCAGATAGCAGGAGTTCATGTGTGACGTTCTTCATCTGTTAGTGTTCTTAAAGTGCTCCAATATTTGGTGACAGAGACCTAAATGAAGAAAAATTAATTAGAACATTGCCAACAGTAAATAATCAACAGAGCTTCTCCGAATATATGAAGTACATTTTCAAATTGCATTCCAACCCTAGCTGGCAATGTTGCGTCAACTGGTTCGTGTCTTAACCATGAATATGTATATTGCAATCTTTAACTGTACAAATCTCTGCAATATAAAATTTTCACCTACATCATACGTGCCCGAACAATCCACTTCCTCGGGATTTTTGTTCATAAATCACAAATTATTGTTGTGCTGCACATCTACATGAAAGCGAAACACAGGTTAGAAGGCGAATGGCGTGTGCAACAAAGTTCGAAGTTATCGCTTTTTAAGGCCCCGAAAGACGAAGAACGACGACTTCTTCGGGAGCGGAACCTCCATCGGCTTGACAAGCCACTTGACGCCGATTGGGCAGTGTGCGAGTTACATTTCGAACCGAATTTCATTGTGAGAGATACGTACATGTTATCAATGGTGTTCAAGTCCGAATTACTAGGGGAACGCCGACACTTGCCCCTGATGCAGTCCCGACGATCTTGCCCAACATGCCTGCATATTTGACGCTCGAAACTCCGGCTCCGCGGACCCAAACAAAGCGGCGGCATCAGTGTGTGCCGGCTGAAAATGACAACAGAAAACGGCGACGCATTAGCACTCCTGCACAGCTCCTTGTGGATACCAACGGTGCAACTTCTTCAGATGGCGACGAAGCTGACGAGACAAGCTCAAGTCCCTCGTTTGACGCGGTTGTCACTCTCGGTGACCTTCGTGGTCTTGTCCTACCATCAAAGTCATGGGCACTGCACGAGTTTCCTGGATTTGACGGCGTGTCGTACGTAGCGTGCTCACTGAATCCTAGCACTCGTGAACTTTGCATTCAACGAGCCGTATACTTCACCTGTTTGAACAAGTCGCGGGATGAGAAACGAAGAAGCGCACAGCAGCACCTAAAATTGAGTAGGCTATAAAATGCTACAGTGGCGTAAAAAGGATGTCATTTTTCGTGCATATTTTCTTACACACTTAATTTTTGGACGGTACACCAAGAAGAAAAACAATTTTTCCTAGAAGAGGCTTGTAAGCGGGAGAACGTGCAAATAATGACTCAAAATCTCAAAATAAATCTTTGATCTTGAATCTTTTTGTATTGCCACGTTCCATTCCCCAAGCTTTTGTTATCGTCCCAAAACACCACACGATTCTCAGCGCAAACCGCGCCTGCAGTTTTCCAGAGGGTTCCGGACTGTAGTAGATCATTTCGATAAGATCACGCCCACTGAGCGAATGGTACAGATTGTTCTGGAACGTACGCCGCCGCCAGCGGTAGCGCTAGAACATTCGACGGCAGGAGTATAAATGCCGACGCGCTTCGCCGCTTGTCAGTTGCTGATCGAAGGCCGACGCTCCGTTCGCCGCTATCAGTCCAAGACTGCTATCTGTGCGAGACTGCTGCTGTAATTGGACTTTCCGTTTACCGGGCACAGGTTCGCCCAAATAAACAGTTAAATCCCAACACGAAGTCTCCTGTCTTCGGCCACGTCACGACCCCGTGACATCTGGTGGAGGTGCTGCTTCGTTCATGTACCGCACGCCCCCGTCAAGCCGTGAACCCAGCCCACGTCGCGGAGAAGACACCGACGCCAACCAGGAGCAGCGAACAAGCCGCCGACAGCAAGGGCTACCACCGGAGTACGGGATTCTAGAAGACAAGGCGCGGAAGACCAAAGCCATGACCGCGACTGCAGCGACAATGACAACCGCCGCATCCCTGCCCACGATGGTCATGCATCAACCCAGGGAACCACCAATTTTCCATGGGTCATCGTTCGAAGACCCGGAGTCCTGGTTAGAAACATACGACCGTGTGGCCGCCCTCAACCACTGGGACAACGAAGAAAAGCTCCGGCGTGTGTACTTCTACCTGGAAGACACCGCAAGGACCTGGCTAGAGAATCGTGAGTCCACGCTCCGAACGTGGGGTGTCTTCTGCGGCGCATTTCTGCAAACGTTCGCGAGCGTCGCTCGCAAAGAAAGGGCCGCTGCTCAACTAGAGACCCGGGTTCAGCTACCGAATGAGAAGGTTGGAATTTTCACAGAGGAGATGACCCGCCTATTTCGTCACGATGACCCAGACATGCCTGAGGAGAAGAAAGTTCGTTTCCTCATGCGAGGGGTGAAACAGGAGCTCTTCGCGGGACTAATGAGGAATCCACCGAACACCGTCCAAGAATTTGTATCCGAGGCGACCACCATTGAAAAAACCCTTGACATGCGCACCAGACAGTATAATCGTCGCCTGACTCCAGAATGCGCTGCTGCTCAAACCAGTGACTCCGGAAACCTGCGTGAAACGATCCGAGTGATCGTGCGGGAAGAGCTGCGACAACTGTTGCCTTCGGCGCAACCTCAAGTGGATTCGATCGCCGACATTGTGCGAGAAGAAGTTCGGCAATCACTTCGAATTCCCCATACACCGCTGCCCGAGCCAGAAACTATGAGCTACGCCGCTGCAGTGCGCCACAACGCTCCTCCCCGTCCACGCCAAAACGCCGCCCCGTCGCACTTCCGTCGCCAGACACCACCGCCGCCACCACCCCCACCGACGACCTACCGTTCACCAGCGGGCCAGCGCAGTGCGCCGAGGAAAACCGACGTTTGGCGCACCCCTGACCACCGCCCACTGTGCTACCACTGCGGCGAGGCCGGGCACACTTACCGCCGTTGCCAGTACCGACAGATGGGACTGCGTGGCTTCGCCGTCGATGCACCACGTCCGCAGCCAGGAGAACGACCACGTGACATCGCCGACTACCTGACAGGGACTCGGTGGACACCACGAAGCCCTTCGCGTTCGCCGTCGCCCAGCCGCCGCACGTCACCGCACCACCGACAGTACTCTGGCCCAACGCGGGGCCGGTCTCCTAGCCCGTATCCGGGAAACTAAGGGCAGCAACCGGTGGAGGTGCGGTTGCTGTGCGACGAACTACCGAAGATCCTCCGACGACGACGACGCCGCGACGGAGCTTTCCGAACGCAACGCCAACCAGGCAAAGCCCTGACGGTGAAAGCTCACTTACTGAAGGTGGCCTGACGACGCAACATGGAAGCAGCGGAACAAGCCGACGCAGCCGTGACCCGACGCCACGCCCTAACTGTAATGCGAGACGGCGAACTAGCGACCTCGACGTTCTTATCGACGGCCACAGTGTGACCGTTCTCGTCGATACTGGAGCCGACTATTCTGTCATCAGTGGGTCGTTCGCCGCGAAGTTAAAGAAAGTTAGGACAGCTTGGAAAGGCCCTGAAATCCGCACAGCCGGAGGTCATCTCGTAACGCCTGCAGGAATCTGCACAGCGAGAGTCACCATTAACGGCCGTATTTATCCTACAGACTTCATAGTCCTACAGCGTTGCTCGAGAGATGTCATCCTTGGCATGGACTTCTTATGCCTCCATGGTGCTGTCATCAACCTAAAAACAAAGTCGATAACGTTATCCACAGAAGAAGCACTACCGCCGCGCACGCCGTCTGGACACCATGCCTTGAATGTGCTGGAAGAACAAGTCATCATTCCGCCTCGCTCAAGCGTCATTATTTCAGTCGGCGCTCCTGAATCACCTGACTTCAAAGGCGTCGTTGGAGGCAGTCAGCATCTGTTGGTCACCCGAAATATTTGCGTCGCAAGAGGAATTGCAGAGCTGCGGGGAGGCAAAGCAACGGTTATGCTCACGAATTTCAGCAATGAGTACAAACATGTGAACAAAGGAACAACAGTCGCATACATCGAAGAAATTGTCGAAGCCACCAGTGCTTTCGCCCTCGCCGATTCTGTGGAACCTGCTCAGAGGAACCAAGCCCCTCCCATAGCTTTCGACGTCAATCCCAGACTTCCGAACGATAAGCAAGAACAGCTCAAGGCCCTGCTCCTGCAATACGAAGATTGCTTTTCGTCGTCATCGAAAATTCGGCAGACCCCAATCACGAAACATCGCATAATAACCGAAGAAAATGCCAGACCACTCCGTCAGAGTCCGTACAGGGTTTCGACGCGAGAACGTGAGGCCATGAAGAGACAAGTTGATGAAATGCTGCGGGATGACATTATCCAGCCGTCCAAGAGCCCATGGGCATCCCCCGTGGTGTTAGTGAAGAAAAAGGATGGGACCCTACGTTTCTGCGTCGATTATCGCCGCCTGAACAAAATCACAAGAAAGGACGTGTATCCTCTCCCACGAATAGACGACGCACTTGATCGGCTCCATAACGCCAAGTACTTTTCGTCAATGGACCTCAAGACTGGCTATTGGCAAATCGAAGTCGACGAAAGAGACCGAGAGAAGACGGCGTTTATAACACCGGACGGCCTCTTCGGGTTTAAGGTGATGCCCTTCGGCCTTTGCTCAGCGCCTGCAACTTTTCAACGCGTTATGGATACAGTACTGGCAGGATTGAAGTGGCAGACTTGCCTTGTGTACTTGGACGACGTCGTCGTGTTTTCCTCGAATTTCGACGAGCATCTTCGGCGCCTTGAAGCTGTACTTCAAGCCATCAAGACTTCCGGACTCACACTCAAGCCAGAAAAGTGCAGATTTGCGTATGAAGAGCTCTTGTTTCTGGGGCACGTTATCAGCAAGTCTGGAGTTCGTCCTGATCCACGGAAAACAGCCACCATCGCCGACTTCCCGCCGCCCACTGACACGAAAGCCGTGCGCCGATTTCTGGGCCTGTGCGCCTATTATAGGCGGTTCGTGAAAAACTTCGCCCGCATCGCCGATCCTCTCACTAACCTTACCAAGGCCGACGTGGAGTTCAAGTGGGAAACACCACAGGAACACGCTTTCCAGGAGCTTAAACATCGCCTCCAGACGCCTCCGTTACTTGCCCATTTCGACGAATTCGCCGAGACAGAAATACATACTGACGCAAACAGCGTAGGTCTTGGCGCCGTTCTTGTGCAGAGGGCTGACGGACTTGAAAGGGTTATTAGTTACGCCAGCCGATCGCTATCCAAAGCAGAAGCAAATTATTCCACGACAGAAAAGGAGTGCCTCGCCATAATCTGGGGTACGTCGAAATTTCGCCCATACCTCTACGGCAGGCCCTTCAAAGTTGTGAGCGACCACCACGCCTTGTGTTGGCTAGCCACTTTGAAGGACCCTTCAGGTCGCCTCGCACGATGGAGCCTGAGACTTCAAGAATATGACATTACTGTCATTTACAAGTCCGGCAAAAAACACTCCGACGCCGACTGTCTCTCTCGTGCGCCTGTCGACCAACCGCTACCCGACGACCCGGATGACGACTACTTCTTGGGAACGATCACTACCGACGACTTCGCTGAACGACAGCGGGCCGACCCGGAACTTAAGGCCCTAATAGAATACCTCGAAGGCAGGACCGCCGAAGTCCCGAAGGTATTCAAGCGCGCACTTGCGTCGTTTTTTCTACGAAACGGTCTTCTACAAAAGAAAAACTTTTCACCGCTTCGGGCTAAGTACCTCCTTGTGGTGCCTTCAGCTCTGCGACCAGAACTCCTGCAGGCCCTGCACGACGATCCGACGGCAGGGCACCTCGGTGTTTCTCGCACGCTCGCGAGGATACAAGAAAGGTACTACTGGCCGCGTCTTACCACCGACGTCACTCGTTATGTGAGGACATGCTGGGACTGTCAGCGACGCAAGACACCGCCGACAAGGCCAGCGGGACTTCTGCAGCCAATAGATCCACCTTGCCGACCTTTCCAGCAGATTGGTATGGACCTACTGGGGCCGTTCCCGACGTCGGCTTTCGGAAACAAGTGGATCGTGGTAGCTACCGACTACCTCACCCGCTACGCCGAGACAAAAGCCCTGCCAAAAGGCAGTGCATCCGAGGTAGCTAAGTTCTTCGTCGAAAATATCGTCCTACGTCACGGCGCCCCGGAGGTCCTTATCACCGACAGAGGAACGGCATTCACTGCCGACTTAACTCAAGCGATCTTGGCATACAGCCAAACAAACCACCGCCGGACGACAGCGTACCACCCACAGACCAACGGCCTCACCGAGCGGCTTAACAAGACGATGGCCGACATGCTGTCAATGTACGTCGATGTCGAACACAAGACGTGGGACGCCATTCTTCCGTATGTGACCTTCGCATACAACACGGCGGTGCAGGAGACGACGCAGATATCTCCATACAAATTGGTCTACGGAAGGAGCCCGACAACGACGCTCGATGCCATGTTACCCAACGTCACCGACGAAGAAAACCTCGATGTGAGCGAGTACCTTCATCGCGCCGAAGAAGCCCGACAACTTGCGCGGCTCCGTATCAAGAATCAACAGACGACCGACAGCCACCGTTACAACCTTCGACGACGCTTCGTGGAATACCAGCCCGGTGAACGTGTTTGGGTGTGGACGCCGATACGCCGACGTGGACTAAGTGAAAAGCTTCTGCGACGGTACTTCGGACCGTACAGGGTGGTTCGACGTCTCGGCCCACTTGATTACGAGGTTGTCCCCGACGGCATCACGAGCTCTCAACGACGTCGATCGCGACCTGAAGTCGTCCATGTCGCACGCCTAAAGCCGTTTCATGCGCGTTAACAAACTGAAACAGCGCTTTTTTTAGTATTATTGTTGTATTGTAATTTATTCATTGTACTTTCTTGCATTATTATTGTACCTTCATCTTTACTTAAAGCATCGAGACGATGCCTTTTTCAGAGGGGGGCAATGCCACGTTCCATTCCCCAAGCTTTTGTTATCGTCCCAAAACACCACACGATTCTCAGCGCAAACCACGCCTGCAGTTTTCGAGAGGGTTCCGGACTGTAGTAGATCATTTCGATAAGATCACGCCCACTGTGCGAATGGTACAGATTGTTCTGGAACGTACGCCGCCGCCAGCGGTAGCGCTAGAACATTCGACGGCGGGAGTATAAATGCCGACGCGCTTCGCCGCTTGTCAGTTGTTGATCGAAGGCCGACGCTCCGTTCGCCGCTATCAGTCCGAGACTGCTATCTGTGCGAGACTGCTGCTGTAATTGGACTTTTCGTTTACCGGGCACAGGTTTGCCCAAATAAACAGTTAAATCCCAACACGAAGTCTCCTGTCTTCGGCCACGTCACGACCCCGTGACAGTATTAAACCTGTGATGGTAAATTTAGCAGCATTAGGGATCTCGGTGCATAATTAATCAATCTAAGCCAATTCATTGTTACACTTCAGTGTCCCTTCAAACGATGTTTCGACCATAACATCTTTTTTATATTTAAATGCATTTTGGAAAGACAACCTAAACTTTGTCGTTTTGTTTTCTTTGTTTTATGTTATCTTTTGTATCCTGGCTCTATATTTTACGTTTTTTACAATTTACCTAAGCCCAAATGTATTGTTTTTTTGAATATGTAAACCTTGCATTTTTATATTATCAATTAAGATTATCATTAGTTAGGACTTTGCTTTGCAGTATTGTTGCGTTTTTTAAACTCTCAAAATCTTCGACTACTATGTTTCACCTAAGACATTCTTCTGCAGTATTACCTATTTGCATTTCTGTGGGTCCTACAATAATGAATCTATTCCCATATTTCAAAACCAAAAAGCGGTTTGGAAAAACTCTGCTGTTCTTCAAATAATATCAATAAAGCCTACTTTTTTGTCGTGTGTGCACGCAGCCACAAGCAACGAGCCTTTTATTTGAGTCCAGCTTTGGTGTTTTACGTGGAATCGACCAAGAGTTCTTCGTTTTGTGTGCAGCATATTCCTTTTCTTTTTTTTTGGGGGGGGGGTGCTTCTGGTGTGTACCGGCCAGCTGGTATCTCGTATAAAATATGTACACTTTAAAAATTAAAAAAAAAAACGCCCTCGTTATTTTGTACAATATACTATGCTGCTTTGGGCTGCAGTGCGGTCAGCAGCAACTTCAATAACAATAATGTCAAACAACATTTATTTGCGCGGAAAAGGGGAGGTATGTGAGTAAGAAAAAAAAGAGGAAGATCATCTTCACACTTGGCGCGACAGAGAGGTACCAACACGTACGCGGAACGCCTGCCAGTCCGCCGCCCGGGTAGATTGGTCGACGCCAGCGCCACCGCATCATTCCACGCCGAAACGGCCGCTCCCAGGCAGCCGCTCGCGCCACTCAAAAGCTTCTAGTACACTCTAATAGTATACACCACGGAGGAAGGGTATACACATTTGTCTAATCTTCGTACTTCTGGCCTGCTTTTGGCTTCGTGTGTGTTCGTGTGGCTTGAAGCTGTTTTCTTACGAAACAATTATTAGCAAATCTTCAACGGTTGCGCTTCACCATTTTATTTTTTTAGACTCACTTTCCAAATTGGCTCACGAAGTTCAAAAGGGTTCCATCTTTCTTTCAAAACAAAGCCGAAACACAGCATTAAACGAAGCCGCAAGTATGATTCGCCGCCCGCAAGTGCGAAGACTAGGCAAATGTGTGTACTACCAGAGTCCTTTAATCGCTCGTACTACGTGGGTACCGTACTACCCATCCACGGTGTAGGAAGTACCCATCATTCCCATGGTCGCTGTACGATCGCAGCGCCAGAGTGCCCTCTAGTTAATTTTGAGAAACTCTATGACCTGGAAGTGCCAGGCTCGCGGCAATAGCGGAAGCAACGTAAAAAAAAAAAAAAGATGATTATCGTCGTGGGACAAAAAAAAAACAACAACAAAAACACGCCCTTTTTACTTGACCTTTTCTTATCACTCTAAAAAAATTGAGTATATAGGAAGAAGGAGAACTCTAAAAAAAGAGCGAGTAAAAAGGGTGTCTTTTTGCTCCACAACAATAATCGTCATCTATATTGCGTTCCATCCTTGCGCTATCGCGCCGCGCCCGGTATCTTCCGGTCACGATCGACATGCCCGTTACCAGGGTTACATTTACAGTGTACTAGAATTCTAGTACACTGTAGTTACATTGCATTCTCGATAGGAAAGTGGCCAGCGCCGAGTTGTCAAGAAAGGAAGCGCACGCAAGCCTAATGACGATTATTGTTGTGGGACAAAAAAGACACCCTTTTTACTCGATATTCTTTAGAGTGAGTGTTTCTGCCACACAACGATAATCGCCATCTACTTCGCGCACTTTTCTTGCGTTATCACCACGGTTCCGGTAGTTCGCGGTCACGAATGGAGCGCGCATTATCAGCGAGACATATTCTCGACAGAAAGGGGCCCAGCACCGGGTTTTCACGAGAAACTAAAGGCGAGCTAGTCAGATGACGATTGTTGTGTAGAACTACAGAACGTACTACTCTCCGGATGCTCTATTTTCTTTCGGAGTGTACTCGAAAAAAAAAGTGGGATATTTGGGGAGTAATTCTCACACGCAATCATACGCTGTAGTGCACGGTTAGCGAGATACTCCTTGTAGCAGAAGCGTTCCAACTAAGAATAAATCATCTTTCACCACCTGTATTGTGATTTCTTTTTGTTTTTAGGTTGAGTAATGAATGCAGGTGCTTTCCATACTTTTTATATCAACAAGCCCAATTATACAGTTGTAGATAATTTGTACTGGACCTCGTAGTGTCTTTTTTCTTCTCGCTTTTCAGCGTTTAATTTGCAAACCGTTGTGACGGCGAGTCACGGCTCGCACGACCGTCTGCGACGACAAAAACCAAGCACTAGACACGCGTACAAGCACATCTTGCTGGCCGAACTTCTTGCACATGTTTTGCAGTGTGGCACGTGATCTATGAAACGGAGTATATATGCACTAAAAAAAGACTATTTAGGGAGTATTTCTGCTACCTTGCGTGCTTTCCTTAGATTATCAGCGCTGAGACCAACAAGGACAATAAAGAAGTGTGGAACAATAGACACATCACAGTGCCCATGTAACATTGCGTTCCGTGAGCCAAATAAACCTGATGTACAAACGAAAACAGAAACCTGAGCTAACCTACTAGTCTAACTGCTGGCATGAAAGTACCCATGATTATGACGCTTAATTTACTGTTCTGAAAAAAAAAGGGGGAGAGGGGTCATTGATGGCGGACGCGGACCGGAAACCGACCTGCTGTCTAAAAAACTGACAGTCTAAAACCGTATAGGCAGTGACCCTAAAGACACTCCAAATACTTCCGGTGTGCCTTATAGTGTAATAGTATGCTTCATCTGCTGGAAGTGCATATGTGTTCTGCATAAAATAAGTGTTTATTGGCACTAGTATTTAAAAATAAAAATAAAAATCAGCCCAAATTTGGAGAGATTTTGGGAGCCCCAAAGTGGGAAGGGTCAATGCATGAATGAGCGCAAACAGGAATAAGCACTTACAAGACAGAAGACAACTTGGAAACTAATTAATTCTGCAATAAAGCTACGAGGAAGCTAATTTTTAAAGATCATGCAACATATGCATGTAGATTCCTGAGCGAAAGTATATAAACTGTTGCAATCCATAAACTTCTGCCAACTGTGCTGCCTGCCAACTGCACTGAGCTGTCTGCTGTCGAGAACATTACTCTGACAAATTGCGTCAGAGTAAGGCTCTCGACAGCTATCCCGTCAAAGCAATGCTCTCAACAGGCGTAGACAGTGATTTCGGTTTGCGCCTTCGTGGTCCATATACTTTTGCTCACGGGTTTATATAATCAACAGTCTATGATTAAAACATATTGGCGGACTAGCTGGTAAGACTTTAGGGCACTTGGAAGAGCACACCAGATTACACAAAAAACACACGCACAAAGGGATGACACAAGCACTGAACTTTAACTGATTAAGTTGAACTTCAGTGCTTGTCTGCGTTGCCATATGCTATAATGGTCTGTGAGCCTGAAACATGAATAAATATTATATAAATGTACACTAAATAACCACCCTAAAAGCAACCATATAACTTACAGAGCCAGGATAAGTAAAAAAGACATATGGCCAACCACAAAAACTTTACGTCCTCAATGTGGCACAAAGTCGGACTGCAAATATCATCACAATTCTCAGCCCATATATGCGGCCCAGTTCCCGCCGAAGGCCCAGTGATCTCCAATTCAGGATGCGAAACTCATCCCATATGTGAGCCATCTTGAAGTACAAGAGCAGTTACCGTTCTTACGGAAAAACGAAGCACTGGTAACAATTGTGATTCATCAGAGTCACATACAACGTAGATTTTAAAGGTTTACTTGTCCATATATTGTGATTTCCACAATAATAATAATGTTACGAGACTGCTTGGTTGAACCATGTAATGATGATGCATGGTTGATGTGTGCACCAAAATACACGAAAATCAGTCCGACTTCTGGCATGATGAACAACACAAACAGAAGTTGACAAATGTATAGCATTCTCTCTCGCTTGCCTCAGATATTGCAGTCACACCTTAAGTGTGTAGAGATCAGACGGTGTAAGCAAAGATAGTTCACTTAATGCATATACCCTTAACGCTGAGCGAGCCAACTGGCTTGCACAGCCTTAAAATAACCCTAGATTACTTACAAAGTAGAATGTACACAGAGTATTTTAACATCATGGTTGTTGTGAAAAGAAGCCATCGTGTGAAAATACATGCATGCTTACTGAAAACGCCACCCCCACATGCTGTGTGCACATCTATAATTTCCTTTACCTTCAGAGCCTAGCTTATGGCTTTCCTCTGTTCATACGGCTCACCCCCGTAAATCGAGGAGCACAATGACAGCACGCACTCGCGATAGCTTTGACAGTGCACACAGTACTTAGTAAGGATATTATCACACTCGCACTATATCCAGTTCAGGCTCCTGAAATTATTAGTCGAAAAGTATACATACATACATGGTGGTATAAAGCTGCCATGTCTTCATAGTCACTATAATTAGTGCAAATACATGGGATTTCCCGCCCACTATAAAACACTCCGCCACAATTCTTCACCCTCATCATTGTCATGTCACAGCAGCAACAAAGTATGCACATGGTTTTTTTTTTTTTTTCATACCAAGCTGTTTTGAGCTCACAACACGTACCATCTGATTTCATAGCGTAGTTGTTCATCGCAGCTCTCGCGCACAATACGAAAAGACCAGGTTTCTAGGTAGATTCAAAACTAGGCATTATGCGTGTCAAGCAAATGCTCCAGCACAGAGAAGTGCCCGCGCTTGAAACTATGCTTGTAATATTATCTGACATGATGCGTGGTAGAAAAATCACATTAACAGATGAAACATTAAATGGAATAAAGATAGACTCACACCTACCATCACACCATGTGAATTACATAATGAGTGGGTATTTTAAAACATTCTACAATGGCACAGCCATAATTCTTCATATTCATGATAATCTACCACAGGACCAGCAAAGTATGCACTGTGTAGGTGTGCATAATGCCTGAAAAATGTGCAGTGGCTGCTCCACTACTTCACAAAATGTTACGATTTAGTATTGTATAATGGGCTTGTCGCAACTGTACATGTAGAAGGTGTCGTAAGAGCTTACAAGGTGCTTTGCGACAGCCGCTCCTCCAGCTTATACAGTGAGAGTGCTGTGTTTTCAGCACAGGCCTGGCGTTTTTCAAGAGAAACTTGTAATAAGTTACAGATTTTGGTGGCAGTGGCACTGAATGCTGTGGCTCTCAAGTGCACCGGTCACGTGTATTTTCATGGGCTTGTCGGCAATCAGTTGTTACAGATGTGGCAATTTGAACATTCATCGAGGCCACTCGTCATTTCGTGTTGGTGCATTTCATTGTTGACTGGATATGAACTCATGGCCGACAATGTTGCTTGTAGCAACAAGTTAGGAGGGAACACTGTGCAATGTGAAAGAAGGAAAATTAGACATTCAGATAGGCAGATACCAAGCTTAGCTTGCAATTTTTTTCTATAGGAGAACAGCTAATTTTAATTAAGCTTTTATACTGTTTAATTGTCTTGGGGCAATAAAGAGGATTCATATAACAGCTCACTGCTGTAAACGCACATGTGCTCTTTCAGTTCGGACTTTTTGGAGAAGCTCTGAGAGCACAGATGACATTTGTGAGGCCGCCCACCGGAGTGAACGCGCAAGCGATTGCTCAATGTGCCCAACTGGGACAAACGCTGTGAGCAGAGCCCACACGTATACGGCCGCTCACCAGTGTGAGTGTGCAGGTGAACATTCAACACGTACCTACATTTGAAGCTCTGAGGACACAAATGGCCCTGAAACGGCCTGTCGTCTGTATGAACCCTAATGTGTCGCTTCAGATGCGACAAATACAAACTCTTATAGTTGCAGAAGTTACACTGGTGATGGCGTCGCCGAGGATACTTCTTGCCATCCACAGTTGCCGCAAGGACAAAAGACCCCGAGTTGCTAGAGTATATCTTTTTTTTATAAAAGAAAACAAATTAAAAGTTTTACTGTTCAATGCAGCAACACCATTTTGCAATTAAGAGTCCTGCTGTAGCAGAGAAATCTGGTCCTAAATGCAAGCACACAAGTGCTTTTGTATTTCACCCTTGTAGTGATTCAGTCACCAGAGTCATACTTAAAGAACACCAAAGAAATGAAATGAGCCCAATCTTGACTGACAGAACTTCAATGAAAAAGGCTGCCAACTTCAGCAACAGACTATGGCACGCCAATTGTTTGCATTTGTTTTACATCAATGTATATGATGTCTTATGACATTAATGAAACACAAGCGCATTGTTATTAAGATGTACTTAACTTAATCTCTTGCATTTTGTCTAACTGCAAAGATTTAATATTGCACGACATGTTTTCACAAGTGTAAGCACGGCCTAAAAGATAGTAAACTAACGTTGTACACTACTCTGATAACAAAGCAGGACAACAAAAAAAGTACTCCTTATTTTTTATTTCTCATTTAGATAACCTAAACATAAAAGTAATAATAAAGAGGCTCCAGTAAGTACACATGCTAGAACCTAGAAAGGACAAATACATCAGCATAACAAAAAAAGATAGAATCACATTGTGTGAAAAGAAAGCATTCGTAGTATTACTTACGAAGAAGCAAGATAATTGTAAAGTACAGTCAATATGAAACAGCAACATGACACATTCTACAAAACGTAGACAGCAGCAATTGTGCATAATATTGTTCTCCATCCGAACGGTGTACTCAAGGTCCTTTAATACTTGGTGACATGCACCTAAACAGAGAAAGGATGGAACAAAACATTACTAACAGTTAATAAAATTGCAATCAAAACAGGCCTATAAATATTGTTATTGTAGAGGCACATTTTTTTATTTGCATTCCAATTCTGAGCTGGCAATGCTGTATGAACTCGTTTATGTTTTTATGTTGAACATTTATCTTTAGAGAACTTACTATAAATCTTCCTAACATGGAATTTTTGTATAAAATTTTTGTCATATCCTATGTGCCCTAACAATCCAGATCCCACAGGACTTTGTTCTGACATCACAATTTAGTGTTTTGTTGCACATGCACACTTAAATAGCAGAACGCATTTAAAAAGTTTACAAAGTCAGGTGTTTTGTAACCTCCAGTCCCCGAGCAGGAATCTAAGAACAGTAAAGTGCCAAGAGGATGTCGCCTAGCTCCTTCGTCCGTAGCTCAGCTGAGAACCCCCTGCGCTACCTCAAGAGCTGGCACATGGTTCTTGCTAAGATTACATGCTCCCTTCATCGTCTTCTGTGATGATCACTGTTTTACCTTCTATAGCAGTCACATATGACGAGGAATCACAATTACGGGTGTAATTTTCAGTGGCACGAAAGCATAATCGCACCAGGTGTCATGCTATGTGAGATGCGTAACGGGCGGCTTAAAGCATCCCGCTCATTGCTAAGGGCTCAGCCAAAATTCTCCCTCACCACCGTCCACCACAGTGACAAAGTATGTGCATGCTATCTTAGAGAGGCTAGTAGGTGCTCCCCTACTTCACAAAATGTTCCATGCTGCTCAAACATGTACAGGCGTTGAAAATCACTGATGCGGCAGGTCGCCTCTGTGGATGCGCATGTGCTCTTTCAGTTCAGCCTTCTTTGTGAATATCAGAGGACACACCTCACATTTATGACCAGTGTGGATTGGCAGGTGTTTGTTCAGGTAGCTCTGCTGGGCAAAGCTTCGGAAGCAATGATGGCACTGAAACGGCCGGTCACCCGTGTGGGTGTGCATGTGAATAATCATGGTCTGCTTTCTTTTAAACCTTTGGGAGCAGTATTGGCATTTGAACGGTCGCTCGCCCGTGTGAAAACGCAGGTGATCTTTCAATGCGTGCTTTCGTTTGAATCTCTGAGGGCATAAATGGCACTGAAACGGCCGCTCGCCTGTGTGGACCCTGATGTGTCGTGTCAGATCCGCGCGTATATCGTTCTCATAGTTGCAGTAGTTACACTGATAACGGCGTGCCCGATGAGACTTCTTGACATGCGCAGCTGCTGGATGAACGGAAGACCCCGAGGCTGCAGAAAGAAAATAAGACAGGTTACTCGAGTATCAATTTTTCTTTCAAAAGAAAACGAATAAAATTCTACAATTGAATGCAGCAATGCCACTCTGAAAATACCTGTCATGCTGTCGCAGAGAAATGTGGATTAATTTAGAACCACGCTAGGTTTTTTAAAATTTCCTCCTAAATGCACGCTCTCGCGTCTTTTTACATTTCAACCATACTGCAAGCCAC
The DNA here is from genome assembly GCF_043290135.1 of Rhipicephalus microplus. NCBI lineage: Eukaryota > Metazoa > Arthropoda > Arachnida > Ixodida > Ixodidae > Rhipicephalus > Rhipicephalus microplus. Next base: position 173,154,032 of record NC_134705.1, read on the forward strand.
CCGCAATAGCTGTAGCTATGAAACACTAAAGAAATGAAATTAAACTAGTATTGATTGAAACAACCTCCTCAATGGAAAAGGCTCGATGCAACTTCAGGAGCAGGGTGCAACTGATCAACCATTTACGTTCATTCGACATCCATATGTGACCTCAGAAAGATCGTGTTAGTGAAACATGGGCATATTAATGCTGAGAAGATGCATTCGACATGATCGCTCGTGGTCTACTGTCTTGCAGAAGCATCTTAATACTGCCCGATGTGCTTTCATAAGTGCAAACAAGCCTTGAAGAACAGCATACTAAAATGTACACTACAATAAACCTAAAGTAGGACTACAAAAAAAGTACTCCTTATTCATTCTGCACTGAAACTGAGAGTGCAGAGTTATACGGCTAGAATAAAATGATGAAGAAGCAAATACATAAAGAACAATGTAAGAACGTGGTATTAAAAAATTATGAAGCAGGATAAAGACTATTTCTAAGCGTTAGTATTTCTTTTAAGCTGCTGCAATAACAACAAATAATGCTTCAATACGCAAGTTTTAAAAAGCAAATAACTCGATCCACTTGGATCTCTTAAACCAGAAAGTCTCCACTAAGTGGACAAGCTAGAACACAGCGTAATAGAAAAAGACGGAATCACATTGTGTGAAAGAAAAGCACCCAAAATATAAGTTAGAAAGACATAGAATAACTGTTAAATACACACGATAGCAAACAGTAAGGTGTCATTTATCAACGAAAGATAGACAGCCAGAGTTCATGCATGATGTTCTTCGTCCGCTGGTGTTGTTAAAGTCCTCCAGTATTTGGTGACACAGACCTGGATAGAGAAAAATGAATCAGAGCATAGCCAACAGTAAATAAGCAACACAGTTCTCTGAATATATGAAGTACAATTTCAAATGGCATAAGAATCCTAAGCTGGCAATGTTGCTTCAACTGGCGTGTGTTTTAAAGATGAATAATCATTTTACAAACGTTCACTGTATAAATCTCTGAAATATAAAATTTTCACCTGTACCATATGTGCTCATTCAACTTTTTCGGGGCTTTGTTCTAAAATTACAAACTAGTGTTATGCTGCACATTTATAAGTACGTAAAAAACGCGTTGGTATCCACAATGGTTAATTCAAAGTGGGAACCGCAGGTTTGTATTGCTCCTCGCAGAAGTCGGCCCAAAGAAATCACACGTTACAAAACCAAAACAAATTGACTAGAGCTCCAAACAACAAAACAGCAGCATTTCTTAGCAGACGATAATTTGGACGCTGCGCTGGAGCTCTTGGTCAAGCTGAAAACAATGTCCATGAAGTCGCAACAGAAGAAATGCAAACAAATGCAAATTATTGATTACATTTAGTTTTGATTGCATTGAATCTACCATGAAAATAAACATGTTTTAGATCATGAATAGCGTCATATATTTGGTCATTGGGGCTCAGTACTTACACAAATGCATGTCGGTGTTTGTTTCCGGTGTATCACTGACTGATCAATTAATTTTATTTGCCGTTTGAGCTTCATGAACTAAATTAACAAAATCACTTGCCACCAATGTCCAGTAATGCCTCGTTTATGATAATTACTACATAGACACCTTGTTTTAGTTCTGCCCACGCAGTGTGGGATGACGTTCGTTCATTCTAAAACCTGCCAACTAATTCAAACTCTGCTTAATTTGAACAACTTCTTAGTCTCCTTCGAGTATGAATTAACGTACTTATATGCAATTGCTCTAAATAAACACGTGATGTTGCAGCAAATCTAGCCATTGAAGGTGATGATGCCTCTGATAGAAAACCACAAGCAAATAATACACTGATGTGACCTAAACCGAAGCCACTGAAAGCAGGAGAACAAGCATTATTGTAGTCCAAAACTGGTGTGCTTCCACCTGTAAGCACTGTACATTTGAGGGCCATGTCACTTGCACACAATCTGCTTTGCTAAGCACAAGATATCTCATCAGTAACTTCAACAAATGACTTGCTGTTCAAACCTGTCTTGCTGGTACACTGCTCGCTCTACTAACTATGACTTATTCTGTGGTAAAAATACGAGTCACATATACCACTGCACCACACTAGCAATCCAACTTGACGAACATGAAGCCTACACATTTTTTGCTTAGATTGCAGTCGTTGAGAAGTCATGTAACCATGTACATGTCAGAACTTGCATGACCACCACTGATAGTCTTGGAATGAATGACATGTACAAAAATACTTTTGCATTTCCGGAGATCCAGACTTCAACAATTGTTGAATGTACTAGATGATGTAGTTCTGCTTATAGTGCGTCCTTGTATCTTTAGGGCACAGGCTTGTCCACCGGAAAGGTCACGTTATGAGGAAAGACAGCAGACGGTTAGCTAGAACATTTGAATAGACAGCACTACATGGGAAGTACAGGCAGGAAGGTCAAGGATAATGTGGGGCAACGAAATTGAAAAATTCGGGGGCATAAGATGAAATTAGGTCGCGGAGGACAGGGTAGGCTGGAGATCATAGGTTGGATGCCTTCGTACTGCAGTGAACATAAGCTAGTCTGAAGATGATGTTAACAGCTTTAGGCCTCAGAATTGCCAAGCAAAAAAAATTCACACAATCCCTCATGCGTTCACGTAAGATAACTCGTAATGTTAAAGACATATTCTTCATTTTCTTCTCATTCTATTGTAATGATCTCCATTCCTCTTCCATTGCTGAAAGACTATTTGTGCACCTACAGTTGCGTTGCATTGCTTGCGCGGTAGGCCCGCTCTTGATAAAGAGGCGATGCCATGTAATATGACAAGACAGTGACGTCACGAATGTTTAGCAATATGTGACATGATGATGATGTCACATGACATGGCATTAGACAGCTGCTGATCTCTGTGAAGATAAGCAACCAAAACCTAACCCGGCAGAGCATCACAGTGAACACCACAGTGATGTTAAAAACACATCGCGAGTCCCCATAAGATTGCTACCGCGGTAAACGTTAAGTGCCAGCGTGTCTGACCTCCATGTGCTTCAGTCCATGGTCTCACAATACACCAAATGACTGGTCTTGTTTTTTACAAAAAGGCATTTTACATATACCATACCTTATATTCCTGTAGACAGCTGGGTGCAGTAAACTCAAATTTGAATTATTCTCCGTATTCATCCAGCCACCCAGCTCTGTATTTTCATGGACTGCAACGAACAAGCTCGCCTTTGTGCTTCAAGGAAGTGGTTCGTAATGACAAAAAAAAAGACAATTAACAAGAAGGGTATATTTTAAGAAAAGGTTAAATTCATACAAGTTGTGCCCTTGCTATTTCATAAACATGCAAGACAAGTGATGCTATGCCACAGCAACACTAAGGGACCACTAAGGTTTCCCTTCAAGGGTTGAATGCGATATCCTGTCCCTAGTGTGTACTTCAACCACTTAGTACATACTTGTTATTGTATCATGTTACTTGAGAAGTTTAAATTGTTGATTACTACAATGTAACCGATATTAAAAGTGGCTAGTGTCAGTGAAGCTTTTGCATATGACTGCACTCGGTGTAATCGGTAGCATGCTTTAAACTATGGGCAATCATGCGCATGAAATCTTTACGAACTTGATATGCACTTACTTCATGGCCTTAAAGGAATAGCCGCCGTACTGTGCATGACTTTTGTAGTGGGTGGCCAGCTTCAAACCACGAAGCTGTGATGATCACATGCTCTGAAGCCCAATGGCAATGTACGCTGCTTGTACCACGCATCATTACTGCGATATTGCATGTTGTGTTTATTGTGAAGCATGTTATACAGGACGCATGTAAAGCATGAAAGCTACTTTCACTGTATTTCCAAACAGACACGCGCATGTTAGGTAGAACGCCTGCTTGCCACACTAGCGAGCCGGCTTCGATCCTCTCTTGGATTCAATTTTTTGTATTATTTATTTGATGTTCATCTTGCTCAATTTTTCAGTTACGCACAAGATGATTTTTCGCTCACAACCGACGACACCAACAACAATGCCGAAATTTCTACGAAACGAGTTCTTTAACACCTTCGCCTTGAATATTGTCCAACTGCGCCTTTGTGTTTACGGTGGTCAAACAGTCATGCCTTATTCCTTAAAAAACATTGCCTCTCGTGGCCTGGTACAAGTATTTCGACCAAAGCACAATTAATTAATGGGGACGATTAGGCTAACTGCACCACATCATTTCTATAACAAAAATTCTTCGTGCAGAAAATAGGTCAGTGAAATCAAATTATATGCCGCTAATATTATCAAGCATATGAAAGCCACCACTGATTTCATTAAAATGCTATCAACTTGATTTACTCATAGTGCATTCAGTCCAATACAAAAAATGCATAGTAAACCAAAAGAATTTATTTGCACTTGTGAAAAAAAGCAACAAAAAAAAGTATCAAGCTCTTATGCAGATTCTCAATTCAGACTCTCGAAATTATGAAATGTACAGCTACACAGATGGTGACGTACTTCGTGGTATCGTGGTGCTATCGCTCCAAGTCTGTTGAAGCGAGTGGTTCGGACAAAGGTTTTAGAGTCAATGCAAAGATGTGGTCCCTCACATTCTGAATACATTAGTTCTCCAAAGCTTAAAGGGGTTCTGATACAAAAAGTTTGGACTTGAAATTTTTTTAATGCAATGTATTGTTGGAGGCCTGTCTTTCATAACACAGCACATCATCTGCTGCATTGGGTGATAGATGATTATTTACAAGCTCCTCATTACAGGCATGTCGCAGTTTCGGTATGAGAGAGTTCCAAAAACGACAAGCCGCCGAGAGCAACTGTCACCACCTAGCGTGTGGAACTTTCAACCACGTCAGCACACAGAACTGCAATGCACTTCCACACGGTCTGCATCAAGATGTCCTTTCGAACCGGAAACGAGACAGCAGTGTCGCCATACACAAAACTTTCAATGCGTGCACTGCGGTCGTGGACTCTCGAGCAGCTGTCGAGTAATATTCTGCTGATGCAAACGTGGCGAAAAAATGGCAGCTGTGACTTCGTCATAACATTTTGCAGTGTGGTCACTTGAAAAAAGTAGGGCTGTCCCGAAAGGTCGCCCTTCAGGCTGTCAATAGCGCGAAAGAGTTGGCTGCTCTTGCAAACTTCAAAATTAACTTAAAATACCAACCAAGCTATGTTCACTGTTGATATCTTGCAGATGATATACGCATGTGCACGAGAATCTATCCCGCCTGCTATCTCGACCACGCAAATTTGGGTCAGTACCCCTTGTAATATTGTAATATTGAGTGGTAGAAAAGTAGAATCGCAACAGGCCTTACACGACATGAAGTGCTTAATGAGTTTATGGTTTACGACCTCCAATCCAAAAAAAAAGGGCTCAGCCACAATCCTTCACCCTCACCATAATCAACCACAGCAACCTTGAAGTATGCAGCAACGTAGGTGTACATAGTGCCTTAAAAATGCGTAGTGGGTGCTCTGCTACTTTGCAAAATGTTATGGTTTAATTTACAGTAGGCTCCTCACAATTTTCTTTACAGAAGGTGCTTAAGGGGAGACACTGGTATGAAATTTTTTTTTAATTTTCAGTATTTCCAGCTGAAATTTTATTACAATGTGTATTTTTCACAGCTGAAAACAAATATGCAATTAGTTTTTTGCTATCACTTTTAGATTTTTAAATATTGACTGTTACATAAACTTGCATTCTGCCCAACGTTTTGACATCTTTCTCATAAAATATTGCTACAAATTTGATATGACAGCATTCCATGAAGGCCAGGGAATGCAACAAAACCATAATTTTATTTTTAGCTTCATTGGTACCAGAGTTATGGCCTTAACAAGTATACTCATTAGAAATCTGAAACTGTTGCTTAAGTTTGTTGCTAATTAAATCACTATTGTAAATAAAAATATTACATTTTTTGGTTTTCTTGCACTAATCAATGTATAAGCTTTCAAATGCTGCAAGAATTATCAAAATCCGACTGCTACATCAAAAGATACTGTGGGCAATGGCTTAGGGTGTGATGAAAAATGTTGTTTTGAGAAAACGAGAAAAGAAGTTTAGGAACATGCTGAGCACTTATATTTAACAAGAAAAGGTGTGAATCGGTGTATTAACCATGTTAGAAGCCACCAGGAATGTAGTCATCATCATTCTCCTTGGTGCGCTTTCTTTTCATGGCATGCTTGAAGTTTTCAGCATGTACATGCTTCTTCTCCGATGCCACTAGTCGGCGACTGTCCTATTCTGAGCATCCTTCAGCGGCCACAACACTCTGCTGCAGGTGCAGCTCCTTCAATATGGCGGCATCTGCTCTCCCTTTGCCAGCTTTGAACCTTGCGACAGCTTCGGCCACAGCAGCTTCAACGGTGAAAAGCGACGCGTGTTTGTTTTTGGACACGAGCGACCAGATGACGGAGTGCAGGCTCTCGTTTGGGTTCTGTGTTTTGCCTACCTGACAATGCTCCAGCAATTTCTTGTCAGAGAGGCACGTGTAAATAGGCCGCAAGGCATCAACCACGTACTCCGGCAGGTTGTAGCGATGATTCGGAGGAGTCTCCTGCTTGGCAACAGCCTTGTTGTACTTGCACCACGACTCTTCACCAGTTGGGCAGTGAGAGTGCTGAGGGCTTGCATCAGTAGATGCTACGTGATAAAAGGTTGCCCAGACAGCATTATTCATGGCCTCAATGCTTCCTTGGTTGCTTTGTAAAGCCCATCTATAATACGACGTGAGCTTTGTGACCAGCTCGCCTGTGAGTTTGCCCTTGCCGCCAAGGCTTGGCTTTCCTTCCGCTCTTTGTTTTCGCAGGAGCTTTCGAAGTGCTGTGCCCTTGCGCTTATGATGATGATGATGATGATCCTTGACACTCTGGCGCACACCCACAAAGGGGGATCGGCCAAGAACCGGGCGGCAGGATCTTAACTAAAAGGCTAATGGTTTTTCAAAGAAAACGTAATTTTGGGCCGAAAAAAAGTATAGAAAGAAAAGCCAGAAATCGAAAAAGGAGTATATCTGAGCAGGGAGCGATGCAGGCTATCAGATGCGATTTGAGACAGAGGTAATGATGGGTCTAAAATGATATATATATATATATAAATAAATAAATAAATATATATATGTGACGCTATGATGACTGGGAGACGTGGCCTGGCTCATACGCCATGTTTATTCCGTTCTGACTTTTTCCTCCTCTGCTTCTACCAACCGTCGCTACCTTCTTACGTCACATGATTCCCCCTCCCCCGAAAGAATGCGCGAGCTACAATCTAGAAAGCATGAACAAATGGAGTCTTATAATAAAAAAATAATGCCAGAAAATGCAGTAGTTCTATGCCACACGGCGGTTCCATGCACTTGCACAAAATGTTCACAGGAAAGGCAGTCCGGTGATATCTAGGAGACCTCGGGTGGGCGAGGTTGGCTGTTGCGTTCTGGAGAGAATAACCATGCCTTCAGCGTTAAAAATGATGATGGCACAACCTGGTTAGTATTGAGGAACGAACAAGGTTGGGAGTCCTTGTAGCGTTGGAAGGTCGGATGTCTCATGCGTTGGATTCTGAGGCGTGGCTGTGACAGACGCTTTTTTGCTTATAAAATGCGTGCTTCTCAACAGACTGTGATGGAGTGCCTGAGTGCTTGCGGTTTGCAAGCAGTCAGGCGTCTTTCTCGGCGCTTTCTGTGGTGTTGCAGTCGGCGGAATAGCAGGCGCTGGGAGTGTTTCTGGCGAGTTTTCGTTGTCCGAAAGTGTCTGACGTCTTGCTGGTTTGGAGATCCTATTTTTCGATGTTCTTCAACTGGTGAACGTGCTTCCATTGAATTTGGCGTTCGCCGATGCCCTCGTTGCTGTCTTTCTCGTTGTTTTCTGAGTTTGTGAACTTTGCTTTGCTTGCTTTGCTGGTGCTGCTCAGGAGATGGTTGTAGTGGCAAGCCTTCCGGAATGGGACATTCATTTACTTTGAGGTTTGACGCGTCCTGTAGACAGCTGATGCATGCTGAACAGGTTTCTTGCTTATCGGGCATGGTTGGTGGTGCGCCATCATTGCTAGCCTGCTCTTCAGAGTCTTCTGTGACGTGGTTGATTAGGGACGCTTCTGAAAGACAACTGTGTACGAGGTTTGATGTATGATTTGCTTCCGAGTTGGTTCGATTCTTGGATTGGTGACCACTGCATGATGGTACCACATGTGACGTCGCATCAATAGGTTGAGAATGCAAATTTTGGCAAGTCTGCGGTGCCGTGGAAATGAACTCTTGCGAAAAAAAAACGTTCAGAGTTGACAGATAGTTCATCAGGGGCTTCTTCGCGGCTCACTGTGAGTGGTTCTTGCGCCTGGTAGCATGCGACGTTCGATGCGTCTGAGCCTTCTGTGTTTGGAGTTTCTGGTGGCTGCGCACTGGACGTCAAAACCGCAACAGGGGTAGTTCGGTAAGGTTTGAGTTGTGAATGGCCCTCTTTCTGTGCAACTAACGATGCGAGCTGATCTGGAGCATGAATCTGGGTGGTAAGTCCAGGGCTTGGCGTAGCATCGTCCGAGCTCCGCAGCTCTATCCCGACCATTGTGAGCGTGCTAGATGTGAGATGGACATTGTAAGTCACGAAAGAGCCAAGCGATGGAAAACCAGGGGGTGGGCCAAGTGGAGTAAGCTGTTCCAATGGGGAGTAAGCTGTTGGGGAGTAAGCTGTTCCAATGCGTGAAGACTGATTTTCACTCTTTGAGTCATCTTGGCGTTGTTTGGTATTTTCCCCATGTGTCAGCTGGTCCACCATGAACAAGGCGTCCTTATGACACGAATAGTGACCGTTAGGAGCCTTTGAAGAGCTGCGTCGTAGAAAACCAGGTGGTGGACCATGTATGCGAGACGAAGCATGAAAGGCATCAGTAGGGTGAGCGACGTCTCGTGTCGTATGTTGGTGCCACGACTTTGGAAATGCCGACTTTCGTGCACAAGGAAGCTGCGCTCGATGGTTGAGTTGTTCCCGAAATACGCACGGCCGCCTGTCAGTGAACTGATGTTCCATTTTGTGTTGTGGCAGTGGTCTATTCATTCTCGGCGTTCGAATGCTTGAGGACTGCTTTTGACTGTGACGACTGAGCGCGGTTGTCTGTGGAGGGTGGGTTATAAGCGAATCTTCGTCGTAGTCGTCATTGTATTGTTTAAACCAAACGATCATTTCTTTTTTGATCTTTTCCCACGACTCATCGTTTTGAAATATGTGGGTGAGGTAGAATTTGAAAGCCTCACCGGAGATGTAGTCGGTAAAGTTGATGATCATCTCCCGTTCCGACCATGATGCAGCAGTTGCGTGGAGCTCGAACAGGTCGAACCAGTCCTGTACAGGTCCATCGTCCGCTGCTCCGGCGTACTTGGGGATGGGAAGGGCAGTCGATGATTCTGGCATGGTGCTGGACGCTGTGTGCGGCCAGGAGACGATTCTGTAGTCGATGTATGGTCAAGGCGTCTTGTGGAGAACTGCGTCGATGATGAGACACTGATGAAGTGGCTGGGAGGTCTTCATCCTGTCGACTCGTGTGACGCTATGATGACTGGGAGACGTGGTCTGGCTCATACGCCATGTTTATTCCGTTCTGACTTCTTCCTCCTCTGCTTTTACCAACCAACGCTACCTTCTTACGTCACACACACACACACACACACACACACACACACACACACACACACACACACACACACACACACACACACACACACACACACACACACACACACACACACACACACACACACACACACACACACACACACACACACACACACACACACACACACACACACACACACACACACACACACACACACACACACACACACACACACACACACACACACACACACACACACACACACACACACACACACACACACACACACACACACACATATATATATATTCAAATACCGCAAAGCAGGCGTCCCTGTGGATATAACCGAATTTAATGCTGCCAAACAACAAAATTACTGCCACATCACATTTAATTCTAATCCCAATTTTTCAAGTGCAGCTACCAGGTATCTTTTCCGCTGATGAGAATATCGGCGACAGAACAAAAAGAAGTGATCTATCATTTCCATTTCTTCGCAAGTCTGACATAAAGGTGACGCCTTTAGACCAACTTTATGCAAATAATAATTTAGTGGCGGAATTCTGCAACGCAATCTTGTAAAAGTAACTTCCAAATGCCGTGTTGCACACCACTGTCTATTCCAGCGGCATCTTAGATGTGCGAAATGTCGATATTTATCCAATGAGTAGCAGTCGTATTCATGCAAACAGAGGTTTCTAAACCTTATTGCTGTCGCGTAAGCCGTATCAGGCAAAATCGGGATAAGGGGACCGCTAAGAGATACTGTGGCTAGTACATCCGCCATCTCATTGAGATATATGCCACGATGGCCTGGTACCCATAAGAGCTGCAGTTTTTTCAAGTTTGTCGGTATGAGTTCTCGAAACATGTGCATAAGTGTTAAGTTGGCTCCTGATGACAGAGCAGCACATACTGAAAAAGAATCTGTAATTACGACTGCTTCCGATTCGCCCAAAGGAAGTTTCCGTAGTGCCAGTACAATAGCAAATAATTCTGCTATGAATATTGGTGTGTAATCTGGGAGTCTAACCAAAAAGGACCAGTCAAGGGAACGTGAGAAGATACCTGCCCCAGCCTTTTCATTTGATACGGATGCATCAGTCGCAATTATGTTGTTCATGTTCACATGTGCCAAGTAATCCTGCAGCCAATCATTTAAATATTGAAATGGCATTTGCTTTGCGTTAGAGGGATAAATATTCTCAAATTCTATCTTAAGATCTAATTAACGTTTCTTGTTGAGAAAATATGTTTGATTTTGACGTTCAGTGGTTCTAGCAGCGCTTGAACGAACAAGATCTGTGGGCAGTGGAATCGTGACCACCAAGTTTCAAAAAATAAACTTGGTTCTTTAATAAAAGCATAAAACGATGCTGTCTGGGGCACAGTGTATAGTTTTAAAAATGTTTGGATAGTAAGTATTTTGAATCTATTCAACAATGACGGTAGACGCGCTTCCATGTATAGCACATTGTTAGCAACAAACTTGGGCAGTCCAAGGCAAGGTCGTAAAGCCTCCCTTTCTAATAGTATTAGCGGTCTCATTTTATATGTTGCACTGCCCGAAAATAAGACACAGCCGAATTCCATGATAGGACGAATGTACATTTTATAGACCATTACCAATGTATTTCTTCGCAACCCCCTTTTTATGTTGCCGAGCTTGCGTAACCACCCCATGGCTCGTATTGCTTTCGACGCAATGTGATCGATGTGGCTTTTCCAATTTAACGAGCTGTTATATATGATGCCTAAGTATTTGAGTGAATCCACCTGGGGAATCTGCTCTGTGCCATACATCAAGGAGATGTTGACAGGATCCCTGAACGAGAACGCTAGAAGCGCGCTTTTGTTTACGTTTAGAGACATTCCAATTTTTTCAAGCTATTCCTCTATCATGTTTAGGTAATTCTGTAATGTCTGATAAAGTAATTGCAGATCACTGTTTGTCGCAAAGAAAGCAATGTCATCTGTATAAACATATAAATGATATCGTTATGTGTTGGAATCGAACTGAGGAAGATGTTAAACAACACCGGTGAGAGCACTGCCCCCTGTGGTACGCCATGGTATTGTCGATATCTGTTAGAAAAACAACCCCTTTGAAAGCAATAAAACTTTCTCTCTTTTAAAAACTCTGCTACCCATGCTGTCATGTAGTTTGGTAAGTGTGACATTTTCATCTGCTCTATTAGTATTTTATGCTCCACTTTTTCATACGCCTTGGCAAAATCCAGAGTAACTAATGCACAATACTCTCTTCTACGCCTAGCCAACTGTATACGACTCTCCAAATCCGCGTGCGCACACCATATGGAGCACCCCGATTTAAAGCCAATTTGACTGGGGTTCAGTTTTGATTTCTCCTCACTGTATTTTATTACACGTGCATTCAAAACTCTTTCAGTTAGTTTACCCAAATTAGATGTAAGAGAAATTGGCCTCACATTGTCAGGTGTATACCCAAGTCCCTGCTTTTTAAGTATCGGAATTATTTTGGAAAGTTTCCAATCCGCCGGTATCCAAGAATTTTTCAAAGAGTAATTAACCATATTACAGAGTTCATGTGGGGAAATGTCATATAGTACTTTTATCATTGCTGAAGTTACTCCATCTTGTCCATGAGCTGTAGGAGGTAAGCGCCTCACTACACCCGCTAGTTCCGCTAATGTCACCTCATTGAACTCCTCCCCTGCAATTGGCTTTACTATGTGTCTTGGCATTGATGATCTGAATCTTTCTTCTAATCCTTTAGCAACATTTTCTAATATTTCTGTGAGTTCGCTAGGTGATAGAATTGAAGAATCAATATTGTCTGATAGTGGTATCATTTTTCTGGAACGCAAAAATCTAAAAAGCGCTTTTCTGTTGTGTGGTTTTGAAAGATAGCTAAATTTGTTAGTGTCATAGTCATCTTTTGCTTTGCGTACTGTACGTTTAAAATCTGCTGCCACGTATTTATAGTCACACCAGTTTTTTGGGCATTGGTTGTGGATAAGTTGCTTCCACGCCGCTTTTCGTTTTCTATACCACCTCACACAATCAGCGTTCCACCATGGGCTAAACGACCCGCCTGTGCCTGAAGTTATTGAAAAAAGTTGACTTTTTTATTGCTCTTCTCAATACCGCACACAAACTCATAGCCCGAATGTCTTCCTGCATGTCCTTGTGAAAAACCAAAGTAGACTTTAAGTATTTTTGTAAACGCTCATAATTTACAAACAAGCCAATTTTACCAGTTAAAAATATCCCGGGAAAGTTAATATCGAAGCTAATAGGAAGGTGGTCACTGTTTGTTGCGCAATCTAATGTTTTCCACGACGAAATGTTTAGTGAGGAGCTGGAAAAGGTCAGATCTATCGCCGACTTTGATTGTCTCCTAATAAACGTAACAGTGGGGAAATTTACACAAGATAAGTTATTATCAACAGTCCATTCCCACAAGCGCCTTCCATTTACATCAGTATTGAAACCCCAAGACACGTGGTGTGAATTAAAGTCACCAATTAATATTACATCCTTCCTGCAGGAAGCTAACATTGCATCTAAGCATCTTGTGTCCTGTACTCCTACCGGAAAGTATGCGTTAACAAAAGAAAAAGGGGAACAGCCTGGCAGAGTGATGTCCAATACCATAATTTCATAGTTAGAATCCATGCACAGGTAGTTAATCTTCGCTCTATGACTAAATTTAGTTGATATAAAAATGGCAAGTCCATCACCTCTGCTAGGTCTGTCTAAACGAAATAAGCGATAATTTTTTAGGTAAAATTTTTGTCCATTTGTAAGCCAAGTTTCTTGTAAAGTAATAATATCTGGGGAAATTTGCGAAGAAATACACGATAAATCTGTGGTAGCCGACCCTATTGATCGACAATTCCACTGTAATACTTTTAAGGAGCCTATTTTGACTCTATAAACCCGCCGCAGACTGCTTGATCCAAAAGATCTTTCTTCAAAAAATCTTTTTTGGAGAGGTTCTCCAAAACGCCTTTCTTTGACAGGAACTTTTTAGATTTTGATTTCTGTGAAGACTTTTTCGATAGGGGAGATCTGGCACGCTTCAAGAAATTATGAGATTCCGCATCCATATCTATGAATTCATCAGTGTCATCTGATACGGGTTCTGGATCTGCCCGCAGTATCTTACTGGAGGGTCCTGCTTTAGGAGATGCGCATCGTGTAGGAGCTATCGGACTTTCTGTCCCGGCACACTTTGAAACCTCCAAATCCTGTGAAGTCTGATTTTTCATAGACACTGTAGCAATGATTTGGGTCAACTGAGATGTTAACAATTCAGCCACGACTCCAATAATACTGCTGGCAAGACGCTCCATTGCCTTTTCCGTTGCCTTCTCTATAGCCTCTGCTATATATTTTGCTAACGATGCATCCGTAGCAGTGGTATGTCGTGCTGTTACGCTTGCGTATCCTTTCGAGCGTTCTTGTAATTCAGTCACAGCTTCCCTCCGGGAGCAACGCCTGCGTTCCACAATTTCCAGCAGCTTAGCTTCTCGTTCTTTCGCCTCACAATCTAAAGAGTCTGCAGGATGCGCTTCATGACATAAACAGCACTTCTCTTCCGTCGAGTTGCACTTACGGCTGTCGTGATTTTCTCCGCATAGTCGACATCTGGCAGTTGATCTGCACCCTTTCACGCTGTGGCCATATCTCCAACAATTCAAGCACTGCAGTGGCTTAGGGGATAGAGGCTCTACCTTATAGATAAGAGGCCAAGCTTTAATTTCAGATAATCTTATCGTTCCCACAAAGGTTACTATCACCGATTCGGTAGGTGATTTTTTATTGTCAACCAGACGCGTGCACCTGTATACTGACACTGCACCTGCTACCGAAAATAACTCAAGAATTTCTGCAGGGGTCAGGCTCGTATCTACACCGTGGACTATGCCTTTCGAACATGCAAGATGCGCTGGAATAAACGGGCTCACCGGCTGCGTTGCAAATTCGGAACAATTGAGAAGCTCTCGGACGCACTCCTGATCGGCAGAGCAGCACAAAATACCACCACGACCGAAATGCTGGACCTCAGTGATCTTTTGAAAGTGTGTTGTGGCTTTCCGAAGCTCCATTTGAATCATCTTCGGGTTCTTCACAGGTATCGTACCTCCACTGGTCGGTACCAAAGCCACGGGGACGTTGATAACCCCACTGCAAAGAAAATAATCAATCGGCCAATCCTTGGCCGGTATAGATGCTAGCCAAGGAGAAGGCCCTTGGCCAGGTGAAGAAACCGACATCTAAATAGCCTGAGTCGCTTGAACTCAGAAAATCATATGGCACAAACCACAAACAACTGCCAAAAAAGCACTAAAACCACAAAGAAGCAAACGTTAAACTCAAGTGCAATCCCGCCGCCCGTCGTTCAAGCCGTTCCAACCCGTGAGCAGCAGCGCAGAACCATGCGCTTATGCACATGGTTGACACAGTCCTCTTTTAGGGGCGAAGCTCCTTAGGGCGTGGGCTGTGCGTCCCCTGTAGCCTGTATGTAGCCACCTCTAGTTTAGTTCTTGCAGTGTTCACTAGATGGCGGTACCGTCCCCTGTATGTAGCCACCTCTAGTTTAGTTCTTGCAGTGTTCACTAGATGGCGGTACCGTCTCCTGTATGTAGCCACCTCTCGTTTAGTTCTTGTAGTGTTTACTAGTTGGTGGTACTTGTAGCTGATGATGAAAAGATGCAAGATGTTATAAACTAGAAAGCGGTACTTGTAGTTGATGAAAGACGCGAGATCTTATAAAATAGGAATGATGTAACATATGGAGCTTGTCATTGGTTGAAGGCAATCGTTCGATTTAGTGCGGCGACGTACGCTAGGGGGAGCGATGTAATAAAATCGAGTGGGCAAAATGTAACGAGGATTCATGGTTTACCAGGTTTACCTCCGGAGCTTCGCCCACTCATCATCATTCACTTCGTGGATATGGCGGAATTTTTTCTATTGGCACGAAGCCATATACCTGTGCCTCCTGCAGACTGTTGAAGGCTGTCTCCATCACACAACATGGTTGTGTAGCCGAGCCCATGTCTCTCTAATGAGCGGCCAAATAAAATTTGTGCTGCTTCCACCTCCATTTGTCCTGGCTTACTGGGGGTATTCTTTTGGCAAGTGTGACCAGCTAGCCACTCGGCATACCTTGGGTTGTCCTCCTTCGGCCCTAGCTGGCAGCCCAAACAAAAGTTCGATAGGACGACGAAGTCGAGCACATAACCCGTGAATAGTTCAATCACGGTCCCTACACAAATATGGGATGAGTGGCCCCTAGTCAGCCAAGACCCATCAAAGGAAACGGCGATATTTCCAGCATTTCCATAGTTGAGTTCGGAATACACCGTTTTCACGGTGCTCGCGCAGTCGTCAATAACGCGCGCGGCAGGGTTCATTTTCAATTTCACATAATCCTGGTATGTCTTGGTGTGCAGGCCTCTCCGAGAAATAGTTAGGGCGGAAAAAATATCGTTTAGCGCAGTTTGCCCGTTTCCTGTGCTCATTGCCGCGCTGCGCCCCCCCCCCCCCCCCCCTGCTCTCGGCGAGCTCCATACGGTCCTCAGTTCACCGCACTCGTCACATGTGAGAACAAGTTTCGCGGCTATGCCATATTCGCGGTCTTCCTTGGAGATTCCGCCAGGCCCGCCAAACACACCGCACTTTATACACTGAAGAAGTTCGTTGATCAACTCTAAGCTAACGACGGCGAGCGGCGTACCAGGCGTTGCGGCTCCATCCGAGTCTCGAAAAAAAGACCGCTTGCGTTTTGTGGCAGACTTCGATGAAATATCTTGCAGAACATCGCGCACACGACACTCGATGGCCACTTTTTCAGCGTCAGAAACCAGGGGAGTGTCGAAGCGCACAGCTCTCGTGTGATATTGGGACGCGGCTATCGTGTCCGCGATCGCGGGTGCCGCGGCGGTGATAGCGCTGGCACAGCCTGCTTCTTCCGAGTTCTCGGCGGCAGAAGGTCTCGCTGGTGATAAGGTGCGGGCTCTCAGACGCCGTTTTCGCCCTTTTCCAAACGCATGAGCACTCCGAAACTTCCGATGACCGCCTGCCATTGCACCGAATGCACAGCCGTTGTTAGGCCCCTACGCAAAATGGCGGCTTGCACGCCGCTGTCTAGCAGACGAATCCCTTCGCGTCCAATTGGAAACCGGGAATCGCCCCAGGTGACAAAAACGCACCAATGATGTGCGAGTATTAGGTTTTTTATTTTTTAAGCGCGATAGCTGCGTTGTTGCTAGACGAAAAACGTTCTTCTGCTAGGAACAGATCATAGAAAAATGCGTTTTTAAAATGAGATTAAAATGGCCGTGCTACTTGGTGCGGTTCTCGCGCGCTGCGGCGTTGAATACGACCGTTTTTGAGGTGGTTTCGGAAGCGAAAATGGTCATCAAACTGTCTATGCGACACAATAACTCGACAAATACGCATTACAGGGCTATAATATTTTAGGAACAGCTTCCTTAGACCTTAATTATTATGACAAAAAAAAAATACTTCAAGAAATCGCTTTTTCGGAAAATTATCGGCCTCCCATACCCGTGTCTCCCCTTAAAGAAGTTTACAACAGGTTCTATGAAGGTCTCTTATGTCACTTATGCTGTGACAGTGCAGCATGTGTAGCCTGTGGTTCCTTCATTTAGAATGCCGTTCAAATACCTGGAAGTAATACAGAGCTTTGATGTGGCAGCTCTACTACGTGGCCACGCGTGTGCATCTTCAGTTCGAAATTTTTCGAGAAGATCTGAGGGCACAACTGACATTTATGACCAGTGTGAATCGGCAGGTGATTGTTTAATGTGCCCAGTTGGGAGAAGATTTGGGAGCAATGGTCACACTTATACGGCCGGTCACCCGTGTGGATGCGCAAATGAGCGGTCAACGCTTGTCTTTTTTTAAAGCTATGTGAGCACTGGCAGCATTTGAACGGTCGCTCACCCGTGTGAACACGCAGGTGATCGTTCAACGCGGGCTTTTGTTTGGAGCTCTGAGGGCATAGATGGCGCTGAAACGGCCGCTCGCCTGTGTGAACCCTGATGTGTTGTGCCAGATGCAAGCGTATATTGGTCTCATAGTTGCAGTAGTTACACTGATAACGGCGTGCCCAATGAGACTTCCCGGTTTCTGTAGTTGCTCAAGTATCACTTTTCCTAAAAAAAAAAAAAAAAAACGAATTGAATTCTACATTTTGATGCAGCAATGCCACTCTGAGGATAGCGGTCATGCCGTAGCAGAAAAAATGTGGATTAATTTAGAACCATGCTGGGTTCTTTTAGATGTCCTCCTAAATGCAAGCACACACGTGATTTCACATTTCACTCACACTGCGATCCAACCACGATAGCTGTAGCTATGAAATTTAACACTAAAGAAACGAAAGCTAACTAGTGTTGAGTGGCACTTCCTCAATAAAAAAAAGGCTTGATAAGAACCTCAGAAGCAAGGTATAGCTGGTCAACCTTTTACATATTCGTTCGACATCTAAATGCGATTGCTGAAAGATATGTTAGGGAAGCATAGGCATACTGTTACTGAGATAATGCATTAGGCTTAATCACCTGCATTTCACTATCTTGCAGCAGCAACGTAATACCGCCTGAGTTGTTTTCGCAGATGTAATTTTGCCTCAAAAGACAGCATATCATTATGTACAATACTATGAATATAATGGACCACAAAAAAGTGCTTCTCATTCTTTCAGCACTAAAGCCGAAAGTGCGGGCATTTATAGCTATAATAAATTGATGAAAAAATTACAAAAAAGCAGAATTGAAAAATATTAACCAGATTCAAAGACCATTTCTAAATGATGGTTTTTTCTTTTAAGCCATTGTAATAACAACTAATAATGCTTCTACACATAAACTTTAATGAGCACAACTCAGTTCATTTGGATCCCCTCAATTAAAAATGCACCAGTAAATGGACAAGATATAATACGTAAGCATAACAGAAATAGACAAACCCACACTGCTTGGAAGAAAAGCACTCAAGGTATAAGTTATAAATATGTGAAATAGCTGTAAGATACAGCCAATAGCAAACAGTAAGGTGACGAATATCAACGAAAGGCAGATAGCAGGAGTTCATGTGTGACGTTCATCTGTTAGTGTTCTTAAAATGCTCCAGTATTTGGCGACACCGACCTAAATGAAGAAAAGTGGATGAGAACATTGCCAACAGTAAATAATCAACAGAGCTTTTCCGAATATATAAAGTAAATCTTCATTGCATTTCAAGCCCGAGCTGGTTATGTTGCTTGAACTGGCTTGTGAAAATTTATATTGCCAGCTTTTACTGTACAAATTTCTGAAACATAAAATTTTCACCTGTATCATATGTGCCTGAACAATACACTTCCTCAGGACTTTGTTCATAAATCACAAATTACTGTTGTGCTGCACATCTATATGCAAAACATTTAAGAAGCTTACAAGGCGAGGTGCTGCCTGAGCTCTGTTCACCTACAGTAGTAACAGATTGAAACGAAACATCAAAACATAGCAAGCTGTATTTGAAACTGCTCGAAATAACCCCATAATGTTGCTACAAATCCAGCCAACAAAGGTGGTCAAGGCTCCGATACAAGACATCAAGAGAATAATACACTGATTTGACCTAAATTTAAGCCTTTGAAGACATAGAACAAGCATTAGATTAAGCTTCAACTGGTGTGCTTCCTCCAGCAAGCACTGTACATCTGTGAAAAAGGAACCATGTCACTTTCACACAATCTGCTCTGTTAAGCACAATATATCTGGTCAGTATCCTTAAAAAATGGTTTGATTTTAGAGCCTGCCTTTACCATACACTGTCTGCACTACTCACTTTGCCTTATCACGAGGTAAGAATATGAGTCGAACGTTGCACCACGCCCCACTAGCAATCCAACGTGACGGATGTGACGCACACACGCTTTTTGTTTGGTGTTTTTGACATTGCCATCTGTTAGAAAGCATGTAGCCACGTAAATATTGAACACCACCCATTGTCTTGGAAGAAACGCCACATGAAAAACTGCCGTGTTTCCAGAGATCCAGACTTTAATAACCAATGTTGAATGTGCTAGACAGATTCAGCTCTGCTTCGAGTGCTTACTTGCATCTTAGGAACACAGGCTTGTCCAGTGGGAAGGTCACAGTCACACTATGAGAAATAAAATCAGATGGTTACCTGGATTATCCGGATGAATATCACAAGATGGGAAGCACGAACGGAAAGAACCAACAGAAAGATTGAGCAGCAAAATTAAAAAACTACGACAGGGTAGGCAGGAGATCATAGGTCGGAGGTCTTCGTTCTGCAGTGGAAGTAAGCTCGGCTAAATATTGGGATGTTAACAACTTTACGTTTCAGGATTGCCTGGTACGAAAAAATTCACATGATCACTCATGCATTCACCTAAGATAACCCACAACGTTAAGGCCTGATTCTTCATTTTCTTCTCATTATATGGTATTGATCTCCATTCCTCTTCTAATATTGAAAGCCTACTTGTGCACCTACAGTAGTGTTGCATTGCTTGCAGGGTAGGCCCGCTTTAGAACAAGAGGCGATGTCACGTAATATGACAAGATAGCGACGTCACAACTTTTTCGCAATATGTGACATGATGACGATGTCACATGATATGTCATTAGGCAGCTGTTGATGCCCGTGAAATGGGAAAAACGTCACCAACCAGAGCATCACAATAGTCAATGCCAACATTGAAGTTAAAAACAAACCGAGAGTGTCCATAAAATTGCTACCACAGTTAAAGATACGCATCAACCTGTCTGATCACCACGTGTTTCTGTTTGTGGTCTCACAACACATAAAATGACTGGTCTTGTTTTTCATATGAGATTTTACATATACCATACCTTCTATTCCTGCAGACAGTTGGGTGCAGTAAACTAAAATTTGAATTATGCTCCATTCTCATCCAGCCACCCAGCTGTGTATTTTCATAGACTGCAACGAACAAGCTCGCCCTTGTGCTTCAAGGAAATCGCTTGTAATAACATAAAAACGGCAATTTACGACGAGGATATATTATAAAAAAAAAGAAGTCAATTTCATACACGCAGTGCCCTTGCCACTTCATAAACATGTAAGGCGAGTGATGCTGTGCCACAGCAACACTTTTACCCCGACAAAGCCCATGGTAGGTCAAATGGTGCAGCAGAGATTAAAATATTGACAAAATGAGTCTCTGTGTGGTCAAATGTTCTGATTTTATTGCTTAAGAACAATTTCTCTTATGGCCCAGCAAAAGCATCACGACCAAAGTGGGGTTAATCAATGGGGAGAAAGAAAGCTAGCGGCATTACAGTATACCTACAACAAAAATTTTTAGTACAGGAAATAGGTACGTGAAATCGCAATCTAAGCCAATGACAAACAATCAAGTATATTAAAGCCACCACTAGTTTCATTAAAATGCTAATGACTTGATTTACTTGGAGTGCAAGCAGTGAAATACAGAAGATGCATAGTAGAAAAAAGGAATTTATTTGGGCTAGGGAAAAATATTACAAAACAAAGTATCAAACCAATATGTAGGTTCTCGATTCAAACTCTCAAAATTAATACAAAATGTACACCTACACAGCTGGTGACGTACTTTGTGGTATTGTGGTGCTTTCTCTTCTCTTATGTTCAAGCGAGTTGTTTAGACAATGCTTTTACAGCCGACAGTGCAAAGTTGTGGTCACTCATAACATTCAATATTGGTTTTTGCTGAGCTTAAAACGTGGAACATTTCACTGGTCAGCAAAGAACACTATACAGAAGCACTAAAAAATACTGATTCTCAATGCATTTTACTTCATGTACAATGATGTTATGGCAACAATACACTAAAATTCCAAAAAGCGCCCCCCTCTTTTCAGGGAGAATCACAATATGCGCCAATGAGCAAGCAAGCACTGCCCCTCCGCCATTTTCACTGCTTCCTTCAGTCTTTTCATACAGACAATGAGGGTGAAATAAAAACAGTGAATGCGTGAATATACAGTACATAATTTTGAAAGAGTTGACCATTGAGAGAGTTCGTGTTTTGACATGTGCGCCTGTCCTCGTCTGTTATTTCTTGTGCGTCCTTTTTAGTTGCACTCTTACGATGGTTTCTACACAGTAAACTGTTTTATTAGAAACATGAGTGTGCATTTTTTTATTCGGAGCAGCTCTTGCACCACCATCTTGAATTTCGATCCACAACAGAGCAGCCCCCCCCTCACCATCTACCAAATCTCGATCATCTCGCGGCTTAGCAAGGGCTGGGGCACTAGTTTGGCATTTCGCAGTAACGATGCCCTTGCTTTCACCGAGAATGTCCATACGATTGTTATCGCAATCAAAGTTTCAAGCATCGTTTTCTCTAAAAAAAAGATACAATGCAATCGCCATGTATCGTAAGCAATCACATATACAAATATAATGCTGAAGATGCCAACGAGTAGCATAACCACAGGCTTCACATCACATCAACTGCTTAAAGAGTGAATGGTTTGAGGCCTTCAACCCAATATGAAGGGCTCAGCTGTAATTCTTTATCCTCAACATCATCCGCCACAGGAACAGCGAAGTATGCAGCTATGTAAGTATATGTAGCGCATTAGAGTTGCCTAGTGGGAGCTCTGCTTCTTTACAAAATGTTATGATTTATTCTGTGGCAGGAACCTTGCAGTAGGTGACTTGACGGATTTGTTTACAACAGGTTCTATGAAGAACCCTCGTCTAGCTCATGCTGCGACAGACCTGCATGTGCTACACAGGCCTGGGATTTTTTTTTTCTAGACTTCAATGCTGTTAAATCATCTGAGCATAATGAAGAGCTTTGATGTCGCAACTCGTCTGTGTGGACGTGCATGTGCACCTTCAGTTCAGACTTTTTGGGGAAGATCTGAGGGCATAGCTGACACTTATAACCAGTGTGAATAGGCAGGTGATTGTTCAATGTGCCCAGTTGGGAGAAGCTTTTGGAGCAATGGTGACACTTATATGGCCGGTCACCCGTGTGGATGCGCAAATGAGCGGTGAACGCGTTTCTTTGTTTAAAGCTTTGTGAGCAATGGCAGCATTTGAACGGTCGCTCGCCCGTGTGAACACGCAGGTGCTCCTTAAACGCGGGCTTTCGTTTGAAGCTCATAGGGCATAAATGGCACTGAAACGGCCGCTCGTCTGTGTGAACCCTGATGTGTCGTGTAAGATCCAAGCATCTATTGGTCTCATAGTTGCAGTAGTTACACTTATAACGGCGTGCCCGATGAGGCTTCCCGGCATCTGTAGATGCTTGGTGGACGATAGACCCCAAAGCTGCACAAAGAAAATAAGTGATGTTGCTCAAGTATCACTTTTCCTTTAAAAAACAAGGAATTGAATTCTACAATTTCATGCAGCAATGCCACTCTGAGCATACAGATCATGCCATATAGAGAAAAGTGGATTAATTTAGAACCATGCTAGGTTAATATCTCCTCCTAAATGCAAGCACACACATGTTTTCACATTTCACTTACACTGCGATCCAACCACGATAGCTGTAGCTATGAAACACTAAAAAAACGAAAGCAAACTAGTGTTGAGTGAAACTTCCTCAATAAAGAAAGGCTTGATAAGAACCTCAGAAGCAAGGTACTACTGGTCAACCTTTTACATATTCGTTCGACATCTAAATGTGATTGCTGAAGGATTTGTTAGGGAAGCATAGGCATACTGTTATTGAGATAATGCATTAGACTTAATCACCTGCATTTCACTATCTTGCAGCAGCAACGTAATACCGCTTGAGTTGTTTTCACAGATGTAATTTTGCCTCAAAAGACAGCATATCATTATGTACAATATTATGAATATAAAGAAGGGCCACAAAAAAAGTGCTTCTCATTCATTCAGCACTGAAGCCGAAAGTGCGGACATTTATGGCTACATTAAAAAGATGAAAAAATTACAAAAAGGCAGAATTGAAAAATAATGAACCAGATTCAAAGACCATTTCTAAATGATAGTTTTTTCTTTAAGCCATTGTAATAACAACAAATAATGCTTCTACACATAAACTTGAATGAGCACAACTCAGTTCATTTGGATCCCCTCAATTAAAAATGCACCAGTAAATAGACAAGATATAATATGTAAGCATAACAGAAATAGACAAACCCACACTGCTTGGAAGAAAAAGCACCCAAGGTATAAGTTATAAAGATGCAAAATAGCTGCAAGATACAGCCAATAGCAAACAGTAAGGTGACGTATATCAACGAAAGGCAAACAGCAGGAGTTCATGTGTGACGTTCTTCATCCCCCAGTGTTCTTAAAGTGCTCCAGTATTTGGGGACACCGACCTAAATGAAAAAAAATGGATGAGAACATTGCCAACAGTAGATAAGCGACACAGGTTCATCGAATATATGAAACACATTTTCAAATTGCCTTCCAAGCCCGAGCTGGCAATGTTGCTTCAACTGGTTTGTGTCTTAACCACGAAAATTTATATTGCAAGCTTTTACTGTACAAGCCTCTGAAACATCAAATTTTCACCTATATCATACGTGCCCGAACAATGCACTTCCTCAGGACTTTTTTCAGATATCACAAATTAGTGTTGTGCTGCACATGTACACGTCAAAAGCGAAACACATTTAAGAAGCTTACAAAGCGAGGTGCTGCCCGAGCACTGTTCATCTAGGGTAGTCACAGATTAAAACGAAACATCAAAACATAGCAAGTTGTATTATAAACGGCTTGAAATAACTACGTGATGTTGCTATAAATCCATCCACCAAAGGTGATCATGGCTCTGATACAAAACTTCAAGAGAGTAATACACTGATGTGACCTAAATATAAGCAAGTGAAAACAACAGAACAAGCATTAGATGCAGCTTTAACTGGTGTGCTTTCTCTGGCAAGCACTTTACATCTGTAAAGAAGGAACCATGTCACTTTCATATCATCTGCTTTGATAAGCACAATATATCTGGTCAGTATCTTTAAAAAAATGGTTCGATTTTCGAGCCTGCCTTTACCATACACTGTCTGCACTACTCACTATGATCACGACGTAAAAATACGAGCCGAACATTGCACCATGCCGCACTAGCAATCCAACTTGATGGATGTTACACACACATGCTTTTTCTTTAGTGTTTTTGACATTCCCGTCTGTTGGAAGCCATTTAGCCACGTAAATATTGAACGCCACCGATATTGAACGCTTTAACCAATGTTGAATGTGGTTGATGGATTTAGCTCTGCTTGGAGTGCTTACTTGCGTCTTCAGAGCACAGGCTTGTCCAGTGAGAAGGTTCTGTTATGAGGAAAGGCAGCAGATGGTTACCTAGATCATACGGATGAATGGCATAAGATGGGAAGCATGAAGGGGAAAAGGCAACAGAAAGATTGAGCAGCAAAATTAAAAAACTACGACAGGGTAGGCAGGAGATCATAGGTCGGAGGCCTTCGTTCTGCAGTGGAAGTAAGCTCGGCTAAAAATTGGGATGTTAACAACTTTATGTTTCAGGATTGGCTAGTACGAAAACTTCACATGATAACTCAAGCATTCCCCTAAGATAACTCAAATGTTAAAGCCTAATTCTTCAATTTCTTCTCAATATATTGCATTGATCTCCATTCCTCTTCTATTAATGCAAGCCTACTTGTGCACCTACAGTAGTGTTGCATTGCTTGCGGGGTAGGCCCGCTTTAGAACAAGAGGCGATGTCACGTAATATGACAAGATAGCGACGTCACAACTTTTTCGCAATATGTGACATGATGACGATGTCACATGACATATCATTAGACAACTGTTGATGTCTGTGAAGTGGGAAAAACGTCACCAACCAGAGCATCACAATAGTCAATGCCAACATTGAAGTTGAAAACACACCGAGAGTGTCTATAAAATTGCTACCACAGTAAAAGATTCGCATCAACCTGTTTGATCACCATGTGTTTCTGTTCGTGGTCTCTCAAGACATAAAATGACTGGTCTTGTTTTTCATAAGAGATTTTACATATACCATACCTTCTATTCCTGTAGACAGTTGGGTGCAGTAAAATAAAACTTGAATTATGCTCCATTCTCATCCAGCCACCCAGCTGTGTATGTTCATAGACTGCAACGAACAAGCTCTCCCTTGAGCTTCAAGAAAATCGCTTTTAATAACGTAAAAAAGGCAATTTACGACGAGGATATATTATATAAAAAAAAAGAAGTCAATTTCATACACGCAGTGTCCTTGCTACTTCATAAACATGTAAGGCGAGTGATGCTGTGCCGCAGCAACACTATTACCTCGACAAAGCCCATGGTAGGTCAAATGGTGCAGCAGAGATTAAAATATTGACAAAATGAGTCTCTGTGTGGTCAAATGTTCTGATTTTATTGCTTAAGAACAATTTCTCTTATGGCCCAGCAAAAGCATCACGACCAAAGTGGGGTTAATCAATGGGGAGAAAGAAAGCTAGCGGCATTACAGTATACCTACAGCAAAAATTTTTCTTACAGGAAATAGGTACGTGAAATCGCAATCTAAGCCAATGACAAACAATCAAGTATATTAAAGCCACTAATAATTTCATTAAAATGCTAATGACTTGATTTACTTGGAGTGCTAGCAGTGAAATACAGAAGATCCATAGTAGAAAAAAGGAATTTATTTGGGCTAGGGAAAAATATTACAAAACAAAGTATCAAGCCAATATGCAGGTTCTCGATTCAAACTCTCAAAATTCATACATTATGTACACTTACACAGCTGGTGATGTACTTTGTGATATTGTAGTGATTTCTCTTCTGTTCAAGCGAGTGGTTTAGACAATGCTTTTAGAGCCGACAGTGCACAGTTGTGGTCACTCATAACATTCAATAATAGTTTTTGCTGAGCTTAAAACGTGGAACATTTCACTGGTCAGCAAAGAACACTATACAGAAGCACTAAAATATACTGATTCTCAATGCATTTTACTTCATGTATAATGATATTATGGCAACAATACACTAAAATCCCAAAAAGCGCCCCCTCCTTTCAGGGAGATTCACAATATGCGCCAATGAGCAAGCAAGCACTGCCCCTCTGCCATTTTCACTGCTTCCTTCAGTCTTTTCATACAGACATTGAGGGTGAAATAAAATAAGTGAATGCGTGAATATACAGTACATAATTTTGAAAGAGTTGACCATTGAGAGAGTTCGTGTTTTGACATGTGCGTCTGTCCTCGTCTGTTATTTCTTGTGCGTCCTTTCTAGTTGCACTCTTACAATTGCTTCTACACAGTAAACTGTTTTATTAGAAACATGAGTGCGCATTTTTTTATTCGGAGCAGCTCTTGCTCCACCATCTTGAATTTTGATCCACAACAAAGCAGCCGCCCCTCACAATTTACCAAATCTCGATCATCTCGCGGCTTAGCGAGGGCTGGGGCACTTGTTTGGCATTTCGCAGTAACGATGCCCTTGCTTTCACCGAGAATGTCCATACGATTGTTATCGCAATCAAAGTTTCAAGCATCGTTTTCTCAAAAAAAAAAAAGATACAATGCAATCGCCATGTATCGTAAGCAATCACATATACAAATATAATGCTGAAGACGCCAACGAGTAGCATCACCACAGGCTTCACATCACATCAACTGCTTAAAGAGTGAATGGTTTGAGGCCTTCAACCCAATATGAAGGGCTCAGCTGTAATTCTTTATCCTCAACATCATCCGCCACAGCAACAGCGAAGTATGCAGCTATGTAAGTATATGTAGCGCATTAGAGTTTCCTAGTGGGAGCTCTGCTTCTTTACAAAATGTTAAGATTTATTCTGTAACAGGAACCTTGCAGTTGGTGACCTGAGGGAGTTGTTTACAACAGGTTCTATGAAGAACCCTCGTCTAGCTCATGCTGCGACAGACCTGCATGTGCTACACAGGCCTGGGGTTTTTTTCTTCTAGATTTCAATGCTGTTAAAGCATCTGAGCGTAATGACGAGCTTTGATGTGGCAACTCGTCTCAGTGGACGTGCATGTGCACCTTCAGTTCAGACTTTTTGGGGAAGATTTGAGGGCATAGCTGACACTTATAACCAGTGTGAATAGGCAGGTGATTGTTCAATGTGCCCAGTTGGGAGAAGCTTTTGGAGCAATAACAACACTTATATGGCCGGTCACCCGTGTGGATGCGTAAATGAGCGGTCAACGCGTTTCTTTGTTTAAAGCTTTGTGAGCAATGGCGGCATTTGAACGGTCGCTCGCCCGTGTGAACACGCAGGTGGTGCTTCAACGCGGGCTTTTGTTTGAAGCTCTGAGGGCATAAATGGCACTGAAACGGCCGCTCGTCTGTGTGAACCCTGATGTGTCGTGTAAGATCCAAGCATCTATCGGTCTCATAGTTGCAGTAGTTACACTTATAACGGCGTGCCCGATGAGGCTTCCCGGCATCTGTAGATGCTTGGTGGACGATAGACCCCAAAGCTGCACAAAGAAAATAAGTGATGTTGCTCAAGTATCACTTTTCCTTTAAAAAACAAGGAATTGAATTCTACAATTTCATGCAGCAATGCCACTCTGAGCATACAGATCATGCCATATAGAGAAATGTGGATTAATTTAGAACCATGCTAGGTTCTTTTATATGTCCTCCTAAATGCAAGCGCACACGTGTTTTCACATTTCACTTACACTGCGATTTAACCACGATAGCTATGAAACACTAAAGAAACGAAAGCAAACTAGAGTTGAGTGACATTTCCTCAATAAAGAAAGGCTTGATAAGAACCTCAGAAGCAAGGTATAGCTGGTCAACCTTTTACATTCGTTCGACATCTAAATGCGATTGCTGAAAGATATGTTAGGAAAGAATAGGCATACTGTTGCTGAGATGATGCATTAGACATGATCCCTTGCATTTCACTGTCTTCAGGCAGCAACTTAATATCGCTTGACATGTTTTCACAGATGTAATTTTGCCTCAAAAGACAGCATATTATTATATACAATACTATGAACATAATGTAGGACAACAAAAAAAGTGTGCCTCGTCCTTCAGCACTAAAGCTGAAAGTGTGGGCATTTATGGCTACAATAAAAAGATGAAAAAATTACAAAAAGGCAGAATTGAAAAATTATGAACCAGATTTAAAGACCATTTATAAGCGATTGTTTTTTCTTTTGCCATTGCAATAACAAATAATGCTTCTACAAATAAGCTTTAAAGAGCACACAACTCAGTTCATTTGGATCTCTTCAATTAAATATGCACCAGCAAATGGACAAAATATAACACGTAAGCATAATAGAAACAAACAAAATCACACAGTTTGGAAGAAAAGCACCCAAGGTATAACTTATAAGGATGCAAAATAGCTGCAAGATACAGCCAATAGCAAACAGTAAGGTGACATATATTCAATGAAAGGAAGACAGCAGGAGTTCATGTGTGATGTTCATCATCCTCCGGTGTTCTTAAAGTGCTCCAATATTTGGTGACACAGACCTAAATGAAGAAAAATAAAGGAGAACATTGCCAACAGTAAATAATCAACAGAGCTTCTCCGAATATATGAAGTACATTTTCAAATTGCATTCCAACCCGAGCTGGCAATGTTGCTTCAACTGATTCGTGTCTTAACCATGAATATATATATTGCAAGCTTTAACTGTACAAATCTCTGCAATATAAAATTTTCACCTACATCATACGTGCCCGAACAATCCACTTCCTCAGGACTTTTTGTTCATAAATCACAAATTATTGTTGTGCTGCACATCTACAAGAAAGCGAAACACAGGTTAGAAGGCAAGGTGCTGCCTGAGCTTTGTTTATCTACAGTAGTCACAGATTGAAATGAAACAGCAAAACATAGCAAGTTGTATTGGAAACTGCTCGAAATAACCACATGATATTGCTACAAATCCAGCCACCAAAGGTAGTCATGGCTCTGATACAAGACTTCAAGAGAAGAATACATAGATGTGACCTAAATTTAAGCCACTAAAGACAATAGAACAAGCATTAGATGCAGCTTTAACTGGTGTGCTTCCTCTAGCGAGAACTGTACATCTGTTAAAAAAGGAACCATGTCACTTTCACACAATCTGCTTTGTTAAGCACAATACATCTGGTCAGTATCCTTAAAAATTGGTTCGATTATCGAACCTGCCTTTACCATACACTGTCTGCACTACTCACTATGCGTTATCACGAGGTAAAAATGCGAGTCCAACGTTGCACCACGCCCCACTAGCAATCTAATTTGACGGATGTGATGCACACACACTTTTTTTTACTGTTTTATGACATTCCCGTCTGTTAGAAGCCATGTAGTCAAGAAAATATGGAGCCCCACCGATGTTGAACACTTTAACCAATGTTGAATGTGCTAGATGGATTTAGCTCTGCTTCGATTGCTTACTTGCATCTTCAGAGCACAGGCTTGTCCAGTGGGAAGGTCACGTTATGAGGAAAGACAGAATGGTTACCTAGATCATCCGGATGAATGGCACAAGATGGGAAGCTTGAAGGGGAAAAGGCAACAGAAAGATTGAGCAGCAAAATTAAAAAACTATGACAGGGTAGGCAGGGGATCATAGGTCGGAGGCCTTCGTTCTGCAGTAGAAGTAAGCTCGGCTAAAAATTGGGATGTTAACAACTTTATGTTTCAGGATTGGCTAGTACGAAAACTTCACATGATAACTCAAGCGTTCCCCTAAGATAACTCAAATGTTAAAGCCTAATTCTTCGATTTCTTCTCAATATATTGCATTGATCTCCATTCCTCTTCTATTAATGAAAGCCTACTTGTGCACCTACAGTTGTGTTGCATTGCTTGCAAGGTAGGCCCGCTTTAGAACAAGAGGCGATGTCACGTAATATAACAAGATAGCGACGTCACAACTTTTTCGCAATGTGTGACATGATGACGATGTCACATGACATATCATTAGACAACTGTTGATGTCTGTGAAGTGGGAAAAACGTCACCAACCAGAGCATCACAATAGTCAATGCCAACATTGAAGTTGAAAACACACCGACAGTGTCCATAAAATTGCTACCACAGTAAAAGATTCGCATCAACCTGTCTGATCACCACGTGTTTCTGTTCGTGGTCTCTCAACACATAAAATGACTGGTCTTGTTTTTCATAAGAGATTTTACATATACCATACCTTCTATTCCTGTAGACAGTTGGGTGCAGTAAACTAAAATTTGAATTATGCTCCATTCTCATCCAGCCACCCAGCTGTGTATGTTCATAGACTGCAACGAACAAGCTCGCCCTTGAGCTTCAAGGAAATCGCTTGTAATAACATAAAAAAGGCAATTTACGACGAGGATATATTATAAAAAAAAGAAGTCAATTTCATACACGCAGTGCCCTTGCTACTTCATAAACATGTAAGGCGAGTGATGCTGTGCCGCAGCAACACTATTACCCCGACAAAGCCCATGGTAGGTCAAATGGTGCAGCAGAGATTAAAATATTGACAAAATGAGTCTCTGTGTGGTCAAATGTTCTGATTTTATTGCTAAAGAACAATTTATCTTATGGCCCAGCAAAAGCATCACGACCAAAGTGGGGTTAATCAATGAGGAGAAAGAAAGCTAGTGGCATTACAGTATACCTACAACAAAAATTTTTAGTACAGGAAATAGGTACGTGGCATCGCAATCTAAGCCAATGACAAACGATCAAGTATATTGAAGCCACCACTAATTTCATTAAAATGCTAATGACTTGATTTACTTGGAGTGCAAGCAGTAAAATACAGAAGATGCATAGCAGAAAAAAGGAATTTATTTGGGCTAGGGAAAAATATTATAAAACAAAGTATCAAGCCCATATGCAGGTTCTCGATTCAAACTCTCAAAATTCATACATGATGTACACTTACACAGCTGGTGATGTACATTGTGATATTGTAGTGATTACTCTTCTGTTCAAGCGAGTGGTTTAAACAATGCTTTTAGAGCCGACAGTGCACAGTTGTGGTCACTCATAACATTCAATAATAGTTTTTGCTGAGCTTAAAACGTGGAACATTTCACTGGTCAGCAAAGAACACTATACAGAAGCACTAAAATATACTGATTCTCAATGCATTTTACTTCATGTATAATGGTGTTATGGCAACAATACACTAAAATCCCAAAAAGCGCCCCCTCCTTTCAGGGAGATTCACAATATGCGCCAATGAGCAAGCAAGCACTGCCCCTCCGCCATTTTCACTGCTTCCTTCAGTCTTTTCATACAGACAATGAGGGTGAAATAACAACAATGAATGCGTGAATATACAGTACATAATTTTGAAAGAGTTGACCATTGAGAGAGTTCGTGTTTTGACATGTGCGTCTGTCCTCGTCTGTTATTTCTTGTGCGTCCTTTCTAGTTGCACTCTTTCGATTGCTTCTACACAGTAAACTGTTTTATTAGAAACATGAGTGCGCATTTTTTTATTCGGAGCAGCTCTTGCTCCACCATCTTGAATTTTGATCCACAACAAAGCAGCCCCCCTCACCATTTACCAAATCTCGATCATCTCGCGGCTTAGCGAGGGCTGGGGCACTTGTTTGGCATTTCGCAGTAACGATGCCCTTGCTTTCACCGAGAATGTCCATACGATTGTTATCGCAATCAAAGTTTCAAGCATCGTTTTCTCCAAAAAAAGATACAATGCAATCACCATGTATCGTAAGCAATCACATATACAAATATAATGCTGAAGATGCCAACGAGTAGCATCACTACAGGCTTCACACTACATCAACTGCTTAAAGAGTGAATGGTTTGAGGCCTTCAACACAATATGAAGGGCTCAGCTGTAATTCTTTATCCTCAACATCATCTGCCACAGGAACAGCAAAGTATGCAGCTATGTAAGTATATGTAGAGCATTAGAGTTGCCTAGTGGGAGCTCTGCTTCTTTACAAAATGTTATGATTTATTCTGTAGCAAGAACCTTGCAGTAGGTGACTTGACGGAGTTGTTTACAACAGGTTCTATGAAGAACCCTCGTCTAGCTCATGCTGCGACAGACCTGCATGTGCTACACAGGCCTGGGATTTTTTTTTCTAGACTTCAATGCTGTTAAATCATCTGAGCATAATGAAGAGCTTTGATGTCGCAACTCGTCTGTGTGGACGTGCATGTGCACCTTCAGTTCAGACTTTTTGGGGAAGATCTGAGGGCATAGCTGACACTTATAACCAGTGTGAATAGGCAGGTGATTGTTCAATGTGCCCAGTTGGGAGAAGCTTTTGGAGCAATGGTGACACTTATATGGCCGGTCACCCGTGTGGATGCGCAAATGAGCGGTGAACGCGTTTCTTTGTTTAAAGCTTTGTGAGCAATGGCGGCATTTGAACGGTCGCTCGCCCGTGTGAACACGCAGGTGGTGCTTCAACGCGGGCTTTCGTTTGAAGCTCATAGGGCATAAATGGCACTGAAACGGCCGCTCGTCTGTGTGAACCCTGATGTGTCGTGTAAGATCCAAGCATCTATCGGTCTCATAGTTGCAGTAGTTACACTTATAACGGCGTGCCCGATGAGGCTTCCCGGCATCTGTAGATGCTTGGTGGACGATAGACCCCAAAGCTGCACAAAGAAAATAAGTGATGTTGCTCAAGTACCACTTTTCCTTTAAAAAACAAGGAATTGAATTCTACGATTTCATGCAGCAATGCCACTCTGAGCATACAGATCATGCCATATAGAAAAATGTGGATTAATTTAGAACCAGGCTAGGTTCTTTTATATGTCCTCCTAAATGCAAGCGCACACGTGTTTTCACATTTCACCCACACTGCGATCCAATCACGATAGCTGTAGCTATGAAACACTAAAGAAACGAAATCAATTTAGTGTTGAGTAACACTTCCTCAATAAAAAAAGGCTTGATAAGAACCTCAGAAGCAAGGTACTGCTGGTAAACCTTTTACATATTCGTTCGACATCTAAATGTGATTGCTGAAGGATTTGTTAGGGAAGCATAGGCATACTGTTATTGAGATAATGCATTAGACTTAATCACCTGCATTTCACTATCTTGCAGCAGCAACGTAATACCGCTTGAGTTGTTTTCACAGATGTAATTTTGCCTCAAAAGACAGCATATCATTATGTACAATATTATGAATATAAAGAAGGACCACAAAAAAAGTGCTTCTCATTCTTTCAGCACTAAAGCCGATAGTGCGGGCATTTATGGCTACAATAAAAAGATGAAAAAATTACAAAAAGGCAGAAATGAAAAATTATGAACCAGATTCAAAGACCGTTTCTAAATGATGGTTTTTTTCTTTTAAGCCATTGTAATAGCAACAAATAATGCTTCTACACATAAACGTTAATGAGCACAACTCGGTTCATTTGGATCCCCTCAATTAAAAATGCACCAGTAAATGGACAAGATATAATATGTAAGCATAACAGAAATAGACAAACCCACACTGCTTGGAAGAAGAGCACTCAAGGTATAAGTTATAAATATGCGAAATAGCTGCAAGATACAGCCAATAGCAAACAGTAAGGTGGCGTATATAAACGAACGGCAAACAGCAGGAGTTCATGTGTGACGTTCTTCATCTGTTAGTGTTCTTAAAGTGCTCCAGTATTTGGCGACACCGACCTAAATGAAGAAAAGTGGATGAGAACATTGCCAACAGTAAATAGTCAACAGAGTTTTTCCGAATGAATAAAGGAAATCTTCATTGCATTTCACGCCCGAGCTGGTAATGTTGCTTCAACTGGTTTGTGAAAACTTATATTCCAAGCTTTTACTGTACAAACCTCTGAAACATCAAATTTTCACCTATATCATACGTGCCCGAACAATCCGCTTCCTCAGGACTTTTTTCAGATATCACAAATTAGTGTTGTGCTGCACATGTACACGTCAAAAGCGAAACACATTTAAGAAGCTTGCAAGGCCAGGTGCTGCCCGAGCACTGTTCATCTAGTGTAGTCACAGATTGAAACGAAACATCAAAACATAGCAAGTTGTATTATAAACGGCTTGAAATAACTACGTGATGTTGCTATAAATCCATCCACCAAAGGTGATCATGGCTCTGATACAAAACTTCAAGAGAATAATACACTGATGTGACCTAAAGTGAAGCAAGTGAAAAGAATAGAACAAGCATTAGATGCAGCTTTAACTGGTGTGCTTTCTCTGGCAAGCACTTTACATCTGTGAAAAAGGAACCATGTCACTTTCACACAATCTGCTCTGTTAAGCACAATATATCTGGTCAGAATCCTTAAAAAAATGGTTAGATTTTCGAGCCTGCCTTTACCATACACTGTCTGCACTACTTACTATGATCACAACGTAAAAATACAAGCCGAACATTGCACCATGCCGCACTAGCAATCCAACTTAATGGATGTTACACACACAAGCTTTTTGTTTAGTGTTTTTGACATTCCCGTCTGTTGGAAGCCATTTAGCCATGTAAAAATTGAACACCACCGATATTGAACGCTTTAAGCAATGTTGAATGTGGTTGATGGATTTAGCTCTGCTTGGAGTGCTTACTTGCATCTTCAGAGCACAGGCTTGTCCAGTGAGAAGGTCCTGTTATGAAGAAAGGCAGCAGATGGTTACCAAGAACATCCGGATGAATAGCACAAGATGGGAAGCATGAAGGGGAAAAGCCAACAGAAAGATTGAGCAGCAAAATTTGAAAGCTACGACAGGGTAGGCAGGAGATCATAGGTCGGAGGCCTTCGTTTTGCAGTGGAAGTAAGCTCGGCTAAAAATTGGGATGTTAACAACTTTATGTTTCATGATTGGCTAGTACGAAAAAATTCACGTGATCACTCATGCATTCACCTAAGATAACCCACAACATTAAGCCCTGCTTCTTCATTTTCTTCTCATTATATTGTATTGATCTCCATTACTCTTCTATGATTGAAAGCCTACTTGTGCACCTACAGTAGTGTTGCATTGCTTGCGGGGTAGGCCCGCTTTAGAACAAGAGGCGATGTCACGTAATATGACAAGATAGCGACGTCAACTTTTTTGCAATATATGACATGATGACGATGTCACATGACATATCATTAGACAACTGTTGATGCCTGTGAAGTGGGAAAAACGTCACCAACCAGAGCATCACAATAGTCAATGCCAACATTGAAGTTAAAAACAAACCGAGAGTGTCCATAAAATTGCTACCACAGTAAAAGATTCGCATCAACCTGTCTGATCACCATGTGGTTCCGTTCGTGGTCCCTCAACACATAAAATGACTGGTCTTGTTTTTCATAAAAGAGGTTTTACACACACTATACCTTCTATTCCTGTAGACAGTTGGGTGCAGTAAACTAAAATTTGAATTATGCTCCATTCTCATCCAGCCACCCAGCTCTGTATTTTCATAGACTGCAACGAACAAACTCGCCCTTGGGCTTCAAGGAAATCGCTCGTAATAACATAAAAAAGGCAATTACGACGAGGATATATTATATAAAAATAAAAAGAAGTCAATTTCATACACACAGTGCCCATGCAAGACGAGTGATGCTGTTCCGCAGCAACACTTTTATCTCGACAAAGCCCATGGTAGGTCAAATGGTGCAGCAGAGATTAAAATATTGTCAAAATGAGTCTCTGTGTGGTCAAATGTTCAGACTTTATTGCTTAAGAACAATTTCTCTCATGGCCCAGCAAAAGCATCATGACCAAAGTGGGGTTAGTCAATGGGGAGAAAGAAAGCTAGCGGCATTACAGTATACCTACAAAAAATTTTAGTACAGGAAATAGGTACAAGAAATCGCAATCTAAGCCAATGAGAAACCATCAAGTATATTAGAGCCACCAGTAATTTCATCAAAATGCTAATGACTTGATTTACTTGGAGTGCAAGCAGTGAAATACAGAAGATGCATAGTAGAAAAAAAGAATTTATTTGGGCTAGGGAAAAATATTACAAAACAAAGTATCAAGCCGATATGCAGGTTCTCAATTCAAACTCTCAAATTCAAAATTCATACATTATGTACACTTACACAGCTGGTGACGTACTTTGTGGTATTGTGGTGCTTTCTCTTCTCTTCTGTTCAAGCGAGTGGTTTAGACAATGCTTTTAGAGCCGACAGTGCACAGTTGTGGTCACTCATAACATTCAATAATAGTTTTTGCTGAGCTTAAAATGTGGAACATTTGACTGGTCAGCAAAGAACACTATACAGACGCACTAAAATATACCGATTCTCAATGCATTTTACTTCACGTATAATGGTGTTCTGGCAACAATATCCTGAAATCTCAAAAAGCACCCCCCTTTTTTCAGGGAGATTCAAAATAAGCTCCAATGAGCAAGAAATCGCTGCCCCTATGCCATTTCACAGCTTTGTTCAGTCTCTTTATTCAAACAATGAGAGTGAAATAAAAACAGTGAATGCATGAATATACAGTAAAGAATTTCGAAAGAGTTGACCGTAGCGAGAGTTGGTGTTATGACATGTGCACCTGTCCTCGTCTCTTTTTTCTTGCGT
The DNA here is from genome assembly GCF_043290135.1 of Rhipicephalus microplus. Lineage (NCBI taxonomy): Eukaryota > Metazoa > Arthropoda > Arachnida > Ixodida > Ixodidae > Rhipicephalus > Rhipicephalus microplus. The sequence continues at coordinate 173,191,150 of NC_134705.1, forward strand.
GTCCTTTCTAGTTGCACTCTCACGATGGTTTCTATAGTAAACTGTTTTATTAGAAACATGAGTGCACATTTTTTTTATTCGGAGCAGGTCTTGCACCACCATCTTGAATTTCGATCCACAACAGAGCAGCCGCCTCTCACCCTCTACTAAATCTCGGTCATCTCGCGTTTTAGCGAGGGGGAGGGGCACTTGTTTGGCATTTCGCAGTAACGATGCCCTTGCTTTCGCCGAGAATGTCCATACGATTGTTATCGCCATCAAAGTTTCAAGCATCGTTTTCTCCAAAAAAAGATCCAATGCAATCGCCATGTATCGTAAGCAATCACATATACAAATATAATGCTGAAGATGCCAACGAGTAGCATCACTACAGGCTTCACACAACATCAACTGCTTAAAGAGTGAATGGTTTGAGGCCTTCCACCCAATATGAAGTGCTCAACCATAACTCTTCATCTTGAACATCATTCGCCACAGTAACAAGAAAGTATGCAGCTAGGTAAGTGTACGTAGCACTTTAGAGTTGTCTAGTGGGAGCTCTGCTTTTTACAAAATGTTATGATTTATTCTGTAGCAAGAACCTTGCAGTAGGTGACTTGACGAAGTTGTTTACAACAGGTTCTATGAAGAACCCTCGTCTAGCTCATGCTGCGACAGACCTGCATGTGCTACACAGGCCTGGGATTTTTTTTTCTAGACTTCAATGCTGTTAAATCATCTGAGCATAATGAAGAGCTTTGATGTCGCAACTCGTCTGTGTGGACGTGCATGTGCACCTTCAGTTCAGACTTTTTGGGGAAGATCTGAGGGCATAGCTGACACTTATAACCAGTGTGAATAGGCAGGTGATTGTTCAATGTGCCCAGTTGGGAGAAGCTTTTGGAGCAATGGTGACACTTATATGGCCGGTCACCCGTGTGGATGCGCAAATGAGCGGTGAACGCGTTTCTTTGTTTAAAGCTTTGTGAGCAATGGCGGCATTTGAACGGTCGCTCGCCCGTGTGAACACGCAGGTGCTCCTTAAACGCGGGCTTTCGTTTGAAGCTCATAGGGCATAAATGGCACTGAAACGGCCGCTCGTCTGTGTGAACCCTGATGTGTCGTGTAAGATCCAAGCATCTATCGGTCTCATAGTTGCAGTAGTTACACTTATAACGGCGTGCCCGATGAGGCTTCCCGGCATCTGTAGATGCTTGGTGGACGATAGACCCCAAAGCTGCACAAAGAAAATAAGTGATGTTGCTCAAGTACCACTTTTCCTTTAAAAAACAAGGAATTGAATTCTACGATTTCATGCAGCAATGCCACTCTGAGCATACAGATCATGCCATATAGAAAAATGTGGATTAATTTAGAACCAGGCTAGGTTCTTTTATATGTCCTCCTAAATGCAAGCGCACACGTGTTTTCACATTTCACCCACACTGCGATCCAATCACGATAGCTGTAGCTATGAAACACTAAAGAAACGAAATCAATTTAGTGTTGAGTAACACTTCCTCAATAAAAAAAGGCTTGATAAGAACCTCAGAAGCAAGGTACTGCTGGTAAACCTTTTACATATTCGTTCGACATCTAAATGTGATTGCTGAAGGATTTGTTAGGGAAGCATAGGCATACTGTTATTGAGATAATGCATTAGACTTAATCACCTGCATTTCACTATCTTGCAGCAGCAACGTAATACCGCTTGAGTTGTTTTCACAGATGTAATTTTGCCTCAAAAGACAGCATATCATTATGTACAATATTATGAATATAAAGAAGGACCACAAAAAAAGTGCTTCTCATTCTTTCAGCACTAAAGCCGATAGTGCGGGCATTTATGGCTACAATAAAAAGATGAAAAAATTACAAAAAGGCAGAAATGAAAAATTATGAACCAGATTCAAAGACCGTTTCTAAATGATGGTTTTTTTCTTTTAAGCCATTGTAATAGCAACAAATAATGCTTCTACACATAAACGTTAATGAGCACAACTCGGTTCATTTGGATCCCCTCAATTAAAAATGCACCAGTAAATGGACAAGATATAATATGTAAGCATAACAGAAATAGACAAACCCACACTGCTTGGAAGAAGAGCACTCAAGGTATAAGTTATAAATATGCGAAATAGCTGCAAGATACAGCCAATAGCAAACAGTAAGGTGGCGTATATAAACGAACGGCAAACAGCAGGAGTTCATGTGTGACGTTCTTCATCTGTTAGTGTTCTTAAAGTGCTCCAGTATTTGGCGACACCGACCTAAATGAAGAAAAGTGGATGAGAACATTGCCAACAGTAAATAGTCAACAGAGTTTTTCCGAATGAATAAAGGAAATCTTCATTGCATTTCACGCCCGAGCTGGTAATGTTGCTTCAACTGGTTTGTGAAAACTTATATTCCAAGCTTTTACTGTACAAACCTCTGAAACATCAAATTTTCACCTATATCATACGTGCCCGAACAATCCGCTTCCTCAGGACTTTTTTCAGATATCACAAATTAGTGTTGTGCTGCACATGTACACGTCAAAAGCGAAACACATTTAAGAAGCTTGCAAGGCCAGGTGCTGCCCGAGCACTGTTCATCTAGTGTAGTCACAGATTGAAACGAAACATCAAAACATAGCAAGTTGTATTATAAACGGCTTGAAATAACTACGTGATGTTGCTATAAATCCATCCACCAAAGGTGATCATGGCTCTGATACAAAACTTCAAGAGAATAATACACTGATGTGACCTAAAGTGAAGCAAGTGAAAAGAATAGAACAAGCATTAGATGCAGCTTTAACTGGTGTGCTTTCTCTGGCAAGCACTTTACATCTGTGAAAAAGGAACCATGTCACTTTCACACAATCTGCTCTGTTAAGCACAATATATCTGGTCAGAATCCTTAAAAAAATGGTTAGATTTTCGAGCCTGCCTTTACCATACACTGTCTGCACTACTTACTATGATCACAACGTAAAAATACAAGCCGAACATTGCACCATGCCGCACTAGCAATCCAACTTAATGGATGTTACACACACAAGCTTTTTGTTTAGTGTTTTTGACATTCCCGTCTGTTGGAAGCCATTTAGCCATGTAAAAATTGAACACCACCGATATTGAACGCTTTAAGCAATGTTGAATGTGGTTGATGGATTTAGCTCTGCTTGGAGTGCTTACTTGCATCTTCAGAGCACAGGCTTGTCCAGTGAGAAGGTCCTGTTATGAAGAAAGGCAGCAGATGGTTACCAAGAACATCCGGATGAATAGCACAAGATGGGAAGCATGAAGGGGAAAAGCCAACAGAAAGATTGAGCAGCAAAATTTGAAAGCTACGACAGGGTAGGCAGGAGATCATAGGTCGGAGGCCTTCGTTTTGCAGTGGAAGTAAGCTCGGCTAAAAATTGGGATGTTAACAACTTTATGTTTCATGATTGGCTAGTACAAAAAAATTCACGTGATCACTCATGCATTCACCTAAGATAACCCACAACATTAAGCCCTGCTTCTTCATTTTCTTCTCATTATATTGTATTGATCTCCATTACTCTTCTATGATTGAAAGCCTACTTGTGCACCTACAGTAGTGTTGCATTGCTTGCGGGGTAGGCCCGCTTTAGAACAAGAGGCGATGTCACGTAATATGACAAGATAGCGATGTCAATTTTTTTGCAATATATGACATGATGACGATGTCACATGACATATCATTAGACAACTGTTGATGCCTGTGAAGTGGGAAAAACGTCACCAACCAGAGCATCACAATAGTCAATGCCAACATTGAAGTTAAAAACAAACCGAGAGTGTCCATAAAATTGCTACCACAGTAAAAGATTCGCATCAACCTGTCTGATCACCATGTGGTTCCGTTCGTGGTCCCTCAACACATAAAATGACTGGTCTTGTTTTTCATAAAAGAGGTTTTACACACACTATACCTTCTATTCCTGTAGACAGTTGGGTGCAGTAAACTAAAATTTGAATTATGCTCCATTCTCATCCAGCCACCCAGCTCTGTATTTTCATAGACTGCAACGAACAAACTCGCCCTTGGGCTTCAAGGAAATCGCTCGTAATAACATAAAAAAGGCAATTACGACGAGGATATATTATATAAAAATAAAAAGAAGTCAATTTCATACACACAGTGCCCATGCAAGACGAGTGATGCTGTTCCGCAGCAACACTTTTATCTCGACAAAGCCCATGGTAGGTCAAATGGTGCAGCAGAGATTAAAATATTGTCAAAATGAGTCTCTGTGTGGTCAAATGTTCAGACTTTATTGCTTAAGAACAATTTCTCTCATGGCCCAGCAAAAGCATCATGACCAAAGTGGGGTTAGTCAATGGGGAGAAAGAAAGCTAGCGGCATTACAGTATACCTACAAAAAATTTTAGTACAGGAAATAGGTACAAGAAATCGCAATCTAAGCCAATGAGAAACCATCAAGTATATTAGAGCCACCAGTAATTTCATCAAAATGCTAATGACTTGATTTACTTGGAGTGCAAGCAGTGAAATACAGAAGATGCATAGTAGAAAAAAAGAATTTATTTGGGCTAGGGAAAAATATTACAAAACAAAGTATCAAGCCGATATGCAGGTTCTCAATTCAAACTCTCAAATTCAAAATTCATACATTATGTACACTTACACAGCTGGTGACGTACTTTGTGGTATTGTGGTGCTTTCTCTTCTCTTCTGTTCAAGCGAGTGGTTTAGACAATGCTTTTAGAGCCGACAGTGCACAGTTGTGGTCACTCATAACATTCAATAATAGTTTTTGCTGAGCTTAAAATGTGGAACATTTGACTGGTCAGCAAAGAACACTATACAGACGCACTAAAATATACCGATTCTCAATGCATTTTACTTCACGTATAATGGTGTTCTGGCAACAATATCCTGAAATCTCAAAAAGCACCCCCCTTTTTTCAGGGAGATTCAAAATAAGCTCCAATGAGCAAGAAATCGCTGCCCCTACGCCATTTCACAGCTTCGTTCAGTCTCTTTATTCAAACAATGAGAGTGAAATAAAAACAGTGAATGCATGAATATACAGTAAAGAATTTCGAAAGAGTTGACCGTTGCGAGAGTTGGTGTTATGACATGTGCACCTGTCCTCGTCTCTTTTTTCTTGCGTGTCCTTTCTAGTTGCACTCTCACGATGGTTTCTATAGTAAACTGTTTTATTAGAAACATGAGTGCACATTTTTTTTATTCGGAGCAGGTCTTGCACCACCATCTTGAATTTCGATCCACAACAGAGCAGCCACCTCTCACCCTCTACTAAATCTCGGTCATCTCGCGTTTTAGCGAGGGGGAGGGGCACTTGTTTGGCATTTCGCAGTAACGATGCCCTTGCTTTCGCCGAGAATGTCCATACGATTGTTATCGCCATCAAAGTTTCAAGCATCGTTTTCTCCAAAAAAAGATCCAATGCAATCGCCATGTATCGTAAGCAATCACATATACAAATATAATGCTGAAGATGCCAACGAGTAGCATCACTACAGGCTTCACACCACATCAACTGCTTAAAGAGTGAATGGTTTGAGGCCTTCCACCCAATATGAAGTGCTCAACCATAACTCTTCATCCTGAACATCATTCGCCACAGTAACAAGAAAGTATGCAGCTAGGTAAGTGTACGTAGCACTTTAGAGTTGCCTAGTGGGAGCTCTGCTTTTTACAAAATGTTATGATTTATACTGTAACAAGAACCTTGCAGTAGGTGACCTGAGGGAGTTGTTTACAACAGGTTCTATGAAGAACCCTCGTCTAGCTCATGCTGCGACAGACCTGCATGTGCTACACAGGCCTGGGGTTTTTTCTTCTAGACTTCAATGGTGTTAAAGCATCTGAGCGTATTGAAGAGCTTTGATGTGGCAACTCGTCTCTGTGGACGTGCATGTGCATCTTCAATTCGGACTTTTTGGAGAAGATCTGGGGGCACAGCTGATGCTTATGACCAGTGTGAATCGGCAGGTGATTGTTCAATGTGCCCAGTTGGGAGAAGCTTTTGGAGCAATGGTGACATTTATATGGCCGGTCACCCGTGTGGATGCGCAAATGAGCGGTCAACGCGTTTCTTTGTTTAAAGCTTTGTGAGCAATGGCGGCATTTGAACGGCCGCTCGCCTGTGTGAACCCTGATGTGTTGTGTCAGATCTGAGCGTATATCGGTCTCATAGTTGCAGTAGTTACACTGATGACGGCGTGCCCGATGAGACTTCGTGGCATCTGTAGTTGCTTGGTGGACGACAGACCCCGAGGCTGCACAAAAAAAAAAAAAAAGGAAGTTGCTCAAGTTTCACTTTTCCTTACAAAATAATATGAATTCAGTTCTACAATTTGATGCAGCAATGCCACTCTGAGCATACCGGTCATGCGGAAGCAGAAAAATGTGGATTAATTTAGAACCATGCTAGGTTAAGATCTCCTCCTAAATGCAAGCACACACATGTTTTCACATTTCACTTACACTGCGATCCAACCACGATAGCTATGAAACACTAAAGAAACGAAAGCAAACTAGTGTTGAGTGACACTTCCTCAATAAAGAAAGGTTTGATAAGAACCTCAGAAGCAAGAAATAGCTGGTCAACCTTTTACATTCGTTCGACATCTAAATGCGTTTGCTGAAAGATATGTTAGGGAAGCATAGGTGTACTGTTAATGAGATGATGCATTGGACATAATGACTTGCATCTCGCTGTCTTGCGGCAGCAACTTAATATCGCTTGACATGTTTTCACAGATGTAACTTTGCCTCAAAAGACAGCATATTATTATACACAATACTATGAACATAATGTAGGACAACAAAAAAAGTGCGCCTCCTCCTTCAGCACTAAAGCCGAAAGTGCGGGCATTTATGGCTACAATAAAAAGATGAAAAAGTTACAAAAAGGCAGAATTGAAAAATTATGAACCAGATTTAAAGACCATTTATAAGCGATTGTTTCTTCTTTTGCCATTGCAATAACAAATAATGCTTCTACAAATAAGCTTTAAAGAGCACACAACTCAGTTCATTTGGATCTCTTCACTTAAAAATGCACCAGCAAATGGACAAGATATAACACGTAAGCATAATAGAAACAGACAAAACCACACAGTTTGGAAGAAAAGCACCCAAGGTATAACTTATAAGGATGCAAAATAGCTGCAAGATACAGCCAATAGCAAACACTAAGGTGACATATACGTCAATGAAAGATAGACAGCAGGAGCTCATGTGTGAAGTTCATCATCCTCCGGTGTTCTTAAAGTGCTCCAATATTTGGTGACACAGACCTAAATGAAGAAAAATGAATGAGAACATTGCCAACAGTAAATAATCAACAGAGCTTCTCCGAATATATGATGTACATTTTCAAATTGCATTCCAACCCGAGCTGGCAATGTTGCTTCAACTGGTTTGTGTCTTAACCATGAATATATATATTGCAAGCTTTAACTGTACAAATCTCTGCAAAATAAAATTTTCACCTACATCATACGTGTCCGAACAATCCACTTCCTCAGGACTTTTTGTTCATAAATCACAAATTATTGTTGTGCTGCACATCTACATGAAAGCGAAACACAGGTTAGAAGGCAAGGTGCTGCCTGAGCTTTGTTTATCTACAGTAGTCACAGATTGAAATGAAACAGCAAAACATAGCAAGTTGTATTGGAAACTGCTCGAAATAACCACATGATATTGCTACAAATCCAGCCACCAAAGGTAGTCATGGCTCTGATACAAGACTTCAAGAGAAGAATACATAGATGTGACCTAAATTTAAGCCACTAAAGACAATAGAACAAGCATTAGATGCAGCTTTAACTGGTGTGCTTCCTCTAGCGAGAACTGTACGTCTGTTAAAAAAGGAACCATGTCACTTTCACACAATCTGCTTTGTTAAGCACAATACATCTGGTCAGTATCCTTAAAAATTGGTTCGATTCTCGAACCTGCCTTTACCATACACTGTCTGCACTACTCACTATGCGTTATCACGAGGTAAAAATGCGAGTCCAACGTTGCACCACGCCCCACTAGCAATCTAATTTGACGGATGTGATGCACACACACTTTTTTTTACTGTTTTATGACATTCCCGTCTGTTAGAAGCCATGTAGCCAAGAAAATATTGAGCCCCACCGATGTTGAACACTTTAACCAATGTTGAATGTGCTAGATGGATTTAGATCTGCTTCGATTGCTTACTTGCATCTTCAGAGCACAGGCTTGTCCAGTGGGAAGGTCACGTTATGAGGAAAGACAGAATGGTTACCTAGATCATCCGGATGAATGGCACAAGATGGGAAGCTTGAAGGGGAAAAGGCAACAGAAAGATTGAGCAGCAAAATTAAAAAACTATGACAGGGTAGGCAGGGGATCATAGGTCGGAGGCCTTCGTTCTGCAGTGGAAGTAAGCTCGGCTAAAAATTGGGATGTTAACAACTTTATGTTTCAGGATTGGCTAGTACGAAAACTTCACATGATAACTCAAGCGTTCCCCTAAGATAACTCAAATGTTAAAGCCTAATTCTTCAATTTCTTCTCAATATATTGCATTGATCTCCATTCCTCTTCTATTAATGAAAGCCTACTTGTGCACCTACAGTTGTGTTGCATTGCTTGCAAGGTAGGCCCGCTTTAGAACAAGAGGCGATGTCACGTAATATAACAAGATAGCGACGTCACAACTTTTTCGCAATGTGTGACATGATGACGATGTCACATGACATATCATTAGACAACTGTTGATGCCTGTGAAGTGGGAAAAACGTCACCAACCAGAGCATCACAATAGTCAATGCCAACATTGAAGTTGAAAACACACCGAGAGTTTCCATAAAATTGCTACCACAGTAAAAGATTCGCATCAACCTGTCTGATCACCACGTGTTTCTGTTCGTGGTCTCTCAAGACATAAAATGACTGGTCTTGTTTTTCATAAGAGATTTTACATATACCATACCTTCTATTCCTGTAGACAGTTGGGTGCAGTAAACTCAAATTTGAATTATGCTCCATTCTCATCCAGCCACCCAGCTGTGTATGTTCATAGACTGCAACGAACAAGCTCGCCCTTGAGCTTCAAGGAAATCGCTTGTAATAACATAAAAAAGGCAATTTACGACGAGGATATATTATAAAAAAAAAGAAGTCAATTTCATACACGCAGTGCCCTTGCTACTTCATAAATATGTAAGGCGAGTGATGCTGTGCCGCAGCAACACTTTTACCCCGACAAAGCCCATGGTAGGTCAAATGGTGCAGCAGAGATTAAAATACTGACAAAATGAGTCTCTGTGTGGTCAAATGTTCTGATTTTATTGCTTAAGAACAATTTATCTTATGGCCCAGCAAAAGCATCACGACCAAAGTGGGGTTAATCAATGGGGAGAAACAAAACTAGTGGCATTACAGTATACCTACAACAAAAATTTTTAGTACAGGAAATAGGTACGTGACATCGCTATCTAAGCCAATGACAAACGATCAAGTATATTAAAGCCACCACTAATTTCATTAAAATGCTAATGACTTGATTTACTTGGAGTGCAAGCAGTGAAATACAGAAGATGCATAGCAGAAAAAAGGAATTTATTTGGGCTAGGGAAAAATATTACAAAACAAAGTATCAAGCCCATATGCAGGTTCTCGATTCAAACTCTCAAAATTCATACATGATGTACACTTACACAGCTGGTGATGTACTTTGTGATATTGTAGTGATTTCTCTTCTGTTCAAGCGAGTGGTTTAGACAATGCTTTTAGAGCCGACAGTGCACAGTTGTGGTCACTCATAACATTCAATAATAGTTTTTGCTGAGCTTAAAACGTGGAACATTTCACTGGCCAGCAAAGAACACTATACAGAAGCATAAAAATATACTAATTCTCAATGCATTTTACTTCATGTACAAGGATGTTATGGCAACAATACACTAAAATCCCAAAAAGCACCCCCCTCTTTTCAGGGAGATTCACAATATGCGCCAATGAGCAAGCAAGCACTGCCCCTCCGCCATTTTCACTGCTTCCTTCAGTCTTTTCATACAGACAATGAGGGTGAAATAAAAACAGTGAATGCGTGAATATACAGTACATAATTTTGAAAGAGTTGACCATTGAGAGAGTTGGTGTTTTGACATGTGCGTCTGTCCTCGTCTGTTATTTCTTGTGCGTCCTTTCTAGTTGCACTCTTACGATGGTTTCCACACAGTAAACTGTTTTATTAGAAACATGAGTGCGCATTTTTTTCTCCGGAGCAGCTCTTGCACCACCATCTTGAATTTTGATCCACAACAGAGCAGCCCCCCCTCACCATCTACCAAATCTCGATCATCTCGCGGCTTAGCGAGGGCTGGGGCACTTGTTTGGCATTTCGCAGTAACGATGCCATTGCTTTCACCGAGAATGTCTATACGATTGTTATCGCAATCAAAGTTTCAAGCATCGTTTCCTCCAAAAAAAAGATACAATGCAATCCCCATGTATCGTAAGCAATCACATATACAAATATAATGCTGAAGATGCCGACGAGTAGCATCACTACAGGCTTCACACTACATCAACTGCTTAAAGAGTGAATGGTTTGAGGCCTTCAACCCAATATGAAGGGCTCAGCTGTAATTCTTTATCCTCAACATCATCTGCCACAGGAACAGCAAAGTATGCAGCTATGTAAGTATATGTAGCGCATTAGAGTTGCCTAGTGGGAGCTCTGCTTCTTTACAAAATGTTAAGATTTATTCTGTAACAGGAACCTTGCAGTTGGTGACCTGAGGGAGTTGTTTACAACAGGTTCTATGGAGAACCCTCGTCTAGCTCATGCTGCGATAGACCTGCATGTGCTACACAGACCTGGGGTTTTTTTCTTCTAGACTTCAATGCTGTTAAAGCATCTGAACGTAATGACGAGCTTTGATGTGGCAACTCGTCTCAGTGGACGTGCATGTGCACCTTCAGTTCAGACTTTTTGGGGAAGATCTGAGGGCATAGCTGACACTTATAACCAGTGTGAATAGGCAGGTGATTGTTCAATGTGCCCAGTTGGGAGAAGCTTTTGGAGCAATAACGACACTTATATGGCCGGTCACCCGTGTGGATGCGTAAATGAGCGGTCAACGCGTTTCTTTGTTTAAAGCTTTGTGAGCAATGGCGGCATTTGAACGGTCGCTCGCCCGTGTGAACACGCAGGTGGTCCTTCAACGCGCGCTTTTGTTTAAAGCTCTGAGGGCATAAATAGCACTGAAACGGCCGCTCGTCTGTGTGAACCTTCATGTGTTGTGTAATATCCAAGCATGTATCGGTCTCATAGTTGCAGTAGTTACACTTATAACGGCGTGCCCGATGAGGCTTCCCGGCATCTGTAGATGCTTGGTGGACGATAGACCCCCAAGCTGCACAAAGAAAATAAGTGATGTTGCTCAAGTATCACTTTTCCTTTAAAAAAAAAAAGGAATAGAATTCTACAATTTCATGCAGCAATGCCACTCTGAGCATACAGATCATGCCAAATAGAGAAATGTGGATTAATTTAGAACCATGCTAGGTTCTTTTAGATGTCCTCCTAAATGCAAGCGCACACGTGTTTTCACATTTCACCCACACTGCGATCCAATCACGATAGCTGTAGCTATGAAACACTAAAGAAACGAAATCAATTTAGTGTTGAGTGACACTTCCTCAAGAAAAAAAGGCTTGATAAGAACATCAGAAGCAAGGTACTGCTGGTCAACCTTTTACATATTCGTTCGACATCTAAATGTGATTGCTGAAAGATATGTTAGGGAAGCATAGGCATACTGTTATTGAGATAATGCATTAGACTTAATCACCTGCATTTCACTATCTTGCAGCAGCAACACAATACCGATTGAGTTGTTTTCACAGATGTAATTTTGCCTCAAAAGACAGCATATCATTATGTACAATATTATGAATATAAAGAAGGGCCACAAAAAAAGTGCTTCTCATTCTTTCAGCACTGAAGTCGAAAGTGCGGGCATTTATGGCTACATTAAAAAGATGAAAAAATTACAAAAAGGCAGAATTGAAAAATTATGAACCAGATTCAAAGACCATTTCTTAATGATGGTTTTTTTTTCTTTTAAGCCATTGTAATAACAACAAATAATGCTTCTACACATAAACTTTAATGAGCACAACTCAGTTCATTTGGATACCCTCAATTAAAAATGCACCAGTAAATGGACAAGATATAATACGTAAGCATAACAAAAATAGACAAACCCACACTGCTTGGTAGAAAACCACCAAAGGTATAAGTTATAAAGATGCAAAATAGCTGCAAGATACAGCCAATAGCAAACAGTAAGGTGACATTTATATCAATGAAAGGTAGACAGCAGGACTTCATGTGTGACGTTCTTCATCCCCCAGTGTTCTTAAAGTGCTCCAGTTTTTGGTGACACAGACCTAAATGAAAAAAAAAAACAAAAATGAATGAGAACATTGCCAACAGTAGATAAGCGACACAGGTTCACCGAATATATGAAACACATTTTCAAATTGCATTCCAAGCCCGAGCTGGCAATGTTGCTTCAACTGGTTTGTGTCTTAACCACGAAAATTTATATTGCAAGCTTTTACTGTACAAGCCTCTGAAACATCAAATTTTCACCTATATCATACGTGCCCGAACAATCCGCTTCCTAAGGACTTTATTCAGATATCACAAATTAGTGTTGTGCTGCACATGTACACGTCAAAAGCGAAACACATTTAAGAAGCTTGCAAGGCCAGGTGCTGCCCGAGCACTGTTCATCTAGAGTAGTAACAGATTGAAACGAAACATCAAAACATAGCGAGTTGTATTATAAATGGCTTGAAATAACTGCGTGATGTTGCTATAAATTCATCCACCAAAGGCGATCATGGCTCTGATACAAAACTTCAAGAGAATAATACACTGATGTGACCTAAATTGAAGCAAGTGAAAACAATAGAACAAGCATTAGATGCAGCTTTAACTGGTGTGCTTTCTCCGGCAAGCACTTTACATCTGTAAAGAAGGAACCATGTCACTTTCATATTATGTGCTTTGTTAAGCACAATATATCTGGTCAGAATCCTTAAAAAATGGTTAGATTTTCGAGCCTGCCTTTACCATACACTGTCTGCACTACTCACTATGATCACGACGTAAAAATACGAGCCGAACATTGCACCATGCCGCACTAGCAATCCAACTTGATGGATGTTACACACACACGCTTTTTGTTTAGTGTTTTTGACATTCCCGTCTGTTGGAAGCCATTTAGCCAAGTAAAAATTGAACACCACTGACATTGAACGCTTTAACCAATGCTGAATGTGGTTGATGGATTTAGCTCTGCTTGGAGTGCTTACTTGCATCTTCAAAGCACAGGCTTGTCCAGTGAGAAGGTCCTGTTATGAGGAAAGGCAGCAGATGGTTACCTAGAACATTCGGATGAATAGCACAAGATGGGAAGCATGAAGGGGAAAAGTCAACAGAAAGACTGAGCAGCAAAATTTGAAAACTACGACAGGGTAGGCAGGAGATCATAGGTCGGAGGCCTTTCGTTTTGCAGTGGAAGTAAACTCGGCTAAAAATTGGGATGTTAACAACTTTATGTTTCATGATTGGCTAGTACGAAAAAATTCACATGATCACTCATGCATTCACCTAAGATAACCCACAACATTAAGCCCTGCTTCTTCATTTTCTTCTAATTATATTGTATTGATCTCCATTACCCTTCTATGATTGAAAGCCTACTTGTGCACCTACAGTTGTGTTGCATTGCTTGCGGGGTAGGCCCGCTTTAGAACAAGAGGCGATGTCACGTAATATGACAAGGTAGCGACGTCACAACTTTTTCGCAATATGTGACATGATGACGATGTCACATGACATATCATTAGACAACTGTTGATGCCCGTGAAGTGGGAAAAACGTCACCAACCAGAGCATCACAATAGTCAGTGCCAACATTGAAGTTAAAAACACATCGAGAGTGTCCATAAAATTGCTACCACAGTTAAAGATATTCAATTCAGTTTATTCCGACATCACAGGAGACATTACAAAAGTCACAACAGTGATGCTGTGGGGCGAAAGCAAAAAGCCATTAAGGCTTGACGAAGGCTTTCGCACCATTTGACAACATAGCAACAGCAACAGCAGCATGAGATCATCAGTTATTATACAATATCAAAACATGTACTTCAAGGTCATGCCGATTTGCATTTTATTAACACGTTGAAAAACATTTACAGAACGGAGCAGTATAAATGGTTTATTGTAAGAAACTGTTTAAGGTTAGTGGCAGTAAGTAGCTCATCATCTGGCGACCATAGTTAGTACGTGTGTAAGGAATTTTCCAGTCATCGGTAGCTCGTGTGCTATAGGGGCAGGTATAGGGTGTCAAACGCGCTAAATCAGTAAGAAAAGAGTCGTGATTCTTTAAGGAAGTACGATATCGCTTCATTAAAATTGTATTGTATATCTCAGGCATTGGTTGTAAATTAAGGGCTTCGAAAATGGGTTTGGAATGTTCATCGCGAGGAACACCTGTAATTATGCGCACAGCCTTTTTCTGTAATCTATATATTCGGCCTAAGTTCTTTTCCGATGTGGTGCCCCATACTAGATAGCAATAGCTTAATGTAGATAAAAATAGCGAATTATATAGTAAGAGTTTAATTTTTTGTGGCAAGAGAAAACGTAAGCGCGATAAGATACCTACAGTACGAGAAAGTTTAGCATGGACAAACTCAGCCTGATCCTTCCATAGCATGTTTTCGTGGAAAAAAACTCCCAGAGTTTTCACTATCGGTTCAATCCTTATAGATTCTGAGCCAATCACTAATGATAAATCGCAGTTTACGGGCTTATTTATTGGACGAAAGAGCACAGATTTTGTTTTTGAGGTGTTTATAATTAGCGAATTTCTTATGCTCCAAATGTGCAGCAGTTTCAAGACACTATTTGCTTTGTCAACTAGTTTATGCAAATCGCAGTCTTTAAAAAATAAGCTGGTATCATCTGCATAAATAATAAATGTTGTATTGTTATCGATGTTTGTCAATACGCATCAACCTGTCTGATCACCACGTGTTTCTGTTTGTGGTCTCACAACACATAAAATGACTGGTCTTGTTTTTCATATGAGATTTTACATATACCATACCTTCTATTCCTGTAGACAGTTGGGTGCAGTAAACTAAAATTTGAATTATGCTCCATTCTCATCCAGCCACCCCGCTCTGTATTTTCATAGACTGCAACGAACAAGCTCGCCCTTGTGCTTCAAGGAAATCGCTCGTAATAACATCAAAAAGGCAATTACGACGAGGATATATTATATAAAAATAAAAAGAAGTCAATTTCATACACACAGTGCCCATGCAAGACGAGTGATGCTGTGCCCCAGCAACACTTTTACCCCGACAAAGCCCATGGTAGGTCAAATGGTGCAGCAGAGATTAAAATATTGTCAAAATGAGCCTCTGTGTGGTCAAATGATCAGACTTTATTGCTTAAGAACAATTTCTCTCATGGCCCAGCAAAAGCATCATGACCAAAGTGGGGTTAGTCAATGGGGAGAAAGAAAGCTAGCGGCATTACAGTATACCTACAAAACATTTTAGTACAGGAAATAGGTACAAGAAATCGCAATCTAAGCCAATGAGAAACGATCAAGTATATTAAAGCCACCAGTAATTTCATCAAAATGCTAATGACTTGATTTACTTGGAGTGCAAGCAGTGAAATACAGAAGATTTGATTGATATGTGGGGTTTAACGTCCCAAAACCACTATATGATTATGAGAGACGCCGTAGTGGAGGGCTCCGGAAATTTAGACCACCTGGGGTTTTTTAACGTGCACCCAAATCTGAGCACACGGGCCTACAACATTTCCGCCTCCATCGGAAATGCAGCCGCCGCAGCCGGGATTCGAACCCGCGCCCTGCGGGTCAGCAGCCGAGTATGAAATACAGAAGATGCATAGTAGAAAAAAAAAAAAGAATTTATTTGGGCTAGGGAAAAAATATTACAAAACAAAGTATCAAGCCGATATGCAGGTTCTCAATTCAAACTCAAAATTCACACATTATGTACACTTACACAGCTGGTGACGTACTTTGTGGTATTGTGGTGCTTTCTCTTCTCTTCTGTTCAAGCGAGTTGTTTAGACAATGCTTTTACAGCCGACAGTGCAAAGTTGTGGTCACTCATAACATTCAATATTGGTTTTTGCTGAGCTTAAAACGTGGAACATTTCACTGGTCAGCAAAGAACACTATACAGAAGCACTAAAATATACTGATTCTCAATGCATTTTACTTCATGTACAATGATGTTATGGCAACAATACACTAAAATTCCAAAAAGCACCCCCCTCTTTTCAGGGAGATTCACAATATGCGCCAATGAGCAAGCAAGCACTGCCCCTCCGCCATTTTCACTGCTTCCTTCAGTCTTGTCATTCAAACAATGAGGGTGAAGTTATAACAGTGAATGCGTGAATATACAGTACATAATTTTGAAAGAGTTGACCGCTGTGAGAGTTGGTATTGTGACATGTGCACCTGTCCTCGTCTCTTTTTTCTTGCGTGTCCTTTCTAGTTGCATTCTCACGATGGTTTCTACACAGTAAACTGTTTTATTAGAAACATGAGTGCGCATTTTTTTTATTCGGAGCAGGTCTTGCACCACCATCTTGAATTTTGATCCACAACAGAGCAGCCGCCTCTCACCCTCTACTAAATCTCGATCATCTAGCGGTTTAGCGAGGGGGGGGGCACTTGTTTGGCATTTCGCAGTAACGATGCCCTGGCTTTCGCCGAGAATGTCCAAACGATTGTTATCGCCATCAAAGTTTCAAGCATCGTTTTCTCCAAAAAAAGATCCAATGCAATCGCTATGTATCGTAAGCAATCACATATACAAATATAATGCTGAAGATGCCAACGAGTAGCATCACTACAGGCTTCACACAACAACAACTGCTTAAAGAGTGAATGGTTTGAGGCCTTCAACCCAATATGAAGTGCTCAACCATAACTCTTCATCCTGAACATCATCCGCCACAGCAACAACAAAGTATGCAGGTATATAAGTGTACGTAGCACTTTAGAGTTGCCTAGTGGGAGCTCTGCTTTTTACAAAATGTTATGATTTATTCTGTAGCAGGAACCTTGAAATAAGTGACTTGAGGGAGTTGTTTACAACAGGTTCTATGAAGAACCCTCGTCTAGCTCATGCTGCGACAGACCTGCATGTGCTACACAGGCCTGGGATTTTTTCTTCTAGACTTCAATGATGTTAAAGCATCTGAGCGTAATGAAGAGCTTTGATGTGGCAACTCGTCTCTGTGGACGTGCATGTGCATCTTCAATTCGGACTTTTTGGAGAAGATCTGGGGGCACAGCTGACACTTATGACCAGTGTGAATCGGCAGGTGATTGCTCAATGTGCCCATTTGGGAGAAGCTTTTGGAGCAATGGTGACACTTATATGGCCGGTCACCCGTGTGGATGCGCAAATGAGTGGTCAACGCCTGTCTTTTTTTAAAGCTTTGTGAGCACTGGCGGCATTTGAACGGTCTCTCGCCCGTGTGAACACGCAAGTGATCATTCAACGTGGGCTTTTGTTTGAAGCTCTGAGGGCAGAAATGGCACTTAAACGGCCGCTCGCCTGTGTGAACCCTGATGTGTTGTGTCAGATGCGAGCGTATATCGGTCTCATAGTTGCAGTAGTTACACTGATGACGGCGTGCCCGTTGAGACTTCGCGGCATCTGTAGTTGCTTGGTGGACGACAGACCCCGAAGCTGCACAAAAAAAAAAAAAAAAAAAAAAAAAAAAAAAAAAAAAAGAGAGAAGTTGCTCAAGTATCACTTTTCCTTACAAAATAAAATGAAGTCAGTTCTACAATTTGATGCAGCAATGCCACTCTGAGCATACCGGTCATGCCGAAGCAGAAAAACGTGGATTAATTTAGAACCATGCTAGGTTAAGATCTCCTCCTAAATGCAAGCACACACATGTTTTCACATTTCACTTACACTGCGATCCAACCACGATAGCTATGAAACACTAAAGAAACGAAAGCAAACTAAAGTTGAGTGACATTTCCTCAATAAAGAAAGGCTTGATAAGAATCTCAGAAGCAAGGTATAGCTGGTCAACCTTTACATTCGTTCGACATCTAAATGCGATTGCTGAAAGATATGTTAGGGAAGAATAGGCATACTGTTGCTGAGATGATGCATTAGACATAATCCCTTGCATTTCACTGTCTTCAGGCAGCAACTTAATATCGCTTGACATGTTTTCACAGATGTAATGTTGCCTCAAAAGACAGCATATTATTATGTACAATACTATGAACATAATGTAGGACAACAAAAAAAAGTGCGCCTCGTCCTTCAGCACTAAAGCCGAAAGTGCGGGCATTTATGGCTACAATAAAAAGATGAAAAAATTACAAAAAGGCAGAATTGAAAAATTATGAACCAGATTTAAAGACCATTTATAAACGATTGTTTTTTTCTTTTGCCATTGCAATAACAAATAATGCTTCTACAAATAAGCTTTAAAGAGCACACAACTCAGTTCATTTTGATATCTTCAATTAAATATGCACCACCAAATGGACAAGATATAACACGTAAGCATAACAGAAACCAGACAAAACCACACAGTTTGGAAGAAAAGCACCCAAGGTATAACATATAAAGATGCAAAATAGCTGCAAGATACAGCCAATAGCAAACAGTAAGGTGACATTTATATCAATGAAAGGTAGACAGCAGGAGTTCATGTGTGATGTTCATCATCCTCCGGTGTTTTTAAAGTGCTCCAATATTTGGTGACACAGACCTAAATGAAGAAAAATAAATGAGAACATTGCCAACAGTAAATAATCAACAGAGCTTCTCCGAATATATGACGTACATTTTCAAATTGCATTCCAACCCGAGCTGGCAATGTTGCTTCAACTGGTTTGTGCCTTATCATGAATATATATATTGCAAGCTTTAACTGTACAAATCTCTGCAATATAAAATTTTCACCTACATCATACGTGCCCGAACAATCCACTTCCTCAGGACTTTTTGTTCATAAATCACAAATTATTGTTGTGCTGCATATCTACATGAAAGCGAAACACAGGTTAGAAGGCGAGGTGCTGCCCGAGCACTGTTCACCTACAGTAGTCACAGATTGAATCGAAACATCCAAACATAGCAAGTTGTATTGAAAACTGCTCGAAATAACCACATGATGTTGCTACAAATCCAGCCACCAAAGGTAGTCATGGCTCTGATACAAGACTTCAAGAGAATAATACATAGATGTGACCTAAATTTAAGCCGCTAAAGGCAATAGAACAAGCATTTAATGCAGCTTTAACTGATGTGCTTCCTCCAGCAAGAACTGTACATCTGTTAAAAAAGGAATCATGTCACTTTCACACAATCTGCTTTGTTAAGCACAATACATCTGGTCAGTATCCTTAAAAATTGGTTCGATTCTCGAGCCTGCCTTTACCATACACTGTCTGCACTACTCACTATGCCTTATCACGAGGTAAAAATGCGAGTCGAACGTTGCACCACGCCCCACTAGCAATCTAATTTGACGGATGTGATGCACACACACTTTTTTTTACTGTTTTTTGACATTCCCGTCTGTTAGAGGCCATGTAGCATAGAAATAATTGAGCGCCACCGATGTTGAACACTTTAACCAATGTTGAATGTGCTAGATGGATTGAGCTCTGCTTCGATTGCTTACTTGCATCTTCAGAGCCCAGGCTTGTCCAGTGGGAAGGTCACGTTATGAGGAAAGACAGCAGATGGTTACCTAGATCATCCGGATGAATGGCACAGGATGGGAAGCTTGAAGGGGAAAAGGCAACAGAAAGATTGAGCAGCAAAATTAAAAAACTACGACAGAATAGGCAGGAGGTCATAGGTCGGAGGCCTTCGTTCTGCAGTGGAAGTAAGCTCGGCTAAAAATTGGGATGTTAACAACTTTATGTTTCAGGATTGGCTGGTACGAAAACTTCACACGATAACTCATGCGTTCACCTAAGATAACTCAAATGTTAAAGCCTAATTCTTCAATTTCTTCTCAATATATTGCATTGATCTCCATTCCTCTTCTATTAATGAAAGCCTACTTCTGCACCTACAGTTGTGTTGCATTGCTTGCAAGGTAGGCCCGCTTTAGAACAAGAGGCGATGTCACGTAATATGACAAGATAGCGACGTCACAACTTTTTCCTAATATGTGACATGATGACGATGTCACATGATATGGCATTAGGCAGCTGTTGATGCCTGTGAAGTGGGCAAAAAGTCACCGACCAGAGAACCACAGTAATCAACGCGAACGTTGATTTTAAAAACACATCGAGAGTGTCCATAAAATTGCTACCACAGTAAAAGATTCGCATCAACCTGTCTGATCACCACGTGGTTCCGTTCGTGGTCCCTCAACACATGAAACGACTGGTCTTGTTTTTCATAAAAGAGGTTTTACACATACTATACCTTTTATTCCTGTAGACAATTCGGTGCAGTAAACTCAAATTTGAATTATTCTCAGTTTTCATCTAGCCACCCAGCTCTGTATTTTCATGGACTGCAACGAACAAGCTCGCCCTTGTGCTTCAAAGAAATGGCTCGTAATAACAAAAAGGAAGCCAATTTACGAGGAGAATATATTATAAAAAAAAGAGAGGTCAATTTCATGCACGCAGTGCCCTTGCTAATTTATAAACATGTAAGACGAGTGATGCTGTGCTGCAGCAACACTTTTACCCCGAGAAAGCTTACGGTAGGACAAATGGTGCTGCAGAGATTAAAATGTTGTCTAAATGAGTCTTTGTGTGGTCAAATGTTCACATTTTATTGCTTAAGAACAAGTCCTCTTATGGCCCAGCAAAAGCATCATGACCAAAGCGGTGTTAATCAATGGGGAGAAAGAAAGCTAGCGGCATTACAGTATACCTACAACAAAAATCTTTAGTGCAGGAAATATGTTAGTGAAATTGCAGTCTAAGGGAATAACAAATGATCAAGTATATTAAAGCTACCACTATATTCATTAAAATGCTAATGACTTCATTTACTCGGAGTGCAAGCAGTGAAATACAGAAGATGCATAGTAGAAAAAAAGGAATTTATTTGGACTAGGAAAAAATTATTACAAAACAAAGTATCAAGCCGACTTGCAGGTTCTCGATTCAAACTCTCAAAATTAATACAAAATATACACCTACACAGCTGGTGACGTACTTTGTGGTATTGTGGTGCTTTCTCTTCTCTTCTGTTCAAGCGAGTGGTTTAGACAATGCTTTTAGAGCCGACAGTGCAAAGTTGTGATCACTCATACCATTCAATATTAGTTTTTGCTGAGCTTAAAACGTGGAACATTTCACTGGTCAGCAAAGAACACTATATAGAAGCACTGAAATATACTGAAACATTCTCAATGCATTTTACTTCATGTATAATATGTTCTGGCAACAATATCCTAAAATCCCCAAAAGCGCCCCTCTCTGTTCAGGGTGATTAAAATTATTCGCCAATGAGCAAGCAAGCGCTAAGGCTCCGCCATTTTGACTGCTTCGTTCAGTCTTGTCACTCAAAAAATGAGGGTGAAATTATAACAGTGAATGCGTGAATATACGGTACATAATTTTGAAAGAGTTGACCGCTATGAGAGTTCGTGTTTTGACATGTGCGCCTGTCCTCATCTGTTCTTTCTAGTTGCACTCTCATGATGATTTCTACACAGTGAACTGTTTTATTAGAAGCATGAGTGCGAATTTTTTTATTTGGGGCAGCTCTTACACAACCGTCTTGAATTTTGATCCCCAACCGAGCAGGGCCCCCCTCCCTCTACTCCCTCCTCTACCAAATCTTCTATGAACATCATTCGGCTTAGCGGAGTGCACTTGTTTGGCATTTCACAGTAATGACGCCTTGCTTTTGCCGAGAGTGTGCATATGATTGCTGTCGCAATCAAAGTTTCAAGCATTGTTTTCTACAAAAGAGATCCATTGCAAGAGCAATGTATCGTAGGGAATTGCGTTTACAGATATAATGCTGAAGATGCGAAAAAGTAGCATCACTACAGGCTTCACACCACATCAACTGCTTAAAGAGTGAATGGTTTGAGGCCTTCAACAGAATATAAAGGGCTCAGCCATAATTTTTTATCCTCAACATTATCCACCACAGCAACAGTGTAGTATGTAGCTACGTAAGTGTATGTAGCACTTTAGAGTTGCCTAGTGGGTGCTCTCCTTCTTTACAAAATGTTATGATTTATACTGTAACAGGAACCTTGAAATAGGTGACTTGAGGGAGTTGTTTACAACAGGTTCTATGAAAACCCTCGTCTAGCTCATGCTGCGACAGAGCTGCATGTGCTACACAGGCCTGTGGTTTTTTTCTTCTAGACTTCAACGCTGTTCAAACATCTGGGGGTAATGAAGAGCTTTGATGCGGCAACTCGCCTTCGTGAACGTGCATGTGCATCTTCAGTTCGGACTTTTTGGAGAAGATCTGAGGGCACAACTGACATTTATAACCAGTGTGGATGCGCAGGTGATTGTTCAATGTGCCTATTTGGGAGAAGCTTTGGGAGCAATGGTGACACTTATATGGCCGGTCACCCGTATGGGTGCGCTAGTGAACCGTCAACGCGTGACTTCTTTTGAAGCTTTGGGAGCACTGGTGGCATTTGAATGGCCGCTCACCTGTGTGAACACGCAGGTGATCGTTCAGTGGGGGCTTTTGTTTGAAGCTCTGAGGGCAGAAATGGTACTGAAACGGCCGCTTGACTGTGTGGACCCTGATGTGTTGTGTCAGATGTGAGAACTTGTCACTCGTATAGTCGCAGTAGCTACACTGGTGACGACGTTTCTGTTGAGACTTCTCAGCATCCACAGTTGCTGCACAGACGAGAAACCCCACAGCTGCACACTAACAAAAAAAAAAAACGAGACGAGTTACTTTTCCTTAAAAAAAAAACTAATTAAAATTTATGGTTTCTGGATCA
The DNA here is from genome assembly GCF_043290135.1 of Rhipicephalus microplus. Classification (NCBI taxonomy): domain Eukaryota; kingdom Metazoa; phylum Arthropoda; class Arachnida; order Ixodida; family Ixodidae; genus Rhipicephalus; species Rhipicephalus microplus. The sequence goes on from NC_134705.1 coordinate 173,214,212, forward strand.
ATTTAGAACCATATCAGGTTTTAAAGTTCTCTTCTTAAAGGGACAAGATAAGCAAAAATGTTGAAAAAAATCTTTTTTTCTTTTCATGTTATTTTTGATCTGCAGCTTTTTCTGAATCAGAATAAGTCATTTGTTTGTCTTAGTACAATTTTTTTTCTAAAATTGACATATTTTAAATCTTGTAGGGTGGCTTGCCAGGACCCCATTTTAATGTATCAAGAGATTCCTTGAAGTTCAAGCATCATAGATTTATAGAGAAGTTAATTTGCAAGATGGTGTGCATTTGGCACATTCAGAAAAGAATGGGGCCAGAACTGCAAAAACGAAAGATCACACAGGCATTAAGCTTTTGGTTGGGAAATCTATTTCTGGTTGACGACGTCAGAGTAGTGTCATCATTGTCAAGCACCAAAACTATTATTGTTGGGCCGTTAAAATAGAGCCAGCTTGGAGTACATGCGAAAAGATGTCCGGTTCACATATTTTCACATGGCATCAAAGTATACCAATCAATCCCCCGGCCTTCGCTCAAAAGACACTGAAACTTGGTGTAAATTCAACAAAGCACACTTAAACGGTGAACCATTTGTTCATTAAGAACACCTTCTAGCATCTGTTATTGAGGCTGTTAAGCTAAAATATCTGGAACTAGCTTATTCAGAACTACTTGCTAAATGCCTCCATGGGAAAACTCAAAACCATAATGAGTTGTGATTGTCTTGTAAAAGCACACTAAAAAAAACGTTATTCTAGGGCATTAAGCACTGCAAATATACACTCTTAATGCTGTGTTCACTTGTATTGATGAAAATGTAGTCCGTGTGAATGTTCTGAACTATTTTGAAATTTCGCCAGGGCACTTCACAGTGCAGGGCTTACTCACCCTCTACAATACTGTGCTGACAGCGCTGCATAGCACGCAATCAATGAGGCTCGCCAGGCAAGATGTATCAACACAAAAAGAAAAAATAATATTGGTGACGAGTGTCTGGCTGGTGCCTATTGAACAGGTTTATCAATTTGCTGTTGTCTCGTTGTACTTTTTAAATAATGAAGATTTTCAACTTGAAATGCGATTATCTCAAAACATGCTTTTTTTTGTACTTGTGTTTCTTTTTCTCAGCAACCACAGTATATAGAATAATAAATTTTGGCCAGTATCTAGGTAACATGATAGGGAACAAGCTGAAGCTGAATTATTGTTGTGCGAGGAAGTTCTCATCTGCAACATGACATCTAATAGCGATTATCAAGTGGTAATTAGGTGCACTAATTAAAGAATTATCAAAAACTTAGCATTACAACTTTCAGTGCTAAATCTGCTTCAAAAAGAAGAAGCATGGCTCATGAACACAATGATAGTAAAATAATTACTGTGGCTTTTACGGTCATGGAGAAAAGGTACATAAACTTCGGCCTTAAATGCAAGCACATGCGTGTTTTGTGCTTCACGCCCGTTGTGATGCAGGAACAGTTGCCATAGTTACGGAATACAAAAGAAATAAAATCAGACTAATGTTTACTGACGAAACATCTTGATAAAAAAACTTGATCGTAACTTCTGAAACAGGATACATTGTAAAGCTGGTCAACCTGTTCGGCATACATATGTGTTAGTTAAAGTCGTATAAATTAAATACAGGCATAATGTCAACAAAACTATGCATTTAACATAGTCACTCACATTCTACAGCCTTGCTACAATTTTTTAACTTTTTTCGATACACATATAGACATGCTAAGATGAAAGCTAGTCTTAACAATGTGAAGTAGAACAACAGATGCAGTACACGGGGTTTCTTCGGCACTAAGGTTAAAAATGCAACGTGATGCCTATGTTTCAGGAAATAAAATATGACCAAGTGAAGAATAAAACAAGAAGGCAGTATTTTAAATACAACAAGCTAATAAAAGATTGCTTTCAGTTTTAGATTGCTTGTGATATATGAATTTTCAAGTGAAATCTACTCTTTATTTATTTATTTATAGAATACTGCAGACAAAAAGTCCAAGCAGGGTGAGCATACATGAAACACACTAAATAACAGAATGAAACAAGGTTGCAAAGCGTTTTTTACACGATTTCTTTGCTATAAGACAGAGGGGTTATGGCTTTAAAAAAAAGTAACAGTTGAACAACAAGGTGATAATACCATTCAAGGAAGTCATGGAAGAAGAGTATTTACACAAATGGTCAAGGGCGTTGAGGAAATGCTTCGGTTAGTTTATTCCAATCATCTATTGTTTGTGGGAAGAAGGAGTACCGAAAAGTATCAGTCCTTGCGAAGATTGGCGTTAGGGAATGAGGATAGTGGTGTCGAGTGGGTCTGCTTAACAACGGGGATACGTATACTGCGGTGTCTAAGGGTAGCCTGTGGTTCACTATGTCTGAAAGAAACTGTAGCCGACTTTTTGTTCTTCGAATTTGTAATAGTTCTATACCATTTGCTGTTAGTAATGCAGTGGGGGAGTCGGTTGACATAAATTTACTATATATATATCGTACTGCTTTTCTTTGAATTCTTTCTAGGTTTTGGACGTTAATTTTTGTGTGGGGATCCCAAACTATGGAGGCGTACTCAAGTTTAGGCCTAATTAGGGAAAAGTAAGAGAGGAGTTTAACACTAGGCGGAGCAGTCTTGAGCTTGTGGCGGAGAAGGCATAATTTACGGAAAGCGGCAGAGCAGATGTTATTTATGTGCAAATTCCAGGATAAGGTACTTGTTAACGTTAAGCCTAAGTATTTATAGGAGGCTACTTTAAGTAAAGGTGCTTCAGCTAAATTGTATGTGTAGTTTAATGGGACTTTTTTGCGCGTTATGGGGACATACACACATTTGTTTGCATTAAGAAGCATTCCCCATTGCTCACACCATTTTGATACATTGCATAAGTTAGTATTAAGATCACATTGGTCACTAATGCAGGTTACATCTCTAAACAAAACACAATCATCAGCAAATAAACGAATTTGTACCGGGGTGCTAATTACATTGACAATGTCATTAATGTAGACCAAAAACAGAAGGGGGCCTAGTACACTCCCCTGCGGAACGCCAGAAGTCACAGGAAGGCAGCCTGATTGTTTTTCTCCTACCTGAACATATTGGTTGCGATTGAGTAGATAAGCTGAGATCCAGGAGATAAATAATTCTGGTATACCAACTAACCGAAGCTTTATAATTAGTTTATCGTGTGGAACTGTGTCGAATGCTTTGCTGTAGTCTAAGAATATTACATCAATTTGGCCGTTAGCATCAAGACAAGCTGCAAAGGTATGAACGATAGTAACCAATTGTGTTGTAGTGGAAAATCCTTTTCGAAACCCATGTTGATGATTTGTTAAAAGTGAGCGTTCTTCTAAGAATTCATTTAATTTATGAGCTATTATGTGTTCGATAAGCTTACAGCATGATGATGTTAAGGAGATTGGTCGATAATTTTGCAGTAATAGGCGGTCACCTTTCTTGAATATAGGAACTATTCGTGCCGACTTCCAGTTATCTGGCAATTCCGCTGACAACAGAGAGACTCGAAAAATGACGAGTAAGTATTTTGCAACAGACTCTGCAAAGCGACGCAGAAATATGTTGGGGATATTGTCGGGACCGCAAGAAGTCTTAGTCTTTAGGTTCAACAACATAGCAACGACACCAGAATAAGAAATAAAGTTTACATTCGCAGCATTGTCGGCATTTATGACAGATGGGGAAGCACTAGGAGTAGAAAATACACTATGAAAATACTCATTGAGGTGTTGAGCAATGGCAGCTTGATCAGATACCATTGAACCATTGACAAAAACCTGTGATATGGGTTTCTTTTTTTCGCTAATATAGTTCCAGAACTTCTTTGGATCATTCTTTATGAAGTTTGCGAGTGACGTAGTGAAGTAGTATTCCTTCGAGGTGTGTACAGCATGTGCAAGCTTATCTAGAGCGTCAGCTATAATTTTGGGGTCAGCATGCTTTTTCTTTAATCTTTTAACTTTACGCTTGAGATGAATGATGCTTCTCGTCACCCAGGGCGTATGTTTATGCACCTTTTTACGTTTAGACGGTATAAATTTATCGATACAGTAGAAGCATATGCGTTTAAATTGGTCCCACAATATACAAACATCGGTAGCTACAAAATCTATCAGACAGGTTTCTAGGTGCTCGATAATGCAAGCATCATTGGTATGTGTATAGTCTTTCACACAATGAAAGGACAAGTTGGCAGTTGCCGAAAGCGGTTCAAGAGGGATAGAAACTGACACAAGGTAGTGATCAGACAGCCCTTGCCCAATTACTACGGTATGTGTACTGAAGTCACGGGGAATAAATACCAGATCTAAGATAGACCTAGCAGTACCCTGATAATGCGTTGGTTCATGAACCAGTTGTACCAAATTATGTGCGAGCATGATGTCAAACACTGCATTTACATTGCTGATATTGGCTGTAAAGGTTTCAAAACGCTCCCAATCTACTCCGGGGAGATTGAAATCGCCAATAAAAAGAACTTTGTTGCCATGTATTTAGACATGCGTTCCTTTAGTTTTAATAGATATTCAAGAGTTGAGTCCGGCGGTCTATATAATGCACATACGATGAATGAGTGGTCCAACAAAGTTACTTTAATACAGATACATTCAAGCTCCGGTACATCATCCAACAAGACAGCATCAAATTTTTGTTGGATCAGGACGGCCACATTACCTCCCCTTGCTTGCCTGTCCTTACGAAAAGCCGTATAGGAAGGTGGAAAAATGTCGCCATCATTCACCTGTTCATGTAACCACGTCTCAGTTATAACAGTAATGTGAGGATCGTACTGCAGTAATAGGATTTCGAGGGGTTCGGTTTTATTCATAACACTGCGGGCATTCAAATTAAGTAGACGAAGTTGCTTGTGCGCATGCACATTACGTCAGGTTTTAGACTGTTGGGGTGCGGTGTTCTTGTAGCCGGTCATTTTTACTCGCTTATTTTGCACCTCATCCCAAAAATACATATCCTTATCGATCTTTAGTTTATCGTGTATCAGGTTGATTCTTTTCCCTTGTTCTATCTCGGCCTTTGCGCTGTGCCAGAGCAGACTGCGTTTTTTTAGCGTTGATTTTGAGTAATCATTCTTAACAAAGATATCTGAGCCCTTCAGTTTGCTTGCGTTTTTCATTATCTCTTTCTTTTCTGTAAAGTCTTGCAGATACACTATTACAGGCCGCTTTCCTACGTGCTTACCCAGTCGATGAATACGCCCTACAGATTCAGATTTAACTTGAAGTTTTTCTTGAGAGAGAGAGAGAATAAACTTTATTGAAGAATTAAAATTACGTGACTAATCCCGGGTGGAGCCCTCTTGTAGAGCCCCACTGGCCACAGCGGCTCGCCGGGCCTGGTCTAGGGTCACCAGTTGGCTCCCCAGTGCCAGCTCGGAAAGCCGTGCCTCCCAAGACCACGTTGTGAGTGTTTGTAGTGAGCGCACCAACCTAGATACTGCATTGGCTGGCCGCTCGGTACATTGGTAGGTTATGTGTGTAAGTGTGGCTGTGTGGTTACTACACCATGGGCATACCCCTGTTGTGTATATCTGTGGAAAAATTGCGTGTAGTTTTGATATGTGGGGGTATGTGTTCGTTTGGAGGCGGCGCCAATACCGGGCTTGTTGGCTGCTTAAGTTCGAATGTGGAGGGGCGTGCGTGCGTCTTGTAAGGCGTTGGTTTTCCAATATCTGCCTGCTTGTTACACTTTGCTCTTCATGATGCCCTGTGAGGTGTCCTGAGGAGAGTCCTGCGTCTCGGCCAGTAAGTCCGCGAGCTACGCAGTTTGCCTCCTCGTTCCCCCCCGGGCCGTCATGCCCTGGGCACCAAGTGACGCCATGCGCCTCCATCAACATGGACCCCAAAATATCAGTGACGCACCTTGGAAGTGTGCCTCTAAGGTATAAGCGACATGCAGCTTGTGAGTCTGTCAAAATATACGCTGAGCGCCCCCTTCTTTCGGCTTCTCTGATTGCCAAGGCTATGGCTGCTGCCTCTGTGGTGGCACTTGATCTGGTGCGTAGGGACGCGCAGGCCACGACTTTGCTTTGGTTAGTCACTGCCAATGCATATGCTTGTTTTCTGGAGCCTTGTGGTGGCGCGGGATAAAGACTGACGTCGGTAAAGTAAGCGTCTGGATCGCTACTTCTCTGCAGGAGTTTTCGTGCTCGCGCTTGACGGCGCTTTTTGTTGTAGAGCGGGTGCATGTTTTTTGGAACTGCTTCCATGATTATTTGATCACGTATTTGCTTGGGTACAATGACTGTCTCATCGCCACAATATTGAGGGGTGAGAGGGTATCCCAGCCTCTGTAGCAGTGTTCTTCCCTGGAGCGCAGTAGTGAGTCGTTCTCGCTGTGCGATTAGCGTGGCGGCGGCCAATTCTTCATACGTATTATGCATGCCGAGTCCCATGAGTTTTTCTGTGCTTGTGCTGTTCGGAAGTCGCAATGCTGCTTTGTACGCAATTCTGATGAGTCTGTCAATCTGCTCTATTTCGGGCTTGCGTGTTGATTGAAAGGGAAGAGCGAACGTGACTCGGCTGAGAACGAAGGCATGTACAAGGCGTACCGTGTCGGCCTCTGTCATCCCATCATTACTTCGCGCAATTCTAGCTATAAGGGATGCAATACTCTTTACGGTGTGTTTGAGTTTGCCTATTGCAGTCTTTACACTGTTGTTTTCTTGCACGTGCATGCCTAATATTCGAGCTACTGGGGTCCTGTTGATGATCTGTCCGGCAATTTCTAGCTGCAGCGCGGGTGCACGGTTGGACCGAGTGCGTGGGGGTCTTATTTTCAAATATTCCGATTTGCTAGGTGCGCACGACATGCCTGCAGCAGTGAGGTAGCCTTGAATCATGTCTATAGCGGTTTGCAGTACATCTTGTCGTTCTCCATATTAGCTCTTTGTTGCCCATAGCGTAATATCGTCCGCGTAAAAGGCACAGCCCAGGTTTGGTACAGTCTCCAGCTGGAGGACTAGTTTCCGGAGGCCGATATTGAATAAAAATGGAGACAAGATGGAGCCCTGAGGTGTGCCTTTCAGTGGGAGGTCGTATGGTGATGATTTGGTACCAGCTATGCCAATCTGCGCCTTGCGATTTCCAAGAAAATCAGAGGCATAGTTGAATATGCGTTGTCCGCATCCTATGGCTGCAAGACCGTCTAGTATGGTAGAGTGCGCAATATTATCAAATGCTTTTTCGATGTCGAGTGCAACGAGTAGATTGTTGAGACTACCTGGCGCTGGGTTAAGCATTTCCTCTTTGAGCAGTAAGAAGATATCCTGGGTAGACACTTCTCGCCTAAATCCGTACATAGATGTTGGTAGAAGCCCCCGTTCCTCTGTGTATTGGTCAAGGCGAGTGAGTATAACTTTTTCGAAGAGCTTGCCAATGCATGACGTTAAAGAAATTGGTCGTAGCTGATCAAGGCTTCGCCGTTTGCCTGGTTTAGGTATGAGTACAACCTGTGCCAGTGTCCATTCTGCAGGTATCTTTCCACTCGGTGTCCAGACTTCCTGATTAAAGTGGTCTGTGATGGCTTGTAATGCTTCATCGCTGAGGTTCCGTACCATGGCATTTGTAATGCCATCCAATCCGGGCGCTGTATTTCTTTTGAAGCTTTGAGCCGCTGCATAAACCTCCGCAAAGGTTATGGGGGCGTCGAGCTCAGTGTTGGGTTCTCCATTGTATTCTTGACTGGGTGTTGGGCTAACGTTTCGCTTGCGTTCTCCTGTGTAGCGTTGTTTCAGCTCTTCTATTAACTGATCCGGATCACCTTGAAATTCCCCAGCTAGCCGTTGAAGGGTAGCGTTTGTTTCGGTTCTTGTTGCAGAGGGATCCAAAAGACTCCGTAGGATGTTCCACGTCTTTTTCGTGCTTAATGTGCCTTTTAAGGAATCGCAGAAGGTGCGCCAGTTGTTGTAAAGTTCCTTTGAGTATGCGTTTACTTCCTCCGTGATTTTCGCTATACAGAGTCTGAGTTTCTTATTTAGCTTTTGTTGGCGCCACCGTTTCGTGAGGTCTCGACGAGCTTCCCAAAGATGCGTCAAGTGGGTGTCAATGGCAGGTGCGTCGGTAGTTGTTTGATATATCTTGGTGTTCTTGTCATAGAGACCCTTAATGTACGGTGTCCATTGGGCTATAGTTGTTGGCTTGGGCCCGTCTACTTCCTGTTGCTCTCTATATTTAGTCCAGTTAGTCAGTCTGGCTTTTCCGAGCGGGCGTCGCAGTCGAGCTGTTTCATATGTTATTTGCACAATATTGTGATCGCTGCCCAGATTGTCGTCCAGCACACTCCAGCGCATGGTCGCGGCATTGTTGGTTACGGTAAGGTCGGGAGTGGTGTCCCTGTTGACACTGTTTCCTATACGAGTCGGTATGCCCGGTGTCGTGAGGAGTGTGTAGTCGTAGCGCTGTATCGCTTCTAAAAGTCGCGTACCTTTGGGTCTGTCTGCGCTATAACCCCATGTGGTGTGCCAAGCATTGAAGTCCCCAGTGATGATCAAGCGGTCGCGTGGTTGAAGCTTGTTGTTCAAATAGTGGAAGATATTGCTGAATTCTGCTTTTCTGTCTTGTGGGGGACTGTATATGTTACATATAACCTGCCTCGGGCGTCCTTTCTTCGCTGGCCAGAGCGTTACGATAAGGTGTTGCGTCTCTTCGTTCGGTGCCATTATGCATGTAGCTGCCAATTCTTTCCGGACGAGTGTCGCAATCTTAGGTGTATTTGGATCCATGTACAGTTTGTAGCCAGAAACTGTTTTAAGCCTGGCTCCCACCTCTTGCAAGCAGATTACGTCAGGAGGAACCAGCACCGCCTTTATGTATAGAGTGAGTGTAGCGTGCTTGTTGTGCAGAGAACGACAGTTACAGGACCATATAGTGAGATTCTCGTTTGCTATGCGTCGGTTAATTGCCATGATGCGAGGAGGTGGGTGTGCTTTCAGCGTCCGAGGTAAGCATGCTTTTGGCGTCGGACTCCTGGGACCGCGGTTGGTTCTGCTTACATCGACGCTTCGTTTCTTTGTCGAGGCTTTCATGAACGTATCGCTTCAGGTCATGAAATTCGACAAAGAACTGTTTCATTTGGGCTTCTGTTTGCTGCAGTATGTGCTGTTGCATTAGCTGCAGTTGTTGTTGTAAAGTGAGGTTTGTCGCTGTTTGTTCTGTTCCTATATTGGCTACAGGATCTCGTGGTGGTGTCGATTGCGGTTGGATGTGCCCATTGTCCCGTAGCTTTTCGCTTGGGTGGCTAGTTAGATTTTGAGAGGCCTGGACTGTAGTTTTCGGGGTGGCTCCCATTAATTGGGCAAGCTGTTTTTCGAGCCACATTATTTTGTTCTCGTATTTGTCAAGGCGTTGCTTAAGCTGTTTGTTTTCAGCGATTACTGCTTGATAGTGTACGTTTTGTGTGATGGGGGGAGTACATGCAGACTTGGGAGCCACGGCTTCCGCCCAGCTTACCGGAAGTGATGATGCCTGTTGGGTGCATCCTTGATCCCCGCCGTTGCCTTTGGCTCCCCCTCCTGGAGGACTGCGGTGGAGGTTCTGCGGAGTCGGTGCTGGCGCGCTCTTCTTGGATGGCGAGTGCGGCTTTCTGCCCGGGGACCGTGAATGCGACCGGGAACTGTGCTTGTCATCGGCTGACTTGTAGGCGTTTTCTTCCTCTTCGGAGGAGAACCAGCGGAGATTCTTGGTCCTCGGTGGGTCGTTGCTAGTGCCCTGTTGAAGCTTATCACTGTGGCCTGCTTGTACTTGCGGCTGTTTAGGCTTCGGCGGCTTAAGTCTTTTTTTGCAAGTTGGATCTCCTGTGGGGTGAGCCTCCCCGCACGAGGCGCAACTAATAGAACACGGACCATCCGTTGGATTAGTCAGTCCGCACAGCCGGCAAATGGGGCGATTCGGATGCGGGCAAACGTCCGCGCGGTGTCCTTTTTCTCGGCAGACCTTGCAGACTTGAATCGTAGGTCGGAAGGGGTAGCAGCGGAGTTCACCCCCGTAATAGTAGACGGTACGAGGTAGCGTTGGACCGAAAAATGTAATGGCTGCGCTTTTCGTTGTGCCTATCATTCTGGCAGTGATGATCTCCACACCGTGCGTTCTGACACGTAGGTGCGCCATGAGAGTTTCGGTTGAGGTGTTCATCGGTACGCCGTGAATCACCCCTCTCAGAGTATCGTCTCCATTTGCGGCGTAGGCACGGACAGCGTGAGCCCTGCCGTTAAGCACAAGGGCGCGTATCAGACGCACTTTGTCCGCCACTTCCTCATATTTGGTCGACAGAATCGCTATGTTTGACCCTGGGTTGATTCTAAGGATGAAATGGTCATCTCTGATGCCAGCTTGGCATGCCTCGATGATTGCTTGCGCAAGCGTAGGAGTCAGAATGTTTCTCAGCGGGAGGCCCTGGTTTGGACGAATGACGATCTTGTAATCGTCCTTCGGCAACGGCGGTAGCTTTGGCAATTTCTTGAATGTTGGCGTGCCTGTCTTAACTTGGTCCTGGAGCCCTGCGCTGCCGCGCCTCCGCTCCAGTGCCTCTTGCTTGCGTTTTTTGGTCGATTTCGCTGCCTGCCAGCTAGCGTCCTCTTCTGCATGCGATTGAGCGCCGATAGCGTCTCGGCTCACCGTATCGTGGTCGCCCTGGAGTTGATCCATTTGGTCGTCTGCTGTACCATCCTGGTCTAGGAGGTGGTATTGTTGGTCGGTCGCCGCGTTGAGAGCCATAGCTGGATGAAGCTCCGACGTGGGCGTCCCCAGCGTCGATGCAGCTGCCGGCGGCTCCCCAGGTCAGCGTTTGGTGAGCGTCCTATGGGTGACGAGCTTTCTGAAGTCCTTTAGCACCTCCAAGTGGCAAGAAATCCTCTTGAGTGGTGCCCAGGCGTTCCTCGGAACTTCTTGAAGCTGATAGTAACGTTTTCGAGTCTGAAGTTTTTCTTGAAAGAGACCCTTCACGACCTTGTCCTTTAGTTCCTCTCCTGATTCTGCTGAGGTCTCAGGTATTCCATGAATAATTACATTTGAACGTCTGCTGTGGTCTTCAAGGTCTGTTAGCTTTTTAGTTTGAAAAGACATTTCGTGTTCAAATGATTTCAATGTGACATGCAATTGATGGGTGTTTTCATGCTGTGCTGAGCGCTCAGTCGCTATATTTTCGACAGTACGCCTAAAGTCAAGCATCTGTTCTTTCAGCTCAGAAAATAGTGTTTTAATTTCAAGTAGTTCCTTTCGCATTTCTGTCTGACCGTCAAGTAGTTGCTCGTACAGTTCCTTCTGGGTGGGCCCAGGGTTTTCCTCGACATCACCGCAAATTAGTAGTTTGCAAACGACAAAACAGTCATACGCAATCACAATACAACGCCGTGGGCACGGCAGAACCACTAAGCTTCGACAATCACTACGTATTGAACAAGAACGAGGACTAACCTGCACCAAGCAGAGAAGCGTTCCGTTTAGCGACATGGCAGCTTTGGGTCCACCGTGCCCACAGAAGACGAAATCGTGCCGGTGCTCTTTTATAGCGGCGCCAAATGATGACGTCACGCTGAGATGCTTGAATGGAAAGGCCAGTAGAACTGCGTCGTCGGGTGACGACAGCGTTGAAAACTGGGGGCCTTTGCTGATGAGCTGGCTCGTGTCGTCGCAAGACTCATAAAGTGGCTGCGCGCATTCAAAAGCAACGAAGCCAAGAAAAACCTGCACCAAGCAGAGAAGCGTTCCGTTTAGCGACATGGCAGCTTTGGGTCCACCGTGCCCACCCGAAGAGCACCAACATTCTCTCGAAGAGCACCAACATGGTCAGTGAACATGCTGAGATGCAACATAGAGAGAACAAATACATGGGCACTACAGAAAATGATCATTATATGTGAAACAGAAAGCACACAACAAATCTGTTGAAAAGTTGCAAGGTAATTCAGAAATAGAACAATGCACAAAAAGCAACACAACATATTCGATGAAAAAAAGATAGCGGCAATTCATGACATAATGTTCTCCGTCCAACAGTGTAGTGTCCTCAGAACTCTTTCATACTTGGCGATGTTCACCTAGAGAAAGAAAGTGGGGAACAAAATATGACAAAGCAGTGCTATCAAGATAAAAAAAAATATTGCTATTGTATGAAACTCATTTCTTAATTGATTTTTGCATTCTGAGCTAGCCGTAGCATTAAAATCAGTTTGCAATCTGACCCCTAAGCATCAGCTCTTATATAAACATTCAGTTATGTGCCAATGTGACATGAAAGAAAACTGGAAAAAACAAGTACTTATTTATTTACTTACTTCAACACCTTCCATATCAAAAGGTGTAATAGAAGGGAACAGTAGTTATTACAGTGCGTTTCTGTTAGCGGTTACCTCAAGTGATAATCTAATGCAGAAACCCATTCTTTAGCCGCCTTCGGCATGAAATTGGAAAAAAGTTCGTACAGCAAAAATGAACTTCAAGTTAATGATAGTGATTTGTACAACCGAATAAGATGACTCATTAACAAGTGCATTTTTTAGGTATGGATTATAAAAAGTTTACAAAAAAATTGAAGGACACTCTTTCAATTTCGAAATGTTTTCGGCGATAGGTGGTGCCCATTGAAATGGGGTCGATCAGATGAGAACAATGTGCGAGTGTCTCTTTTCTTGCATGAATGGGTGAATTGCGGCCTGGCCACAAGGGAGATGCCTGCAAGTGTGTGAACCATACGACTAACCCGACTGCTGCAACGAGACGTCGACAAAATTTCTGCTTTGAAATTTGCTCCTACAAAGCAGGTTTAGTCTGCAGCATGAGAACATTCATGAAATGCACCTTTCGTAAGGTGTGTGCGTATAGATGCCTGAAATATATGAATACATGCACAGCTACTGTAAGAATGGGATAGCGAAACTGTTATGAACGACAGTGATAATTCATGTTCGAGTCATTGCTGGCTTATCCACCAGCATAACAGCATTTTTGGAGACAATCCTTGACAGCATAGTGAAGCTGCTAGAACATGCTGGCACATGCTATACTATAATTCAGTTTTGTCTGAAACAATATTGTGGCATAATCTTTAAGTAGACCCTACTACACCAACAAAACTTCTATTTTCTTCAAAGCTCTCTTAAAACACATCTTCTATGGCCTCAAGCCTTGTCTCAAATTTTTATTCTGTATGCAAAAAAAAGTTTTCTTTAAAACTTATGTACTGTACCGCATAAACTGGGCAATGCACTATAAAAAATTGATGGTGCCACATAATATGTTGCAACATATTATGGTGCGACATCTACTGCTACATATGTATTGCACCATACAAACTGTGCAACACACTTTGGAGAATCAATGTATGATGCAACATACTGTGGTGGAACATTCACTGACACTTACTGCAGAGGTGGTTGTTCATCTGTGTCAAAGTGCTTCAACAGTTCAAATCCAGTGCATCAACTGAGTTACTAGGATTTCTTTCTGCCAGCCTGAAAAATGTCTACCTATGCAAAAGGTGGGTATGGGTCCATCAAACCTTCATGCACTTGTGTCTGTGGAGCTGCAAAACATAAAAAACCCACAGTCTGCAGGCACCCGACAAAGTCAGGGTTTGTAAAAAAAAAAAATCGACAGCTTTCAAAGACTTCCAGGGAACCAACAAAGGAGTTTCAGACACACGAAAAAATATTTCAAAATGTAGAAAATGACACCACCATCTTTGACTGTGCACAAACGCATCTGTTACAGCTCACGAACCTAAAGCAGTCAATTTTTCAATATCGATATAATGGAGTAAAACTTTCAGTGGCACTTTCACCTCAAAAGCGGATGCGCACAATCTTGCATGAATGGTTGCACACTTCTGAATGACGTCGTGAGCGGACGGCCACTGAGCTTGCCCTTGAAGAAAGTGCCCGAGTGCTTGTGCGAGACCATTTCTTACGTCACAGCAGTGACCGGTTGCAGTGCTTTGGTCATCGAGGTGGGGCTTCTCCCCAATTTTTTAATTTGCACTCAACTATAAATAAGTATACAAAGTTTTCACAGTACCTTCTCGGCTCTCTTTTTGCTCATTGCAGGCTTCAATGCAGTGCACAGCTCTTCACAGGTGTTAACATCCCTTTTGCTGTCCTGATGTCCTTAACCATTTCACAATGCTGCATTTCATTCTTGCCAGGATATGAACGTATGACTGTAGTTGTTTACTGCAGTGCTGGTTCTGTAGGCACATTGGTGACAGTGCAATGCCCAGCGTGGAAAAGGAAAGAGTTAGAAGGGAGCATTATGCAATGCAATAGAAAGAAAGAAAAGAAAGCACTATGTGAGGCATGCAGAAATGTCGCTTAGCTTGCCCCTGTTTTTCCTGATAGTTAAAAGGCTCTCAAATTTTCCTTTCTCTTGCAGTTCAGTACATTCACCAAGAATAGAAAGGCGCTCAAGCTCACACGCTCATCAAATTACAATTAGTGCACCTAAGTAGTTCTTGAAGTTGGCAAGACACTCGTCAGGCTTGGAGGCTGATTTAGCAACGGTTGAGCGAAGACACGTTTCCAACTAGATGGTCAACAGGTTCTTTCACAAAACTTCCTGCTAATAAGATGCTGTTTGCATTCAATCTTAAAGGCAAATACATGCTTAGCGCTCACATTTTGCAGTGTTGACTAGTCACTCAGCAGCATGTTCAATCACCTCTTCATTCCCAGTGACCCTGTCTGAGGCCTCTGCTTTGAGCAAGCGTACCTCATTTTGAAGCAAATATTTTTTCGCCGTAAACTTCAATTTCTCACATGGAGAAATTCTGTGGCACCCCAAGTGGGGCATCTGTGACACACAGTGTGCGTGTCATTGTTGTATCTAAGCATTTTTTTTTTTCGTCCTTGCAAAGTTTTCTATGGTTTACTTTTATCGGGTTTGTGTGACAGCACCACTGAAGGGTCTCCAGTGAAGTTGTAAACTATTTTTATGCGTAATCTTAGCTGTAAATTACAGTTAATAGCTGTCTAACTTAAATTTATTTAGGAAAAATAATTAAATTTTGCCAATTTTTTTATATTTCATCCAAAATATTTTTTTCCCATTTTCTTGTATGGTCGGGAGCAAAATAAGCTTGAAATAAACTGATGTTGAATTTTCTTTTTGAGACTGATGAGAATAAAACTTTCGCAAAGGGTATATAGTTACCGGGGTCTACTGTTCACTATGAGCAAGCAGACTATTCTTGTGGAAGCTGATGGCACTGAGCCCTTCATGAATCTTGCAAGATTTCTCACAAGATGTCCTAGATCTCTTTAAGAAA
This sequence comes from Rhipicephalus microplus, assembly GCF_043290135.1. Lineage (NCBI taxonomy): Eukaryota > Metazoa > Arthropoda > Arachnida > Ixodida > Ixodidae > Rhipicephalus > Rhipicephalus microplus. Next base: position 173,229,514 of record NC_134705.1, read on the forward strand.
AAATGGTTTGTCCAGTTAATATTCCATCACAGACAGCTTCACAATCATTGCGATGCCAAATACAATCTTCACTTTGGCCAACATCAGCGTGCTTTCGCAGAAGTCACAGAGCTGTGTGAATGACACAAGCTTTGGAAAGTTTATCTCATTATTTTTTGCACATTCCACATAGTTTTTCACCCCCCCCCCCCCCCCCACACACAGTGCAGCAACACGTTCAATCGCAGTACAATTGTTGACGTAGAGCAGCAAAGTAGAGAGGAACTGTCATGCAGCTGGTCACAATACAGGGATGCCATTGCCGAACAATTGCTATGTTTTTCAAACTTGCTCATTGGGCATAGGTGCGATGCTCAGCAATGACGAAAATGCCCCAGCGATCTAACTCCAAGAATATTTTCTTAAAGCTATTCCCCAGCATGCGATGACAATTTCTTGGTAGTGTGGTCACCTGTCCGACATTGAAGGCTATCGACCTACGAAAGATAAATGAACCTCGGAAATCTCCCACATTTTATACTTTATTATTACTGAGAATGTGTAGCTGCGAGCTAGCATTCCAAGCTTCCCAAAAAGTAAGCTAGCCGCGTAGCTGATGGTGGTGACTAGTGCTTTTGGCACCATGTGTGTGTGCTCACACCTTTTCCCCCCAATGTGGGTGGTGGGCCCTCACACCGTTTGGGCATGTGTGTGCTGTCAAGTCTAAACCACTGGTTGACAGTGACAGACTGATCAGACCGATCCATTTTAGAGGTGTTGGATTCAACAAGAAATGACCGTATGAAAGAAAATAAACCAACGAGTTTTGAGTGCTTTCCAGGATCTCAATTAGTAATGAGTGAGAACTAAACCAAAGTTGTTTTGCGAGTGTCTATTCTTGGGGTTGCCGAACTTTCTCGCTTTAATAATTTTGTATCATGCCAGTAGACACTACAAAAATAAATAAAATAGCTTCATTTACAACATATATATTTGAACTTCAGCTCGCATCAGTGACTAAGCTTATGCTTGTTAAAGAGATGACAAAGTGTATTGCAAGAGAACACTTCTAGCCAAAAAAAAGTAGGAAATAGAATATTGCTGTTAAATTCCCAGCCCGCTGTGTCAACCCTCCCTCTACACCTCCACTACCTGCCAGCGTGTCCCGAATTTCGCTGGTAGAATGGTCAACGTGATTGTAGGAATAATTAATGGTGCGATGTTACCATTTGCAGGGTCCATCACATCCCCACATCGGCCACAGACTCGCACGGCTTGCACAGCCTCCTCAAACTGATGGAGTTTGCGCGATGCGTTGCTTGTGAGCTCCGCATGGTGCTATGCTTTGTAAGTCGCTGTCACGTCTTCAACGCGGCCCCGCCGCGGTGGTCTAGTGGCCAAGGTACTCGGCTGCTGACCCGCAGGTCGCGGGTTCAAATCCCGGCTGCTGCGGCTGCATTTCCGATGGAGGCGGAAATGTTGTAGGCCCGTGTACGCAGATTTGGGTGCACGTTAGAGAACCCCGGGTGGTCGAAATTTCCGGAGCCCTCCACTACGGCGTCTCTCATAATCATACGGTGGTTTTGGGACGTTAAACCCCAAATATCAACGTCTTCAACGCGTCTTGCGCTGCTCATGCGACTTTTCCCACACGGCGTGCGCCCTGCCCGATGCGAGTTTGACGTTTCCCAGGGGGGGATGCTTGCCTATTCCAGGATAACTCGAGCGTTTCGAGCTGTCGCCACAGAGTGACATAGCATTCCGACGGTAGCGCTTTGCGACAGCGTCGCTGTATCCACCGTGAGCGACGCTAGCGTTAGCAGGTGCTCATTGGAAACTTCCGACGGAGCAGGTGCTGTTCGGAAACTTCCGACAAGAATGGTCGCTTTTCTGCCTGCAGCGTTCTCCCATACTTGTCACAACTATCCACGATCCTGGAAATCCACCGGGTACCCGCGCTGAAGTTCCGGGCAAACCGGCAAACGCGGCTTGGGCTAGTTGAAAGTCTGGAGGCCCTTGGGAGCGCCAGGAAGCAGGTTTCGCAGGTTCGCGCGGAACTCTTTTCTTTCGTTGCGGTGGCCACAATCACTCTTGTACAATCAGCGGCACTCACTCGTCCGTCCGTTAATCAAATCGCGACAAGCCCGCGCACACCTTGTGGACACGAACCAACGCCTCCTAGATTTCCCGTGCCTGCCGGATTATCGACGGTCACTTGGGATGCGGCGGTTGTCGAAACTACGGTAGTGGCGCCACTCAAGTAGGAATGTCTTCAAATAAGTTTTTACGTTTTTAGAGGTTATATACAAAAAAATAACGTAGGAAAGTTTTTAAAAGGCGTAAACTTAATTAAAGTTAACCATACGTAAGTGACGCCGTCATTAAACTAGCAACTATTTAATACAAGGCATCTAAATTAGTAGCAAACGCCAAAATTGCCGACCTTAAAGACCGAGTACAAAGACCCTTATTCCTACGTAGGCAGCGCCGTCATAGACAACCGTCGTTTCGCGTTTATTCGGCAGGCACGGGAGATCTAGGAGGCGTCGCACGAACACGCTTTCGGGGCATGACGATAGTTATAACGCGAGAACGAAACGACAACACAGAGACAAGAAGGACACGAAAGACACGAGCGCTAACTTCCAACTGAGTTTATTGCGCAGAGCACGAAAATATATAGAGGAGACAGTAACCATGTGATAAAACCTTATGGCACAAAGAGCAGAACACGAGTAAGAGAAAAACAAAAACAAACAACACAAAAACAAAAGCACTGAAAAACAGCAAAGAAAAATCTAGAAGAGAACGAAACAGAAAGGTAAAGATAATATAACTGCCTGCCCGCACCGAAACCTTCGAGGAACCTCGTCGAAGGAGGTGTTTAGGAGGTGTTGGTTACTGTCTCCTCCATATATTTTCGTGCTCTGCGCAATAAACTCAGTTGGGAGTTAGCGCTCGTGTCTTTCGTGTCCTTCTTGTCTATGTGTCGCCGTTTTGTTCTTGCGCTATAACTATCGTCATGCCATACCAACTAGCCCAAGCTGCCACACTTCTAAGTTACGCTTTCAGGGATTGCGTATCATGTGACCGCACCAACTGCACGTCACCATAGGTGTTCTGTGACGTCACTTTTTCGCGTGTGTCTCCTTCGGTGCGCGTTAAAACAAACACGGCGCATACAATGGCACTCTGGGCACACTCGATCGTGCTGATACTTTAATGTTCCCCCTTCATCGTCATCATCATCAACAGCCTGACTACGTCCACTGCAGGACAAAGACCTCTCCCATGTTCCGCCAGTTAACTCGGTCCTGTGCTTGCTGCTGCTAATTTATACCCGCAAACTTCGTAATCTCATCTGCCCACCTAACCTACTGTCTCCCCCTAACCTGCTTCCCTTCTCTGGGAATCCAGTTAGTTACCCTTAATGACCAGCGGTTATCCTGTATACGTGCTACATGCCCGGCCCATGTCCATTTGTTCTTCTTTATTTCAGCTATGATATACTTAATCCCCGTTTGTTCCCTAATCCACTCTGCTCTCTTCTTGTCTCTTAAGGTTACACCTACTATTTTTCTTTCCATTGCTCGCTGCGTCGTCCTCAATTTAAGCTGAACCCTCTTTGTAAGTATTCACGTTTCTGCTCCGTAGCCAAGTACCGGCAAGATACAGCTGTTATATACCTTCCTCTTGAGGGATAGTGGCAATCTACCTGTCATAATTTGAGAGTGCTTGCCGAATGTGCTCCACCCCATTCTTATTCTTCTAGTTACTTCAATCTCGTGGTTCGGCTCTGAGGTTAATTACCTGCCATAAGTAGACATATTCTTTTACAACTTCAAGTGCACTATTACCTATCTCGAAGCGCTGCTCCTTTTCGAGGTTGTTGTACATTACTTTCGTTTTCTGCAGATTAATTTTCAAGACTCACCTTTCTGCTCTCCTTGTCTAACTCCGTAATCATGAGTTGCAATTCGTCTCCTGAGTCACTCAGCAATGCAATGTCATCGGCGAAGCGCAAGTTACTAAGGTATTCTCCATTAACTCTTATCCCTAACTGTTCCCATTCTAGGCTTCTGAAAACGTCCTGTAAGCACGCGGTAAATAGCATTGGGGAGAGTGTGTCCCCCTGCCTTACACCCTTCTTGATTGGCATTCTGTTGCTTTCTTTATGAAGCACTATGGTAGCAGTTGATCCCCTGTAGATTTCTTCCAGAATGTTTACATATACTTCATCTACGCCCTGATTCCGCAGTGTCTGCATGACAGCTGATATTTCTACTGAATCAAACGCCTTCTCGTAATCTATGAAGGCTATGTATAGTAGTTGGTTATACTCTGAGCATTTCTCTATTACCTGATTGATAGTATGAATGTGGTAAATTGTTGAGTAGCCTGTTCGAAATCCTGCTTGTTCCTTTGGTTGATTGAATTCTAATGTTTTCTTTACTCTGTTAGCAATTACCTTTGTAAATAGCTTGTATACTACAGAGAGCAAGCTAATCGGCCTGTAATTCTTCAAGTCCTTGACATCTCCTTTCTTATGTATTAAGATGATGTTAGCGTTCTTCCAAGACTCCGGTACTCTTCCCGTCAGGAGACACCTCGTAAACAGGGTGGCTAGTTTTTCTAACACAATCTGTCCTCCATCTTTTAGCAGATCTGATGTTACCTGATCCTCACCAGCAGCTCTGCCTCGTTGCATGCTCTCCAAAGCTTTTCTGACTTCTTCTATCATTACTGGTGGGGTGTCATCTGGGTTACTGCTAGTTCTTATAGTATTAGGGTCGTGATTGTCTCGGCTACTGTACAGATCTCTGTAAAACTCCTCCGCTATTTTAACTATCCTATCCATATTGGTAGTTATTTTGCCTTCTTTGTCCCTTAGTGCATACATCCGACTTTTGCCTATCCCAAGTTTCCTCTTCACTGCTTTGACGCTTCCTCCGTTTTTCAGAGCGTGTTCAATTCTCTCCACATTATACCTTCTTACATCGGATACCTTATGCTTATTAATCAACTTCGAAAGCTCTGCCAGTTCTATTTTGTCTGTTGTACTTGAGACTTTCATCATTTGACGCTTCTTAATTAGGCTCTTCGTTTCCTTGGAAAGCTTGCCAGTGTCCTGTCTAACTACCTTGCCTCCAACTTCCACTGCACCCTCCGTAATGATACTCGTCAGATTATCATTCATTGCATCTACGCTAAAGTTGGTTTCCTCACTAAGAGCGGAGTACCTGTTCTGCAGCGACACTCTGAATTCCTGAACTTTCCCTCTGAGTGCTAGCTCATTGATTGGCTTCTTGCGTATTAGTTTCTGTCGTTCCTTCTTCAAGTCTAGGCGAATTCGAGACCGTACCATTCTATGGTCACTGCATCGTACCTTGCCAACCACTTCCACATCCTGCACGATTCCTGGGTGTGCACTCATTATAAAGTCTATTTCGTTCTTATTTTTGCCATTAGGGCTCCTCCATGTCCACTTGCGGTTTTCTCGTTTTTGGTAGAAGGTATTCAAAATCCGTAAATTGTTGCGTTCTGCGAATTCTACTAGTAGCTCTCCTCTGGCGTTTCTAGTACCGATGCCGTAATCTCCTACTGCCTGGTCCCCAGCCTGCTTCTTCCCTACCTGTGCATTAAAGTCGCCCATCACTATAGTATACTGTGTTTTTACCTTACTCATTGCCGATTCCACATCTTCATAGAAGCTGTCAACTGAAGCGTCATCATGACTGGATGTAGGTGCGTAAGCCTGTACTACCTTTATCTTGTATCTTTTATTCAGTTTAATTACGATTTACCACCCTTTCATTAATGCTATAGTATTCCTCTATGTTGCCAGCTATGTTTCTGTGAATTAGGAACCCCCCTCTTCTGTCTGCCAAGCCCCGATAGCAAAGGACGTGCCCATTCTGTGGCACCGTATAGGCCTCATCTGTCCTCCTAACATCACTGAGCCTTATTATATCCCATTTAACACCCTCTAGCTCCTCCAATAGTACAGCTAGACTTCCCTCACAAGATAAGGTTCTAGCGTTAAATGTTGCCAAGTTCAGGTTCCAATGGCAGGCTGTCCGAATCCAGAGATTCTTAGCACCCTCTGCTGCGTTGCAGATCTGACCGCCACCGTGGTCAGTTGCTTCGCAGCTGCTGGGGACTGAGGGCCCTGAGTTATTTGACGTATGCATGTGGGAGGTAGTTGCCAGATACTGCACCAGGGTGGCCAATCCTTCTCTAATGAGGGAGTGCGTTCCCGGCGGTGGTTACCGGTGAGGCCGCACCCCAGGCCTCTTAATGCAGTTCCATCAACACGCGGATTTTTTTTTTTAATCCGGTTGGGAACTGCGCGGCACAGGGATTTGAACCACGGACCTCTTGCATGCGAGGCGGATGCTCTAACCACTACGCCATCGCCGCACCCCTTCCCCTTATCACCCGGTAATTTCACTCAAGCTTTCGCGAAAACGGTAGAACGTGGTCTACAACTTAAAAGCGCAGTCACCAAGCATCGCCGCGAATCGCTTCGCTTTATACTTTACTAGATGGTAAAGTTGCGCCAAAATTTACTTCGCGTAAGCGGAGTATCATCCTGTAATGCACAACAGGCCATACGTCTCACACAGAGCTGCAGTTACTAACGGCACTTACCACACCCTCAAATTGTGTCAACTTTTTCACCCAGGTTTCTGCTTGCCCTACTGAGCAACTCATTCCTTCCCTTGACTTCTTAATTCGGAAGTTCTTTGTTCTTGTCATACTAATTCGTGCGGTGTACATATATGTATACTTGTGCATAACTTTAATGATAATATTGACACATGCTTGATTTGTGTATGACCTATGCAGCTGCTTCTGGGCTTACTTTTACAGTTTCTTAGCTTCTGAAAGTGCAAAAAAAAAATGCAACAATCACCAGCCTGATTTGTGAATGACCCACGTAGCTGTTCCTGGACTTTTCACCGTTTCTCAGCTTCTGATAACAACAACAAAAAAATACAACAATTTGGCTGACGAACACAAGACAAGCACTTTCCTGAGTGATTTTGTGGTATTGTGTTTTTATGTTATAGATGGAGAAGCTATGGATCAGTACCGACTTTATTATGTACAATGGCCTGAATTTCCCTAGTTCACTCACCGTTTCGTTTTTCTTTTCTTTCAGGTGACACTTGCCAAATGCAATGTGGTAGGATGGCAGCAAGGTGTCAACAACCACCACCTGTGTGAAACTGGCACTAAAACAGACCAGCGAAGCTGTGGGCTGCTGTCATTGGTTCTGCATTGCAATGTCATGCCATCTTTGACTGGTTGTTTCGGAGTGTCCTCCTGAGAGAGATAGAGAGGGTGATAAAAGGAAAAAGATGCAACCCCTCTCTCTCACGAGTGCACTCCGAAACGACCAGTGAAATATGGCATCAGACATCAAAAGTTATCGCAATCATCACCTTGATGCTTACTCGTCAGGGTACGCACAACATGTGAATTCGGAAGTATCAAGAAAAATCGTTAAGCTTATCCGCAGAGCAGTAGTGACCTCTGGGGGGAGCTGCTTTGTCGTCGCGGCCCAGTATAGGAATAGCAACAAATACGCAGTGGTCTCGGTCGATCAAGCTGATTCGGTCATTACCACGGCATCGATCGAATGTTGCTCCTTGAGTGCTGCCGAGCAGGCGGCCATCACCATCATTGTCCTCAACGAGATGCGAGCGATCGTATTCAGTGACTTTCGGGCAGTCATCCGCGCCTTCGCTGTCGGAGCAATCATCAAAGAATCACACCATATTCTCAATGAAAAGGACATCTCTATAAACATATTAATGTGGTTTCCTCATCACATGGGCCATTTTGAAGGAGGTCCCATCAACATTAAGCAGCTAGCCACTCCCAGGTGCGAGGTATGATGTTTCGCACCAACAGATGGTTTCCCCAGCCAACGATCTAGGATGATTGAGGTAAGCTCAGCACATACAATGAGATTACACAGCACTTCTACCTAAACAGGAGGGTCTCTCCCGCCTAACAGAAAACTATGCAGAGCCTAGACATTGATGCATAGTCTCTTACAGACGAATTCATATCAAAATCTGGCCTAACATTAAAAAATTTACCAAGATACTTATACTAGCAGCTCGTGCCATTGTTGTGGCGAAAAAGCTAATTTAGAGCATGTGCTCTGGTGATGACGAGGTTCACTTGATCACTGGGCAGTGATCAAGTGAACCTCCATCAAGTGGCGCTCCGTCATCAGAAGCCCCAACAAGGAAGATCAGCTTTGTGCCCTTCAGAGAGCCTACGATGCAGCGGTCAGGCTTAGCCTATCAGTCCCCATGTGGGAGAAGCCCACTGCATGCCGATTGTGTCTATCAGAACCATAAATAAGGTTCCACCATTCATCTATTCACCAGGGTGAAGTCTACAGGAAACATTGATATTTTACATCCAGGATGTCTCTTTTTTTTTCTCATAGATAATGAAAATCTCCAGCTGACCAGGGGAAGTAAAATGATTGGGGCTTTACATCCCAAAAGCATATGAAGATGACTGATGACATTGTGGAGGGCTTTGGAAATTTCGACCATTTGGTGTTCTTCAACTAGCTTCTGAATCTAGGTGCACAAGCCTCGAGCATTTCGCCGCCAATTAAATGCAGCCACCGTGGCCAGAATATAGATCCCGGGGCTTTCCAATCAGCAGCTGATCACCATAACCACTTGACCGTGGAGGGTCCTTTCCCAACTAAGAACGACCGCACGTCATATATAGCGAGCACTTGTTGTTGCACCAACCAGAAAATTATTGTGATATATATGGAAGACCTCTGTCAAAAGGCACAGAGATTTTCCATATATCGAAAGATATGCAAGAATGTTCAGAATAGACATTGCAATTTATATTAATAATGATGCTGAGTAACAAAAAAAAGTGCAAGCACCGTTTCAATTGACAGTTAATGTTTGTGAGCCAAATCACCGGTGGTTAATTGATGCACCAGGCCACACTGATAACGAGCTGCTCTATGCTGAGGAAGAAATCGCAAGCATAAACAGCCATCTTTTAATGACAATTTAAACACATCCCTTGAGCATAAGAGCCACCTAAACTTTTCCTACACCTAAATGTTTTTTTTTGTTCTGCTCAAGGTCTGCGTTATGGATTGCTTTAAACATTGCACAATTTCCAATTAATTTGAAAGTGGGTTTTGATTCATCAGGTTTAATTATTAGAAAATAGTCAACTGACTGACTAAAGTTTTTGTTTCATGACTTTACACAGGTTCTTTACTATTCAGAAACACAAGTAACACACCAAATATGTCGAAGAAAACAGAGTACGTATACAAATCTACAAAAAGTACATGTCTGAAACCGTAATAATATCTGCAAAAGAAATCATGGCAAGGAGATCAAAAGAAGATTTTTATTCTTCCTGTGTTCTTGTGTCTAAAAAAGCTATATTTTCAATTGCATAACTTTTGTTTTTGACTACTTTTCTAATCAACACGTGCACCCAGCAAGTTTTCTCTAGGAAAAGCGATTTTGCTGCAAAGAAAAGGTAATTTTTATGCAAAGAAAACGTGCATGTGAAGCATGCGGCTTTCGCGCCGCACGTGAAACATGCGGCGTGAAAGCCACTCATTGGCTGTAAAGAGATAAGCCAGGCGCGTGTCAATATTGAAGAAGCCCAATCGCTTCCTTTTGTTTTCTTGCCTTGGCTTTATGACAACCCACATAAAATAACTAGAACTGCTGTTATCTCCAGAGAATCTAGCACTTTAAGGGGAGTACAGTAACCTTACGTTAAATTACAGCAAGGGTGCATTTAATGAAAAAGGGCATCAAACACTACCTAAAATGTTATCCACACTTTCAGGACGGTTGGATACCAACAGTTGAGCCAATTAAACTTCAGAAGCAAGGGCTTGCACATGTGTAATACAATGCGATGTTTTCGTAAATAAAACATCCATATTTCACTAAAAAGTAATATAATTTAATTCCATAGTTACAATTTACAGTTCTGATGAGCGCTGACCACTGCATTCATGATAAGAAACAGAACGAACAGAACAATAGTTTTTATTTCGCGTGAACTCCATTTCGTGAAGTATAAACGATGATATAAAAAGTGGTAAGAGGCAGCAAAGAGCGATGGTGTTAAAAAAACAACGGTCCGGTATGAATAGTGTTTTTTCTTTACAATGAGGCCAGCATTGCCACCTAGGAAATCCTAATTGATCTAACACGCTGCTACTCGTTGCATATGTTCGTAGCCAGCACCAAGCATGAAAGAGAAGGTGGGGTTGGTTCCCAGGTCTTGCAACTCCGGCATCTCCAGCAGCTCGTCCAGAGAAGGCAAGAACTCGGCCAAGTTAGAACCTTTGATCCAGCGGCAACGAGAAAAGCATCACAATGTGGACGCACAAAAGAAGTGCTGTTAGTTGCAGCGTTGTAGTATATATACACACAAACAGACCATACTCATCATTTTGTTTTAAGTAACATTAAACACTGGTTTAATGAACTCAAATAAAACAAGTTGTACTTATTTAGGCATAATTTAAAGCTGTCAGTACAACAGCCGATCACAACCCAAGAAAAAATTCACTGCAAATGTCATCAAAAGACAATAGTCTTCTGCCGGTCTACCACTTGTGCATAGCATCGCATTTTCAGCGCAGCCAAAGAAACACTAGGGTCTTGAGAATTATGTATCTATGTATTTTCTAGTAAAGGAACACACCACCTAATACTTGTGTATTCATGCTGCGCCTCAGATGTGCATGTTTGCTTTTCGAACGACAATGTTCACAAGTATGAATGCCGCCACCAGTTCGAGATAACTGGGCATTCAGCAAGTGCTTGAACTTTGGCCAGCAGGCTGAATAATGCGACAGACAGACAGACAGACCAAAATGTCTGCATTCAAGTATGCCAAGAAAGACTATCATCTTTAAAAGTGTTATCTCTGCCCACAGCCATTACCACCCCTCGTACAGAGAATTTGCGCAGATGCCCTTGTCCAATAGCGCTTACTCATTTTCGTCCGCTTCTCCTGTGTTTCAGATTGCTGACTTTCCCATACAGACCCGCGTTTGTGTTGCTTGTTCTCGATAAAAAATTTCAACGTCTTGGTAAATTTTGTTAGAGAGATTCTAACATCGCTGCTTAGCCAAACATGATGTTTCGGGTCATAACGACAAACCTTTGACACCTAAGACAGCGTAGTACAGTCCAACCCACTAATAATGATCCCAGATATAACGACATGCCGGTTATAACCACCATAATTTGGCGCACTTACGACTTTACAAAGCCACCCTTTGAGACTATACAGCGAACATTTTTCAAAGCGTTCTACTTTTACAACGAACGCTTTCAACACGGTTGTGGTCAAAAATATGGTGCACACGATGCAAAAAACATGTCAAAACAGGTGTTCTAAAGCATGTACTAAACGTGCGCTTAGGTGTGCCCCGCTGCAGTTTTCTTGCGACGAAGATATCGTAGACCGCGGCGAGGACCAAACGCAGTTTTCGGACATTGCGAGCGAGGTCGTTCACTTTCCAGACGTTTCTTCACTAACAGAATGGAAGCGAGGAAAAAAAAAAAGAACGAGAAGAAATAGTAGGCAGCACGAAGAGTTGCGGTCAGCCTTCGCACGGCAAACTTTCTGACGCCGTTCTTGGCATCTACGACAGCCGACGATCGACCAACAATGCCTTCGAACGCAAAAAGACACAAATGCAAAAAGCGATAACTTTCATCGCATAAAAGTTCACGGCGATGCTTAACTCGCCGATACCGCAATGTGCCGCAAAAGGTCTTGCACCTTTCTTTAACAGCAAAGATCGGTCGCTTGGCGATAATGACTTCTGCACGATTGTGGCTGTGCCTTAAGGAGGCCTTCTAACACTTCTCACGACTTCATAGTTTTACATGTTTTTCTAGCTGGTTGCGTACACTAACGGTTGCGTACACTGACGAAGGAGTGATTGGTTGATCTCCCCGATATCACCCCTTGGTTGCCCATATGGTTAAAGATGTGTTGTAACATAATTAATCTATTTTGCCGGCAGCTCATGGAAACTCGTAGATGCCGGTTAAAATGAAAAGTAACTGTGCAAACGTCCCGAATAAAATGCACCAATGGTACTGCGCATGTGAAGCGTACACGTTCGTTGCTTTTCGTGAAGCTGAAGCTGTGCATTCGACCGCATTAGATAGCAGATGCACTTGGATGCAGCTCCTGCGCATGCTTGCATTTTTACAGGGTGTCTCACGTAACTTAAGCTTTCTCTAAGAGAATTCTAGACGTGCTTTTATATTCTCATGTCATAGGAATACGCTTATGAATCCTTTGCAACATTTTGGGCGTGCATGTGCGTCTGGCATATTTTTCGTCAGATTTTTTTCTTTCCCCACTGAAGACAGAAAAGCATGACCAGAGCTTTCTTACCCTTGGAAAAATACAGCTCTGCTATTCTGAAGAAAAGTAGATCTGGCATGATGCTCACAGGATCGTCGGTGTTCAAGTCTTCCCATCTGAAACACAAGATGCACTAAGTTTCGGCGCTAAACGAGGGCTCCGGATATTACATTTGACTTTCAGCACAAAAACATCTCTATTATCAAAAGCCCTCACTGGTACTTTTTTTTTTTTTTGCAGGACACTGCTCATTATGTGAATTTTAGAAGGCGAGGTAAAAAAACAGCGAAAATGTGAACACGTACGCTAGAAAAGCTGACAAGAGGTGGCCAGTTGCTATGCAGTCTTCTGTGACAGTGCTTTACAAAGTTCAAACCACCCTGAATAATAATAATAATAATAATAATAATATCTGGGGTTTTATGCACCAAAACCACTTTGTGAACATTATTCATGCCAAAGTGGTGTACTCCAGAAATTTCGACCATCTGATGTTCTTTAACGCGCACTTACATTGCACTGTGCACAAGGCTCTCTAGCATTTTACCTCCACGAAAATGTGACTGCCAAGGCAGGGATCGAACTGGCAACCGCCAGGTCATCAGACGAGTAACCGTAACCGCCACAACACCGCACCGGAATTTCAAGCCATTCCGAAGCACGATTTGTCAACTCGAGCAGAGCTTAGAAGTAAGCCACTAGAAGGCTTTTGAAACAGCGCAATGAAGACGCGGACGAAGGGATAAAGAAGGACACATTACAGTGTTGCGGCACGTCCTTTTCCCTTCGTCCGCGTCGTAGTTGCACTCTTTCGGAAATGTTCAGGTACTGTCAGCAACTAGCCCAGCTTTGAGTTCAAGACACTTGCATTGTCCACTAGAATTTCGCTGATGCATGAACTGAGCTGTTCAAGTCTACTAGTAAATCAACGGCACTTGTGCATCTTGCGAGGCATCCAACACAAGCTAAATTCTCAGCAGCAGGTGTTGGCCAGTTTCACTGTTCCCAACCCCGCATGCGAAGCAGCCACAATGTTTTTCAACGTTGAACGCAAAACTACCACTTTGCGACACAGCTACCTCGTTTGGAAGCACAACTTACTTTTGACACTTCTGCGCACTATTGCCGAGAAAGAGACTGCAAGCACCCAGCAAATGGCAAATTAGACATTATTGCTTCTTTACGTTTTATATCGTATCACTTTTAGTTTAAGTATTTTAATACACACGATAGCCTTGGTGAAGGCAGTACCATGTTTCGAGGTGTTGGACGTGGGGCATTTCGACAGGAATTTCAATGTATTTTTCACTGCTTTAGGGATGCTTGCTGCCAGCAGGTAACTAAACAAGTAGTTTGAGTGGGTCGTTGAATTGGGTTAATGAAAAAATATAGCACGACTAGCTATCCGATAACTGGGGTAATAATTTAGTTGTAATTACAATGATTTGACAGAAAGACAACACGGACGCAAGCGGAAAGTTAAATACAAATACAGTAGATTCTCAGTAAACGGAACCTGAAGAGACCGGGAAAATATTCCATTTAGCAGTTCTGTTTATTGAGAGGTGAACATGGGTGCAGAATGCAAGCTCGAAACCAAGCTTTGCAGAGGCAATAGTTCCATTTAACAGATTTCCGTTTACTGAGAGTCTACTGTACCGACCTTCGTGGTTCCTTGACTTCTCTTTTACGTCCATGTTTGCACGCCATCTCTTTTAATTATGATGCTCTCTGTTGCTCTGCGATTAATCCCCGTAATATACACTATAATTTATTCCACCATTTTTACCTGCTTTGAGTTTAGTCTCCAGAGTCTTGGCGTCAATTTATGAGAATTCTGCCTACCTATAGACAGTTGATTATAACACAGTCGCAAAGGGTTGGTACTGCCAACAGTAGTGCCGATGCACATGGTACAAAGCGCCCGCTTACTGGTTCCTAAGGATGGCGGCACACCAGATGCGCATGCGCAATGTCTGGGCCCTCGTCTGGTCCGCGATGAAGCTGAGCAGCTCGAGTGCCTTGGCGAAGTCGTACTCGTCAGCATTCGTGTTGTCCTGGCTGATGTACATCTGGGTGAGAGAAAAGAGGCACGTCTGACTCTGCCGATGACAGATATCACGAACACAATTTGCGAAACGCCTCGACCTAAAACCAGGGATAGAATACTGTCACGTGGTTGCGATGGTGAGAAAGGCTGCAGCAAGACTGGGAAATAGAGAACGTTTTATTTGGGCGGACCTGTGCCCAGGAAATAAAAAGTCAAACCACAAGCATGCCGCACACTGAGAGCCGCTATCATGCCGCACACTGATAGCGGTGAAAACAGTAGACGGCCATTCAAAAATCTCCCTATAGGTGGAACGCGTCACCTTCTATACATCAGTCATCAAACGCTACAACATAATCGCTGGTGCTCGCCTACGGTCTTGAACAAACTTGACCACTTGTGTTGTGTGCGGATAATCTCAAACAATCGCGAGGTTTCCCAAACATTGCGCTGCAATCTGCGCAGAGTGTTGCTTATGGTTTTTATGGGTGAAACCCAAACACATCAATACAAGGTGATAAATGCACATGGCAATATTGCTTTACAGTGGCACAGCAGATAATAGTCAATGCTGTATGTTCACAAAAAAGCTGTTCCAACACAAAAGCTGTTCCAACAACAGTGCAACAAAACTGATACGATCGGACCCATTTATATTGAACCCACAACGTATATAACAAGTTATTGCGCACGTCAAACAGTAGTAAAATTCCTCTGAATATATTTTCGACGGGTGAAATAGTTTGCATTTTGAATTGACCACATGTCGATCTCTTCTATGCTTCCCCTTTTAGGTTTGATTGACAATGACACTAGTGCCAATCGATAATATCCAAAAACCCACCTCTATCAGCTCCTCGGGTCCGAGCGCTTGCATGTTCCTCGGGTCTAAGCAGTACGCCTGCAAGTGACATAAATGCGATTGAAGTAAAAGCTAGATTAACACAAAGAAATTCAAAGGCATGTATCGTAACGTCTATGATGGTTAGTCTTTGACAGCTTATAATTTGCCCCGTAATTTGCTCATGCACATCAGTCGGCTTCCTTTTACAAACGAAGTGAAAAGAACACACTCAAGAAGCTTCCAAGCAACTTGAATGACCTACGTTATTCTGTTCAGGAGATCTAACAGACAATTATGCCAAAGAAAGTATAGGGGATGTCATTAGAAGTAATGGTAATGTAAATGTGAAGAAAAAAAATGGATGAAAAGATAATTTGCCATGGGCAAGCACCGAACCTTCTAGGTCATTATGAATATTTTTCCAAGTTTTTTTTTTTTTGAACAGGAGTATACTACATTCACAACTGCTAATATGAACATGGTGACACCAGTGACTGTACAGCTCACCTCCTTCACGGCCGCCGGAAGTGATTCCTGGTACATGATCAGTTCATGCTCTTTATTGATGCCTGCAGCAAGAAAAAGAAGTAAAGGGGGTGGTTTAGGTGTTCTTTGAGGGGGCGCTAAAGAACACAGTCACATTGTTACAATAGTAAATAGAGAATGTGGCATCCAAAAGCACAAAGCATAAACTTTGTAGAATGAACTCATGCCCAGCAAAACAAGCAGCACCCACGGAACCACAACAATGGCAAGCCCAGTCATTGAAGTCTGGTCTACTGATCGGATAGGTCATGTTAGATCAGACACCGTAAATTATAGCATGATCGCTAGTGTCCACATACATCCTAAGGTGCACTCCATGATCTCCGTTGTACAGGCTATCCAAACGAAACAACGAAAAACATTAGCAAATTGCATCGGAACTGTACCACGGCTGCGCTCCGATGGAGTCTTGGTGCAGTCCTGACATGAGCCTGGCTGATTTTTCCCTGTCCCCAAATCTGACGAGAAGTCTAAAAGGTCACCATTTTGATGCTGTTCCCACTATCCAACAGGCTGTGTCTCAGGAGGAGCTCACTGCACCCGACTTTCAGCGAGCCTTTGCAGTGTGGTAATGCATTGTAATCGGTGTACTATTTAGAAGAGGAAACTATATAGAAGAAATTTATCAATATGCACTGATTGGGTCAGTAAGTTCTTTTTACCGGACCCAGTCTCATTACATTATGGACAGAATGAATATTTACACATTACCCATTATGATACCTCGTGCTGCCAAGATAACATGGCACTAGCTCTGTTGCACCATAAACTGCGAAAGCTTGGAGCTGTGAAAGAACAATGCTACTCGCTTTCCACACAAATAATATTCCAAATATAGGAAACGGGCCCCAAAACTACGATTCGGACACAGGAAATGCTGCAGTATATCCATATATACTTGCACGTAGCTAGCTTTCCTGCACAGCACTTGGCAAAGAAGATCCATGCGTATGTGCACAAATTTTCACTCACTCTTAATGAGGTCGGCGCGGGACTCGGGTGGGCCGCCACTGGCTAGGGCAGCTAGCTTGCTGAGGCTTAACAGTGCCTAGAGAAGACAAAAAAATGTAATAAAATGAAAGGAAAGCACACTATAAACCATCAAGCAGTCCACAACCAGTGAGCATCGAAAGATCCCCAGGATGAGAAAAACACTGTTACCCGCTCAGTGATGCAAAAAAAAGCCACACAAGTTTATTAAGAAAAAATCAGGGGGAGGGGGGGGGAAGCTGTTGCCTTATTGGGAAAACAGGGTTAAGCAAAGCCTGGCATGGGCATACCTGACGCACTACTTTTCTTTCTTTCCATTGCATTGCGTGACGCTCTCTCCAAATTGTTTCTGTCCCGTATGCCAAGAGCTGGATTCTTCATCTATCTGCTTAGCATCATGTAGGTTGCTGCAGGCAGCAATGACGGCCATGCATTCATATCCAGACAACGTCCAAATCTACGATGTCACAGCAAGTTGGAGCTGGAATTTCAAGGTGGTGTTACCGCCCGCGTTTTTTATTTTTTGAATTTTTTGGCTTGCCAAGTGCCTTCTCAGAGCACGAGTGACACTTTGGGTATTGCCAAAACTTGATTTACCGAGGTGAGAAAATGGTTTTCCTCTTTAGTGTCGATTTAATAAACACATAAAGCTAAGCATTATGTGGCAATCACTGCACTTCAACACCATTCAAATGTATTTGCCATGAATGGGAATTTAACCCACGTTCTTTAGTGGTTGTGCTACCTACAAGGGTAGGCTTTTTCATCATCTTCTTTTGGGCCATGTATGTCCTCATGCGAACCATTGACTCTTTAGCGTCCCTTTAATGAACATATGAACAGATATAGTGTTAGGATTACATCTTTATAATTAAATGTCTGATATAACACACTTATTTTCCTGTAACATGCACCTTTGTCATGATGAGGTTTGAGTGTATTGCACAACGCGTTCAAATGTATTTGTCGTGACTGGGAACTGAACCCCCGACCTTAGCCATTACCGTAATTACATGAATCTAATGCGCACCTTTTTTCCGGTTAAGCGAGTTCATAAATCGCATGCGAGTTAGAATTAAGTCCGAAAAAAAAAAAAAATGAATACGGTCATTCTATTGCCATTGGCATTTCCAAAATCCCCCTACGTGCGTCGGCATGTCGCGTCAGCCATTTCTGCCTATGTGTTTCCCATGTGCGGCCCTTTGTACGTGTGCTGAGGAGTTTGTCATCTTGTAGTGCATTAGCAGCGACGGCATGGAAGGGCAGACTCCAAAAACTCGAGTGCACCATGATGCCGCTTTTAAAAGAAAGTCATCGCGTGTGCAAAAACGGACGGAAATCGGGCTGCATCGCGATCGTTCGGAGTTCCCGAAACGTGCGTGCGGGACTGGCGGAAACAAAAGCAGAAGATTGTCGACAGAAAAGCTTCACGCAAAGGCTTCAGTGGGCGACAGCAGGGTCGGTTTTCGCAAATTGAAGAGCTGCTCGGCGAGTATGTGCTTGAGCAGCGAGGGGCACAGCAGCCCGTGACGACAGAACTGCTCCAAGTGCAGGCTATGCAGTTAGCCTTAGAAAGAGAGCTAATGCGGAACCAGTTCAAAGCGAGCAGGTGCTGGCTAACTAACTTCATGAAGAGGAAAGGCTTTTCCCTCCAAAAGCGAACGGGCATGCGCCAAAACTTGCCGGAGGAGTACGAAGAAAAGCTTCACAGTTTTCAGAGGTTCGTCCTAAACTTGCGGCGCAACAACGGCTACCTGCTTGGGCAAATTGGGAATGCCGATCAGACGTCTCTTTACTTCAACATGCCTGGCACCACAACTTTCGAGAAGAAGGGGGCGAAGCAAGTTCGCGTGCTGACATCGAGCCACGAAAAAACTAGAGTGACGGCAATGGTCTGTTGCACGTCAGATGGGCACAAGGTTCCCCTGTACCTCATATTTAAATGGAAGACGCTCCCGAAAAGAGTCGTTTCCCCGAGTGGTGTGATCGTGTGAGCCAACGAGGAAAATTGGTGCGCGTTGCAATCGATGTCTTTTTTTTTTCGTCGTCGAAACCGGGTGCGCGTTACAATCGAGGGCGCGGTAGAATCGAGTAAATACGGTACGCCACCGCAGTGCGTCCTCTGCTCACCTTCTTCCGGGCCAAGTATTTGTCCTCCCGCAAGCCCAGACTGTGCAGCGTGTTTGCCGCCTGGCCCCTCTTGCCGAGCTGGATGGCATGCAGCCAGCTGAGCGAGTCGTGCCCCTCCAGGAAACGCTCGAGGTTGCGGTACTGGGACGCCGGCTGACGCAGCAGCTCTCCACGTCGTCCTGTATGAGTCACCTAGTCCCGTTAAACCGTCCCGATTATACGGGGTTTCTAAGCTGCATCTAAATTTTCGCATGAACTGAATCCTCAACATTGTACTTGGCAATGGAATAACATGAATACTGAGACAATGAGGCAGTTGGTAACAAGCATGTAAAAAAAGTCTTAAAAATTTCTATAGTGTCCTACTTGTAAATATAGGCAGCTGCCACTTGTAAAAACAGTACTTTTTTTTTGGTAGTAGTTTAAAAATAATTCAAATTGTTAAAATTGGTGAAAAGATTTAAGCTTTATCCCTACAGGCACATTAGGTTGTTGAAAAAGTTTAAACTTTATCTCTACACGCATTCCTAAATTAAATGTAGGCATAAAACAATAGGCATAAAACAATAGGCATAAAACGGAACAGCTTAATATAGTCTTAGCAATCAGACTTGCCCTTCCACTTATTTAAGAGCCCTGTGCATGTAAACAATACTTGTGCTCTTTCTCCTTGATGCTCAGTTTGTGTTATTAATGCTAAAATTACAAATATACTAGAATGTTAACGTTTTACATGAGGTGGTAATCAAACAATGCAGCTCCAAGTGATGTTAGTTGGTCAGCATGGCTGCTCAGCTAGAAATGGCATAATATACAGTCACATTAAAAGTAAACCACGATGATTTGATAAGCATGTGTTACGCGTCCAGCAGACCATGCAAAATACTCCAGTAAACAGGTTTACATACGGAGTATCCAACTTCCTTTAGCATGTGTAATCTGAACTTTGTTTTGAGCAGTGCTGTCCCAGGCATCAAATACCCAGGCTCAAACTGCCGGATAGGAATTTCGGCCACCAAGTAGTCTTTCAACGCTCGATTTATAAAAGAGAGATGTGGAGAAAGGAGAGCAAGAAAGAGTGGGAGGGTCACTTATTCCACACGCATGCGGTGTTGCAAGGAATGAAGACGACCACGCGCCACTAACCTGAATCAAGCTGCCACTTGAACACAAACTCTGGAAATCCCTGCAAAGAAATAAAGGCAGAAATGAGACACAAATAACAACCGACCAGTAGCCAACCATCGAAACAAAATCATGAACTATGCGACTCATTCAGTGCCTTACGTGAACCAAGAAAAGTAAGTTTTCGTTCAGCACAGCTTATAAAAACATTGGATACAAAAAGCCCACATTAATGCGAAGAGTACAGTTGATTCCCTTCATAAGAGGCACTGATGCAAGAGACAGTTGGATATAAGAGACACCTCTGTGCGTACATTGAAACGGGGGTTGACAAGAGAATACATGCGTGGTACCCTGCTTATAGAGACACAAATTACTCCTCAGCGCATGTCTCGTACTATAAGGGAGTTCAACTGTATATGCATAGATGGTAGACACTCATTAAATAGAACTGGAAGGAACAGGAAAAATATGTTCCATTTAACAGAAGTTCTGTTTACTGAGGAGCGCAGAATACAAGTACGAAACCGATCATTAATAGGCAGTTGTTTCATTTAAAAATGTTAGTTTACTGAGAGTCTACTATATATATATATATATATATATATATATATTGAAAAAGGGTTTATTGACGACTGTTGCGACGGTGGTCCTACGAAGAAACACAATAGTGCAAGAGCAACGGTCAAGCAGATGCCGGCGATGATCAGCACGAGCCGAGCGAGCGAAGCCCAGCACCCAGTACCCAAGCGGTGGCGATGTTGCTTGCCAACGACGCTCTTTCTTCTTCACAATTTGCCCCCGCCGAAAAAGAGCCATCCTGGCGACCTAAGAGTCTGGAGGCAGAGGGCTATAATATGGCTTAAGGCGGGCGACGTGGACGATGTCACGTCCACGCCGGCGCATGTCGTCAGATGGGGAAAGTGGCTCGATGAGAAAATTCACCGGCGAGGTTTGCTCCAAAACGCGGTATGGGCCCTCGTACTTTGGAACGAGTTTTGAGGAAATGCCGGGGGTTTGGTAAGGAACAGCCAGCCATACAAGTGATCCCGGGGAATAGCTGGGGCTTTGGGAAGAGTCGACGTTGTTTTCTTTCTGGCGCTGTTGTTCTCGAGACGTAAAGGTGCGTGCGAGTTCACGGCACTCTTCCGCATTTCGGGCAGCTTCGGACACAGATGGGCATTCGGATGCGTCAGGATGGTATGGAAGGAGAGTATCGATGGTGTGGGATGGTTCGCGTCCATAAAGAAGAAAGAAAGGTGAAAATCCAGTGGTAGACTGTGCCGCGGTGTTATATGCGAACGTAATGAATGGAAGAATGCGATCCCAGTTAGTATGATCGGATGTCACATACATGGCGAGCATATCGCCAAGGGTGTGGTTAAATCTTTCCGTGAGCCCGTTAGTCTGCGGGTGGTATGCCGTGGTCTTGCGATGAACAACATGGCATTCAGAAAGCAGAGACGTGACGACTTCTGATAGGAAGGCTCGACCTCGATCGCTTAGTAGTTCTCGAGGTGCACCATGTCGTAATATGAAGCGATGAAGGATGAAGGATGCTACGTCCCGCGCAGTGGCACTTGGAAGGGCGGCGGTCTCAGCGTAGCGTGTTAAATGGTCCACAGCGACTATAATCCACCGATTTTTATCTGATGTTGTCGGTAGAGGGCCATAGAGATCAATTCCGATTCGATCGAAAGGTTTGGCAGGGCACGGAAGCGGTTGAAGCGGACCGGACGAGTGGAAAGGCGGTGATTTGCGACGTTGACAGTCAGGACAGCCCATAACGAATTTTCGAACGAAATTATACATTCCGCGCCAGTAGAAGCGATGGCGAATGCGTTCGTAAGTTTTGAAAACTCCGGCATGACCACATTGGGGATCGTCGTGAAAGGAGGCGCAGATTTGTGATCGCAAGCTGCGCGGGACAACCAAGAGCCACTTACGACCTTCGGGGGCGTAGTTGCGTCGGTGTATTAGCCGATCACGAATGGCGAAATGAGCAGCTTGACGTCGGAGAGATCGTGGTACCGCAGTGGTTGACGATCCAGAAAGACAGTTAAAAAGAGAAGCGATCCACGGGTCCTTGTGTTGTTCACTGGTAAAGGAGTCGAGGTCGAGAGATGCGATGGAGATACCAGTGGTTCCGCTGGCCGAGTCGGGAGGTAAAGGCGAACGCGACAGGGCGTCGGCGTCAGAATGCTTGCGTCCGCTGCGATAGATGACACGAATGTCGTACTCCTGGATTTGCAGTGCCCACCGAGCTAGGCGGCCAGAAGGGTCTTTCAATGTGGCGAGCCAACAAAGTGCATGGTGGTCCGTTACCAGGTCGAATGGGCGACCGTACAAATAAGGGCGGAACTTGCGAAGCGCCCACACTAGCGCCAAGCACTCTTTTTCAGTGACGCTGTAATTGGCCTCAGCTTTAGTAAGTGTGCGACTCGCATAAGCGACGACGTATTCGGAGTAGCCCGGCTTGCGTTGGGCGAGGACGGCGCCTAGACCAACCCCACTAGCGTCTGTGTGAACTTCCGTTGCAGCTGTTGGGTCGAAATGCCGAAGAATTGGAGGAGATGTTAGCAGACTACGGAGCGTGGCAAACGCGACGTCGCAGTCAGAAGACCAGGATGAAAGGTCTGCATCACCGCGTAGGAGGTTGGTCAGTGGTGACATGATCGATGCAAAATTTCGCACGAAGCGCCGGAAGTACGAACATAGTCCGACAAAACTGCGTAATTCTTTCAGTGTAGTAGGTTTCGGGAACTCAGCGACTGCTCGCAGTTTTGCAGGGTCGGGTCGAACACCATGCTTGGAGACGATGTGCCCTAAGATGGACAGCTCTCGCGCGGCGAAGCGGCACTTTTTAAGGTTCAGTTGGAGCCCAGCGTTGGTTAAACACGTCAGAACCAGTTGGAGCCGAAGCAGATGCGTAGGAAAATCGGGAGAGAAAACGACAATGTCGTCGAGGTAGCATAGACACACAGACCACTTCAGTCCACGCAGTGTGTTGTCCATGAGCCGTTCAAACGTGGCAGGAGCATTAGAAAGACCAAATGGCATTACGTTAAATTCGTACAGGCCATCTGGTGTAATGAACGCAGTTTTCTGGCGATCAGCTTCTGCCATAGGAACCTGCCAGTATCCAGATCGCAAGTCTAAGGAGGAGAAGAATTCGGCTCCTTGTAGGCTGTCAAGGGCGTCGTCGATGCGCGGCAATTGATAGACGTCATTCCGCGTCACCTTGTTTAATCGCCGGTAGTCGATGCAAAATCGAATCGATCCATCTTTTTTTCGAACTAGAACGACAGGAGATGCCCAAGGACTGTGCGATGGTCGAATAACGCGACGGCGTAGCATCTCTTCGACCTGGTCGTTGATGACGTGACGTTCTGCAGCAGAGACACGGTACGGTCTTTGACGCAATGGCTGGTGCGAACCGGTGTCAATGTAGTGGTGCACTGCGGAAGTCCGACCCAATTGCGGCTGAGAAACGTCGAATGAATTCGCGAAGTGCTGGAGGAGATTAAGAAGCTCGGCGCGTTCATGGGCACTTAAGGTGTCGGCGATGGAACTCGAGAAGGTGTCACTCGATGAGCACTCCAGTGGGGAAAGGGCATGAAGTTCGGTCGAGGCGCTACTGCACGATTCGTCTGGCATGCTAAGGAATAAAGAGGAATCGAGGTACTCCACTCGACCGAGACATTCGCCGGCAAGTAGCGTAAGCGGTGCAGAAAGGGGGTTGTGAACAAAAATATTGCTTCGGCCCGCAGTGACGTCGAGTGTAGTGAAAGGCAAGGAAACGGCTCTGCGGCTCATGAAACTGTCGGAAGGTGTAAACATTACTGTAGCATCGTTATAGTCATCGCAGCAAACCGGGACAACGGCAATAGAGGCTGGCGGAATTTCAGTGTCCTCACGCACGACAAGTTTTGGCGACCGCTCAAGGGTGTCGTGCAAAGGTTCGTCACACAGGTGCAAAAATTGAACTTCGGCGCGTGTGCAGTCGATGATGGCATGATGATTTGACAGAAAGTCCCGCCCGAGGATAACGTCATGCGAGCACACCGAAAGGACGATGAACTCGACAACGTACATAAAGCCTTGGATAAATATGCGGGCCGTACAGGTGCCAAGAGGTCGAACTTGTTGTGCGCTAGCTGTACGAAGCGATAGTCCAGAGAGCGGCGTGGTCACTTTGCGTAGGGAGCGGCAGAGCTGGGCGGCTATAACAGAAACGGCAGCACCTGTGTCAACGAGGGCAAAGGTAGAAACACCATCGACAGATATAGCGACGACGTTAGCGGGTGAAGTGCGAGGACTTGAGCATTTCGACGACGGCGCAGTTCTTGCCTCTGGAACTGCGGCGTTCAGTTTTCCCGGTTGGAGGAAGCGGGTCTAGGACGCATTGGGGACAGTGATCGCCTGCGAGGAGATGGGGAGCGGGGAGAGTGAGTTTGAGGCTGGTGTGACCGAGACTCAGGAAAGTTAGTGTATCCATACTGCGGTGAGGGATAGGGAGCAGGTATGTGCATGGGCTGTGGGTCATACGGTAACGGCCAAGTAGCGTCGTGGAGTGGTTGGAAGCGACGGCGACAATATCGTGCCACGTGTCCTGGAGTACCGCAGGCGTAGCAGATCGGTCGATTGTCAGGAGTGCGCCAGGAATTGCTGACTCGTGGTGCGGCCCAAGGTGTCGAAAATGGGGCGGAGTGGGGAGCGACTGAAGACATGGGTGGCAAATGCTGCTGGCGGGGTCTGCTACGTACCACCTGGGCATACGTGAGAGGCGCGGCCACGGGCTGCATAGCCGGCGCATGGGCAACAGGCATGGCCACAGGCTGCTGGTGGGCAGCGACGGGAACAGCCTGAGCTACCTCTTCGGCAATAACGTCGCGGAGTGGTGAGGGCAGACGAGAGGACGGCGGCTGCTGCGTGAAGGGAATCAACGACAGTTGCCGAGCTACTTCTTCACGCACAAAGTCTTTAATCTCTTGCAGGGTTGGTGAGTGGTCGGGAACAGAAGTGAGACTGGAGAGCGAGTCGGCGTGTGAGGAAAATGGCCGAGTCAGGGTGCGCTGCTTGTTCAACTCGTCGAAACTTTGACACAAAGTGACAAGTTCCGCAACGGTGGCAGGATTACGGGCCAGGAGCAGCTGATATGCACCGTCATTTATCCCTTTGAGGATGTGTTGAATCTTCTCCGACTCAGGCATGGTGGTGTTCACACGGTTGCAAAGACCAATAATGTCTTCGATGTAGCTGGTGAAAGATTCCGTTGGCTTTTGTGCGCGAGTCCGCAAGCGTTGTTCGGCTCTGGACTTGCGGACTGCGGGTCGGTCAAAAACGTCAGCAAACAAGGTTTTAAAGATGGACCACGTCGTGATGTCGTTTTTGTGGTTGTTATACCACATTTCGGCCACGTCAGTGAGGTAAAAGATGACGTAAGTCAATTTGTCCGCGTCATCCCACTTGTTGTTTGCGCTCACCAGTTCATAGTTAGCGAACCAGTCTTCCACGTCGGTCTCATCAGCTCCGCTAAAGACCTTGGGCTCTCGCAAACGAAGAACGCCGGGGTTGCTGGGGGATGGAGTGGAAGAGCCAGGTTGCGCGTTGTTGGTAGCCATGATGGGAGGTAGCGTTCGGTTGCGCAGCTCCAGGTTCAGGCGACGGCGAATGGCAGCACCCAGGTTAAGGCGACGGGGAATGTCAGCACCTTCCACCAATTGAAAAAGGGTTTATTGACGACTGTTGCGACGGTGGTCCTACGAAGAAACACGATAGTGCAAGAGCAACGGTCAAGCAGATGCCGGCGATGATCAGCACGAGCCGAGCGAGCGAAGCCCAGCACCCAGTACCCAAGCGGTGGCGATGTTGCTTGCCAACAACGCTCTTTCTTCTTCACAACACACAACACACAACACACACACACACACACACACACACACACACACACACACACACACACACAGTTAGACCTGCTTATAGAGAGCCGATATAACAAATTTTTCTATTCCCCGCCGTTACTCCATAGAAGCACATGGATTTGCGACCTCTATGTAACGAAGTAACAATGGGAGACAACCTTGATAAAATGAATTTTCCCTACAAACAATCTAGAAATTTTACTCCGAATTTTGGCACGAACATGCATCTTCTGCAACAGCGCCGCCGATGTGGCGCGCACTGTGCACCAGGCGAGAGCGATCGCTCGTTATTGGGCGCAGGTGGGCGAGAGTGAGGCGGGCCGCACTCCGCGAGCGGGCGTGTGCAAGTGTGTGCCCCCTTCCCCCGCCCCCTCTAAATTAAAATAAGGAGACTACCTTTGCGTGTTGACAGTGCCACGCTTTTAGTTAGCGCTATATACGTGGGGCCGCACTGCACATGAAGAGCGCTTTACCGAATAGTTTTTCGCGGTGTCCTTGTCGTTCGCTCTTTGTTTTCGGCGCTGTGCGCGCGTGAATTGTTTCACTGCGTGCGCATGGTGCAGCCCCCGACGACGTTCAGCTTTGCTTTTTTTTAAAGATGACAGTCTTTCTTGGAGACCTCCGACGAAAAAATTTTGGTCTGTCAGTCTGTACATTTGTCTGTTTGTCCACATTTGACGTTTCTGGGTATTTTAAACAGCACCACCTGATACTCCGAACGGCTGACCCCATCTGCAGCGCCCACCAATGTTGCTCAAGATTCAGCGTTCATACTTGGTGATTGTCAATTAAAAAGCAATTATTGCGCATATCTGAGGCACCATAACAACACGTATATATTCTGTATGTGCGTCTTTTACTAGAAAAGGCATACATAAGTAATTCTAAGGATCGTAGCATTTATCCCGCTGCGCTGACCATGCAACCCTTGCACGAAAAGGCGAGTGTTTTCAACGCTTTGCTAAGACGACACAGTGGTGGCACCTACCCGTCGCTTTGCATTCTACACCTTATCACCTCTGAGACAGGCGTGCACGCCCTCTCAGACCTACACGCTTCGTTTTCCATGAAAACTTCCAGATAGCGCTCATGTCTCACATGTGACGTGACTTGATGCGCTCGTTCGCGTCCGCTGCACGCTCGAGCCACTCTAACACAGCGCCTCCAGAACACCATACACCGATTTTTTTGCGCAGAACATCAAATAAATGTTTTGTTCACTCTCTGCACACGCAAGACTATCGTTTTTCGATGACATTTGCAGATTAACATGCTATGGGGCCAATTTTATTTATTATTGCCATAGCAATTATATAGACAGTCACAGCTGGTTTTTTTCCCTCGCTGCCACCATTCACCGTATACATATACAATTTATATAAATGAAAACTCAAGAAAGAAAAAAAAGCCCCCCATGCACGGCGCCCAGTTCGTCGCGATGCGCCGACGCGCGTTTATCTCCCACGCGTACTTTGCCCTGCGGATCGGAGAGGGGGGGTTAGATGCTTGTGCGTGCGCGTTTTATCCTTCGGTGAAGAGAATCGCGCGCCTTTGACTTTGACCGGAACGATTGTGTTTAGTTGCCGGGCGCACAAAGACCATTTTGCTAGCAGGACAAGCGCCGTTTGCGAAAAGAGTGCGCTTTTCAAGCACAGCAAAGTAACAACTGGGGCACATTGTTGGTTCGCACTCATATCTGTACCTGTGATTACATTTCGTGCCTTGTTTTTGTTTAAACAGCACGTTAAGTGTTGAGTGGTAAACGTTGTTAGTTCGCTCTCTTCCTGTGTATGCTGTTTTCGAGCGTGATTTGTGCGGGAGCAGCATGCTGCCCGTTTCGATCTGCTTGCTGTTCTCAGCGTTAATTGCAAGTTGTTGCTATCGCATTGTTTTGCCCTTGCGGCGGAACTGTGACTTTTCTTAAGTTCGTACAACCATGTCGTCACCACTGAGGGGATGTCAGATTAGGCGCTGATGGAAACTCTCCGAGACCTCTGACCACGGATATTCGAAGGTCGACTCATCACGCGCTTCCGTATTGCGCCGCGAGTACGCAAGCTGGTAGCTTTCGCGATAAGCCGATTAGTTCCGGCAACAACACGACGGTGCATTGAATGGGATGCAATGAACGTGATACCAAAATATTGTAATGTGATTAGAAGTAAGACTGGGGGCCTTACTTTTGCATTCGATATCGCGGAACTCCTACAAAACGATGGTGTGAGCAAATACGGCCTCTCCAGGGAGAAGTGCTCTTTCCACAGTCCCTTTGCGTTGAAACCGCACTGATACTCCCCGAGATAGCAAACGTGCCAGCGATTGCGACCACCCTTAAAATCCAAGTTCATTATTACTACTCGAGCGATTCCCCTCCCCACTCCACGCTTGAACGAGCTTCATGCTCGTTCAAGATGGGTGGTTTATATTCTGTTTGAACATTCGACGGCAGTTCTAACGCGCGAGAGATGTTATCTTAAGCACTTTCCAGGCGATGGGGATGGGCTGACTTATTTGATCCCTGCTTCAGCAGCGCTTGCGCGCTTTTACCCGCTCGTGAAAGTTACGATGCTTGGGGGCATGTTATCAATTTGGACTTAATACGGAGAAAATGGCGGCGACGGCAAAAACCTAATGAGAGCGTCCATATAATTTTATCGCAATAATAACGCAGTTTTTTTACTGTAAAATTAGTTTTCTGGGTTAGCTCTGCCTTCAATCCCAGTTTTGTTTAATTAGCGCGTTCATTTTCCGAATTTTTATACCGAGCCTGCATATAACAAATCCTCTTTATAACAAGTTTTTTCGAAAATTCATCAATATCCTTATATCCAGGTTTAACTGTATGTGTGTGTATGTATATATATATATATATATATATATATATATATATATATATATATATATATATATATATATATATATATATATATATCTGGTCATGTGGTTGTGACAGTGAAGAAGGCAGCAGTCAGGCTGTTAAAGATGAAACTCTTCATTGTGTGGACTTGCGCCCTGGAAATGGAAAATCCAATTGCAATTTGTCCCGTCGATTTGGTGAGCTATACGATCTACAGAAATAAGGCAATATGCACGTGTGGCAATATAAGCATAAGAAGGCAAGACGACCCTCCACACCTGGTCAGCAAACTGGATCATGTAGTTCTGCAGCTTTTCCTTGTTCTTGGTGGTCTCGCAGATTTCGACCAGTGACGTGAAATCGTAGTACTTCTCGGCCAGGGCTGCCGCTCTCTCGTACTGGTTGGCCTTGACTGCAACAGAGGTTGACAGACCATATTTTGTTCGTACCACCAATGCTAAATGGCGTATACTATAAACAGCTCGTTGTTAGCATGCTAGAGGATGAATGTGCGGTGGCCGACCTGCTAAATGCATAATGCCACGGGCCAAGAAGTTGCAGGCTTGGGTCCCCATTCCCACTCGAACTGAAGATTTTTTTTTTTCATTATTTTTTTATCTGCATCTACATACCTTGAACTTTCGCTCATGGACAATGCTGATTTTTTGCAACAAATGACAACACCGCCATGGCCGGCACTGGAATGCTCATACAAAGATAATAGCGTGTATGGAATTATGACGGGACACTGAGAAATATACAATATACTCACTGAGAGGTGCGATGAGGTTCTTCCTGT
This sequence comes from Rhipicephalus microplus, assembly GCF_043290135.1. Classification (NCBI taxonomy): domain Eukaryota; kingdom Metazoa; phylum Arthropoda; class Arachnida; order Ixodida; family Ixodidae; genus Rhipicephalus; species Rhipicephalus microplus. Next base: position 173,259,187 of record NC_134705.1, read on the forward strand.
CCTGCTGGTACTGCAGCTCCAGCGCCTCGTAGGCACCCGGGTCATGGCTGAGCGAGTCCAACTGGACCTTGTAGCCGTTGAGCACGAGGTCTGCCAAGTCGCACAGCTGCTGGTACACCCTTCCGCGATCAAAGGCCTCATCGACAACGGGGACTGCACGTGCGACTGTTACTTGGTGCTGCAAGTGATGCGCGAAATTGAGAACGATGGGCATGATGTCACATTGTTGCTGTGGCACTAATTACATACAGTCAAACCTCAGTATAGTGAATACAGTTGAAACTCAGGGTAACAAAACATGATCTTACAAATTTCTCGAACCAAGAAATTTACATCCCCGGCAAATATCCATAGAGTTCAGAGTTGTCATTGACACGAATTAACAAATGAATTTGGCTACCTAACCCAATCTAATAAAATTTTTCCTGAAAAAGTTCAATAAAAAGCCAAGATTTTCTTCAATTTTAGACACAGACGGGTTTTTCCTCGCGCATGCCCTGATGTGCCATCGCATTGAAGTTTATTTTGATGATTATGCACTTTGCACCCATGCCCGAGACAACTTAACAGCAGGTAGCTTTCTCGTGCGCCGGATAGTGTTAGGTGCAGCCATGGTTGCTTTGGCTGCGTAATATTTTGTTAAAAAAATGGCAGGACAGAAAAGACGAAAGCTTGCGATGAAAAAATCCATAAACAGGGGTGGTGAGCTCAAGTGCACACTCGTTTATGATTCTTTTTTATGTTTTTGTCCCAGATTGCATTGATTCTCTAAAAAATTTTTCGCTCAGACTCCACGCATGTCTTTGCATATCAGCCATGTACTTAATTTTTATAGATTACAAGCTACGTAGGATGCAGTAGATGCCTTCAAAATCCACGACGTCACGGTCTTTGATGAAAAAAATTTCAAGGTGGCGTCTCCACTTGCATTTTCTTTTTGCAATTTTTCTCGCTTTTCGAGCATCGTCTTGCACTTGGAGTAGAATTTTCTGGATTGTGAAATTGTACTTTACCAGCATGCAAAATATCTCCTTTTTAGTGTCCCTTTAACGAGCGTTGACATCGCATGTTGCATGGGCCCTTACCATAAAATATAGACGAGAGAACAAAAAAGAAGCTTCTCCACAATGTGTACTCGTACCACATGATAGCATAACAGCCTTACGGTTGCTCAGCACGATTCAAGACAAACCCCGTGACGAGTTTTATTTCTTTACGGTGTAACAGCTGTAGAGGCTGGTGACAGATATAGTCTAGTTTAGTACGTATAGCAGAAGCCCCGGTAGTAGAGAGTGGCATTGACCTCATAAGCAGCGTTACGAGAAAGCATTGACAGCGCACAAACCTGCTTGCAGAGGACGTCTCGTAGTACCGACGTCCACGGCCGAAACTCCAGAGATATCTCCCGTGCTGCCTCGTATAGGAGCTGCTCCTTCTCCCTGAATACGCACACCTCTTGCAAGACTTTCTGAAACGAGCAGATCAGTATGACGAGAATAAGTTTTTTTTTTCAACAATAGAGCAATACATGACAGTTCTGATACCATATAACCTGCTCTCTCTATTGTAATGCTAAAAAAAAAAGAAAGAAAGAGATCATTTCATTTCGGTGATTTGGTAGCACCACACAAACAGAGATTACGAAAATGACTCTGTTAGAGTTGCGTTACCAGATCATCGAATAGTAACTGCACCAACTCACCCAAACGTCTATGCTTTCGAATGAAATGCAAAGTGGCATAAACTACGTGGTAAAAAAAAGCACACTGAAAAGACTACAAATATTCACACACACAAAACCAGCACTGCCGACAGGCCAAAGGTGAGGGCACCAAAAATAACTTTGCCCTGCCTGCTCAGGCAATGAGCAGCATTGTCGTAATGAAGCAGAAATTCAAGAGGGAATTCCAGCAGAACCTATACCCTCGTGCTATTGCTAAACATATCTCATTTCAGTGTCTGTAAAACATTATAACACGCAAACAACTTGAATCTCTGTCGCAAAACCGAGAAGCTATAAACAAGTAGACAATTTCACAACTTGCAGAATAATTATGCACTCAAACCTTATTACAACGGAGATGAACCTTACACAAAAATCAGTTTGCTATAGCCGAAAATTCGTTATAAAATTGTATTCCTAACATTATGCTAGACTATTCCTTGTTTACTTCATTTTAACTGATATTTCGTTATATCCACGTTCGTTGTGCCGATATATTGGAGGGAAACAGCACGAAAGACGAAAATCCCGGCAAAGATGGACACATATAATGGCGCCGACTTACAACAAAAGTTTATTCATCCAAACACGCACTATATACCTGCGCAGTCCTTCTTTGCCTGGTCCTTTGTCTTTTGCGCCGTTTTTCACCAATATGTCGTACCAACATGCCCAAGCAGCTGCGTTGTATCGAGGTTTGAGTGTTCATGAAGAAAAGACTCCTCATTGTGTTATCAATAAACGAACACACGCAGGCGCATCACACGAAAGAAAGACGCGAGCGTGCAGCAAACTGCGATGAGGTCACTCACCACAATTATTGCATTCACTTCGGTAATCAGCGCAAGCTCATCGTTGGGAGATATTCCCTTGTTCAGCTTAGCCTCTTCCTCTTCGAATAGGGCAGGAAAAATTTTGTCAAGCTCAGAAACCTGCGAAAAGACGAAAAGGTTAAAAAAAAAAAAAAAAAAAACAGGTGCAGCTCCGTTTCGGAGCAGGAGTGTCGTAACAGTGTTTCTTATCATTGTCACTAGCGCATTTAGCAGCACATTACGGGTTGTAAACAGAAATTACTCTGCGAATGCGAGAAAAGGAAGAACATGCAAGATCATGCACGTGAGAAGTGCTACGGTAGACCCTTGCTAAACAGAACCTGAAGGAACCATGAAAATGTGGTCTGTTTAACAAGAGTTCCATTTACTGAGACTTGAACATGGGCGTAGAATATGAGTACGAAACCAATCTTATAAGAAGCACTCGCTCCATTTAAGTAGCAGTTTCATTTAGATTTTCATTCACTGAGAGTCTACTTTACCTTGAAGTGATAATAATAATAATAAAAAAAAGAATGAAGCACATTATTTTTGCGGCCTAATGCATCTACATCTTCAAGCTTTTCATAGCATTTTTTTTTTTTGCATTAATGCGACATTTCCCTGCTGCAATCATAAGCCAGCTAGTCCCTTAACATGTTGATATCAATGGACCCTACTTCTGCAAAGGGATGTCGCGGCAGTTTTAAATATAAACTTAGAAAACCGTAGTATGATTAGTTTTAAGTGTCATTCAACATCCATGCCGACAATCTCGCAGTCCTTTGTCAGCCCATGAGTGGTAACGTTCAACTGCAAACAGCCTGGCCACTGTTGGAATGTCTGCCCAGCAACACGGAGCTACAGCAGTGGGACAAAGCTCTTCACCTGTTGATAGAAATGGTCGACTGCGGTCAGACGTGTAGACAGAGACAGCCTACGTGCACTGATTACACGCTTGATGCCAGCATCAATCATGCCACCGAACCTGCAAAAAAAAAAAAGAATGAAGGTGAGCAAAGAAAGTGATACGATGACCATTTAATAGTTTCTGGGATGTTTCTGTGCGAAAAGAATGGAATTATGCTACAATATGTGCCCCAATAGCAGAATACCACAATTGTACTGTTACTTAAGGTCAAAATAATTCACAGGTGACACGAAAAGAAACAGGTTCTGAAGGTCTTGAACAAACACATAAAACTCATCGATCAAAGAATGTCCCCGAAACAGACATTTCGACAAGCCCTCTCGTTAAAATGCGCGGCGGCACAGCTTGCCGTACACATGCACAGTACGTACTTGTCCACTTTGCGCAACTATGAATTATGGCGCAAAAAGCACTTTGAAGACTGTGGTAGCAGTAGGCGGAGAACTTACAATGGCCAACACCACACATACAGCCATTTATTTTTCTCCTGGTTTGGCTGAGGTGTCCACCTAAAAGGATGGCTAGCTAGCGAATGAGAAGGCAATGCAAACGGAACACTTTTCATTCTTAAATGCAAAACTTAAGCATCATCAAACTTATTTTTATAAATTAATTTCCATGACCTGAACAAATTTGTGCTTCGGTCACACTTGTGGTCGTGATACCCATGTCAAAAAATATCCTTCGGCCACTACATTGTCATGATTGATCAGTTGAAGTGTGTCACAGCATGTTACTCACTGGGATTGCAGTGAACGCAGCTGCATGGCAGCGACCAGCTTTTCCGCCTGCTCCTGCAGCAGCAAGTTGGTGGCCATGGGTGATCCCCGCACAGTGACTGCATAAAGCTACGCGTTGAATGAAAAGTGAATTAGTACTACAATGCCACTTGTCTTGGCATCTACATCTCATTATGCTCGAGCTACGACATTTACTCATAATTCACAGCTCAGCCTCTTCTACGTCCGTGTACAGTCATGACCAATATGAAAGGGAACACCGAAACTGCCAAACACAGACATGTTTATAACACTAAATTTTCAAGCCGTAGCATATTCGCTACAAATTGACACGTCACATTCATATCCGTGCATAAAGAGTAACTGATGATTAAACATGAATTTGATGTTCTCTTTGTACGGCTGACGATTGTACCTCACTTACATTTTTAAACATGAAACTATACAGTTCAACCCCTTTTGTTAGAGACACTAGTGTAACAGACAATAGAGTGCCTACATTAAAAAAGGGTTTGATCATAAAATGAGAAAATGGTAAAGACTTCTCACACAGGAGGCAAAAAACTGTTCCCAGGTGCGTGTCTTTTATGAGTGTCGCAATTGTGTAAGATCAGTCCTTGGGTGAATCTCTGTTAATGAAATTATGATCTCGGCTTTCGCCTCACATCACATCTTTCTCAGTTTTATATAATTTGAAACAAATGTCCTTGCTCTCAATGACCAACAGACTCGGTAATGAACAAATGAATGAGTAGGCATAATGATTCAAAGCTAAAACAAACTGCCAACTGCGCAAGAAGCCACACAGGAAAACTAATACTGTACACTACTTAATGAGGAACCTCAATAATACTTTTGACTAAAGTAAGGCTCTTCTTCCCTATGAATTAACATGCGGTTCATGTTTGGTGTAAGAGAATAAAGAAAAGGAAGGCTTCACAACAAATTACCACCCCATTTTCAACTAAAACCTAAGGTAAGTGTGGATGAAAACCAAATGGTATAAGCCCACATGCTAGAAATGCTTAAATGTCAATAAAGTGTAATTCCTAGGAATGGGCAAGTAGTGTTTGAGGTAAATAGTGATTTGGTCTAATAAGTTCTAATGAAAAAGTTTGAGAAGTATATATTACACATGACAAAGAAAAAAGGGCACATTTCTCATAACCGAATATACTTGCACAATGTTTTATTGGGCTAGTGGGCCTGTGACTTTTCTTGGTTTGAAGCAATGTGAAAGCAACATTGAACAGTATCAGGACTTAAGGAGTAGGAGGGTGCAAGTTATTTGCCATAAATTATGTTATTTTAAAATTTGTTCTACACAGGGCATATAAGCCCATATAATCCCCTTTTAAACTAAAAAAAGAAAGAAAAAGTAATTAAGGTGCAGATAGAATTGTAACCTTGAAATGTGAGTAACCTTGAGGGTAACTTTCAAGCAGAGGTAACCTTGAAATGTTACTTAGTAGCAGTGCTGATTTCTCCTCAATGGTTTTACTGCACAGCAGCACCACTCGCTACAGCGAAACTACAATTTCGAGGGGTGGGGGCGCATTACAGTAAAATATATGTGCATTCGTTCGTTTCAAGTACCTTAGAAACTTTAAGTTAGTTTCAAAGCGAATTCAAAGACTGTAACATTCGTTCGAATATAATTGAAATGCTTGAATATTCACCAATGTCTAGTAATTACATTCATGGTACATATGTGTTTCCAGACAGTGTTTTAATGACTCCGACAAGACAGTCGGGGTAGTGCAACTTGTTTGATACTCACCCGCTGCCAGAGGCCCACGCCCTTGAGGAAATTGAGGAGTAGCTGGTGGGCACGCAGCTTGTCTTCCAGCTGGTGGTGGATGAGGAGTGACATAGAGGACGACCCGAGTCCTCCTGGTGCGTGTTGGTGCGCCCACCGCGGATCCATAGCCGGCACATCGTCGACAAGTCGGTAGCCCAAGCGCGAGACGCACGTGTCCAATGCAGAATCCGGCTCGCTAGACGGCTCCGTACGGCCAAGGAACGCTTCGTCGATGATCGCCTCACTCCTCAGCTACAATTACACACAATATTAGGCTTGTGCGAATATTCGAACAAATAGTTCAGTATTCGAATTCGCTTCGATTCGAATTTCAATTATCGAATATTTTCGAAGTATTCGCAATGAACGAATAGGTGTATATTAATCTGCATGTTACCACCTGTAAAGGTAGTTTCACTGCAATGTAGGAATGCTAAACTGTGAAAACACCTATCCGTGTGAAACTCGCTTTGCCGCGAAGCCTCCCATCAAATTTAAAGAGGCTCTGCAATACTAATCAAACATGGTCAGAAAACACTGCCGATCGGTAGTCGAGGCTACCGAGAATACGCAAGCAAATATTATAGCGCAGCACGCGGCCTGTAATTCACAATAAATTTTTCAAAGCTAAAAGTTGCTTTCTTCCCTTGGCAAATGACACTACAAGCTCAAAAATCACTTGTCACAGCCATTGGCTGATTTGAGCATGGCGTGCTCGTCGTTACAAGGGCCGCCGCAGGAGACCGCCGCTTGTCCATGAGTACGTGCGCGATCACACTGAAAAGCCGCGAATTCCAAGAAAAAAAAAAAAGAGGTGCTCAAGGTCACGAGGTGTGTGTGATGTATTTTCTTTCGCCGTGACATTCCCCCCTGCTAAACTTCCAGCTATTTCGTCGGGATGAGGAGAGAATGCAATTGTAGCGTGCGGCAAATTTTTGGAACTCCGCTCGTACTGGACTAATTCTAGAAACTTTGCGGTGGTAAATTTGCGAGGCAGCAAGCATGTTTACTGGCTCCATGGCTACTTGAAAAAGTGTTGCAGGGCCCCTTTAAAGGAACATGTTACCCTCAAATCAATTGTTCCATTTATTAAGCGTGTTATGACGACTTATAAGATCCAGGTATAATAAATATTAAAACGTTAAGTATCTTACAGGTTATAACTCGCATCCTACCGAAACTACTACTCAAGGTTGTTTAGACTTCTTTTGAATAAAAAAAAAAAAAGGTCATTTGCATAGAGCCCCTGTTTCACTTCAAAAGAAATATTGTGTAGGTTAGTTAGGTCATAAAAAATATTCTTTTTTTTCATATGTCATATATACTATTCGAATTTGATTCTAAATTATTCGATCAGTATCACTATTCACTCCGAATTCGCTTCGAACCTAAAAATCCCTATTCGCACAAGCCTACACAATATAATTTACTTATAGGTAAGCTGGCACAATTAAAAAAAAATAATGAGTACATTTGCATTGAGAACTGTTCATAATTCACGAGTGTGCTTCCATGTGCTGCCCTGCTCACCTGACTAATGGAGGCACCTGCCGTGCGTCATAGAGAGATGAGGTCCTCCTTACTAGTGATTTAGTTAGTCTATTCGGTGCCTTTATATCGAGAGCTGATATTACATTTTCCGTGTCATAGTGCAAGCAAAGCGCACTTGAACACACTGTTTGCAAAAGTGAGTAGCTGCAATTAGTTGGGTTAATGTATTGCAGTAAAGCTTGCTTTACAATTATGAAAAGGGTCTCTTGACAAGCTACATATGCTGACAACATATTTACGCAAGTGCCAACTCCTTTCAATTCACTATCAATAAACAGACACTGCTTGAATAAAATAACTGCCTCGAATGCGGTTGGTTTTGTATTTGGCTGTTAAACCCATGTTAAAGGGGTACTGACGCAAAAGCTTTGGCTTTGCGTTTTCGTGCTGCAGTGTGTCGCTGGGGGGTCTCTTAGTCATGACACGGACACATAGTTTGCTGCAGCACATGACAGATAATCAATTACAGGCCCCTTATTATCAACTAGTTTCAGTTTCGATTTGAGAGAGCTCCAAGAACTAGAAGCCATAGGGTGCAACTATCGCCATGTAACGTGCGCAGCTGTCGACGACGTCAGCACACATAACCGTGACGCACTTCCGCACGGTCCACGTCAAGAATTACCTTCGGATAGAAAACGAGACAGCAGTGTTTCCAAACACAAAATTTTCAAAGCGTGCGCCATGGTCACGCACTCGCAACCGGCCGCCGAGAAGTGTTGACTGTGGGAACAAATGCGGAAAAAGAAAAATGGTGGCTATGAGGTCATCATAACTTGTCTTCTTCACTGCAGCGTGGTGAAGGGAAGGAATTAGGGGTCCCCAAACAGTCCCCTTCGAGGGTGTCAATGGCATGATGAAGTCGCGAGCTCACGCAAACTTCAAAATTAATTTAAAATACCTTCCAAGCTCGACCCGTTGCTGATATTTTGCAGATAATTTACAAATGCTCACGGAAATTCGACCCCGCAGGCTATCTCAGCCATAAATTTTGGGTCAGTACCCCTTTAATCTTTGTTGGTAGACAAAATTCTAGCTAAAATCAACACATTTTTGCTATCCTTTCAGGCTCCGTTTAAAGATTTTAATATAATTATAAAATACAAAAACAAACTTTATATAAAAGCAGTAACAGGGAAACTTGAATGCCACATTTATAGAAGTTTGTGCTGCATATGTGATGATGCAAAAAAATGTAAAGCACACAGCAAGTCATGGATTGATTGGTGTGTGGGGTTTAACGTCCCCCTGCCCTACACCCTTTTTGATTGGTATTCTGTTGCTTTCTTTATGAAGCACTATGGTAGCAGGTAGATCCCCTGTAGATTTCTTTAACGTGCACCCAAATCTGAGCACACGGGCCTACAGCTTTTTCGCCTCCATTGAAGTAAGTAAGTAAGTAGGTAGGTAAGTAAGTAATGGGGTGAGGACAAATTTGTACGTGGCAGATGTAAACACATCAGCACATGCATCCCATACTGTTACACAAAAATAGACAATGTTCTTAACGTTTATGTAACGCATACACAAGGCTGCTTGGATAAACCACAGAGCACAGTTTAAATGTCGACATTTCACAGTGCGATGTCCTCCAGTGATCCACTCACAGTGTGTCAAGACACACAAGTACAGTAAACTTCAACAATTCAAACGAATTTCCAGCTTTCGGTAGGCCCCCTATGTTCTTGGTGCATTTTAAAGCAGCGTAATTCAAACTACTCTACCGCACAAATTCGGTTAATTTGTACCTTTAGCATGTCCGTGCCTGAAAACATCTGCTTCCGTCGTCGCTTCTATCTGAATATTTGCTTGCACATTTATGTCACTAGCAGGTGTAAATACAGCTGACTGCGTGTCTACGAAATGGTCAAGGCAGCCAATCTCTGCACACTAACAGTAGCGTGCTGATTGAAAAAGAAAAAAAAAATGAAACTGAAATGATTTGACCATAATCTATCACATATTGAACACTGAAGTAACTTCTGTCGCCATACACTGGTGTCATGCAAAAAAGTGCAATACGTGTATAATTTAGAAGGGGCTGCTAACTGTCATGAGACACAGCCCAGCTTGTCCCTTAATTACACACATGCGCTTACACTGTAGAATATTGAGTACCAGTATGACTGGTGAAATCTGAAGATTTAAATGACAACTACATAAAGTTGTCTATGACATCTGCTACGGTCCAAATAAGCAACAAACGTGACAACACGAGTCAGTATGTCTCATTAACATACTATTTATGACAACTTCTGATAATTCAAACCGAATTCTGGGGTTCCCTCAAATTTGAAATATTAAAAGCCTACAGTAGTAATATACCAGGGATGCACCATAATGCTTACCAGTTCACTCTTGCAAAATAGTACAAATGCTGAACGGAGCTTGTTGAAGTTGCTTTCGTCAACACTTGTTTCCTAGAAATTATAAAACGAGTGTGAGCTATACAAGAGAGAAGCACCAGACCACAAGTTTCTTTTGTGAAAGTACCCAGAAACCTGAATTCAGTATATTCAGCATTATCTGGTGGGCACGTTACATTAAACAACAGTGAGAGAACACCATATACAATCATGTAGAAGCTCAGAGGGGGAAAAAATTGTCTGTTGATAGGCCACGATACCCATGCGGGTAACCATTATCCTGCATCTTCATATTCAACATGAACAATACAGCTATAGAACAGTACTACAAGAATCTTCAATGCTTCAAGGTTGACTTCCCAGAAAAAAAGTCTGAGCACGAGCTTGCCATTACATTACTGGTGCTCTTGTTCTGCGTGACCAGAGGTCACAAGACTGGAGTCTACTCGCCATGCATGTTAACTTGCACATTACATCAATGCTCGAACAGCCACACAGATGTACTTAAAGGGGCCCTGCAACACACTTTGAGCATGGTCAGGAAATGCTGCCGATCGGTAGTTGAGGCTCCCAAGAACACACAAGCCAAAGATTATAGCGATGCAGGCAGATTGGGATTCACAGCTATTTCTGCGCCAACTCACCCAGTCAGCAGTAGTTGTCTCAAAGACAGCTAAACATCTCTCCCTCTCCTCCCTACAAATCATATCATACTGCGAGGATTCTGATTTTGATATTGATTGATATGTGGGGTTTAACGTCCCAAACTGGTACAGTGCAGTCCACTTATAACGATACCACATATAACGATATATCGGTTATAACGATGGGTCGACTTAACAGTCTCATTTTATGCATTGGGGCTATGGGGAAAAAAACCATATATAACGATATGTTATCCACCGCATATCGGATACAACGATGAAAAGTTTGCCGAGGACGGCATGTTTCATTCAGAATAATCGTAACATTTAGATTGATAAGTTCCTCTGATACGAACTATGCCGAGACAAGACGAAAAGTTAGCGTAGGCGAGTACGTATCTGCCGCCACTGCAGCACAGCGCCGGCAGCGCGTCCCGGCCGTTCAAAAAGCCGAGGAGAGCATCGCGAGTTGGCGCGACGCGCTACAGATGGCGCCAGCTTTGTCACGTCTTGCGCCTCGCCGCGCGTCGACCGCGGAGAGGCTGAGAGAATTTAAAAAAAAAATGCGAAAAGCAAAGCGCCGCGCTTCGCGGCTCCCCGCCTTCTACAACGGCAAGCCGGCAAGCTACTCGTAGCTTGCCGAACGAAAGCGGGAAAGAGGGAGAAAATAAAAAAAGCGAAAAGCAAAGCGGCGCGGCGGCATCGGGGCGGGGCCTCGTTCCGGCTGTGTACCTCTGGCTGTGCTTTCTTCCTCCCACTGCTCCCACCCCGCCGTCGGTCAGTCTCTCTTCCTCAGCGAACCCGTGATGCGTTCTTCGGAGTAAGAAATAAAGTCTTGTTTTTGACATCCTACTATCTACAATATTTATTAATTGGTGAAAATAGCGAAATGAAGCCTGGAGCTACAAAAGGTACGTCCGGCGACGATTTTTTGGCGGCAGTCCAGATATAACGATCACCGGTTATAACGATCATATTTTTAGGTTTTCTCGATATCGTTATAAGTGGACTGCACTGTACTCCATTTGTGTGACAACCTCAATTTCGGAAGTATTTTTTCCCATTATGTAGGCAGCGCATTATTAGAGTTTTCCTGTTCAGACAGGAAATATTAATCAAGCTAAGACATGCAACACTGCGATGAGAACTATAGGGTGACATTAATACTTCTCTATTTTTCGATCACATCTGCTAAACATCTCTCCCTCTCCTCTCTACAAGTCATATCATACTGTGAGGATTCCGATTTTGATATTGATTGATATGTGGGGTTTAATGTCCCAAAACCACCATATGATTATGAGAGACGCCGTAGTGGAGGGCTCCGGAAATTTCAACCACCTGGGGTTTTTTAACGTGCACCCAAATCTGAGCACACTGGCCTACAACATTTCCGCCTCCATCGGAAATGCAGTCGCCGCAGCCAGGATTCGAACCCGCGACTTGCGGGTCAGCAGCCGAGTACCTTAGTCACTAGACCACCGCGGCAGGGCTACTGCGAGGATTTTATCGATAATGATAAGGGTATGCGGTGCCCCCATGACGAGGTGGCAACAGTGGACATTGGACCTGTGTGTGAGAGGAGTGAGAACATCCATCGGTATTGATGGGAGGGTATGCGGCACCGCCTGGACGAGGTGGCAACAGCTGACATTGGACCTGTGCGTGTAGTGTGTGCGCGGACGGTGTTGTGCTGGGACGTATGGAGTAGCGAGAACTAGGGAGTGAGGCCTAATAAACATGACAATACTATACCCGAAGTCACCGTTATTGACTGATTTGAGCATTTTAAGCCGCATAGTTACAGTGGTCGCCACAAGATGCCGCCATGTGCCCATGCACGATCACTCCAAATGTAAGTTTAGTATTTGAAGAAAATAAGGAAAAGAAAGCCCTCCAGGTCATGACAAGCTGACGAAGGGCTGCATATTTTTGCCCACTTGGCATCCTCCTCCCTGCGTAGCTTTCAGTGTGCTGGCTGGTACAAGAAGAGAGAAAGAGCTGGAAGCGTGTGAAAAATTTCTCCAACTCTGCTCATTTTTGATGGATTCTAAAGAATTTTTTCAGCATGCAATTTGTGAAGCAACACATGCTAATAGTGAGACTACTTCATCATAACTAAAAAAGTGTTGCAGGCCCTCTTTAAAATAAAAATGCAGACTAGCGGCGCTCACCTCCACATTAGTTTCGGGAGATCCGTGGTCTTGAAGCAAGAGTTCCACCGCACGACTGTAAAATAAAATCAAATAATATATTACAAAACTATCTTCACTCAAAGGTAAATTGCTTGCCAACTGCCATTATGCAATGTCCCATACTAGATAACGAAATAGGTGACAGGCATTAGAAACTACACTTAAACCTCGATTTAACCAACCCAGATATAACAAATTATCGGTTATAACAAATCAATTGAAGAATAGGTATGTCAAAGATACAGTGCTGCAAATACATGTTTGTAACAAATTTTCGAATATAATGAAGTATTTTCGAGGCAGGTATGACTTTCTTATAATGAGGTTTGAGTGTATATTATTGTGTCACAAAGTTGAACAGCCCTTTCTAAACTGCACTCCAGCTACCATCTTACTGCTGTAGGTAAGCAATAAAGTCAGCCAACTTGTGCCCAACAGAACATCCAGTATTGAGACATGGTACATACTCTCGGATATCGCCGCTGTGCCCACACACGCCGAACTCATCGGCCAAGTGCCAATGCAACCGAGATGAACATTTTTAAAAAGATCACAAACTATTCTTTGGGCTCGTTGAGAAAACGCAGGCTGTAGAAAGCAGACACTATTACGAACAACTCAACCAAACCTGGCAGTCGTGCGTAGCAAGGACCGCACAGAAAAAGAATACAAAGCTACCTTTTCCTCAAGTGCACTTTCATCGTACAAAAGCCTGTCTTCACTCTCTTTGATGGGTGGGATGCCCGATGTTCGACGCGAAACAACAGACAGCATGCCACTGGCCAATAACTGACATCAATCAAAAGCAGCATTTGAATCACATGCACTTCTTTCCAGGTTGCCGCCACACTCACAACCACGAATCGCAGCGGTAGAGATCGACCGCGTTTCATTACATGTGCTTAAGGGCATGAGGTATGCTCACATGACTTCTCTCCCCCGTGTCATCCCGAACTGTAAAGCATCCAGCGTGTTTGTATGGACAAGAGAAAGCAGAAAGCGCCTGAAGCGAGCAAGAAATCACTGCAACTCTGCTCGTTCTGGAGAGATTCGAAACGACAGTCTAGCGTGACGCTTTGATATAGAGGCCCTTCGGTGACTACTAAAAAGACTGGTTTAAAATCTTCCCAATCCGCCCCCAAAAGAGGTTTGCGTACTGCCACGTGTGGTTCTTTTTTTCTACTTGAAGTTGGACGTGTGACTGCTGCCTTGCGCAAACTGCCCCAGAACGGCTGGCAACCATCTAGATACTCTTAGAAACTTGCGATGAAATTACGCGCACAACGTGAACATTAGAGTTAATTCTGGCACTTACGCGGTTGCTAGCGTTAACGCTAAAATCTTCGATCGCACATGTATAAATGCCGACGCGCTTCACAGATTATTGACGGCCGAAGCTCTGTTCCCCGATCTCAGAGCACAGCGTGTACTGCTTGCTGCAGTTTTCAGTTTCCGTTTCCCATTCAAAAGTCTGACCAAATAAACAGTTCCATCTTGGACTGCCTTCGCCAACATCACGACTACGTCACAATACACTCACCTTGCATCCTGTGCAGGCGCATGGACAGAACGAACGCAGACGATGCCGTGGACATGTGAAAAGAACAATGGCGTTCCTTCGTAGGAGCCTGCAAACAGACGAAACAAACAACAGACATCACTGTATCACTGCTTAAATTACATTGTGAATCCATTTGTCTGTCAAAGTATTTAACTCGAGCAATAGTCACAACATGCCCCAAGATGAAGGATTGTGTACGAGCAAGAAGAGGTGCACATTCAATCTTCAGGGCACAACTTAGTGAAATGTCTTAAGAACAATAACGATCGATGGAGTTTCACATCCCAAAACCATAATATGATTATGACGGACGCTGCTGTGCAGGACTCTTGAAATTTCGATGATCTGAAGTTCTTTAACTAGCATCTAAACGTAAGTATGCAAGCTTCTAGCATTTCTGCCTCCATTAAATCCCAGCTGCCGCAGCTGGGATTCGATCCCACGACCAGGAGGGCCGTTGAGGGTAGCAACACATAAGATGTCTCCTCTTTGCATGATTGTGCATGTTCTTGTTTGTTTGTGTATGTGTGCTTGTATAAAATGCACGTACACATGTGAAAAGTAAAATGTGGGGGCAGAGGAGCGAGTTGCACCCTCTGAAGTAATCCCCTGTCTATGCCACTGCTGCCCTTAGCCTGTTCTGTAGTAAATATCCAGATTTAAAGATAGCAAGCAGTATTTTCTTAGGCTGGCTCACCAGCTCCGAGAAGCTTGTCTTTCTTGAATTCTATTACATCAGGGTCATCCACATTGCTGCCGGCTGAAAAAAAAAAAAAAAAGAACACATGCACTGCTGAGTGAATGCACAATGCCGTCATAACTTAGCACCTTTGCATATTCTTAATTATCAATCAATCGATCAATACCAATACCAAAAATACAAAAAATAGCCCGACAAGCAATGTGACAAGTTGAGTGCAAAGAGTCATTTAAAGCGCGTTGAAGGCATTCACCCATACATAAACAGATAAGCTGAGGCCAACGGGCAACAAGCTTAAGGGGAGATGTGTGTCTTAAAAAGAGTTAAAGGGAGACGCGAGTCTTAATGTGAACTGCTTGATAGGATTACAAAATACATAAAGCACTTTGCAGAAACATCTAGTAAAATAAACGGAACATTTAAATTAAGGGTACAGTCTTTGCACTACGCTATCATTTTGCATAAGCACATAGAGTCTAAGCACACAAAATTTTATAAGAAATAACGCTCCATGTAGAAAGCCTCATACATCGCTTGAATGTTAGGAAGGCACAATTGTGCAACCGGGACCATCTCAGCCAACAAGTGCATACTCACGGGTGACGCAGTAAACCTTGGTGGTGCCGTAAACAAAGCTGGTACGACGATTTACTGAAGGAAGGACAAACTTGTAGTTGAGCAAAGATTCCTCGTTCCTCTCCTAGAAGAAAGATGGCGTGATGTCGCTTGCTTAACAAAAAACCAGCACTCAAAGGAGCTTTTAACTACACAAAAAGCCCCACACAACAAATAAAACCAATAAAATCAGTTTATGGTCAGACTGTATGCCCTCCAAGCTGTACATTTAAGATCAAAGTTCAATTTTTTACAAATATGCCTCAAACGGCCACTGTTGGTACATTTGTGTGACAACCTGAATTTCGGAAGTATTTTTTCCCATTATGTAGGCAGCGCATTATTAGAGTTTTTCCTGTTCAGACAGAAAATATTAATCAAGCAAAGACATGCAACACTGCGATGAGAACTATAGGGTGACAATAACACTTATCTATTTTTCATTTTTTTTTTTTTGCTGACAAAGCTTCCTTTCAGAGTTAAAATTTTCCTTTCATACGGTAGAAGGCCAATACACCGGATGAGGCTGAAAGAATCGTTTGCTTTAGTGACCTAATTATCGCGAGGGGGAAATAACTTGAGTTTTTCATTACCTGTACAAGTTTAAGAATTAGATGCAATTAAAACAAAAGAAGAAGAAAACGAAGAAAGAAACAAACTAACCGTGTACTGCTCTGAGAAACGAAGCACCGTGAAATCCGTAAAGCACACTGGGATGTCATTGGGCGAGCCTATATTACGGACGTCCACAGTTCCTGGAAAAAAGAAGAAAAAATAATGCGCAAGAATTTCAGCATGCACAAGCACATGCTCAAGTATACGTAAGCAACAGATACAAAACGCGAATCCTCTGAAAAAAAAAAAAAAGTGTATCTATAAAAACAAATAAGTGATGTCTATGCAATGGCACTTTAGGCAAACTAGCCATCTTACAGCTGTCAGCACAGGACGATAAACACATTTGAGGACGTATAATCTAGGTTTATTGTCATGTTACCATTACACAAGTGTCTACCGTCCTTGAAATTTCAAGTAGCACAAGATGTCCATAGGTCGGCAGAAAAAAGTGGAACTGACTCGGACTCATTCAAGAAACATATATTGCGCTTGTGACTCACTCGGACTCAAACTCACCACAATATGACTGACGTGGACTCGTGACTTGATCCGAGCCTGAGTTAGTTCGAGTGAGCCGACTCGAGAGTGAGTTCGCTGAGCTACGATGTGAAGTACCACAAAGCATACGAAAGCTTAAAAGTTTTTCTTCTTTCTTGAATGACGTTGTGGTCACTTATAAACACTGCATAGAGAAACTGGTGCAACTACGTGCTAAGGGCGTGAAGAGTGACGAAGTGGTGGGGCTGGTGGTGTTGCCCCCTTTTTTCCCTCACTTTGCTTTCCCGCCGCGCGCTATACTGCACTAGTGCACTATACAAAACTGTGCCACATTTCGCTCTTTCACCTCCTTCTTTGCCACGTCGTCCTTTCTCTCTTACTATTTTTTCCTATCTTTTTTTTCCTTTTTTTCTCTTTCTCTATTTCTAACTTTTTCTCCCTTTTCCATTTATTTATCTCTATTTCTATGTTTCTCTCAATCTATCTGTACTATTTCCCTTTCCTCCTATTTTTTTGTCTCTCTATTAGTCTTTCTTTCTTTTTATTTCTGTAGTTGTTCTCTCACTCATCAGAGTTACTGTATTCCTGCTGGGCAAATTGGCACGTGTTCTGGGAGTGAAGTAGATGAAAAGGAAGACGAAAGAAGTGCATGCCGGTTCGTAGTGACGATAGTTTTCGAATTCAGTAGACATGTCACGCCCAGCTTAAACAGCTCTGCTGCTCTTAAAAAAGAAAAGAAAAAAAAAAGCTTTCTAAGGCTATCAGGTGAGATTCACGGGCTGGCACATACTAAGAGTCGAGGCTCACCAATGGCATAGTGGAGCTGTTGAGAAACCTGGGGGTTGAGGGCAGCCATCAATACAGCTACTCCGTTCCTGCAAGATATAGGACGGAAATGCCACAACCCGCATACTAACAGAAAGAATGAAGGCCGGGAACATGACAACTCGCAAAGGTAATCAACGTGAGCGGGAGTACAGATAGTTGCTACGACGGCACATACGCTGACAACTGCATGTCAATGCACCAGGCCCTCAGGTGCCTCGGGAAGGTGTTCCCGTGTTCCTGTGATCAAAAACGAAGGAGAGGATGTCCAATTTAACACATGCACGAAATGTCACGACAGCATTGTATGAACGAAAAACCCATATAAGAAGTGAACACAAAATTACATGCAAAACAAACGTTTATGCTTCGATTGTCATCGAGTAAAGAGAAACTGCTTTACTGATCAGGGAGCTCCACATGACATATTTAGGATACCTTTGGTCAAGCACTTCTGGCTTACTGTCTGACATAGAGCACACCGTGCTCTACGTTGGACTTACCCACAGCGCTTCATGGAACTGTTCTTTCATAGAGCGATCCAGGTCGCACTCGCCACACAACTGAAAAGAAATGAGATAAGCATACCAGTGAATGAGGAGGCATATAAACACGCAATTTGACAAACACTGCTCAATGAGAGGCTGAATGTAAGGCAGCACCTCCTTAATATGTTTCCGTTTTACAAATATCCCAGTGCCAATGTTATCAAACGAATCAGCGTTGTGTTTCAGCTGATATGAATGGTACATATTGCCAGACAGCACCTCTTTTCCCGCACTTTTTTTAGCCAACGTATGAATGACATTCTACGGTACGTTTGTGGTTGGTTGTCGATCATGAAAGTGAAGCTGCATCGTACAGCGCAACAAGGTGCTAACGAAGAAACATGATCGGATCGTGTTCACTTATATATTGTCTAAATGTGTTGCCAATCATGTTGCAGTTATGCAATGCAACCTTACATTTCAGAAAACCAATCCCTTGCACATAAAAGCAAACATATACATATACAGTGAAAGCTTGTTAATTTGAACTCGAAGGGGTCTAGAAAACTGTTAAAACTGGAGTGCAGGTGCTAAAATCAATGAACAACCTGCCACACTGCACGGGCAGTTATCGCACACTGGGCGCTACTACACATGTGTGGCAGATATCTCGTAAATTAAGTTCACGGAGCTCTAACAGTGTACAGAATTAATCGATCGGTCAGTGATGAACCAGGAACAAGCACTGACATGCATTCATGTCAAAATAGTAAATGAAGTGAATTATGCCAAAACAGGTTTATCTGTATGACAGGGTTATTGCAATCACAATAAAGAAATCATTTGCATTGACTTGCATTTATTTTTTCGTGACACCATCAGCATCATTTGCAGCTTGTACAAGAGCTCCAGCACAGCTTCAAAGTTGATATTTGCTCAGAAATTCTGCTATTTTGTTTTTTGGAACCTCTAGAAAATGTGGTTTGGTTTGCAACACAATGTGATCACACTGGACTAACTCCTGCGAGGAGCGGTGAAAATGAAGGGTGCTTAATTTAAATGAACCGTTGTGCATGCAGACTCTTCAAATTATCAGTAGTTTTCTACCAAAGAAGTACGCAGGGCTTCGCCGGAACCAGGACAGCAGTTAGAATTAACTGTAAGTTTGAATTAACGAGCTCTTACTTGACCACATGACTACTCACTAGACATCGGCAAACATTCGAGCACTTCAAATATCCAAACAAATTGTGCAGTATTCAAATTTGCTTAGACACAAATTTAAATCCTCTGAAATTTTGAATTATTCGAAACGAACGAATGAGCATATACATTTTACTGCAAGTAGCCTTCTTAAAAGGTGGTTTTGCTGCATCATGGTACTGCTATGCCGTGAAACCACCTATCGAAAGAAAATGCGTACTGTTGCAAAATCATGCTCGAAGGTTAAATGTGCATAATTACCTGCGCCTTGATTAATTTCTTCTTTAGTCTAAAAGCATGCTATAGCGTCTGATTAGTGCTAGGTACAATTTTAAAACGTAACGTATTTCATTTGAATGCTAGATCTTTTTAGATCTTGCTACTGTTCAAAGTTGCTTTGCTTTGAATAAAAAAAAAAGTATAGTTTGCACAAACGTAGTTCTAATTCTTGAAATCTTGTGCAAATTGGGTGAGGACAAAATGAATTATCTTTATCATATTGGTTGAATACTCATTATAGGGTGATTGCAGCCCGCTCAGAACAGATAATGAGAAAAGTAAGAAGAAACAGGAGGTGACTTAGAACACACTTTCATTCCACATGTATATGTGTACACATCCAGGAAAGCTCCAAAGCACACTTCAAAGAACAAACAGCGAGGCCGAAATGCGTGCAGAAAATAAAGTCTACACAACACCCATCGGCAAGTACAACATGCTCAGGACACACTCGGAAAGGTAAATTCCGGTTGCGAGTCGGCGCTTCCTTGTCTGGTTCCCTTTTGTCAAAACTCACTCAGTTTTGATTACAGTATTCGATTAAAAATCATTCAACCAAATACCTATTCGCATCGAAACTCGAATTCACGCAACGCACATGCCCACTAGCGTTCACCTTTTCAGGTCCTGCTTCTTCGAGAAACCACTTCTGGAGGGTGTTACGCAGCAGCACGTACACATACTTCTCGTCCTCCTCTTCCGTGGGCTCCACGAGCACTTTGACAAGGTGTCGCTGGAAAAACAGACACACGCGGCACAGCTCGAAGCACGACTTGCAGGATTTTTGATGAAATTGTAGCTTCTTGACACCGAATCAAAAACAATTCCTTCCCCGACAATAAATGACCGTTTACCAAAGCCGAAAGCTTCTCTCTTGCAGCAAGATGTTTGGCGGGCCAGAAAATGTGTAAAAGAAGAAATATAAGCAGCGCCGCTTTCTTGAGGTTTTCTCGCAGTCTTGCAGTGATGTGTGGCAGCTTGGGCTAGTTGGTATGGCATGACGATAGTTATAGTGCGAGAACAGAACGACGACACAGAGACAAGAAGGACACGAAGGACACGAGCGCTCACGTCCTTCGTGTCCATCTTGTCTCTGTGTCGTCATTCTGTTCTCGCGCTATAACTATCGTCATGCAGTGATGTCGCAAATTCTGACGGTACTTACCAGGACCCGCACATCAATTCTACATTGGTGAAACTTTGAATACATGCTATTCAACACACAAGTTTGGGCCAGCTGAACTTGCCAGTCTTTAAGCGCAATGTGACAATCACAGAAGGAAGAGGCGCATAATCTAGTGTCCACCATGTTTATGTATCCCTTCCTTCTGTGTATGTTTCTTTGCACTCAAGATGCACAAGTTAAATACATACATATGTGTCATTCTGTGGCAGTCACACACACTTCAGGAAACCTTATCGAGTCAACGCGGCCAAAGTATTAAGGAAGTCATCGAATTCCTCAGATTGAAATCCCCGACACTGACAATGGGCTGCAGGAATTTTAGGCAGATCGCTCGGAATCTTACAACATGCATCGAAACGCCCTTTTCCCCCAACGTTCAATTACAAAATGTCACTGCGCTAGATATGCCGAGCAGGTGCGTCAACGATTTTGGTGACGTGGACAACCAGGAGGACATTGTGGAATACCAAAAGCACCTGAAATTGATCTTGTCCTTGCAGAAACATGAAAGTAATGCCATACTTCTATTAAGAACTTCTTCAAGCCACGAATCGATGAATGATTTCAGATGCAGGATAGCACCCAACGCATCTCTTATATTATTCCGCAGCATTTTCTTCCAATTTGAAGCACACATCCAGATTATACATTTCCTGAATACATCATTATTTCATCTAGATATTGTGAAAAATCTATTATAGAAGTTCTACTGTATACCTTCATTTCTGTAAACATTCTGTGCTACGGGTAAGGTACCTTTCAAACACAGGGGCAGAGCAAACCACCGAGAAACACAAGCAAAGGCCAAGAGTTTCAACCCCACCAAAGAAAAGGGTGATCTTCCATCAAGTAAGTCCCCCCTCAAATTTTGTTTTTTTTTTTTTTTTGCTACCAGTATGCAATTCCAACCGACCTGAGATGCAGTACTTTACTACGCTGTATAGATACTACGCAAATAAAATACTCGGACGGAAAACTGGGCGTGCCGGTATAGCATAATCCGAGGTAAAAGGCACATAAACAACCTTTGGGCAAATCAGTTCTGCAAAATCCCACAAGGCGGCATAATGGCTATAAAAGGGAGACAAAGCCATCTGTTTGTAAGCGCGGAGCCACGAGAGAACCTGTACGAATTTTTCAGAAAGAAAGCTTTTTAAGTTGCCAAAGAAATTCGTCCTGGTCTCTGTGGCTTTGTGCTAAATACCAGCAGTTGTCAGTTTTGCTTTCTAAGACAACTTATCTGTGTCATTTTTGCCTTTTCAGCCTAAAGTACTCTAATAAATTGTGACAACAACCACTTTAGGAAGAGGGACGCTTCACAACTAGCTCGAAAGCAAGAGCGGGCCTTAGAAGAGAATCTGTCTCCGTCAGAGGAGCACACAAAGACTCACCGCTTCGGACGACTGAGATGGCATGGCTCCAAAAATGAACGAGGACACCCGTCGACCGATGCCAGCCAGGAGGCCCTGAGGTGCCTTGAGAGGCTTGATCAGCAGTGCCGTCTGTGAGGTAAAATTTGCAATGTATCGCAGGGGCAGTGAAAACAAATTTTCAGACAACCAATACAACAGGCACACAAAGACAAAAAATGTTTATTTTTTTCGCCTTTCTCTAATGTGCTCCTTGACCATGAACACATTTCAACGTGCCCAAGTTTCATTACCCACTCCACAAAGCTATTTCAATCAATCAATCAATCCAAAGAAAAACCTGGCCATGACATGCTGAACTTAAGTGGAACAATTAAAATGAAATCACTAAGAAAGAAATATTACAACCATTAACAATACAA
This sequence comes from Rhipicephalus microplus, assembly GCF_043290135.1. Lineage (NCBI taxonomy): Eukaryota > Metazoa > Arthropoda > Arachnida > Ixodida > Ixodidae > Rhipicephalus > Rhipicephalus microplus. Next base: position 173,281,715 of record NC_134705.1, read on the forward strand.
GCTGGTGCAGTTGGGCTGCTAAACAGAACTTGGTTGCAAGAAATAGTACCAGTTGCCAAATATATTTGTGAAATTTTCAGTTAGATTACTAGATATGTGGGGTTTAACGTCCCCAAACCACCATATGATTATGAGAGACGCCGTAGTAGAGGACTCTGGAAATTTGGACCACCTGGGGTTCTTTAACGTGCACCCAAATCTGAGCACACGGGCCTACAACATTACCACCTCTATCGGAAATTAAATTTTCAGTTAAGCTATTAAGTAATAGTTTTCTGAATATGATTACACATACACTCATCCATGTCTACTGTGTCTTTCTCTCTCTCTCCATATAACAGTGGGCATAGGTGAATATCTGAGCCCTTCAAGCATAACAGTTTCGGAAGTGAACAATTAGACATACCTGAACACATGTAACTACTCCGTAAATGTGTTTTCACTGCAGAGTGGGACTGCTATGCCGCGAAGCCACATTTTAAAGCTAAATGTGCAGACTTCTTTTACATAATTATTTTTTTAAGTTTAAAAGCATATTGCATGTGCCAAGCATCAGAAACATTAAAACATAACGCATTTTACCACACATGACTTGCAGCCTACTGCTATTAAAATCCTGCTGCAATTCAAGGCTGCTTCCATGACACCTGTAACCAACTTTCGCACATGCCAAGTTCTAATTCTTAAAAATGCTGTTTAAGCTAGCTGGGTCATGAGAAAAATGCTTATTATTCTTTATATTATATTACGTATTTTACTTGATTAAAAATTATTCGACCAAGTGACTATTTGCGTCAAACCTCGAATTTACTATTTGACGATCCCACAGAAGTCACAGAATGTTGCATGAGCACATTTTTTTCAACCACAATCTACCATAAGCTATGCAGCCAAATGACTCACCTGTCCGTCAACTGTGGATGGTGTGACGAGCATCAGAGAGCTAGTGGTGGTGGCCAAAATGCAGCCCATGGGCTGTCATGGGAACAAAATGACAGTCAATTAAGCATCTATACTGTTATATTACACAAATTGATGCCCTGTTTCGGTCTTGTCTAGAGTGCTAAATATTTATTTACATTCAACACTACTGTTGTGCATCAACGAGATCCGCAGCATTACTAGCGCTTGTCTGCAATGAACCTGTGCACAGACACTGTGGTACCATCAGTGCTTCCTTTGGTTCATCCATATCCTTTGTAAACATTGAATCACTATCTTTCAACAACTTTGAAAACTTTTTTTTCGAACAGCATTTGATTGTTATAAAACCTGATGTGACATTCACAAAATCATACAACAAGCTTTAGTTCATAAACATAATAAAAAATTCTGAAGAGTCAATACTACAGTAGAATCCAGATATATATCTTTGTAATTCGATGTGTGGCATATGTACCATTAGAAACACACTTGCAGTGGCATTGGTTGGTCTAGTGCTTTATATAGGCACTGAAATTTGCTGTGAACTTTTTCAAGGTTTCCTTGTCCAAGTCACACTGCTTGTCTGTTTTAATCTACATACACATTTTCTTCTATTTCAATATAACATTCTATTCAGTGCGCATTATATGTAGGCAAGATGAAATTAGTTGGGATGATATAAATTGCTCGTTGATGTAACTTTCTTGTCATGCTATTGATATCTGTAACGCAGAATGTAACACAGTAACTTCTGCGTTCTTTCTGAATTTCTTATTACTATGACTTTGTAAGCAGAATAGGTTGCGAACTGCTGCCTGTGTAGCTAAGGCCAATGGGCTCTTCAATAAGGTAAACTCAAATTGCAATGTAGGCCAAGGAAAACCTTTCAGCACGGGCATTCCAAGGGGACATTACATCTGTTCAGGAAGACAACAAAGTTGGAATGAAGTAATGTGTGTTGTTGGGCTAGTTGGTTATTAGATTTTGAAGACGTGTTTAAACCGCACGAAGAAGACAGAAAATTAAACACATAGAACGATCACACACCTGCGCTTTGTGGGCGATCCTTCCATGCGGCAAACGTGTCGTCTTCTTCACTCAGTTTAAAAATGTCATCAAAAGTCGACATACTCACTTTGTCTGCGTACCATCATCTCGCCAAGCTATGCACCGTGTTTTGTACTAGAGGGATTTTATGAACAGAAACACGTGCCACACACAAATTGTCTGAAGCACCTATAGTCCAATACTTATTGAAAAGTCTAAGAAAGGTATCGCCCAGATGACTGAAAGGTGACTGTCAATTGCCTTTGTGATGAAAGAAATAGTCCCGTCCATGAGTCGGAAGGGAATGTCAGTGGCCACATGACTCGCAATGTCAGTGTAGAATGTGAGGCTATTAGTGCAGCTCATATTCACCTGCCACTGTGGAGAAAATGCTACTGCCTTCTCGATTTGTAACCAGCTATATGACTGTATGTGCTACCTCTACAGCACACTCTGCTTCAATTTGTCGGCTCCAAGCTTTCACGGTGGATGTCGATACTGCTTTGTTAAAATGGACAACCAACGAGACAATGATTGTTGCTGGGCCCACCCACCTGTGAATTTGTGAGCGAGTAACACTCCTCTCCCTGAAGATCTGCCAGAGCATCGGTCGAGGAACCCTCGTGGGCGATGTTAGGCCAGTAGCGAAGAATGCCTGCCGGAGCCACCGCCAGCGCAGCTGGAGCCAGGTCGTCCCTCAGCAGCACACAGACCAGGTCGGCACGATGTGCCAGGTCGCTCGGTGGAAGCGTCAGCATGCGGCACTGTCAACATGGCGCAGCGCGTTTCTGTCAGGCACGTTGCACGAGTTTTCGAATAGCCCATGCAAAGCTTTGCGTGCACTATCTGCTGCGGTCACTGCCACAGTGCATGTGTCTTAACGTTAACCGCCGTTAGCATTTGCGGTCCACCCGCAGAAAATCCGAAACGGTGTGCGGCCCGCAAAGACCCTTTGCAATGACTCTAGCGCAAAGCCTCTTTGCAATGACAGAGCATGAAACGTCAACACTGTGGCTAAGGTCTAAATGGTCGTGGCCAACAAGTTGTAACACTAATTCGAAACAAATGATGTGTTCACGACGTCATGCGAAAGCTACCATTAGAATGTTACGATTATCACATGACCCTTCAACGATGTTGACCAACTCGTCATTTCTCCAAAGCCAAGAGCTTTCAGCCAACGTAACCGCCATGGCTAGTATGCTGTCTAAGGGCCACCTCTGGGTCATTATGGCAGTGTAAACAAATAAGCCTTTGTGCAACAGGCAAATTAAACTACAAAACGACAGGTTGAAATGCACAGAATACTTACACTCCTGTTGCGCGATCCTTGCTTGTACTGCCACACAAACAACTTCCGCCCACAGACGAGCCATGCCCAACCGCAGCTCGAAATGCGGGCACTGATATCTGTACCAGCTGCGATAAATGTAGAAGACAAATAAATAAATTGGCGAACGCGTTTCGAAAACCACAAGCAACCGAATACGCAGAAAATGAGCGATCGTGCTACGTAGCCTGTGCTTACGTTCAGCTTCGACAAGAGCTTCGCTGACAAGTACTGGCAAAATGGTCCCGAACTGCTCGACTACATGGTCTGCCGTTTCCTCGAGCACTTGGGACTGGTGCAGGGAGCTGTCTTGACACAGCGACAGCATGCTTCGATACATGAGCGAAAAGAAACACACATCAGTCACGTTTCCTCTTGTTCATGGGGAGAAGACTCGAACAAACAAGCGAAATAACACGTAAACGAAACCAAAGGTAATCACCCAGGCGCGCATGGCGAGCGGCCGTAGGCCAGCGGCGTTCCAACACTACGCCGGCTTCTCGACATCGAGTGCGAGGTTGAGAGGAAGGAGCCACCGGGGGTGCCCGAACGACGAGGTGTGTACATGTTTTTTTAGCGTAACAGTTTTAACAGTCGCGTCGGTACAGTGGTCAAGTCAGAACGAACGGCAGGCTCGCAATTGAGACACCGGTCTCGCGACGGTCACATCGAAAACAAGCGGCAACGACCGGCAAATCCCACGTGATATGCCAATCCCCTATTTCGACGGGAAGCGTGAAATTAACGAAAGCTTTTTGCTGCTGTCGTTTTTGATGTGAACTTTTCCACCAACAAAAGCATGAACGTTAAAATTATTAACGATAGAAGCGCAGGTGAAGATTGTTGTTTACCGCCTTTGAAAAGGCTAATTTTACGTTGAACCATTGCTGCGTAGACATTATAGACGTATGCTACAGAGTGAATAACATAAATCGTTGTCAGGGCGACGTTGTAACTTGAGTTGCCGCCGACACCTATCAGGGGAGGAATCGGCGCTCGTGATGCAATCGCGAAAACATGTCGCGATCGCATTGCCTCGCGTGCATTGCTAGCTATGCTGCTTGGTTCGATTGCCGATTGTGAAAATTCGTAACTTCGCGAATCTCCGCGCTTGCTGTGACACATAACGTCGTTGACGGATTGTCCCGCCCCGTAGTGCTATTCTAGACCAGTGATCGACGTTGATCAAAGCCTATATTCGCCCCACCCGCGTTGCTGTGTGGGACATTCGCACCGAGAAAAAAGACGTCCTCTCCCAGGTAATCAAGAGCGTCGATTCTTTCACGCAGACTTCACGGGCCGAAAATGGAGGACTACGAGTGGAAACCGCCGTCTGAAGCTGAGCTGAAGGTCCTCGAAGCTAGGCGAGAACGTATGGACAAGATCAGCGGCATCATGGGCGACTACCTTCTGAAGGGGTACAAGATGCTCAGCGAAGTTTGCGATGTCTGCAGCGTGAGTAGTGTGTCGCTCTACGCGTTTTAATCGCTCTCCCGAATGTGCCAGCGTCCTTTCGCAGTACAGCGCTGTTTTTGTGTCACTGCAGACCATACTTTTGGAGGACCGGCAGCGCAACGCCTACTGCATCGCCTGCTCAGAGGTGGACACCATGGAGAACGTCAAAGACAACCCGGGTAGGTTGAATTTTGTAGCTCAGAGGTTTTGTAGCTCGTGGTATGCGTGGTATCACGACAATTTGGTTTTCGAAAGTTGCACTTCGAACGTCGACCGTGTCCTGTCTGCACTTTGAATTCGATGCGGTAGTTCAAAGTTTGCGCTTAGTTCGTTATAACCGATAATTCGCGATATTGATGCTCTTTTATGGTTTAATTGGCCACGCTTCATATCGGTGACATTTATTTGTACAGCAAAACAAAAAATGCGAATGCCGCTATGATATCATCTGTAACGAAGAAGTATTTGGTTTGCATGAGGCTCAAAACTGGGAAGTAGCACAAAAAGTAAAATAATTATTGAAAGACAATTCGCCTCTCTATTATTTTAAAAAAATGCGGTTTTGACACTGAAGCTTTTGTTGAAAATGTGGTCACGTCCTTCTCCAAATAAATGTGAATGCAGGCCTGTTTTGTCAAACGAACCTTGTTCTGTTGTTATTCTGCCTTCGCATCTTTCGGTCTTCTTAGTCTGAAGTGCCACAAGGAGTCTGGCGAGGATCACCTCATTCGTGTTGGCTTTGAAGCATCAAATAATCCATTTTTGTATCGTGAGATTCACATTTGCACAAGCTTGCCAGCACTCGCCCCCATGTCATACAAGCATATGCGTCTGTTGCTCACCATCCCACGGTTGGAGAATTTTCCAACCTGTCTGTACGATTCACCAGCGACAGCAGGGGGAGGGGGGTGAAGATTGACAGGGTGTTATTTTTAATCCTGGCGATGCCATGCCGCCGATTTCCCGCAGGGTAGCGAAATAGCTATTTGAGATAGTTGGTAATGATTCATTTTAGATGCAAAAGGTGTGGCACAGTACAAAATAGAGAAGAGAATGACTACACAGGTGCACACTTGTATATGCAGGCTTATTAAAAAGGCAACACATATATAGGATGTTTGCAAGCGAGCCATCCGATTAAGGTGCTTGCAGCATACGCTGCTGTCTCTGTGGTCCGTGGTGGTGCAGATGTTCTCTGGTGTGGCGCTTTATCGGCTCTGTTAAAACGACGGGAGGCTGTGTGCATGACGCTGCAATGTGTGTAGATAGAATGTGGTTGAGTGCTTATGCGGAGGCTACCAAGATGGACGCACTGACGCTTGCGACAGCTCGGGCCGCCGTGCGACCTGCCTGTGTTTTACAAATTTACCGCATGGTACAGTGTCTCTCGCCTAAAAAACAGTTACTATCCCCATTTTAAAGAAGAAGCATGAAGATGCATGCATATAAACGAAAAAAGTAAAAAAAAAAACTGCTGGGAAGGGGTGATGAAAATTAAGAAGGTTAGTGCAGCATGTTGATCAAATAAGAGCACTGTTTCTTTGATAGGGCTATAGACAGGTGACTGACCCATCATCCTCCGCATCTCTTAATGTGCAGAGCTTCGAATTATTTGCGGGTGGTTTTTTTTCTGGTGCCTAGGTAGAACTGTTGCATCAACGAAGAAAGGATAGCAGCCACAGATGGTGCAATGCTGCGTTAAGTGGGCATCGTCCCCTGTTATACTCCTGTAAACGAATGATTATTCAACTCTTCGGACGCCACTTATTAAAAACTGTCAATGCGTCAAATTGAGCCAGTGTTATTTCAAAGCACTTGATATGGTATTGCAGCAAAAATAATGTCATAATACATTAATTTATGTGTTATAGAGATCATTCCTAATTGCCTTGTAATTTAATATCTAGTGATTCTGAAACCATTCATGCTGCGCTGCGATCACACAACTCCTTTTACATTGTAAGCAGTGCAGAATTGAGCAGGGCTGGATAATAATATACATACCCTAATTTTGAGGACTGGTGTGCATGAAAGCCTCAGGCTACAAGACTACGCCCGGGAAAGTTATCGACTCCATGATCCAGCTTCAATTCTTTTCCGCTGGGCTGCACCACATGATGATTTTTGTTACTTTGAAGTACGATTTAAAAAGCAAATGCTACTCACAACGTGACAAAAAAAAATGCTGTAATCTGACTATATTTCATGTTCTTTTCATTTCTACTAGGATCTAATCACACCTTCTGGCTAGTTGTCAGTCCCATTAAGCATTGGCCAGTTTGGCCCACGTAAACACAACCGCATGACAGTGCTTTTCTGCATGGTGGGGGCCCTCCTAAGCAACTATGTACTTCTTTCTGCTGAGCACCGGGCCGGAAGTACGCTTGTACCTGCTTAACTGATGGCTGGCTGTTGCGATTCTCTGCCTCACTCAGCAGCAGTGAATGCTCAACTATTTCACCAAGGCTGTGGTGGGTTAAAGTGTGCCCAGGAGCCTTTTACAGAACCTTAAGTTGAGTATCCAAGAACGATTGAGCACCAAGTCTTCCTTTGTCACTTAAAGGGGCCCTGCAACACTTTTTGAGCATGGTCAGAAAACGCTGCCGATCGGTAGTGGAGGCTCTCGACAACACGCGAGCCGAGTATTATAGCACAGTACGCGGCCTGGAATTCACAATAAATTATCAAGCTAAAAATTGCTTTCTTTTCTCTCGGCAAATCACGTTATATGCCCACAAATCACACGTCAACAACCAATCTATCAGCCTTTGGCTGATTTGAACATGGCGCGCCCGCTCATTACAGAGATCGTTGCGGGAGGCTACTACGTGTCCACGCGTGCGCGTGCGATCACACTAAAAAAGTTGCGCATTCGGAAAAAAAAAATAATGCTCAAGGTCGCAATGCCTGCGTAATGTTTTTCTGTGGCCCTTCTATTCCTCCCTGCTTAGCTTCCAGTGCTTTCGTGGGGATGAGAGAAGAAAGAATGGAATCGCAGCATGCGACAAACCTTCGTAACTCCACTCGCTCTGGGCGAATTCTTAAAATTTTTGCGGTGTTGAATTCATGAGGCAATAAGCTCTTCCAGTGAATTCATTCCATGTTCACTTGAAAAAGTGTTTCAGGGCCCCTTAAAGAATGGGTTTCCATTTAGTACTGGGAATCAATCCAAGTGCCTAGTGCATTTAATGCAGACGCCCAGCCATGTAGCCACTGCTGCAGATACAAATGGCTTATTTATAATTTCCTGACCTTAATGTAGTTTCTTCATATTGTGTGGCAAAGCATTGTATTCTTTAAGTGGTCACTTTCCATTATAATATGGGTTGCAGTGCAAGGACGAAAGTGCTGGAAGAAAAGCGAACGGAAGGCAAAGAGGGACAAGACGCTTTCCGTTCGCTTTTCTTCCAGGACTTTCGTGCTTGCACTGCAACCCTTATTATAATAGAATTCAACAAAGTAGCCCAAATAGCCGTTCTTCTTCAATGTGCACTTTCTTTATGCACCTTGCAGTTCTCTCGGATGTCGCAGCGCAGCGCCTTGTCGAGGATCGCCAAGCAACCTCAGAGTTGACCGCCCCTTCCCAGAGCGTTTCAGAAGATATGCACCGCAACCAAGCACCGCAACTCATCCCACGCCGAGCCACAACAGTCATCGCGAGCAGCGCCTCCGTTCCCATGGCTCCTGCTACTGTCGTAAGCATGTCGCCGTGCATCTTGGCATCGCGAGACCCAGGGATGTGCGGAAGCCAGCAGCAAATGGTGAAGAATGCCTCGATGGCTCCCGACTCGACACAGCGAGACCAGGAAGTCGTGGCTGCCATGCAAGCCGTTCAGGGAAAGATGGTCTGGGCTACACGGGAACTGAAAATGTGTTCCAGCGTCGAGCTGTCCATCCAGATGTGCAACCTCATCAAGACGTGTGCGGAGGCCATCACAGCCTTGAATGACATGAGGTCTGCTGACGCAGGTTCGGACTGCTCTGCCAGGCAAAACAGGTGTGAATGAAAAAAAGGATTGCAAGAGAGTTTGGTTGTCTGAATAAATATGCATGGAAATGTTACTGTACAATTAAGCAGGTGCAGGTAACCTGCCTAACTGGAAGGTGCTGACAAAGGCATGCGCAGGGTTCCACGTTGAGGCGGGAAGCTGGTCTTATCGCTGATCGCCCCCTTGTTGATCGTGTCAGAAAGAAAAACAAGTTTTGCAATGGATGCAAACATGAAGGTGAAGCGATGACGAGCTTTTTACAATGGCCTGCCTTTGGTCCCCGAATTTCACGGGGCTAATGTGGGAAGTGAACAGTTCTTTAAATGCGATATAGGTGTTATCGGCTGCCATTATGCTCAAGAACCTGTGTAGCAATATTCTCGCGCATTAAAGACATGCAGGTCTGATTCAGTAAAGCTTTGGGGCAGGTTTAGCACTCCCCCTTTCATGCACATGTTCACCACTGTAGCTTGCTGCTTCATCATTGCTACAAACGTTGCTGGATGGAAAGCTTGCATTGCGACAAAGGCCTTCTCCACCCCCATCCCCCTTCTTTTAACAGCAAAGCTGTTTTAAGTTTGAAAAATTCTCCTTAGTTGCAAGCAAATTCTCATCATGAACTGGCACACGCTCTCTACGTCTTATCCTGTAACCTTGCACTCTGCTTCACTACCAGAACACGTGCGACGATTTGTAAAGCACTTGGGTGTACATAGTAACACCTTCTTCCCCACTAAACACTTAGGTGTAGTTGGGGAGAGGGGTTAATTCCCTTTCTGCCCCAAAATTTTAAAATTTTGATTGCGTATATATACATGCGCGTATAGAAACCAAACGAACAAACATATGTAAAGTACGGTTGAACCCCCCTCCTCTCCCGGAAAAATTTCTGGCTACGTCTTTGGTACGCCATTTGTCAAAATAACTCTGATGGGCTAGAAAACAAGTACAGAGCGAGAGAGATCTTCCTGGTGGTGACGTTGCCATGACAGCATCATCACCCAGCAAATAAAGGTGCAGTTTCTGCGAGTGCCGCCAAACTTAGCTCCAGCTTAAAGGGGCACTCACCAGGCTCCATACCAAATTTTAGTTAGACCATGGGAGTTGTTGGGTGTCCGATGAAGAAGATTTTGACACAAAAATTTTTTTGAATTGGTTCATTACGAGCTGAAAAACTATTTTTTTGAAGTGGCACGAAACGAGGATGAGAGGAGGCGAGCTCGAAACCCTTGCTGCTCTTCTGCGTAGCCTTCGCAAGCCAAATCTCTTCCCTACCCTCTCCGGCATCTGACCAAGAAGTCACGCGTGCATGCTGTGCCCAAACAAGCCCAACCCCCGTGCACACGAGCAGCTTTTTTTTTTTTTTTTTTTGACCAGTGTTGTTTAGGGTCTACTGCCTGTTTCTACGTGATGGTTTGGAAACGCTGGCTTAGACACGGTAGAATGGAAGAGCACAATGAGTGCACGAACGCGTAGGTGCGTTCGACGGCTCTCGCCTGCTCGATGCGCTGATCGCGGGGGCACAAATGCATGCGAAACGCCGGCACACTAGCCCCGCATCTCGTTTCAATTCACGGGAAAAAATAATAAATAATAACAATAAACTCTCACGTTTCCTAGTTGCATCTTGTTATTTATCTGGAGATTTAATAATCTCTTCAAGCAACAAATACATAAACTATGCATGCTCTGTTAAATAATTTTCGCCCTATCACGTGCCGCTATTGGCAACATCAGAGCATAGTCGTCTATGTAGAGGACCAACTTCACTGCATTGCTTTGTACATAGGGCCATTCATACGCGCACGTCATGCCCTCATACTCTGGGCGCGTGCCCGCAAAAGGAAGGGAGAGCAGCGTTCATCTTGAAATTTGACCCTATTCCGCGGCGCGTAGCGTTGCATATTTTGGCAGACGTGATCATGAACGCCTCATCTACGCATTGCGCTTGTCAGCTCGAAATTGTCAAACCTGGTGAGTGGCCCTTTAAGCCGCTGTACTGAAAATCCCACTGCACCACTTTGATCCTTCATGGTCAATTGAAATAGCTCACAAGCCATTGTTATATCCGAAACAAAGCCACAAATGCGTTCAAAGCCACAGGCACTACGACTGGGCAAATCCATGTGTTACCCTAATCCCTGGCGGTTTAATGAATGAACCACCAGTTTCCCCTATAAGCATAGTAGGAAATGCTATACATAGTACTTGCCACTCACAGTAGCGGTGCTCTGTAAGGACTGGTTGCATTCAATGTTTTTTATATGCTTTATGCAGTACAGTGCAATACTTTAGCATAGAAATTCCAAGGAAATGTTACAAGTGTTTGGTAGGCAATAATTTTATATATATCAAGGTTTACACCTGTGCTAACATGCCAAAGCACTTCATTTCAGGGCGTCAGACTTTACAGGACCTCTGTCAGTCTTGCGTTATGTTCCTGGGTTCACCAATGCGTCCTCGCTGACGTGACCTGCCGAGACGTCAGGGTTGCGTTGGACCCGGACTCTCTTGGGCAGCATGGAACGTCTCTGGGTTGAGGAAGCAATCCTGTTAAGTTGGGAAAACGAAAAACAAACAGATTTACTGGCACATTGTCAAACTATTTACAACATAAATCGGTTAGAGTTCAGCAAGCCTTGAACGCGATAAATGGACCATTAACGCATGGTTCAGAGCAACGTCTTGCACTTCACATCGCCTTTTCAAGCCCTTAGTCGGGCTCCTCCTCCTGGATTGAAAAGCGACACCACCCACCATGGCATCAGCCAATAATACACACAGTCGCCGAAGAGTCGTTGCGAGCGGTCAGTGTCACTCAAGGGAGGGATCCATCATGGGGGCAAGGGGCAGACGGGTAGCTTACTGCCGTCTCTCTCCAGAAGAGCAGCAAAGGGTTGAGAGATTTGATTGCTCTTGTCAAGACCTACAAGGCTGGTCGGCTACCCAAACAAGCCATTGAGGAGGTTGACAGCATAAGTATTGGCTCACTGTTCATAGAAGAATGACACTTTATTATCCCTTTGTGGTTCTTCCCGCAGCTTGGCGCTTGTTTTAGAGAAAGGAACAGGGTTGCCAAGTTGTGAGAACGCATCTCAGGTGCGCTTTTTATGGACAGCGTGTCGTTAACGACTGAGAGTCGCCGCACTTGTTTTTTGTGCCTTTTTTTACGGTAATTTGTAGCTTTGCATCTGGTAATCATGAAATTTAATCATAAAAGCGAGCATCATTAATTCACAAGAATTTTGCATCAGTTCAAAACACTAGCCTAAATACCATAAGAAACTAGCACCCCACAGTAGGGGTGCACCTGAAACTATGTGTGCTCAAGCTTCGGTGATGCTGACCGCACTGTTTTCAAATTGTGGGCGGTAAAGAATAAAACAATGTGGGGACTTTGACAAAACCACCTTGAGCTCAGCGCGACAACAAAGCGAGAGGGGTGACATAATATAGCCCTTGCGTGGTGCCAGTAGGGGTATTGTGCATGCCCCGCAAATTTTCTCAAACATCGACAATAGATCTCTCCCTGTTTGCAAACAGTGTGACGTCACTGCGAGCACCTCACCCACCATCCCCACTCTCGGAGCAAGTGCTGGTTGGCAAGAAAGTTCCGCCACCGATGGGATCTTTCTGCATAGCAGCACTGTGAGTGTCTGGTGCTGGTACTTGAAAGTGGTAGTTCAATGGCCTGCACATTAATGGACTGCAGGAGCCGTAACATTTGCGCCACTGTGCAGCCTGAGAATAGTATTGCTGCTGCCAACAAAAACATTCCCTGCTGGCTTGTCACCAATCAGCCGTTGGCTCTGCCATGGCGCGACATTGCCACAGTTATTCCAGTTGTTCTTGACTACAAGCATTGAGCCCACAACAGAAAATATGCAGACATATTATGTATGGCAGCGTGCCACGGTAAGCAGTTGCCTCAAGCAGCTCTAAAAAACCAGAAACTTCCATTCCTCACGAAAGGGTGGGACAGCATGTTCATTTTCAGGATGGCTCTCCAAGGCCAGGCGGGGTAGTACGGCAGCTGCAATTGTTGGGTCCTCGTCATTTTGAGATGCCAGTCCACCAGGTTCCGTACACCTACCGCATGTAGCAACATTTGCAATAGTTATAATTTCATAAAAGAATACATGGAACACTCTTACATTTACTGTGTTCAAGTGTTGCCATTCTTGATATCGTAGGCTATAGCACTTTTATGTCCAAAGAGGGATAACTGTGCACTGTCGCATCTTTCTCCATCAAGAACAAGAAAACATGAAGAACAAGAAAACACGCACACGCAAAACTGGTGCTGAACTACCACTGGTCCTGCGTGCGTGAGTTTTCTTGTGCCTTTGTATTTCGTGCTATTTAATTCTGCACGTGTTCCTCCAACTTGCTGAAACCAAAGCACTGTTCTCTATATGTTCTATCATCAGCTGCATTAAAAAGTGCAGTCACATAATGCCAATGCATTGTTTGCTTATAGTTTACCTTCCAGACGAGTTCCTGGATTCAAGAGATGGCCTGTATGTTACATCACCAACAAATTCGGGGAACTTGCTTTCCGTTTCTTCCACATGTGGCATGGGTGTAAAGTAGCGAGCATTTTCAAAAAATTTTGGCAGCATGGGCGAAGCAGGTATATCTGCAAGCTTAGGTGCTCTTGCGATGGTGTTGTCTGTGGAAGTTTCAGTGTGCCTACTTTTTGGCAGCAGCATATGGACGGTGAAGTGCACCTGCGTGGGTGTTCTATGCTACTACATTAGTACTTCACTGTTGCATATATAGTTTGTTTTCATGAAGAGCTGAGGGTGCTTTTCTGATAGGGAAAACTTTCTTCCAGAGTCTATTAACAAACACTTCAAATAAACAGAAACAAACACATCATGTGAACACAGGAAAGCAAACCTTACAGCACTCATGTCACTTTGACAAAGCAGTCGTACTTACCAACCCTATTCAGTAGATTTCATGATGTCTGCAAACCTACTGTGCATTGTTCTCACCCTGTTTGTGTTTCAATTGACTACTATAAAGGAGGGCTCTCTTCATCATACTGACTGCATCTGCATGTAGATGGCACAGCCTGCAAAGAATGCACAAGGTCTATTCAAATAGATTGCAAAAATTATGATTTACAAGCTATTGCTAGCAGTTTAGAAGCTATTGCTAGCAACATCAGCATGGCGAGTTATGCATGGATGAAGGAAAAATATTCCTTCCTCGATGAAGTTATGGGTTCTGCGATTGGAGCGCGACTATGTTTAGAGGAAACAAACAATAATAATGAAAAGCCCAGTTTTATTGAAAGGCGAAGCAATCACCACATTTTACAAATGATATTTCTTTTCCTCAACAGTATCGTGTAGGTGTAATTAGCAAAGAATTTATGACAGTTTTCAATATTACAAAAAATTGTTTTTCTAGCATCCTCTGTCCACGCCGTCATTTCTCAGTGCAGCCCATGCACTACATGGAATGGCACGCTCACAAGATTTGTCTGCGATGACACACCACCTCACATGTTTTAGTGTTCCGCACTTGCTAGTGTTCTTTGTTGTGCGCGAGGTTGCGAGGTGTGTTTTATCATTGGTGAACACCCCGAGTGCGATGTTCCACGAACAGCAGTAAGATGCGAATAACATGTAGCACAGAGTTCTTGAATCGGGACCTGCGCAAACGACGTGCCGTGCAAGGATGAAGTTGCATCAGACGTGTGCCTGGCGATCCATGTCTTCTAGATAAGAAACAAGGGCAATGGTTCGGAATGCTGTGCTTGCTAGACTTTTATGCATCAGTATTCCTTCAGTCCGGTTTCCTTCTTGAACATGGAGTGCCTACCATTATTCGTGTTATCGGTGAGCAGATCACCAAGCTATCTATCGTGCTACAATTCGCATATGTAAAGGTAAATTATTTAAGCATAATGCAAAACATAGCGCATGTGTTGTCCACAGACTTCTTGTGTTATTACCATTGTGTGCAGTATAATAAATTTGAGTTACTGTGACCTTTGAATGAAACAGAAATGTCAATTTCGGCGTGACTAGGAGTCATTCCTTCCAGCTATAACTGAAGAACACAAGCATTGTTCATGCTAAAGAATCTGCGTACATGCGAAGCAAATAAGCAGCACTGCAGATATGACAGGTACGCTGTTAGTTGCTTTAATCCATCTGCAGAAGATGCTATGAACGCCAAAAAATAGTTCCAAGAATAAGTTGCCTTGAAAGACCGAGGCAAACTGAACAATAGTACACTAATTGATTGATTGATATGTTGGGTTTAATGTCCCAAAACCACTATATAATTATGAGATACGTCGTAGTGAAGAGCTGCGGAAAGTTTGACCAGCTGGGTTTCTTTAACGTGCACCTAAATCTTATCAAAATGCAGCCGCCACAGCCGGGATTCGATACTGCGACCTGCGTACAATCGAAGATTACTATCTAGTCATGGGTTGGTGTTTGATTAGCTGGCGTTGACTTGAAACGTAACGTGGAGGACTCGCCAGCGACCGCCTTAGTACGAGTTCTTAGACATCAGGGGCTCATGAAAAGTAATTTGAGATCTAATTTCACGCTAGTGACAACAACATAATGTCTCTTGTTTACCAGCTATTGCGTCACATCTGCTTTATTTTTTGTTTCAACGAAAGTGTTCCCTCCTCATAGAGATGGTGCGAATCTTATGTGTAGCTGATCAGCCTCCATTTTCTGAATGTTTGTGCTTCTATAGAACCTTCGCTACCAGTTGTATCTACCTTGGAATGCACTCTTGTGAGACACTTTAATTGCTAGTGTCATACTGTAGTATGCGCTATGTTGATTAATGGAAACAGCAGCCTTTATTACATACGACAGAAATGCGGCAGTACATGAACTTTGCGTCCTCGTGAAATACACCACATCTTAAAAGCATTACCTTTTTATTTCTGCTTGTTTACTGTTCAGTGTAAAAGTCGTTCATTTGTGTTAAAACTTATGTGTTAAAACAAACAACAACAATAAACAAGCAGTGCAGACCAGTGTTGCCAGATTGGAAGAGGGCTCTGACACCAAGTCTAACCAAAGACTTCAAAACGGTGGTTATGAAGTCATTTTTGCTTTCTTTTGGCGTTTTCCATGGAGGGCTTTGCCAGTCTTTCATGGAGGACTATGCCTAAACTCAGCTGGTTTCATAGCAGAGTTTAGGACAATTTCATTAATTCGCAGTTATTACTAGAGGCCACTTTTCTGTAATCTCAAAGTGACGACAGGTTATTCTCATGGAGGAGTTTAATTATATTATTTGACTTAACTGTCCAACTACGATATTTAAAAAATTAAATTAACTTAATTTTCTGAATTACTGTTCTCAATGATGTCCTCAACCCTCTTGAGTTGCCTGTCGCTACAGAAAAAGCACCGATGAAGACAGTGAGCAAATGGCGCCTTTTGCTGAATTTTAAAGAATATTGAACACATTTATTGAAACACCTTGTATGTACTACTTCTATTCACCTTTTCATAAACGCCTCCCTGGGTGCTGCCATAGCCCTCCTTGGGCTGTGCAAATTGGTGCGTCCCCTCGAAAATGCACTGGCAACGCTGCGTCATTAGCCTTTGTACTCCCGCGCACATCCCATCATGGTGGTGTTTTTTTTCTTCCTGTGAAAAGGTGTATAGACCTACCATATATCACACATTGCGCATATGCGTATATAAAAAAGTCGTATCCCGGCAGCGGCGGCTGCATTTCCGATGGAGGCGGAAATGTTGTAGGCCCGTGTGCTCAGATTTGGGTGCACGTTAAAGAACCCCAGGTGGTCGAAATTTCCGAAGCCCTCCACTTCAGCGTCTCTCATAATTATATGGTCGTTTTGGGACGTTAAACACCACATATCAATCAATCAATCATCGTATATAAAAAAGGCGCAGTTTTGCCGCAAAGACGAAGCGATGAACGTGATAGCAACAAATAAGAAGGTCACGCGCAGAAGGGAAAGCAGATCGAAACGTGCCCCGCGTTTCTCACGCACAAATGACGCACGAAACGTACTCACAGGTACAGATGCACGCGAATAAGGGTCTCAGTTGTTGCTTCGCTGTGTCTGAAAAGAGCGCGCTTTTCGCAGAGACTGTAATGATTGCAGTGACCTTCGTGCACCCGGTAACTACAACAGAATCGTTCCAGGTAAATCCCGAAGCCAGCCAAGACGTACGATCCTTCCCACCGCGAGATGTGGGCGCGCGAGGGAGTGCCGCCCCCCTCCTCTAAGCGGGGCAAAGTACGCGTGAAAGATGAGAGCACGCGCCGCCGCGCGATGTGTGAACGCAGTGCAGCGGAAGGAGTAGAGATATTTTGTCTAAGAAAAAAAAGGAAGAAGAAACGACGACCGGGAAGAGAGTGTAGGTGGTGCACCATCAAAAATGCTAGACCAGTATACGCCCGTTTCGAGTCCCAGGCAAGGAAACAAACACTGAAGACGGATCCCTGAAGAGATATGGGAAGAACATGGTGGGGTTGGCGGAGTATCTCGAGTTCGTGTCTGTGCGTGCGGGGGAAGTGGGGATAGAGCTTCTTGATGCGGTAATTAAGACTACTCGTCGTGCGCTGCCCGGTGCAGTGAGTGGGTGCTGGAAGTCCTTCGTAACGGAGCCAAATATTTCGGCCTATACTCCGAGCACCTGTTACGCGCGTCAGCCGCATCCTCGCGTGGCGTTCCGTTCGACCCATTCACCACAAGCGGCATTCACCAAATAGTAAATGCATGTGGGGTTGGTCTCCCTCTCGGCTCTGGCACATCTATACAGTCAACGATAGTTATAGCGCGAAAACAAAACGACGACACATAGACAAGGAGGACTCGAAAGACACATGCCCCGCCCGCATTTCTCACGCACAAATGACGCGCGAAACGTACTCGCAGGTACAGATGCACGCGAATAAGAGTCTCAATTGTTACTTCGCTGTGTCTGAAAAGCGCGCGCTTTCCGCAAACGGAGACTGCAATGGTTGCAGTGACCTTTGCGCGCCCGCTAACTACAACAGAATCGTTCCGATGAAAGCCAAATGCCAGGCAAGACGTACGATCCTCCCGTTCATGTGTATGTCTTTGTGTGGTCGTTTTGTTCTCGCGCTATAACTATCGTCATGCCATACCAACTAGCCCAAGCTGCCACACTTCTAAATATACAGTCGAATGCATTTCGCGCTCCACGCGTGGCGGTGTTCGTTGCTGCGCCGCTAATTTCTTCGAGGACGCCGGGTGTTCGCGCCCGCAGTTAAGGCGTCCGTGAAGGCATGCATCGCTAATCCTCGCGCCGAGCGTGAGAAAGTGCGTGCCAATCGTTGAGGGCCGCAGAGCGTGCGAAACGCATTTCAACTCCACCCCCGTTCCCACTCGCCGTCTTCCTCGACTGCGCTGTGCCGAGAGTTTGTGCCCCCAGGCCAGATTACTTACATTTCCACGCATGCGGAAGGGGGAAGGCATTGCCATCGCAATGCGCGCCCTCAAGCCCTGGGCCCAAGTTTTGGCGTGGAACTTGCACTCGGCTCGAAGCGAAATGCGCCAGTGCGCGAAGTTGGGCTATACAGTAGGTGGTCTAGAGTCTCGGCTTATCTGGCACTCTTGGAGTGGCCGCGCTGTATTTGCATTTAAGGCGGGAACTTAGTGAGAAGAGCTGCATTAGCAGTTTGTGCCCCGTTTCCACAATCACCCCTTTTTCTTGCACAAAAGATAAGCCTTGACATAGCTTCATAAAAAAAAAGTAATAATGACGCAGGAGCTAAGGACTGCATGAGACTCTTCCGCCTTGGAATGCCAGCTCGCAGTAGTACGTGTCATAGGTTTTGGAAGGCGTTGGTTCGAAACTTTTCATGCTTTATACAGGACCAGATCACATTGAAATGTCAAAAACTGAAATCAATGTTTTCTTTTTTTAACTTTTAGAGAGCCAGGACGATACAGGTATAGGGAAAAGTCACCTAAATCACGATGACATGAAACACTGACGGAGAGGGCCAGCACTACGTATTGAGCGGCTCGTAATGGTATCTCGTGGCATGAGCTCGGGAATATTGATTGATTTGTGGGGTTTAACGTCCCAAAAGCACTATATGATTATGGGATACGCCGTAGTGGAGGGCTCCGGAAATTTCGAGCACCTGGGGTTCTTTAAAGTGCACCTTTGGCAAATCTGAGCACACGGGCCTAAAACATTTCCGCCTCCATCGGAAATGCAGCCGCCGCAGCCGAGATTCGATCCCGCGACCTGCGGGTCAGCAGCCGAGTATACCTTAGCCACTACACCATCGCGGCGGGGCAGCTCGGGAAGATTACAAGGCGTCATCATTGGATTCATTGCTCGATGTTGGCTTTCGGGTGTGACTCCACTCTGCCTTTCACAGCGCGGAGCCACTACTTTTCAACGCGTTTGAACAACCTCTGACCGCGCGCTGTTATTGTTCTCGGCTTTAATTAACCCGGTGCAACTCACCACGAAGTATCAGCCATGAAACTATATGGGCGCCTCGTTATATAGAAGAATTTGTTTGTGACCTATGTTTACCAATAGATAGTTTTGACTGTACGGACCCTCGTACCACACACTGCACTGTCTTCTTCATTACGTGGCCATCACTTGCGAACTCTTGCTAGTCCGTCTATACTCGTGGACAACTTTTCTCGGCAATGAAGGGAAAGCTACAGATATGGTGGCTAGCATACTACAGGGGCAGACGTTCCGCACATCTACTGATACACTACGCGATGTAGCCCGGCATCGCGATTATATAAACATCGATTCAGACGCCGCTTGGCGTTCGCGGTACACGTAAGAAGAGCGACTTTCTCGCGCGTTCAAAAGCGCAATGTGATAACGATTAAATTAAAACAAATACGACTATCTTACTGGTGTGAGCTGCATCCTGTGTCAAAGAGCAACATGCATGAAATGAAAGTGTCTTTCATATCTCACGTCGAAAGTAAGGACACGGTTGTATAGGACTACATTAACTCGCCGTATAGAATACGTGCAATTTGGCTACGTAGCCTTCTGCGCGTTGCCAGTAAAATGGGTTGCTTACGATCGAAGTACCCTGGCTGTGTCAAAGGATATCGCCATGTCTGACTTTTTATTGTGCATAAATCCACGCTCGCTGGAAACTGCTATACGCTGCGACATAGCAGCTATACTCTTGTTTGAAGATACTCGCAGAGCAGGGGCGCGATGGTTGCCTCCCGTTTTTCCGAACTTGTGGTTATAGTGCTTATATAGAACAGCATCTGCTAATCACACTCGCGCTTATTAATACATTTTTCTAGGCTCTTGAGAGCTTGAACTTGATATGAAAAATTTCGTGGCAGTATACAAAACCATTTAGCTCAGTGTACCTTATCCTGCACACTTCAAAAGGGGTGAAATACGGAATGCGGAAACACCCGGGAGTGATAACCGCATCGGTGCAAAACGCCCGAGCAGGTACCTTAATTCTGCACGTTGAAATAGGGTTTCGCAATTAAATTGTTTCGCCCACCACCCGCCCTTGTACGGGAACGTAAGACCCGAAAATAGAAATTTAAAAGTTGACTTCAGCTTCGAAGCGGAAGTTGGCCGCATTTGTCGGTACCGCCTCGATCACAAATCTCTCAATAGGTACGCGGCGTCACCCCGAAATACGTTTTCGTCAGGGTGACGCGGGCGGCCAGTTGGGCATCTCCACTTTTGGCTCAAAACAATCGCTCCCCCCCCCCCCCCCATTGTGCAGGTGCCTTTTCCATGTTCTCGTCGTCATCCTTTTCGGGTGGTTCGCCGAGAACAATGCGGCGGGAGAGGGTAGCTTTTCGGCGGCACTCGCTCGAACTCTAGAGACACGCAGCTCCCTCCTCCTCCCCTCCCTCTCCTCGAGCCAGCGTATTGGAATGCTCGTGCTCCGCCTACGTAGAGAACAAAACGCGCGCATACAGGGGTGCCGTGCATAATGGAGCGTACGTGGTATCCAGGGGTGAAGCAAATCTCGGCGCATCCTTCACTGTATAGTGTAATACGGTGCAGTGCACTCGAAAGGCTGCTACGATTGCATGCATCCACACGCGGAGGCTTATTGTCACTCGTACATGAAAGAATTTCCACCTGTACAGAGGCAAACGTACGCGTGTTAACCTTGTTTCGAATTAACAAATGCTGTACAACTTGTGCACCAGTGACGATAACTTTCCGGAGTTCGCAAGGTTGTGTCTGGCAAACAGTGGAGAAGGAAACGCAGGATATGTAACGGTAGATATCATTCCTCACATTGAAACAAGCAAGGAGTTTAGAATTCGCGTATTCGGGTGAATAGTGCATACACGTTAAATCGATCACACTGAGGAACATGAGCTGATTTCTCGAATACTGCATCATTAAGCGCGTCTGTCGATTATAGCCTTGGCAAGTGATAGTGTGAACACTTCGAAAACTGTGCGGCTGAAGTGTTCCCCTTCGTTTGGTAAACAGATCTGTGTGACTGCCCGTGGTTCATCTAGCCGTGCGGGGTGAGAATGAAAACGAAAACGTTTTGTGCTATGACTCAATTACCAAAGTAAAGGGAGTTCGTTGTACGAACTGATCACACAGTGTCAGTCACTGTGCTTCAATGGGAATTTCGACCTATCCAGCTCACCATAGCACGCTAAAGCTAGCAAAAACCTGCTCTAGAAAAGAAGAAATAAATGCACGTGGGTCCTCACAAGGTTATAAACTATAGGCCCAGAAGTAGGCTGGCCTACAAGTAGCGCACCAAATTTGCAATGCCCATGAGTTAGTTTCGGTGGGCACAAATATCTCTTAGCACCCACTGACTTGAGTGCGAATGCTAACTTCGTTGAAGACACTGTCTATTGTTCTAAGCAGGGATTCACCGAAGAGCTCCATATGCTTATTGACAATGTACCGAGTCATTCATTAGAGCTATAGCCGCGCAGTTCAGCTTTCGTTCATTCAAGAAACCAAATTTCCACCGAGGAGAAAAGAATTGTTGTGCTTCACTGTTAGGCTTTTCTAAAATGCAGTGAAGCGCCATAAAGAGAGCTTTCACGCACCGCGGTGAAGCTAATGTGTGAGGGGAGCCATGGTCGCATTGCAAGAAAAGGGGGGAGGGGGTGAAACGCGAAGAACAGTTCGTAAGCTTAGATTTATGCGCACGTTTAAGAACCCCGGGTGCTCGAAATTAACGGGGAGTACTCCACTAAGGCGTGCCTTATTATGGTATCCTCGTTCAGGAGTGTAAATCCCCCCGAAGAGATTATTATTATTATTATTATTATTATTATTATTATTATTATTATTATTATTATTATTATTATTATTATTATTATTATTATTATTATTATTATTATTACGCTAATGCGCAAGATTAAGGAAGTCCGCGGAACAGATCACACGTTCCGGATTGAATTGTGGGGGCTGAGCGAGTGATCGCGTTAATGATGATGTGTCCCACAGCAATGCTTAACTGGTGTGTTATTCTGGACCCCGTCAAATTCCGCCATGTTGTCACATTCCGCCACTGGTTGATGCTGATTGGCCCGTTGGACAGCTACGACCTGGTCGCTGTGACACGTTCAAACTCACTCAGCCAGTCGTCAACATCTTCATGCTGCTCTCCGTGAAAGGGGCTAGGCATAAGCGGGTTCTGGACGGTGCAGTAGATCGGCGTGGAAGGTGTCGGAGCTTGCACGGGATCTTGTGTCGCAGTCATAGTCGCTGCGTCAGTAGTTGGTGTCTCAGGCGGTAGGCCTCGTTGGCGGTGGCTTACTCTGTGAACAGAAGTGTCCACGGGTGCAGGGCTTGCGTTCCGGCTGCTGGGCGGGGCCTTGGCCATCGGGTGGATCGTGAGATGCTGTACCCAGCACTTCCACCAGTCTTGTCATGTTTTTCACGACAAACTTGATATAATGGGCTTGTTGATAGCCAAACAGCAGCTTAGATAGATCGTCTTTGTCCTCTTTTACTCATGGAAATCACCCAAGCACACCATGTGGCAATATTAGGGAGTTTTCACATAGCATAAGCAAGCTTTTCGTTAGGTATCGTGTCACTGCGCATGCGTCGTACGCTAACCGCTGTGGGCTCTTGTTGACGAACGCTAACTTAGCATACGATACGGTACGGCTACCTAATATCATGACCAGTGGCACAGTGCAAATAATTCCGCTGTGTCAACTAATTACCGGCTGCACGTTCTGGTATGTAAGTCGCGTTCACGCTTCTCTCATCACCAGACCAGTGACGATGCGATGCACTCGTCGCTGAGTATGGGAGGCGTTGTGGGTTCGAATACAGGAAAACGGTTGCGTCGTGCCGTAGCCCGATCGTGACCCACCGTTGATGGAGTCGGTGTGAGCGCCCACGCTGTCCTGCGAAGTGGCGGTTGATTGGTCCGGGGCCAGAGGAGCGATCCCGTGCCTGCCCGAGGGCTGCTCGCTCGAATGTGCCAGCTACTCGAGCCTGCAAAGTGTCCGACCGTTGTGTCGACTGCAGCAACGATCGGTGCAGTCTGGTCTCTGGTCGGACACAACCGGGGTCGCTGCACCCCTGCGGAAATCTTCGCTTCAGCACTCGCTTCCCCGCGTTGCTCGGCGACGGGACCTGCAGGGGGCCAGCCTCCACACCACTCCTGCTTCTTTCGGCGCCAATTTTTACGTTCATTCGCCGTAACAGTCCGTCAATCAATACTCAAGACGCAATCACGGGGCATGACTACTTTCCACTCATAAAATGTTTTTTTTTCTTATTCCAAGACTGGTCTACTGTTGGGAGTCTACTCTTCGCGGTAAGCGACAGGCGAAGCAGTGGCCCGGAATGTTGATTACCATGCTCTGGCATACCGGTTCACAGCACAAAATAAGCCAACATCACCTTTTTCTTTTTTAAATAGTCACACGATTTCGTGCGTCGGCGGCGATGTCCACAGACGAGATGCGCATGCTTTCACCTCGCGTATCGTGACGCATGCTAGGATCTCGTGCCAACTGTTTGAGTTGGCCTTGGACAATTAAAGTAATGCGCATTTGCCGGTTCAAATGCGTGGCCTGCACATGTGTACCGCAGCGACACAAGACTAACATCCTAGGTACAGAAGCGCCGATAGCTTGGGAGGAGAGTTGCTATCAAGAACAAAGGCACGGGCTGTGTTAATTATGGTGACACATCAGTATATTTGTTCAATAGATAGCTCGGCCTGTTTGATTCGATGTTTGGTTAGCATCGAGTGAAACGTCAAACTCGCTATATCCTGTTTGTCTCCTTAGTTCTTGAAATAGAGAAAAATAAAGTTTTTATTTATTTATTTATTTATTTATTTATTTATTTATTTATTTATTTATTTATTTATTTATTTATTTATTTATTTATTTATTAGCAACGCCGTGGCGACACGCATGCGCTTATAGGGGATATACTTTTTTCTGGTGTGTTCCCCAAATAAAGTCAGTTGATGTTTAGGCGCTCGCCCTGTGCGATGTGTTCTTCTATTCACGGTAATTATTTATTTTCCACCTTTGAGCTAAACATTTGTCAGTTTTGGAAACTATCACGCAATAAGGTCTGCGCATCCCGAATTTCAGCGATATAAGTTGGAATATAAAGGGGGGGGGGGCGATTTTTTTAAAGAAAAGAAGAGAAACGTGAGCCCCGTAACTGTCTCTCGGGGGGAGGACACCTCAACAGTAGCTCACGAGGGATGGGCGTGGAGAAGGGAATAAAAGGATAAGATTAAAAGGTAGAGAGATAGAGAGAGAGGAAGGAGAGAGCGAGGTGGTGGGACAAGGAGCGACGGAAGTAAGGAGAAGACAGGAAAGAAGGACACGGTTGCAGAAGTCCGAGGACGGGGCACCACTGACGAAGGCACTGCGCCGTGTCGCCTGTAGGCAGACAGAAATTAGGTGCCTTCTTCCTTTTCCTCATGAATCACTAACAACAACCACTGACGAAAGCTCTTCGGCAAGAGGTGGCGTAGGACCAACCCCGTCGGCCAGAGCTACGCTGTCGTCGGAGATCGCGAGGGCACAACTGGCCTGCACGGAATCAAGAGAGCGAGTTCTGGAATATAAAACTATGCTCGTCCTCTAGGCAAGTGTAGTATTGCGTACGCTTCGGGTTATTATAAACGAAGTAAGAACAATACTGCAGCAAGTACTAACAGCGCAACGAAGTTCTTTTTTCAGGTTGTGAAGCTTCCGCGCGCCTTGTCCGGAGGTAAAGTCCCTGCAGCAAAGCGAGGCGTGACATTTCGAGAAGTCGTTCATTCCGTCCCCTGCGTCAACGGATCCCCTTTTCTTTCTTGGAAGGCTATGTTTCTACAAAGGCGGGGGTTTATTCTCTTGGGAGGTGGCACAATGGCTGAAGAATGCGTTCGCGACGTAGTGCGGTCCTTCCGAGATGGTTGGCCAGAAGACAGGTTGTGCGCGGATATGGGGAGTGTAGTTTCAACAGGAGTCTCCCTTACACACACACACACACACACACACACACACACACACACACACACACACACACACACACACACACACACACACACACACACACACACACACACACACACACACACACACACACACACACACACACACACACACACACACACACACACACACACACACACTTATATAATCCTTTATAAGAATGCGAGGTTGGCACCGCCTACTCCCCAACCCTATTCTTCCCCCTGAGGCGTAGGAAATCGGGAAGAAAGGCGCCGAAATGGGAGCCGCTTTGTTTCGCCTGATGGCCCACCCGTTCCCGAAAGAAAACGTCCCCCGCTGTGCTAGCGCGTACCTTTGTTCACGTTTCTACATATAGAGTATATATACGTATATATTTGTGCTGTCCCCGTCGGCTGGTGCGCTTTGTGCCGAACATCAATAGTGGTGCGTGTGTGTGTGATGACGGTCGGGACCCGACAGTGCGATCTCACGTGAACGCGAGAAGAACGTATATATCCTATGGAGTTATGGTCGCAATATATAGACCCAGCAACCACCTTCTCCCGTCTATAGAACCGCCACGGCAACACAAAAGCATCGGCCCGTAGAGGAGCGCCTTTCTTGGTGTATCACGTACCCCTTTCTTCACGTTTGTCAAAAACGAAACCACTCGCTGAGGGAATCGACTTTTGGCTTTTTTTTGTGTGTGTAGTATTCGCATAGGGGACGGCTTTTGTAGTCTGCATCGCGTCAGCTCACCTCTGTTTCAAAGAAATGATCGCTTTACTCATCCTTCTGTGAAGCCTTTGTGCGAACACTTTTTATGGAAATCGTAAATTAACTATACTACCTTGCGACAGTGCTTTGTTCGACCGGTCGTGTGTGCGCGAAGCGCCAAGTCGTGGAGTCCCCGACTGTAATAGAGGCAGATATTATCAGCTTCTAGAAGGAAAGAAAATAAGACGACGCAAACCACCATAAAAGAATGGGCGAAAGGAAAGGGCGTCATGCTTCTCGCTCCTCGCCTTAATGCCCGAAGACATTCCCAGGAAGGACGAGCGAGTAATAGGTACGGGCTTGCCATTGTCCATACTATGCTGAATGCGCCGGTTCTCGCCCGAGCTCTATAGGTATGGGGTGTGTAAATGAATATTATCTGGGGTTTTATATCCGAAAACCGCGACATGATTATGACAGACTCCGTAATAGAGGGCTCCGAAAATCGCGACCACCTGGTGTCGTTGCACTGACATCGCATAGTTCGCGGGCCTCTGCCATTTCGCTTCCATCGAAATTCGACCGCCGCAGCCGGAATCGGAGCCGTGACTTTCCGGTTGGAAGCCGTGCAGCATAAGCGCAGCTCACATTCACTATTACTTGCGAACTTCAGAATATGTGGCTCAGTGATCTTCAGAATTTTGTATGTCTACCGTTCGCGCTTATTTACACAACCTAACTCTAACCATTTGCGATGGCCCCGGAACACCAGTACATCACTTATAGTCAGAAAAGTGCGAGTGGAGACCGTTTTGTGAAAATTATGGGGCTCGTTTGACCACGTGTGTCGATGTCCCAGGTTGTATCGTCCCGGGGTCGTGACTTGGTATGCCCAGGACAGTCCTGTATTCACCTTTTCACAAACGCCTCCCTGGGCGCCGCCATAGCCCTCCTTGGGCTGTGTAAATTGGCGCGTCTCCTCGAAAATGCACTGGCAAAGCTGCGCCCTTAGTCTTTGTACTCCCGCGCACAGCCCATCATGGCGGTGTTTTTTTTCCTTCCTGTGAAAAGGTGTATAGATAACGGGTGGTGGGGGATAGCCTCTCTCCAAATTAAGTTGCAGGTGTGCGTTTTACGCATAGTACTTATAATAAATATAAGTGCTTTTCGAGGCGTTCAACAAGCCCCCCCCCCCTTTTTTTTTTCCCTAAAAAAACCCTGCCTACGAGCTCGAGTCCAGGATGAAATTATTTGGACGAACTTGTGGCCGGTAAACGGAAACTCTGACGCACGGCACTGATAGCAACGAAACATGCGTCGGCCGTCGATGAGCTAATCGTTGGGACGCGCCATCTTTCGTAGAACACGCATTGAACTTTCCAGCATCATCACTGATGGTCGCGTAAGCTCTGAACTGAGCTTGATTCTTCGCGTTCTGCGCGCAATCTTAACGAAACCATCTACCGCAATAGTGAAGCTTATCGAACACTGGAAGCGCGGTCAGCGCCGAGCATTGCTGACAGTCTTCGTATTGGCGTACCACGGCCGTACACCGAATAACTCAGAATTGAAACAAGGAATGCCCGTGTCGATATTGAGCGCGTACTGCACGTTTCCGATTTAAAATTGGGTAATCGCGGCCGAATTCGGTGCCCTTCGCAGTCGAAACGAATTCATCGCAGTCAGGACACGCTCGCCCCCAGGCAACGCAGGGAGCTCTATCGCTATACTTTCTCCCATCGTTCGTAGAGAGCATGTCGAAAGATGAATCGCCCTATATAGCGTAGACACATTTTGCGTTGCCGCGCCTCAGGGTAGAAGGAAAAATGATGAGTGCAGTGGCGATATATTCTGTGGCGTCGTGGCTCTGCGTGGTATATCCGCCTGTATAATAGACGGATAGATGAATTAATGGGTCGCG
Source organism: Rhipicephalus microplus (assembly GCF_043290135.1). NCBI lineage: Eukaryota > Metazoa > Arthropoda > Arachnida > Ixodida > Ixodidae > Rhipicephalus > Rhipicephalus microplus. The sequence continues at coordinate 173,309,539 of NC_134705.1, forward strand.
GAAGCGCTCCCTGTGGGCGTTCACCCGCTCTAACCAACCTTCCACCTTGGTGAGCATAGAGTGATGAACGGAAGGATGCGGCTCGCACGTAATTGTTCCCAAGCTTGAAGGGTAGGAACACGTCAGTCTCAGTAGCAGCGAAGGTGATCTGCCGTTATTCGGGTGGTTTATGAACGCGAAGCATGTTTTTGAGAAAGTCAATCAAAGTGTCAGAAACAAACAATCTTTCTGATGGTTATTTCTTTTGTTCTGCAGAAAAGAAATAAAATTGTGATCTAAAGCAGTACATGCGAGTAGTCCAATAAAATATACGTTGGACCATACATTGAAAAAAAGTACATAAAAGTATGTGGGAGGCAGGGACGTAGCCAGGGGGTGGGGCAGGGGGCTTCAGATGAAGCGTTGTGATTTGCTGAGAATATAGGGTTCTACAAAACCTTCAAAAGGTGCCCCCCGCCCCCCTACTCGAAAAAAAATTTCTGGCCCCCAATAAGGCCTACCGTAAGCACTCATATGGTACCAGTACTTCAGTAAGTTAGCGCCATCTATTCCCGGCTGCTGTGATGATGAATCTTCGTTCAACTTGATTTAACTTCTACTCTTGATTTAACTGTCGAAAGTACAGGGTGCACCAGCTAAATCTAACCAGTTTAAAAATGAGCTGACAAGCGTACCCTATGACGACGCGATGAAATACACGATTCTGACTATACTGTGTAATTAGTCGCGCTATTTCTTTAGATGCGAAGCATCTCTTCGACACAGGCCGAGTAGCGAGAGCACGCGACGGACGCGAATCACATCGGCTCCGGCTCAGGTTCAATTTCAAGAAGAATTTCTTCCTGGCGACCTGTTGCAACAATAGGAACTTGTTCCTAGCATCACCACTGTCAAGCCTATACCGGAATTCAACCTGTGAGTGCGCTTTTAAACGTTTTAACGCTTTCGAAAGTTCTTGAAGAGGTCCACCTCGCTAACCCTAACAAGCCGGAGACGCGGCTTGGACAGAACGCCGCCCCGCTCTACAGCGGATGGCGAGCGTCTCTGGGAGCGTCGCAGTCGACGAGAAGCACTCATTGCCCTCTCGCTCCACGGACCACATGATGGATACGCAGACCAGTCAAGACACCGATACGCAGGTGAGCAATGAGCACAACGCAAATCCATGGATCACTGTTACCAAGAGAGCGAACAAACGCCGACAGCGGCAACCCCATACCGTACCGACTCAACAGCTGCCCAGCACGCCGCCTGAGCCCGCTCTACGGCAGAGCCGGCCTAAGACGCGTCTACCAGGACTCCCACCGCTCTCTGCCGAGGACTACAAGCTAGCAATCCGTCCCCATGGTGGATTAAATCTTAGCAAGGTTAGCCCCAAGACATTACTTCTCGCCGTAGTTCATGCAGCAAATATACGCAGTGAGAAGCCTGATATCAAGCTTCGAGTTGACGAAAATCAAAATGTGCTAACAATAATCATCTCATCTGAACACATCGCCATGGCCCTTGGACAAATCACCAAAATTACAGTGCACGCAGCAACCTACGACATCACCTCTTATGGTATTGCGCCTGATAATTCGTGCAAAGGGGTGGTCAACAGAATAGGCCATGAAATCACACCAGACGACTTCCTGACAGAAGTTGAAGTACCGGGCTACGAGGTCGTTACGTGCAGACGCCTCGGCAACACCGGAGCAATGGTGCTCACATTTTGTGGCAAGCGAGTCCCTTTATTTGTGAACGCGTACGGACAGGCTCTCCGCTGCTACCTCTACAAACGGACTATTCCCCACTGTAGAAAGTGCAACAAAACTGGACACCGTGAGGATGTGTGCCCACAGCTTCCTGACACACCGAAATGTCGAGTGTGCGGGAATTCACTATCACCCAACAACCACGAGTGCCGCCCTTCTTGCATGCTTTGTGGTGGCGACCACCCGACGGCTGCCAAACCATGCCCAAAGCGGTTTTTGCCACCTGTCAACCGACCCAAACCACCCCGGTCAGGTACTCCCACCAAGAAGGCCCAGTCACCATCTCCCAGCCCCGGACAGCAGAGCAGTGCGTCCGGGAGTGCAGCCAGGTGAAGGAGCCATTCCAGGGATAAGTCGGGGCCCAAGCGAGGAAACTCGTCATCGCGGAGTGGTTTCGCTGGCCAGCCGGGATCTCAAGGCTGGCACACGGACGGGACAACGCATCATCATGGCCAGCAAAGTGGTTGCCACAAGAAAGCACAAACGGTAAGCTGGGCAGGGCAGTTCCCTCCTCTCCCTCCCTCTCCACACCAGTCACACTCCCTCACACAAACATCAACGCAGGAAAGAACACCACAACCAACGCCACCTAGACTACCACAACCCATGTCAGTAGACACTCAGCTTCACCCTGACATGTCGTCAACTATATGTATACGGCACGATCCGACTATTGCACACGAGAGGCGTTGAACGAAATGGCTACTTCTTTAAGGAACGAATTCGCAACTATGATGCAGGTAGAAATGCAGAAAATGAAGGATAGCATTATGGCTGAAATAACAGCTCCACTCCAATTGTTGATCCAGCAGGCCCTGCAACCTGCTGTCCAGCAGATTGTAACGGATGTTAAACAGCAGATATCGGCTGCACTTGGCCAACTTGATATTTCGCCATCTGCACCAAAACGCACCACGTCTCCGACACGTGAAACACAGCGACCGCATCCTCACATACGCCCCTCCCGTTTCCTATCACGTACCGTCCCGAAAAACCGTCCCAACAGCCGCAGCTGCTGCAGTCCCGCTTCCCACCACCCTCCACCAAGATTTAGCCCAGTCCGAAATGTCTCCGTGTACTACCGAGGCCCCGCTATTGCATGATCATGGCGAGAAACCGTAGGTCAACGCGTGACACCCCTCAACTCCTACGTGTGTGGCAGGGGAATTGCAGGGGGTATCGTAGGAAACGCGGAGCTTTAATGCAATTCATTGCGACGCAGCAGATTACTCCCGATGTCATAGCGTTACAAGAAGTACAATGTACCCCTACGCTTCCGGGTTACACCACATACGCGGACGTAACGAACAATACACCACATCGCACAGCTACATTAGTTTCTAAGCATGTCACTGTCATAGAACACACCCTTCAAAGCACCTCCATCTCACACGTACTTCTCGAATTAGTCCCGTACTCTCGTTCCAGTAGCAGCCTGTACGCGCTTAAGGTTTACAGTGCACCTAACGCCAGGAACGATGACTTCGGTCATCTATTTGCACAAATATGCAAGTTGGGTAAACACATAGTTATTGTAGGAGATTTCAATGCCCCCAATCCAGCTTGGGGCTACGCAACAGAAACGCCTAAAGGCCGACGACTCGCACAGGTTCTCGCGATTCATCGCATGACCCTGCTGACAGAACCTGATCAACCCACTCGCCTAGGTAATAGTGTGAGAAGGGACACATGCCCCGACCTCACGATAGTCAAGGGCGTTAGTCACCATTCCTGGTGCAACCTCATGGTGAATCTAGGCAGTGATCACCATATACTAACTACAGAGCTCCAAGTAGCAGCCTCGCGTGCCCCAGAGCGCATCATAAAACTAACGAATTGGGATGCATTTAGGCGTAATCGTACAACTACCCATCAGGACTCTCCTTCCCTAGAGGCTTGGATATTACAACTTCACTCCGATTTTCAAAGAGCTACCAAATTCATCGCTGCGACGACAGAAACGCCGGATGTGGACCGGAATCTGCTACATCTCTGGGATGCCCACAGAGGCTTGACACGGCGGTGGCGGCGACAGAAACATAACCGAAAACTTCGTCTCCGAATCGCCAAACTAGCTACTGAGGCACAGGACTATGCGAACATCCTCACTAGCAACAATTGGCATAACTTCTGTGATCGACTCATCGGCTCACTAAGTACACCTCGAACGTGGCGTATACTCCGTGCTCTTTTAAATCCCACGCAGACAAAATCACACACTGCTAACGCAATCCGCACCATTCTCCACAAATCAGGGCTCGACGATAACACTCCGCTGCACACCTTAAAGCAACACTATGTATCCACGGGCCCCCGTCCCGCCTACCGTGATTATCCACACGTACACGATACGCCTCTAGATGAGGACATTACAGAAGCAGAGGTTAGGGCAGTTTTGCAAAGCATTAAGCGCAACACAGAACCCGGTACAGACGGGATTACGTACACACTTCTGCGTAATTTAGATGACCAGTCCATCGAATATTTAACCGCTTTTTACAACGAACATTGGAAAAACGGCACGCTACCACAGGAATGGCGACACGCAGAAGTCATACTTATTCCAAAGCCTGGCAAGCCGCTATCCCTCCAGAATCTTCGCCCTATATCCTTAACTTCATGTGTAGCTAAACTCTTTGAACGCGTTGTTCTCTCTCGACTACAACCATTTCTCGAAGACAATCATTTTTTTCCTGATACACCATTCGGATACCGTCCTAGTATCTCTACACAGGACGTATTATTACAGCTTAAGGAGGACGTGTTAGATAGCCCCACTTCAAATCAGGTCCGAGCTATTCTGGCCCTGGATCTGAAGGGTGCTTTTGACAACGTCTCCCACGACCTTATTCTTGACAATCTCGCTTCATCTCAGTGTGGCTCACGTATCTACAATTACGTCGGGTCCTTCCTTTCTGACCGCACGGACACTATTGGGATTGGAGACCTCCGTTCTGACGTCATTCGTCTCGCAGGCAGAGGAACACCACAGGGCTCGGTTCTCTCGCCCACTTTGTTCAACGTGGCTATGGCTAAACTCCCTTCCCTATTACAACAGGTTTCCAACATCCAGCATGCCATCTATGCAGATGACATTACAATTTGGGCAACCAAAGGATCAGACGGAACCATTCAGGACGCCCTACAGGAAGCTATGTCTGTGGTACAAGACTATGCTGCTGCCGGCAGCCTTACGTGCTCAGTGGATAAGTCGGAGTTGTTATTGGTATACAAGCGGCGCCGCAAAACCGCTGATTCTCCTGACATTTCGCTGTTTCTTGATGGCCATCCTATCCCTCTGGTACCACGAATTCGCATTTTAGGCCTCTACCTTCAGTCCGACGGCAAGGCCTCGCACACTACACACCTTCTGGCTCAGCAGACAACTCAAATTACACACATGATCCAACGCATCACCAATCGCAGGAGAGGCCTCTGTGAGAAGGATGTCCTCCGCATAGTACAAGCACTCATAGTTAGTCGGCTCACCTATCATCTTCCCTTTCACAATCTCACTCTAGCTCAAATAAAAAAGATGGACATCCTTCTACGGACAGCTGTGAAGGCGGCTATCGGCTTGCCTCCACACGCATCTACACAACGTCTCCTTCAATTAGGAGTCCACAACACCATAACCGAACTCATCGAGGCTCAGCACAACAGTCAGCTCCAACGGCTCAGGCAGACCCGTCAGGGCTGCGCCATCCTGTCTCGTCTTGGCTACCCGATTCTTCAAAAAGCCGCACAAGTACCGCGACATAAACTTGCTTCTACTGTCCGCGCACTCATCAAAGTGCCTCCGATTCCACGCAATATGAATCCCTCCCGCCACGCCGGTCGTCGACGTGCCCGAGTTCAGGCTATGACACGCGTCTTTGGTGATGGTACATCAGACTTACAAGTACTTTACACTGATGCAGCACGCTACTCAGAGAAGTTAGTCATGTGTTTAGCCGTGACAAATGACGCAGACGCCCTTGTGGCGTCTGCCACACTTCGCACTACAGACAGTGGTCTGGCAGAGGAGGGAGCTCTCGCTCTGGCAATTGTTCACGCTACGACACTGCCACATGACTCCCCTGTCACTATTGTAACAGATTCACAAGCTGCTTGCCGTGCTTTCGCTCAAGGACTTGTGGCTGCACATACACACAATATCCTCTCTTCTGTCTCACCGTCCGCATTACGTCCTGTGCGTATCGTCTGGACTCCTGGACACGCCTCTCTCCGTGGTAATGAACGCGTTCATGCGGTTGCCCGAGAGCTGACCGGCCGGGCTCCATTGGAAGAGCTGTCCAATCCAGACGACGCATCGACAGAACCACTAAACTACAACGCTATGCTGCAGTACTATCGACCGAGCCGTTATACGTATCCTCCCCCTCATCCTTCACTTAACAGAGCAGATGCTGTCGCTTGGCGGCAACTACAGACCAATTCATTTCCTTGCCTTTATATGCTAAATCGCTTTCATCCGACTCTCTACCCCTCCTTCTGCCCCTTCTGTGGATCCGTACCGACGGTGTACCACTCCACGTGGGAATGCTCTGCCCCACAGGGCGTGCCTCCCATTCCCAATCCCACCCCTTCCTCTTGGGAGTCTGCACTGCTCAGCTTACGCCGGCAGGAACAGCAGCAGCTGGTCCAGCGGGCTCGCAGGGTCGCGCAAGGCAATGGAGCCCTGGACTGAGGGCCCCACCCAAAGAAGGCTCAGTGTGCATTTGTTATTAATAAATGTTTATTCTCTCTCTCTCTTCGACTCACGTGTACGTGTAACGGCGTGCGTACGTGCGAACTCGCCGCGACGCGTTCCCATCACCACAGGTGTTGGAGTGGTGCCAAGTAGGTCATGTCGCAGCTGCGCGTTGACGTCGCTCTCTCTCTCCCCCGCAGCAGCAGCCAGCTCCTCTGTCCACTCGCAACGCACTTCTCTCTCGCTTCACCTTCTCTACCACCCGCAACGCTCTAAAGCACGTCGAATGAAAACACTCTTGCGGCTCGTTTATCTGCGCTGAAACTTACATGAAGCCCAACCCGGCTTCCGGGTCTGCGTTTCAAACAAACGTTTACTCAACTAAACGATACACCGAGTTTCGCTTCAAACCTTTCTTCCAGCACCCGCGTCGGCACCCATTTTAACCGGGTCAACGCTGTGCGCACCACTGCTGCTTCGCAACCCATCATGGTTCCCTTCGGGGAGATGGTCCATAATTTTTCGTGTGCTGCGTATATGCTTAATTATATGCAACATGAAATTAACAGCTCTTATAATTGTGAAGTCGAGCAAAGGAGTTTCAATGAGAAGGTTTTAGATCGGAATACGCAACGTCCAATTAGGCCGTTTCTCAATTTCAGTGAAGTAGTGGTGATTTCAAGAGTATATTGAAAGTTGGGCTAGTTGGTACGGCTGCTTATTGTAAACGAAAATAATTTTTGGGACATGCGTAAATATTCTTTTTATTTAGCGGGCAGGGAAAGTGACGGCTTGGTTCTACAGCGGTCGCGGGTAGAAAGCTATGTATCAAGTTGCCAATGTTGGCCGCACGGCTTAGTGCATTCTCCATAGGCGTGCCGCATTGCGTATTACTCAACTCCGCGAGGCTTCAAGTCCAGCGCTTGTGAAATGAATTTTTCGAGCACCATCTTTGGCTAAAACATGTTGGCGGATTAATAGGTTATATCTTCCGTGACACTAGGGTCAGTAAGCACGACTGGACTAAAGTGACAAGGACGCAGCACAATCTTTAGCGTGCCTGTTACACGTCCCCGTCTGTCAGTGGCGTGGCCAGGGGATAACACAGCAGCCCTCTCCCCTGCATCCCGAAATTTCTTTTCTTTTCACCATTGCATGCAGAGCGAAAAATGATCATTTTCAAAAGGTGCCCCCCCCGCCCCCCCTGAAAAAAAATTCTGCCTTCACCCCTGCCGTCTGTACGCGATGAGAACGCTGTTTAGCCGTACAGGGTTCATCCCTTGTAAGTTAGCGAATGCGGTACCTGGCAGCTGAGCATCAGGAAGAGGGCTCGACTCCTTCCTCTTCATCCCGTCGGTATTTATCGGCACGTTGGCAGTCAGCCTCGTGTACCTAATCAATTCTGACAGCCGATCACGCAGTTTCACAGGATGAAGAACAGCTGATGTGGTTGGTGCATCTTCAAAACATCGGAAAAAACGACATGGACAAAAGAAGCGCGGTGGTTGGTCCCAGTATCTTTTTTTTTTGACCGTGTCGTTATTGCGCTGTTTTTAAGATCTTCACATTCGCAGGATGAGGGCCAGCCCTTATTTTTTGCCCCGTCTCTCTTTCTCTGTTTGTGACCTGCTAGTACGGGTCACAGAACTGCTCGTATACATGCGGTCATTAGTGGTGCTACGGAAACTTCTTTTGTTCATCCATCTCGTAAGAAATAAATACCAATTGTACGGAGCACAGCAACAGCGCGATCGCGGCAGTATAGACTGCGTTTGCTATAGTGTGTTCGGGTATGTTTGTTAGCGGTGTAGACCCTGTGTCACCATTCTCTACCACCATTCTCTTTTTCATTAGCGGAGCGGAGTGCTTAGACCGCTCTTTATTCTTTTCGTGCTAGCAGTTAGTGCGTGGTGCTAGTCGTAGGTATCGATTGACTTCGCTTTTGCTGATTGAGGCACCGCTGCGTGACGACAACGAGGTTAGCCCGACGAAACGGCTCAGTGATGAGAGAAGAGTGCGTCCAGAGCCATACGGGCAGCGGTTGCCATGGTTATAGGCGTTGCGAACAAAAGAAGGCGCACACACGCACACACACACACACACGCACACACACACACACACACACCCCCCACAGAGAGAGAGAGAGAGAGAGAGAGAGAGAGAGAGAGAGAGAGAGACTCGAATTTTTTCGCTTTCTGAACGCTCATCTGCCTATAGGCAAAGGCTTACACGTCGTTAATCGCATTGGCCCTTCAGACGAGCTTGATTGCAAGTGCAACCTGGTGGCATAAGCATTTATCTGGCCCTGGTCGTTTTGCTCTTCGAGTTGTAGGCTGTACAATGTGTCCATCTCTGTTGAGAGAAAGCAGCGTGGACCGAGTACGTTGCGTTAACCGTTAATCAGACCGACGATTGCTATTGTGGACTCGAGAAGGCGTAGTGCGTTCGTTCGTTTGTTTCGCCTCGTCGCACTTGGTTAACAAACCATATATGATAGCCTCAATTGCACACCCCACGTGGGTTTTTATTCTTTCTTTCTCTGTTTCTTTCACTCTTTCTTTCTCTGTTTCTTTCTCTCGTTCTTTCTTTTTTTCTATCTTTTTTCTCCCTCTCTTTCTCTCTTTCTCCGTCTCTTTCACTCTTTCTTTCTCTCATTTTTTCTTTTCTCTTTCTCTCTTCCTGTCTCTCTTTCTCTCTTCCTGTCTCTCTTTCTCTCTTTTTCTCTCTCTTTCTTTCTGTCTCTTCTTTTTTTCTCTTTCTTTCTTTCTTTATATCTCTCTTTCACTCTTTCCTTCTTTCTTTATTTCCCCTTTTCTTTCTTTCTTCCTTTCTATCTATCTATCCGGCCCGGGGCGCTGTTTTTCCATGGTGGTGAAAATGCTGTAGGCCCGTGTGCTTAGATTTAACTGCACGTCAAGGAACCCCAGGTGGTCGAAAATTCGGGAACCTTCCACTACGACGTCCCTCGTAACCATATCGCGGTTTGGTACGTAAAACACTAACAATTAGTGTATAATTATCTTTTGTAATTAATTTTTTGTTTGCATCCGTCACTTAAACGTTCGAACGTCTTTCGAAGTGCTGTGATGACAGCTTACAAACAATGGTTGCATGTGAGCCGTGCATGCGCCAGTAAAAAAAAAAATAGCGGTGGGCACAAATAGCGTACGAAGTCAAGAGAACCCTAAAAGAAAAGTCAGAGTCGAGTTAACCGCGGGAGCTTGGAAATGTTCACTGTATTTTCGTCGAGAGACTAAAATAAAGCCAAGTTTTTTCTAACTATATTTCGTAAGGGTACGCGCTTGATCACGTAAAGTTTCCTATAAATACGCTATAGAGGTAACTCTGGCGCCTGTGTCTATGGGAGCTGCAACGCACAGCGATTGATCGAGCATGGTAATGATGGGTAGTACGCAAATGTGTCTAATCTTCGTACTTTCAGCTCCGTCTGGCTTCCCATGGGTTGGAGCTGCCTTTGTTAAGAGACGACAGTCGGGAAGTGTTCAGCAGTCGCGCTTCACCACCTCTACCTTTTAGGCTCACGAATTCGAATCGGCTCACGAAGTTCACAACCGTCCGTTCTTTTATTAGAAACAAAACCAAAAACACAGCAATAAACAAATTCACAAGTTTGTTCGAAGCCCGCCAGCGCGAAAACTATAGGAAGTTTGTGTACTACCAATTATTCCTACGGTCCCTGAACGATCGCAGTGCCAGAGTCCCTTCTAGATAATTTTATGATACTCTGTGGGCTTGAGCCGCTTGATCCATCCGCCCAGAGCCCGCCACCTTGCCATCCTCCCCAAAGGAGAGAGTCTAGAGAGGTTAATGGAGCTTGTTATGGCCGCTCATGGGAGCTAATCCTGTCGCTGGCTGTGGTCGCTCAAGGGACCGATAGCTAGGGTAGCCCGGTCTCTCGCGCGAAAGCTTCGGCGGACCACTTCTTGCACCAAGGAAATGAGAGACAAAACAAAGAACCTAAGTGGCTTTGCATTTGTGTTTTTGTGTATTACTATGAAAGCCAAGCCACTGCCCGTACAGTCGGGACCTTTTAGCTCATTTTTGTTTGCTTGTTCGCTCTCTCTTTCTCTCTCTGCCGCAATGCAGAGGGTGTTTAAGCTCCAAAGAACTCTATTCATACCGTCTTGCAAATGTTACATTGCAACGCAATATTGAGCAGGAAGTCCCAAAGGTCCAGTCTTCAAGGACCTCTTCGGTAGTAATTCAAAATGGAAAAACAAATTGGGTTAAAGCAACAAACACGTAAGTGCGCTACTTGTGATACGTATAGGTGAGGGGAAGGGGCTCGCTATGCTTCGTCGTCCGAAAGTCATTGTGGAGAAATGAAAAACAGAGCAGTTGAGAGAGGGAGAGGGAATTCAAGAAAGATTGAACCTGACGATACTTGTCAGAGCTGGGAGCTCCTTGGTCGTTTGGTGTGAAAAAAAACGAAGATTGGAGGATGGAGCGAGCATGACGGTGGTGCGCGGACCGGTCGGGCGTGCACGCTTAATTAGGCCGGCACCTCTTCTGCCTCTGTTCATTCCCAACGGGTTGTCGTGTGTTCTCCCCTCCCCAAGCCTCGTCTCATCTCGTGCTTCTCAAAGGATTGCGACTAGCTAGCGCTCTTCTGCGGTCCCTCCAGGGGACTTCCTCTCTCTCTTCTTTGAAACCTGCGGCTAACTATAACTTTCTCTTGGTCTCTGGCGTATCTCTATAAGTGTTCACACACACACACACACACACACACACACACACACACACACACACACACACACACACACACACACACACACACACACACACACACACACACACACACACACACACACACAGAGGGAGAGAGAGATCATTTGCGGTCTCTCAAGTGACTCTCCACCATCTCCTTATTCTTCCTCCTCCTCCTTTTTTTTTGATTAGGAAGCGCCGTCGTTCGCGTTATTAGAACGATGAAAACGGCACCCAAGGGATTTTTAGGGCCGGCCTGGGTTTCGAAAGCTCACCCGTTGTCTGTACAATCCCCAACGTATCGCAACTATGCTACCTGATACTATATTGTTAATACTTCGGTTTCCTACTTTTCTTACTACTTTTGCTACTCTCTTTCCTGCTTTAGTTGTCATATTTTATACCGTGTGCGCTTTTGCGATACCTTTATGAAGGACAGGCAGCTGGGGAAGCACTGAGAAGTCGGTGCTGTCTTTTTTTTTTGCGAGCAGCCTTTTTCTTACTTTTTTCCAACTTTCTATAATAAGGGGGTGCTTAATTTTCTGACTCATCTCAACGTGGTTTTAAAAGAGGCCTTCTTTAACTATATATAGGCATTCATGCATCCCAGATGTCCAGGCAATAATAGTGTGGATACAATTTTGAGTATATCCCAAAAGCAACATTGGTCGACTTGATAACTGGTCGACTTGTACATGAAAGCCTGCAAAATTTATGAAAGGTATGCAATTTTTCTTCTTGATTTTAATACTCCTCAAAAAGCTTTGTGGTGGGCGAATATTTCCAAACAGTGCGGGCTCCCTGCGAATCGAATTAAACATTCCGAGTTTCTAAACTCGCCCCAGAGTTCGGTGCAAACGTTCAAGTTCTTAGTTGCAGTGAAGGGTTACAAGGTGGAAGAACAAGGCATTGATTTTGCGGAAGCAAATGCCCCCGTTTCCCTCTCCTTTGGGCAGACCGAGAACCTGGAATGCTTCGGCATTCAAACAGGACAGGGAGCGGCGTTATCTACGCGAACGGAACGCCGAAACCAAATCCGTGATAAGTGCTCGATGTTATGTCCTCGAATGTAAGAAAATTCCGGGAAACCTTAAGATTCGCCTTTAGGAATTGTACGCGATATAGCGGTATCCGCACACACGCACGCACACCTACACCATCGGCCAGTAGCGTAGCCAGGAGGTGGCACACAGAGTTTGGCTCCCCCCCACCCCGTACCCCTTCCCGAAATTCGTTATTGTCATGGCATACACAGATTGATATGTGGGGTTTAACGTCCAAAAACCACTATATGATTATGAGAGACGCCGTAGTGGAGGGCTCCCGAAATTTAGACCACCTGTGGTTCTTTAACGTCTACCCAAACCTGAGCATACGGGCCCACAACATTTCCGCCTCCATCGCAAATGCAGCCGCCGCAGCCGGGATTCGAACCCGCGCCCTGCGGGTCAGCAGCCGAGTACCTTAGCCACTAGACCACCACGGCGGTGCCATGGCATACACAGCGAAAAATGACCATATTGAGGGGGTGCTACCACACAAATCAAGATGGTGCCCCCCCCCCCCCTACCGAAAAAAAATCAGCGCACACGTCTGTGATTAACTTCCCAATCGCTAAGCTTATGTTCGCTTCTGCATGGAAAGCTAAACTCTGCCGCAATGAAAGCCAAAATGCAAAAGTGCTCTGGCTCCTATCTTTGTTTGCATCTACCTCGAATTTCCGCTCCCGACCAACGCTGCTTTTTCGCTCACTACCAAGGACGCCGACGAAACCGGCGTCGGCATTTCTGCAAAACGAACTCTGTAGCGCTATCACGAAAAAAAAATATTTGGGTGTTTTACGTGCACGCCGAAACAGCTTTATGTGACCCTGAAATGCCCAGTGCAGGAGGGTTCCGGAAGTGTTCTTTAACGCGTACCTGTACCTATATGTGCACAGTCTTCTACTACTTCGTCCTTATCGAACCGCCCCGCCACGGTGGTCCAGTGGCTAAGGTACTCGGCTGCTGACCCGCAGGTCGCGGGATCAAATCCCGGCTGTGGCGGCTGCATTTGCGATGGAGGCGGAAATGGTGTAGGCCCCCGTGTACTCAGATTTGAGTGCACGTTAAAGAACCCCAGGTGGTCGAAATTTCCGGAGCCCTCCACTACGGCGTCTCTCATAATCATATGGTGGTTTTGGGGACTTTAAACCCCACAAATCAATCAATCAATCAATCCCTATCGAACCCGCGATGTTCGGTCGGCATCCGAGCATCGTGTACCACTGTACCACCGAAAAGAATGTCGTTGCTCGATGAGAGGTGAACGTTTCTAGAAGGCAGTGCCAACGCCCCGCGGCACACACGAAAAGTGGTCGATACCTTGCATTCCTCGAAGTACGCTCGGATAACAAGCATCAAGAGCAAATTGCAACCGAAGCGAGAACCATGCAGGGGTGCGGCCGTGTTCCCGGAAGTCGTCACACTACGGCTTCCGGGCGACAAGCGATCTTTTCTACAGTTTTCCAGGAGCGCACGACGCGACAGGTGACGGATGTGCCTATGTGACAGCAAATCTTGTCGCTTGTCGCCAGAAAATCGCTTGCATGTGGTCGGAGCTTTAGATTTAGGTGCACGTAAAAGAACCCATGGAGCACTTACATTAAGGCTTTTGCAAACGCGGATGTACCCTACTTTGAAAATGTTACACATCATGTACCCTGACCTATACCCAGGAAATCCTTGTCCACATTGTGGGGAAATAGCTTCATTAGAACACATGCTCTGGCAGTGCACCAAAGTCGCTCATATATCGAACATCACCTCTGCCAGATGGGAGGCGGCAATCCGCAGCTCGTCGTTGGCAGATCAGCTCTGGGCTGTCCACCAAGCCCGCGAGGCGGCTGAGGAGCTTGGCGTCTCAGTCCCCCCACGTGGGAGCTGCCCGCAACACAGTGATCTGTGTTTTGGAGGACCAAATAAAAGTTTATCCAATCCAATCCAATGGTCGAACCGAAGGTGAAAGAACCTAAGGTGTGTGTGTGTGTGTGTGTGAGTGGTGTGCGTGCGTGTGTTGCGTGCGCACGCAAAGGTGAGTGATGGGTCAACGTGCCGAGTATACGCGTCAGTGCACTACTTCTACTGCTGCCGGCTTGTCTTCGCTGCTAAGCTGCTGCTACTATTTTCGTCACGTTCCGCCAGAGGACTCTGCGTCGCGCTTCCGTAAGAACGAGAGAAGACTCGGCCCGAGTGGCATCGGGTGTCGCTTTCCTGATAAATTCGATAAATGCTACCACCTAGTTTCCACATCGCTTCTGTGGAGGGAAAGATAATTTTCCGACAACAGTATACTCACATTCACGCCGTCAGTGCTGCGAAGCTGCTGCATTCATGTCCCTATAGCGGTGGGCGGGCTGCTTGCCAGCGTCACAACTGCTTTATTCGGCCTACTGAAGCAATGTTTGTTTAGTTGAGTTCAGCACTACGACGTGTCATCACCCGTTATAGTGCTGGTCGCGAGAAATTCACGGAAAACCATTAGGCCCAATTTTTCAAACGGCAGCTGTTTTCTTCAGCGCAAAAGCTTACTACTGGTCAGTTGGTCTAATCACGGAATGTTAACGTGGAAAACGCCTTCCAACATTTCTAATCGGAATTTTTCCGTCCGCAGCGATTATGAAGTCTTATACACACGCGACAACACGTGCTACAAACAGTGACAGCGAGAGCGGTTAGTGTTTCAGCGCGGCGGCGTACTGCGCATGCGTGCACTCGCTACGGCTCGGCTTGTACCGCTAATCACCAGGAAGGCGGTGCCGCATCTCACCGTGCGACTCCTGTTACCTCGTGAGCTGCACATAATAGCGTGGGGGAGGATGACGATTACACTCTAATTTCGAGAATACCAATCATGGCGTGCATGAGAGCATCAGACTACGTGACTATATGTACATCAAAGTGATCGACTCTTATCCAGCTTCAAGTCTCTTCCGTAAGGCGGCGCGACATACCGGTTTCTTGTTATACTTTCAAACGCGATTTAACGGTGTAAATTCTACTCACAACGCCCCGCCGAGGTGGTCTAGAGGCTAAGGTACTCGTCTGCTGACCTGCAGGTCGCGGGATGGAATACCGGCTGCGGCGGCTGAATTTTCGGTGGAGGGCGAAAATGCTGTATATAGGCCCGTGTGCTCGGGTCTGGGCGCACTTTAAAGAACACCAGGCGGTCGAAATTTCCGAAGCGCTCCCCCTACGGCACCTCTCATAATCACATGTGTAAGCGGGCTGGCAGTCGGGTGACGAACAACCTTTATTGCGTTTCAAACAAAGTATACATATAGGCAAGAACGGTGACGTTACAGGTCACATGATTTTAACGGAACGGCTGCTGACGTCAGAGTGACTCAGCCATGCTACATCTCCCTTTTCACATGGAAGCAGATAGTTATACAGGTCTTTCTGGTTGTGGTAGCGGCCGAGCTCCATGCAGGCGTAGTCCTGCGCTTCTACGTAGCTCTTGAGCGGGTCGGGTGACGTCTTTTTTACCGGCAAGGAACGCGTGTTCCATGAAAGTTCCTTCACCATAGTGAAATCCATCGATGAATCACCATCCGGGTGACCGAAACGCAGGTTCAGATTTACTTCACGAGGAAACCGGACATTCGTAATAGGGGAATCTCGGAAGGCGCGCACCGTGGAGCAAAGGAAACCCATAGCCACCGACGGTACACGTAGAAAAGCCTTGACCACGAGTTGCCGCACGGCACTCGCAGCGACCATTCCATATCTGCGCCCGAGCTTGATGCGAATGGAAGCTGGACCAGTTGTTGATGGTGAACTCGCAGCACTTTTTCCTCAAGCCACACGAAAGAGTCGGAGGAGGTGACGTGCAATGTTTGACGGGGCTGTCTGGCGACGTCTGCCACTTAGCCTTTTTTGTTTCACTCGAGTCCTCGTCGGTGTCACAACGGCGTCCACAGCAGTTGAAGCGTGTAGGCTGCTCGACGGTCGGCGCCGAAGCGGTTGTTGCGATAACGTTCTCAGCCTCGCCTATAATTTCCGCTTGGCACGAAGCGTTATCGTAGGAAAGGCGGACTTACTAGTTTTACCCCGGAGGAGTCATGGACATTGTCGTTGCTTGCAGCACTCGTGTTGCAGACCCCGCCCGGATCAAACATGACCTTCGAGACTGCTTGCGTCGCGCCAATCTCGTGGGAGGGCCAGATACTGTCCCTCGGGCGCGGATGCGTTCTTATCGCAGTCGGCCGCGTTATCACGCACTGGACGGCTCACCTGCAATACGATAGCCTTCACAGTCAAATACAGGTGCGGCACGATGTGCCTTTGAAGTTCCACTGCGTGGCGTTGCCAGGCAGCGAATGGTGCGGTAGAGGCACACCCTTTTGAGGTGACGCAACATATTTGAAACGGAGCCCCCGTCCTCGCAACCGTATTTGGCGTTCCAATCGCGTACTCCGAGCCTTTCAAGCTCCTCGGTGTTCCACGTTGTCGGCTTGAAGAGCTTCATACCAACAGTTTTCTTGTCCAATGGGCAGCGTAGGGACCACGTTAGTGTCGTCTACGAAGCCTTTGTTCAGGACGGCGAGAATAAGTGTCACGCTCATGGAAGCAAGCACGTCGACGGCCATGGCTACGCGCCCCGGAAATGGTTATGTTGGGCTTCGATAGCGAAGAGGACTGGTTGCCTACGTCGTTCGTAAACCGATTCGCAGATGAAAAGGCGTGTGGCATTTGCGGCTTGGTTCCTCCGGCAATGCACGTCTTGTCCTGCGGCCACTGGTCATGCTCCGACTGCTACCGCGAAGTCGAAGAATCCAACCGCCGCCACCGTGTAAGCGGGCTGGCAGTCGGGCGATGAACAGCGTTTACTGCGTTTGAAACAAAGTAGATATAGGCAGGAATGGTGACGTAACAGGTCACATGATTTTAACGAACTAGCTGCTGGCATCAGAGTGACTCAGCCATGCTGCAATATAATGATTTTGGGACGTTAAATCTCATCTATCTATCTATCTATCTATCTATCTATCTATCTATCTATCTATCTATCTATCTATCTATCTATCTATCTATCTATCTATCTATCTATCTATCTATCTATCTATCTATCTATCCATCTATCTATCTATCCATCTATCTATCTATCTATCTATCTATCTATCTATCTATCTATCTATCTATCTATCTATCTATCTATCTATCTATCTATTCATAACGCGAAAAGGATGCGGGAATTTGTCGCTGTATTTTACGGTCTTTCCATTTCTACCAGGATCTTATCACATGACCTAGCCTGTTCTCGGTCCCTTTAATGTTTGCAAAGCGTTTTCTCGGGCTTCAAGCATGTATGGTATTGTCTGGTACTGATCTATACGTGTATAGGTTCCGCTTCACGGGAGGGGGGGGGGGGGTGAAATTTATCCGCCACGCCACCCTCCCGATGGTGTCGATGCATGGGGCTGACCTTGCATGCACCCTCCCCTTTCCCCCTAGTCACAGTGACCGCCCTCCCGATTACGCTGTCACTGTGTGGCTTATGTGTGGATTGTCAATTATAGGGCCGACTTAGCGCCACCCTCCCCTTCTGAGGTGACTAGGGGACTTAGCGACCCTTTTTTAGTTTCGTATTTTTTCGAGCTTCATGCGTGTTTCGTATGTTTCAAAGGTGAACATATTCGACAGAGATGTCTGGCTGGGTGAAAATTCATATGAATAAAACAAACTCTCCAGCCAGTTATAGTCCAAAGTTTCGAAAGTTAAACTTTAAGAACTCTAAACTGATCCGACGTTTCGGGACCGATTCGGTCCCTTCTTCATGGGCGACTGCTCGGCCGGCTTCATGTATGGTGCCTACACGAGGAACCGCACTATCGCGGTCGCCATCGATCGTTAACCTTCGCCTTGGTGTTGTGGCCCGCGATCTTCGTCGTTCCTGTGTCCCTCCGAGGAACCCTTAAACGAGGGTTTGAGACCCTCTCCTCCTTCCAGTCCTGTCCTCCTTTTTCTGCGCTCGTGTGTTCGTTACAATTCGGGTACGCGGGGGCTGTCGTGATGTTCTTCGAGCGTTCTTAGTGTAGCACTGATGACTGCCCGGGCGTACCTTGTACACTATTTTTCCCATGGCCTCCGAGATTGGGGGGCGAGCCGCCGGCTAATTTTGGAGGCCGCGCCTTTTCAGTCGTAATATCGTGATGTAAACGAGCGGTGGCGACCTTGTATATATTAGATTGGTAAAAAATTAAATAAAGAAGTGGCAGTTTCGCCACAAGGGCGACGCAATGAATGCGATAGCAAGAATTGAAATGTTACGCTGAGAACGACTAGCAGATCGAAACATGCAGCACGCTGCTCACACACGAATGACGCACGAAAGCAACACACACACACACACACACACACACACACATGATGAAAGCAAACTAACAACGTTCATAGTTCGACGCTTAAGGCACTGTTTAAACAAAAAACGATGCACGAACCGAAATCAAATACAGATATGAGCGTGAACTAACGATTGTGTGTTTCAGTTGTTACTTCGCTGTGTTTGAAAAGCGTGCTCTTTTGGCAAATGGGGCCTACCCAGCGAGTGAACTGACCTTTGCGGCCCAGGCAACTAACGCAATCATTCCGGTGAAAGGCCAAGAGACAATTTTCCCAACCGAAGGATAAGCGCGCACGCACAAACACCTATCCCCTCCCCCGCCCCCATTCACGGGGCAAAGTAGGCGTTGGCGCATCGCCAGGAGCTGGGTGCCGAGAGCGGGTGGCTTTTTTGCTTAAGCTTTTATATATATATATATATATATATATATATATATATATATATATATATATATATATATATATATATATATATATATATATATATATATATATATAGATGAAATAGATGATCAGAGTTTCTTCCGGCTACCGTAATAAAAGTTATAAACTTCGAGAATAGTGGAATAGTGCAGTATAGGAAACAAAACAATAAAATATTTATTTAATCCTAACAGTTTCGGCTGGTGGACCAGCCTTCTTCGGAGGATCCTTTGAAGAAGGCTGGTCCACCAGCCGAAACTGTTAGGATTAAATAAATATTTTATTGTTTTGTTTCCTATACTGCACTATTCTCGAAGTTTATAACTATATATATATATATATATATATATATATATATATATATATATATATATATATATTGGTGCATGTTGGCGGCGCCGGCAGAAACCAGCCGAGACTGACAATATAATTGCGCAATAAAAAAATTGAAAATGGTATTGAGTCTAGCATTGCTTCATTTGCTTTCGTGATGGAATTTTCCCTTATTCAATGCCTCAAGGCACTCGTAAAGTAGTATTAGATGAATCAAAGCGAAGGTTTATGAAAGTTTATAAAATGTACAGAGTAGTTCATTTTTTGTTCATGCAATGCCTGTCCTTAGGAAGATAAGATTTATCGAGAAAATATACCGTTCTGATGTATTTTTCGTATTTGTGCTGCGTATAACGCCTGAACTGTCTCGGAGATAGACTCAAAATTTTTATGAATAAAAAATAGTGCCTCTTATTATGTATTCTTTATACTTTGTAGCCACAGACCTCGCCAGATCTTGTAAACTTTCTCAAAAAGAGCTCGTAAAACGTCTTTCTGCGTCGTCTCTTTTACGGGCTTTGCTCATCTCTGTTATCCCCCCCCCCCCCCCGGCCTGTTTGCCACGCACTTTTCGATTTGTTCAGCTTTTCGTCGTAGAATGAGTTCCTATTTGTTATTGTTTGTTTTTTCGTTCGTTAGGCGCGCGTTTCTCATTTCTGCGTCGCACTTCCAATCGTTGAAACTCCTTTTATTATAGTCCAGACGACATGTCGATGACTCAGCCGTCGTTTTTGCGGGACAACCGCACAGAGCTGCCAGGCCGGAGGTGTCGGGTCACGTGCTCACCGTCGTCCCCCGTACCAACCTTTTCAGTTTTAAAAATAACCCTTCGCAATGTCCTCCTTTCCCGTTTTCTCTCGATTGCCGGATGCCCGCTGCTCTGCTCAATAGCGCCTCACTGCCACCGCTTCCGCCCTCGAGCAAGGTGGTCTCGCCACAGAACACCTACCAGTTTTTGGTTTTGGGCGTATCCTGTTCGCGGAGTTCATAGGTTGGCCCGCTTCCACTCGACAATGACGCCCGCGACGTGTTATTCCGACTGCCGACGCTCCACGTTTGCTTGTCGTGAACGATGTAGCGTCTGAGCTTAACGGGTAGTGAAGCTTTTGTTTCTCGGTGTACAAGAGTAGTAACCAGTTTGTCATGTTGCCATCGTGTATGTCGCTTGCGTGAGTGCCATCGCTGTTCGCGACGCGGTGAATGGGCTTAACAAGGCGTGGGTTCGGGTCGGTTGGTACTGCATGATCAACTACTTGCACAACGTTTCTTACACAACGGATGAAAAAGACATGGACGGGCACATCCATCCTTGTCTGGTCACTGTCTAAAAGAACTCTTGCGCAAATCGATAGGAGGGGTGTATGGCAAAGGCGTTTGCTACCTACTCCCCCCCCCCCCCCCCCCACCTTTCCTTGAACATACACACACATTCACACTCCGCGATGCAGCCATGTCTGGTACGCTTACTTAGCGCCTGTTACCGCAATCGTCATCGCCCTAATATGTCCACGTCTGAAAGCATCCGGCTGTTGCGTCACGTAAAGCAGCCGGCAGGAGTCTTACAGTGGTCACTACTTTCTTCTTCCTTTCCTTCTCCTCACCCTTATTCTTAAACTAATTTGTACTGTCAATGTCTCCGTCTGTAAACAAACATTTTCTAGTATACACACAAGACCAATGTCACTTATTCGCGCATGACCAGTAACTTTCGATCAAACATGCTGTTCCCTGTCATATCGTTCACGATCGTACGCACTGCGCACGCGTCTTGCTTCGTTCCAGATTGCGGCTTCGTTCCAGATTGCGGAGTGTGTAATCGCTGTTGGCGGTCGTCCCTGTTCTTCCAGTAAGGCTTACTGAAGAAACAATCGAGATAAATATTCTCACAACCCCACTTCGTGGGGCAAAATGTGTTACCCTGTATCGGCACCACGCCATCGGACATCCACTTTCGAAGTGCACGCTTTACCCATCCATCATGGTATACGGCGACGACTCGGGCCTAGCAAAACAGGTGTTCCCCTCTCCGTGGTTCCCCTTAGTGAGAGTCTCGCCAGCCGTTACCGCTGGTTTCGCCACCAGACTTACGCGGGGCCCTCAGCGTTTCTTGCGCACCAACACTAGCTCCGGCTGTTTCAACACGGACGTTCATATCTTTAACGTCGCATCTGTGCAGGCTCTGCGTGTTCCCCGTTGCCGCTTGGCAACCAGTTCTTTTCCTCATCCCTTTGTTCTGCGCATTCCACGGCGTGCATTCCTCGGCACTGCCACGTGTCCGTGCTCTTTCTCCATTCCCTTCTATTCTCGTCACGCACACTGTTGGCTCGTAGTTCTCCTCTTCATCATCTTCTTCGCCGAGATGCCGTCCCGTTGCTTTCGGGGTCCGCCGAGCAGCGCTGACGTCGTCACTTCGTGGCGGCGCCTTTCTGTCTTCCTACCCCTCACCCTCTCTGCGCTTCTCCTCCTTGGATCATTCTTCCTCACCGCATTTCGTCTCCTTCATCTTTGTAAGGTTCACTTTTTTGTTGTTGTACTTTGCTTGTGCGCGCCTCTTTGTACCTCGCTGTTCGTTCTGTGTTGTGGCGTCAGCCCGGTGATGCAGCCCGAGGAGGTGGGACGAGACTGCTGTCGAGAAGAGACGGACGCGCATTGTCGCGAGACGTGACAGGGGAGTCGAGTTTCTTTGTCGCATCCTTTAAGTGCTTCCCTTCCGTGGTTCCGTTTTATTCTTTGTTTCATTGTTTGAACGGTTCGCACGTTCTGGAAACACGATGGCGTCAGTGACGGTGACACACCACATTCCTTTAAATGAAAGGACTTTTTTTTTTCAGAACAGCGAATTAAAAGAAGAATACAAAAGTAATCACTCTTTATGCTCGTTTTTTTGTGTTGCTTGAACTTGAACGACGCTGCGCTTGCACGGAAAGGAAATTGAGTAAGCGCAAGCGGATGTACCGTATTAACTATAGAGGGCATCCCAGTTATCACGCAGCGCAATAAAAAAAAAAAGTGGACCGGCGTTACGTAAAGGAAAGCTAGTGAACATCATTCCCAGTATACTGAAGTAGCCTCTACTAACTTTTTTCGTTAACGACTATAATGGTGGTTTTGGGACGTTTAACCCCCCACATAAATCAATCGTTAACGACTATAAACTACTTGGCCTAATTGTATTTGTAACTCAAAAAGTACTCACCTAACTATAAAAAATGTCGATGAGGCAGATGTGCACATGTCGAAATGACATCTGCCTGTGCTGCTTCCAACAACGTATTATTTACGTCATTTTTTTTTCGCGAATAAAGATAGCCCGCGAAATATGAAAAATAATACGTGGCTACGCTCGCACCGGTAAAAAGAAGCAGCGGTACAGACATAATTTTACTGAAGCAAACACTTTGCCTTTTTTTTTTCAGTTGCCATAGACGGCGTTTCGCACATTGGCAAGGTCGGGTGCCACCAAAATATGTCGCAGCTTCGCAGGGATTCTTTCCGATTGATTGTGCGTCGATATCACCATTCATATCTCACGGTCAGCTGTTCGCGGCTGGATCACCGTTTTGGTTAGAGCGATTACAGCCTGACTGTGAGATCAAGGCGGCGCGTTTCTTTGGACGGGAAGTGGCAGATAGCACGATACGTTTTTTTTTTTACTTCTTACATTTCCTTCATTGCTGCTGGCTATCTCAAAGTGAGCTTGTTTGGGGCGCTTCTTTCTGACGCGTATAGTGGTGTGGTCCCGTGTTTAATTTCGTATTTCGCGGGCTTTCTTTCAAAACAGAAAAAAAAAACGAGCTTACAATCAGTACATTGCTGAAAATAGCACAGAAAAAATGTCATTTCAACATGCGCACATCTGCACCGCTGACATTTTGATAATTTGTCGAGTACTTCTTGAGTTACAAATATGATTACGACTAATTAAGTGATTCCCACTAACGAAAACATTAGTGGCGGCTACCACAGTAAACTACGAACAAGATTCACTAGATTTGCTTCGCGTAATGCGTTCCTCCCTCTTTTTTTTATATTAAGTTGCACTGCGTGATAACTGCATATGGACGCCTTGTATAGTCTACTGTGTACCTACAGTGTCGTAAAGTTTTTCATACTAAAATATTATTACGCGCGTTGTGAGGCAGTCTTTTGCTACAAAGTGCGCTGGGGTGGTGTTGCGACCACAACGAGCTGGTGCGAGTTCGCGAATAAATAGACAAATAGAACGTAGTAGTGATTACGACTATGCTATAAATGATGATATCAATGCAGTTGATATCGCTACGTACATTCACGTGCCTTACAGCTTCCAATGTTAGGACGCTTCTCGTGGCGTGGAACCGGCAATAGAGAGTTTTAGTACTGCGTACGCTGCGGACGTGGCGGCGTTGCGTACGTAAGGACGCCACGTAC
This sequence comes from Rhipicephalus microplus, assembly GCF_043290135.1. NCBI lineage: Eukaryota > Metazoa > Arthropoda > Arachnida > Ixodida > Ixodidae > Rhipicephalus > Rhipicephalus microplus. The sequence goes on from NC_134705.1 coordinate 173,333,265, forward strand.
TGCGTAGTGCGCATGCGCAGACCGCAACGCGCACGTATCGCGTTACGTACGCAGCTGCTACGTACGCACGCATGATATGCGTGCATACGTATGAGCTGATCGCGCCGCTCTCGAACAAGTTCGCGACAGCGCGAGACTTCAAAGCGCGCCGGCCATGCGCATCATCGAGTTAATTGCTTGTCGGGTCGTATCTTTGACTGATCGTCACTGCACCCCCCCCCCCCCCCCCCCGTTTTTTTTTATCTCCTTCGCGGTGTACTGCGGTGGAAGGGATGACGCGCACAAGATAACTCTTCTCTCGTCACTCGCGTTGGAGATAGTCGTCTCATTTTCGCGCGCTCCGAAGATGATGGTGCTCGGTTACTTTCCTAATTGCGTGCATTCTTTCGCGGCCCATCGCTTTGCGCGAATGTTGGCTCGTTTTTTCTTTTCTTTTTTTTTCGCTAAACTTTCTCTTGGTTCTGTTAACTGTTTTGCTGTGGAGAGGTTGAGGTGCCCATTGCCTCGGCTACTTCATATCGCAAAGTTCTGCAGCGAAAAATAAAATAATAATACAGAACGGTACCCAAAAATTAACAATACGAAAAAAAAACACATAATAGGACACTGAAACCAGTTCAAATATCATGCCAATACACAGTTTTCTTCACGCAGTTCACACAGTCATAACCTATACTTACACGCACACCTTACTAATCTAATGTCAGTATACACATGACCACATTTTACATAATACCCATCCCTGGCTGTCAGTAATAGGCGCTTGTCCAGTCCGATCTCCACTAAAAAGTCTGTCAGGATGATTATTGCCTTTTTCTGCAGATGCATCTCAGGCCATGGTCCAAGTAGTTTCTTTATTGTGAGGGGCCGTCCGTCCAAACTTGCTAATTTGTTCTTTAATGTTTCTCTTTCATTCGCGTACTTAACGCACTCCAAAAACTTTCTCTTGGGTTGTTAGGCGCATTTCCTATACAGCGTGACCGTTTCTCTGTGACGAGGCAGCTGCTCTACGGACAAACGCGCGCGGAATGACAATACTGGATCTGGTCCGCGAATCAGGGGACAACTAATGTATAGCTTCGATTCTCTAGGCGTTACGAGGAGGAGTCATTTTCGCAGAAACTCTGTTTACCCCTTGCTGCCGTAATAGCACTATTGGTAGCAGCGTTGCGAGTTCCACTTATAATAGGTGGAATTGGGCTTCTTTCTTTTCTTTTTGTTCACCAAGTCGCTTACAGAGCTTTCCGGCCACTTGACGCGTGTTACTTTAGCTGTGCATTGCGTTTCCCTATATATTGCGTTTGTCGTTGTTCACTAATTGTGCGTTTGTCAATTAGTTTGAGCGGTTGACCGTTGAAGTCATATATTACGTTGGCTCAATCGACAAGGAACGTTAATCATGTACCTGAAAACATGCGTTCTATCGTATACGCCCCCTATAACCTGGAGACGGTGTTAAGAAGGTGAATGCGCTTTGGTTCCTATAGTCACACGTATTTTCACTGCTCAAAACAATTAAGGTTACTTTTGTCAGCTCCCTTTTGTACTTGAATCACATCTTTTCTTATAAATAAAATGTCTTTATGAATGGAAAATTTATTATTATTATTACGCTTCTTTCGGGCTTCTCTATTGACTATTTGATTGTTAGTGCGATTATTATTATTATTATTATTATTATTATTATTATTATTATTATTATTATTATTATTATTATTATTATTATTATTATTATTATTATTATTATTATTATTATTATTTACTGAGTCGACCGAAAACCCGTATTAGGCAGTTCTATGCTTTCAGCGCGTACTACAAGAAGCTTCTGAGCATGCAAGACATAGCTAACTAATGGAAATATGACTACCCGTTGAAGGCGCTATAGGGGGTGGGGGGTGGACCGGTTTGCTAACGAGCCAGCAATCTCATCATTTTACCCCGCACAGCTGTAGAACACGCAGTTGCAAATACTGTAGCGTAACGGCACCACAGTGTTGCCGTCGCTCAGGAAACAGCGTTTACGGTGAAACTTCGCTTGGCTGTAATAAATGACCGCGTGTATCTACGGCACCTGCGCGCGTTATTTTAGGCGTCTCGTGTTGTTTTGGGTTCCTCCTCGGGTGTCGTCGTAGTTGTACACGTCGACGATTTTTCCCGAGGACCGGGCTTGGTTATATTTTTGGACGGTCCCCGTTTCGTGTTATGTCGCGGGCGGTGAGATGGCACGGAACTCGAATCTTCTTTCACGTGCGGGGCTTCGGTTGCGCGACTGCGCGTGCGCAGTGACCTAAAAATCTCCGTATTACATTGCTCGCTATTTCTTATTCTTCGAAGAGAGAGAGAGAGAGAGCGATAAAAGGAAAAACAGGGAAGCTAACCATCTTCTCGAGCTTTCAAAATTAATACACAGCGTTGAAAGGAAGACGCCGGAAAACGAAGCGACAAGATGGGATGGCTTAATTTCATGCTAAGATAATTAATCAAATGCATTTAAAGAGTAACTTTATGCGGGATCATTGTTTCGTTAAGTCGAAGTTTCGTTTAGACGGTGTACGTCAGTGCTCTCGTGACTGCTCGCCTGTAAGGAAGGAAGGAAAATAGCAGGAAAAGAATGGCATGGGAGGCTAATCAGCCTGTAACCAGCCGGTTCGCTACCCTGCGCATGGGTGGGGGCTGGGGGAGATGAAAGGTATAGACCAGAGAGGGAAGAGAGATAAACACAGTACATTCGGCAGCCCTCGCGCGCACACTCAGTCATAGTCCAGTCTTGTCTTTCGCGGTGTGTGACATTGCTGTTACAGTCGCTTGTTCAAGTCCGTTTAGCGTAGGAATTTCAACAGAGCTTTTGTCGCATTCTGTTGCAATGTCTTCTCTCGGGCACTTGACAGAATAGTGTCCACAGACATTTGGCTGTTGCCGATGCGCACAAGAACGAACGCCATGGTCCGTGTCTGGATGCAACGGACAGTCGCACAGGATGTGATGTAGCGTCTCTTCGCAACGACAGGCATCGCATGTCTTACATGCGACGCCTTGCCTGTAAGACAAGCCTGTTAGGATATCGGAATGGTCCTATATTTGCGTTGTCGCGTCCTTTATGAAAGGGAACACGCGAGCGCATTTCACGCGCTGTGCGGCGGCTGCTTACTGCGCCATCTACCCACAGCTAAAGAAAGCGTGTCTGCTTCCGGTGACATCACCCGTTTGCGAGAGCGGAGTGGGAGCGAGGCTGGCAGCACTTATCCGACAACCATCACTAGTTATTTTGTTTGCCTACAGATGACGCCAAAACCACCGGGCGTGCTTTCTTCAGCAGTTGGCTGATGGTGCTGTAGGCAGCTATACCGCAGAGCGCAAGCCACGCGCTCGTCTGTTCCCTTTCATAAAGGGCGACAGTGTACAGGATGTATGTTCACTAATACCTCGTTACATTTAACACATGTTCAGTCTAGAAAGGAGAGAGGGCAGTCGTTCAAACCATGGGCGTTGTCAGGGGGGTTGGAATTTCAAACCCTCTCTTTCCCTGAAAAATTTTTCAATTTTGCTTGCATATATATATATATATATGGCCATAGACCGCCTTCGGAATGCTGCCGCGGCTTGGCATCGATACGAAGGCGTGCGGCAGACGTCCTGGGTGGACTGGAGTGACAAGCTCATAGCTGCTTTTGGACGGAGTCACCATCACCTCTCCACGACTGCCCAGTCTTACGCGACCGCTACCGAGAATAGATCCCAGAAGGAGACCACCCTCGCGGCTTCAGCTGTATTTTGCAGCTTCCCGACAGCCAATTTAACCACCTACCCTGGGACGAACAACCCTACAGTGTTGACCCTCACTTCGAAGCGACATCTCCTGATATCACGTCAGTCTGTGGCCGAGTGTGCGGACGTCTGCCACACGCTAAGCGCCGCCTCCTTCAAAGTCACTGTCAACAAAGACCTACCAGAGAAGGTAATACTTCCGGTTAGTGACAGGTCATCTGACAATGAAGGCTCTACTGCACGTGAAACTATAGGAATAAACAGCTTGAGCATGAGTCCGACAAAGGCAGTGCTGCAAGAGCACGCGTTGCCTCTCAAGCTGCAACCTGAACTCGGCTCTCAGATGACTACAAAGACACCCCGACGCCCCTTGCCACACCGCAAGCAACGCAGGCGTCGACGCTCAGTGCAGCAGGTGACGGTGCAGCGTGGACTATTTCCAGCATTTGTAACACGGCTGCGACAGGATGCTCAAACCGACGAGATTAAACCAACGCGGCCACTTTGCAGGAGTCTGTATCTCCTGCTAGCGGCATCTTGTCCAAGTCAACAGCGTTGGCCCCATCGTGGACGACGCCTGCACCGACCATCACGTCACAGCCAGTGTCGTCCTCCGGAATCTCCTTCAACAAACTTCCATGTGAAATATCAGCTTGGCCGAGCCCGGCCACCCCGGAATAGTCAATGCCGCCCACCGGAGACATTGTCGGTAGCCCACGAGGCTCGCAGTCGGGGCCGAGTGTAATGATAATAAATAGTGGGGCTCAGGCAAGGGCGCAGGCTAGGTTAGGGAAGCCGAGGAAGACGAAGTCAGAATAAGAACAGCCGGCCTGCAGCAAAGGCGTTGTCTCTTATTTCTCGTCGTTACAATATATATATATATATATATATATATATATATATATATATATGTATGTATATATATACGCCGCATACAAATGCACACACAAATCTACATAAAGTATAGTTCACCCCCCCCCCCCCCAAAAAAAAAAAAGAGTTCTGGCTGCCGACGTCTAGGAATACCGACGTGTCTTCCTTGTGATCGGCTGATTTCGGTTAGATGCTATAGTCAGAAGCCAAGGCGTTGGTCAAAGGTTCGATGCCTGGACCAGGACGAATTTCTCGGCAACTAAGTTGTCTCATTTCTGACGAAGTCCATGTATGTTGCCATGTCGCTTCGTGGTACAAACGGACGGTTCTCAATTTGCCTTTCTTATTGGCAAGATTACCGCATTTATTCGAATGTAGTGCAAGTTTATTTCTCCATATTTTCGCTACCTAAAGTCAACTTTCGCGTTACACTCGAATACCAAAATAACTTTTTTTTTTCTTTCTGGACGTAATGAAATGTCAGCCCTCCCGTTACAAATGTCGCCACGCTACGGTACTTGCAGCTGTAAATACGGTACTTGCCGTGGGGCTTATGGGACTAAGGAGCACGTTGATTCTCTCTCTTTCAATCTCCCCCATCCCGTTCCCACATGTAGGCTGTTATATAGGTTCAGCTCTTGGGCCTAAAAAGGGAGCGGAATCTTGTGTACTGTGAACGAGTCGCCGAGGTGCTGCTATAGTCTGTGGAAAGCCGTTGCAGCGCGGGCATTGCCATTCCAAGCCGAGAAGTAAGGCGCCCTGCAGTCTGGCGTTGCAATCGACCACAATGGGTTTCGGTCGTGACAACTTTTGGTTCCAGCGTCGTCGATTAGTTCAACCTTTGCGTGCCCCGCCTTCCCGCCCTCTAGCGATCGCTTCAGTTACGAAAGTGGCGACACCGTGAACCGCCTCACTATTAGGGTGCCTCGATGCGATAACACACTCTACGCACACGGCACTGCCTGCCCCGCTTTAGTGGAATAGAGAGTAGTACGCCGGTTGCATTTACGATGCGTGCGCGCCGACCAGCGTTGCAATCTGCATGTCGTCGTTCTCCGCATTGTGAATTCACCACCACCACCATCGGTTCCGCCGCCGCCGAACGATCGTCGATGCGCTTGGCTGCTTCGCGAATGCCTCTTTTCACTCCGTTTGCTTTGCGGGAGTTTTGCGGAGGGAGATCGGGACGAACGACAGGTGCGGTTGAAAGTGCACCATGACAATAGAGAGTTTTAGTACTGCGTACGCTGCGTACGTGGCGGCGTTGCGTACGTAAGGACGCCACGTACTGCGTAGTGCGCATGCGCAGACCGCAACGCGCACGTATCGCGTTACCTAGCAGCCGCTACGCACGCACGCATGAGATGCGTGCGTGCGTACGTATGAGGTGATCGCGCCGCTCTCGAACAAGTTCGCGACAGCGCGAGACTTTGTTTTGCGAAATGGCGGCATCGAAGGCAAGCACCGACCGGCTCTGTGGCTTAAAGTATGACCATAATCTGGCTATAACACTTGGATTGGCTCACATTGGATGTCAACAACACGTGCTTCTATTTTGATATACCAGATGGCGCAACACGCTTCACACTCGTTACGTACGCTGGTACTACGGCGTACTAAAAGGCGATTAGTGACAAACGACGCCACGTAACGCAAGGTGCTTGCGTGATGCCGCCGATCATGCGCACGTAGCACCATTCCGCAGTACTAAAACTCTCTATTCACTGTTGCCTCTTCCAGCGTTGGTTTTCTTCGCACTGCACGCGTGTGTTGTGGCGAAACGCACAACTTCGAAATTGGTTCGGGAGCGATGTGCTCGTGGAAGTGTGGCAGCTCGGGCTAGTTGGTACGACATGACGATAGTTATAGCGCGAGAACAGAACGACGTGTCCTTCTTGTCTCTGTGTCGTCGTTCTGTTCTCGCGCTATAACTATGGTCGTGCACGTGGAGTGTTGTTGGTGACAATGAAGTAGCGCACACCTTTTTTTATGGATGTGTAATTCTCGTTAGGCTTCTTTTCCTGCCTTTTCTGTTTTTATAGCTTTTACAGCAAGACTTATTAATGTACTCTACCATCGTCGTAGTAGTACTGGTAGTAGTAATGATAGTAGCAGTAGTGGTCGCAGCCGTAGTAGCAATAATATTAGTTGTAATTGTAGTAGTAAATGGCAGTAGTAATTGTAGTAGTAATAACAGTAGTAATGGTAGTACTAATAGCAGTAGTAAGTAATGGTAGCCACCGCTACAAGTAGTATTACTAGCGACCACTACTTCACAGTAGTAGTAGTCTTACTTTTAATAGTACTAGTAATAGTAGTAGTAGTAGCAGTAGCGTAAGTGACTTTTAAAAAGGGAAAAGGAAGAAATAAGCGCAGTTCTGTTACTGCCTCTCTCAGTGGAGGGCACCTCCACAGTTCTGCGCAGAGAATGGGGGTAAGGAGGGATTAAAGAAGGATAGGGAGGAATTAAAGGTATAGAGATAGAGAGAGGAGCAGGAAGAGAGAAGCGCAGGGACAGCCACACACGGAAGTAAGGAGAAGGTAGTAGCAGTAGCAGCACTAGCAGTAGTTGTAGTAGTCGTGGTAGTAGTAGTAGTAGTAATGGTAGCAGTATTAGAAGTCACGTCACTAAAGGCGGGGGGCGGGGCGATTAAAGACGATGGACGATGCTAAAAACGATAACAGTAATGGGAAACAATTGTGATGATTCTCGTACAGATTATAATGATGCATGTGACTTCGCTAGCCAATCGCATAAGTTCGCGCGCTTGAAACTTCTTTTTTGCGACAGCTCTCACACCACGAAACTGGCTTATTTCTTTGACTGCTTTAGTGACGACTCTGGAACGTGTAGCGTAATGCCCCGGATTAAATCGACCCTGACATCGTGGTGGTAATTTTGTGCCGTCCATCTCCCTGGAAACGTGGTGGAGTTCCTTTTTTTTTTTTGTCCGGAGGAGGTCACTGGAATGATGGGACGCCGTGCTTGTATTTTAAGCGTAAACAAAACAGTAAGACAAATAAAAAAGGAAAAGAAAAAAAGAGATAGACGAAGTGTGTGAGACCCTTTGTGACGACATACTCATCTTTCAGCGCGAGACTATTTTATCCTCGAGAGGTGGTCCTCTATCTCTCGACAAACAGACACGTATGCCGCTCTCATGGCGGCGTTTCTAAACTTTTCAGCATTTTCGCGAAACGCCTCGGGGCGCGTCTTCGGCTGAGATGACGCGACGGCGACACAGCACCGGAGTCCTGATACGCGGTGTTCATTTTTTTTCTGTTTTTCTTCCCCCCCCCCCCCCTCAACCCAAAACTTGTGTTTGTCGATGGGGAAGTGGTACGATTCACTGAAGTTGGCACGCTTTAGGCGTAGCGTACAGCACGTAACTATACTACACGACGAAAACGCCATTTTTTTGTTGATGATGCGCATATTACCTTGGCTCCTTTCCGTGCATTCTTCATCATAGCACTCGCCACAGCGCCGAGAAGGGCCCTGTAGTCGTGAAGTGCCTTACGCTGGCTCTCTCCTGAGTCATTAAAAAAATATTTAGTTCAATTTGAGGTTGTGTGGTGTCGCTCGCATCCCTGGAAGAGCATTCTCTCTCTCTCTCTCTCTTTTTCTTTATATTTTTTTGGGGAGGGGGGCTACGGTAGTTTGCCTTCGGCCTCCTCTTCCCTGCATGGCACCACATCGAGGTATTCAAGGTGATTCTTCGCTTCGTTGGGGACACTAGACTGGACAACCGGCTATAGAAGCCACCCGCCGCGTCCTCAGTTATGGACGCCGTTTCTCTTCTTCTTCTCTCTTCTCCACATCTTTAATATCCTCACCCCCCCCCCCCCCCCTACAGGCGCTGAGCCCTAGCTGCTACCGATCAGGACTGCAGAAGTTGCGTCTTTCCTTTTTCTCAACCTCTCTTCTGGTCGACCTAAAACTCTTTGCAAGCACTGCCGGATTCTGCCGCTACGCTCTGGTGTAAGTGAAATTACAGTTCCAAAAAAAAAAAACCAAAAAAAAAATCTCGCAGGGTCACTTGCGAAATCGTCTAAGGCAACTCGAAGGCTGGAACCATCTTTTTTCTTAAGGAGTCGATGCGTGTATCATTGCCGCCCCCTCACCCCCTCCAGAGCTTTCTGCGGTTTTTCTGTGGTCTAACCTGGTTTTCGCGTGGCCTCCGTGATCGGCCCATCCTTCGACAAAGCGACGATGTCGTGTGATGACGTCATAAATAGTTACGATCTCTGACGTCACGCGTCATTATAACGTCATGACAATATCTTTGCATCACTGGTGCTGACGACTCCTATACCGTCCATTTTCGCATTTGATCCCGCTATCTAAGGCTCCCGCCTCGAAACAAAGATTTTTAATGTAACAATACCTGGCGTTCCATGTGCCATAACCGTTATACGATTTTGTGACACACCGTAGCGGATGGCTCCGTGAATTTGGACCATCTGGTGTTCCTTAACGTGCACAGTACACCGGCCCCTAGATAGTATTTGGCCTCCATCGAAACACGACAAGGCCGGTATCAAACCCGGTACCTTCAGGTTAGCGGCCTTGCACCGTATACACCGCTACACCACCGCATCGAACAAATACAAAGATCGTTAACGTTGCGTGCATGACGTCCGAGTGCGTTAGCAGGCGCGCAAACACATGATCGATACGTATACCGTTCTTCAACGCTCCGCCGACGCCCGAACGAACTCGCGGGTGACCCGACATCGACAGCGCCGTTGGTGCGGTGTCCCTTCATACTCTTTCGTTTACTTACTGTACGAAGATACGGCGATGGCGGGCCGCAACGCTCAATCGGTGATGTCGTCGCCTCCCTTCGGCGGAAATCGGGGCGGAAGCTTATTGTGCATCCCTCCGGGGCTGCTTAGATCTGGCTATGCTCATGACGGCTATCGTATCGTCATCTATTATTGCTACTCAAACATGGGCCGCAGAGGGGAACTGGCTCGTCGTCGCGATTCGCTTGTTGGGCTATATATTGCGTAAACGGTACACGGAATGTATACACTATGACATGCATTTGGCGTTGACGTTTTGCCTGAACTGTAATGCTATAGGTGCGAGGCCTTGACTTGGCCAAGATCGGCTCCAGTTAGCGCCGGAGGTGAATGCGCCTGAATGAGGGACATCGTCGTTGTAAAATCGCCAACACAATTGCAAGTTTAGAGCGTGGGTTTCAGTATCACGCGTGTCTGACATTGCTAGGTGTACTCTTAGCAAGATTTTAACTTGATGTGCGTATCTGATATCCGTGTAAGAAATATCGAGATACGTATCGGACGCTTGTTATATGTTACGTCGATTTTATAACTGCGAACTCAGTCACGCGCGTAAAACGCAAGCATGCAATCCTGCGAAGAAGCCCTTGTCACCCGTGATGACCCACGAAGAAGATTTTAGCCTTTTCGGGTGAACAAGATGTTTTGAATCTTTTGACGTGAAAAATATGGGCATTATATAGTGATCAGGCACACGTCTGATTGTGGGATTGACGCGTAAACAGTCGTCTCGAGCAGGATCTCGCATATAGAATATAGCCCCGCCGTGGTGGTCTAGTGGCTATAGGTACTCGGCTGCTGACCCGCAGAGCGCGGGTTCGAATCCCGGCTGCGGCGGCTGCATTTCCGATGGAGGCGGAAACGTTGTAGGCCCGTGTGCTCAGATTTGGGTGCACGTTAAAGAACCCCAGGTGGTCTAAATTTCCGGAGCCCTCCACTACGGCGTCTCTCATAATCATATAGTGGTTTTGGGACGTTAAACCCCACATATCAATCAAGCATATAGAATATATAAACAGCGCACAAAACCAAGTCTTTCTTTTTTTTTTTCGAGAGCCTCCCCTGCAACAGCGTCCTAATAGAACACTGTATACCCGCTCTTCGTCGTCGCTTATCGTGCACGGCCGTGCTCGTTGCCGTCGATTCGTATAAACATCAAACGACGACGACGCAGGGGCACGGAAGCGTGTTACTGGGTGCCAGGTCAGCGAGCTAGGCCTTTTTTCTCGTGGAGCTATAGAAACAAATAAGTGTGTAGGGAGAGTGGTATATATATGTGTGTTTTTTGTTCTGGGCGTTCTGTGCCTGCGTCGTCCGTGTGGCGCACGCGTGCGTGACCTGCCTGTGCGAGGCAATTAGCCGGAGTGGAAGCGTCGGTCGCCCAACCGGCTGACGACACGCTGCTGCCTCGGCTGCAGCACGGTGTACATCCGTCGACTATTACAACGAAAAAGCCACGCGGGTCTTCTTTCTCCTTACTTCCATCGCTCCACGTCCCTGCGCCTCGCTCTCTCCTTCCTCTCTCTCTATCTCCCTACCTTTTTAATCCTATCCTTTTATTCCGTTCTCTACCCCCATCCCTCGTGAGCTACTGCTGAGGTGTCCTCCTCCTGACAAACAGATGGGGGGCTCACTTTTCTCTTCTTTTCAATTATAATCACTCCCCCCCCCCCGCCCCATCAGGAGCGGCGCTAGGGGTGGACACGGGGGGGGGGGGAAGCTCGAGCTACCCCCAATTTTCTTCTGTCCCCTGTCTCCTTCTCCAAGAAGGAGCATACCAATAACGCAATGGCTAACCCCCCCCCCCCCAATCCGGTAAAATAAACCTGGCGCCGCCCCTGTTCTGGACGGCTGCTGTGAAAACCAAGCCGGGACACGCGCTTCCAGTAGAGGGCCGTCGATCATGGAGCTATTCGGGCTTCCAGCTAATCGTAGAAGCTATAGGAGCCACGCGGAACCAATCGGAGATGGCGAGAACGCACAGACTCCGAGGTGCGACGCAGTCTTTCAGTGTACTGCGGTTACGTGCGGCTCAGTGTACTGCGGTTACGGTACACTTGAGGCATACTGCATGCGTATGCTTTCGGGGTCCTTCGAAGGGGGAATATCAATTTGGATTATGGTTTGGACCGAAACGGGGAGTTTGTAGCAGCGCTTCGAAGTATCCAGAGACTAGGCGAACGCAACAATGTAACAGTGTTAAAATTTATACAGGTACAGCGTCCACATGTGGGGCGTGTGGCACATTGCACATGTTGCCGCCACATATGGGAAAACACGGTAATATGCGGGTTTAGTGTGGTACCGTTGCTTATTTATTACTGGCGACGTACAAATGTGAATTTGTATCTATGTATCTCGTATTAAAGAAAGCCAACTTCGAGAGCTTTTGTTCTTTGGGGTGGGTATAGCACACAATCAATTTCAGAAGCCGAAACAGGTCACAGCTGCAATGATTTAGGGCCAAACCTCATAAGCGCGAAAATGCACGCGACAGCGACGAGCGACGCTATGAGCGACGAAACAGGGCGTTCGCGCGACGTGTCGCGTGCTCGTTTTCGCGCGATCGCTCGGTTCTCCAGATTTGGAAACCGTCGCTCATCGCCCGGAAGTGCTGGGCTCAAGCAGCCAATAGCGAAATACCGTAAAAGACAAAGACTACATAGGTGCACGTGACCCTGCCCGAGTCACGTATGCGCAACAAGAAATAACGCAATGTTTATTACGCATGTACATATAAAAAAGTGCTGCAAGGCAATAATAAACACTTTCAGTTTCATTACACAACAATATATCTTATTTTTAAATTGCATACCGCTCGCTACACGGTTTTCTTGGTGCGAGTAGACGGCCTCATGCCAGCAACAGTGGAATTCGCTCGCCGAAGCCGTCGCGTGAATGAGGTTTGCCTGCGCTAGCGACTGATCGCGCGAAGCCGATCTACGTCGCGTCGCTTGTCGCTGTCGCCTGCATTTTCGCGCTTATGAGGTTTGGCCTTTAGAGATGTGTAGTTATGTATCTCCTCCTCATCTCCCCGTATTGCGTGGACTGGCTCCACTGCGACACACACGTAAACTATAGTTCGGCGCGATTAATACTTATCGTTGCACGTGGGGCAACAATGTATGTGCCGCACGTCTTGTCCATAGCGCGCGCACTGCGGTCGCTTCGTCCGTGCCTCGGCGGGTCGCTGTCGTCGCACTGCACGCATTTATCTCTCGGGCCAGGCCATAGCCACCGCACTGTGCTGTCATAGAGCTGGGTAATGCGGGGTTCGTTTGAGGCCGGCAGAGCGTGTACTGCGTCCGATGGGCCGTCGAACTCTTACGGTTATTACTATACGGCAGCCTGCGCTGCGGCTGCGTCGTTCTTTCCTTCTATCCACCCACGCAGCTAGCGCCCCCTGACTGCCGTATATGGCAACGGCTTCGGTGTTGCGTCGTGTCCGCAATGCGTAGACGCGCGTGGAGTGTGGCCCCGCGGTTGACGCTGTAGTTCCTTTGTTTAGTATCTGTAGCAATGTTCGTAACACGTGGCTTATCGACTGCGACGTTCTCGGCTCGATGACACGGTTTTTACTTTTCGGGCTCATTTAAGTAGACGGAGTTCAAGAACACTCATGTACATTAATTTAGGTGCACTGTAAGAAACCGGCTTGTTAGTATTATTAATGTATAGGTCGACACTACGGCATCGTCTAGCACACTTACACGGCCGTCGCGAGCTTGAATGCCGAATATTATAGTTCTGCGTCGCAAAAAAAAAAAAAAAAAATGGTCCTCCGACAACCTAGTTTAGTGGCCTCTTTCGGGTAGCTGTGTTCATGGCAGAACGTTGCGCTCACTTAGCAACGGCCGCTTCAACTTGAATGCGCACTTGCGTCTCTGCTTTTTAATGGCTCTCAAACAAGAGGTGCAAGAAGTGTTGTTTGCTGTTCTTCTTTGTGAGGAGACAATTTCTCGAGACTTCTGTTTGTTTCACTTGAATATAGCCCCTATATACATACACCGAAGCGCGGAAAGCAGTCCCGTGTTTTTTTTTGTTTTTTTTTTGTGGCCTAATGAAGTTTCGGCTCACGTCCCTCGCGCCGGCTCCGAAGCGTGTCTCGTTATTACGGGGGCGCCCCGCGTTCCTCATAGCGCGTGCGCTCGTCTCTCATCCCTCACGGGAAGCCTCCGCTGCACTGTCACACGTGACTTGGACTTGGCGACTCGCTAAACGAGTGCTTCGTCACAGATGCGACATTGGAAATAAGCTCTTCCACTGTATAGTACGCCTACCTGCGATACAGTAGTGGTGCAGGCTCTTCTCACAAACTGTATAGTACACCTATCTTTAAAGGACGCTCAGGCCTGGCTATTAAATCAGTTTTCCCATGTAAACTGTTCTCTAAGAACACTACTTTCATCCACAGTGCTATCATAGATTAGTTATTACAAAAGTGAATGAAGATTCAGGTACCGTGTTCTAATTTCGCGCCGGTACATCGACACGTCGACGCCAGTGTGGCGCGTCACCAATATTTTAATATCACTGTTGCACAGGGCCAGTGCGTATTTTCGTTGATTGAGTGTTTGGGTTTGTGTGCTTGTGAATGAGTCTCTTTTTTTTAGAGCACGAATAATTTTGTAACTCTAGCATCCTGCTTCCGTCGAAAAGTGACCGCCACGGCCAGGATTACACCTGTGACCTTCGGGAAGGTATACACCTTTTCACAGGAAGGAAAAAAAAAAAACTCCGCCATGATGGGTTGTGCGCGGGAGTACAAAGGCTAAGGGCGCAGCGTTGTCAGTGCATTTTCGAGGGGACGCGCCCATTTGCACAGCCCAAGGTGGGCTATGGCAGCGCCCAGGGAGGCGTTTATGAAAAGTTGAATAGAAAGGAAACCTATATAGTTTGCGAAACGGCTGCCCGCAATTTTCCCATTAGAGGAATTTTTCCGCGGTGATGCGCGGCTTCACCGACGTAATTAAGTAATTAAGTTCGTATATCATTAATATGGGCGTCGCGAAAACTGCAACCCAGCCGTCCGATTACGCAGAAACTGTTACAGGCAGCCACCTTCTATGTATTTCTGCCTGTGTAATGTAGTTACCACTGGATAATCTCGATATTCTGCCGCGCTCGGCTGTAGTACTCAATTATACCATTCGGTGTTGGCTTTTTCCCAAGTCACGTCTCGGCGCTTAGCTGCTCGGAGTCTTTTACGCAAATCACGTTTCTCGCACGGCGGGCCTCGAGCATGCATGCACACCACTTATATCTACCGTATATACGGGACAACGTAGTCTTCGTTCGCTTTCTGTCTGATCGGAGGGCAGCGCTACCGCCTTTCTTTCTTTGCTCTCGTTTTGTTGTTCTTTTTCGAATGCGCAACTCTGCCACGCTAAAGGCGATCGCGATCACTGGGATTCCACACGCATTTGCCTGCTTGCTATCGTGTTGCATCCTGCTGTGCTCTTTCGCAAATGGCTGAAAGTTATCTGGAACCCTTGTGGCTCATGCGCGGGTGCTCGTTGTAAAAACTATACTGTGCGAGCGCAGCGCCATCTAATCTAGAGCATGGGTGATAAGCGACTCGTATATGAATAGAAAATTCACATGCACGCGCAGTTTTGAAGAAGCGGATCGTGCATGGAGTGTGGCAGGCTTGCACGCGTGTAATTGGCTCGTTTTGCATTGCAAGTGTTAATCTTCTGCCCCCTAATCTTTGTTTCATTCCTTCTTTCTTTATACACTTTTGTTTCGTCTTGTGTCTTATCAGGAGGCTATAACCCGCGTATTCGAGAACGTCATTCCACTCAACGCTTCACCTTCACTTTAGAAGGCCGATAGGAGCGCCGTCTCAAGGCAGGGAAAGTCACAGCATATCAGCGATAATCTGCTGCGATTCTTGAGTAGCGCAGCGTCACTTTCAAATGAGCAGCGGCGCAGTGCTGAACTCGGTCAAGTGAAGGGTGAAAGTCGAGTCGACGAGCGTTTGTGAGTTCCCCTGTTCGTGTGGTAGATGGTACGTAGGCCATACCGAGCAATGCCTGAATGATAGGCTAAGACAGCATAATAACAACGTCAGAAATGGCAGAGAGGGCCACCTCGCAATTCACTGCCGGGATTGTCATTGCGTTCCTAACTTTAGCGCCTGCGCGGTAGTCGCCCGAAGCCCTGATAAATCAGTAAGACTAATCATTGAGGCCAAGAGAATAATCGAATTAGGTGATCTGTGCGTCAGCGTAGCCTCCATTTCTTTATCGCCAAAGGAGTTACGCTACTTAAATGCGGCTGCGCATTAAGGCACGGTGACGGCGCGCGCGGTGTCTATATATGTTCTGTGCTCTTTCGAAATAAATCTTTGTTGGAAGTGGCGCTCCGTGTGTGTGTACTGTCTCTCTTCGTCCGTGTCGTTTTCGCGCCTTAAGCTGCAAATATATATGAGTATGGGGGTTAAGCTCCGGCAAAAGATTTTCAGGGGCGAAGCTCCTTAAAGCGGCACCCGTTCGTACCTCGTTGTAGTGCGTAACCAGTTTTACGTTTTGACCTGCAACGTGATGCCGGTGGCAGATTTCTTCTGTGCGTTGTTGAACAATAAAAAATTCGCAGCGTGCGCGTTAAGTAAAAGCCGAATTCTCCTGTCTCTCATTCCTCATTAGCAGGCATTGGCATGTACATTGGGCACAATCTGGCAAGAAAGGGTTGCTACGTTATACTCGCTGGGCGTACTCGCTGGGGGTTTCAGAAAGGTTTAGCGAGCGTTGGGCCGCAGTGCCATGAATAGAGTGAACTAATATATACCATGAACTTGAGATAGTTAAAGGTGGGAAGTAGGCACGAAGCGCAAGGCGTAAGAAAGTGTGCGTGTGCCACCTCTCGTTTAGTCCTTGGAATTTCCGCTGGATGGCGGTGCTTCTATATGGGTAATATATGTTGAAAAGATGCGAGATGGTGGTACTTGGAGTTTTGAATAGATGGACGAACGGACACACAGACAGATGCATGGATGGACGCATGAACGGACGCAGGGGCGGATGCATGTCCGAACGCAGGGATGGACGCACGAACAGACGCACGCACGGACGGGCGGATGGACGCATGGACGGTCACACAGACGGACGCGTGGACGGACGGAAGCAAGAACGAATGGACGGACGGATGCTTCGCCCCACTCTCCATCATTTGCCCCGTGGATATGCTGCCATTTTTTTTTCTCGTTGCCTTTTCGTTATCATTGCTATTAAACTCCCGATTGTCAAACGTCAGAGTGTCGTGTGGTGGTAAAACGGGGACAAACTGTGCCCTGATTCACTTCAGGCACAGACGAGAAAGTTACGCTGCATCGGTTAATGTTGAAATGCGAGCTGCCACTGAACAAATGGAGAGGGCACAAATTCGTTTATTTTGGCGCACATACATCTTTGTGTGTGTGTGTGTGTGTGTGTGTGTGTGTGTGTGTGTGTGTGTGTGTGTGTGTGTGTGTGCGTGTGTGTGTGTGTGTGTGTGCAGTATTGCACCACCAATGCCATCATGTAGTTACCAAGACGTGGAAACACTTACTCGCAATGCTAACGTTCGTTTATTTATTTCGTTGGTTCTGTTTTTTTATTACGATATTTTTTTCTTTGCAGGGATGTGCGTTTTCGACTGAAACACTTTAGAAAAAAAAAGGGAGGGCGGCCGTGTATTCACCTATAATTGAATTTCGTGCCGGAAAAGCGCGTCTCCTCGCTTGCCGCGCTCTTTTTTTCTTAACGGCTCTATGTGAAATTGCGAAGTTCATCGACGCGTGTATTCCCTCCTCCCTTCCCCTCTCCTTTCTGGCATTGTTCGTGGTTGAACACACACACACACACACGGACTTAGTGGTGCTACCGTTTCCGTTCCATTTGAGCAGATCGCCTCAGTCGTCCGGTTTGTTTTGTTCGCGCGATATTTGTTCAACCTCTTTTGCTCATTTGCCCCTTCTCTCATCATTTCTCTCTCTACCTATTTCTTTGTATTTAGTGTTTCGAGCGTCACGGCTTCACAGCGTCCAGCGCAAACAAATTCCCTCGGCCGGACGGAATGGAGGAAGCGATTTCTCAAACGCATTCGCCACCTCTCCATTTGTCCCCCTTTAATCTGTTTTTTTTTTTCCTTTTTCGTTCTCCGCGTCTTCTAACTTCAATTTCATTTTTCTTCCTACTTTTTTTTTGGTACTTCATGGGTGGCTTTCTGAATACTTCAAACATTTTTTTTTTCTTCTATACTCCTTGAGCCTCCTTTTTTTGAGTGTGTGCTGCCTTCTCTTTTTCTTTCTCAAGTTCAATTTCTTTACTATCTTCTTGTCTTCCTTCCCAGTGCTTCTTTATTTGTCCTTCTTTCTTTTCTTCATATTGGTTATTCTTTCATTTTCTTCTGACCACATCTCGCTTCTTCTTTCGATTTTTTTGTTTGGTTGTATCGTCGTCGTCCCCAACCCCGTTCTCTCGTATTGCCATTCTTCTATCTTTCTTGTTATGAGCAACGTTCTTTTAATGCATCTGTCCCCCCTGATTCCTGGCATCATTGTTTTGCGTGTCGTTACAACGTTTGGGCAGTGGCTTTTTGTGTCCGCACGCTCACGAACACTCACTCTCTCTCTCTCTTTCTCTCTCTCTCTCTCTCTCACACACACACACACACACACACACACACACACACACACACACACACACACACACACACACACACACACACACACACACACACACACACACACACACATCCCCGAATGGCCGGTCGGCCCCCACGAAACGCTTTGGAGACGGCGCCGAACGAATGAAGACGTCCAGATCGTGTGTTGTACGCTGCTTCGAGGTAAATAAGCCTCGGCGTCATGCGACGAGAAAAAAGGCCCAGCCTGCGAAGAGGTCCCTGTGGGGCTAAAGTGTTCACCCCTCCCCCTTCCTCAACCTTGGGTTCGTAAATGAAGAGTGAATGTAATAGCAAAAAGGAACAAAAGAAACGGCTACATGGTTTATTGGTTGGCAGTGCGCCTTCAGCTTCGTCACGATCCTGGCCCTCTCATCTCCTTCTTCGCCTCTTATACAAAGTTCGCAGAAGGTGTGAAGGAGATGCGAAACAAGGCTATATAACTGGCCGGCATCCCGTTATGGTATGCATGGAGCGCAGAGTGACAAGGGCCGCATATAGCCAGGAAACGAGATCTTTCGGTCGATTTGTCCTGGATAGAGTCAGTACTTTCGGCAGTCATAGATTAAGACTGCAGGTTGATTGGTTTACACCATAGAAGCGAAGTCATTGTACAGCGCGAAGTCGAAAACAAAGGAACACATTACCTTAAACGGAGTTACACTGAAGCACTCTATATCAGTTTCGCCATCGCCTGGGCAATCGCCTGTACATTTACGTTCTTCGCAGTTAAGTTGCTTTGGAAGCCTGCGCCAGTTCCTGTCGCACTACTAAAAAGAAGATGGCTGAACATGGCCTCTCAACATGGCCCTTACGCTGTGCCATTTTGTTCGTTAGGCTCGCTGTACATGCCGTAATAGAACGAGATAGATTATGTGAATTCATTAGAAGGCAGAGAGGTCGGCCGGAGTTAGTGCGCTTTAGTCTGATACTGGGGATAAAGGAAGGGGACAAAAAAAAAATGAGTTGAAGGGTGATGATGGGGACAAGATGAGGTGGTGCTTGCACGTGCAGTTGCCACTTAACATAGTAGCTTAGTGTCCACTCCAGCGCTTTAGATAAAACCTAGAACAGCCGTTTTAGAAGTTTCTGACTCCGTCTGGTCGCACATTGCTGACAAAACGCAACTTTGCCGAAGTACACGTTTAGACTGGCTGAGAAGCGCACACTAGCACGGACACAAGAAGGAAAAAAAAAACGCTACTACCGCGGGTACCTGTTTCCTTATCGTGTTTGTGTTTGTGTGCGCGCCTAATCTAGTCTAATCAACGTGAACTTACCCAGTTATCTGTGCTGTTTCACTAAGTTCTTCAACATTGAAAGCGCTAACGTGACAGGGAAGATCACAACACGAGCTCCTTGTTCGTCTATGGTACGCCAAATAAATAGATTCCGAGGTTGTGGGAACATTCGTTCCGGCTGATAAGGGAACGGATGCCTACCCGCCTGCCATGCATAAGCGATTCCGGCCCTTTGTCCCTAAATCCGCACGTTTGTATGCCGTCTTCGTTAAGGGCAACTTGAGATCGAAGCGCGCGCGAAAGCGTCGCCATCCGTTTTTCTCAGCCCGTGCAGCACTACCGTCATGCATTGCACCAGTCGACTTTTGCCACGTGCGATTGAACTCGTGGCGCAATCTGGAAACGTGCTTTCGCATTGAAATGACAAAGGAAATGTCTTCGAGGAATAGCACGTGCACTCCGTGCCGTCCTCCTGTTACGAACTTACTCGATGTAATTGGCTATGCGAAATCGAATCTCCGGAGCCCGTGACGATATGTTTTTTTTTTAATACGAAACAGCTACTGTCTTGAACTGTTGCGCAGTGATATTAAGCGGAGCGCTCAAGTAGGGTGGGTAAAAAGGTTTCGATTGGACGGGAAAATGAGATCAGATAATCTCGCTGAGATGGAAAGGCCATGTCTAGCCATCTTTTTTTTTTTTTTAGTAGTCTTCGGACGTTTTTCTAGCTAGATGGGGTGAGCGTAAACATAACCAGCTGTTTGTCGCCTAAACTCGTGAACGCTTTGCTTCCATTCGTTGGTTAATAAAAAAAAAAGGTCACGTGGTTTCTTATGCACTCACCTAAGGTGGTTCGAATGCATATATTGTTGTTTCGCACGGCCTCCGGGATTGGGGGCGTTGGAAGCCTTCTCCACCTCTCACGGTTTCGCAGCACCCTGTGCCGTATACATGGGACCAAACTTAGAGTGCCTCTGACCAAGCGAAGATGTCTTGACCACGTCACCACACTAGGCCACGTTACGTAGGTGACGTAATGATGACGTCATAACTTTTGGCGAATTTGTGACATTCTCTTGCTCCTCACGTGTTTTTTTTTTCTGCTCCTCCGGAATCAACCCCAAGGATGACTGCATCGACGGGGACAACGTCATGATCTCATAGCACGGTCATTTTTGAAAATCGTTTTTTTTTTGTTGACGGTGATTGCTTCTTCTCGCATTTAATGGGGCACCTGAGGTCACCTTATTAACCTTGGTAGGCAGCATACGCCACCCAGTAGTCAGTCTTGCCTTCGATAAAACTGCGAAAGCCTTAAAAAAAAAACAACTAAGCTTTATTTTTTCGCAGTATCGGCCTAAACACGTGACGCCGCTCCGAGAGAGAGTTAGCCAATATTTATTACGCTGCTCCGCCGATACCACAGCACACGCACTATGACGTAACACAGGACACGTAACGCAGCACACCTCCCAATGACGTAACACAGCACACGCACTATGACGTAACGAGTACGCGATCAAACCAGTCTCGTTTCGCTTCAACCGTGTTGCTCAATACACAGCCCACTCTCCCCTTCTCGTACTTGAACTAATATAGCGCATTACGGGGAAGAAGAAACGGCCGAGCAGACCGACACAGGAGGACAGAGCGCTATGTCCTCTTGTGTCGCTCTGTCTTCTTGTGTCGGTCTGCTCGGCCGTTTCTTCTTCCCCGTAATGCGCTATACCAGTTCAAGTACGACGAACCAACTCGCCCAATCTTCAACACTCGTGGTCTCCCCTTTTCGTTATACCGTACGGTGACATAGCACGCCTCTGACGAAGACAGGGGTGACAAGAAGGACAGCGCTCGCTTCACGCATCTCGGTACAATGATCGGTCAGCCCAGCTATCAACCTTATCGAATCCTTCTTATTTTTCTTTCGTCGATCCAACACTAACGATAAAATCTGGAATTTGACGTCCCGAAACCGCAATACGATTACGAGAGACGCCGCGTAGTGGAGGGCTCCGGAAATTTCGACCACCTGGTGTTCTTCAACGTGCACCGACGTGGCACAGTATACATGGACCGTTATCCATTTCCCCTCCATCGAAACGCGACAGCCGATATCGAACCCGCGACCTTTGAAGCCAGCAGCCGAGCGCCACAGCCACTGCTCCACCGAGGCGGACTTCGATCCATCGGTGTTCGGGCTTTTCGGTCTGATTGTTTGGGACGTCCCAAAACCACCATGTGATTATGAGAAACGCCGTAGTGGAGGGCTCCGCCGATTTCGACCGTTTGGGGTTCTTTAACGTGCACCCAAAGGCTTTTCGATCTGTCACCGTCTCCCTGGCGGCGTCTGTGTGACATTTTGTCGCGTTCGTCGCGTACAGCCAATCGCGCGTGCTATAGTTCAACGGTCCGCGAAATTGAAGGTGACGTCGAGGCGACGGTGATCGGACGAGCAGAAAAAAAACTTGCCTCTCGGCGCCTCGCCGAAAAGCGAATAGTGTCGCCTCCCTTCTTGATTCGAAAATTGTTGCTTTCTCTTTTTCTTTCTTTCACTCTGTCGCTGTCACTTCATAGCTCTTAAGAGTGCAAGTGGTAAAAAAAAAAAAGGAAGCCCGAGAAGGAAATGCATGAGACATCGCTTACATAAAACGGCTTTCTGTCACCGCTTACAGTGGCATTCGCGTTTATTTATACTGTAAGAGTCGCCTACTGTGGACATTGATCTTGGCGAAATTGTGCAAGAGAAACTCCCCCCCCCCCCTTCCACCTGGCACCAATACTGAGCTTCCTCGGGGCCTGAGTAATTTTTGAAATTGATGTTGCGGCAAATGGGAAAAATCCTCCCTCTATCATTTACCGCACACTATTGGCGAGAAAACCGCAAGTGGACATGGAGGAGCCCTAATGGTGAAAATAGGAACGAAATAGACTTTATAATGAGTGCACAACCTGGAATCGTGCAGGATGTGGAAGTGATTGGCAAGGTACGATGCAGTGACCATAGAATGGTACGGTCTCGAATTCACCTAGACTTGAAGAAGGAACGACAGAAACTGATACGCAAGAAGCCAATCAATCAGCTAGCACTGAGAGGGAAAGTACAGGAATTCAGAGTGTCGCTGCAGAACAGGTACTCGGCTCTTAGTGAGGAAACCAACCTTAGCGTAGATACAATGAATGATAATCTGACGAGTATCATTACGGAGTGTGCAGTGGAAGTTGGGGGCAGGGTAGTTAGACAGGACACTGGCAAGCTTTCCCAGGAAACGAAGAACCTAATTAAGAAGCGTCAAATCATGAAAGTGTCAAGTACAACAGACAAAATAGAACTGGCAGAGCTTTCGAAGTTGATTAATAGACGTAAGGTATGCGATGTAAGAAGGTATAACATGGAGAGAATTGAACACGCTCTGAAAAACGGAGGAAGTGTCAAAGCAATGAAGAGGAAACTTGGGATAGGAAAAAGTCGGATGTATGCACTAAGGGACAAAGAAGGCAAAATAACTACCAATATGGATAGGATAGTTAAAATAGCGGAGGAGTTTTACAGAGATCTGTACAGTAGCCGAGACAACCACGACCTTAATACTATAAGAACTAGCGGTAACCCAGATTACACCCCACCAGTAATGATAGAAGAAGTCAGAAAAGCTTTGGAAAGCATGCAAAGGGGCAAAGCTGCTGGTGAGGATCAGGTAACATCAGATCTGCTGAAAGATGGAGGACAGATTGTGTTAGAAAAACTAGCCACCCTGTTTACGTGGTGTCTCTTGACGGGAAGAGCACCAGAGTCTTGGAAGAACGCTAACATCATCTTAATACATAAGAAAGGAGATGACAAGGACTTGAAGAATTACAGGCCGATCAGCTTGCTCTCTGTAGTATACAAGCTATTTACAAAGGTAATTGCTAACAGAGTAAAGAAAACATTAGAATTCAATCAACCAAAGGAACAAGCAGGATTTCGAACAGGCTACTCAACAATTGACCACATTCATACTATCAATCAGGTAATAGAAAAATGCTCAGAGTATAACCAACCACTATACATAGCCTTCATAGATTACGAGAAGGCGTTTGATTCAGTAGAAATATCAGCCGTCATGCAAACACTGCGGAATCAGGGCGTCGATGAAGTATATATAAACATTCTGGAAGAAATCTACAGGGGATCAACCGCTACCATAGTGCTTCATAAAGAAAGCAACAGAATACCAATCAAGAAGGGTGTAAGGCAGGGGGACACAATTTCCCCAATGCTATTTACCGCGTGCTTACAGGAGGTTTTCAGAAGCCTAGAATGGGAACAGTTAGGGATAAGAGTCAATGGAGAATACCTTAGTAACCTGCGATTCGCCGATGACATTGCATTGCTGAGTAACTCGGGGGACGAATTGCAACTCATGATTACGGAGTTAGACAAGGAGAGCAGAAAGGTGGGTCTTAAAATTAATCTGCAGAAAACGAAAGTAATGTACAACAACCTCGGCAAGGAGCAGCGCTTTGAGATAGGTACTAGTGCACTTGAAGTTGTAAAAGACTATGTCTACTTAGGGCAGGTAATAACCGCAGAGCCGAACCACGAGATTGAAGTAACTAGAAGAATAAGAATGGGGTGGAGCACATTCGGCAAGCACTCTCAAATTATGACAGGTAGATTGCCACTATCCCTCAAGAGGAAGGTATATAACAGCTGTATCTTGCCGGTACTTAGCTACGGAGCAGAAACCTGGAGACTTACAAAGAGGGTTCAGCTTAAATTGAGGACGACGCAGCGAGCAATGGAAAGAAAAATGGTAGGTGTAACCTTAAGAGACAAGAAGAGAGCAGAGTGGATTAGGGAACAAACGGGGGTTAAGGATATCATAGCTGAAATCAAGAAGAAGAAATGGACATGGGCAGGGCATGTAGCGCGTAGACAGGATAACCGCTGGTCATTAAGGGTAACTGACTGGATTCCCAGAGAAGGGAAGCGGGTTAGAGGAAGACAGAAGGTTAGGTGGGCAGATGAGATTAAGAAGTTTGCGGGTATAAATTGGCAGCAGCAAGCACAGGACCGGGTTAACTGGCGGAACATGGGAGAGGCCTTTGTCCTGCAGTGGACGTAGTCAGGCTGATGATGATGATGATGATGATGATGATGATGATTGGCGAATTTCATTTGCGACGTTTGTTTCTTTCTCACTTCTTTTTTTTTTCGCTTATTTTCTCTTCCGTTTACCTCACGCATACATAAATCTTGACACGTCTCGGTATTTCTTTTTCTCGTATATGGTTCTCGAATATTTTTTGCCAGCTCTTACTATGTTCATAATAATGTCCCAGTACTTGTTTTCTTTTTTTTCTTTTTTGCACGTCGTGAACGTTGTATATAATTCGAAACACTTGCGCGAACGTTGGTACTTGCCTCAAGTGGTCCTATTGTGTAGAATTCAGTTTTCTACGTGCGATGGCTCATGTTCGGAGTTACTCACTGCGTGTATTTGTCCGTGCTATTTCATCATCTGACATCGAACGAAATGGCGGGCTGTCGAAGTTTTCTCGTGCGTCCCTGCACATTCCTGCACTGTTTCGTTGTGCGCATTACTATTCGTCTTCTTTTCGTGTATTTTTTACTATATTGTTCTGCTCTCGTTAGATAAATTATAATAACAGTTCGAATACACCGCTCACGGTGTTGCCAGCGTGTACGAGTTGTAGTGAAGTAGAGCATCCTATAAAATCGATAAGTAAACAATAAAGTTTAGGTCGAGTGACGGGCTGGTTTTCCGACCTGAGCCGGACTGCTGAAGCTGTTTTTGGTAATGAAAATTTCCAGTGAATGTATTCTCGGCACATGTGACTGTAGATTGTTTCCCTTTCAGGCGGTTTTCAGAGGCCCCTTTTCATACCTCCCATGAACACTTTTTTTGTTGTCGTTATTGCTTTGTTTTTAGAAATATACCACGATGTGGTTCACTATTGCACGCCCTGAACGTATTGCCTTGGAAGAGAAACGGCGTCGGTACTTTTGCGGCTTTGCAGCGAGCAGCGGTTGCATGGGGGTAGTCTATACTTGTGCTCCAAGCAGCATGTGATCACGTGAACTGAACAGAAACGCCATAGTATGACGTCATTGGTAGACCGGTATGACGCTGTCGATCGTGGATGTGCTAATAGTACGGCGATGCTGGCAAAAAAGTGGAAGCGCGAAGTGACATGGCGCGCTATGCTCTCCCTACCGCTTATGACGTCAAAGGTGACGTCCCTTCTGGGTGTCACGTGTTGCGGCCACTCGTGTCACCAATGGAGTGAAAGGAGAAATTTTGAATGCGCGCGAAGGTGCTTCACCACGCGAGAGGCATCCGGCGTACCAGAGAGAAAGAGAGAGAGAGATAGATCCGGGCTCAATGTCGCATGATGATAGTTATAGCGCGAGAACAAGACGACGACACAGAGACAAGAAGGACACGAAAGACACGAGCGCTAACTTCCAACTGAGTTTATTGCGCAGAGCACAAAAATATATAGAGGAGCCTGTGTGATATCTGGTGCTTGTGTGTCTGTGTGATATCTGGTGTGTGATATCTGGGTTTCCGAAGAAAATCGGAAAACGTGTTGGAGTTCGTGTCCTGTTCTCGGCACCGTTCAAATTAATCAGCCTCACCAAATCTACAAACCCCCTGAAAACGCAGTCATCAACGGAATGCAGAGTAGAAACAGGTATGCGGCCTGCTCCCGGGAAGTTGTCTATAGGACCCCCCCCCCCCCCCCCCCCCTTCATGCGGTGCTTGTTATGTCGGAACGACCGGAAGGTGTCGGAATGATCGGCTGAGAGAACACGCTAACAATGTTAGAAACGGGAAAGATGGTTTTCTTGCTCAGCACTGCACTGAGTGCAATTGTGCGCCCCTTTTCAAGGACACAGCGACGCTTTTCAAGCACAGAGATGAGCGCACCCGAGTCATTGTCGAGGCCGCGCAGATGGCACGCGAACAGGTGCCTTGTATTTTAGCAAGCCCTCTGTGGCTCTGTCCGAGAAGGATCTCAGATTCCTCGAAGGTTTCCGTGTGCGCAAGTAGTTATATTATCTTTACTTTTCTGTTTCGTTTTCTTATAAATTTTTCTTTGCCGTTTTTTGTGCCTTTGTTTTTTGTTTTTGTTTTTCTCTTACTCATGTTCTGCTCTTTGTGCCATATGGTTTTTATCACATGGTTACTGTCTCCTCTATATATTTTCGTGCTCTGCGCAATAAACTCAGTTGGAAGTTAGCGCTCGTGTCTTCCGTGTCCTTCTTGTCTCTGTGTCATCGTTTTGTTCTCGCGCTATAACTATCGTCATGCCATACCAACTAGCCCCAAGCTGCCACACTTCAATGTTGCAACTTGCTTGACAACGATGCTCCTCCTTTCAACCGTGGCGCGTCTCCACTGTGTGTGCGCCGTTGTCATCCCGTCAGCCGATGAGCACATTACCGACCATTTCATCCACCAGAGTTCTCTGACATGCCTAAAACAAGAAGCGCGATGATTAAATCGCGCTGTCAGCGGCGACACGCCGCGCCACCTGCCTTTGCAAGATGCAACCTCTTTTTTTTTTCTTCACGTTCCGAGTCGCCCGAAATGACGCGATGTTTCTCGCCCGCTACAGGGCAACCGCATTGTTCAAGCCTTGCGTGCGACGCACACTGGTATAAATAAGCAGCCGCTCTTTGACATTTATTTTGCCGTCTCTTGCCCGTCAGACCTCCCCCGGGTGGGGCCATATGGCTCGTATAAAGGGCGAGAGAGTATAATCTCCTCCAGCGACCCACCGAAATGCGAACCACTCCGCAGTATTCACCTTTTCATAAACGCCTCCCTGGGCACCGCCATATCCCTCCTTGGGCTGTGCAAATTGGCGCGTCCCCTCGAAAATGCACTGACAACGCTGCGCCCTTAGCCTTTGTACTCCCGCGCACAGCCCATCATGGCGGTGTCTTTTTCCTTCCTGTGAAAAGGTGTATAGAAAGCCTCGTTAGAAATGCTTTGACAATGCGCCTGTTGAGACTAATTTTTGGTCCGGCCCTTGGTTGTCGGTTCAAAGTCGTTTACTCGGCCTTCCGTTCGCTGGCTGGTATACTTAACTGTCCCCTATATATAGCGAACAAAGCCCGGACCCTGTTGAGATCATTTATATGACGAAGCGCCGTGAAGGCTCCGCATATATTCGCACCAGGCTGCGTCAACAGAGGGAAAAGTTGTGAGCATGACCATGAGTGTACTAGAATACTGCGGGGGGGGGGGGGGTGCCATGGGCGCTTGGATGCCGGTGCTAGCGCTATCATCTGCCACGAAGCGAAGCTGATTAATGCTGCCATATATATTTTAACGCGCATTTTGACAAAAAGCACCTTTTAGTAATGGTGTAGTCCTTCGCTCCGACGCGTCCCAGGACGGTTCTGGCACCACCCGAACCATTGCGTGCGTCGGGTGCTGCAAGGCGCGTGCGATTAATGGGCTTATAATGGACTTAAAAGGCCAACTGCAACGAAATTTTACTTGGGCGGAAACGGCCATAAATACGTGGTATATATGGTAAGTTACGATAACGACAGTGAAAAATATTGCTGTCGCGTATTTAATTAGCTGTATGGGTACGGGCAGCGATCCTGACCGCACTGCATGACTACGGGCAGCCACCCTAACCGTGCTGCATGACTGCAGGCAGTGACCCTGACCGCGCCGAAAGGCTACGGTCAGCCATCCTTGACCGGGCTGCATGACCACGGGCAGCGATCCTGATTGCAACAGCACTTCGACTGTGACTCAGCTAAAGATTCCTGATTGACGTTCAAGGATTCTTGATGGTCAATTAGGAGTGCTCTGACGGATTTTTCGACTGGGCAGTACTCAAATTGCCAGCAAGCAGACGAAGCTGAGCGCTAGCGGTGTGCCCAGGCAAATCGGATCGAGATCTAAGCGGACAACAAAAAAGAAAAGTTTAAAGCAAACGTATCGAAAAAGAAAAGGCAGAGAGCAGGCAGAAAATATGCGGCATCATATACGCAGACAAACGCTGCGGTACCGGTGCAAAACTTAAACGTGAAAATTTTTCCGCTCTGCAAAGAACGAACCTTCGATGACAAAATTCACGGTAGAAGAATTCTTATCAAAAATTATTTTATGATGATGAATTGAGTGGATGTTCTTGTTCAGTGTTCCTTTTTAAAACTTGCCGACAGCCTATAACTTTGGAGGAGCGTTTGGTGTTCCCTCCTCGGGATACTCTCCTGAGGCGCGATGTTTTAAGTGTGAATACACTTTATAAGCGACCCCAAACCATCCACCGCCGTCGGCGGCGTCCGCAGTCTTCTCTCTATCTTTAAAAGAAAGAGGACTTGGCGGGCCGCAGCGCGACGCTCTACCGAATAAGCCACGGACGCGACGCTGATAGTCCCCCTCCCCCTTCGCTCGCTCCTCCGCTCTCCTCGCTCGCTGCAGCTGCGCGCGCACCCCTCTCTCTCGCGTGCCCGCCTTCTCTCTCAGTCTCCCGTCGAGAGCGGGTCGTGCGATGGATGTCCCGGAGGCAACGCTACCATCTGGATATAAGGCGCGTTACTGACACCGATATCAGCGTCGCCAACGGATTTTAACTTTACTCCCCCTCATAGCATCACCCGTGCATTCTCACTTAACCATGTTCACCCTCGGGGAAATGCTTGGGAGTTTTTTTTTTTTTGCGTGATAAGAGATTCTTTTTTTTTCTCTTTCTCTCCCTTTCTTTCTCTACGTGTGCTGCAACAATGAAGAGCTCGCAAACAACGTCGCCACTCTCCCAGCAACCCTTTTGGGGCGAAGCCCAGTGCTTCACAATCAGCGGCTGGCTTCCCAGTGTGCCTGTTGTGCACCACCACCACCACCACGGCGGCGGTGGCTACTTTATTAATTGCGGCAGCCGGGACTCTTTCTTCCAAGACGGCTTCTTCGTCTGAAGTTTCTCGACTCAAGTGGGCGGGCTTCTCACCATTACCCGAACGGTGACGCACTACAATGACAAATGACAAAAATAAATTAAAAAAAACATTGTGTTTTGAGAGTAGCTTTTGTGGCAGCTGCGTGTGTGTTTAAGAAAAAAAAAGAAGCCAGCAGGACGAAGCCAATTGTGGCAGCCGAGAGATATACAACGGTTCATTCTTTCAATTCATCTTTTTCTTCACTTTATTCCGTATGTACGCCTTACTGGTCTTTTCCGGAGGGTATGTTGCGCTGTGTGTGCGTGTGTGTGTGTGTGTGTGTGTGTGTGCGTGCGTGTGTGTGTGTGTGTGTGTGTGTGTGTGTGTGTGTGTGTGTGTGTGTGTGTGTGTGTGTGTGTGTGTGTGTGTGTGTGTGTGTGTGTGTGTGTATAAGAGAGACTCCCGTTCAAACTACACTCCCCATATCCACGCACAACCTGTCTTCTGGCCAACCATCTCGGAAGGTCCGCACTACGTCGCAAACGCATTCTTCAGCTATAGTGCCACCTCCCGAGAAAATGGATCCCCGCCTTTGTAGAAACATAGCCTTCCAAGAAAGAAAAGAGGATCCGTTGACACAGGGGACGGAATTAACGACGTCACGAAATGTCACGCCTCGCTTTGCCGCGGGGACTTTACCTCCGGACAAGGACCGCATAAGCTTCGCAACCTGAAAAAAGAACTTTATTGCCCTGTTAGTATTTGCTACAGTATTGTTCTTACTTTGTGTATAATAGCCCGAAGCATACGCAATACTACACTTTCCTAGAGGGCAATCATAGGTTTATATCCCAACTTAAATCGCTGGAATTCGGGATGCGCCGACCTGATTCCTTGATAGTTGCCAAAAACGACATCTTTTTTTTTAGCTCTAAAGTGGAAAAGAAATAATAACCGAGAATACAAGAGGGGAGATTAGAAAAAGTAGGTAACGATTTAGAGTACGAGCACTTGGTATTCTACTTTGGAATGCAAGAACACATCGCACAGGGCGAGCGCCTAAAAATCAACTGACTTTATTTCGGGAACATACCAGAAAAAGTATATCCCATATAAGCGCACACGTGTCGCCATGGCGTTGCTAATAAATAAATAAATAAATAAATAAATAAATAAATAAATAAATAAATAAATAAATAAATAAATAAATAAATAAATAAATAAATAAATGAATAAATAAATAAATAAATAAATAAATAAGAACTTCATTTTTCTCTATTTCAGGAACTAAGGAGACAAACAGAATATAGCAAGATTGATTGACGTTTGATTCGATGCTAACCAAACATCGAATCAAACAGGCCGAACTATCTATTGAACAAATATACTGATGCGTCGCTATATATAACACAGCCCGTGCCTTTGTTCTTCATAGTAACTCTCCCCCCCAAGCTGTCGGAACTTCTGCACCCAGGATCTTAATCTTCTGTCGCTGCGGTACACATGTGCAGGCCACGCATTTGAACCGGCAAATGCGCATTACTTTAATTGTCCAAGGCCAATTCAAACAGTTGGCACGAGATCCTAGCATGCGGCACGATACGCGAGGTAAAAGCATGCGCAGTGGAGGTGTGGACATCGCCGCCGACGCATGACATCGTGCGACTATTAAAAAAAAAAGAAAGCTGATGGTGGCTTATTTTGTGCGGTGAATCATGGTAATCAACATTCCGTGCCAATGCTTCGCCCGTCGCTTACCGCAAAGAGTAGACTCCAGTCCTGAAATAAGAAAAAAATAAACTTTTAATGAGTGGCGAGTAGTCATGCCACGTGATTGCATGTTGAGTTTTGATTGAACGAACTGTTACGGCGAATGAAAATCAAAATTGGCGCCGAAAGAAGCAGGAGTGGCGTGGAGGCTGGCCCCCTGCAGGTCCCGTCGCCGAGCAACCCGGGGAAGCGAGTGATGAAGCGAAGATTTCCGCAGGGGCGCAACGACCCCGGTTGTGTCCGACCAGAGACCAAACTGCATCGATCGTTGCTGCAGCTGGCACAATGGTCGGGCACTCTACCGGCTCGAGTAGCTGGCACATTCGAGCGAGCAGCCCTCGGGCAGGCACTGGATCGCTCCTCTGGCCCCGGACCAATCAACCGCCACTTCGCAGGACAGCGTGGGCGCTCACACCGACTCCATCGGCGGTGGGTCACGATTGGGGTACGGCACGACGCAATCGTTTTCCTGTATTCGAACCCACAACGCCTCCCATACTCAGCAACGAGTGCATCGCATCGTCACTGGTCTGGTGATGAGAGAAGAGTGAAGGCGACTTACATACCAGAACATGCAGCCGGTAATTACGTTGGCACAGTGCAATTAAGGTCTTGGTATCAGGTAGCCGATCGAGAATATGAAGTTTTTGAATAGCGTGCGCTAAGTTAGCGTTCGTTAACGAGATGCCGCAAGTGGTTAGCGTGCTACACGCGCTCTAAATGTTTGGGGAACGAAAACACCGCCATATCCACAGAGTGCATGGTGTTAGAATAGCTGGCTCGGAGATGATCGAGTATGCCGCGAATCATCCGTATACAAATTCCTCTACCATCACATAAAGATTTGGCGGGTTTCCTTGACGGCGCGCCCGCCTCGCTTTTGCATCGCTGACCTGCGGCTCCGGGTTTGCTTAACGGTGAGCCCTCTTATAGTTTCGGTCTCGCGGGCTCTCACCGCAAGGTCTTGGTAGCAAATCCTAGCTGCTGCTACGTTGCGAGCCCGCCGTGCTGCTACCTTTGCTTCTGGGGTGTTTACGCTGCAAAGCCGTAACGAACATGATGCGGAGTGGTAACGAAGTGTGTAAGCGAGCTCTCGGCGAAGAGAAAGGAAGCGCGGCAAATGCGAATGCTGTATACATGCGTAGCCCTCTAGCGGTCACCTTTATAACTAGAGCACGCAGCGCCGAGTGCGACTCACCAGAGAGAGCGCAGCTGCGAGGATGGATGGATGGATGGATGGATGGATGGATGGATGGATGGATGGATGGATGGATGGATGGATGGATGGATGGATGGATGGATGGATATGGCTGTATACCCTTTAGATCGGGCAGTGGCTAGCGCCACCAAGCCGTTATACTTAATGAACTCAAAACTATATTTATTAACTTTTTCCTTAAAAAGTGAGTTTGAGGATTCGTACTTTGCAGTGAAGAGTTTAATTTTCACTCGTGCCTTGACTTTAGCCACCAATCAGATAACCTCCTTCTAGTTAAGTCTACTTGCTAAAAGTCTATTTTGCCCTCCCGGTCCCTAAACCCCAGTGCTTTGAAAAACTCTGCGCCATCATCCAGAACTATAGGGTGAAGCCCTTTACAGAACATTACCAAGTGTTCGGCAATTTCTTCTTCCTCTCCACACGCACTGCATACTGTGTCTACCCCTTCGTATTTGGCCCGATATGTCTTGGTTCGCAGTACTCCCGTCCTTGCCTCAAACAGTAGAGAACTACCCCGAGTATTATCATAGATCCTTTCCTTGGCAATTTCCTGCTTAAAAGTTCGATAGATCTCTAGTGCGGACTTCTTAATCATGCCCATTTTCCACATGTCAGTCTCCGTTTTCTTCACTTTCTTCTTAACCGATAGTTCTTTTTGGTTTGGCCACCTGCTGTTTTCTAAGTATTTACCAGTCAACTTCCTGGTTCGCTTCCTCCATTTTGTATCGACATTCTTCATGTACAAGTAGCTGAAAACCTTCCTAGCCCAACGCTCCTCCTTCATTTCTCTCAATCGCTTCTCAATTTTATCTTGCTGCTAGCTTCCCTGCCCTCAAATGATGTCCATCCCATATCACCTTGTACTCCCTGATTTGGTGTATTCCCGTGAGCTCCTAAAGAGAGCCTACCTATTCCACGTTGCTTAATTTCTAATCTTGCTTGAACTTCTGATCTCATGCACAAGACCGCATTGTCGAACGTCAGCCCAGGAACCATGGCCCCTTTCCATATTCCTCTCACAACATCATATCTATTGTAATTCCACAGTGCCCTATTTTTCATCACTGCTGCATTCCTGTTACCTTTAGTCGTCAGAGTCGTCAGAGTTCTTGAGAGCGGCGCCTCTAGCGGAAGCAATGAGAACTAGTGTACATGCCACCGGCAACGGACAAGGCGCGAGCATATGGTGCAAGCTCTGAAATATTCGCAGTTGAACCCAAAAGCGTTCTGTACTTCCAGTAATAGTCAAAACGTCACATGGCCGTTCATGCATTCGCAGGAGAAAGCCGTCATTGTTGTCTTCTAAGTCGAATCCATTCTATTTTGCAATTGCCACTAGACAAGCCGCTTATAGACGTTACCGCTTATAGCGAAAATATCCCACTAAATTAAATATTGTCACGTTCCTCACGACAAACTTGATATAATGGGCTCGTTGAGCCGACTAGCCAAGCAGCAGCTTAGATAGATCGTCTTTGTCCTCTTTCACTCATGGATCTCACCCAAGCAGACCATGTGGCAATAGCACCCCCCCCCCCTTCGTATTATTATACAAGATTATATAAGTGTGTGTGTGTGTGTGTGTATGTGTGTGCGTGTGTGTGTGTGTGTGTGTGTGTCCCAACTTTCTATAGGAGCCAGGTCTTCGCGACAGGAAACGTCCGATTTCGGAGGGATGCAATGATGTGCCCAAGTTGCCGCCACCTGCACAATGTGGCTCCGAGTGTACAGCGTCGGCAGTCTCTCTCGTCTGATCTCTCTCATCCGTAGGTTGCAGGTTGCTGCTGCCCGTATATAGTTATTGCCTGGCCTTTTTTCCTTGCTTTCTTTTCGAAACAACAACCGCCCGTTATAGACAGGGTATAGGAAGTCGGGGCAGGACCATTACAACGTAGCTAGTCAGCAGCCGAGGGAGTGTATGGTGCGTACAGTGCAGTCGAAACCACCCAATGAGTACTGCTGTGTCCTTTATTCTGGGAGCACGCCTTAAGTTGGCCGAATTCGCGTGATTGAACGATGGAGCACCATGGAGGAACATGAAAAAAACAGAGCACAACAATCGGGATCGTATGTCTTGGTACTCCTCTTTTCGTTTGTTCCGTCGGACTTCCAGGATCGTTTTTTTTATCACGTTCCTTTTTTATATCTTCTACGCTTTAGCGGCGAACTATTGCGTTGTGTGTGCTTGATATGGGCACTATCCGCAAGAAAGTGTGTTTGTTGTGCCGGCTGTGCTCAAATATTGGTCTTCGATATGATAGCGAGGTTTCATTGTAGGGAGCCTTCCACACCTTCCATCGCAGCTGCCTCTGGTCGTTTTTTGTTTTTTTTTGTTTCTTCGTTCGACGGTGTGTTTGCGCGCCAGTGGATCCCGGCCCGTGCACACAAAGCCGCCTGTGGCTCGGGTTTGTGAAAGCCAATAAGGAATCTCGATGCCTTAGGCACGAGCTATGCTGATCCGTTTATTCCTTTCCCTGCCCAAGGTTTCCAAGTCGAGAAGAGGAAGAAAAACAGCAAGGGTGGAGGAAAAAGTAGCTAACTTGAACCATGGACAGTAAATGTATCCGAGAGTAGCCATGCATGTATAAAATAATTGCGAAGTTGTTATTTAGGTGCCTATGTTTAAAAGCCTTTTGGTGAAAGTGCAAGTGGGTGTTCAGTGCAAACTCTTCAAAATCTGGATAGTTGCGATTTAAGCAATAAGTGTTGGCTTAAAGAATCGCTTCGTTCAGCACGTCGAAGCTTTCTCGGATGTTGCAAGAAAATTAAATTCTCTTTACATGGTTCAAGCGAATTAAAAAAAAAATACTGGAAGTTACAGCCTTCTGGGGACGATGAACAAAAGGCTGGCAGGAGACTGTCTTCTTTGGACGACATTTGATGTGAAACACACGGATGCACAGCATTTTTTTTTTGCTTTTGTATACAGTAAACGCCAAATTCAGCCTTGGGATCAGCGAACTACAGAGTGTACTAGAATAGTTATCTGGTACAGGCTGACGTAACACAATTCAACCCCCACGTGATGGCGCCATAAACTCGAGCGACAGCCACTGCTGCGTCGCGTTACATACATAATTTGGATCCAGTCAGGGGAATATAAATGTAGCCAAGAAGAAGCCAAGTAGCCGAGACAATTTTCTCTCAATTCGGGCATAAATATACTTCCTACTTAAGACGTCATAAGCTTGAATTGGTTGATATGACTCAGAAGCGGATTTCGTGTGCTCTCCACCGCATAAATTGTAACGTTTTTTTATGATTCTGTTCTGCTGTCTACACAGTAGTTGTATCAGTTTTCATTGTTACGAAACAGGGTAACTACAATATAGGAAATATAGAGGCGAAGTGACGTCCGGCATTCCAGCGGTATTTCAAGGTATACTGAGAGCCGACAGGGCGCTTTAAAAAAGTAATTCATTTTATTTAATATCACGACGCACTTATTGGTTAAAAAAGACCGTGACTGTTTGCCGTGACACTGCGGGACTGAAAACATCAGCTGCGCACCCAGTTGAAGTTGGTCGTTCTTTTTTTTTTTTCGTGTCAGAAAAAGCATTTGGTACGTAGTGCCCTTTAAAACATTGGAGCCTTGAAATGGCTTCTTGGTGTGTCGGGCCCTGTGCCTCCGAGCTGGGGGGGGGGGGGGGGGGAAGTGTTTATGTTTAGAAGAAGGAAAAGAAAAGAAAAGTGAGCCCCGCAACTGTCTGCATCAGGGTCCGACACCTCAACAGTAGCTCACAAGGGATGGGGGTGAGGAGGGATTAAGAGGATAGGAATAAAGGTGTAGAGAGAGAGAAAGAGAGACGAGAAAAGCCAGAGAGAGCGACGACAAATCGAGGGAATAGGAGAGATAGGAAAGATGGAAACACGGTCACAGGAGTCCGATCACGGGGCACCACTTGCGAGAGCTCTTGTGGACGTCAGGAGATGACGTAGGGCGAGACCAGTCGGCCAAAGCTACGCTGACGCCGGAGATCGCGAGGGCACAACCGGTCGGCACGGAATCCAGCAAGCGAGTCCCTCCGAGCTTTGCCCGCCGTACGTATAGCTCGCATTCCGGCTCTTGAGAGACTCCAGCGGGTTGGCGAGGCGGGCCACTTTCTATACTCTTCCGCTTCTTCTTCCGCGACACGTCGATGCATCACACTTTGGGCTCAATCGAGACGGGCCCGCCCCGCGGACGGTGTGCTGCAGCCTACGCGCGTTGTTCCCCTCCGCCCTCTGCTGCAGCGCTGCTCCGTCGTCGCCGGGAACGGCTGGTGATTGAGAGCAGCTGCCAACGTTTTATTCGTGCATGCGGAAAGTAGCCTGGAGGCGGCGATTGATGGTGTTGGCGCTGTCTCTCCGCACTACGGATTCCGCCATCTCACTCAGTGACTCCTTTACTTCTCTCTCTTTCTCTGTGTGTGTGCGCGCGCGTGCGTGTATGTGTGTGAGTTCATCCATATCCACGCAATCTCCATTTGGTTCGCGCCAACAAGCCTCTCTCCCATCAAGGACTGTAGAAGTGGCGTCTCTTCTTCCTTCTATTTTGTCCACATCTACTACCCCAAACTCCCCCTCCATTTCGGTTCCCGACTTGCAGGAGCCGGTTGGCCATAGCGTTTCCCATGCCTCCCATTCCAACTTGGCCACTTGGTTCATTCATTTGGCCTGACTCTTGTCTCTACTTGGCTTCCCTGCCACGGTGGTCTAGTGGCTAAGGTACTCGGCTGCTGACCCGCAGGTCGCGGGATCGAATCCCGGCTGTGGCGGCTGCATTTCCGATGGAGGCGGAAATGTTGTAGGCCCGTGTGCTCAGATTTGGGTGCACGTTAAAGAACCCCAGGTGGTCGAAATTTCCGGAGCCCTCCACTACGGCGTCTCTCATAATCAAATGGTGGTTTTGGGACGTTAAACCCCACAAATCAATCAATCAATCTACTTGGCTTACTTACCCCTTTCGGACGTGTTGTTTAATATTGGGCGCCATCCTTGCTCTCTTCTAGCATTATGTAAACACGGAAGTATTTTATGCCGTGGTCCACAACGGCTCCGCTAACGCGCGCTTCTGTCAAAGAATGACGCTGCAAAATAAATAGGAGGTGGAGAAAAGTTTTATTTCCTTCAAACAAGAGACAAGCACTTCACTACTGGTGACTAGGAGTGCGCATACATGAGTAGATCTACTAACACTTCAACTCATACTAACTGCAGAAACATGCTTATCGCCTATGACACTCTAGCCCGTACAACAGACACGCTTTCTGTGCAACTTAACAATCGTCATCATAATCATCATCATCGTCATCATCATCTTCATCATCATCATCAGCCTGACTACGTCCACTGCAAGACAAAGGTCTCCTCCCATGTTCCGCCAGTTAACCCGGGCCTGTGCTTGCTGCTGCATATTTATACCCGCAAACGTTTTAATCTCATCTGCCCACCTAACCTTCTGTCTCCCCCTAACTCGCTTGCCTTCTCTGGGGGCCAAACAACGAAACGTTCCTTTCCTCAGTAAGAAAGCCTTCATTTTTGTGAGGCCGCCTTATGTCACTCTGAAAGCTTCCTCACTGAGGAGCCCTCGGTAAAGGCTTCCTTGGTGCTTCCTCAGCTTAAGGTTGCTTTGGGGCTACCTTCGTGCGCCCTTAGGTCCGCTCCTTGCCCTGAACGAGCGCTTCGCCTCACAGCTAGCCCAAGTGATGTTTTCGTTTTCGAGGCAACCCTCTCACCCCACTCCTGTGGGGAGACGCGAGCGGCGAGCGTGCGTGCACTGCACCACGGAGGAAGGAAAGAAACCCACGGAGGAAGGAAAAAGGTAAGGAGAGGGCGTGCCCAGCCGGCGCAGGGCGTAAAAAATGTGGCGGAAATGACATCACGGTAGCCATATTCAGTAGGCACAATGGCGGCGTTGTTATGGTTACGTGTTGCGCAGTGAAGCTGGTCTAGCAGTGAGCGGCCGCGGCTGGCGGCGGAATGTGTGCCTCCCCAGGTCTCGTTCTGAGCCGTGGCGGACAATATCTGTGCTCTGCGCCGCGTTATTGGTTACGCAGTGTTCGTCTGGCTGTTACATTACTCTTAGCAACGTTCACAAGTCTCTTTGTCCATCACGGGGTTTCAACAGTGCGTAGAACAAGTGCATATCCATGTGTCGTGCGGCGGATGACGCGGATGAAGCAGTTAGTGTTCAGCGAAATGGCGTTGGGCACCATGACGAAGCTGAATGACGACGAACGCCTTGCAGGTCAGTGACGGTTGAGCAGTGCTCCTGCTTGTGACAACGGACGACGCTGTTGAGCCCAGCAAGACGCCGTGAGGACCATGTGCACATACGTAGTTTTGTGTTGTGTGTGTACAGTAACAACTTGCATGTGCGTATTAAAACACCTTTTCTGTTCCGCTTGGTACACTCTCCACCCGCATTGCATGTAATCTCAACGTAACAGCAACCACGTTCAACTGTCACTAGCACCGTGTTCAAAGTCACCACGGTCGCAGAATGCTGACGCAGGTGAGTTTCACGCGGAACACGGACACAGTGGCAGGACGCTGCGTCAGTCGCGTGGCGGAATGCAACCGTAGAAGGCGCACGACCGATCGTGTTGTCTGTACAGTTGCTGAATTAATGACGTGAAAGCACTCGCCGTTGTCAGTGCATCTAGCGCGGGTTCTTTCGTAGTTGCTTCGTTGTCAGCGAGCTGTTACTTTTTGTTATTACTTGGACGAAGCGATTTCGCTGAAGGTGTCCCGCTGGCTCTGAGTGATGAGCCCAGTTCCATTAGTTTCGAATCGTCACGACACACGCGCTGCGCAAGCCCACGTGCTTTCGGAGCCGGAGAGGGAGTCGCGCCTTCTGCTTCGCATTCATATGTAAACAAGAGAGGAAAATTTGCCTACTCAATATGGCCGACTTCCGGCTTCATCGCGGCTTCACAACGAGTGAAGTCAGGGCCTCTCCTTACCTTTTCCTTCCTCCGTGAAAGAAACCTGTTTCCTTCCTCCGTGGGGCGTTTCAGTGTTGCTAGAATGCACCACGTTTTGCACTCAACTACGGTGGCTTTTCACATTCAGTAATCGTAGTTTGAAGAAAGCGTACACGCGTCTCTATATTAACACTTCAATTTAGAAGTGATGTGGTGACCCAACTTTTTTTTACAGAATAAACGCTTGTGAGCAAAGCTTATATTCGATAATCTCGAACGCAGGAGCGCGGCAACCATTCCTCCCGCGAGGACGGGTTAAGGGAGCTTTCAGAGTACGCTTGCTTCCTCCGTCGATACTTGGTTGTAAGGAAGCCTCACGTAAGGAGAGGACGCGGTCAAAGGAAAGGAACGTTTCGTTGTTTGGGCCTATGTCTACTTAGGGCAGGTAATAACCGCAGAGCCGAACCACGAGATTGAAGTAACTAGAAGAATAAGAATGGGGTGGAGCACATTCGGCAAGCACTCTCAAATTATGACAGGTAGATTGCCACTATCCCTCAAGAGGAAGGTATATAACAGCTGTATCTTGCCGGTACTCTGCTACGGAGCAGAAACCTGGAGACTTACAAAGAGGGTTCAGCTTAAATTGAGGACGACACAGCGAGCAATGGAAAGAAAAATGGTAGGTGTAACCTTAAGAGACAAGAAGAGAGCAGAGTCAATTAGGGAACAAACGGTGGTTAAGGATATCATAGTTAACAATCATAGCTTAAAAAAAAAACTGCAAAAAAACAAAGCATTTGTCACGCGGAATTGTTCCATAGAGTGAAGCAAAAAGCACAGGTCGTGAATTGTGGTCTTTTATTTTGGACTGTTTAACAGTCTTTTATGTTGTTCTTGTTAACCTTCAGTTTTTTCGCATGCTTTGATTGATGGGCGCTTAAATGTCAGTGTTTTTACACAGTTGTGACCATTTGTATTTTTTCTGAAACACATGCACGCTATGTACGCTCAGTAGACTGTTTGCGCACAGATGTTTTGCACCTGCATTTCGACTGTGCACGGCGCACGGACGGATCGAAACCGGACGGACATCATAAGGTCCTTAGGAGCTTCGCTTCTAAAAAAAAACTTGCGTAATTTTAATAATCTATAGCTCCAACAAGCGATCGTCTGGTTGCGCCGTATATTTTGCACTTTGTCGTGACTTGACATACCACCTAAAGGAACGTCTGTCGAAGCTCAGACCGGCATTTAACGTCGTGGCCTGCCGTGTGAACCTCGCGTTTCGGTTTTCAATCTCTGCTTTCGACACGGGGCGCGTTTCGCTTCACGCTAATGGATGGAATTTCGAGTAAGCATGGCGCACACTGCGATTTCTAGCGACGGTGAAAGACTGCAGCTAATGGTTTCGGCTGAAAAAAAAAAAAAAACTCCCCCCCCCCCCCCCTTCCAAACTGCCACGGTGGAAAGCAACATTTCGTAGATTAGCGCGTCTCGGACGCAGCACTCTTCAACCGACTCGCCATCGTTACATTAGCGCGACAACTCTCTACAAAGCCTGGAACATTACCGTTTCTTGTTTTTTGTTTACTTCTTTCTCTCCTTGTATCTGTATACTTTTTGTCTTGATCTCGTTGTGATTTCGCTATCGCACCGGCCCCTCTTTCCCCGTTGAGCTCAAGCTGAGCGACGCGACACCCGCTGCTCTTGAGATCGAAGGCCCCTTTCTTTCGATAACGAGCAAAGCGCTCAACGTTTCCCGCCCTTTTTTGCGGGGCGCGCGCTTTTTCGTACCGCGTAATATTGATCTCTCTTCATTTTCCACTTCTCACAAGCTCGCTCTTCGAGCCGGACGTTCGGCACGGGAGTCATTCTTTCGAACGACCTCGCCGCCGCATCCCTGTGGTGAACGGAGTGCTTCCGATGTTCAAACACAAATGAAAAAAAAATTACTGTGACAGCGGGAATGAGTGAGAGGGGCCTTTGATGGAAGAAGCGTGGGCTGTTTCTGGATCGGCACGCAGCAGAAGCGTGGGCTTCTTCTGCGTGGTGATCCACGCTTACTTTTCTCGTGGCGCGTCGCTATTGAATTCATTCATTTACGCTCTCGCAGTGTCCCCTCCCCCTCATTTTTTACCCACACAAAACATTGTCCAGAACTTTAAGCATAGTTGGTAAAGAAACTCCGGCGTTTTTGAAATTAATCTAGAAGTTAGTGCCCCACGATGCGTCTCCCAAATTTATGGTGCTTTGGGGATGGACACGTCAAACCCCAGATTCTTTTTTATTTCTCACATTTGAATGTGCATGCCCTTCTTTATAAAACAAATTTCGGTGGCTACCTAAGCACCTCCGCTGAATGCGAATATCGCTGCCTTGTCTCTCAGTTCGGTTAGTGTGTTTTGGCGTAGTTCATTTTGTTTAACCATATTGGCCATTTCTTTATGTCTCCTATATTTCTGTTCGGCCACCGTGGCCGTTTCGCGCTAGAGCTTCATCGGTTGGACTCCTTCGTGAGCGCTTCCAATCTTTACGGAGATCTTCCCGTAATCTTCCAATCTTTTGTAGTAGCCATTTCTACCAAGCCGACTTTCTGTACTTTGTCTGTAAGCTCACGACTGCCACGGCAAGTGCGTACCTTGTTTTTTTTTGTTTTCTTAGTTTCGACCGCCAAGTGAATGCTGCTTTCGCGATAGTCCAGACCCACTGCGACCACCTACCGACCCTACCTGGACCCGTAAACGGGGGCTCAAGCTTGCACGCTCGGATCCGGTCTCCGCATCGTAAAGTTGCCAGGAACGCGTTCGTTCCAACGACTCGCTTGCCGGAATTTACTGCTTCGGGGCAGCGGCGAAGCATCGAAGCTACAAAAAGAGGAAACAAACAATCAAAACCCGGAAGGCGAACTCTATTTCGTTACGGCGCGCACACAGGCACTCACTCTTTATCTTAATCTCCATCTGACCCTCTCTCTCTCTCTTTCTCTAAAGAAAAATAATAATAAAGGAAATGAAACTTCGAAACAAACGCTCAGTCTTACCACAGAACCGTCCCTTGTACAGTGCTCTACCCAAATCCCACCTGCGTATGCACTGGCGCGCTCAGACGCACCGCCGTAGACACACATGAAGAAAAAAAAAGAAGAAGAAACTGTTCACGAAAGCACCCTTTACTCAGACGACTGGTTCTGAAAAAAAAGTTAAAAGAAAAAGCAACGTTCCAAATGACCTGCACTACCCGAGCTCTTACTTGCACAACCAGCAGCGATATGCGCTAGCCGAACGCTTTCTCCGTGGCCCGGTTCTTGCTCGAGGTCTCCCCCTCTGCAAGCGGTCAACACCACAAGGCGTTGGTGTACGCGATTTGCAAAGAAGCCTGTTTATACTGCGCTCGCTTTAAAAGCGTGCATTGTGTAGGAGCCTACAGGTACTCTGCGTTTATTCGTTTTTTTTTCAGTTTGCATTACTATGACCTCTATAATTGAGAAGAAATGAGAAAAATTGGCAAAAAAAAACTTTTGCGTTGTTGTAGGTGAGAAGGGTGATGTTTCGAGAAATGAAGTAGGTCATGTGATCTGGTTATGATATCAGTATGAAGGCGAAATATCTTGTGAGGAGCGGATCTTCAAAATGATCGCTGCACGCGGTACCTCTCGGAAGACTTCTTTTCCAGCCGATTTTATACGCGATGTTTCAAGATTGACGGCACGAGCATCGGGCTTCGTGATTGGCCTCTCACGTTTCTGCCGGTCATTAGCGACGCGTTCTCTCGTTCCTAGTCTAGTTCTTATACTTTCCTCTCTGATTATTCTACGCTGCATCGTTCTCCCGTCGAATGTGCATACCGCGTCCTGGCTTTTGCCGGCTTGCTCCGGCTGCTCGACGCAGGTGCTGCTGGTGCTCCTGCAAAGTTTGCTTTTTTGCAAGTTTAGTGTGCTTGCGGAGGTGCACGCTTTACAGGCAGCGTTGTTTTTGTTCGTTCGAGTGGCGGGAGGGAGGGGGAGGGGGTGCAGTTTTTGCTCGCACTTGTGCACGTCCGTGCTAGGTAAGATGCTTTCATGGCGCCCTGGCGACGATCGTCTCTTGCATGAGCCCCCAGCCTGTCATCTCCCAGCTCTTTGCCTTTTCACAATTACACCGCATTTTACGCCGGTTTTTCCATGCATAATGCACTGTTGTTTCTTTACGGCCGTCGCTCGTGTTGTTCGGCGTTCGCAAAGTCATTACTCCACTCGCAGTCTAAACAGACAACTGTTAATTTTTTTATAATCTTCAATCCCGCGCGTCCTTTTAACATTTTTTCGTTCGCCCAATTCTTCATCGCGTTCTTTTCTGCAAGCTTTTCTTTTTAAACGCGGTATCACTCCCGTGTTTTTTTTTTTGTTTTTTTTATCGAAGCCTTCCGCCATGCATGTTAGAGCAGCATCGTTAAATATAAAACATTCATCGCATTTCTCATTTTATTTGCGAGTGCTACTTAAAACGTGATTTTCTTCTCATCCTTCTTCATCCCGTTATTTCTTCCGTTTACTTTTCTTCTGCCATTGTGCTAATGCTTATTGAGTATTCTTTATGGAAATTCATTGTCATGCAAGATAACACCGGTTGTAAACTACGCGCTGCAAAACGATCTTACGGATTCGCGTGGCTTGCCTATAAATGGGACACTTGAGAACTGATATGAAAAACGAA
Organism: Rhipicephalus microplus; assembly: GCF_043290135.1. NCBI lineage: Eukaryota > Metazoa > Arthropoda > Arachnida > Ixodida > Ixodidae > Rhipicephalus > Rhipicephalus microplus. The sequence continues at coordinate 173,377,121 of NC_134705.1, forward strand.
TGATGCGCACGGCTGCGTTATTGTACAGTGCACCCTCCCCCCTCTACCCCCTAAATTTGGGTATTCATGCCTTTTTGTGCGAATAATGGCGTGTTTCACTTCCTTCTTTTTGCTATTTCTAGTACTGTGCAACCTTTTTTTATCTCTGCCATAATCATCTTTTAAGTTTTTTTTTCCTTTTGCTTATTTATATGATTAAGTACAGGGTAACTGGCGTGACTGGCTCCTTTGTTTGTATTTTTTGCGCTTAATTAACGTTGCTTTGTTTTGGCTGCTGCCGTTCCGTCTTGCAGAGCGAGGTCTTCTTTCCTGCTGTGTTTACCCTTGCGATTCTTCAGGTTAGCTGTAACGTGTACCGTGATGGCAACTTGTCTCTCATTAGTAATACACTCTTGAATGTGACTGACTGTTTTCGGTAGCAGTAGGTTTAGCGATGGCCTTTTGTTAATTTGTTTATTGAACTTCTCTGTACACTGACTAGCTAGGTTGACGAGGCGTTATAACAGCCGATCCTTACGCTAAAATTTAGTGTATTGCCCTTGTATACCAGAACTGGAAGCTAACAGCCAGGGAGAAGAAGACTGGTAAAAAAACAAACAACAAGTAGTGCGCGAATAAGTGCACTCGCTGAGAAACGACGGTTAGCGCATTAAGAGTGCGAACGAGATGGCGCCAACTCACACACTTACTCGAGCGCGGGCGTTAAACGCAATCCAGGATTACTCGTCGCAATAAGATTATGTTGCGGGGTTCACTCGCTGCCACGACGACAAACTCTCGTCGCTGCACAACCTTCCCCCGAGAACGGCCTAAGCTTTCCCACAACTCCTCGTCGTGCGTCTCATGCAAGCTTCGTGTGTGTGTGTGTGTGTGTGTGTGTGTGTGTGTGTGTGTGTGTGTGTGTGTGTGTGTGTGTGTGTGTGTGTGTGCGTGCGTTTTACGTCCTGTCCCGTGTTGTAAATACTATGTGCCTTTTCCGAGTGGACTCGTTTATCGGCGCGTGATAGATTCGACAGCTGATAGAGGGAGCAATGGTTGCTGTCGTGGCGCCACTTTGCGTCTTCTCTCGGTGGCAGCTGTGTGTGTGAAAGAGAGAGAGAAAAATAGAGAGAGAAAGAGAGAGAGAGAAAGCCAATGTTGCGGGCGCGCCCGCCGTTGACCCCTTTCCTGACTGGGACGCAGCGACCGGGGCGTGATAAATGGCTTGCTACGGTATACAGAGGCTTGCCCACGGAGGAAAGTGGGCTTGCCTGACTGCCTCCTCAGCAGTCTCGCTTCTGTCACGTCTTTTTTTTTTCCTCCTCGTTCATTTACCGTATTTTCCCTCGCTGCACGTTCACCACCGCGTCGTATGGCCTCTCAGTCAAACAACGTATCGTTTTCCTCCTCAGTTGCTGATCGCAGGTCGCCACTCGGCGACAGTTTCGTGACGTCATCAAGGACCTTGTACGCTTACTCCTCTGTCGCTCGCTTTAGGGGAACGGCTTTTTGGGCTGTGTATCGACTCCGTACGGTGAATTATGTACAGTAAGGTCGCGTGCTCGGTGCCCAGTAGAGACGGGCGATCTTGCGGTTACAGTCCCGGTCTCCTCTTCAAGCTCGTCACACCATGCAGTTACTAAATTTTCTCGCATTTCTGTGAGGCAGTAAGGCATGAGCGTTGGGAGGTGGTCGAAAATTTGTGACTTACTCTGGCACTGGTCTTGGATCAACATACTACTACTACTACTACTACTACTACTACTACTACTACTACTACTACTACTACTACTACTACTACTTGTTCTTTCCATTTAGCACCATAGTTTAGTATTGTCAGAACTGCAACTAAATAAGGGAGAAAGAGAATATTAGAGAACGGCTTAAGCAAACGAAATTCATTCTTGGCGGTACTTTCCTTAAGTAAATGAAGAACGAAGCAGCTGTAGAACAATGCAAGAAACAGCTCGAATTCTTACGTGCACCCCAATGCTTTAACGTAATCCTTGAGTACTCCGACGCCACACGCTTTCGCTTGCCTCCTCACTTGAGCTAAGATCTTGGAGCGAGTAAGCAATGTGGAAAGATCATTTCCCGAGGGAATTACGCTAACCGAAATCCGGACGAACTCCGTTTGTGTTCAGAGCGAGTTCGGCAAGCCCTCGCAGTCTTCGCTTGACCCTTTCTTTCCTTCGTCGCCTCCACGGATTTCGGATCGCTGAACCGCCGACGCAAGCCGAACTGTTGTCGTCTGTGAATTGACTCTTCCACCATCTAGTATCTCCCTCTTCCGGACCAGCAGTCTGCTCTCGCAACTACCAGCCACTCCGTTTTTCTTTCTTTCTTTCTTTCTTTCTTTCTTTCTTTCTTTCTTTCTTTCTTTCTTTCGTTCTTTCTTTCTTTCTTTCTTTCAATGTCACTTACTTTCTTCCCTTCTTTCTTTTTTCTTTCTTCCTTTTTTCTTTCTTTGCGTTCTCTTAACACAACTATTTTCGAAGTCCACAGTGCGATCGCGCAGGAGTTTCTTGAATCGGGACTACATAAAAAAAAAGAAATCTCCGGAAAACTTGCACTCACACCGGCCTCCCTGTTCGGCTGATGGATTTGTGTAGGAAGGAGACAAATCCTCTCCGTTCTTAGCGAAAGTCGTAAAGCGTTTTTTCTTCCTCTTTTTTTTTTCCCAACGGGCTTTAGGCGCGGGACTCCCGTTTCTTTATCCAGCCGCCTTCCAAACTCGGCTGCTTGCTTGCTGTTGCTACTGCTGCACGAAATTGATAGCGAGATCCATTTGTCCCCGCTTTTGTGCTGGCTTCCCTGCTCGGTATATCGCGTTCTCTTTCATTGTCTTGCCCCGTGAACCGCTAAACATTCCTCCTCCTCTCTTATTTCTCTCCACTTCCCGAAGCTGTCAGAGCTTTCGTGGCTCATCGGCATTTATTTCGTTTATTTCTCTTCTGTCCTCTCGTCGTCTTGCTTTCATTCGAACCCTTCTTTCGGCATCGTCACTAGTTTGTACTGCTGTCGCCTGTGTTTTTTTTTTTTACTTTTTTATTCGACATTGCATTTGTCTTCGAGCTGTCGCTTCTGTGGATGACAAATGCGACCTCTCGCAGGCGTCTTCGAAAGGAGTCCGACGTCAATGGCAGGCGATTGCTCCTTTTAGTGTTCCGAAGCCGCAGTTGCCACAGAAACAACGGGATCTCTTCAGGACTACGAGTTTTGTCCTGGTAGTGGCACGTTCCTTTCGTTCGTGAGCCGCGTGCAGCTGCGTTGGACGTCGTTGTTTCGTCCTTGGATTTGTTATTGTTCGCGGACCAGCGGTCGTTTAACGGTGAATTTGTTACCGTTTAGCGTAGGTTTGGAAACGTTGTGCTTTACAATAGGAATAACGTTCACCGGTAGGCAACAACACTGCGTGTGATACGCCTAGAAGGTACAGTTGTTGCGACACTCGTCTGATGACCCCCAACAACGCTGGCTTGATCCCGTTCGTGGTGGTCGCACTTTGATGGAGGCGATGTGGCCCCCGTGTACTGAACGATGTCGGTGCAGGTTTAAGGATTGTCGGGATTTTCGCATCCCTCCACTACGGCGTGTCTATTAATGATATCGCAGTATATCAACTACTAATCACGAGAGTTGATTTTCGCACTGCACGCTGCTTTTCAGATTTAACGGAAAGTTCTGCATTTTAGGACGCTGGCATCTCGTTTGGACAAGGAAAAGAAAATGACCTGGTGGCCCTCTCTACACAGTTGTTGTAACCAAATCCTGATTGCACAAAAGCTCCTTTCTACTATATACGTGCACAGAAAAGCCTGCATCGCCCGTCTCGCTTATGCCACACCTTGGGAAACTTCGTGTAGAGCGGGAAATTAAGACGACTGCCTGCCTGTTCAGTGCTCGTCGCCAGTTTATCTGCCGGAAAGAAAAAAAGAGGGGGGGGGGAAGAGGGGGGGTTATAACATTCGGCGATAAATGTCAAAACAGCGCCTGACACACGGGACAAAGCAGGTGGCGACACACATGGGACTGTTGCTCAGTCGACGCTGACGTTGGCGCTTTCGTCAGTGATGACTCCGCACATTGTGTTCACCGTCGAGAGATGCGCGCGGTTTCCTTTCCTGTAATAGGACGTTCCTCATTTTCTTCGCTGCCCTTCCATGTGCGGCACACTCGCGGGCCGGTAATAACGTGGAACGCACCTCGCGTCGCGTCAGCCGTCGACTGCATCTGTATATACGCTCGAGCTAGTCTGCCTGCTCGGGAGAGCGGAAGAGGACGCTGCGCGGAATTGATTGCCCTTCCTTTCGTCGGCTTTCACCTCTTCTTTTTCTACGGTGAAGGGACGACCCCGTTAGAGAAGGAGAGGGGGAGAGCGTCCATTTGCGGGAAGGAATGGGAGCGCCGTCATTAGCCGTCTCCTTCGCTACGAGTGGAACGAACTCTGTGACAGCACGGATAGGGACGAAAGCGTGGACCGGGCTGCTCTTCTTACCGAGAACACATTTCTCTCTCTCTCTCTCTCTCTCTCTCTCTCTCTCTCTCTCTCTCTCTCTCTCTCTCGTTTAATGCTACTGGTGCATTAACATCGCTACCATCATTTTCCCCTTCCTCATCTTCTTTCCTCTTTCTCCCCTCTTATCTTCGTTTCCTCTGCTTCTTCCCTCCTCCCCAAAGAGTGAGCAGGCGTTGTGCCCCTGAAGGTGGCAGTTGCCAGCTTGCTCTATCCTTCTTTCCTCTGTGTCCTTGTGTATCTGTGTATGCAAATCAAATAATAATAATAATAATAATAATAATAATAATAATAATAATAATAATAATAATAATAATAATAATAATAATAATAATAATAATAATAATAATAGTGCGCTGACGCTTAAACACTCACTCACTCACACTCACACACACACACACACAGAGAGAGAGAGAGAGAGAGAGAGAGAGAGAGCTTTTGTATTCGAGTCGTAAGAGGAGAATGCCTAATTAATAGTACCGTGTGAGTCGTACGAAGCTTTTGATGTCAACAGTGGAGAGACTCCTGTGACATAGATTAATGGTGGCGCTGTGCAATTTTTTTTCTTCCGCGAGAATTTGCATAAGCAGGGTCACTTTTGCACGTGCTTCGCATTTTACCGCGTGCGAGCTCCCGTTGTTGCGGGGCCGCAGCGCGTATCCAGTGCGTGCGTGTCGTAGCAGCGGACGAGTGGCTCCCTCCTGGCGATAAGCGCGAGTATACTAAAACAATGGACGTGTCCTGCATTCGCCGCCCGTGGCACTGGTGCAGAGTGGTCTAGCGCATGCGCCGACGATACGACGCTCTTTTTTTTTTTTTCGCCTGCGGAGATTGGTACCGCGATAGTGAATAATGGGCCGGGAAGTTGTGTAGCAGCCGTGGTAATGGCGTTGAGTGGGACACAAAAGCCTGCCCGCTCGAATTGGAAATGAAACTTTTTTGTCGAGTACTGTGACGCCAGCCGGTATTGTCCTAGCTTTAACGAAGCAGGCGCCAAAGTTTTTTTTTTTTTTTTTTTTTCAAAACTGCGCTCGTTGAGTAAGCACTCCCGTGACTTATGCTGTTTTTCACTGGTAGATTCGGAGCAGGTTTTTTTGCTCCGTGGCGACGAAACCGCATTTCACTGGTAGATTCAGAGTGGATCCGCGCTTTTCACTGGTAGTTTCAGAGCAGCTTTTTTTTTTTTTTTTTTCAAAACCACGCTCGTTGAGTAAGCGCTCCCGTGACCTACATAAACGTGTAGGCGTTGTCTTGTGGCTTCGTACATGCGCCTGGCAACGCCCGTGCGAAGTTGCAGCCAAGTTCAAGGTATCGGCAGGGCTACCGATGTGGGCCTGCTGGTTCGTCGTAAGCTGGTTTGTTGTAGCGTAGCGCAGAAAGACGCGTTGACAAAGACGAAGAGACGGACACAAGCGCAAACTTTCTACGTCAGGCTTGCGCGTACAAAATCGCACGACACAGATCGCGTAGGTTTCTGGTTTTGTTATACGTGGGACATAAAAACGAACGTTCAATGTTATCGCCTTAGGTGCTTTCAAGTTTATATATTGCAATTTTATATATATATATATATATATATATATATATATATATATATATATATATATATATATATATATATATATATATATATATATATATATATATATATATATATATATATATATATATATATATATATATTTTATATTGGTACTGCAAATTAGTGATGACTGTAATGTGTTATTTTAAAACGTATGTGTCGACATCTGTTATGCTTGTTGAACTTGAATTTTGTGTCCCCTCATTCAAAAAGTAGAATGAAATTTGTATCCTTTGTTCCACTTCGCCTGAGCAAATGTATGGGTGGAGCGACCTTAGTCAGGCAGAGGTAATCTGCCATTAGTCCTTCCAACCTAGGCATTCATTGTTTTTGTCTGAATAAACAGTGAATGAATGAAAGTTGTTGGCGTGCATAGAATGAAAGCCTCCCTTCTTCCTTGTACTCTCTCGCTCTCTCTGGCGCTATTATACGGCTATGCAGAACTGCTCGTAACGGGGTCGTTAGTGGCGCTTCGACAGCTTTCGTTCTTTCTCGCTTGTGGATAGGGTAATAAATGCCCATTGTAGCAACTACACCGGTGGCGCAATTGGGACTCCAGGCTACGTTTGCTTGTGCGTGCGTGTGTGGGTATGTTCGGCGTAGGCTCCGTAGCGTGCTGTTTTCTTTCATTAGCGGAGCGGAGTGCTCAGACCGTTCCGTGCGTGTGTGTGTGTGTGTGTGTGTGTGTGTGTGTGTGCGTGTGTGTGTGCGTGTGTGTGCGTGTGCGTGTGTGTGTGTGCGTGCGTGTGTGTGTGCGTGTGTGTGCGTGTGTGTGTGCGTGTGTGTGTGCGCGTGTGTGTGCGTGTGTGCGTGTGTGTGTGCGTGTGTGTGTGTGCGTGTGTGCGTGTGTGTGCGTGTGTGTGTGCGTGTGTGTGTGCGTGCGTGTGTGTGTGCGTGTGTGTGTGCGTGCGTGTGTGTGTGCGTGTGTGTGTGTGTGCGTGCGTGTGTGTGCGTGTGTGTGTGCGTGTGTGTGTGCGTGTGTGTGTGCGTGTGTGTGCGTGTGTGTGTGCGTGTGTGTGTGCGTGTGTGTGTGCGTGTGTGTGTGCGTGTGTGTGCGTGCGTGTGTGTGTGCGTGTGTGTGTGTGCGCGTGTGTGCGTGTGTGTGTGTGTGTGTGTGTGTGTGTGTGTGTGTGTGTGTGTGTGTGTGTGTGTGCGTGCGCGCGCACGCTATTGCTAGCAGTTAGTGTGTAGGGCGGAGCGCGACTGCAGTAGTCGTGGGAATCGGTCGTCGACTTCGCTTCTGCTGATTGAGACACCACTGTGTGCTGACAACGAGGTTAGCCGCACGAAACTGCTCCCTGGCGAGAAAATAGTGCGTCCGGACTCCCGAGCCACACGGGCAGCTGTTGCCATGGTTATTGGCGTTGGGACACAAAAGAAGGCGAGCACGCGCTCAGACCGACAGTCGAAGTCTTTCGCATCTGCTTTATACAAAGGCTTAGCCGTCGCTAATCGCATTTGCGCTGCAGACGCGCTTGATTGCAAGTGCACGCTGGTGGCATCTGCATTTTCCTGGCCTCATCGTGTTGTTCTTCGAGTTGAACGTTGTGCAATTGTGGCAATCGTTGTCGGGAAATGACGCTGCATGGGCGTGCAAGTACCGAGTCTGTTGCGGTACCTGTTGGTTGGATTGTGCATTCATGTTGGGACCTTCGGAAGGCGTAATCTGCGCTCTTGTTATAAATTCATCTCTCCTGACACGATTAACAGACAGTATTATAGTTATTTGAAACGCACCGCACGTTTCCATGGAGGCAGAATGCTAAATATGCGTGTGCTCAGATTTGGATGCAGGGCAAAAAACTCCAGGTGATTGAATTTTCAGGAACCCTAAGATGCGGCGCTAGCATATCGCTTTTTTTTTACGCAAAACGCCCACACCTATTCAAAAACTACCCTTTGTGATTATTTTTGTTTGCTTCCCTCGTTTGCATATTCAACCGCCTTTCATAGTCTTCCGCTTACATCATCTCGCCAACGGCTGTTCGTGAGTTCGCGGCTGTTCAAAATACGCGCAAAGACCAGCTTCAAATCAGCTGCGGGAGATATTTAATGTTCTCTGTACTTTCGTAGAGGGGTTAAAAGAGAACCATTTTCTAAAGACTCATATCGTGAACGTAAGTGCTTGACCCATCCGTTCCCGGCTCGGCCATCTTTCCGACGGGAAGCGAGAAAGATTCTAGAGACTAATGGAGCTTGTTATGGCCGCTCCCGGGAGCTAGCCACCTAGCCATACAGTACTTAACTGTATGGCGAGGTGGCGTGAGCCACCGCCCTATCTAAAGGGCACAGCCGGATACATCCATCCATCCATGTAGCTGCGGTCGGTCGCTCGAGGGATCTAGCCGGTTCTAGCTTGCCTATCATGTGAAAGCTTCGGCGCACCACCACTTCTTCGTTCACAGGGAAAATGACAAACAAAATGCAGAACGAAACGGGGGGGAGGGCGGTGAAGCGGATTCGCGGTTGCGGTTTTCTGTACAGATACGAGAGCCAGACCGCACTGCTTACTCGGAACTTTGTTTGCCTGTTCTATTGCTTTATCTCTTTCTCGCGCGGTGCAGAGGCTGGGTGTACTCTGCAAGAATTCTATACATGCAGTCTTGGAAGTGTTACCCGGCAGCGTGAAGAGGAGGCGGTAATTAGAGAACTCTAATCGTGCTAAAGCAATCAAAGAGCAAGCCGTTAGCGGGCTACTTATATAAGACGCAAGGGTGAATGGACGTGGCTTGCTGTGCTTCCCAGCCCGGAGTTCGTTGAGGAGAAATAATGAATACAAAGCTGTCGAGGAAGGGAGAGTGTGAGAGAGAGAGGAGGAAGAGGATTGGACTGGGCGATACTTGCTGGGAGGTCCGCCGCCGTTTGGGACGAAGGAAAACGAAAGTTCTCACGATGCATAGCGAACACTGTATGGTAACGCGCAGATCGGTCGGACGTGCATGCTTAATTGGACCGGCGCTTCCTCTGTTGATCCCCGATGGCGTGTCGTGTACTCTCCTCTCTCTCAAGTCTCGCCTCTTCTCGTGTGCTTCTCGCGGGATTGCCACTAGCTATATAACTGTTCCACGCCGCGTGATCACACATGCACGCACCCGTTCCGGTCTCTCTCGGGGACCGTCTCATTTTCTTCGTGCTCTTTTTTGTGCGGATAGGCGGCGCCGTCGTCGTCGTGGCGCGCCATTAGCGCGATACAAACGGCGCCCTCGGGGTTTTTTTGTCTTGGGCTGCCCCGAATGCTTCCCCGTTGTCTTGTCCCATCGCCGCTTCGTGGCGTAACTATCCTTTCGGTTACTATGTACTTTGTTTACCTGCTTTCGTTATTCCTTTAACTACCTCACTTCCTGTTTTTCGTTGTTTTACTTTCATCGCGTGTGTGCTGGCGTGAGACCTTTAACGCAGGGCGAGCAGCCAGGGAAGCGCCATAAAGCTGGTGCTTTGTTTGTTTTTTTGTTTTTGCAGGCAGCAGCTTTTTGTCCTCTTTCCAACGTTCTGTTGGGGGAGGCGAATAATTTTCTGGCCCAATTCAGCTTATCTTATATAGGGACAGTTATAAACTAGGATTCACACATGGCATATTTGTCTGCAAGATAAACTGGGTACATTTTTCTTTTAATACAGTTCAATAGACATTGATTGATTATAGAACTGTCGTAATTTTCGCGTGGAATTCTGCGACATTCGGAACAATCGTTCTTTTTTTTTTGTGCTGCTTTGAACACTTGTTGTGAAATTGAGTATGCGGAATTATACCGCATAATAAAAGTGCGATGTGAAAGGCATATTTCAAGTTTCGAATATTTTACCATCTTCCGACCATTCAAAAGCGGCAAGGGCGGTAATTCACCGCTTCACATATGTGCGTCGGCCGTCGTGCCAACTGTGACGCCCGTCATCGTACAGCCCCGCCGCGGTGGTCTAGTGCTTATTGTACTCGGTTTGTTGACCCGCAAGCCGCGAAATCGAATCCCGGCTGCGGCGGCTGCATTTTCGATGGAGGCGAAAATGCTGTAGGGCCCGTGTGCTCAGATTTGGGTGCCAGGGTGGTGGCGATTTCCGGAGTCTTCCACTACGGCGTCTGTCATAATCGTATGGTTGTTTTGAGACGTTCAACCCCACATATCAATCATTCGAATCAAAGCCAGTCGTCGTACACTTCCGCGGCTTGAACATGAAACAGAGGTGACGTTTGCGGTTGCGGGGCGTCCTCCAAAGGCTCTTGCGGCGTGTTTACTGTTGCGCGGGTTAATTGCGCTTCCTTTTGACACGAGCGGGACACCTTTGGTGCGTACGTTTGTGGTCTTCGGCGTCACTGACGAAAGAACGGGCGCTCCCGGTCTACTACTCCGTCATCTTCAATTATTTGCCCCCCCAGCCTCTTTCCTTCCTTCACCCGCGCTCTGTCTTGCTTTCGACGGCTGGGCTCTCTCGAGCGCCGATCCTTTCTTAATTTTGGCCGTCCCTGGCGAGAGGAAAATTAGCCGTGACGCGAGGGTAGGGGGGCCAAACGCGGCGAGTCTTAAGATGTGCGCGGCGGTGAGGATCGCATCTCTCTTCAATGAAACCTCGTTGTGCCGTGTGCGCGCGTGCGTGTCTGTGTGTGGGGGGAAGGGAAGGGGTGCTGGAAAGATAGTTTTCCCGATAACCGTACTTCAGGCCGTCACTGTCGGACTGCTGCTGCTGCTGCTGCTGCAGCCGATCCGTCAACGTGCCTAGGGGTGGGCGGCTTGCCCGCGGTAAAGCTGCAGCATCGCAACTGCTTGATTTCAGCTGACTCTAACAGTGTTCTGTTGAATTTCTACGCCTCTGCGGGTCGTCATCCGCTCCGGTCCCTCGCGAGTACTACTTAGTTAACCGGTAATCCGAGAACCATGAAAACTTGCCGAACAAACCATACTTATCCTAATCTATGCCAATTTAATTGTTGTTGTTTTTTTCGATCGTCATGCATGCTTTGGATGTTTCGTGTGCTTCACCATCGGTGTTGTCAGGTACGTGCACGAGGAACTGCACTGTAGGCGCTGTTTTGCTGCGACTCGACCATTGCCTGTACCGACGTTTTCGCGGCCGCCATCGCTCGTTCACCTTCGACTCGGGGTTGTAGCCGGCGGCCTTGCTCGAGCGGTTTTCCGAGGAGCCCCTAACGAGGGTTTCGTGCCCTCTCCACCTCCTTCCACGTGCCGGTCTTCTTTCCCTCTTTTCGCCGCTCCGTTCGTCGTTCCAGTGCGGCTCCGTTTACGCATCCGCTGTCGTCCCGGTCTTGTGACCGTTGTTTCTAAATGTAGCCTTGATGGCTGCCCGTCCGTATCTTGCGTGCGTATACCTTTCCTTCAATCGAAACACCATGATTTGCACGAGCGTTTCCGACTGCTGCGTGTTCATAGCAAATTCGCTAAACGTAAAATGAAGTTAATTGATTGATTTGTGGGGTTTAACGTCCCAAAACCACCATATGATTATGAGAGACGCCGTAGTGGAGGGCTCCGGAAATTTCGACCACCTGGGGTTCTTTAACGTGCACCAAATTCTGAGCACACGGGCCTACAACATTTCCGCCTCCATCGGAAATGCAGCCGCCGCAGCCGGGATGAAGTTAAAATGAAGTTAACAAAACATGGTATTGAGCCTAGCTTTGCTTCGTCCGCTTTGACGATGGCATCGCACCATGTGCGATGCCCTAAACGGCTCGTAAAGTGCTAATCTTGAATGGAAACAGTGGTTTGTGAAAGTTGACATAAAAACTGTTTGAGCAGTTGACATATTTTCGTAACACCTGCAGGGACATTTTATGTAAGCATGTAACCGGTAAGTTTGGGTGATCTTGCTCTTTCATATTTGTGTTACGTACGGCGCCATGCCCGACTTCGGAGATGATTTTATTTTTTTATAGAATAAAAATATACTATAATTTTATTCGTTACTTACAATTTGTAGCTAAAAGCATCGCTGGACTTTGTAAATAGGAGCCAAGAAAGCTACGACACGTTCTTCCTCGTCGTCTCTCTTACGGGGCGTTGCGCATCGCTCTGGAATCCTTCTCCCGTTTGCCGCGCACTTTTTTTCCTTTCTTTGTTGTTGTGTACTTTCCCGTTTCAATGATTTGTTCTTCGTTCCTTTCGTTAGGGCGCGCGTTTCTCACTTCTGCGTCGCACTTCCGGTTGTTTAAACTTACGCTCTTTCTCTCTCACGAGACGACGTGTAGAGGTCTCTGCCGTCGTTTCTGCGGGACAACCGCGCAAAGCTGCGAGACCGGAGGTGTTAATGTCACGCGCGCGCCCACGGCGTCGCCCCCCCCCCCCCCCCCCGTGGCAACCTTTTCGGATTTAAAAATAACCCTTCGCAATGCCTGCTTCCTCCTTTCCAAGTTTTCTCTGGATTGCCGCCGGATGCCGCCCGCCGCTCTGCTCTGTTGCGCCTCCCTACCGCCGCTTCCGCCCTCGGAGCGAGGCGGTCTCGCTGCGAAGCGTTTTGGCGTGTCGTGTTTGCGCAGTTTACGTTGGCTCGCTTCCACTCGACAATATAACGGCCGCAGCGCCTTATTCCGAGTGCCGACACTTTCGGTTTGTTTGTCGTGAATCACGTAGTCCTTCAGCTTAACGAGACGTGATGACTTTCGTTCTGGGGTCTATACGCGAACAGTAGAGGCCGTTACATTTGCCGTTACTTGCTACCACACTACTGCTTCTGAGGACACCAAACTTTGTACAACGTGTAGTTATGGCCATTGTGAAAATGGAAAGCGCCGTTGTGGCCAAGCCACGGAGCGAGGCCAAGCTATGTTTTTAAGCGCGAAAGTGTCGAACGTGAACGCCAAACGTTGGAAGTTCTGCCAATCGGCACGACCGATTTCGAATGCGCGCACGTGACCAGCAATAGCTGCCGCTGATTCTCGGCGTTCCCTCTCGCACTGTTCACTACCGGAAGCATTGCGCATGCGCCATGCTTCGTTCAGCATTGCGGATTGTGTAATCTCCGAGTACGGTCGTCCTTGCGTGGTCTCCCAGTAATGCTTGCCCGCGGGAAGAACTCGTTCAACTCGTGAAGTTGTCCTCGAACCCTTCCCTTCTTTCTCGCGCGCCAAATGTGTTACCCTGTATCCGCGTCGCGAAACCCGACTCTCAATCTCCGCAGGTGCGCGCCTTCCTCGTCCATCGTGGTAGCGGCGACTCGGGCCTCACAAGTGTGCCCTTTCTGTGCTGATTCTCGGCGGCCGTTGCTGCCGGTTTCATCACTGGAAGTGCGCGAGGTGTCCCCAGCGTTCTTTGCCAAACGACGCTGTTACGTCACGGACGCTTATTTTTTTAATCGTCCGTGTAGCTCGCTCTCTGTGAACCCCTCGTTGCCACTTGGCAACTAATTTATATTTTTTTTTCTCGGCGCTGTCGTGTGTGCGTGCTCTTCCTTCATTCCCTTCTATTCTCGACGCCGACTCGCGCACACTCTAAGCTCATCGTTCTTCTCTTCTTCATCTTCGCAGAGATGCAGTCCCGTTGATTTCGGAGCAGCGCTGACACTTCGTGGCGGCACCTTTCTGTCTTCCTCCTCCTGACTCGTCTCCTTCGTCTTTGTACAGTTCACCGTTTGGTTGTGTCTCGCTGTTCGCGCTCCGTTGTGGCGTCAGCCCTCCACTGGTGGTGTGGCCCGAGATGGTGGATGTCGGGGAGAGACGGCTCGCGGGAGCGCATCGTCGCGAGACGTGACAAGGGGAAGTCGGCTTTCTTTGTCGTATCCTCGAACGCGCTTCTCTTCCGTTGTTTTGGCCTTTTTTCTAAACGCACGTCGCATTCTGGGAATCGATAGCGTCAGTGATGGCGTTACGTCGAATTCTCTTTAATCAACCGTTTTTTTTCTTTTATTCAACGTAGTGTAGGAAACGGCTGTTCTTCCTGCTCGTTTTTCGTGTCTTGAGCGCTTGAATGACTCGAGTTCCTGAATTGGAAGGAAACTATTTTTCTTATACGTGTGCGAACGTTCTTCGTTCACTGTTGTAACCCGCTGTGTATATCGATGACACACGAACGAGAGGGAAATAGGGGGCGCCATGGTCGGTTGCTGATCGTGAGCTCGCCCAAAAAGCACTAGCGGAATAATGTAATATTGTTGTGGTCGTCGTAGAGAAAGAAAAAAATGGCAGCATATCCGCGGAGTGAATGATGACGAGTATGGCGACACGTCCGTCCGTCCATGCGCCTCTCTGTCCGTCTTTCTGTCGGTCGTCTGTCTGTCCATCCATCTAGTGACCACTCCTCGTACCGTCATCTCGTATCTTTTCATCAAATGTTCATCCTATACTAGTACCGCTATCTAGCGGACATTCCAAGGACTAAAACGCGATCTGGCTACTACACACAGAAAACGCACGGCTCACGCCTTAAGGAGCTTCGCCCCTAAAACAATGTTATGCGTCCAGTATAATCACAGAAGCTATCAAACGTGCAGAAGAGCTTGATCGTTCAGATCTCGACACATGCAGCCTCAGCTCCAAATTGGCGAGGGCCATGGCGCCTTAGTCTCGCGGCAACTGCACACTGCAATGAAAACGTTTTCTCTTTGGTGTCCCATCATTTCCCGCCGCTTATTGGGGGAATGAAATCGACTGTCGAAGTTTCGATCTCGGTGTTGTCGTCGACCAGTTCTACGTTTGCGTACCCTCTGGCTTGCTTCACCTACGAAAGTGGCGACACCGCCGCCACGGTCTACGCACACGCCTCGGCCTGGCACGCTCATTGAAATTGGAGAAGAGCAGCATGCCGTTTGCATTTACGGCGCGAGCGCCCGCCGACCTAAGTTGCAATCTTCCGTCGTCGTTCTGCGCATTGCATCACCACCGCCGCCTGTTGGTGTTTCCGCAGCCGAGCGATCGCCGATGCGCTCGGCTGCTTGCAAATGCCTCCCCATCTGCCTTTCCGTGGCGGGAGTGTTTCAGGAAGAAGGTTACGGGGGAACAGCGGAGGTGCGGTTGAAAGTGCACCATCATAATTGTCCTTTTCTGCTAGTTGGCTTTCTCCGCACGGCACGCTTGCGCTGTGGCGAAGCGCGCCGCTCCAAAGTTGGCTGGAGTGCTTTATCTATGCGCAGCCGCAATTGACTATCAGGCTTTTTTTATTATTATATACGAAGAATGGCTGTTTGTTTCTTGCTAGGCTTTTTTATCTGTTCTCTTTTGGTAGCCTGTAGAGAACTTTCTAGTGTGCTCTACCGTCGTCATCGGTTAGTTGTGGTAGCGGTAGTAGCGGTATAGTCATTGTTGCCAATAGTATAGTACTACTGCCCACTACAAGGACGTCTGTGAGTACTACTACTATGAAAAATGACGGTGCTCAATATGATAACGATTATGCCAAGCAATTGTGATGCTCGTGAAGATAATGATGCACGTGACCTCGCGCGCTCACAAATTCGCTGTTCGATAGTTATCACAGCGTGGTGTCGACAATTTCGCGTGGTCTATGCCCTTGGAAATGTGGTGGAATTTCTTCCTTTCTTACTGGGGACGGCCACTAGAGTGAGGGGACGCCGCACTTGTATTCTAAATGTAAACACAAAGTAATACGAAAGAAACGAAATGGGCGAAGTGTGTTACCTGTGGGCTCTTTCTCGCGACACTCGGCGCGCCCTCGAGAAGTGGTTCTCTTATCTCAACGATCAGACACGTTCTTTTAAGAAACTGCGCCGGTGCTCGTCGCACTCGTGGCCGCGTCTCATGTTTTGAACATGTCTTTTCCCCCCCGCAGAAGCGCCTCCGGGCGCGTTTTCGGGGGAGATGTCACGACACCGGACGATAGTTATAGCGCGAGAACAGAACGACGACAAAGAGACAAGGAGACGTTCTGTTCTTGCGCTATAACCATCGTCATGTCATACCAACTATCCCAAACTGCCACGCGACGCCGGAGTCACGATAGAGGGTGTTAATTTTCTTTGCTGATCTTCTTTTTTGCGTATACTTGCGTTTTGTTGAGGGCTGTCATGGTTCACTGAAGTCTGGCTGATTCCGTGTATAAGCATTCTGAACGCAACTATATCGCCCCCCGAAAACACCAGCGTTTCAAGTAAGAGCGCGTATTCCTTGAACTATTCTCAGATTTGGGTGCACGGTAAAAAGAACCTCGGGTGGTCGAAATTTCTGGAGCCCTCCACTACGGCGTCTGTCATAATCGTATGCTATTTTTTTTACCTTCTACCCTACATATGAATCGGAATCATTTTTTTTAACTCTCTGCCTCAGGTTGCCGCTGAAGCGGTGGCCCGACTCTCTGAAGTTTGCTGACATTATATGGTTGGCGCACTGCACGTATATATACACACTACACGACGAAAGCGCCATCTTTTTCGTTGATGACTCGCATAGCACCCGGGCTTCTTTTCCGGCTTTCTGTGCCTAATAGCGCTCTCCGCTGCACCTGGAATGGCCGCATATTCGGGAATAGCCTTACCATAACGCCCCTCTATTATTTTCTTTTGGTTTGATTTCTGTAGAAGGTGTAGCTAGCGATGCCGAAAGAGCTTTTCTCGCTTTATCATTGGTTTGCTTTGGTGTGTGTGTGTGTGTGTGTGTGTGTGTGTGTGTGTGTGTTATGCCTGCGAGTCCGCAGCAAACGTTCATGCCTCGGAAAAAAAATAAATCTGTGTCAAGGCCAGAACGCGAGCCCGCCTGACGCGATGAACAGCTCAACGGCGTCAACACGCGACGGCGCCTTTCTGTCGCCCACGTGCAGTGAGTCACCTCAGCAAGCGAGCCGTCGGGCAAGCAATCGGCGTCTTCCTGTCTGAGGGGGTGACGCAATGCCTGGCGACGTCACTCGTCCTTGGGTGCAGCCACCTGCAGCGAAGCCTCTCCAGATTCGATGAGAAAGAATGACGCGGCCCAGCGGCGACCCCATTGTAGGATTCTAACCTCACGACCAGCGGCGCTTCTGGTTGGACATTTGGGTTGGAGCCGGTGCATATATAAGAAGCCCTGCGGCGCGTCAAGAGCAGACCCATTTGAGAGTAGAGCTATGTGTTAGAGAGAAGAGCTCGGCTCTTCGCGTCTCTGTCAGCCCCAGTGCCGAATTTGTAACGCCTCTGTATATATGCTGTACATAAACCTTGTTTAACTCACCGTCGTCTCGTCCGCTCGTCTATCAGCTCTGCGCAGAAGCAGTCGCGAGCTGAGAAACCTACGCTACCAAACGGCTGGTGACCTTCCCGGCGGAGTTCGAAGCAGTGGCGCCTTCGGGACCGTGTTGGCGTCGCCGTCTTTCGAAACAGTGGTTGCAGCGGTGAGATTCGTGGCGTGCTTCGTAACGTCGTCGGAGGCGCGCTTCGCAACAGTGTGTGCTACACGAGTGTTCGTCCAACACCACCTAGACTATTCACAAGGCCCGTTCATACCCCTCTCTCCAGACGGCATACGTCACGCTAGTTGTCCGATGCTATGAGCGGCACAGCAAGGAGGTGGCTTGCAAGGGACGCTCATCGGCGTAACGGTCAAACGCTGTCCGCATCCTGCAGGAACGCGGAAGACGTCTGTGTGCGCCGCAGGAAATGCACATCAGCGTCGCTGGGACACACAGTCGGCGTCTAGCGCGTGCACGGACGGCTATAAAAGGAGCGTGTCGGGAGTGCGCTGTGCTCTCTCTCTGGACTTCGCTGGCCCGCTCGTCTCGAGTGCGCTCTGGGCCCTTGTGATGGAAAGGTGCGTCTGTATGCTCTCTTTGCAATGTACTTCTCTTGCAAATATGTAAATTAAACGCATCTTCTACTTGTTCGTGAGACGCGTCGCAAGAGTCGTCCTTCGCCGGATCCTGGGTGGCAGCCTCAACCCCTCCGCGGGCATATCATCGACTGTCCAGTGGCCGAGGACGCGTCACTCAGGTGGTGGTGTTGGTCACCCCGCGCACTTTTTTACCCCGAACGGCGGACAAGCCACGACACGTTTGCCTTTCATCGTTACCTGCTTCGCTGGTTAGACTGCGTTAGGCTTGGTGCTGCATCGCACTGCTCTGAGTCTTCGTCCGTTGCCACGTGTCCTATTTTATTGGTGTTGTATTCGTGAGTATGTCATTACACATCGATCAGTGTGACATGGGACGTTGTTGTGTTCCCGGGTGCCGCAGCAATTATGACAGTGGTCCCAAAGTGCGTGTTTTCGAAATCCCCAAGGATGAAGCTCGGAAGAAGTCTTGGATAAAAGCCATTCCGCGAAAGGTTTTCACACCAAGCATACACTCCAAGGTTAGAAACTGCTGAAGTTTGTTGTCTTACCGGCTCTATCGCATTACTGGCGTTCTGGCTCTGTTGCTGTTGAACGGAGCGAGTATCGTGAGTGGTGATGGTAGTTTTGTCGCGCTTCAGGTAGGGCAGTGCGGTAAAATAGAACAGAAATACTCAGGCTCGTGTCAAAGCTCCCATTAGCCCGTTTGTTATGAAAGTAATGAAGTCACTGTTATGCTTGGCGCAGGTCTGTGAACTCCACTTCTTCGAGGCTGACTTCATCACAAAGCTGTCACATTTCGACGCAGCGTCGGGACGGACATTGACAGTCGACAGCGAGAGGGTGCGCCTAGTGTCGGATGCTATACCATCGGTGTTTCCGAACTGTCCGTTCTACCTGAGCACGAATCGCAATCGTCGAGAATCTCCTGTCTCGAAACGAGCTCGAATGGAAGAGGCCTTGAGCAAAGCGATTAAGGACTCTATATGCGCAAAAAAAAAAAGCGAAGAGGAGAGAAATACTGTGTCCTCTTTCGAACACTTAAGAGGCAAGCTTTCTGCTGTATGCAGTAATGATTTCTGGACCATCAAGGCCAACGATCGTTGTGTGATGTTTCTCCGCATCGAAGATAATCCTTCACCGCACGTGAGGTTTTCCGTCACTGTGCTTGCTGATCT
This sequence comes from Rhipicephalus microplus, assembly GCF_043290135.1. Lineage (NCBI taxonomy): Eukaryota > Metazoa > Arthropoda > Arachnida > Ixodida > Ixodidae > Rhipicephalus > Rhipicephalus microplus. The sequence continues at coordinate 173,396,071 of NC_134705.1, forward strand.
CTCACTTGCAGTCTCAGCAGGTATGATCAAGCTGTTTTCATTACCTTGCGGTGGCGCAGTTCCAGACGCAGTGCGCGACATCCGGACGTTATCCTCACTGCTCCAGCAGCTGGAAAACCACATTACTGGGACGCCTGAAGTTGCAAGTCCGTCGAAAACAGCGTCAGTGTTGCAGCATATCGGCTCCTTATTGAATAAACTGTCCCAAGACAGTGACACGACCGAAGAACACAGTGCTTTGTTTCGTTTGCTAAATGAGCAAATATCTCTCGCACTCGCTGCCCCCATTCGTCGCTACAGTGCTGAAACATTAGTGTTTTCTAGCATCCTGCACTCCATATCTCCGCACGCCTATAACTTTGCCAGATCAGCGTCGACGTTGACTTTACCCCATTCTTCAACCCTGCGCCGCGTTTGTTCCAAGTATGGAGGCGATCCACTGAAGGAGCAAAACGAAGCGAACTTCCTCTCCTACATTCGAGAAAAAGTGAAGTGCATGAAGCCGCACGAAAAGACGGTGACGCTAATGGTTGATGAAATTCATATCAAGCCATACTTCGATTATAAAGGGGGCAGCGTAGTTGGATCTGCAGCCAATTCTCAAGAGGCAGCCACAACCGCTCATGCTTTCATGCTTCAGTCGCTCTTGTCATCAAACAAAGATGTGCTTCCTTCACATTCTTCCTGTTGCTAAAATGACCGCCGAAATTCTACATGAGTTCTGCAACAAAGTAATTTTAGAAGTGGAATCTATGGGCCTCAGGGTCATTGCTGTAATTACCGACAACAATTCCCTCAACCGGAAATTGATGTCGTTTTTTCTCAGAGAAACAGGAAGTAAGCATTGTACATCCTCATCCAGCTGACAACAATCGGCCTCTGTTTTATGTCGTAGACCCTGTGCACATACTGAAATGCATCAGGAACAACTGGATAAATAAAAAAAAAACAAAGGAATATGCTTACTTTCCTGAAGTGAGCCTGTCAGGAATATTGCCCAACGGGCCGCCCAGAATGAAAGCAGCATCATTTGAAGCCGTACGGCAGCTGTATGCACTGGAGCAGACATCGCTTCTCAAGCTTGGCTACAAGCTAAATTCCAAGGCAATCAATCCAACACCTATGGAGAGACAAAATGTAAAGTTGGTGTTAAATGTCATTAATCCGTTTGTATCAAACGCACTTGAGACGCGTGGCGATGCCCTTGAAACCACATGTGCCAGTTCAACAGCTCTCTTCATAAACATCATATCGACGTGGTGGAAAATCGTCAACGTGAAGACCCCTTCGAAAGGTCGCCGACTGAACGACACCCTTCAAAATCCAGTGAATTTTACGGTGGATCAACAGCTGGTTTTCCTTAGTGGCATGGTATATAGACTGGCTGGATGCTTGGAGCAGCGTCAACATGAGCCGTGGCTGCTTGACAAGGGAAACACATTCTGCGTTGAGACTCACTTGCTACTCCCTTGTTGAGCTGTCGCGGTACTGTTTAGAAGAACTGAAGTTCAAGTATGTCTTGCTGGGAAAATTTCAAACTGACAGTCTTGAAGATCGCTTCGGTCGCTACCGTCAGCTTGCTGGTGCACAATATCATGTTTCCGTGAGGCAGCTTCTGGAGTCTGAAAAGAAAATTCGCCTGCAAAAGCTGCTGATGCTTTCGCAGCCAGACATCAGCAGCGAAAGTCCTTCCTCCGTGGAAAAAGGTAAGGAGAGGGCATGCCCAGCCGGCACAGGACGTAAAAAATGTGGCGGAAATGACATCATGGCGGCCATATTCACTAGGCACAATGGCGGCGTTGCTATGGTTACGTGTTGCGCAGTGGAGCTGGTCTAGCAGTGAGCGGCCGCGGCTAGCGGCGGAATATGTGCCTCCCCAGGTCTCGTGCTGAGCCGTGGCGGACAATATCTGTGCTCTGCGCTGCGTTATTGGTTACGCAGTGTTCTCCTGGCTGTTACATTACTCTTAGCAACGTTTACAAATCCCTTTGTCCATCACGGGGTTTCAACAGTGCGTAGAACAAGTGCATATCCATGTGTCGTGCGGCGGATGACGCGGATGAAGCAGTTAGTGTTCAGCGAAATGGCGTTGGGCACCATGACGAAGCTGAATGACGACAAACGCCTTGCAGGTCAGTGACGGTTGAGCAGTGCTCCTGCTTGTGACAACGGACGACGCTGTTGAGCCCAGCAAGATGCCGTGAGGACCATGTGCACATACGTAGTTTCGTGGTGTGTACGTACAGTAACAACTTGCATGTGCGTATTAAAACAACTTTTTTGTTCCGCTTGGTACACTCCCCACCAGCATTGCATGTACTCTCAACGTAACAGCAACCACGTTCAACTGTCACTAGCACCGTGCTCAAAGTCACCACGGTCGCAGAATGCTGACGCCGGTGAGTTTTACGCGGAACACGGGACACAGTGGCAGGACGCTGCGTCGGCCGCATGGCGGAATGCAACCGTAGAAGGCGCACGACCGATCGCGTTGTCTGTACAGTTGCTGAATTAATGACGTGAAAGCACTCGCCGTTGCCAGTGCATCTAGCGCGCGTTCTCTCGAAGTTGCTTCGTTGTCGGCGAGCTGTTACTCCCTGTTATTACTCGGACGAAGCGATTTCGCTGAAGGTGTCCCGCTGGCTCAGAGTTATGAGCCCAGTTCCATTAGCTTCGGATCGTCACGACACACGCGCTGCGCGGCCCACGTGCTTTCCGAGCAGGAGAGAGAGTCGTGCCTTCTGCTTTACATTCGGATGTAAACAAGCGAGGAGAATTTGCCTAGTGAATATGGCCGACTTCCGGCTTCATCTCGGCTTCACAACGAGTGACGTCAGGGCCTCTCCTTACCTTTCCTTCCTCCGTTACAGTGTCTAGAATGGGAAAGTGTGCAGACCGCGCCGCCGGCTCTGAGGCCGCTCCGCGATGCATCGAAAAGAGAACTCTAGGGGGCGCTGACACCCGCTTACACGTCCGCTCGCCGTGTAGTCGTCTGCTTGTCGCGCAGCTAATCGGCCGTTATTTAGCACCGTGCGTTTAAATTCCACTGTCTTCATTCTGCTACGTGCACATGTAATTGCATCTCCATTTGCCAGCTATGATTGTTGGGCCAGTGTGAATTAAGAATGTCGGGAAGCAATGTTTTTTTTTTTTTTTTGCCGTGACTTGTTGAAACAGATCGCTTTTGGATCTCGCGCTTTTATTTTTTAATCGCGGTTTCTATAACTTGTGGACACGGCAACAATTTCAGTCCAAATTTTAATCGCAGACGCTATCAAGCTTCTGGTTCATCCAAAGATCCATGGATTGTAGTGCCGAAATCGAAGGTGACGGTGCTTGCCGAGCACGCGGCGTTCGAGAATGAGTGATTAAAATGTGCTCTTGTTATAGCTGCACCTTCGTTTGCATGCTTTTTTTTGCTTGAAGTGTTTATTCGGTTGTTCTTCTTTAGTAAATGCACCAAGGTCCACAAAGCCATCAATATTTCCAGTACCTGGTGCCACTCCAAAGTTTTCGGCAAGTTTCATCTCGTCTATTATCAGACCGCCGTGACGCTGAAACTCATCCATTCTTTCAGTTTTTTTTTTTTTTTTGCAATTCCAGAGTGAACTGAGGAGTTGAAACCAAAGCTGCTCTCATACTTCTTCATGAAATTCTTGAGACAAGTGCGGCTGGGAAGCATGAGAATCTTTTCTCGGCGTACGTGCTCGTACAGTCTTGGGCTCTTAATACGCATTATGACACATTCCAGAATCCACTCAGAACTGTAGCGCATGCCTTTAGGTGATTTTCGGCTTGCAGCGGCAAAACATTGAAGAATGGCAGCTTTTTGTTTAGGGGGAAGGCTGTCAATCTTTTTCAAAAGTACCTCTTCCTCAATCTTCTCATTTTCTGCTTTCATTTGCGAAATGATTTCGTCTAATGCTTTCACTTTATCCTTCAAGCGCCGCACAGCTTGCATTTTCGTTTTCATCTTTCGAGAAACATTTGTTTTTGACTTGTTTTTTTTCTCCGACACCTTTCGTTGGTGAGGATTCTCCGAAGATATTTGCAGACTACACACCGCTCAAGTGAGGTACCTGCGCACTTTTTGTTGTACAGGCTCCCATTCCATACTGTCAAGTTGGAGTTAGAGCTTGCGAACGGGAACTCTTCAAGAAATCCTGCCCCTGAACGTACATGCATACCATCGACAGCCTTGAGAACGGAAGCTGGGCCGCCAGGCTCGTCAAGTTTCACTCCGCGCACAAACACTTCATGCGCCACACTATCGTCGGTCACAGTAAACAACACAAGCTTCTCAGCGCACAGGAGACCCATGTCTGGCCCCGGTGAACACACACTGTACGCGACCTTCAATGGCACACCACCGAACACGTGCTTTCCTCAGCTGTCTGACGGCAGGGCAACGTCCTTGTGGTTGAAAGGAACTTGAGGCTTAGAAGGCACTGTCGCAGACTCATCTGGCTCCTCACCTAGCAGTGGCTGTAGCACCTCGCTGAGCCGTTGCCGCTTTTCTGGCAGATCAAGCGGTGGGCACAACCTCTCCTTGGGATTTCTTTTCCTGGAAACGGGCTTTGATAAGTAGGCAGGCACATTGGGAAAGATCGTGGGTACGGCGCCAGGCAGAAGGACCGGTCGCGTTCTCTCAAGGCGTACAGTTTTCCCGTCAATAGTATGTTCAAAGTGTCGTGATACAAACTGTTTGTCGAAATGAAGCTCGCAGACAGCTGCGTTGGACTCAAGCGGCTTATCTGCTCTTGGAATGTTGCGCTGCCACTGTTGAAATACGTCCGCTTCTTTGGGCACGCCGAACAACGAGACTTTTTCTTTGCACGACTTGTACCCGCTCTTGCAACCGGGTGCAAAACTGTGACTCTGTCGTCGGCTCATCACTGCTTCTCAAGGCATCATTTAAATGAAGAAAACAACACGAAAGGCACGCACAACGCACGCAGTCCAGCATGCACACATGTGCTTCTCGTGGCGGCCTGACGTGTAAGCGGGAGAGCGCGCCACCTAGCGGATACATCGCCAAGCTGCCTCAAGGGTTCCCATACGCGCCGCTTGGCGGTAATCACACTTCAAATATTCTAGGCACTGTACCTCCGTGCTCTAGCCGGTCGGTGCTTGCATTCGATGCCGCCATTTTGCAAAACGAAGTCTCGCGCTGTCGCGAACTTGTTCGAGAGCGGCGCGATCAGCTCATACGTACGCACAAACGCATCTCATGCGTGCGTGCGTAGCGGCTGCGTACGTAGCGCGATACGTGCGCGCTGCGGTCTGCGCATGCGCACAACGCAGAACGTGGCGTCCTTACGTACGCAACGCCGCCACGTACGCAGCGTACGCAGTACTTAAACTCTCTATTATTACTACGGCTCTGCGCCGCGGCTGCGTCGTTGTTTCCTTCTATTCTCATCCCACGCAGCTAACGCAATTTCGCATCTCCATCGAGATGCGACCGTCGGCATCCAACGCGCAACATTCAGAAAGGGTGATGAAAAAAGAAACTCCAGTTTGCGACGCGGACTTTCAATGTTAGAGCAACTGTACCGTCGCGTGGCTTCACTGACGTAATTTAAGCTCGTATAATTAATGTTACCGGTGTCGCAACGAGTGCAACCTGCCCGATGACTTATAGAAACTGTTACCAAGCAGCGACCTTCTTTGTATTCCTGCCGCAGTGATGAAGTTACCGCCGGGTATCTCAGTTCCGCGATAGTCTTCCGCACTTGGCCGCAATACTGTGCGTGGTGGGCTATTTGCCAGGTCACGTTTCGACCTTTATCTGCTCGCAGTGTTTTACGTCGCTCACGTTTCTCGCAGAGAGACTTGGCGCATGGAAACGCCGCTTATCTACACCCCCCTACGGGACCGTTTAGTCTTCGTTCGCTTTCTCTCTAATTGCGGGCCACCGTTTTTCTTTCTTTCTTCCCTTAGCGCTCGCGCAACCCTGCCACGCTAATGGCATTCGTGATCCCTGGGCTCTTTCTCATCGCATTTGCCTGCTTGCTCGCCGTGTGCTGCGCAGGTCTTGCACCCTTTGCTCATTGGCTGGAACTGATGTAGAACTCTTAATAGCGCATGCGCGGGTCTCGTTGCAAACTGTACCACGTACGCAGCACCACCACGTCTCATCCAGAGCGTGGGAACGGCGCGGGACTCCCGTTTTGAAGAAGCGGATCGTGGGACATGACTTGCGCGTGTGTAATTGGCTGGCTTTGCATAATAGGTGTTACTTTTTTTTAACTGTAGCTTTTTTTTCTTCCTATTTTTACTTCTGTTCTTCGCAATTTTTACTACTGTACAGAGATGGAGACCTTTATTGCGACTGCGTAGGCAGAACCTTATCATAGTATACTTAATTAGCAATAAACTTAATTAGCAATGTGCCTAATTAGCAATTAACCTAAATAACAATATGCCTAATTAGCAATCAACCTAATGCTCAATGAACTTGATGAGAAACCTAATGAGTAGAAGGGACTTCACAAATAATAATAATTATAGGATGCGGCAATCACAGGGACGGTGTCGTTTTGTATCTGCCCTGGTGAACAATTACTGTCGTCTTACCCCCACGCGGTGGTCTAGTGGTTACGCGGTGCGTGGCTGTTGGCCTGAAGGTCGTGTGGTCGAATCCCTGTCGCTGCGGCTGCGTTTCCTATGTAGCAGAAACGCTAACAGCGCAAAACCGTCAAGTACTAACGTTAGCCAATACTGGAGAAATTCGATCGTTGAAATTGCTTCCTAAAGTGTTATCTAACATCATCGTAGACTGATGGATGGAAAGTCCCCCTTATAAAAGCACGAACTTGATTTCGAGTCAGGGCACGCGCTTTTTTTCTTTTTTCAACTATTTCTGCTCATTCTGTACGAAATGTAGGCGCACTTTGGCAACATTACAGCTTAGGCAAGATGCGCTCCGGCGAACGTCGGAGTGTGCTACTATTGGGAGCCGTGTGTATATTGTGGTCTCGTCGCAGATTGTTGATTTAGTGAATGTCTAGTAAATTAGTCGTGGTGCCGTATTCGCGAGCTTAAGCGCTTTTTTTCAATGTAACGTCGCCTGGGTTCTCTGACGCAAGAACCATTCATTTTAATCCGACATTGGCAAACGCTACCACTGCGCGTAAATGGCTTCCAAGGCCCTCTAATGAAATTCCTACTTTTTTTCTTTTTTTTTCCTCTGATGTCGCCAGCCCTCGCGTGCCTCGTTAAGTCTCAAGTTCGCACCGTAACTCTTGCAATGAGTTATTTTTATTATCATTATTACTAAAAAAATCCTTCCTGTCAGTGTCGTTTCGGTGAAAGAGAAACTGTAAGTGTACTCGCCCACTTAAAAGACGAGAAATTGAACGCTGCATCGGGTCATTGTTGCAACGCGGACTGTCGCTGAAAAATGGGAACGGCCAAACGGGCATTTTGTTTAGTGTACTTTTTTTTTCGACTTCCAATACTGCGTTGCCGATCGTCGGCGTATATTTATTTGCGCTGCTAATGTTTATTTTAGTGATGTATGTTCCCTACTGCAACACTAAAGCAAAAAGAGGAGGGGGGGGGGGGTGCGGCCGTGTGTCTGTTTAGTCGAATTTTCTTACGGCAAAGCACCTTTCCTCGCTTTCAAAGCTCTTCTTTTTTGTCGACTTTATGTGAAATTGTGATATCCATCGGTGCGTGTGCCCCTCCGCCCCCTCCCCCACTCGCTCTTCGGGCATTGTTCGTGGCTAAGTAAGACGCACACACATGAACTTCGTGGTGCTACTGTTTGCGTACCATTTGAGAAACTCGCCTCCGTCGTCCGGCTTCTTTTCTACGAGCGATATTAGTTTAACCTCATGTTCTTGCTCTTCTTCCTCGCTCTCTCTTTAGGGTTTGTATTTAGTTCGAGCTTCGTGGCGTAGTAGCGTCTGGTGCAAACAAAGCCGTCGGCTGTGTCGGAAGAAGCGATTACTCGAAGACATTCGCCATCCCCTATGGAATTCGTTTTTTTTTTTTCTCAATCCAGCACCTTACTTAAAATTTCTTCCTGATACTTGGATTGTCTTGCTCTTTCTCTTTTTCTAAGCTTTTTCTATTTTTTTCTCACTTGCTCCCCGCCTCTTCCTGCTTCATCCATTGTTTCCTTCTTCGGCTTTGTCCCGGGAAGTCGCGACTCCAAGCCGTGTTCTCTCGTTTATTAGCTTCGCTTTCATCGGACGTGTCCGAGCCTCGATTTCTGGCCCCGTCGCTTGGTTTGTCGCCGCAGCATTTGGCCCACCGGCTTGTGCCGAGTCCGCACGCACTTCACCGAATGACCAGCCAGCCTGCCCCCGCACTGCACCTCTGGGGACGACGTCGAGGGAAGAGAGGGTCGAGATTGGGTGTGTTTCTCTCGCTGCCGTTCGAAGTCGTTGGTGGCGCGAAAAAGAAATAAGCCTCGGCGTTCTTCGACAAGAAAGGTGCCGGCTTTTGACGCGGGACGACAGTTGCGACTAAAGTGTTTGCCCCCGATCTTGGTTTCCTAATAGAAGTAGTTACAGAAAGGAACCAACGAATGGACCAGAGTGCTTATTGGCTGGAATAGCGTCTTGCGTTTCGTTGCCATCCTGGCCTCGCCTTCTTTGTTCTATTTTTTTTCTTGTCTGTGGCGTTCCTGTCATGGCATTGCACCAGTCGGCTTCTCTCGAGGGGTGGTAAAGCTCGTGGCTTAATATCAAAACGTGCTCTCGCTTTGGAAAAAAAAAAAGTAAGGACGTGACACATTGTTCAGGCTTACTGTGCACGTGCGTGCCGAATCTTACGCAGCTAATCTCTCGGAAAGTAGTTGGCTGTGAAATCGAATCTCTGCGAACCTGGGGTTGTCTGTTCATCGAAAAAAACAAAAAAAAAAACGTCAACTGTTATGAAACGTGGTGCTGTCATATTGAGTGAAGTAATCGTTTGGAGAACACGATACGAAAGGGAAGATCAGATCAGATCGCCCTGCTGTGGAGACGCAGGTTCGGTATCTCGCCAGCGGACTTTCGGGGAGGGACGTTGTTCTTGTGGCGAGAAACGTATTAGATGGCTAACTATATATACCTTGTGCGTTGTGCATCACCAGAAACGTTTAAAAGGGGTACTCACACGAGAAAGTTTTCACTTAGCCTTTTTTTTTTTTGCGTCAAATGATGGTGTCGTGACGAGAAGCCCCCGAGAACGTAGGAAACGTACCGGTAAGAGTGAGCACACCCCGCAAAATTGCAGCACGATTTGAAAAGCTAGTTTGGGCTCCTACTGTACCCTCACGTCACTATGGATGGATTGATTAATGTGGCTGTACCCTTTAGATCGGGCGGCGGCTAACGCCCCCTAGCCGTAATACTTAGTGAACCAACAACTAGATTTATCTCTCTTTTTTTTCTTTAAATAGTGAAGTTGAGGGCTCTTACTTTACAGTGAAGGGTTTAATTTTCACTCGTGTCTTGACTTTAGCCACCAAAATAACCTCCTTCTAGTTAATTCTACCCGCTTAAAGTCTATTTTGCCCTCCCTGTCCCTAAACCTCAGTGCTTTGAAAAACTCTGCGCCATCATCCTGAACTGTAGGGTGAAGCGCTTTACAGAACATTATTAAGTGTTCGGCAGTTTCCTCCTCTCCACACTCACTGCATACCGTGTCTACTCCTTCGTATTTGGCCCGATATGTCTTCGTTTGCAATATTTGCCCGTCCTCGCCTCAAACAGTAGAGACCTACCTCGAGTATTATCATGAGATCCTTCCCTTGGCAATTTCCTGCTTAAAAGTTCGATAGATCTCTAGTGCGGACTTCTTAATCATACCGATTCTTCACATATCCGTCTCAGCTTCCTTCAGCTTCTTCTTAACCGATAATTCTTTTTGGTGTGGCCACCCGCTGTTTTCCAAGTATTTACCCGTCAATTTTCTAGTTCGCTTCCTCCATTTTGTATCGGCATTCTTCATGTACAAGTAGCTGAAAACCTTCCCACTTGAAAACCTTCCGCGCCTTGGTACAAGCAACGCCACCAGGCGGTAGTATGTGCAAGTTTTCGTGACGCGCTCCGCACGTGTGACAACTGTCGCGGCAGCGGAGACACATCGTTCGATTTTAAGGCCGCAGGTTCTTCGTCGACAATCCGAGGTCGGTCAGCGACTGCATGTCGCGCGTGTACGCTTCCCCGGGAGTCAAGTGCAGCAAACACAGTGAACTCCGCTTGGTTGGCGTCCTGCAATTTCCGCCTCGGCCCCCGCTTGTCTCGGCGCCGGATCGCACTGGATTTGGTGGAACTTCCACCTATTCTCTTTCGTTTCCCTCCAACAACGAGCCACCGAAATGCGACACAAGTCTCTGGCAGAACCTCGTGAGAAATGCTTTGACGATGCGCTTGCCGAGATTTATTTTCGGTCCGGCTCTTGGCTGTCGGCTGAGCGTCGTTCATTCGGCATTCCGTTCTCGCTGGCTAGTACTTAACTGTGTCCCCTACACATAGCGAACAAGACCTGGCCCTGTTGAGATCATTTATTTGACGAAGCACCGCGATGACTTCGCATTTTCGTACCACGCTACGTCAGAGAGGGAGAAGTTGCGAACATGACCATGGCTGTACTCGACTTCTAGGGGTGGGGGGGGGGGGGTCATGGATTCTTGGATGCTGGGGCTAGCGCGATCATTAGTCACGACCCGAGGTTGATCCGATGCCGCCATCTATTTTAACGCGCACTTCTAAAAGCACCCTTGAGTAATGATATAGTCTTTCGCTTCGACGCGTCCCAGGAGTGCTGGCATCGCCCGAGCTCTTGTGTGCGTGCGGGTGCTGCTGTACGATTAATAAATGGGCTTAATAGAGACCTCTTCCTGTGTGGTGCGTGGCTGTGTTTGCTCCCTCCTGTGTGGCACGTGGCGAAGGACTCTCGTTACTTTCGTGTGATTTGTGTTCACTTTTGTTTTCTACTAATGCGCGAATGTGCTGCTCCAGGTTTGTACGCGAGATCTGCTGTCTGAATACGCTCATCGTTCGGGTGGAACATTGTGTGAAGCTGCGAACCGAGGACTTGTGCGACATGGGCGGGCATACTATTTCCTTGGTATCTCGTCTCGACCCCCCCCTCCCCCCCCCCCCCCGACGCCGGCCGGTCTCGCACTTTGGTCGGCGCGACGATTACGCAGATGGCAGCACTGCTGCGTGCGTGTCGGCGCAAAATTTAAAGTTCGAGCCCTTTTATCCGCGCTTTTTCATAGCTCGAATCCTTGAGTTTCGAGAAACGCTGTCGTCTTTTTTCTTTATGGAGGGACACTTTCAGGCTATACACCGTCGCTGCATATAGCTGGAAGCACTATGGGCCCCTCCATAGAAAGAGGGTATATGCATATGAAACGTCTCCTCTTCTTCACGTTAAAGACTATCTTTTCTTCTTCTTCTATGGACTGTTGTCTGGCAAAAAAGAGGGAAGCTCTCCAGTTAAATTCATTATTAAAAACGTAGGCGGCTGTTGTAGGCTGCTTGCGATTCGCTTTTTTTTTCACCCTTCCTGTAAAACTGCAGCAGAATTGTAAAAAAGCTTTCTGGGTCATGCCGACGCTGTCTTTCCCTCTTTTTTTTTTTCATTTCATGTCCACCACGGGCCGTTATAATGGCCTATAAGGAAATGTTTGGTGAATGCCTCCTCCTCCACTCTTTCCATGCAGTCCTGTCTACCTGCTTACTGCCTTACTTCGAAGAACCCGAATGGCACGTCGCTTCGGTCGCATTTGTCCACCCCCTTTCTGACCTACGCGTGACTGGACTTGAAAGCGGCATTCATATCGCACTCTGAATAGCAGTCGCATAAGGGCGCGAGTTGAGCTCTCTCTCTCTTTTGCAGGGCTTCGTAAACCCGGTTGTTAGGGGCCTACTATATAACCCGCCGTGGTTTCTACGCTATTTATCGCCTAAAAAAGCACTCGTTGCTATCTATTTATCTAATCTAATCTTGCCTGTTGTCACCTCAGCAGTATACTAACGCTCAGTGGTCGCGAGAAAGCAAAGGTACAAGTATGTTAACAATGAAACAGGCTGATGACGATCCACTAAAGAATCAAGAGTGGGTTGATTGGAACAGGAGCATATAACAAATCCTTAATGTACGATAGAGCTTGTGATATGAATTTATATGCGATAAAGCGAGAAAAATAATCCCTTGCGCGCAGCGCTACTTTCTAATTTCGCCGTTCTCCCTTTACGGTGACGAGACTGTCTTCTCTAACACTCCGCTCGCGTTTTTTGTCGCTGAACGTGAACGCTTTGATTGATATGTGTGGTTTAACGTCCCAAAACCACTATATGATTATGAGAGACGCCGTAGCGGAGGGCTCCGGAAATTTAGACCACCTGGGGTTCTTTAACGTGCACCCAAATCTGAGCACATGGGCCTACAACATTTCCGCCTCCATCGGAAATGCAGCCGCCGCAGCCGGGATTCGATCCCGCGACCTGCGGGTCAGCAGCCGAGTACCTTAGCCACTAGACCACCGCGGCGGGGCTGAACGTGAACGCTCTTGCGTGCGATATTTGAGGAGGACGATGAAGCGCAGGAGGTGGGGTGGGAGGAGTCCTTCCATTCGGCGTCGGATGTAGATCACGCTTCCGCGCCTTCGTTCCAGACCTTTTCAGCAGAGCGCCTCGGCAAACATTTGCAGAGAGGGACTTATTCTCCAATTCGTGCACCTCTCCTTTCTTTCTAATCTTCCTCCCTTTTTTTCGTTTTCTTTTTTTACCTGTACTTAAGCGTGGCCTTTCTCGAAAGGCCACAAAAGGGTTTTGTTTGTTTTTGTCTATTTGTTTGCGCCGGTATTTGGAGAGAAAACCAAGAGGGAGGCGTGTTATAAGGCGAAGTTTGTTTGCGCGCAAACTTTGAATAGAGTCTCTCTCTCAAGCCTCCGACCCCCCGGCAGTTCTGATGCGTCCTCGCCGTTGCCTGTCTACCCGTGAGGCTCTGAAACGGGAAGCTTGGCGGAGACGGGTCTTTCGCATTAGGTCCCTCGAACGATGGAAGGGGTGCCAGTTTCGTCGATCTCTCGTTGTCGAGGCGCGCGGATACATCTTATTAACATCGAATGATGACATCGTGAAGCGAGTATACAGCGGAACTAGCGCGCGGCGCCACGTGCGAAAGTGACCTCGTCACCTTAGCGCAAACGTCACGTCAATGGCGGAGCGGCGCGTCGCTGTCTTTGGCAGTGAAGCGAGAGAGAGGTTAATGAAAGAGGAGGAAAGTGCTCTATTCTTTGCCTCCCAGCGCGGGGGCACGGCTCAGCGCCACAACGAGGAAATGGCGTCGTCATGGAGGATGGCTTTGGCGCCTTGACCGAGAGCCCCTTTTGCGCAGTGTAACATCGGGGAACCGTGGTTTGTCGCAACCGCATAGTTAACTTGCCTGCGTAATAAGGGGTGCGGCGCTACGCAAATGAGCATCGCTAGAGGTACGCGTGCTCTGTTCCCGGTCATTGAGGGCACGTGTCGATGGCAATGCAATATGTGTAAGAAAACACGCATACTGGTATTTTAAGTCCACGCTGTGGATCTAATCCAGAGTCACTGTTTGCGGTATCTCTCGTGATCATGTCGTGGTTTTGCCGCAATCACAAGAACATGGTCTTGCATATATGCATGGGAAAAATACGTTATTCTCTGTAAATTCAGCTCCATTCGTCTTCGATTCTGCGTAAATGAATAAACAAATAAATTTCAATTGCTTGATGTCGTGTGCTGAAATAAGGGTCTGATGTTGCCGGTATGTGTCGTCTTCTTTGACAACACCGGTTTGCCCTTTGCAACGCTGACCCCCGGTGTCTTGAAACGCCTTTTTCAGTGCGCATACGTTGCGGCTAATGCGCGGGGTACCTTCCGGCTTCGACTGTATGCCTTGCGGGCGACGGTCAGCTTCTGTGTTGGAACGCTTCCATTTTTAACCCGCGCTGAGCGTGCGTGATATCGCATCGGGTAGCTGAGCGACACAAATCACACGTGTCTATACAGAGTACCGGTAGCTTTGCGACACGCGCTACAAATGTGAAGTTGCGCCCGATTAAGTTCTTTAGAACACTGCCGCAACTATAAGAAAAAAAAAGATTAACCACGTTTAGCATCGCACCTTCAGCCGTTTCGATTTCGCTCACGTCGTGGGATGGGAGCTAGACCAGTTTAGCTCTGTGTGTTGGCTGGCTGTGGTAACCGGAAGCCCGGACTGACGACCATTGGAAGTTCTCCCTGACGCGAACGTTTTAAGGCGTCGAGCGATTACCCTCTTTGCTTTTCGTTTCTTACGTTTCTTTTTTTTTCGATTTTTTTTCGAGATTCAGATGGTGTGAGGGCGTTAGTATCCTCATCGCGTTTTGGTCGTCGACATCCCTGATCCCCCTACTTGGCACAGCCGATCTCGCTTGGGCTGCCGCTCTCGTGCGACGTGCGTTTCATAGAAGTCGCCTGCTCGAGAAAAAAAAAACAAGAAAGTACAGAAGATGCGCACAATTGTTCTCACTCAAAAGTGATCGACTTGTTCTCTTTTATTCTTTTTTAGCATTTTTATTTTTGTTCGCTGAGCTGCTGTTTCTGTGCAAAGCTGGTGCCCCTGCATGACTTTCGCCGACTCTCAGTGGGGCACGGATTCCGGTTATTGTCGGATGCCTAAAAAAATACATAAATAATTTGTGCTCTTGACTTTATGTTTACATTGCTAACCTGCGAAAGTGTGCGGAGTATCCGTCGGGTTTAGTAACAAATCCGACACCGATGTCCTGCTTTTCTCGGCATCTGATGTTTTCCGTCCTTCCAAACCGGAATGATCGGCGAGTGGTTTTGCCGTCGCTACGATTCCGATGGAAAGCTAGCGGGAAAGAAATGTGCATAAAATAAAACCGAGGTATGCTTAAATTCCAAACAGGTAGCTTGTGTCTGCGAGCAGCTTCTCTCTCTCTCTCTCTCTCTCTCTCTCTCTGTGTGTGTGTGTGTGTGCGTGTGTGTGTGTGTGTGTGTGTGTGTGTGTGTGTGTGTGTGTGTGTGTGTGTGTGTGTGTGTGTGTGTGTGTGTGTGTGTGTGTGTGTGTGTGTGTGTGTGTGTGTGTGTGTGAGTGAGTGAGTGAGTGAGTGAGTGACCGTCCGAGAAACCCTGCCTTCGCCGCGACAGGAAGCGTCCGATTTCGGCCGGATGCGGTGATGTGCTCGAGTTGATGTCGCTTGCGCAATTTCGCTGCGAGTACATACACCGTCGGCCGTCTCTCTCATCTGGTTTCACTTTTGCTCTAGCCGCTACTCGTGCATATTGCTTATTCTATTCCCCCTTTCTTTGAGTAACAACAGGTACGCGAAAGACGAGGTATAGGATCGATACAACGCAGCTACCCAGTAGCGGCGGCTTTCCATTACCCTACCGACAACATATACTTTTGCACCCTGCAATGTTCGTCGGTAGAGAACCGCTTTTTAGTCATAAATAATTGTTAGCGTTTTAAAAGAAATTCATAGTTTTCATATCATATACCCGGGCATTCCGTAGCACGACCTCTCCAGAGAGGTTTTCGCTGCGGTGGCTACACAAGAAAGCACTTGCCTCATGGCCCTTGGACGCAAGGGTGTGAACGAGTGAGGCACTTGTGCTAATGCCATACATGTTCACCATAGTTTTTTTTTATCACCAACTTTTGTCATCTATTCACACCACAACACCCTTCACGGCATGGTCATGATTTTATTACTTGTACGCTTTTACCCGCCTTACCGCGAGGAATTTTATGGCCCTTATACAGCCGCTTATCACAATCATTGTCCATATTTTTAGTAAGATGAACTGGCGCTCTTTGGCCGTGAAATGTCCCTTGCGCCACAAAACATCAAACATCATCAGTAGCGGCGGGTGTGTATGGCCTATGTGGATAGCGCAGTGCAAGACTACTCGGCGAGTGTTGCTTCTTTCCTAAGCAGCGCGCTATAAGCTGGCAGCCCGATTCAACGACCAAGAGCCAGCTAGGATAGGAAGATGAGTAGTAGAATAGCACAAAGCTTGCGCCTCGGTATACTTGGACACTCCTCGTGTGTCCCTCGGCCATTCGCGTACGTTTTTGATAACTTCATGTTTGCGTGGTCTTGTTGCGATGTGCGTGGTTGATATTGGCATTATAAGCGGGTGTGTTTTGTGCCGGCTGTGCTCAAATATTGGACTTCAGATGTGGCAGAAAGGCCCTATTTTGTGGAGTGGCCCGGTAAGCGGCCTTCCAACCCCGCCGCGGTGGTCTAGTGGCTAAGGTACACGGCTGCTGACCCGCAGGTCGCGGGTTCGATTCCCGGCTGCGGCGGCTGCATTTCCGATGGAGGCGGAAATGTTGTAGGCCCGTGTACTCAGATTTGGGTGCACGTTAAAGAACCCCAGGTGGTCAAAATTTCCGGAGCCCTCCACTACGGCGTCTCTCATAATCGAATGGTGGTTTTGGGACGTTAAACCCCACAAATCAGTCAATGCGTAATCGCCTGACTGAGGACGCGAGCAGCGACGTTCCTTACAGCTACGTCTTACCTGGTTGCATAGGTGCACGCACGACAGCGTCTCTGGGGCAACAAGAAAAAAAAAAAGTCGGCACCTGGCCCTTTATGTCTACGATGATTCGAAAACGTGGAAAGACATCCAATGATTGTTGTGGACAGTATTGATTTCCATCCTCCCAAACGCTTTCTGTACCCAACAAAGTCGTTAAGCATTGCCTTGGAAATTGCAGATATTGGAAGCTTACTGCACTTCCCGTGGTGTCACAGAGGCTCCGTGATCGTGTAACGTTGACCCGATAAACGTCATGGTGACATCCTGCAATGGCATGCACCTCTCGCTTTCCGGCGCTCGTGTTGTCGCTGGCGGGAACTTCTCGCGTGTCATGAGGTATATAAGACTTTCACCTTATTTATTAATAATAATAATAATAATAATAATAATAATAATAATAATAATAATAATAATAATAATAATAATAATAATAATAATAATAATAATAATAATAATAATAATAATAATAATAATAATAATATTATTATTATTATTATTATTATTATTATTATTATTATTATTATTATTATTATTATTATTATTATTATTATTATTATTATTATTATTATTATTATTATTATCAATAATGAGATCCAACGAATTGTCGTTTGGCTGCGCAGTGTATCTCGCATTTTTTCGTAATCACCTGGCATATCGGAGGAAAACTTATCTAAGCTCCGACCAGAGTTCTCACGTTAGGGTCCCGCGGTGACGTTTTACGGTCGCGACACATCTACGCATTAAATGGGCCATTCCTTGGTGTTTTCTCCTTGAAATCTCTGCTTTCAGGACTAGGCGTACTTTGGTGTACGCTAGTGGATGGGATTTTGGGTAAGCGTGCCACCACCGCGCTTTCAGCGACGCTAGAAGCCTGCAGCTAATGATTTCGGTTCAAGAAAGCTTTCTAGCCGTCTTCTAAACTGCCACGGTAGAAACATCACGAGAAATTAGTGTTTTGAGCTCAACGCTCTTCGACCGACTCGTCGTTATTACATTAGCGTGACAACGTTGAAACAGGGCTGTTGGTTCGTTTCTCTCTCTCTCTTTCGTGTATGTGTGGGGGCTCACCTGTCGTTTTCTCTATATTCTGTACCTTCTTTTTTTTGGCGGGGGGGGGGGGGCAATCAGCTGCAGTTGTAAGTCACCGCTCTTCTCTTCTTGTTTTTGTCGTGCTGTCAGATACTATAGTGGACCACGAACTTCTTTGAAGATCTGCACCTTTAAATGCCTCCTCTGGCGTTGCCTTTTGGTCTTTTTTTAATCCATTCATACCTACAGATACGATGCGTCAATTTCTTCACCCCTTTTGGTTAGCTCAACTTTGGCTTTGTCATTCAGCAGCAGCCCGAAAAATCGGTGCAGAAAACTTTTACCTCGTCCTAGATTACATTGTTGTTTCGAGAAATGACGTCGATTTTGTAGTGAGTTTATTGAAATGTTCTTATGAACGCAAGATAGATGGGGAGCTTTGCTATTTACGAAATTCAGCTGCTAATTAATATCTATCGGAAGACTTTATTTGTGCAGATTATAACGCGCTGTTTCAAAACTGTCGGCACGAGCATCGAGCTTTGTGATTGCCTTTTCGTTTTTTTTTTTTTTTTTTGGCGGCCAGTGGCGACGT
Organism: Rhipicephalus microplus; assembly: GCF_043290135.1. NCBI lineage: Eukaryota > Metazoa > Arthropoda > Arachnida > Ixodida > Ixodidae > Rhipicephalus > Rhipicephalus microplus. The sequence goes on from NC_134705.1 coordinate 173,414,245, forward strand.
TCTCGCGTTCCTAGGCCAGCTCCTATATTTTTCTATCGGATTCTTTCACGGTGCACCGTTCTCGCGTCGAAAGTGCGTGCCGCTCCTCGCTTTTGCCGGCTCGCTTCGGCTCCTCGACGCAGGCGCTGCTGGCCCTGGATTGTTGGCTTTTCCTTAGCACTGGTGTGCTTGCGGTGGTGCACGCTTTACAGGCGTTGGTGCTCCTGGCGCTCATGCTGTTTGCTCGTTGGGGGAGAGTGCACAGCCTTGCTCTCGCTTTTTTTTTTTTTCTGTACGCCCATGCCGAGTAAACTGGGTTTGTTGCGCCAAGGCGATAATCGTTTGCTCGGGCAGACCTATCCTGCCGTCTCTGTGGTGTTGTTTGCCTACTCGCCATTACGCCGTATTTCTTCCCAACATTTTTTTTTCCATGCATAATGCAGTATTGTTATTTTATGGCCGTTGCTCTCTCTGCTCGACCTTCGCAGCGTCGTTATCTATTCAGCGTGCAGTTTAAACACACTTTCTTTTTTGTGCGTTATTTAAGCGAATTTTTCGTCCGCCCGATGATTCATCGCAGTGTTTCCGCTGAGCATTTTTTTGTCTGCGTGGTTTCGTTTGTGCCAGCTTTTTGCTTTGTTGTTTCGATGGAAGTTTCGGTGCAAGTTAAATCCGCGTCGCTACAAAGAAAACGTTGGTTTCATCTCATTTTATTTCCTAGTGTTATATGAAACGTGTTTTTTTTTCCCTCGCTGTTAATCACGCCCTTTCGGTTGTTTATTGTTTTGGGCTTTCATTCCGCCATAGCTTATTGAGTATTTTTTATAGTAGTTTATTGCCATGCAAGAGAACGCTGGTTGTAAACTGCGCTCTGCGATACGGTTTCACCGCTTGGCTTCCCTGCGAATGGGACACTTGATAATTGGTGTGAATGACGAATAACGTTCATTGCTGCGCTAATGCATGACGCCGCCTGCCTTTCCCTCTCGATTTCGAGCATTCGTGTATAGGTTGTAGCGTGCCGTTTTTTTTTCCTTTTTGCAATTTTACTGTACACGTTGCCTCGTTTCGGTTTCGCGCATGGCTTCTTGCAGCATGATGTAATCTTCCCTAATGTGCTTAACTTTCGCCGTCTTCGCGGCAACTCTCGCCGCGACGGCAACTTGCCCCTTCGTTGCCGCTTGCATGTTACAGTCTCTGCTCGGTAACATAGCTGTATCTTCACGTCATATTTTTTTCTTTCTGCTCGTTTCTATGTCGTGCCCCTCTCGGGCGCTTTACTGGTTAGCTAGGTTAACGAGACGCTGCAACATGCCTTGCGTCAAACTTCGTCGTATTGCCTTCGTATACCTCAGTGCTAAGGAGTGGGACACCGGTGAAAAAAAGAAAAGTGCTCTCGCTGGGGAACATTGGTTAGCGCATTAAGTGTGCGAACGATATGGCAACAACTCGCACACACTTGCTCGAGCTTGGGCGTTACACACAGTGTAGCATTACGCGTCGGAGTAAAATAATGGTGGTCTTTACTTGCTGACACGATGCTGCAATCTCTGTCGCTTTACAGCCTTCCTTGGAGAACGGCCTGAACTTTTGCGGACTTCTTCGTGTGAGCTTGTTTGTTTTACGTTCATTCTTGAACTGAACGTCCTGTAAACACCGCCTTTTTTTTTTCTTCCGGACGGACGCCTTTATCGGAGCGTGATAAATGCGACAGCCGCCAGGGGGAGCGATTGTTGCCGCCGTGGGCGCCACCTTGCGCTGAGTCTCGGCCAACAGCTGTGTTGTCTGTAAGTCACCGCCACTGGCCCATTTTGCTGACTGCAACGCAGCGTCCGGGTTGTGATAAATGGACCCCGTGCTTGGTACGGTAGAGAGGCGTGCTCGCCTGCCTCCTGGGCAAACTCGCTTCTGTCTTCTCTCCTCCTGGCTCGTTTACCGTGTGCCGCCCTGGTTGCGCGTTCACCGCCACGTCGTTATGACCTCTCTGCTCAGCAACTTATGTCACGACCATGTCGTTTCCATGTCCGATTGAGGATCACGTGTCGCCATTAGGCAACGGTTCGCGTTTCACGAGATCGTCGAAAGCCTCCTATGCTTGTTCCTGTGTCGCCCGCCTTACGGAGACGGACTTTTGTGCCACGTGGGGACGGGCGTTTGAGTGTAGTAAAGGTCGTGGTTCCGGCACATGGCCTAGGCGTACGATCTCGCCAAGCTCGTCACACCGCGTTGCTGTGGAGTCCAGGAGGCGTGTGGATTAAAATGCGATTGAAAATTCGCGTCTTGCACTGGCCTCGCATTACCAGATTACTGCTACTACTTCTCGCACTTTACCTTTCTTGCCATGGTGAAAATTTATGGAGCTGGACAACTAAAGAGGTAAGGCATGTCTTAAGTAAAACGAAATTCGTTCTAGGCAGTAATTTCCTTACGTAAATAAAGAACGAAACAGCCGTGGAATGATGCAAAAAAAAAAACACCTCGAATTGAGGTGCGCACCAATACTTTATGCAATCCTTGGATTACATAAAGTATTGTCTCTTCACTTTAGCTAAGATCTTGGGGGCGAGTAAGTAATGCGAAAAGGTCATTTCCTGAGGGGCATTACGCTCACCGAAATCGGGAACGGACCCCGTTCGTGTTTAGGGTGAGTTCAGTGAGTTTACGCGTTCTCCGCGTCTTCGCTGATCCGTTTTACTTTTTTTTCTCCTCCGCGGTTCGTTGCCTCTAGCACGGATTTCGGATCGCTGAACCCCCGACGGCGCAGTGGAGTCTGTGAATTGACTTGTTACTCCGTCTCCTTTTTTTTTCGTCTTTCGGATCAACAGTCTGCTCTCGCTACCACAGGTCACTGCGCTTTCCTTCTTCCTTTGTTTCAGTTGCCTTTACATAACTCGTTTCCAAGTCCGCAGTGTGATTGCGCCTGTCTGTGTAGTGACTCCTGCCCGTTCGACTGAAGGATTTGCGTTGGCGGAAGACAAATCCGTTCTGCTGGTTCTTAGCTTTTTTTTTTGTCTCGTGCAGTGTTTATTTATCTATTTATTTTAATTTTAATTGACTTCAGGCCCGGGGTTCTGTGTCTACACCCAGCCGCCTTCCGAACCCGGCTGCTTGCTTACTGCTGCGTGAAATTGATAGCAGCCAAATCCATTTGTCTCAGCTTTTGTGCTGGCTTCTTTGCACGGCATATCGCGTTCTCCTCGGTTGCCCCGCGAACCATTAAGCATCCATCCTCCTTACTCATCTCTCTCCGCCTTGCGGAGCTGTCAGTGTTTTCGCGGCTGATCGGTATTTATTTAATTTATTTATCTATTGTCCTCTCGTCGTTTTGCTTCCTTTGAACTCTTCCTTTCGGCACCGTCACCAGTTTGTAATGCGGTCGTCTGTTTTGACCTTTTTCTTGGACGTTGCACTTGTCTTCGAACTGCCCAATCTGCGGATGACAAATGCGATTTCTCGTGCGCGTCTCCGAAAGCGGGTCCGACGTCTATGGCAGCCGACCGCTCCTTTTAGTGTACCGGAGCCTCAGTGTTTATAGAAACGACGCGATCTCGTTGTGTCCGGGTCGCGGCGCGTTGCTTTCGTTCGTGAGCCGCGAGCGGCCGCGTAGGACGTCGTTGTTTCGTCCTTGGATTTGTTATTCTTCGCGGATCAGCGTTCGTTTAACGCTTAATTTGTTACCGTTTAGCGTAGGGTTGGAAACGTTGTGCTGTGCAGTAGGAAAAAAACGTTTACCGGTAGGCAACAACACTGCGTGTGATACGCCTAGAAGGATACAGTTGTTACGTTGCTCGTCTGATGACCCCCCAACAACGCTGGCTTGATCATCCCGTTCGTGGCGGTCGCACATTGATAGAGGCGATGTGGCCCCCGTGTACTGAGCGAGGTTGGTGCAGGTTTAAAGATTGTCGGGATTTTCGGATCCCTCCACTACGGCGTGTCTATTAATGGTATCGTGGTTTATCAACAACTAATCGTGAGAATTGATTTTCGCACTGAACTTGATGTTGCTTTTCAGATTTAAGTGTAAGTTCTGCGTTTTAGGACGCTGGCATCTCATTTTGACTAGGAAAAAGAAAATGACCTGGCGGCCTTCGCTACATAGTCGTTGTAATCAAATTCTGATTGCACAAAAGCTACTTTCTACTACCTCTACCTGCACAGAAAAGCCTGCATCGCCTGTCTCGCTTATGCCACACTTTGGGAGACTTCGTGTAGACCGGGAAATGAAAACGACTGCCTACCTGTTTATCTGCCGGAAAGAAAAAAAAAAGGGGGGGGGGTTATAACATTCGGCGATAAATGTCAAAACAGCGCTTGGCACACACAAGACAACGCAGGTGGCGACAAACGCGGGACTGTTGCTCAGTCGACGCTGACGTTCGCGCTTTCGTCAGTGATGACTCCGCAGATTGTGTTCACCGTCGAGAGATGCGCGCGGTTTTCTTTCCCAGGGCGTTCCTAATTTTCTTCGCTACCCTTCAATGTGCGGCACACTGGCGGGCCGGTAATCACGTGGTACGCACCTCGCGTCGCGTCAGCCGTCGACTGCGTCTGTATACACGCTCGAGCCAGTCTGCCTGCTCGGGAGAGCGGAAGAGGACGCTGCGCAGAATTGATTGCCCTTCCTTTCGTCAGCTTTCACCTCTTTTTTCTTACGCTGAAGGAACGACCCTTTTGAGGGAAGGAGAGGGGAGAGCGTCCATTTGCGGGAAGGAATGGGAGCGCCGTCATTAGCCGTCTCCTTCGCTACGAATGGAACGAATGCTGTGACAGCACGGATAGGCACGGAAGCGTGGACCGGGCTGCTCTTCTTACCGAGGGCAGATTTCTCTCTCTCTCTCTCTCTCTCTCTTGTTTAATGCTACTGGTGCATTAACATCGTTATCATCATTTTTCCCTTCCTCATCTTCTTTCCCCTCTCTCCCATCTAATCTTTGTTTCTTCCCTCCCTCAGAAAGAGTGAGCAGGCATTGTGTCCCTCCAGGTGGCAGTTGCTAGCTTGCTCTCTCCCTCTTTCCTCTGTGTCCTTGTGTATCTGTGTATGCAAATAATAATAATAATAATAATAATAATAATAATAATAATAATAATAATAATAATAATAATAATAATAATAATAATAATAATAATAATAATTGCGCAGTGCTGCACGTATCCGCAGGACCATTCTGTTCCGTAGAACCTTCGCTAGAGAACGTGTACTAAAGAAGTGGCAAACTGGGCGTATTATAAGAAGCATGACGGGGCGTGTTTGAAGCCTATTCGTGTAAAAAAAAAGGACGAGAAGGAAAAGTTCTTGGGGTGTATAGGCCTCACCGCTGAGCGACTGGGGATCTCAGACGGTGAGCTAGCGATGAGTAGTGATTTATGGCGAAGAGAGTCGGGTGTGGAGGTGGCGGTTCCGAGCCTCGGCCGCGGCGATCACATTTCGACGGAGGTGAATTGGTAGAGGGCCCTTGTACTGAGCAACTGAAGTGCAGGTTAAATAACAGCAGATGGTCGAACCCTAAGAGACAAGAAGAGAGCAGAGTGGATTAGGGAACAAACGGGGGTTAAGGATATCATAGCTGAACTCAAGAAGAAGAAATGGACATGGACCGGGCATGCAGCGCGTAGACAGGATAACCGCTGGTCATTAAGGGTAACTAACTGGATTTCCAGAGAAAGGAAGCGAGTTAGGGGGAGACAGAAGGTTAGGTGGGCAGATGAGATTAAGAAATTTGCGGTTATAAATTGGCAGCAGCAAACCCAGGACTGGGTCAACTGGCGGAGCATGGGAGAGGCCTTTGTCCTGCAGTGGACGTATACTTAGGCTGATGATGATGATGGTCTAAATACCCGTCGCCCCCCACTTATTATTATTATTATTATTATTATTATTATTATTCAGACTGACGACTGTTGAGACAGAGAGAAAGAGCGTTCAACGAGGCACTTAGGCATGGGCTGGGAGTGGAGCTCGCTTCATTCCCACGCGCCGCAGAGCCCTCTATAGTGGGCGCTCTACTACTATAGTAGGTGGCTACGACGGGACAGCAGACAAGCCTAAAATTTAAAAAAAATCCTTTCTAATGCCCAGAGAGTTGTCATGCCGTCTCAATTTAGAATTTTCGGACTGTTACGGTGAATAAACATGCAAATTGGCGCTGAAAGAAGCAGGAGTGGTGTGGAGGCTGGCCCCCTGGAGGTCCCATCGCCGAGCATCGCGGGGAAGCGAGTGCTGAAGCGAAGATTTCCGCAGGGGTGCAACGACCCCGGTTGCGTCCGACCAGAGATCAGACTGCATCGATCGTTGCTGCAGTCGACACAACGGTCGGACACTTTATACCGGCTCGAGTAGCTGGCACATTCGAGCGAGCAGCCCTCGGGCAGGCACGGGATCGCTCCTCTGGCCCCGGACCAATCAACCGCCACTTCGCAGGACAGCGTGGGCGCTCACACCGACTCCACCGACGGTGGGTCACGATCGGGCTACGGCACGACGCAACCGTTTTCGTGGATTCGAACCCACAACACCTCCCATACTCAGCAACGAGTGCATTGCATCGTCACTGGTCTGGTGATGAGAGAAGGGTGAAGGTGACTTATATACGAGGAGATGCAGCCGGTAATTACGTTGGCACAGTGCAATTAAGGTCATGGTATTAGGTAGCCGATCAAGAATATGCAGTTTTCGAATAGCGTGTGCTAAGTTAGCGTTCGTTAATGAGATCCCGCAAGCGATTAGCGTACGACGCATGCACAGTGGTGGTGGTGAAAACGTATTTATTTATTTATTTACATGAAATTTTCTGCGGAGAAGCTCCGAGTAGTCGGAGATGCTTGGCTTGCGGTGGGGGGGCCCTTAGTCCAGGGCTCCGCTTGCAGCAGCCGCTCTGCGGGCCCGGTTGATCAGACTCAACTAACGCAAATATTTGCTTACGCTATTCGAAAACTCCGAGCCAACATTGACCGAGTCAACGACAGTGCTGTTTAACCACGTCATGCCGGAAAAAAGACGAGGACATCCCTGTGACGCTATGATCTCTCATGAACACCATATTTATGCTTTTGAAAAAGCTAAATACTCCATCAGCCCAAAAGTCCCTGACACTGCTGGAGGATCTCAATGCAGTGTTTTCAGCGCTGTCCCCACGGATCGCCTACGACTTTCTCTAAGGCCGCCTTTTCGTGTCGCGTGTCTGAATGCTGAAGTCTTGTTGGTACGAAAAGTTCCCGGCCTCAATGACTGACTGCTTGCATATCTGTGTGCGAGAAGTGCTCTCCTTCTCTCCTCTCTTTTTTTAATCCCCATCCCCCTGTCCCCAGTGCAGGGTAGGAAACCAGATGCTCATCTGGTTAACCTCCTTTCCTCAGTTCCAATTCTTGTTTCTTTCCTCATTCCCTAATATTTACTTTAGCGGGATATTTTCGCTACGTGATGGCGTCTCAGCGCTGCTTGTGTAGTGGCAATCGACGAAAAAAATAGAATGCAATCGACTGAGAAGAACACAGTGATGGCTTTCTCCTGCGAATGCATGAGCGGCAATGTGACTTTTTGACTACTGGAAGCACGGAACGCTTTTGGTGTCAACTGCACATATTTAGGAGGCTTGCTCCTTATGCTCGCGCCTTGGCCGTTGTCGGCGACGTGTTCACTAGTTCTTATTGCTCCCGCTAGAGGCGCCGCTGTACTCTTTCACAACTTCGCTCTCTCCGGTGAGCCACACTCTGCGCTGCATGCTCTAGTTAGAAAGGTGACTGCTAGAGGGCCACGCATGTATACGGTGCTCACATTTGGCGCGTTTCCTTTCTCTTCGCTGGGAGCTCACTTAGAGAACAAACGCTCTTCGTTACCGCTTCACAGCGTGAACACCCCAGAAGCCAAGCAACGCAGCGGCCTCTCAACGCAGCAGCAGCTAGGGCTAGCAAACAAGACCTCGCGGAAAGAGCCCGGGAGATCGAAGCGAAAAAGGTATCGCGTATTCAAGACCCGAGCCCTACACCAAGAATGTCCTTGCTTATTTATACCGCTCGTGCCCTCTCATTCTTAGTTCTCTTTGGTTCTCCTGCTTGTTGTCGCGCGGCCACAATTACTCGCAACATACTCCCAAGGGGCCAAGATGATCACGAGGCAGTCTCGCTAGTCCAGATCACTTGTCTCGCTGACTTGCCTCCAGAATATATGCTAACTGAACCGGTAGCTTTCCTTGCCTTTCCAGAAGCTAGTCACCCTAAAGCATGCGCGCAATGTCGTTCTCTCCTGGGTGCGCTGACCACCCCATTCAGATATTGTAGCACTGAACGTGCGCTACCGTCGACATACTGCAGGAACACACTTCGCAGCTCCCAACAGCGAAGCCTTCGGCGTTCAAGCTGTAGCACAAATGACCGCCTCGATGTGTTTCCTGTCAAGCGGGTGATCCGGTATGACCGGTCTTCCCACCAAAGATCTCCCCTGAACTTCCACTTGACGACTGGTTGGCTCTGGAAGACTAGCAGCAACTGCATTACATCAGCGTTGAGCTTTGAACCCTCCAGCAGGGCATCGTTGTGGCAGGCATGACATAGCGCGTGCGTTGAGGCGTCAGACACAGCACGAAGCCTTGGTGTGACAGCATTTTCATGAATGACTGCATGATGAGGTGCATGATAGCCATCGTCTTGTGGCTGTGGTATTTCCAATCGCCTTGTCTGTTTTTTGCTAAACGCCGCTGCGATTGCCTTGACACGGTGTCTATACAGTTCAGAACGTTTCTCGAACCAGTTCAATTGCACTTCTGGATAGCCTTCTCCCAATCTCCAATGATCGCTGCCTGAATTTCTACCTAAAACTTGTGTTTCTAGCGGAACCTTGTAGCAGACGTCAAACTTGATGATGCCCTGTTCAGATGCCTCAACTTCTGGTGGAGCCTTGCTCCTTTTCCCAGCAGGTGCCTTGATCCCCATGACGCCAAGACGCCACATTGCAGAAAGATCAGCATTAGGAACGAACTTCGTGCTACAGTACAGGAATAGAGCGCTCTTGTATGCTGAACTTCTCTCACGTTCCATGGTGCCTTGAACGGTCCAGCTGAACTTGGTTTCCATGGCCGTAAGATCACTGGACAAGCGATCTATCCTTCCAGTTGCTACCTTCCAGTAGACGTCGGAACCAAGTAAAACGCTTACTTCCTGTTGGTGTCAGGTGTCGGGATGAAAGTTGGCTGCAGCATCATAGTTCTTCTCGCACAAAAGTTGCTAAACATCAGTACTGAGCAGCGGACTGGTAACTGCACACACTTCGGGTACTTCCAAGGCCTCCACGGTTATCGCCATGTCCCTACGTTAGCCTCGAAGAGTCAAAGCTACCCGTCGACTGCGTGTTACTTCGCGGGGCTTCGAGTGGCCGAACGTAACCAAAGAAAGTTCTTCGGTTTCGATAACCGGGCATCTGAGGTCCTTTGAGACATCCGCTCGTAAGCCTAGTTCACACTGAAACATCCGCTTTCTAGAGCGACCGAAATTTCCCGCCGCCGAAACGCAGCGTCGTTCGCTCTGGACGCGCCCCGTGCCGCCGAATATGCCATCTACTACGGGGTGAACGCGGGATGGGTGCGCTGTCACCCGGTTGTTGTCGCGGCTCACAAACGCTACTACGCTATCCGGTGGTGTATACTTCGACGATTCTCGTACGCAAGAAGCAAGAAAAGACAGTACTGCTTACTTTGCTGGCAAGTGGCTGTCTTGTAATGCACGAAGAGCCGAAAAACCACCGACGCCAGCGGCGTTGGTGGGTTAGTTTTGTTCTGCAAGACCGCAACAAGCTCGGTCACGCAAACAGCAAGCTCGGTCACCTCTTTCACGATATGCGGAGGTGAAGTAGGCACAGAGTAGGTTAAACACTCGTTGGTTTCAACATTCAGTTACGTGCACTGCGGCATAACAAGCGAGTAGGGCTTGGCCGCCATTTTTCAAAATTCCTTGACTAGCGCTCCTATTGGTCCGCGGTGACCGATTCGGCGGGAGACGCTGCAAAAATCAGTCGGAGAGCGATCGGCGCGGAGAGGGCCCTTTCGGTGGATCTCGGCGCCGCCGAACCGGATTCGGAGCACTTTCGGCGGCCGGAATGCTCAGTGTGAAAGCGGCTTTATGAATGTGCGCTGACTGTCGCTGTCAAGAAGAATGCGCAGGAGACGCTTTCGGCACCCGCACTCGATCCAGACTCGTCCTGGTTGAAGGAGAACGGCGCTGATTCCGCTCAGGGCGCTTGGGGCCGATGTCATTGAAGGCGTGTTAGAGCCTAGCCTGGCGATGCGCGGGTCGTCCTGTTTCACTGTCGTCGCGTTTGTACGGGTTGGGGCTGCCGGTGTGAACCATTCCCCGAGGATAGTGAGGAGTCATCGGTTGCACTTACTACAGGTGATGATGCGTACACGTCGGCAAAAACGTGCCATGTGGTTTTGCAAGCCGCAACAGTAGCAGCAGCGAGCAGTGCGCAACCGAGCCTGTTCTTCCCCAGCCGAGAATTGAACGTTGCCGTCCGCGATGGTGTGCTGACAACTGCTGCATAAACTGCTGCACTCTTCCGTAACTGTAACAGATTCGGCAGCAAGTGCGGACGCCGTAGGCAAATGTCCCATCGGTGCGTACGGAGATACGACCTCTTCAGGCCGCGACCGCGAGAAACCAGACGCCGTTTGTTCTTGCCTGCTTTCCTCTCAAACCTCAATCTGAACGAGCAGAAAATTGATAAACTCGACTGCCTGGCGAGCTCTCTGTTCAGGTGTTGTGATGCCGAACGTTTCCTGCGGCGCTTCCTGCACCTTATGGCGGTAGAAAATCGCGAGATCAACCAGCAGACACTTCATCAGGACGCGGTTGAGGACCACGTCGTACTGGTCCGGAGAGACGCCCAAACCGGTACACGCGGAGACTCGAAAGTTGACCTTGTCGTATAGAGCAAGCGAAGTTTCCCCGCGTCTGCCGACGACTTCACTGGCGCTAAGGCGAGCAGGTGGTCAACGTGCTCGTTGGCAAGCAAGTCGCGTCGACCAAATCGCTCCGTCAAGGTCTTGATTGCGATGTTGTATTTGTCCTCGGTTAGTCGGATGCCTTCGATTGCTCCCTTTGCTGCACCGATCAAATAGGACTGAAAACCTCGGGATATGTAGTTTCGGCAGGACCACCGTGCGATGACGCGGCATCGTTCCTTGACTGGGAATCGCATCGGCTACTCGAGAAGAGTCACTGACCTGACTCTGGGCTGTGGTGCTGGCACCACTGGCGTCGGCGTTGGGCGATGTAGACGCCGACCTCGCAGCACTCGTTACTGTCGCCTTGTTTGCGGCCTCTCGGACAAAGAAACGCGCTCGTGACACGGCGTAAGAGACCCTTCGGTAGTACTCTTCCGCGACCTCGAGCAAGCTCCTCGTAGCCGTCGTCGTCAGTCACATCGAATATTTCCTTGTTTAAGGTGACAAGTTCGGCGTTCTTCTGAGTGAGGTAGGCGACGTGGGAGTCGACCTGACTGGCATCGGGAACGAAGGCCTGCAGCTCGTCCGTCAGGAGCGTGATAGTTCGTGTGACGCTGGCTCTGACGACGCCACGGTTCTTGCACAGCTGCTCCAACAAGGACGCCATCGGAAGTAGAAGCCTTGGAAGGGCGTGACCGGGGGGGGGGGAGGTTTCGGCACGAGAAAGGATATCGCGTATTCAAGACCCGAGCCCTACACCAAGAACGTCCATGTTTATTTCTACCGCCTATGCCCTCCCTTTCTTTTTCTCTTTGGTTCTCTGTGCTTGTTGTCGCCCGGCTGCAATCATCCGCAACAAAAGGCTCAGTATCAAGCAAACCCGCCACGTCTTTGCATGATCGAAGAGGAAAGTGTAGGGAGGATTTGCAGGTTACCCGGTTATCTCCAAGCCAGCTCCTCTAACATCATTTGCTTTGTGGTTAAGGCGGTGATTTTTAAATGCGGAGCATTTCTTAGCGAACTGACATTGAGCGTATCTATCTATCTATCTATCTATCTATCTATCTATCTATCTATCTATCTATCTATCTATCTATCTATCTATCTATCTATCTATCTATCTATCTATCTATCTATCTATCTATCTATCTATCTATCTATCTATCTATCTATCTATCCGACTACAACTTTAAGCTCTCCTGGCCGTTTCAATAATGGTATCGATACCAAATTTGGTATGACACATGACTGTATGACGAACATAACTGGCTATTTACAACATAAAAATCATGTCTTGTATCTCATAAATGTCATGATTTACATGTGATGGTCTTGCTGCTCTTGCGGTGGTTTCATTCACATGATATGTTGCAAAACTGGTATGGTGTGGCACGATTGCATGGCGAACACAAGCGACATATTCTAACATGAAAATCATGACATGCGTGTCATGTAACAACATAACTACATGACACGCTCATGATGCGCTCGCGGCCGTTTCGCTAGCGTTGCATATACCAAATTTGGTATTACAGTACGTGAATAGATGACGAAGGTGTGTGACTGGTGCGAACATGATAATCATGAGATGCGTTCCATGTAACAACATGACTACATGTCACGCTCATGTTGCGCTGGTGGCCTTTTCGCTATAGCTTCACTTACTAAACTTGGTATCACGGGACGTGAATAGATGACATAGGTAAATGACACATCCAAACATGATAATCACGACATGCGTGTCATGTAACAACATGACCACATGCCACACTGATGATATGCTAGCTTCACATATGCCAAATTTGGTATTACGTGACGCCAATGGATGGTGAAGGTATATGACTGGTGCAAACGTGATAATCATGAGATGCGTGTCATGTGAGAACATGACTATATGCCACAGTGAAGATTCCAATACATTTCGACGTGACGCGGTGCGCGTGCTCGCCGGCGTTCATTTCGTCACGTCACGCTGGCGTTGCCACACCATACGCTGGTCCTGCCATATACTCGCAGGTGTGCGCCGCACTGCGTTGCTTTGACGCATGCGCGTTTCAGCGCGTCCGGCGTCCCTCCGTCACAAAAAGAGGGACACGCAGTGTTGTCTGAGTAACGCATCGGCGCGAAATGCAGCATGCCGCATTTCGCTCCAGTTGCCGTCGGGTCGCACCGACAGACGCTGGTCGCGCATAGCGGCTGACTATATAGTGTTCGTATTTTGCTAGCGTAGCGTCGCTGTACCCAGCGTGCGCGCGCGTCAACGCTACATTGGAGTACATTGGGCCCTTCATGATGCGTTTGCGGCCGTTTTGCTAGCGCCACATTTACCAAACTTGGTGTTACGTGACGTCAATGCATGACGTAATATATTACTGTTGTGAACATGATAATCCTGACACGCGTGGTATGAAGAACATGACAACATACCGCGGTCATAGCGTGCTCGCGGCTGTTTCGCTAGCTCCACATATAGTAAATTTGGTATAACGTGACGTGAATAGATCACAAAGGTAAACGACACATCGAAACATGATAATAATGACACGGAAGTCATGTACGGCATCCGTTACCTCCACCTCGTAACGTTGACCTGATTTGAAAGTGACATATCAATATTACTAATTCGTGCTTTGCATATCATCGATTCACACTGTACGTGGGATCTGCATTTTTTATTTTTTTTATTGTTCAAAAAGTGGTTAGCTTGCCTCGCTAATTGGGTTGGTTTTTTTCCCCCTCGATATCTACGAAACGGGCAGCTACAAGCCTTGTGACTCCAGAGCATCTTTGGTGCATATGTTGTGGGAATTCTGAGGGTTTATTGCCTTTAACTATAGTACAGGGTCTATATAGTGATGTCCTTCACGTGCTCTAAGAAGCCGCACCACTCAGTTCGTATTGGGTGAAACCCTTACTTCTTTACTTTCTTTTAGTAGAGAAGGGAAGAGGAAACGAGTTCCTTTTATTAAATTTTCGCCCCGCCTCCATTTCTCGGAGCCGGGTCCCTTTTCTTTTACCGATACAGTGGCTGTACCCTCCGCCGTCGCCTATCATCGGTGAGCCGGACGGATTTGCGTATTCGCGAAACTGTCGAGATTTTCCCCGCTTCTGTTGCTCCTTCTTCATTACATTCGAAGAAAAGAGGCGATATTTTCTGGGGAAAAAAAGGTAAAAATGTATAAAACACCGAAGGCCGGTCGCAGTCTTATCAGAAGGGCTAATTCAATTTTGTCAGCGCGGGACGGAAACGAATCATTGTTTCCGATTTCGTGCAAACCCTATGAGTCTCGTTTGGTGGGGTGATGGTCTTGTCTTGTCTTGTCACCTAGGAGATATTGGCTCATACCTACAAGGGGGATTGGCCACACTGTACCTTATAATAGATATTTTTTTTTTGTACAACGCTTGCTAATGATGGTAGTGGTGGTGGCTATACAAGAAGAAGGCGCCTGATTTCTGCTTGTGCCACTGCTCACAGACAACAAACAAACGAACCGCAGCTATAAATAGAGAGCACGGCGAAGCTGTGCTTTTATGCTTGGCTCACGACCCGTTTCCCGCTTTAATGAATAAAAAAAAAAACTTTTGACGGTTTTTTGTTTTTTGCTGCTTTCTTGCACGGTGCTCCCGCTTTGGTGCTGCACTGACCACCTGAAGGTCGCGGGTTCGAATCCAGCCATGGCGGTCACATTTTGGTATAGGCGAAAATTGTATGGACGCCCGCATACTGCAAACAGGCTGTGACTTTTTTTTTAACCCCCCTCCCCTCCAGACAAGCCCGCTAATTCATACAGTAAACCACGATGATCACATTTGCCGATTATTACAGCTCTGCGCGCATCGAATCCTGTCGTCCTTGTTTCGGTGGAAACAACATGGTACAGGCCCGTGTGCTCAGATTCATAATGACTACGGCGTTTCGCATAATCGAAGCGACGATTTTGGGACTTAATAACCCCCCGCACAATTATTATTCTTGCATGGTTATGTCTTTGATATGCCGGGTATAAACAATATGGGAATATCCACTGCGTGACATGAGACGGTATGCATCAAATATGAAAAAAAAAACAGGTCATGACGTATAAGTTGCATAACGGGACACAATGCTGTTTCTGCTGCTTTATTCATCGTAGTATGGTTGAGATTCGCTAGCGACATATAATGAATCGCACAATAAACAGGACCGCTTGTATCGCAAAACTCTGCCATTGTCATCTCTTTTGTGATTGTATTCTCTCTCTCTTTTTCTCACAATGGTCGTCCTTCTGGTCTCTTGTCTTCCATCTACCGCATGCAGTCTTTCATTGTGCAACGGCGGCGCGGTGATTGAATTCGATCGTCGTCATATAGTCGCCGGCGAGCTACACCACGGGTGTCTGGTGAGGTACACCGCTGTTCCGACGGATTGGTTGAATTGAATTGAATTGAAGTTTATTTGTCCTGAAATTGTTACAGGATCGGGAGCAGAGGCTAAAGGCTATATAGCCTGACATGGGGCCTCTGCTCCGTAATACAGTTTGGCGCGCAGGCCGCTCAATCTGTCGCATATGTTTTCAGAAATAAATATATAACACAACAAATAACACACAGAAATAAATAAATAACACAATAAATAAACTATAACACAACAAAATTTTGCATGGTCTTGTCACACTATTTCAGGGAAAGCATCAGAAAATCACTTTATTACAAAAGCGTCACCTGAAAAGTTCTGAGGTATAGCCGAAACTTCGCCTCGATAACGCTTGCGTACCACATACAACGCGAATCGCTATTCGCTCTCCTTGCCGGAATGCAATTACGGCCGTCGCAAGCGTCGTTTCGATAACGAGAGACGAGGCCCTGCCGTGCACTTGTGTCGAAGGTTTCGCCTCCGAGTTGCTGCCTTGAATTAGCCTTTGCTTCCTTTCGCTGTAATCGGAGATCGATTTCGCCATTGCCTGGTGCCAGGGCGCTGCTCTACCTGTACAACGGGTGCGTTGTGAGTGATGATATTAGGAAGTTCGTAACCGTGCCCATTGTGTACCTGTGTAAATGGTTTTAGGTATACAAATGGGCGCCGCTATACCTTGTTGCTGTTAAACGAATGTTTTGTTTTCGTGCGCCGCCACGCGAATGAAAATGGTTACGAAACGCTGAATACACCGACGAACCAGTTTTCATGCTCGTGTATCTATAGCCCACCGTAGTACTGTTCGTTTAGTTGTTTAAAAATGCGAAAAGCCCAATATCGCGGCAGTGAAATGCGTCCATTAAATATGAACTGTGAGATGCCACAGCCCATGTCGGGCTGTGGCAACCCAATTTCTCCTGTCCAAACCAAGCCGCAATGAACACAGAGTTTACCGACAAAACACAAATTATTGAACATATAAACAAAAAAAATGAAATAGGGTTTTAAAAATGCAAAAGGTAATTCCCAGTACTTCGAAAAAGACTGGAAATTTTCGCTCGATCTGAATGAAACGATTGAGTCGTCTGCGGTTTTCTTGATAGACTACCAAAACGTCTCCACCACATTCGGAAATGGATGAACCGGTCCTTTTTTTTTTCTACGTTGAAATATGTAAATAAAAAAAATATTACGCGAGCCACGCGAAGAGCTTGTCATTTAGGGGATGGTGGGATGAACGGAAGTAATAATGCATGGCGTTATATTGTGGAAAGTTATTCCTTCCAAACCGTAACACGCTCTTTTTTTTTTCACGTGTATCTCGAAACTACTCGAAACCCACGAGTAGTTTCGTTTATTTCTCGGGTCTCTATAGTGATAAGACTGCACAATATATGGTACTGCATGCCCCCCTTAAATAACCTCAACTTTGAGTTTATATTTTACCGACTTTTGTGTACGCTGGGCGTATATTTTTGCTGATTTCTACGTGATTTATGACTGAAAGAGTGTGTGGGGGAGGGGGAAGGTGTCTGCTGATTTCTTCGTTTTTCGGTAGTTCTCGAAGGCGATAACTCATTTTCTTTCGCTTGCCATTCTAACTTGCCTCTTTCGAATCGACGGCGTCGGGGCTGGGTTCTTTCTGGCATGCGCTCGTGCTACTTCATTTTGCCGTTAGCCTTTGGGAAACGTTGAATAGCTCCGGCCGGGATAGCCTTCCATAATTCAGCGTTGTACGTCTCCACCAATCATACCGTCGGCGCTGTGTGCGCCGCGTGATACGTCTATTGCGAACTGCGCTGTCACGTATCCTGTTTTTGAAAGGCGATGGTCTTTGTTTGGATACTTGAATGCAGAAATTTCTGTCTGTCTGTCTAATCTATCT
Source organism: Rhipicephalus microplus (assembly GCF_043290135.1). Lineage (NCBI taxonomy): Eukaryota > Metazoa > Arthropoda > Arachnida > Ixodida > Ixodidae > Rhipicephalus > Rhipicephalus microplus. Next base: position 173,431,439 of record NC_134705.1, read on the forward strand.
ATCTATCTATCTATCTATCTATCTATCTATCTATCTATCTATCTATCTATCTATCTATCTATCTATCTATCTATCTATCTATCTATCTATCTATCTATCTATCTATCTATCTATTTATCTATCTATCTATCTGTCTATCTATCTATCTATCTATTTATCTATCTATCTATCTATCTATCTATCTATCTGTCTATCTATCTATCTATCTATCTATCTATCTATCTATCTATCTATCTATCTATCTATCTATCTATCTATCTGTCTGTCTGTCTGTCTGTCTGTCTGTCTGTCTGTCTGTCTGTCTGTCTGTCTGTCTGTCTATCTATCTGTCTGTCTGTCTGTCTGTCTGTCTGTCTGTCTGTCTGTCTGTCTGTCTGTCTGTCTGTCTGTCTGTCTGTCTGTCTGTCTGTCTGTCTGTCTGTCTGTCTGTCTGTCTGTCAAATGATTCAGCCAACCGGCCAATGTTTAAGCACTCGCTGAACTTCCAGTCATCTTGAACTGGTGGCTTTGTTCATACTTGTAAACGTTGTGGATCAAAAAGCAAATATTACGCATATCTTAGGCACCACGTGAAGACGTAAGTATTAGGTGGTGTGTTCCTTTACCGTAAAATTCTACGAGACCCTAGTGTTTTTCGGGCTGCGCTGAAAATGCGACGCTATGCGCGAACATAACATCTGCCGACGATGTGGTGCTCCCACCTGGCAGTGGCCGTGGGGCCTGCACAAGCTCACGTTTCCCGACGGCACTGCCACCTAGCATCCATATTTCACGCAGCGCCTCCTACATTTTATCAATGCCCACCAGATGCGAAAGATTAAACATGAAGGAGGTGCTGTCTGAAGCAAGGCAAAACAGAAATGGCCGCTTGGCCGGCAGAAGCCCATCGTCTTTCGACGACATTTGAAGCGAAGCGAGCAGATACGTGGCCAGTTTTTTTTTTCTTGTTTTCGATCACACGGTAAACTTGGTGAATAGAGAAAAGCTTGCTCCCACACTTAAAGCTACCAGGTCGAAAAGTAAAAAAAAAAAAGCTTTTATAAAGTAAAAAAGCATATATATATATATATATATATATATATATATATATATATATATATATATATATATATATATATATATATATAGATAGATAGATAGATAGATAGATAGATGGCAAAAACGGCACTATTTTTCACACATATTCCGTAACTTTTCCATCCACGTATTTGCACATATTACGCTATTATATGTTCTGTCAACAAACACTCCTATTTCAAACACTTTCACCACATCTCATCATTCACGGGTCATTTCAGAAGGCAATGTGGCACTATAGGTTCCCAACAAAATTCTGAAATAGAGTTTTTGTTACCATGACAGTTACCTTTCAAAACGCGGTCAGCACGGGTGCTGCTTCAAGAATGCAATCCTTCAAACCAGTCATAAGTGTCTATCTCACGAACATAATTATAAAACAAATATAAACAAATGCCGGATGAAGACAGTGAAGTGTGGTGTTTGAGACCACTGATGTGCAGGGCGGTGCGTCTTCATTACATTAGTATCCATATGCATGGGTGTTTGAAGTTTTAACATTCATTATTCTCTGTTATTTTTGAGCACTCGCAAAAAAAAAAGGCGGCATATATACTGGAGGCGTCGTTCTTAAAGAGAGCAATACAGTTTTATCTCGCGTGCTTTTCTAACGTTAGCGCCACACGCCGCCTATACTTTGCGGTCATAAACAGCGCGTGGCTGTGTGCATGACACATAACGCTCTTGATACGAAAGTATACCGAGCGCGCACAGCTTTCGTTCGAGAAAGGGAAACGCGAGTGAGCCACACGATGCGTACTGCTGTGTGGCAGAGAGACGCCCGGTTTCCAAGTACTCCCGTTTGTCTTGCCGTGTATGGGCGGAAGTTCATCTTTTCGGAAACCGCACACTACGAGTATCGCTTGTTTCCGGGCCGTCATTGCAGAGAACGGGCGATTCGTTTGCTGCAATAACGCCTGCACAGTGTCTCAAGTGCAGGTAGCAGAAAAGCAAAACCGGTACAACTTCGTTCTGCTAGTGAGCCGGTTCTGTTTGTTTCAAATGTTCGAATGCAAACACGTTTCTACGTGTTCGTATGTCTTCGCTTCCAGTCCGGCCCGTAGCCAGGAATGTTTTTTTGAAGGGGCTGCTCTTGCTGCATGCCTTGAAACAAAAATACATATTTTTATTTTTGTATATGTCCTCGGTAGAATGCTCCCGTGCACATGAATTTATGAAGAAGGGTGAACCTCTGACCCCTCCCTCCCCCCAGCCTATGTGCCTGCTCTGAGTGCACCAGCCAAAACTACACATACAACTATGACATAATCTTTGAGGCACCTGCTATCTTATTTTAGTCACCGGCGCGCCGTGTCTGAACGCTGACGATGCATCAGCGTATATATATAGGTTTTGACAATCCACTTCTCTTTTCTGGTATGCATTTGCTTTCTGTTTCCGTCTCTGCTTAGAAAGAGAGAGAGAGATATGTGATGTGGAAAGGGAGGAAGGTTAACCAGAAAACAAATTTCTGGTTGACTACCCTGCACGCGTGAACGGGGTAAGGGGAGACAGAAAAGCAACGCCGACTAAATTTCAAGGCCGAAAGGCTGCCGCAGTGACGTCAGAGGGTGGAGGCCCAGTTACGCCGCGAACGCGGTGGAAAGCCGGTGTTTCGTTCACGTTTTAGGAGAACCAACGCTCCCGCTCTCGCAGCTGCTGCGGCTTGATTGGGCCGAATAAAAGATGTGGGGAAAAAAAAAGTCTTACTGAGCATGCTCAGTTGGGCAACTGGGCCCCCAACCTCTGACGTCACTGCGGCAGCCTTTCGACCTTGAAATTTAGTCGGCGTTGCAGAAAAGACAGGAATGAGGGATGGAAGTAGAGACACACACACGAACACACAGAAGCGTCGCAATCGTTCAACGAGCCGGGTGGTTCGCAGGAACTTCAACAGCGCTTTTGTTGCTCTCACGCGCGAAGCTTGGTCTTTCCGGAATTGCAAGATTAACTTCTCAGAAAGCAGTCGTCAAGTCGCGCGAACACAGCTGCGAGGGACTGTGCCTCAGAGCTGTATTGAGGCTACACCGACATTGAACACGTTCAACGGTTTCATCAGTGTCGCAATGTTCACGTGCAGCACTGTCTGTCCATTGGATGCGGCAAGTATTGAACGCGTTCGTATAACACTCCCCAATCCACATGCGGCAGAGAAGAGTGATCTCTGATCGGAGTGGGCCAGATGGAATAGCAATTTGTTGATACGAATCCAGTCAGTGAAGGAGGGTGCGAAGAAAATCGGGCGTGTTTCACATAGACCTTGCGACTTCATGAGCGAGCATACTAATCTTCGCTGCCGCGCTGCTTCTCGGTGGTGGAAAAGGTTTCATCTCGCCTTTTATCGTGAGCATTCTCAGCTGCGTCGTCACTCGTCCGCGTGCTCGTCACCAGTGATGCCGCAGTGACCTGGTAACCACTGAAAAGTTACGTCGTGACCTTGGTCTATTAGTTGACAGACAAGTTCTTGTTCCAAGATTTCATTGGTCTTGACGACCACGACGTATACCAATTCGGCGACACTGCGGAGCTAGTGGTCGCCTAGACACACATAAAACTGAACAGAGGAATGTTTTATGTCGTGTCTGTGCTTATAAATAGATACTTCAAAATTTTTGCAGCCACTAATTCAGTGCGTCCCTATTTTTCACTACGCAATGTTTCAGTCTATTCTCCAGAAAAGTCGGTATGACCAAAATGTTCTGTCAATTAGTACAGGACAGAGCAAAGACATGTTCAAGTGACAATAACCTATATATACCCACGCCCAGATGAACGAAAGAGTGTCACTTAGTTCCCGGAAACGCAGAAGCCTGAAAAAACAAACGAAAAAGAATTAAAAGCCAACAGCGATTGCGGCGGTGATGCCAGCTCTGACTTGTTACCATTCCAGCGGCTGGCATCTTCGCCGATTTCACTGGCTTTAATTTTTTTTTCATCATTAACCTTCCTCTTGCATGAATGACATCGCTTCTATAGAACGATGACGTCACCTTCTTATTTGCACGTGAGTTTGCGTGCTTGCTTTTTATGCTTGTGTCTTCAAGGTGACCTTTCATGCCACGCGTCTCCTCTTTAAGAGCGCGTCTGTTTGTTTATTTTTCTGCGAGCGTAGTTTGTTTGTTTATGTGCCACTCAATGAAGCTTGCCTGTCTGCGCCTTGACTGCACGCTCCCAAAAACTAAAAGGTTTGTCAGTGCGTGCCAAGAAGTCTCTCAACGGGGCAGACATCTATTCCGGTTGCTGCACCCTCAAGTTCGAGTACGCCAAGGTGAGTCATTCTTCTTCTTCCGTGCCCCGCCGCGGTGGTCTAGTGGCTAAGGTACTCGGCTGCTGACCCGCGGGTCGCGGGATCAAATCCCGGCTGCGGCGGCTGCATTTCTGATGGAGGCGGAAATGTTGTAGGCCCGTGTACTCAGATTTGGGTGCACGTTAAAGAACCCCAGGTGGTCGAAATTTCCGGAGCCCTCCACTACGGCGTCTCTCATAATCAAATAGTGGTTTTGGGACGTTAAACCCCACAAATCAATCAAATCTCCTTCTTCCGCTCTAAGCATGCCTGGATGCTCGCAAGGTGGCAGAAATACCTCGAAGTTTATCGTTTGACCTGTCCTAACAAAGTCGGGCCAATTGCGGAAGCTAGTTGTGCGTCTGCAGCATATGTCATACCCGCCGGCCTGTCCAGTAGGTTTTAACGCGATAGCGTTAAAGAGCTCGTTTTGCGAAAGTTTCGTCATCGACGTCGTTGGTTGTGAGCAGTCCTGTCCGCCACCAGTATATCTAGAAATTCAAATAAAATAATAATAATAATTAATTGGTTAGAGGAAGACGTCGAAGCCAGGACGTCTGCGTGGTAAGCAGGTGTTCTACCATAGAGTCACAATATTTGTAGAAATTGCGTTGTAAAAAAATAAGAAAAAAAAAACAAGAAGAAAGATCTCAACTTGTGTGTGGTTGTGGTCATCGTTTGTTCACTCGCTGTTTCAAACATACAGGTCGTGGGTTCGAATCCCGGCTGCATTTACGATGGAGGCGTAAATGTTGTAGGCCCGTGTGCTCAGATTTGGGTGCACGTTAAAGAACCCCAGGTGGTCGAAATCTCCGGAGCCCTCCACCACGGCGTCTCTCATATCACATGGTGGTTTTCGGACGTTAAAATCCACATATCAATCAATCAATGTTTCAGACATATATATAGCCGAATCCATGTAGATACGAACGATTAAAAAATTGAGCAACGATTAAAAAAAAATTCCCACAAATCAGACGCTAGGCGTGCCACCCCCGAAATGAGAGTTTGCGTACTGGTGCCCCCACCATAGCCGTCGGCAGGGTTTTGACTTAGGGGGGGGGGGGGAAGCATCATAACTACGTTTAACGACACCTGGAGTGTAGGAGAGCCCTGGTGCATCTTTGGTAGGGGGCAAGGGCTGGTGCGGCTTGAGAGTGGCAAGTGCCCTTTTTGCAACCCCATTGCGACGCCCATTGCCCCCACCTAAGATTTTTCATTCACTAGTACTCTTTTTGGGTGCGGCTGGCCAACAGTCGAAACGGGGTAGAGTACAAAAGAACTCGAGAGCTCCTGGTACGAACGGCTCCACGACATTGGAACTCCCCAATAGTTCGAAAAAAAAAAAAAACATTGCGAACTCTCTCGGCTTTTCTCCGTTTCCCAGCTGCCGGCAGTGAGAGTACAAAAGCGTGCAAGAGCTTTGAAGACCCGGTACTGAAACTCTCTATTGCTTTCGCCTGACAGTGTTGCAGCGGCTTTATAACACCATGGCTCCCATCGAACGCCGCCAGAGTTCACGCCGAAAGTGCGAGTAAAGACAGCCTCCGTGGATAATTACTGGGCTCGTAAATACGTCGGCCTCGACTTAAGTGTTACGTTTTATTTCGATTGCACTCGGTGGGGGGGGGGGGGGGTATGTTTTTTAGCGCTTCTACTGCGCATTCATCTTAACTTTTTTGTCTTCGCTCTCTTGTTTAGGTCGTTAAAAGATGAAGGAAAAAGGCGCTAACACAGCCCCCATTCACCCCCCCCCCCCCCCGTTAATATTACATTCTTCAGCTATACTGCTTTGCACTTTCAGCAATCGCTTATCGATGTGTTCCGTCGTGTGATGTAGGAGGCGCACGCGCCACTTCTCTGGGCATTCTTCGCACGCCAACTCGCTCTTTCGATTCCGCACCCTGTGCTTCTCCGTATAGCATCCTCGATAAAGCGCCGAAACAAAAAAACGAGGCAACCGGTAAAAAGTGTGGTATAGGAGTGCACTTTTACTGCTGGGGACACGGCCGGGAATATTGGGCCTCCATGGTCGAAGATCGTTTATCCTGATCGAAAAAGCGGACAGCTTTTTCGTAGCGGTTCATATAGGCCATCCGCCGAGGGCCGGGTTATTACACAGTGGGCCTTCTGGAGATGTCTTTTGAACGTCTGGTACAGGAGTGTATACAGGTGTGCGATCGATGGGCGGAAGTTTACAGAAAAAAAAAACAAGAAGCAAAAAACTAGTACATCGTTGGGGACTTCTTTTGGCACTTATGGAGTTTGCTTTGTCGATTTATTGCCACCTGGTCATGAACGGCGGCGGAAACAAACGAAGTCGTTTGAGACAGCGCACAATCCCGCTTGTTTTTTCCCTCTTTTTTTTGCTCACTTTGTCGCTGCTATATTGAGAGACCTACGTCAGTCTCTCTGACTGCGTGGTATTTCTTGCCTGAAGACCTTCTTATCGCGCTTGACAGTATAGAAGAACATTAAGGATAAATGCATTTTTCCTTTGCATTAGACCATAGCAAGTTCACAAAAACTTAAAGACACTTGAACTCCGCCTTCAGTGAAGGCGGAGTTCAAGTGAAGGCACATGAGTTCCCTCTGGTGTATATTTAGGCAACTCTATGGTGCGAAGGTCGTTCGCACCCCTCGTTCTTGCCGCTAGTAGTGTGAATCCTTAGAAGCTGTAAGTACACGTTAAGGTTTAAACGCACGGACGGCTCCATATTGCACGATTTGTGCGAAGACGAGCGGTCACAAACTTGGCAACTTGCAACGTAGTTTATTGCACTGAGAAACCCCGGAGTATATAGAGCAGGATTGACACTCAGTACACTGACCAATCCAACTAGCGCAGTGAACTGACCAATCGAACTAAACCAATATCCAGATAGGTCATTGACGAGTATGTGAAGATCAATGAGCGTCATTCTTGGTATACCCGAAGGAGTATCTCATTCCCGAAAGGTAGCTCCCCTAGCTCTCCGAAGATTTTGGGGCCGATTGGCTTCTTCCGACCTTTCGTACCTTCAAACATTTTTTCTATCTGACTGCATAATGAGTAGCCGAGACGAATTGTACGTAGTTTTCCCGTGACGACACAGACAGGTGCTCCAAGATGGGTACCTCAACATGGCGGCCATCGTGCCTTCTTTTTTTTTTCCGTTAGAAAGGGTCAGTGCTGGAGAGGGCACGCAGTAGTTCAATCTCCGCGTTCTTTGGTGCTCTCTCCGCTTTCTTCCATTTGCCAGCGGCACCAAGGGTGAACGCAAAGAAATACGAGGGATCACTAGCACTGATCTTATGCAAAACCGATAGCCGGACTATAGTTGGAACGAATTCACCTTTTAGCTACTTTGCGTGAAACAAACGAGGACTGACCGTGCTTACTTTTTCTTTCGTCCTAGTCTGTTTTACGCAAAGTGACCAGAAAGACTAATTTGACCTAACAGTTTCTTGCTACGCGCGTTCGAGTAAGCGGTCACCCAGCGTCTCGACCAGCTGGAATCCCAAGATGGCGACCACGGTGCCGCCAATAAGAACTTCATATACATAACATGGGCGTGACGTCACAGACATGTTATCTGCGATGGGTATCTGAAGATGGCGATCTCCGTGAATTTTTATCTCACTGGACAGTGTGAGTGCAGGAGGGGACAGAGAGTCAGTCGTTTGGTCCCTGCGTTCTGCTGTGTTCTCTCCCCGCTTCCTTCTGTTCAACGTCTGTGCCAGGGAGGGAAAAAAAACAAACTAACAAAATAAAAAGGAGTGGGCTCGAGCACTATAGTCTGATGCTACCATTTCTTGCTGCACGCGTTCCAGTAAGAATTCACGCAGCATCACTACCAGCTGGTACCCCAAGATGGCGACCATGGTAACGCCAGCGAGAGCTATGTATACACTTTGACGTCAATTCTTTTGTTAGCAGTATCGTCGTATACGTGCGTCGGTCAATTAACAGATTCGCTGGAGCTGGTGTACAGTTCGATCCCTGACTCACGCACACTTTCTTCACTGTTTCTTTTTTTAAATTTCTTGTCCGGTGAACCGGCGGCGCATAAGGATTATTTCGGGGCCCATGCTTCTTCCCGCCGATATAATGACTTGGTGTCCCTCGGTACTCGTGCCGCGGTGGCAGGCGCCATTTTATTTATTCCCCCCTTCCTTCTATACTTCAATTACCACCATGCTGAAGGCTTGGTGGTAATTGAATATACACGCACTACCCCAATGCGTGTATATTTTTTGCGACAAATAAAGATTTCTTCTTCTTCTTCTTCTTCTTCTTCTTCTTCTTCTTCTTCTTCTTCTTCTTCTTCTTCTTCTTCTTCTTCTTCTTCTTCTTCTTCTTCTTCTTCTTCTTCTTCTTCTTCTTCTTCTTCTTCTTCTTCTTCTTCTTCTTCTTCTTCTTCTTCTTCTTCTTCTTCTTCTTCTTCTTCTTCATTATTATGGCACGGCGCATGGCGGCTGCGAAAATGCCGTCGACAGCAAGCCGCCTTTTCTGCGCACTACGCAGAACAGTCACTTGAAGAGTCTTTTGTTCTCAGTGCCGTCCTTTTCTGTACCGGTCGTCGGTTCACTGGTGAGAAAGCTGTTGGAAATTGTTTGAACCTCCCGCGCGAATAGCGCGCGCACCAAGGGACGGAGAACGACGAGGAAGAAGAAGAGACCAGCAAGGAAATAGAACACGCTCTTTTACCATGGATGCTGGCGTTTGCGTCTCCTTCATTTGGTGCCTTTAAACTCCGAAGCGTGGTTTTCCCACATCGATTTTGGTGCCGACGACCCGGGAATCAAGCCTACAACGACCCGAGCCTTTCATTCCTGGTGTGGGTGAGCTGCGCTGCGAGCTAGACCGACATGGAGCGAGCGAAGAGCAAGCGGGCCTCGCGGCGATCGATGAACACGAGAATCATCAACGAGGTCAACCAGGTGCTCCAGTCCAATGAGTTCGAGCTTTCTGGACTTCGAATGCTGCACGGCCGCCTACGCGCCAGCAACGTGGAACTTAAAGCCTTGAACAACGAGGTTGAAACCCTGATCACTGACGACCTGGCGGCAGACGACTATGAGGTGGTCATGCAATACGATGACGCCGCTAACAGTACTCTGGCGTTGCTCGAGCACCACATTGAAGTTCTGAAGACTTCTGCTACGCCGGCGTCGTCTACAACTCCAGCCATGGGCGCAAGGACCTGTGAGGGTGCACCGAGCGAGCATGAACGACTTCCACAACGTGAGTTCGGCGCACGACTTCCCAAGCTGGAGCTTCTTCGTTTCGATGGAAACGTGATCAAGTGGCAACCCTTTTGGGATATGTTCCTGCACTCCGTGCACGAGAACCCAAGGCTGTCCAACACAGACCGGTTTCACTACTTGGCCTCACTTCTAGATGGACCTGCAGCTCAGGCCGTCGCCGGTATTCAGGTGACAGATTCTTGTTACGATGACGCGCTGGAAATTTTGAAACGTCGGTTTGGAAACAAGAAAGTCATTGAGCAGAAGTACTTAGGAAATTTGCGCACGCTCAAACCAGTGAAATTAGCGAGTGATGTCACTGCTCTGCGCAAGCTTTTCGACACAGTTCAACTAAACAGGAGGGGACTGCGTAGTCTTGGAATCACGGAGTCATCCTATGCGGCTATGCTGAATGAAGTTCTGCTCAAAGTCATACCAGCTGACATTGTCGTAGAATACTTCAAAAAAGAAAGTATGGAGAACACGACGGAAACGAGCCAGGCTTCATCTGATCAGGAACTTGAGCAGCTGATGAAATTTCTCCGCATCGAAGTTGAATGTCGAGAAAAGAGTTCTTTAGTGAACAATTTGCCAACGACATCGAACAACAGCGTACCTGTATTAAATAGATCATTCAAGAAGCAGTCCGCGACTCCTACAGCATCCGTTCTTCAAAACAAGACACTATCTTCCCCCTCGTCCTGTTTTTTCTGCGCTGCTACCGATCACAAGACAGAGGACTGCACGAGTGACATGACTCTGGCCGAGAAGCGCAACAAACTTGTAACAGACGGTCGATGCTTCCGGTGCACGTCAAAAGGACATCTGGTCCGCAATTGCCGGCGGAGAGTGCACTGCCAAGCATGCAAGCGCAGACACGCCTCCTCGATGTGCAATGCTAGTAGTTCTGAAACACCATCAGTGACTAATGCTCAGAAGAAACCGAATGCTACGGTGCAAGTTTCCACTCAGAGAGCTTCAGTTCCCCGACTCATCAATGATGTTCTTCTCCAGACTTTTCGAGCTTGGGTAACGACTTCATCTCATTGTTGCTATATACGCGGTGTTCTCGACAACGGAAGCCAGCGAACGTTCGTCACTGAGAGCGTCGCTTCCAAGCTAAGTCTACCTGCTGTTGCCGAGACCGAACTCGCCATCAGTGCGTTTGGTAGAGCGAGCGACCCAACCCGACGATTCAAAATGGTCAAGATCACGCTCCGCAGTCAGCACGACGACCTAACCATTGACATTGAGGCCATAGTGGTGCCCTTTATTTGCGAGGAGATGATTGAAGCACCAAGGCAGAGTCGTCTTCTTCAAGCCATCGCAGCGGAGGGGAAACATCTGGCTGACGCAGTCGTTTACCCGAGTGTAGATTGTGAGCCAGGTGTGAGTGTCCTCATTGGATCGGACCAGCTTTGGAAGTTGATGCCCAACACGAGTGAAGTGAGGTGGGATGAAGAAAACCCTGCCTTACTCGCCATTAACACAAAGATGGGCTGGACTCTCCAAGGCCCCTTATCTGGTGGTGGAAGCACGAGTAACAAAGCAAGCACCCAAGTATGTGTTCTTCGAACAGGTTCCCACGAAGACGACCAGATCGCCTTCCCATTACAAAGATTTTGGGACCTCGATGCTATCGGAATTGCCGACACGCCGACGTCTCAGTGCAACGCAGATATTTTGGAAGAATTCAACAACACTACCAGGCTTCGGAAAGGACGCTATGAAGTTGCGTTGCCATGGAAATCACCTCTCGTCGACATGGCCGACAATCGCAAAGTAGCCCTTTCGAGGCTCCATGGACTCGTCAAGCGGCTGTCACCAAACGACGAAGCCATGAGAGCCTACGATAAGGCTATCAGGCAGTATGAGGTGGACGGTCATGCTGAAAAAGTTGAAGATGCCCCTTATTGTACACAGCACCTATACTACATGCCACATCGAGAGGTAATCCGCGAAACATCTACGACGACGAGACTTCGCGTAGTCTTCGACGCATCATCGCATGCATCAGGAGCTTGTTCTCTCAACGAACAACTCGAAAAAGGTCCTAATCTGAATGCTGACCTTTTCAAGGTTTTGATCCGGTTTCGCCTTTTCGCCATCGGAATTACAGCAGACGTGCAGAAGGCGTTTCTACAAATCAGCATTCGAGAAGAAGACAGAGATGCTCTTCGTTTCTTGTGGTTTGAAGGGCTACCAATGTCAGGCAGACCACTGCCAAAAATACAAGAAATGCGAATGACCAGAGTTCCATTCGGCACCTCCGCAAGCCCTTTCCTATTATCTGCAACGTTGAAATACCATTTCGATCACGTTGAACAAATTTACCAAGTAACGGCCGCAAAACTGAAGGCAAGCTTCTACGTCGATGACCTAGTTTTCGGAGCTTCAACGACAAAAGAAGCGCTACAACTCTACGAAGAGACGAAGGCCATAATGGAGCTGGCCGGAATGAAAATGCAGAAGTGGTCAACAAACTGCGACCTGTTAAGAGAGAAGCTCAAGCAAGCAGGAGAGACGGCAGCTGAGCAGGTCACACAATCTAAGGTTCTTGGGCTATCCTGGAACTACACCGACGACACCATTTCGGTGAAAATTGACTCTGTGACGAAAGTCTTAAAAGCGGGACTTTGTACCAAGCGAACTGTGCTTCAGGCTTCATCACGAATTTTCGACCCCTTGGGACTGCTAGCACCGTTCACCATTCGAGTTAAAATACTTTTTCAGAAGATATGGATGCAAGGACTCGACTGGGAAAGCGTTCTCCCCGAGACATTGAAGATCGAGTGGGACAAGTGGACTGTCGAACTTCAAGACCTCAAAGACTTTAGAACCAAGAGGTATCAACTAGACAACAGCAGCCCTGATAAAAGCACTCACCAGCTGCATATATTCACGGACGCTAGCCCGTGTGCCTACGGAGTAGTGGCATACATACGAGTGGAAGACAGTACCGGAGCGGTTCGACTCCAGCAGCTGCTCGCTAAGTCTCGGGTCGCTCCAATCAAGGGTCTCACTCTACCACGCCTGGAACTCGTCGCTGCGGTTCTTGGAGCTCGACTTCTTAAGCTACTTGTGGATACTTTGCCACACACAAATATAGAATACTTCTGCTGGACCGACTCCCAAGTTTGCTTGAGTTGGATCAAGTCTACAGCCACCAAGTGGAAGCCCTTCGTTTGTAACAGGGTAATTGAGATCCAAGGGCTCACAGACCCGAGTCGCTGGAGACATTGCTCTGGAAAGACAAACCCAGCCGATTTAGTTACAAGAGGGATATCAGCGCATCACCTTTGTACAAGCGATTTATGGTGGCATGGGCCTGACTGGCTATCTGGTACCCAAGAAACGTGGCCGGCAAGTGAAGCTGGTCCTCATGAGTCAACGGATGAACTATGTAGATCAAACGACGAAGACACAACAGTTTTGGCTTGTCAATGCGCGCAAGCAGAGCCACTTTTCGAGCTCGACAAGTACAGCAGCTGGATACGAGTTGTTAGAATCACAGCTTGGATTCGAAGATTTATTCACAATTGTCGAGTGCACACCAGTCGTCGTCTGATGGGCCCACTCACTGCCCCTGAGATAAAAGAAGGCGAGTTTACATGGATGAAGAATGCACAAGCGGAAGCCTTTAGTATAGAACTCGCCTCATTGTTAAAAAACCAACCATTAGCTAAGGCATCCCGAATTCGTGATCTGCATCCATTCCTGGACAATGATGGGATTTTAAGAATCAAGACCCGGCTTGACAACGTAAAAACATCAGAATACGTGAGGTGCCCGATTCTACTACCAGCTGACCACCGCTGCACATACCTCATCATCGACCGCACGCACCGGCGCCTGCTGCACAGTGGTGTAAACGATACCCTTTCAGAGCTACGCGAGTGTTTTTGGGTGATTAAGGGCCGCCAGTGTGTGAAAAAAGTGCTCTCTAGGTGCAAAGTGTGTGCTAGATTCAAGCTCCAACCTGCAACAGCCCCTACCGCACCACTGCCGACCGACAGGGTTAAGAGATCACACCCTTTTCAAGTTGTGGGTGTTGACTTTGCTGGTCCCGTTTTTGTGAAAGGAACCAGTCCCGTGAAGGCCTATATCGTTATTTTTACGTGTGCCGTCGTTCGGGCGATCCATTTGGAGTTGTGCTCCGATATGACGGCGGGGTCATTTTTAATGGCTTTCCGTCGGTTTGTGTCGCGACGCGGCTTGCCTAGTGTTATTTATTCCGACAATGCTCTAGCTTTTCATGCTGCCAGTCGCGACTTAAAAGTGATGTACAGAGCTTTGAGAGACTTCCAAGTACAGGACTTTTGCTCTACTAACCACATTACCTGGAAATTCATTGCAGAACGTAGTCCTTGGTGGGGTGGATTTTGGGAGAGGATGATTCGCACTGTTAAAAGCTGCCTACGGAAAATTCTAGGGAAAGGTTGCTTTGATTTCGAGCAGCTTGTGACCATTCTTGCCGAAGTAGAAAATGTAGTGAATTCTAGGCCATTAACGTACCTCTCCGCTGACGCTACCGATCCAGCTGTACTTACACCTTCGCACTTTCTAACCGGTAGGAAGTCTACTACACTGCCTAGTGCTAATACTGCTGAAACGTCGGGAACTCGCTCCGATACTTTAAAGCATTGGAAGTACAGGCAGCAAATAATGGCTGATTTTTGGAAGCGTTGGTATAAAGACTACCTCTTGTGCTTGAGGAGTGCACACATTAGGCGAGTACAGCCTTGCAACCAGCTTAAGGTTAACGATGTAGTCGTCATTAAGGAAGACAAGGTGCCCATAACTTTTTGGAAAGTTGGTAGAGTTACTGACGTGTACTGTGGGGAGCAGGTGCGCCCAGCCTCCCTTTCCCTTTTAGGGCAGCGCACGCGCCTGGTTGCGGGGACCCCTTCCCCCACGGCCGGCGCGTGCGATTCCCCCCCCTTTCCCGGCGCCAGGAACAGGTTCCCCTCTCCCTCAGCGAGGAAAGGTACCATTCTCGTCAGGGAGAGGGAAATCGGGTCGGGGAACAAAACGAGCGGGCAAACGGGCGCTCGCTCTCTGACACCAGCGACCATCCCAGGAGGACGAACCCGCAACCCCTCCTGCGAGCCGAGGACGTCCACGACCGAGGTGTAAGCGTCAACACCTTTGTTATCTGTAGTATCTCCCCGCGACAGTGACGCGCGATTGCTAACGCTTAGCAATAAAGTGTTTGTTGTTGATCTGGCCAGTTGCCTTATTCGCCCGAACCCGTAGTAGTAGCTGCAATGAGGCAAGCTACGGTTGGGGGACGTTAACCGTGCACGGAACGACTGTGTGCGGCTGAAACATTAGCTATAGGCTTCTGCGTCAGCCGTACATAGGACGGTCCCCCAACATCTGGCGCCCAACGTAACGAATTTGGCAACGCGGCTAGTTCTGTGGACGCGAGCAAGTGCCAGGGCGCTCTTCCACACGTAGGATAATAGGCATGTCGGAATTCCAAGATTTGTCAATGTTGTCGGATGTCGCGTCGCAGAGTGGCGATCCTTTGGCTAACGCGGGGGTACTGTTAG
The DNA here is from genome assembly GCF_043290135.1 of Rhipicephalus microplus. Classification (NCBI taxonomy): domain Eukaryota; kingdom Metazoa; phylum Arthropoda; class Arachnida; order Ixodida; family Ixodidae; genus Rhipicephalus; species Rhipicephalus microplus. Next base: position 173,446,586 of record NC_134705.1, read on the forward strand.
GACTTTCCGACAGCGTAGAGCTTGGTCGTTTCACGCGGGATGATCAGGAGGGTGCAGAGACCGCGTTAGCAGAGAGTAGGCCTACGACGGAGAGCGGCCCGCATGGCGCTCCGGCATCTCGCGACGCGAACAGAGAGGCGCCGCCACAAGTTACGACACGCGCCTCAACTATAGGCGAGTCTTCGGGCAACAGTTTGCCCTCGAGCGAGGTACTCTTACAGAATGCGCTGTCAGTTATGCAAAGCCTCGCGAGCGCCCTGCAGAACACAGCGCAGGCCCCCGTGCAAAATGTGCGACCACGTGTCAAGGTAGACGTTCCGACCTACACGGGTTACCACGACTGCAAGAGCGCCAACGAGTATCTCGACCGGTTGCTCCATTATCAGCAGGCGACGGGTCTTTCTGATGCCGAACTTCTCGAGCGCGTGGTCCCGGTGTCGCTCACGGAGCAAGCGGCTCGGTGGTTCCGACTAACCGGACATCGCGCCCGTACGGTAGAAGAGTTCCGCGAAAGCTTTCGCGGCGAATTCCTACCGGCTAATTATGAGTGGCGTTTGCGGAGGGAGTTGGAGCTGCGCACCCAGCATCCGGACGAATCCTTGCTGGAATACGTACGGGCGATGGACGAATTGTATCGTCTCGCGAACCCTCACGCCACCAACGCGGAAAAGGTCGAGCGTGTTACCCGACAGGCGCACCCGACTTTCGCGGCGCACTTCAGGGGATGCAGGTTCGCAGACCTCGAAGAGCTCGCCACCGAGGCGAAGCGCATACAAGGGGACATCCTCGCAGCGCGTTCGTATCGCCCCCCTCCGCCCGCCGCGCAGTCAATCGAGCCTCGCTGTGCATGGAACGGCGGCGCAGTGACTTCAGAAGCGTTTAGGGGTAACGCATCAGCATCGTACGCTGATGAGCACGTGTCACGCGGTTGGGAGCTGTCAAACCGCGCTTTAGACCCCTACGCTTACGCGCTCCGTACGGCACACGCCGCCCCTGCGCGTGACATTCCAAGGCAGGAGCACGTGGTTGACGCGAGGCCTAACGAGCGGCGCAATCCAGAGCGAGGACCACCTGATCGAGGCGAGTTACGAGCGAACCGGCGTGGTGTCCGCGGTCCTTGCTATCGGTGCGGCGCGCCAGGGCACATCGCTCGCGAATGCGACCGCACGCCGGGTCAGGAGCAAACGCGCGGTTCGGGAAACGGACGGCGCCGCCGGTGATCCACATGGGACCCCGCGCGGCGATTAGTAATCCTACCGATGCGTTCGGATCACTTGCACCGTCGGTCTGTCGCGCAGGTGATGCCGTAGACTCGCCCGCGCCGCTAATCGAGTTAACGATAGCTCGGAAAAAGTTCGTAGCACTTTTGGATACTGGGGCAAGCGCTTCTTTATTCGGTGACGATGTGTTGCACCATCTCCGCGAGAACAACATCCGCTTGAGGCAAAGCAACACCATCTTCCGTCTAGCTACGGGCACAGCACAATCGAGCGGCGCGGCTAGGCTAGTGATCCGCTGGGACAGACGCGTGAGGCGACAACGTTTCGTGCATCTTCCAGGGCTGTCAATGTCTCTAATCCTGGGTCGAGACTTCCTCGCTAAGTCGGGTATTGTCATTGACATTGCAAACGGTGGTTACCGAGAGCGCGACGGAGACGCGCTGAAGCTTTTCTCGAAGGCCTCCGCATTGACAAAAGCATGCCAATCGCAGGGAGAGGCGCGAGTACGCGAGGAGGAAAGCGCGCCGAGAAAGCGAGTAAACGCCCCGCCGGAGCAATGTGCTGCGCTGCAGGAAAGGGCAGTGCACCCGCTTTTGGTACAGGCACAGAGCCTACTAGAGGGGGAACGAGCGCAGCTGTCGTCGCTGTTGTACGAATATGACGCGATGTTTACTGACTGTCCCGGCCGCACTACGCTGGTTAAGCATAGAATTGACACGGGTGAGGCACGCCCTTGGAAATGCAATCCCCGACCAATCAGCTTAGCTAAGCGGAAAGCACTAGACGCCGCCTTGGACGAACTCATCGAAACAGGCGTAGTTGAGAGGTCAAACAGCCCATGGGGTTTCCCGGTAGTTCTAGTTCCAAAGAAAGATGATACGTATCGCCTTTGTGTAGACTACCGCAGGCTGAATGAAATTACGAAGAAGGACGCGTATCCTCTTCCCTCCATTTCATCGTTAGTATCCAATCTAGGCGGGGCGAAGTACTTCACAACGCTCGATGCTAGCCGCGGATATTTTCAGGTTGAGATGGACGAGCGGGATAAAGAGAAGTCAGCTTTCACGTGCCACAGAGGACTTTTCCAATTCAGGAGAATGTCGTTTGGCTTGGTGGGCGCTCCCGCTACGTATCAGAGGCTAATGGACCGTGTTTTGGGAGATGCAAAGTGGCAGCACGCACTCGCATATCTAGACGACATAGTGGTTTACTCGAAAACGTTCGAAGAGCACGTGCGCCACTTGAGAGACGTTCTAGAACGGCTGAGGTCTGCGGGCATCACTTTGAACCCAAACAAAGCTCAGATAGCGGCGACCCGAATAACATTATTGGGATTTACGCTTGACGAGGGTCGCATTTTGCCGGATAAGGGTAAGCTTGAAGCGATAGTGAGCTATCCATCGCCGAACAATGTCGGTGAGCTGAGGCGCTTTTTGGGGATGGTGAATTTTTATCGCCAATTCATTCCAGATTGCGCGGCAGTGCAGGCGCCTTTAACGAAGCTCTTGAGGAATGGTGAGCGTTGGGCTTGGAGCCAAGAGCAAGAGGCCGCACTGCGTCGCCTCACGAAGTTGCTGGCCAACACGGCTCAGCTGCAGCTACCCGATTTGAACAGGGAGTTTGTTATTCACACCGATGCAAGCGACCTGGGCTTAGGAGCAATTTTGCTTCAGGAGCATGGAGGTTCCCTCCGACCGATTGCGTTCGCGAGCCGTACGTTGACACCGGCGGAGAGGAACTACTCAGTAACCGAGAAAGAGTGTCTGGCGATAGTTTTTGCTCTCCGTAAGTTTGACTTTTACATAGACGGAGTTGCGTTTGTGATTGAAACGGACCACATGGCGCTCACGTGGTTGAGGCGTTTGAACGAACCAAGTGGCCGATTGGCGCGTTGGGCATTGTTGCTGCAGCGTTATGACTTCACCGTCCGCTACCGCAAGGGTAAGAACAATGCCGCGGCCGACGCACTATCGCGTGCTCCAGTTCGACACGAGGCAAGTCACGCGACTAATTCGGAACGAACTGAGAGCGAGACACTCGCGCTAACGCAAACAGCGGAGCAAACGTTAGTTCGAGCTAAGAGCGTGAACCACGTAGAGGCTGTCGTTAGCGCAGGGATTGTTTTCAGCAGAAGGGAGCTGTTAGAAGCTCAGCAGAAAGATCCATTTTGTCGAAAGGTGTTCGACGGGCTCCGGGAGCCGGGTGGTAGTGAGGCCACCGCGCACAAGGGGGCAGCTGGTATTGCTGTCGGTGCGGAGCGCTCGGCAACAGCTGGTAGTGCTGTGAGCGCGCTGGATTCATATCTGCTAGATTCTGACGGCGTCCTGCTGAGGTACATTCCATCCGACGATGACACAAGTGAGTCATTTAAAGTCGTGATACCGCGCGCGTTGAGAGGAGCGCTTCTTCGCTACTTTCATGACTCGTGCATTGGTGGGCATGCGAGCGGCCCTAAGACTTACGCTAAGTTGTGTCGCCTCGCTACCTGGCCAGGTATGAAGCGGGATGTGATTCGCTACGCCCGTTCATGTCGTGTGTGCCAAAGCGTCAAGCCGCGAGGAGGACGTCCGCCCGGCCTCATGCAACCGATTAACAGTCAGACTCCCTGGCAAATCGCAGCGTGTGACGTAATGGGCCCGTACCCCTCAACTCCTAGCAGAAATAAGTTCTTGCTGGTGATCACGGATCACTTCACTAAATGGGTAGAACTTTTTCCCCTTAGGAAGCTGACGGCTCGAGTGATTTTAGAGAAGTTGATGGAGGTTTTTACCAGGTTCGGGTTCCCCGAGCAGTTGATTACAGACAACGCGTCTTATTTCACTGCGAAGGTGTTTGTTGACACGTGCGCCGCGTTGGGCATTAAGCACAAGAAAACAACCACCTACCATGCTCGGTCGAACCCCACGGAGCGAGTCAATCGCAACATCAAGCACATGCTTGTCGCGTTCTCTGAAAGACATAAGGACTGGGATACCTATCTTCCAGAGATCGGTTTTGCATTACGATCGACCGTAAACCGATCGACTGGGTATGCGCCTTCTTCTCTGAACTTGGGGAGAGAACTGCCGAATCCGATGGAGACCGTACTCGCGGACCGCAGTGGAGTGCCAGTGGCGACATCAGCACGCGCTGAATACGCAACGCAGCTGCGCGAGAAGCTAGCGGAAGCTTTACATAAAGCTCGACATAATCTCAGCACTGCTAGGGCACAGCAGAAGGCGCAGTATGACCGCACGCGTAGGAACGTACACTACGAAGTGGGCGATCTGGTGATGCGGCGCCATCATGTTCTCAGTAATGCTAGCAAACAGTTTGCTGCCTCGCTGGCACCGAAATGGTCCGGGCCGTACCGAGTGCGAGAGAAAGTTTCTTCGCTCGTTTATCGACTCGCGAACATGAAAGGCAAACCGAGCGGCGGACCGGTGCATGTATGTGACTTGAAACGCTACATAGCACGGGAGGCGCATGAGGACTACGGTCAGTCCCCCTCCAAGCCGCGCGCGGCGGGTGAGATGGTTCGACACCGGGTCAGGAGCCCAGAACCGCGCTACTTCCTGCGTAACAGTCGGAGGCAACTATGCACGGTAGGCCGCGTTTGATATGTTCGACGCGGGGTGCAAGGGTTAGCGCGCAACACATGTGCGATTGTTAACCTGTCGTTCTTTATCTGTATCACTCTCACCGAACAGATGGAGCGCCATTGGGAACAGCACCGCCGGAACAGCAAGGAGAGGAGACCACCTCCTTACGGCCAGCCCCCACCCCCACCAACGTCCACATGGCAGCCCTACCCCACTGCGGCCCGGCCGCGAACGCCGAGGCAGAGCCACTCGAGCCGCCGCCACCGAGGGGGTCCGCGCGCGCTGCCGCCTGGTCACCAACTCTCGGCTTCGCCGTCACCATCACGACCCGCCGGTTCACAGGGAACGAGACCAGGGTCCCAACGCGGCGAGCCGACCGCATCGCCTCACGGCCGCAACCACCGAGACGTGGCAACCTGGACCAGCCAGGATGGAGGCGACCCTCCGGTGTCTTACGTCTCCTCGAGGCCCTGGCGCCGGCAGGAAAGGGCCCGAGTTGGGGTCGCCCCAGCGCACCTGTATCGCCCTTTTCAGGGGCGCACGGTAGAGGACGCGGACCGGAGGGCTAACGGGGCTTGCCTTCCAGTGCCCGCAGGGACGCGGTTCTGCGAGTGCGGCGCCGTGGTGATCCATAACTCCCACGAATTGGGGAAATTACACCGGCACCGCACCCAGGCTACCCAACCATCCAGCCGCGAATCATCCCAGGAGCGCTCCGGCGCCGCGGTTCGGGCCATGCTGGCGCGGGCGGCCCAGGAGGCGGACTTCGCGCAGTGGCTGCTGAGAGTTGCCTCAGGCCACGCGTCCAGCGAGAGTCCGCCTGCGCCGCTATCAATAACGGCTACCGTAGAGCGGGGGGCGGCGGGGCCGGGAGAGACATTGGTGGCGGCTGCATTGACACCGGAGGTGGCGTCAATGACCTTGGAGGCGGGTGAGAGAGCGGTGGGGGCTCCGGCGGTGCCCGCGGCAGACACCGAACGGTCCGAGGGCATGGACGTAGACCAGGCCCTTCTGGCCTATCTAGAGGACGAATAAAACGAATTATTCCCTCTTTGCAGTCTCTGTCGTTCGGGGGCCTTCTTAAGGGGGGAGGAGATGTGGGGAGCAGGTGCGCCCAGCCTCCCTTTCCCTTTTAGGGCAGCGCACGCGCCTGGTTGCGGGGACCCCTTCCCCCACGGCCGGCGCGTGCGATTCCCCCCCCCTTTCCCGGCGCCAGGAACAGGTTCCCCTCTCCCTCAGCGAGGAAAGGTACCATTCTCGTCAGGGAGAGGGAAATCGGGTCGGGGAACAAAACGAGCGGGCAAACGGGCGCTCGCTCTCTGACACCAGCGACCATCCCAGGAGGACGAACCCGCAACCCCTCCTGCGAGCCGAGGACGTCCACGACCGAGGTGTAAGCGTCAACACCTTTGTTATCTGTAGTATCTCCCCGCGACAGTGACGCGCGATTGCTAACGCTTAGCAATAAAGTGTTTGTTGTTGATCTGGCCAGTTGCCTTATTCGCCCGAACCCGTAGTAGTAGCTGCAATGAGGCAAGCTACGGTTGGGGGACGTTAACCGTGCACGGAACGACTGTGTGCGGCTGAAACATTAGCTATAGGCTTCTGCGTCAGCCGTACATAGGACGGTCCCCCAACAGTACTTATCAAGTGATAATCACGTTAGAGCCTGCAAGATTGTCTTGGCAGGAGGTACGGAAGTTACGAGGCCAGTACAACTTTTATGCCCGTTGGAGCTGGGCGATTGAACTTTCGGGCGCGGAGGATGTTGGAAATTGTTTGAACCTCCCGCGCGAATAGCGCGCGCACCAAGGGACGGAGAACGACGAGGAAGAAGAAGAGACCAGCAAGGAAATAGAACACGCTCTTTTACCATGGATGCTGGCGTTTGCGTCTCCTTCATTTGGTGCCTTTAAACTCCGAAGCGTGGTTTTCCCACAAAAGCGTCACACTCGGGAAGACGAGACGAGAGACAAAAGGAAAAAGGAAAAAAAAATGTACGTTCACTTGGGCTTATTCGCTTCCATTAACTGCCCCGCTCGAGCCTTTTTTTATTTATTTTTTCGAAGGCACGTTTTTGTTCTCCGGCCTCGCGCCTTTCTCCTTACGTTTTTATCGACCTCTTTCATTTAACTTATTTTTTGCTCGCTTGATTGAGGCGAAAAGTGCGCTTCTGTGGTTGTCTAGTCCCGCTGAGACTATCTATCTATCTATCTATCTATCTATCTATCTATCTATCTATCTATCTATCTATCTATCTATCTGTCTGTCTGTCGCGCTCTCTATCGGTTCTCTATCTATACTCTTTCTCTCGCTATCTATATGTATGCATCTAGTTATTTGCAGGACGTATCAGCCTCTTTCACTCTAGGAATATATGTATATCTTTCTATGTGTATGTATCTATGTCTCTCTATATCGATTTATCGGTCTATGCATATATCTTTCTTGTCTCTCTCTCGGTGCAGCTGTAGTCACTGTAGCACCTTCCGAGGGGTCTTTGCAACGCGATTGCGCTACAGTGCGTTGCGCCTGCTCTAGTCACTTTTGTTTCGACCACGTACTGCATTTCGACCACAACGGCTAGATTTCATGACTGCGCTTCGTCTCACCAGCTTTCTTTGGCTTCCCAGGAGGCTTCCCAGCTCAATCCAAGGCACATGCTGTGAGTGTGTGAGCGTGTGTGTGTGCGCGCGCGAAGGAAGCGGGGGGAGGGGCAATGTATGACTCTGCAGCTTTCTCTATATTTCTGTCCCCCTCTCTCGCACCCACCACTCATCGCCCGCGGCGCCCCCTTGGCTATCGACGTGCCAACTTGATTAGCGAGCCGATTGTTCGATTCGTGCTTGAAAGGTGAGGTCGCAACCAGGGTGTACAACAGTTGGAAGGTGCGCTCTGGCTTCTTAGGGTGTGTTTCATTTCTTGCCGTCGACGGCTAAATAAGACAGCTAGATCTGGCATCGACCATCTTATGTCCAGCTGCAGTTCTTCCGTACCAGACAAAATGGATGGCATCGGTGACGAATACGGTGTAGGTTACTTTGCTGTCCATATGGGCTGTCGGTCAGAAGGTTGATAACTATAGGACTGAAGGAATAGTGAATTATTTCATTTTCGAAAGCAAATCGAAGCGGTTAGTGATTTAGTTGAATGAAGGCTGATTTAATAGTTCTGATAGTACACATCTCATATTATAAAAAGAAACGAAGCATTTCAGTGTTTGCCATAAGGCTACTAACCTACACACCATTTTAAAAATTCAAATCCCCTCACCCCTTCCCCCAGTTCAGGGTAGCAAACAGGACGTGCGTCTGGTTGGCCCTGCCTTTCATTTCTTCCCTTCCTCCTCCTCCTCAACTGCGTTTGAGCGAAGAATGAGCTAGGCTAGTTTGAATGTCTCTTTATTGGTTTGAAGCGAGGTGGAAGCAACTATATATAGTACCAGGATTTGAATAGCTGTGAAGAGTAAGTTAGAAGGGGTAGAACGTGTAACATTTAAATATTTACCACACTTAGCGCATATACGTCCCTGTAAAAAATCTTTGACATTTACAAAATAATTAATCGAGTTACAGGTAATACGTACATTGAACCGTAAAGCATAGACTCACTGATTTCAAGCGTATTAATTTTAATTGTCTTGCCGCATGTCTTTATTATACTGCAGTGAAACAATCTTTACAGAAGCCCAAATTCAGTCATTGCGTTTGTTCATTTCGAATACTTCAAATTTCGAGTCACTTTGGTTAGTGTCAGAGTGAGTTAGAATACTGCAATATTCGTTGAAATATTTCAATATGCTCGAATATTTGCCAATGCCGAAAAAAAAAAAAAGTCTGCCGACAAAGCTATCTCTCAAAAGAAGGCATGGTCGTGGCTTGTTACGCGCGTAATTTCAACTAGGCTGAAGTTTTTTTCACAGTTTAAACGTTAGGAAGTTTGAAGCGCTGCAATTTTTTTATGCTTTTTTTTTCTCGTCGGCATGAGGTAGCATCACCTGCTGAATGGGGACACGTTCTAGTGTAGGTTAGCGACGCAATCATTCAATCAATCAATCACTGGTGCGTAATCCTGTTTCATTTCTCTTTAACTTTACCGCTTGTTTGTGGGATTTCTATCGATTCGGTCGTGTTGCTACCAAACGATCTGGCCTCCTTAATTTCAGGGTTATTTGTGAAGCTGCCGTGATATCCGCAAACGACTGATAGCACAGGAGAAGACGAGACACCATCTTCTGTTTTTTTTTTTGTACGTGTGTATCTGTGCATGTGTGTGCACTTGCATGTGCTTGCGCATGTGTGTGTGTGTGTGTGTGTGTGTGTGTGTGTGCGTGTGTGTGTGTGTGCGTGCGTGCGTGCGTGTGTGTGTGTGTGTGTGTGTGTGTGTGTGTGTGTGTGTGTGTGTGTGTGTGTGTGTGTGTGTGCGTGTGAAGCTTTTTTTGTTACTGCTGTTGTTCTCTGCCCCCGACAGCGTCTCCCATTACGAGTTGCTATACGCACACATATACACGCACAGTGCGAGAGTATTTTGTTTGCTCGCGGTATAGCTGTAGCTGTGCGTGCGCAAAGCGATATACACACGTGAGTGCCGTATGTGCCAACGGATCAGGTTGGATATAAAGCACGCCAACTCCTTTCTTCCGGCGATTGCCTCACCACTCCCCGAGCATTGATCCGTTAATAGGCACGGAGTGGCGTCTCGAACAGATCCCGCATCGTCTCGGGTGAAGATGAGCGCCTCGCCGCAGGCGTTTATTTTTACGGCACAAGCACCTAGCGATATTAGTTCGTCAACGAGAACACCGGAATTCGCCCCCAGCCAAGCGGAAGCGAAGCACCGACTCGGACGTTGTGACCCCTTCACCCACTAAATTTTTCAGTTTTGCGCGTGGATGTGTACTCATACGAACGAGCTTACGTAAAGGATAGCGGCACGAAAGCTTGTGTGATCAGGTAGCGTGTTCTACATTACGCAAAATCACGGTAACTGCACCCAGTCGAAAGAAAGAAACAGTTTCTGACGTTTAACCAAAAAGTCAAACGTGAACAGGTGTTCTGTTTTGTATTTGGTGACTGAATGCAAGTTTCGTTTTCACATTCATGTAGGGTAGTTTACCGCTATTTCCCCTCCAACTCGCAGTAAACTATCCGCTACTTTGTCTTCCAGACAGAGCGCCCTTTCGGCGTAAACATTATCGTCTTTCTTGCTGCCCTCGTTATATCATCTGGGCTTGCGCGGAGAACCCGTCACCCACCGATTCTCGCCACCTCTCTCCGAGGAGCAATGGGAGGAGGCACTTCTTATGAGCACAGACCAAGACGTCTAGACACGGGTCCTGGCAAGTGCTCCCCTTACTCCCCCCCCCCCCCCCCCTTGATGAATAAAGTTGTTGCTCACACACTTATTTCAACGGTTTGATTTTCTGGACGCATGAATGCCCCGCCGCCCCCTTCACACGTAATGCGCATGCGTCGTCATTTTTTCGCCATGGGCGCCCGGCGACGACACGTCGGTGCTGCACGGAAGGAAAGAGGGGACGGGATTTCTTTGACCGCGTCTCAAGCATCCGAGCGGCCACATATTTTCTATACTTCTACTATGTTCCCGTTTCGATCGGTGCGAGCTGCCCGACCAACTGCACCTCATTGTTTGCCTAGCTTATCAAGCACGCAAGCGCGAACACACTCGGTGCTGCCTCCCGCCCCCGTCTATCTATCATGGCGCATGCTTACACAGAACACACTACTAGAGTGTGCTAATGCTACCATACGCTCCTTTCGCATGCTTGGCTGCGTACTTGGATCGGCTTCTCCAAGTCTCGTCGGGGCGAGAGACTGCATGGTTGCCAACAGGGATGGCGATTCGCCGAAAGAAAAGTCCCCGAGGGCATTGCACGCACTGCAAGGAGGCGTTACGTAGTCAATTATTAACACGTTATGAATGCCTCAGCGGCCGTAAAAAGAACTCTTGTTGCACTGAGAGAAATAGCAGATGTTGTTGCAAAGACATTATAGAGACTGTACTTAGCCAATAATAAATGCTTTAGTTATAAGATATAGCGAGATGGATTTGAGCTAGGTGGTGAGTGTTTATTACGAAAGCTGGACTAGCTTACAAACATGAACAAAGGAGAATTAGAGAACCGTGGGCATTACGGGCGCCGTCTGTCAACTGACTCACAGTTTCCGCACAGTGGACAGAAAGGAAGACGCCAAAACTTGCCTTCGCATGCGCTGCTGTGGTGGTGCCACCTGTCAATGTTAAAGTCAAAACTTCATTGTTCGCTTATTTCATTAAGCAAATCCCATCAGTAATTAGTGTAGGAACAGCACAAGGTTTGCAATAAAGGAGAGAAATTCGTAGAAAAATATTTAATAACAACGTATACAAACAATAAATGCGTACGTCTTAAATAACTAACGCACTCTGTATCATTACTGAAATTGTTTTATTTCTCATTCATTTTAATTACAGGGCGAAAAGAAGCGATATACGTCTTAAAAGTTAACACCATCTGCCGCTAAAGAAAACTATGCAAAGCTGCGGTTGTTAACGCTTACACTGGCGGCGGCGTTGACGCTGGCACTCATCGGGGCGTTGCGCAGGAATGAAACCTGGGAAGGTGGAAAGCACGGAGGGATGAACCCGTGTTTCCTTCTGGAACGTGCCAATCGCTGCTAATGGGCAATGAGAGACTGAAGACTCCGATTACACAGAGACCCCGCAGTTCGCTTTATTAGTCAACGTGCACGCTGCGAATTTTTATTGTTTAACAATGCACAGGAGAAATCTCTCACTGACACTACCTTGCAGGTCAAGATCCGGTGCTTATATATACGGGGTGGCAAGCGAACGGTTGTACAGCGCGAGCAGTCTTTTTTTTTTTAAGAGTGAATACACTTTATAAGCGACCCCAAACCATCCACCGCCGTCGGCGGCGTCCGCAGTCTTCTCTCTATCTTTAAAAGAAAGAGGACTTGGCGGGCCGCAGCGCGACGCTCTACCGAATAAGCCACGGACGCGACGCTGATATCGGTGTCAGTAACGCGCCTTATACCCCCTCTCCCTTCACTCACTCCTCCGCTCTCCTCGCTCGCTGCAGCTGCGCGCGCACCCCTCTCTCTCGCGCGCCCGCCTTCTCTCTCACTCTCCCGTCGAGAGCGGGTCGTGAGGGGGAGTAAAGTTAAAATCCGTTGGCATTCGCCAGTGAGTTAACGTAAACTCCCCCGTGTGATCAAATTGCGATTCCCAGGAACCATTACACCATAAAGGCACCATAGTGTGATTATTAAACATAATAGTGCGAATTAATAAATACCCCTCATAGCATCACCCGTGCCCCGCCATGGTGGTCTAGTGGCTAAGGTACTCGGCTGATGACCCGCAGGTCGCGGGATCAAATCCCGGCTGTGGCGGCTGCATTTCCGATGGAGGCGGAAATGTTGTAGGCCCGTGTACTCAGATTTGGGTGCACGTTAAAAAACCCCAGGTGGTCAAAATTTCCGGAACCCTCCACTACGGCGTCTCTCATAATCAAATAGTGGTTTTGGGACGTTAAACCCCACAAATCAATCAATCTCATAGCATCACCCCGTGTATTCGCACTTAACCATGTTCACTCTCGGGGAAATGGTTGGGAGTTTTTTAATCAAGAAGGGCGTTAGCAGACGCTGATTGCGTCGGCATTGTGAGGCGAGAAAGGTGGGAGCACAGGAGAGCAGGGAGAGTATACACCTTTTCACAGGAAGGAAAAAAAACACCGCCATGATGGGCTGTGCGCGGGAGTACAAAGGCTAAGGGCGCAGCGTTGCCAGCGCATTTTCGGGGGGACGCGCCTATTTGCACAGCCCAAGGAGGGCTATGGCGGCGCCCAGGGAGGCGTTTATAAAAAGGTGAATACGCGCATGCGCAGTGAAGCGCGGACGTCACCAGATCAGGCTCGCTCATAAGACGCTAGCATCTAGGAGGTCAACGTAAATTGTTATACATTATTGTGATATATACTAAACCTTACACGGTAGGCGCACCTGAGAATTCTGTGAGTCATTCCACGTGAAGTTCGCCAAGGCTAATGCGTTTTGATATGCCGTTGGTTATTCTTGCCGCAGCATAATCAGTCAGACACACGCGTAGAGGGGAGCACTCTCTGTCGCCAGGGTGCCGCGTTATTTTTACTGGCGGACGTCGAAAAACAAAAACATACGGCCAGCCTGTTTTGCACATCGCGTCGACAGCGGCTGCACGTGCCGTGTGGGCTCTACTTCGGCTCTGGCGCTGTCGTCTCGTTTGGAATGCGAGCACGTTCTCAGGGAATGCGATGAACGGGCGCCGTTCTGTCTTTCTCTCTCTTTCTGTTTCGATAAGAAGGAGAGAGAGAGAGAGGCAGCGCGCTTACGAAACGAAAGTAGACCGCTGCTGCGCCCGCGCTAGGCCTTCTTTTGCATATCCTCGAAGGCACATTCTTTCATGTGTGCTTTCTTTTTCCTCTTTCTTTTCTTTTTGGCCACAATATGATGAATAATGTATTGTGGGAGGGAGGAACACGAGGAGAACGTGAGAGTGGGAATATGAGGCATTTTCCTGAGCCGCCGCCGTTTTCTGGTGTTCCTCGAGGCTGTGACGGAAGAAAACTCTTACGTGGCTTTGTCAGACCGTTACTTTGTGGCAATGAGAAGCAAAGGGGAAAGACGAGCAATTGTGGGCGCACGCGAAAAACAATACCCAGTGCCGGCGCTTTCGATCGCAAGCCGGCCATTGCAATTGGAACGTATTGGAAGAAGTGTATACCGGTATTTGCGGAAAAGTCATGCAGGTAAAGTAATAAATTCTGGGAAGGAATTCTTAAAAGCTACCTATTGCGCGGGCAAAGCATGTGGAACTTGTGGTTGCATAAAAAACTTGCTTTTAGTCGTCTAATTCGCCAACTTATAGTACCGGCCGCTTATTTAGCGTGCTTATTAAAAATAAATAAATAAATAAATAAATAAATAAATAAATAAATAAATAAATAAACTTCGGTGTGTACGGATTGTTTACCGTTTTTGCATTCTTACTCAACCACGTTGCACTCGCATATGGTCGTTTGTTCGATCGCCTGAGTTCACAAAGCGCACTATACCGAAACTATGCCGCACTGTGCTTTGCTGTTTTTCGCTGCCGCTCGGTAAAACCCCATCCCCACGTACGCGCAACAATGCGTTGACGCGTTCTAACGCGTACATGTGGTAAGGGCTTAACAGCTATAGTTTACTGAACGAAGCGCGCTCCTTTACGCGCGCTAAGCACTAATTCGGAATCCTGTTGATATTTGTCTTTCTAAAGTTTTCGGTTTTGCATATGTATATGCAAACATGCACGAACGCAAACACGCGCGAACACAAACACGCGCGAACACAAACACGCGCACGAACATACATAAAATATTGTTACCCCCCCCCCCCCCCACCGCCACCACAGTTTTTGTCTTTTTCTTTTAGGTGGAGGTAGTGCCGGAGCCTTCTGTACTGGCTAGTATTGTTATGGGAAGTGTAGCGAGAACGGGATACATAAGCATTTAGTATATTTTTCTTTTGTAGTTGTTCTTGTGCAAATAAGCTCCCCTCTAGTCCGTGCAATTCTTCCATTCTCTAAGGGCGAGACGGATCGAAGGCGAGGCTGAAGGCACCACTGTGTCGATTGATTTTTTTTTTTTTTGCGCTACAACTCGGGCTTACTACGTTCGGCAGCTCAGCGCGAGTAGTTAGCACGCATAGTCGGTCTGGTTGGCTGTATATCTCCGTACAAAACGGTGCCAGATACGACACGAGACCAGAAGAGGCGCCGAGACGAAAGAAAAGGTCGCCGCTAACACCGTGACTCCGTTGCGTGTCCCGGTCTTCCTTTCGCGCGATATCCCGACCGGGAACGGCTCTATCACGCCTCAGCGATCCGCCCGAGCGACGCCTTGCAACTTCTTCTCAACGTTTATCAGCGTGGGCCCATGTCTTGTCTCTCTGTATGCGAAGTCGTGACGTTGGCTAACTCCCAAATCCTTGACTATGACCAAATGAGGAAAAAACAGGAAGTGTCAATGGGACTGGGGACATAGGGGGGGGGGGGGGGGGGGGATTGCACAGAGTTGACGCCATCCTGTCCGTTTTCAGAGGCAAATCGGTGACGGAAGGAGCCGCTTTGTGTTTTCGTCGTCTCCGTCTTGGCACCGCTTTGTTTCCCCTCCGGTGCTCCCATCACCTATATACCCAACTGAATCGCTTCGCCGCTGCTCTGGTCTCTCATGAAAGATTCAAGGGACGCCTTTAAGCATCCTTCCAATCGAATCTATTCTAGTGTCGTTCTTTCTTGAAGCCGTGCCCTGGATGCCGAAACTGCCAAGTCCTCCTTTAGCATCCGTACGTCAGAACGAACTCCCGAAACTATGACAGGATAACGGTCGTTCGTTCTTCGCCTTTCTCTCTCTCTCTCTTTCTCTAGAGCACTGACTTCGGGCTAGTTGGTTCGCTACATTCAATGAAGTCGCAGCGCTGAAAACACGGGGACTAAGGAAGATGGCATGACGTGTGGTACTAATAACCAATTTTTACTTCTGAAATGGCTGGACAAATGACAGGAAGGGACGGAGACAGCAATATATGCGTCAAACGTGGAAGCTAGCGTAATTTAGAGTTGTTCTCTCACTTTCTCTCTAACTCTGAAGACGTCTTCAATGAGCTCGTTGCAGCCACTCACCATGACGGGATGTGATGTTGCCCGCAATGACGGCGACGACAATACTTAACCGAATCGAACACGTCTGCAGCTAGGCCCTCCCCACATGGACCCAACTAACGTGCAGGGGGCGTACACTAACGTCGTTACAGTCACCATTTTGTTGTATAAAACCAATAGCACCGTGAAAAAAAAACAGTGCCTCGTCTCGATCTGCTTATTTCGAGAATCACAGCGGAAGCTGCGAATCGCTTCACTGCACGTCGGAAATAGCTCGGCTATATACCACGACTTCTCCTTCGGTTTCGCCTCGATAGTATGCTGGCCTACCACATTTACCCGCTTGCTAGCGGCGTTTTTAACCCAATAGTCTCGACTAATGATGGCTAAATAGCAGCAACATTTCTCTAATGCAGGCTGTGTAATATCTATACATTGTCTTCGTTCAATCATTGTCCCAGATTTTTTTTCGTTTGCACACTCCAGGCGCACTTTTGCCGTACCCTGGTACATATCCAAACTGGTCCTTGTACATCGCTGATGGCCCCTCACCTGTCGGTCAGTAGGCATATCAGTGTCCTCGATGTCACAGTCGGGTTGTGTCCCCTTCTGAGACGTGGCCGTCACGGATACCAGAGGACCTGCATGGTAGATATCCGAACTGGTCCTTGTACATCGCTGATGGCCTCTCACCTGCCAGTGAGTAGACATCAGTGTCCTCACTCTCGCAATCAGGTCCCGTCCGCTTTCTGGACGTGGCCATCGCGGACGCCGGAGGACACTGTAGACATCAGAACTGGTCCTTGTACATCGCTGATGGCCCCTCACCTGTCGGTGAGTAGGCATCAGTGTCCTCGCTGTCACAGTCGGGTTCTGTCCGCTTCTTAGACGTGGCCGTCGTGGATGCCGGAGGACCTGGTAGATGTCCGAACTGGTCCTTGTACATCGCAGATGGACGCAGCCGCAGAGTTCACGAGGGGCATATGTTATAGCGCAAACATGGCAAGAGATTGGTTGGTTGATTGGTTCCTCAACAACTTGGCACAACCCACCTAGGGGGATAGGCCATGAATGAGACGGTGCCTTGCTTTTTAAAATAATTCACTTATTGAAAGGAAGGGTGGAATTCATTAGGTAATATAGGTAATAATTTCAAGGTGTTAGATTTGTGACCTTCTCTGAGGTGATGCAAAGATTTTAAGGAATGTTCGTGCTGTCAGAATATGAAATCTTTTGATAAGAGAAGGCAGGCGGGATTCTTCGTATAGGACACTGTTCGCAACATATTTAGGTAGCCCTAGGTACAAGCGCAATGATTCGAGTTCTAACAGAATCAGTAGTCGAACTTTGTAAGCCGGAGTGCCAGAAAACAAAACACAGCCGAATTCCAATATCGGTCGAATGCACATGCAATATGTCATGATGAGCACGTATCTACGCAAACCGGCACAATAATTACTGAGCCTACGCAGCATCCGTACGGCATGTGCTGCTTTAGCAGCCATGTTTTTTATGTGGGGACTCCAGTTAAGTGTTCCGGTGTAGGTTACCCCCAAGTACCTAACTGACTCTACCTGAGGTATGACGGCTTGTCGGTACATTAGAGAAATTCCCACTGGGACATTCTGTGCGAAAACTGTGATTGTGTTTTTGTTAATACTGAGGCTTAGGTTGTTAATATTGGCTTAGGTCGTCACGCAACTCATTGAGTTTACACACGACATAGCTTCTGCACTCAATAGTCACGATCAACTAGACGCCATTTTCATTGATTATTCGAAAGCTTTTGACATGGTCTGCCACGAAAAGCTTCTATGTAAACTGCGAGCAATATTAAAAAGGTATAAATTAATAGACTGGATCACTCACTATCTACACTTAAGATCTCAGTTCGTTACTTTTAATCGCACGCATTCTTCATCAGTAACAGACACATCTGGAGTGACTCAGGGTTCAGTGCTCGGACCTCTGTTATTTGTCATTTTCATTAATGATGTAGTGAGTGTTATTAATAACACCAACGTCAAGTTGCGCCTATATGCAGATGACTGTGTCCTCTACCGCACTGTTACTGATGCTAGTGATCAACAAGAATTAAACAAGGTATTTTCAATGTTCTGCGAATGGAGTGATAGGTGGAAAATGAAAACAAATTTTACCAAAACAGTTGCCATGACTTTCGGTAACAAAAAGAAGCCGCTGAAATACTTTTACAATGCCAATGGTAGTCACTTGTCCCAAGTTGGTGATTTCAAATATCTGGGTGTCATTTTTTCACATAACCTAAAATGGCATGCCCATAAAAACCATATCTCTGCAAAAGCGCTTCGAAAACTTGATTACATAAAGCGAACTTTAAAAAATGCAACGTTGGAATGTAAACTGACTGCCTACAAATCACTAATTCGTCCGATACTAGATTACGCTTCAACTGTATGGTGTTCTCACCTCACGTGCGACATAATGCAGCTAGAATCAATCCAGAAAATAAGCTATCAGATTCATCTTTGGTCGTTATGATCGCGCCTTCTCACTTTCATCACATGCTCACATCCTATCGTTGCAGACTTTGGAGCATAGGCGCAAACGCGGACGCGTAATTCTGCTGCACAAGATCGTCCACACCCCATCCGGTATTCAGGCGCCCTTCTTTTTTGTACCCACTAATACACATGTCACTAGAAAAACCGACAGGCTGAACATGATTCCTTTCAGGACACATATTGACTGTTTTAAATTTTCGTTTTTTTCCGTTCACTATTGAAACCTGGAACAACTTGGATGGTTCGCTTCGCGCATCGTCTCATGATGAGTTCGTTGAGAAACTACGAATACCCATCTTGTTTTAATCTTTTTGCACTTTCTTAGCGGTTGTCTTTTTTTCTGTATTTCCATCAACATCTGTACTCGCACCTGATGAAAGATTTTGTTGTGCAGCTATGCAAGCACATCGTATCTTCATCTACGTGTACAATTTCAGGGTTTATTTCTTTTGTTGCTTGTACAAGAATATGTACCCACTCCTGCTATGTCTCGAAATCGAGACAGCAGCATGTATAACTATCCTCCAGCCACGTGTCCAGGCTATTCATGTATGTCTGCAGAATGAGATACAGTGTGTGAATGTCCGCCAACGCAGCGAAAAATGCGATATCATACTCGAACAGCGTATACCGCTTGCCACACACTTCGTCTTCCTTATACTGGGGGTAATTTCTCAAAAGAGGGACCGGCGCGGTCGCGGGCGTCCTACCTTGACAGCGATTAGCACACGGACTTACGCATTTATGAGCACCGTTCTCTGCTGACCGTTCAGTTTGCGTTGAAGTGATGGACGACAGGAAGGTCCCTTTGCTCGCTGACGCGGCCACGTTTGCATACGCCACAGCGTCTTGAACATGTAGTCGGGGTGCGAACAAGAACCAACAAGTTTAGAAAACTATCAACAGCATAGAATAGACTTCAACAAGGAGCAGTGGGAGGCTCATCCCGCTAACTGGGATCCGGAAACGCAATTCGCAAGTCAGTGGAGCCCTGTCTGGGCAAGGGCACCACCGAGTTAGCTCCTGAATTCCTCCTTACACCTTCTCTGGAATAAATTGTCCTCTTTTTGTTGCACTACGCCAGGTCGGACGACTTGGAGTGACATTCCGCTTTGTTCCTATCACGTTCATTGCTTCCCCTTGCGGCGGAACGTGCTTATTTCCAGCTATGTCTCGAGCGGTCTAGGATGAGCAACGGCCCCCTTGCGCTATATTACCCGACATTCCCGGCGGTCTTCTCCGGACAGCTCCTTATAACAAAGAGCCGTGTCTCGCCATCCCGTCCCCCTTCCCCCTTTCGATGTTGTCACCCTCTCGTATAAATACCGGGACTCCCCATTACGCTTCTATTACTCGTCGCCCACGAACATGTTCTCTTTCTTCGCCTCCATGGCCGCCGCTGTCGTATGAGTTATACCGGCCGGCGATTTTAATAATGGCGCGTTACGCGAGGCTTCGGCCGCTCCCCTTAATGGCGCTTCAGATTGATTCCGTGACCTTCTTTTTCATCGCGCTGCTGTTTTGCGCGCCCGTGTCGAAATCTCGTCAGGCCTGGAGCTTTTGCATTGTTAGTTCATTTCGTACATATATACGGTTGTGAATGAAGTTTCCCAAACGTCTGCTCTTTTGGTTCCGCTTCGTTGCGGCGCAGTTCTTCGTTCGCCAAGCTGCCGGTGGACCTTAATTTGTGTGTGCGTTCGTTTGTGTGTCCGTGTGCGTGCGTGCGAATTCCTAGCAGTGTTATAGCCTTCTCATCCTGCATGATCCCTGTATTCCTGTACATATGCCTTGTCGGGGCTCACTGGCGTCGCGCAGGGATGCACATCAGGACTTCATTACTGCGCTGAGGGGACGCTTTTTTTTTAAGCGATAGGGAGGGTGACCTGAAGAAGACGGTTGCATCTACAGGGCCCGGTAATCTTCTAAACATGTTTGCCCCCTCGTGTTATCGTTGGGGGCACGCCTTTCACATGTGTCATAGTTGTTTTTTAAATTTTAATTTCGTACTTATGCGTGCGTTGCTTGCGATTTCCTATATTTTTTTCGCGTGACCAACTGTTGAAAGTTAGCCCTGCGTGCACGTCGTACTTCTGTGTTCCTGTCCTTTCTGTGCGCCGTAGGCGTTAAACTAAAGTCGGTTATCAGTTTTCCCGGAGCATGCGCATTGGCACCCAAAACACCAATAAGCACTCCAAGACAGGAAATCCATGCGACCTGACATGGCAGGTCTAATTCGCGCCGCTTTCCGTGTGAGGTGTCAAGTGTTCTTCATCTTTACATGTCTCATCTCCAGAAGTCCCGCACATGTAAGGGCTGCTTTAACATTCCTTTATTTATTGTCCAATCTTCCGAGTGTTCATCGCCGGACCGAGGCGCACGCGAGTTGGCTTGTGTCAAATGTTGTGCAAACACGTACTCACGAGAAGTGACAACAAAAATGCTGTCTCTCATGACGAATGTTGCGATGAATCTTGAAAAGTAACCTTGGCTATGTAGGCCCTCGAATTCACGACCACAGCCTCATTGGCAGACATTCATTTGCAGGGAAGGCCCCGTATGCGATCACTTGTTCAAAGCACCTGAGTTAGAGCGAAATGCATCGAATATACGCCAACCTGTAGATAATCTCCGAAACGACCCTCCCCCCTTCTCCCCGGTCATTTATAGGACCCTGCCTCGCCTGCAGTATTTGCGGTTCGTGTAGTTGCGCATCCAGCTGCCGTCGATAAAAGAGAGAGAGAGATTTTATTAGAAGGCAGAGAGGTTGGCCTGAGCTTGTTCGCTCTAGCCTGCTACTCTACACAGGGGATAAGGGAAGGGGGAAGGGATGAAGGATGATAATGGGGACAAGAAGAGGTGGCGCGTACGTACAGTAGCCACTTAGCGCAGTACCCTACAGTCCAGCATCTAGTCCAGCGCTTTTCATAAAGTCTAAAACAGCCTTTGTAGCAATTTTTGACACTGTTTGGTCGTTCATTGCTGACGATATGTGGCTTTCACTCAATGGCGTTCGCCCGATGCTTGCCAACGTTGCAGTTAGCATTTTTCTTTGCGCCACGTATAACGCACAGTCACAAAATATGTGAGCTAAAGTTTCGCGCACTTGGCAGCGATAAACGCATTTATCCACTTATTGCAAACGACATCGTCTTCACTGCCTTGTATTTTATTTATTTATTTAATACATACTGCGGACACTAAGTGGTCCAAGCAGGAAGGGCACGTCACGCATACCACAGACGTAATGACGTACATCATACGAAAAACACACTTTGTTTTACACGCTACAATACACTTCGTTATGTAACAACATCACGCTTCGCTCTATACACTACAATAAACTTCAATATGCAAAGCAACAACACACCCGGTTCTACAACACTACATTACACTATGTTCCACAACACAAGTAGTAACTTACGCCAAACAACGACCATACATTGCATACCTCATACTTTACAATACGTTACACATACGTTACAATGAATGAGGTTCGCATAACTTGTTCCAGTTCGACACTGTTCGCGGAAAAAAAGAATACATAAAGGCATCGGTTCTCGCAAAAAATGGGGTTAGCAAATTGGGATGATGATGTCGTATGTCATCATGTCGTATGATGGCGAGTATGTCAGTAAAGTGTCGATGGTGTGCGATGGTTGGCGACCGTACAGGAGTAATGTATGGGGTTCTGATACCCGGACGCCCACCCTCCAAATCTGAGCGAATGGACAGAAGGGCGAGGGTGTGGCGACGACCGTCGCCTCGATAAAGAACATTCCCGTCGCCGTCTTCCAAAGCAGACGCCGGCGCCGATTACCTCGTCGATTCCGTTAACGGCCACTGGACGGAGAAAGCATCTTTCCCATCTGGAGTGCCCCTAACAGCAGCTGTCGCGTCATCTTCTCTATCTCTCTCTCTCTCTCACTTCCATTTATGCCTCGAGGGCGTCACTTTTCTGCGTCAGCGATTCATTGTCTATTCGTCTGAACACGGGCTACCACGAAACGGGATTGCCCGTCTTGCGCTTCACCGTTGCTAGGGTAATTTGTTGTTTTCTTCTTCTCGATAGGAGGAGAGGTTGAAGGGAGGAAAATGCACTATTTCTGTAGCTCTTTTTAACAGAGAGGAGGATCCTCGGCTTTTTGGGCCGTTGCACGGAAGTACAAAAGCTGACGTCACAGCTTCGGCCCTGCAATTTTCGGGGCGTCACGCATGTTAACGACCCAGAAGGGCTTATGGCGGCCCCCGGGGAGCCATCGTTGAAACGACAACAAATTGAAGAGCAGAGGAGGAGATGGTACTTTGTGATACGTATATGGTTGATCTTTGTTCCCCTTGCTATTATTGTATCTCGTCTTATGTGATCGCTTTCTTCAAATTTGCTCGGATCAGTTGTAAACGTTGAAATACCGAATTTAACATGTACCGTTATTATTATTATTATTATTATTATTATTATTATTATTATTATTATTATTATTATTATTATTATTATTATTATTATTATTATTATTATTGTTGTTGTTGTTGTTGTTGTTGTTGTTGTTGTTGTTGTTGTTGTTGTTGTTGTTGTTGTTGTTGTTGTTGATAGTATTGTTGTCTTTTTTTCTCTTATTACGCGCCCGTATTTCTCCTGTACATTATTTTCACCAATGGAATATATATTCCAAGACATTTTGCCTTCATGACTGCTGCCGATTTGACGCTTCAGTGCATGGTCATCTCTTTTATGCAGTGATTGCATCTAATGCAGCGAAGCTACGTGCATGTCGAGAAAAGATTTTTTTTTTTCCGAGCGGCGAACCTTTCTATTATTTTTCGATGTACAATGCTTTTTTTTCCCAGCTCAACCAAGCTCTTTTCGTCAATGAAAATCCGCTGATCTCCTCTTTATTCTGCAGGCTCCTCTTGTTTTCATAATGTAACTCTCGGCGGGTTCTTCTTTCGAGAAACGTCTTCTTTAGACGAGACAGAAGATGGGATTTGCGAGCGCCATCGTACGCTCCATATTCTCTCGAAAGCGGCTCAATTTTCTTCCAAGTGACATCTATCGGCAATCGTAGGTCACGCTGTAAACTTACTTCGTCATTTGCAGGTCGTGTTGCAGCATTTTTTTTTCTTTGGCATGTAGAGAAGAATTTCTTTTATTAAAAAACAGAGTGTCAACGCATGATTTGTTGTAAACAGGCGTTTGCGAACGAAGTTCTTGTATTCCACTCCCATCTCGTGGAACGGACAGCCTGGATTAATGTCCCGAGCTTTCCAATTATCGAGCTTTCGCAAGAACGTAATAATAGTAAATAAAAACAACATTGAAGTAGCAGTTTTTTTCCCGTTTGTCTTTTTCTTTGCCTTTGAGAAAAGAAAGTGCTCTTTTTTTCTTGCTCTGACATAATTTTTTTGAGCTATCTCGGAGAGTAGGGCAGTCACTCGTCTTTCAATGCAATAATATATATGTAGTTATAGTGATTACTATACTATAATAATTGTATAGTCATAAATAATGTAAATATCTAATTATTTATTGAATGGTACTTTATTTTGGCTGTATTTCTACAAATGGCACTCGAAAGAGCCCCCCCCCCCCGCTGCCCCCTTTGCTTTAATAGTTTTATTGTTTGTTTTCTTTTTTCTTGACGTTCCGCTTGAGCGTTCAATATTTCTCATCATGCAACACTTCACAATAAATTTTCGCATCCATCCATCCATCAGGTAATGTTTCTCTGAATGACAACATTAATTGAATAGATTGCACCTGAAAAGAATAGTTTACAACGACGTTGTGGCGTATGGTCACCTTTTTGCCGCACAGTACTTTAGGTATATTACGTTTTCTTTCCCGAAAACGCTTGTCGAAAATGCTGCGTCACGCCGCCATCTAGCAAGCCGTTCACGGTTTTGAAATAAAGGCTGCAAAGCGTTAAAGACGCACAATATAGATAACTATTAAATTTGTATCGGTTAACGGTTGGTTGGAATCTAAGTTGTACCGGTTAGTGGCAACGTAAGCTACGAAGGGTACGCACGTTTTAGGTGTGAAGCACCTAGCACGCTACGCTTGTCGGCATCTCCTGTCGTGACAGTGTGTCATGCGGTCATGGTCCATCATAACAAAAAACGAGTATGACGTGCACAATGGCTAAATCCTGGCCAACACACGCCAATGACACACTAAAAATAAAGACGGCAACAGTTGGCCCAACAAAGAGCCGAAGGCATTAGTGGAATGTAAACACTCATCGATACTTACGGAAATGAAATGGGGCATGTATAGGGAAAAAGAATAATATTAATAAGAATCTTAGGGTCAAATTCCCACAGCGGCCACGTTCCATAGGTTTTAAGAAAACAAACAAACAAACGAAAATACTTCCATACGAGGTCATCATCATTATAATCAAGTCAGTTTTCCCACGACGTTAATGGAGTGGAAACAACCTTCTCTACGCGCCCACGGTTCAGGGCTTGGCGCCAATAGTGACTCATCAAAGACATTTCTCTCAAAACACACTGCGTACTTTGCCCCTTCTCAGGTTTCATGCTATATAGTTAATCTGGAACACCCTTTCCTAAAACAACTTTGTTTATAACAACCCTATATAACGGCGATAGCTTTATCAGGGGGAGCCTTCCAATTCTTTGATGAGTAGACCTGTCTGCTGTCTCAGCTGGAGATTGGAGCAAGCATGGAAGATAAACGCTACATCTCGGTATGTCCGGCGAGCCTCAACAGATAGCGCTGATGCACTCGGTGGAGAGAAACGAAAACACGTTGGTAGCCCCGAAGCTGTTTTGCCGGCTTCCAACTGCTATGGGTTAGAGCTGCAGTCAGAAGGAGCGCGTTAATCCGAGGACGAGCGGCTTTTCTTGTCGGATATGTGTCCGCGCCGCTTCGCTGATCCCTCTTGGTGGCGACCGATTACAGATTGTGTGCTCAGCGATGGTGCTTTCTGGTTCTGGCCTCTGTTTTTGTAGCGCTATGGTGAGTCGTTCGTATCATCCGCAAACCGTTGTCCTTAAACCTCGGTTTTTTCGGGATTTGCACTAGCGTCTTTTGTACTCCGGTGCCGGATTTGCTGAAAAGAATTCTCTTCGCGTGTATACGTTCTGCTGTGTCGGGTTGCACATCTGAAGGCTTTGAGGTATCTAATTCGTTCATACGGCTGCCGGATCGTGGCGTTCTGAACTGTTCGCAGGATAGCGACTGTGGAACCGCCACCTTAAAGTAGCACTATGCAAAAAATTAGCTTAGAAAGAAATCATGATCTGAAGTCTCTAGCGTCGGTAATTTCGCCACCGTACGATTACCAGTCAATCAGACAATAAATGTGAGAAGTTTCACTTTTAAATTTTTCGCTAAGGCTTTCAAAGTTGATGTCACTTTTTGTTGTTTTTATTTTGGCTGCATTGGCCCGAAATTTTCTGAAGCTTGGTAGGTCAATTCCCGGGCGCCCTTGTACTTCAATTTTGTCGATTAACACTTCAACACTGTGTACTTCAATTTTGTCGATTAAGAGCTGCTTCATCTGAAAATTAATATCCATAAAACTAAAGTTATGTGCAACAGTCTCGGCAGAGGACAGCCCTTTGCGATACATATATATGTGGAGATACGCCGGAAGTTTTAAAGAAATATGTCCACTTAGGACACCTAGTAACCGCGGAGCCGTAGCATCAGAGTGAAATACTTAGAATAATAATAAGGACGGGGTGGATCACATTCAGCAAGCATTCTCAAATCATGAATGGTAATCTACCACTAACTCCCTCAAGTGAAAGGTACAAAACAGCTGCATCTTGCCGGTACTTACCTACGGAACAAAAACCTGGAGGCTCACAAGAAAGGTTCAGGTTAAACTGAGGACGACGCAGAGAGCGATGGAAGGGGAAATGATAGGTGTAACCTTAAGAGTGTGGGGGGTGCTGACGCCTCCTGTAATGTTGTTTGCGCTGCGTGGCGCGCGTTTCTCGCCCAAAAGCCACATATCGAGTTACAACAGCCAGCCGATAGAGGACGTTGTGTTCAGGTTAAGTACCAGTATCATCATCATGGTTGTTACAGTGGTAGCGCCGGCAGTGACCCCTGGCGGAAGGCAAGCCTTGGTGGCAGGCGAGAGTTGAATGAGCCTCTTCTGCGTGTGGCGGTTGCAACGAACGGTTGTCGAGTCTAACCGTTGTACGAACGGTTAGATTCGGCTGCCTAGCTTGCCGATGTAAGCGTAAATAAAAGCACACGTGTTTAGCAGCGTGACTGTGTGGCTCATTCTGAGGCCTCGCAACTATTGCAAGGAATTTCTAAGGAGTCGTCAAGATGTCAGGTAGACAATAATTTACATATATCTGGGTTGACGCCTGTGTTAACATGCAAACGCAGTCTATTTATTAGACGCGAAGCAGTGACTAGCCTGTGTAACGCTGTCCATCCATGCTTCCGCGCTCTCCTCGCCACAGGTGTTGGGGTGGTGCCAAGTAGGCCAAGCCTTTCCTCCCAGCGTGGTGAGGTCACTCTCCCTCGCCTGCTGCGCTCTCGGCGCGTGTCACCTCTCTCGCTTCACCCTCTCACTGCTCGCAATATTCCCCGGTGTGTGGGTCCCCGGTGCGTGGCACCGCGGGCTGCGCGTCGGGGGCCCTCGTGGTAATTCAAGCGTTAGCGACGCCGCCTTGGGTGTGTTATTGCGTTTGTCATGTTATTCTGTGTTTGTTGTGTGATTATGTTTGTATTGGAGTGTATGGTCATATTGTGTCCGGATGTCCTAGCGTATTGATAACGATTGATGTATCGAATCGGCAGACGATGTCGTCGTTGTAAATTAGTTAAATATATGTATGTTGTTGCTTGGTTTGTACCGACCACGTCTGCTGTGTCCGTTCACTCCAAGAGCGTGGCATGGCGTGTAGCTCGCCATTGGAGACCCCCACAAGAGACAAGAAGAGAGCAGTGTGGGTCAGGGAACAGACCGGGGTTAAGGATATCATAGTCGAAATCAAAAAAAGAAATTGACATGGATTGGGCATGTAGCGCATAGGCAGAACGAGCTCAGGTCATTAAGAGTAACTGGCTGTATTCCCAGAGAAGGCAGACGCACGAGGGGGAAATATAGTTTGGCCAATGAGATTACAAATCTCGCAGGTATAACGTGGCAGCAGAAAACACAAGACTGGATTGATTGGCGGATCCTAGGAAAAGTCTTTGGCCTGCGGTGGGCGTAGTCAAGATGATGATGATGATACGCTCTAGGATATGCAGTCAAAATCTATGACGTCACGACTACTGGTACGGGAACTTAAAGGTGGCGGCGCCACCCGCATATTCTCTTCGCGCGTTTTATCGCTCTCGGTGCGTCTTCTCTCACGCAACAGGCACCTGTGTGGGTGGGTGTCTTCTTCTTTTTTTTTTTGGCGCCGTAAAAGAGTGATTTACTAACACGAGACAAGCCTTCCGCTTTTCGCACAATCACACAACACGGGGGCAGCGGCCGCCCCCTTCGCAAGTAGCCGTAAAGTTTGAAGGACTTCTCTCTCTTTTTTTTTCAATTTTTCTTGTTGTTCTTTTCTGTTTTCTTTTTGTAGTGGGTGACAATTCGAAAGAACGCTCCCTGATGTATTATTATCCGTACTGAATGGTACCTTTCCCTTTTTACTCGGACGACGGTCCCATCAGAATGAACACCCGAACGGCCATCACGTTCCGTCGGGACTTCTCTCGATGGAAGTAGTGTCTCGAACCCATTTGCCTTGCGAGCTGCTAGAGCGCTCACCACTACAACTCGCAGCGTCGGTTGTGCGTGCTTCTCGTTGGACAGCGACAGCGAGCGAAGCGAGCCAGCGTCTCTTATACGCCTGTCACACGGCCACCACCAAACTCCGTTCAACACCGTGAACGTAAATCTCCCTTAGGGGATTCGACGGAGAAGGAGTTGTGGAAGGACTAAGTGAACTCTGGCGCACGTAAGTATATGTAAACAAACACGCGTTGTGAATGAGTACTACAACGAAAGAACGTTTAATATTGCCAAAATGTATTATTCTTTCACTGCGGCCACTTAGTGCTCGAAATTTTTCTCATACTTATAGACTGCTGGGGACGAGAGTACCTCGTTTCGCTGCGAAGGGAGATCGTTGAACGTCCTTTGCGAAATGCTCCGTTTACCTTCGTTTGCGCAAGGGTGGCCGTATGACACGGACCGCATCTTCGTTGTCGTAAGGACGAGGGAGTTAAACGGTCTTCACGTGTGCCCGTGTGACGGGGGTATTATTCGCAAGGCGTAATGGGAAAAGGCGCTTCCGTCACCTTCCTTCTTTCTCTCCCTGCTCTGGCGGTGTGTCATTCGTGGCGGACCCTAGCCGCGCTCCCCCTTTTTACCTGAACCCTCTTGAGTATTCTGGGGCTCTTTTTACCTCCGTATCAATGCTGTGAACGGGTTAGCCTTTTGCATCACACCGTTCAGCCGTAACAGCCAAGTGGTCAAATCCGGCAATGCCCCACTTCTTCTTCTTCGTCGTCTTTGTTTTAGCACAGCTTCTTCATTTCTCAACACGCGAATTGTTGGCCCACGGAAGAAGAATCAACTGTACCCCGCGCCAAACAGTGTCCTAAGCCCTTCTTAGGCAGCGGGTATCGAACGTGAACAAAAACGAAAACGAACAAAAAAAAAGGGGAGGGGAGAAGTAGAAACCTGCCCACGGCGTGTGTTGTTTACCGAGCACTCAAACAGAAAGGTGTGCGCTCGTCGTCAGCTTTGGCAGCTGGACCGGCGGACCTTTCGGAGCACTTCGTGCACTGCCAAGAGACAGAAATACTGTTTGCTTAGAGGGAGAGACATTCTCTGAACTTGAAAGGCCACTTGCTTTTTTTTTTATCGGACGAAGATAGAGTCAGTTTTTGAGCGAATGGAATGGAATGAAAAAACTTTATTTCGGTCCTGCAGGACGCGCTTAGCGCGTAACGGGCGTCTCCCACGTAGGGACCGACAGGGAGTACCTGGCGGCCGCTTCGTGGGCCTGCTGGACGGCCCATCGCTGGTCGGCGAGAAGTGAGCTCCTGAGGGACCTCTCCCACTTGCTTGAGGTAGAGTCGGGAGGAGTTGTTCTACACTCCCAGAGCATGTGTTCGAGTGTCGCTGTATGTCCACATGATGGGCATGTGTCGCTGGGGTATGCATCTGGATAATAAACGTGAAGCGTGGCAAGGTTTGGGTACGTGTGTGTCTGTAATAGGCGTAGGGTTAATGCCTGCGGTCGGTTAAGTTTCGGATGTGGGGGTGGAAAAATGCGGCGTTCCAAGTAAAAGTGCTTTGTAATTTCATTGTACGTAATTGGTGCATCCCGATTGGTATCCAACCCAGCAAGATGAGGTTGCCCTGTGGCAGTGCGGTCGGTAAGTGCGCGCGCTGCATCATGGGCGATCTCGTTGAGGTTGGATAGGGCACCCGGCACCTGACCGAGATGGGCGGGGAACCAGATGACAGTGTGGTGCTTCAGGGCACTCGGGTCCACATTGCGCAGGATACGTAACGCCTGGTCGGAGATGACTCCGCGTTCGAAGGCTTTGATGGCCGGCCTGGAGTCACTGTAGATGAATTCCCGTTTGCTGTCGAGCATAGCTATAGCTATAGCTACTTGCTCCGCTACTTCGGGGTTTCGGGTGAGGATTGTGGCTGAGTTAAGAGTCTGCTGCGCGGATGATACCGCGACCGCGGCGAAGGCTTGGTTGTTGCGATAGGCAGCGGCGTCCACGAACGAGACGTTGTCCGCTTCCATGTCTATGCGCTTGAGAATGGCGGTCGCCTGCGCAAGGCGCCTGCCTCTGTTGTATTCGGGGTGTACATTTCGTGGTATGGGAGCGATTGTAATAAGGTCGCGGATTTCACGGGGAATTAGAGTCAACTCTGGGGGGTCCCTGGCCCTCGAGGAGAAGAAGCCGAGCTCGCGCAGAATATGGCGGCCCGCCTTGGTTGTAGTGAGTCGGGTCAATCGCACACGTTCCTGAGCTTCGGCGATCTCTTCTAGCGTGTTATGTACGCCAAGCTCGAGGAGTTTGTACGTTGGAGTGGTGATAGGGAGGCCAAGGGCTCGTTTGACCACCTTGCGAATAAGCGCATTGAGTTGATCGCGCTCAGAACGTAGCCACTTGAGCGAGATAGAGAGAATATGTCCTGCGCAAAAAATATCTGGCAGTGGACTTCTCGGCCCCGTGTCTTTTATTTTTAATTTTTATTATTTAATTTTTTTATCGTCCAGTATAAGCAAAGAGATGTCAGGCCGCATGCTGGTTCCAGCTTGTACTATGTGGGCTGTCCATGTTTCGCCAGTTCTTTCTGTGGTCACTTCGTGTTCCCTCCGAGAATAGACCACCATTTGTCAATGAAGCAATATGTATGCACGCCGAACGAAACGAAGGCGTACGAGGCATGCCTCGAATGGTAAACATGGCTGCCTGTCTGCAGAGTATTCCACTGTCTACACGAGGCTTTTTTGGTGATTTTGTACGTGTTTTCTCGTAGTTTCATATATCGCAGTTACCTTCCGCTTCATTTCTACTTCACGTCTGCTACATGTGTCTGTCCTTCGGTGCCTTTTCTTTAAGCCCTGTTTGTCGCATAATTTGACATTCGGACAGCCCATATCTCTTGCGCACACACACTCACATGCGCGCGAATACATACGGCAAGAAACGCGGCCCGCGAATAATTGCTCTTCCGCGGCGCTGTGCGAGTACTCGACGACTTCGTCCGGACAGTTCCTGTATTTTCACGCTGTCCTCTTTGGCGGCTGCTAGCCGAGTCTTGTGGAAGGAGCCCGAGCTTGGCAGGTATCTACAATACCAGAGACCGTGGCCATGCATGCATGATCCTCCTTTTCCGTTTTCCTGTGCTGCATTCGGCCGTTCTTGCGATGAGGAAAAGGGTTAGCGGGGGTGGGAGCATGTGGGGGGGGGGGATAGCTTTGCGGTGTGATCAGAGACAACCATGCTCGCCATAACAGAAGTCTCTGAGATCGAGTGGCATGCGCTACAGTGCTTCGCGACTTTGCCGCTAGGGTAACAGCGCATACGCCTTACCACCCTGAATAAAGGTGGATCGAAGCCCTCGGCCTGTTGTCTGGATTGCAAAACGGTTCCAATGATTCTATACTTCTTCATATTGAACCCACACGTTTTCCATGTATTCGTACCATACTTTTGGTACGAATCTGGCGGAAATACATTCCACTGCAGTAGTTTTGTAGGTTTCCGTATGAACCTTACAGAAACGTGCGAAATTAATAATGATAATAAATTAATGACATTGATGAATGCTAAGCGTTTCATGTGCTATCGTGCACTTGATGCGCAGGCAGTGCGGCCTAGTGCGCCGCTTCAGGTACTTCCATTCCGAAAGCAGAACGAAACATTGGTTGATAACAACTTTATCGGTTGTCCGGTAAGAATAATTAGATTTCGTGCGAATCACGGCGTTTTATGGACTGGGTATCTTAGTTAATTTCTGCACTAAACGGTCAAGTTTGGAGGCTGGTGAAGAGCATTGAAATTCACGTTTCATAATTTTTTATGGTGTCAGTGACGTGCAAGTGACGTCCTCATGACGTCACTCACACTAGCGCCACCTACTGAGTGAGTCATAAAACTAGGCGGTCACGTACCATGGCCTCCGAGATTGTGTGCGCGCGCCGCAATCTCGGAGGCCATGCCATGTACCAAGATATAAATGGGATGTACAGACCCACGGCTTTAGGAGCTTTGTCGCTAAGAGCGACTGCCGGTCTCCTGGGTGGGTGAGCCCAGGGGCGCCGTGAAGCCCAGGAGAAAGGGATGTGTTGCGTCTGCTGGGTTGGGGGAGGGAAGAACTTTTTTTACTTCGTCTGAGTCACGCACGGCTGAGGTCCTAAGGTCCCATAGCCACGACGAGGCATGGGAGGGGTTGAAACCCCTCTCCCCGTTGGCTCGGGTCCGTGGTGACGCCGCTCACCAAACGCCTGCTTGCGTAGACGCCCCTACGGG
This sequence comes from Rhipicephalus microplus, assembly GCF_043290135.1. Classification (NCBI taxonomy): domain Eukaryota; kingdom Metazoa; phylum Arthropoda; class Arachnida; order Ixodida; family Ixodidae; genus Rhipicephalus; species Rhipicephalus microplus. The sequence continues at coordinate 173,478,633 of NC_134705.1, forward strand.
TGGATCCCACAGATAACTTTCCGCAGCTGGTTTGCTTGTTCAAATCTATGTGGCACCACAACACCGTGGACGTCTTCGTTATGCAATGGCTGTCATGCTGCCGTGGCCTTCTGCAGAACTGCTCAACAACCGCTTCACGTCGTCTGCTCGGCGTCTCCGCAGCGTCTGCGAGCACGCGAGTAAAAGCGAAGCAGACGCTATGGGCACGGCCGCTGGATAAAAAGAGAGAGAAAGAGAGAGAGAGAGAGAGAGAGAGAGAGAGAGAGAGAGAAAACTTTATTTGCGCATAACTCGGAGCATTCCAAACGGTCGGGCCCCTATTCCAGGGCTCCGCTGGCCCTAGCCATCATAAAAAAAAAGTTTTTTTTTTTATCCAGCGACTATGCTATGGGGATGCCGAACATACGACGCAACACGGATGTTCAGCAGTGCTACAGAAGGCAGCGAAAGCAAGTAGGCCAAGAAAGGGAAAGTCAACATGGCGGCACATAGGGGTGAAGTTTCCTTCCGCCTCAATATTATCATGTCGTCGTCGTTCGCTATAGGTGGCCCGTAAGTTCGCCACGCAAGCTTTATTTGTTTGATATTTATATCCCGAAGCTTCGAGAGTAATGTATTCGTAGGTATAGAAACACAGCTAATCTTCTTAATTACATACCTGACGTCTTGTTTCTAGACATACCGGTGCGTGAAGTCGCCATAAGCGACATTGTAAACCGTCCTCACGCTAGCGTCAATGTCTGTATGTGTTCCTGCGAAAGTTGACGTTGGTGTGAAAATAAAATAGCATTTATCCAGAGCATGCTAGAGTGAACTGACCTTTAAAGACTGGTGTCCATATATCTTTAACGCCCTCTACATCGCTATTTTTTTACTCTACAAACCTGTGCTTTACCGTCGGCAGACCGACGAGGTTGGTTGTTCACGCGCCTTCGTGCATTTGCGAGCCCGTCGCAGCGTTGTCTTGGCAACTGCCCCGTCGTTCCGACTTCGGGGCACGAATTCCAGCTTACGAGGCTGCCTTACGTATGGTTCTTCCAGCCTTGGGCTGTAACTAGTTACTAGTAATGCGTTACTGGTAACCAGTTACCTTTCTCAGCAACTTGTAACTAGTTACTCTTAATTTAGAGTAACTTGTAACTGTAACAGTGTTATTTTTTTACTGAGTAAATGTGACTAAAAATACAGTTACACTTACTTTCTGTGAAAAATCACCCAATAGCCACACTCGTTAAAGGCCGATGTTAAACGCTTTCTTCTTTTTTTAAACTTTATCCTTTAAAATATCTTCTCCACCTTTCGACTTTCCACGGCTTCCATCGCAGTTTAAGAGAACAGGTCGCTAGAGGAATATCTCCCCTGCAGAAGACCAGTTCGAAGTTCACTTGTATACTAAGCCTAAAGGTAAACAAGGTAAACATATTTGACAAAGACCAGTCTGGCTGGTTTGAAGCGAAGTGTGTCTGGAGGGTATGCTTATCCGTGAAACTACATGTAGTAAATCAGTAATGTTGCCACTGATCACCTTGCCAAGTTCATGTGACCCCCCCCCCCCCCCGGCTTATCTATTTTTTGGGAGGGGGGGGGTGAAATATATTTTTTGGTGGGAAGGGGAATATATATATCCTTTTTGTCGCTTGAGCTTCTATCTCTTTTCTTGGTATGCCGCTGGAGCATTCCTCCGTCTGAGGCTGCCAGCAAGTCGCGTTTGACAGGTGGCTAGAAAACAGCAGCATGGAACTGCTAAAAGACTGAAGCAATCAAAACGGGTTTGTAACTGATTGTGAAAGCTATATTTCGAGTTAGCACAACAATTCTTAACAAAGTGATTGACGTTTCGTCTCCTATTTAGGTGGTATCCTCAGTAGACACTGGCAAAAAAAAATAAATAAAAATAAGCGGAGCTGGATCACTTCATTAGTCACACATGCCCTTGCAAACGTTCGGTAGAGGGCCGCGGGTTGCTGTTGCAAGCCAGTGCGTCGTGGTGAATGAGCCACGTTTTCAAAAAGCCTCCATCACCCCTCCCCCCTCCTACACACACACATTGCTTAAGTCAAAACTATGGTCCGGTACAGCATCCTTCTAGGTTTTCACCACATGCAACTTTCTCTACCAGCATGCCTTCCCACGTCTTTACTAATTATAATGCATCATTTGTTTTGTAATCAATTTTTATACAGTAACTGTAACAAGTTACTTTTAAAAAATCGGTAACTGTAACCATAACAGTTACTTTTTTGGCTTCAGTAACTGTAAAACCGTTACTTTTTACTGATAACGTGCCCAGGACTGGGTTCTTCTCGTAATATAGACCGGGTTACAGGCCCGAAACCGTAATTACCGTAACTAAATCGTAATTACCGCTTAGGGAAAGGGTCAACGCATCGACGAAGACACTAAGGAAATGAGCGACATGCATGGACCGTTCACAATAATACGCCCTCCCCTTATCTTTTGTTGCGATAACAATTATAAGAACTCTCTCTACAGGTTTTTACCCCCACCCATCGTAAAGTCTACCCGCGTGTGATAGCTCACGAGCCGGGGCCACGAACGCGGGCCGTTGCACGCGCTTTCCGCACAGCCGCAACGCACGTGCCGGGATCCCTACCGCACGCAAGCGGGGGACAAATAAGCCAATTGGCAACGCTGCGGAGGGTGAAAGAGCGTCGCCAATTGGCTTATTTGTCCCCCGCTTGCGTGCGGTAGGGGTCCCGGCACGTGCGTTGCGGCTGTGCGGGAAGCGCGCGGAACGGCCCTAAGCAGAGATCAAACGAGCCGCCCGTCTACATCGCTCGCAGGGCGCATGCGATGACATCACCAACCTCGGGAGGCCTGCTATCGAAGCAGAGTGGAGAGAGATTCCCCGCCCGTCTTTAAAAAAACGAGCACGAAAAGACTTGAGGCGGTGGGGCTACTCAAGCCCTCACGGTGAACTTTGATTTTAAGGTCGCGGTCGCCATCGTTAGCGAGCGCGCTATCTGGGCAGCAATCAGCGAGCGGCTCGTACACCCTTCTACACCCTTCCACGTGCTGCGCTCTCAACGCAAAGAGACCTGCGATAAGTATCCCTGCGGCGGCCTTATTCTCTCTTACACTAGTATTTTGTAGAGTCGCGTGAAATCGGATCCAAAAGAGTTAGGTGCATAACATTCTCACTTAATATACCATTAGAATTTGTTGCTATCGCATTCATTGCTTCACCCTTGCGATGAACCTGCGACATTTTTTTTTCCTAAGAGAAAAAATTGAGCAAATGGTTTCTTGACAAAGGAACACAAAGAAAAAACTACCATAATCGTAAACGGTTATATGTCACAGAAATTGGGTAAACCCTACTACTGACCACTAGTAGATTTAACATACAGAGGCGACTTTATGAACCAAGTACGGCTGAGCACAGACACGCAAGGATATTCCTTGCGAGTTTTTTCAGGGTTCATGCGAAAGTTTCTTTTGTTAATTTACCGTTTTGGTTGCATGTGTCCGGTGTAGAAGTAAGAAAAGCTAGTTCAAAGAACGCAACAGTTAACCCAACAACAAACGTCTGCGAAGCGACGTCGGCGAGCCGCAGACCACGAGTGTACTTACAATGGGAAAGGCAATGACGGCTGCAAGACCTGGTAGCAACGGAAGGCCTTCGCCAACGACGACGTGCACATAGGCTAATCAAAGGCGCGAACACGAGGTTTCAGTGCGTTTTTCTCTCTGGAGCTTTTGGCATTCCTGTGGTGTCGAAAACCCGTCTGGGGTTTGACTTCAACTTCCATGCGCCGAGAATCGACGTAGAAACAACCTTCAGGCTCGCGTGCTTACATTTATGTGGATGTGAGAAGAACCCAAGGTGGTTGAAATTTTCAGAACCCTCCATTACGGCGTTTCTCATATTCATAGGGTGGTTTTTAACATAGAGTTTCTTACTATACACTAGAGGGAACTTTGGCGCTAGTGTATATGGCAGCTGCAACACACGGCGCTTCAGCTAGCATGGGATGATGGGTAGTACACACATTTGTCTAATTTTCGTGCTGCTTGCTCCGTGTGTGTTCGTGTGGCTGGAGCTGTTTTTTCACGAAAACATAAATTAGCAAATGTTCACCGTTTGCACTTCACAACCTTATTATTTTAGGCTTACCATTTCGAATCAAGTCACCAAGTTCAAGAGAGTTTGTTCTTTCAAAACAAAACCGTAACCAGCAATAAACGAAGCCGCAAGTACGATTCGCCGCCTGCAAGTACGAAGACTAGGCAAATGTGTGTACTACCCATAATTCCCATGGTCGCTGAACGATCGCAGCGCCAGAGTGCCCTGTAGTTAATTTTGGGAAACTATGGTTTTTAGAACAAACCCCCAACCTATGCGCCTGACAAAAGCCTACACCTGTAGCATCATTACATCTTCTCCAAATACGCCAACACGCCATCAAGTAATCCAATCGAGGGTGTGCTAACACACGCGTCACCATTTTTTGTAGATAGCAAAGGCTTCGGCTATCTCTCTTGTGCAAAGTTCAGTGTGCCCGTAAACGGTGGTCGTGCGGCAAAATTCTTGAATGCGAGCTGACGTATTGATGACGTAATCATACTACATGTGTGGTCATGTCACGTGCGCATGTTGTGTTTTTTCCTTTCCATCTGTTTCGCTTGAATAAAGCAACCAGTTGTCTGTCAGCCAGCACTCGTGCTGTTTCGTCCTCCTTCGCAATTCGCCTCTGCGCTGCTTCGACACGAACACAAGCTAACAATCCCAAACTGTCCCTTTTGCTACGGGACATTTTACACCAGCGCAGTTCTTTGGGGTTTGGGAGCACGCGCCCCAAAACGTCTCCTGTGCTTGCTCCCTGCGCAAAACACCGCGGGTCGTCTCCCCGTAGACCCATCCCGACGAGTCAACTGTAGGCGGCGCCACTTTCGCGGCACCGTGTTGTGTCTCGGTATATATTGTATTGGCACTCGGATTGTTCTTAGGCGTGCCACTAGTGATGTGTTAGATTCGGCTGCTTAGCTCGCCGATGTAAGAGTAAATGAAAGCACACGTTTAGCAGCGCGACCATGTGGCTCATTCTGAGGCCACACAACTATTGCAAGGAATTTTCAAGGAGTCAAGATGTCAGGTAGACAATAATTTACATATAATTGGGTTTACGCATGTGTTAACATGCCAACGCAGTCCATTTATTAGATGCGAAGCAGTGACTAGGTTGTGTAACGCTGTCAGCCCGTGCCTCTGCACCAACGTGCTGCGCTCTCCTCGACACAGGTGTTGGAGCGGTGCCAAGTAGGTCGACTTTGCTCCCAGCGCGGTGAGGTCACTCTCCCCCTCGCCTGCTGCGCGTGTCACCTCTCTCGCTTGACCCTCTCACTGCTCGCAAAATTAGAGCACACATCGAGTGAACACTTTCGGCTCGTTTATCTGCGAGAAGACGCCCGAAAGCGAAGCTCCTTCGCCCGCCGAAACATGCGTCAATGCGATTTGGCCTAACCCGACCATAGTCGGCGTTGCGAGGGTTAGCAGAGCCGATCATGTTCGCGAATGGCGACGTCGCGCCTGCAACACCGACGAGATGCGAGCCAGGGAAGCCAAATGCTAGCGTTGGCATTGGAAGACCGACACCTTTGAGGCACAGGTGAAAAACGCCAATCGCGTTCGTGCGCAGAGGTGCTGCTTTGCATCTCATCAGAGTTTCCTTTAAGATGTCAATTTTTTTCTCCTTCCATTACATGACATTGCTCAATACAGCAAAATATTTCATTCTAATTACACAGGTAGGCTATGCTGCACTGTCCTATTTTCTCTTCCAATTGCATTCAGTACACACACACAAGGCAGACAAAGAGGCACCATTAATCGTCACATTTCTTTTTATTCAGTAAAGACCACCAGATACATTAAGCGTAGTGACACTGATGCACATGCACAACAGAGCGAGAAATAAAACTGCTTGTTCTTCGATGACAATGAAAAAATATCCTGCGACCCTTAAACTAAAAAAAGAATTAAACAAAATTTTTTCTTACTTTGAACGAGAAAAGGCCACTTATGTAACTAGAGAAAAAAAAAACGAGAAAAGTGACGGACAGATGCAAACACATACACACAAATGGCTACAAAATGAAAAATAGAAAGAGGGGAAAGTGATTTTCAATGCTCCCATACACACACACCCATTAGACAGGAAAAAATGAAGGTGGTGCAGTACGCACAAAGTGACACTACTACTCTCTTTGGAAGCCATGGGACACAGGAGGGGATAAAACATGAGGGGAAGAGGTGGAGTACACAAGAAGAGTGCCGCTTTTTATCAAAAAAGACTTGAATGCCACAATCAACGAGAACACACTGGGAGGAAGAGGACACCAGCAGAGCTAAAAAAGAACGAGAAGGCCAGTAAATGACCACTGCGATGCAATGTACTTCAAAAAAACGAAAGAAAAAGTACGTGCTTCGATGCTATTTGCTTGTCTCTGGTTAAACTGCCCTTAGCAGAGTTTGCCATTCGGCTCGGGGACTCAAGTAGACGCGGCTCTTTCTTGGCGAACTAAAGCTGTGGCTTCATAGTGTTCCAGTTTCAAGCACACACATGCTCATCTTTCAGTGATTGTACTGTCTATAGCAATTGCCAAGGTATATCGATTTTGATGCAAGATGGTAATCGACCTCTCATAAATATGACCAAAGGACCTTGTATGATGTACAGCAACATAAAAATTTTGTGTGCTCTTTATTGAGAACGTTTTTTTACAATATTTGCCATTAAGAGATAGTGCAAAATTTCTTTACTCTAATGTGATGCAGCTCGTTAGTGAATACCGCAATAGCTTGATAAGAGAGCCTGCCAATACCCATCCCTCAGAGTGAGAAAACTGCACCCCCATCGGGCATCGTCAGTCGGCGAAAGTAATTTGAGCAGAACAACGAAGTGAAATGGACAGCCTACAAAACCCAATCACGGAACTCAACGATAAGCATGCCTGCCACTTTGGTTGTACCCTTACCAGATGTTGGAATGAAACATTCAGAGAGTTGCATGCTGCTGGCCTTCTATATTGATACACGCATACTTCCTTTGTAACAAGCTTGAGCGGTTCTGAAGTGTTTTGCAACTCTAAAGCAACAAGTGCGCATGTGCTGTCTATCCATTGTGATAGAGGAAAAAAAACGCTCACTGCGCTCCAGTCACACCTACAGCAACGCACATCACTTGCCAACTCAATGCATATTTAGTTCCAGCAATATCGCCGATTTGCTTGCCAGTTACGGCATTGGGTCAAAAAGACACAACAAGTCTTTTAACAATGTCCCGAAGTCAAAAGAGAAACCGACAATTGGGCTGGTTTCGCTGTCTACCGATGCTACTTGACAAATTCGTTCACGATAACAGATTGATAAAATTACAGACGAAGAAAGATTATGCACATTTCAAAATTTGTCAAGGGACCGACACAACCGGTGCCTCTTTGAAATGTTGAGCATGAGATGTTAGCCTAAAATTAAGCATTTCATCAACAACACACATCTCGCCTCAAGAGCCACACGGTGGAAATAACGTATGGAACCATACAACATAGGCACATGACAGGAAAGACTACACACGATTTTTTGTAGACTCAGGACGTTCCAGCCCTGCTACTCAAAGCAAGCATACCACACGATTGGATATACAAAACAAGGTGTATGTCTCTTGCCCATATAGTTCACAGTATGGTTTAAAAAAAGCTTGTTCTGTAACAGAGGTTCCAGAGGATCTTGCAAGCAAGGAGCCACTACTTGCAAGAGGCCGAGGATAGCGACGTGTAATTCCCACATGCTGGCACATGACAGCATAGGTAGGCCCTGTGCTATGCTGTACATCGTGCTGTACAGCATATACAATGCAGTGCAAATGCTCAACTGTGCCCAACATCGTCTTTTCGACTCGCAGTTGGGCTGTCACAAGCCTTTTTTAAAAAGAGGTTTATTTTATTTTAGAAATAGACTTTGAATGTGATGAGGAAGATATTGATTTCTAGTCTTAACTAACGCAGAGTTTAAGAATACATGTCACATACTTTCTTTTTGCCAGCTTGCGAGAGTACCACTGCAAACTCCATAAAAAACGACAGAAACCAACCAAAACTGCACACACGATTCTTGCATCAGCACCGAGTTTTTCTAGCTTCACTTTGTTTCATTACTCGTCTGTATGCTTTGTTTTTGTCACTTTCTATACACACGAAGAACAATAAAGTGTGAAAAATGTAATTTGCACATTGTGTCTTGTCTTTGTTGGCTGCGTTTTTATTCTTGTAGTGATAGTAGTAGTTGTGGCAAAGTTTCTGGAGCATGTGTTGTGTCTTTTTTTATTTGTTTTTCCAAGTCTTCTGCAATGTATTTTGAGTTGTCATCCTGTTTAAAAGTGTCTGCCCTTCCCCCCATGTTGTCTCTCGTGTTGAAGAAGAAGCAATTGTGACGATGTCTGAGCCCCAGCCGCAAGGACAGTAGATAGGGCGGCTCTTCGAAGCTGCAGCGGCCGACCAGCTCTTCAGTACCTCGGACCCGATGACGAGAAGCACAGCTTGAGAATGTAAGGGAACTTGCCGTCTGCAAAGAGATAGATGCGCAAGCACCTTAGAGCTGTTGCACGACAAGCCTGACAAAAGATATGACATCCCATTGTAGGGGTAGGGTAAAGAGAGAAATGGCAGAAAATGTCTCAAGCAGCACTGAAAAATTTGCAGTTTCCTCTGACGCCAGTTGCACATCTGCAGACTGTTCTATTTCAGCAGCAATTTCGTGTAAGACTGAACGAAGGCCGACGCTTCAAGAGTTTTGTTTACAGCGAGCCTACTGTACCTAGAAACTGAAGCTTATGCACTCCTGAGTGTGCAGATATTCCCTGTACTACAGTGCCGCCGTTCTTTCAGTTCCAGTGAAGCGACACGTAACGACTGATTGATGATTGATATGTGGGGTTCAACGTCCCAAAACCACCATATGATTATGAGAGATGCCGTAGTGGAGGGCTCCGGAGATTTCGACCACCTGGGGTCCTTTAACGTGCACCCAAATCTGAGCACACGAACTTACAACATTTCCGCCTCCATCGGAAATGCAGCCACCGCAACAGGGATTCGATCCCGCGACCTGCGGGTCAGCAGCCGAGTACCATAGCCACTAGACCACCGCGGCGGGGCAACACGTAACGACTGTCGGTACTTACTGGGGTTGTTGATTGGAGTGTGGTTGGACATGATTAATGCTTCGATGGCTTCAGATACTGTCTCAAACTCCATCAGACCCGAGCTGCTGCGTTCCGCTGCAAGGCAAGGAAAGCAATGAATCAGGAAAGTCCAACAGTGCATTTTTTCGCACCAAAAAAACAATGTGAGTGAACATGATCTTGAATCACGCTCTGTAGAATAAAGTTGGACGAGGATCAGAAGTGAGACTTACTCTTTGATGTGAACATCTTGATTGTTGTTGGCACTGGGCAACCCAGGTCTTCGAACAGCTGAAAAGAAAATCAACTCTCACTAAACATTCCAAATAATGAAAAGAATTACTGACTGAACGAAACATGAACTGACAAATACGTTTCAAACAATTTACTTCCCTCTTCTTAACACAAGATAAAAAGAAAAAAAAAATTCTGGCAGAACCAAAAATTACATGCTCCAACTACACCGATTTGGGGAAGTTGGCGTTCAACACCCAGCCACAGTGTAGCAGACATTGGCACAGAACCACGGCCTTAATGATCTACATAGCACATGTATCTACGAAGGCCCTTAGTCTTCGTAAAAAAAAAATGACACTGGCTTCACATCTTTTTTTAATGCAAGGCACTGACGTGTGTTGCTTTTCCCAGTCAAAGCAATTCACACACCACAATTGGACATACCATAAAAAATTGAGTACCCAGAGTCGAAGTGGACAAACTAAGGATAGAGCTATAAGCCCCGTAACCTTAAACACGCAAAACTAGAGAGAAATGCAGGTTGCCAAGTTAAGTTACTCAATGTTACTTATCAAATTTTAAGCATTGTCTCTTATGTTAAAGGTTTTCACAATTTTTTTACACATTGCGCCGGTAGATCAAGCCCCAAGGGTAATTTAGAGACCGATTTGAGCTCTCTGCGTAATTTATTACAACACCTTAAAACTGCGAATTGCTCCAGATCCCTGCGACTCGGCTAAAGGCGTTTTCAACCGCCCATACACCAAGCGACAGGCTATGCCCCACCGACGTCATCGTTTCTAGCAGATTTGATTGGTTGATTGATTTGTGGGGTTTAACGTTCTAAAACCACTATTTGATTATGAGAGACACCGTAGTGGAGGGCTCCGGAAATTTCGACCACCTGGGATTCTTTACCGTGCACCCAAATCTGAGTACAACATTTCCGCCTCCATCAGAAATGCAGCCGCCACAGCCGGGATTGGATCCCGCGACCTGCAGGTCAGCAGACGAGTACCTTAGCCACTAGACCACCACGGCGGGGCCAGATTTGATTGGCTGTGGAACGCACAGCAGACTGCCGCTATCAAATCGGCAGCAGGATTTACGCATATGCGGTCTCACGCCACATCATGACATAGGCGCCGTGAAGGCGGATCTTAGCCCCGAGCACTCGAAGGAAGAGGGCTGTTGAGGATGAAAGGCGTAGCAGAGGAGGGTACTGTTCTAGTACTCGTAGCTTCGTTAATAATGGGTGTTTGGATTGAACTCGTGCCAATGATTTGCTCCAGTAGTGGTCTAATCAAAAATGAAATGCGAAAAAGAAAAAAAAAGTTTCAGGGACTCTTTCAGGAACCTTTGTTTGCATGAGCCCAATACATCCTCCAGAAGCAACCAGATCCTCATCACAACAAGCAAATATTAAAAAAAAAAGACAGCTGCTCTAATCTCCGTTGGCCTTGGTACATTGCAAGACGAATGTTCAATTTTTGCCGCAGTACTTTGGTAGATTGCAGAAAAGTGTACCAAGATTGGAAAGGGAGTATACTAGCTCTTCATAAATGGACCATATTGCTCCTTAATTACAAGTGAGCATGCGCCATAAAATTACACGGACGAGCACGATAAACTACTGAAAATCATTGAGCGTTGTCTGTGACGCTGCAATGACCTTGAGGGGGGGAAAAATACATGCCTTTTTGTTTGCATTAGGCAGACGACTAGCACTATACAGTAATTGAGCATGCTGGATTTCCATGTTTTCCAGTAATATGAATACTTCGAGACGCTGCAAGAGTGGTATTACTGAAATTTTACTGCACATTTAACTATGCCGTTTTTCGACATTAACATTAGGAGATTACAGCCTACAAGGTGTGAAACGAGCAGAACTTCCACACAATGTTTTGAAATTACATAAGATAGTGAACAACAAACATCTTAGCTGACATTGAAAATAATTGCACACCGTTTATTTTTGCCCCTATATATCACGATGGCTAATAATGAAGCTTACACGACTAGAGCTAAATAAGAGTTATGAGAGAAATTCAGAGCAGCTAAATTTTAGACTCACTGTAAGCATGCACGATAGCAGTTGGGCACAAAAGCAACCGTGCGCTATTCCTTTAAGATTTTTTAAAAGGTAAACACACATTATGCTGCATATGTTTACTTGCATAATGAACCCACTCATGCGATCAACTCTCCCTCACTTCTGAATTAGAAATTTTGTTTTTCCGAAAGAAACAGTGGAGCTCGCATCATGTTACCATGTGTTACTGCACTGTGCATAGTCACTAGCATAGACAAACCTATTGCAGTGAACCCTGCCACGAATGTGCTCTATAGGAGGATTCCAGGAAATCAGTCCCCGAGACTAGGATAGCCGTTAGCTTTTTAAAGAGACCTAAAAATTTTAGTTGAAGTTGTGCTGCACAACAAGGAGTGAAATCGCAACATGCCATTGACTCGCCATTACTTTTGCTCAAAGGGGATTGGAAGATCCATTTTGTTGTGCTGTATACATTTCCGATTCCCGATTATCGAGACATGCGAATTCTCTCAGTTTAGAAAAAATATGCTCCCACAAAACACATGTAATATATTCTGTTCTATAAACCACACACAGAACTGAATAATTTAAATCTGCAAGAGCAGCACACTAATGTACAGAAATTCCACAGATTTTATCAAAACCAATCGAGGATCAAGAAGAAAAATTTAAAAGGGAGTGGTGTTTGGGTCTGCATAAAACCTATGCTTGCGTATCATTTGACTAAATCTACAAGTTTTTGGCACAAAATGAACACATTCCCCAAAATGGACATAACCTAATCTGGAAAAAAAGGTGGGTTCATTATGCGAGTAAGTAGGGTACTACACCTTGATGTATACCTTCTTGAGGTCCTCATCGGTGATGCCGAAAGGCGTGTTGAAGAAGTGGAGGACGCGCGAGGGCGGCTGAATGCGGTTCTTCGAAGCCGCCTCCGGGTTGGTAAAGCGGTTGTTGCGGTTGCCCATGAAGTCCTTGAAGGACGGCGTGCCATCGGGCAGCTCGAAGGGCAGCTGCACGTCGTTGAGGAAAGCCTGCTTGGAGTAGCCCAGCTGCATCTTGGTGTCGAAGAACTGCGCATTGTTCAGGTGTCCGACAGCCCGCTCCACGGCCAAGGGGTCGCCCATCTGGACCATGGCGCAGCCGTCCTTGCTCTTCAGAAACTTTATCTGCAAAAAGAAGCAAAATACGAAGTCATCAGCACGGCAACTTCCCTGCACATTTTACAAGACACCTGCAGCTGCTGTTTTACACAAATTGAACAGAGAAACAAAACAAAAAGAATCTACAGCCCAGCTACTCCGCCACTGAGAATGTCTAAACCATGCAGTCTACGAAAGATGACCCCCTGTAGAATTTATCGCAGAAGAACTTGTTGCCCTCAGTAGCGACAGCAATCCTTCGTCGCTGCATTGCACGAACTTCACGAATTGCAACGCTACACCTTCCACACAGCAGCTTCTATAAAGGCAAGTCAGAAGATTGAATGGCGAGACCACGTGCGATTAGGAAATTGTAGAAGGCTAATGATTAACCATCAAGATCACGTGATATGCGAATGTGAAGTTATATATGAAATGCACATGCTCGATTGATCAAACCAAAAAAAAAAAATCCCTGCGAACCACCGGCTAAGCCAACGGTGGTTCAGCAGGTGTCTTGTGATGTTAATCCACGACTTTGTATTGCATGCTTTTACACCTAATAGATCAAAGTGAGATTATGTGACGTGCCAGATTAAACAACAGCTTTCAGCTGAGAACGGCTACTACACTCAAACCAAGTTATAACAATTTGCAGCACTGTACGACAGAGCTATTTTTCATTTACTTTGTTACTATAACCAATATTTTGTTATATAAGGGCTCGTACATCATAAGGGACGCAGCGAGCAATGGAAAGAAAAATGGTAGGTGTAACCTTCAGAGACAAGAAGAGAGCATAGTGGATTAGGGAACAAACTGGGGTTAAGGATATCATAGTTGAAATAAAGAAGAGGAAATGGACATGGGCCGAGCATGCAGCGCGTACACAGGATAACCGCTGGTCATTAAGGGTGACTAACTGGATTCCCAAAGAAGGCAAGCGGGCTAGGGGGAGACAGGTTAGGTGGGCAGATGAGATTAAGAAGTTTGCGGGTATAAATTGGCAGCAGAAAGCACAGGACCGGGCTAACTGGCAGAACATGGGAGAGGCCTTTGTCCTGCAGTGGACGTAGTCAGGTTGATGATAATGACATCGAGGTTTCAGTGTACTACCGTGGCACAGGCTGGCCATGGACTGTAAAAGCAATCTCCAATGGTTAAAGAAGAATGGCGATTTGGGCTAGTTGGTTTGAATTCATGATAATAAGGGTTGCAGCGCGAGCACTAATGTGCTAGAAGAAACAGACGAAAGTCGAGGTACGGAAGGCAAAGCGCTCGTGTTGTCCTCTTTGCCTTCCGTACCTCGACTTTTGTCTGTTTCTTCTAGCACATTCGTGCTCGCGCTGCAACCCTTATTATCTCCAATGGTTAGTTGGTTTGCACTGCATGGCATGACGAAGAGGAACACTCACTCTGACAACGTTCCCATAGAGGCACAGCAAGTTGAAGAGCTTCTCAGCGTTCATCTTCTCAGAGTTGAGCCCATACACCATCAGCACAGAGCCCTGGTGAGGTCCGGCAGCCTGCGGGGATGCGTTGGCTCCACCCATGCCATAGTTGGGGCCGTCACGCCTGCAAAATATGGCCAACAGCTAGCAGTCAGATGCAAAACCACAGCTATGCACTGCAGCGTGACTGCTTATAATGAAAACTTGTTATTGAACGAGCTTGTTTGCAGTGAAACATCACTCGCAATACAATACTATCTATGCAAATGGAAGTCTCTAAAATGGAACAACAGCCTGTTCATTGAATTGATTGGTTTCATTGAATTATGCATCTCCACTGACATCTCAGTTAGTGGAACTCTTGTTAAATGGAACATATTTTCCTGCTTCCTTCAAACAATAGCATCATATAATGTAAACCCATTCCAGGTGCAAAATTTTCAACAGAGCTATATTTCCATTTGTGTACCATAGCCTCCAAATAATTTTTTTCTGGCCTGTAGTAATTCTTGTGTTACCCAAAACATTACAATTTATGCACTAGCAAAAGTGATATTGACTAGTAGTGACAACCATGTCTCATGATCTTTCGAGGCCAGCTACACAACAATACCAGCAAGCACAGTCTTCAACACGCCAAAATGTGGTCCCCGAGTCAAACGTGTTGGCTCCCATTTAAAAACTTTCACAAAAAGGCCATGCCACACAAAGTGCCAAAAAAAAAAAGACAATTCCCACTAGTAGATGTGCGCACTTCACAATGTTTGAATGGAAGACCTCCTTTCATCTGAACATCACGAAGCACATATTTACAACTATGGATTCCAACCAACTCTCTTGCAAGAAGGCAAACTCACCCATCGTGCGGCGGACCACCGTAGCGATCCTGGGGGGGCCCGTTGGGGGGTCCACCATAGCCGTCGTTGTAGCCACCGCCAGGACTGCTGTACTGTCCTCCCCTGGGACCGTAGTCATAGTCTCCACGGTCGGGGCCATAGCCGGGACCAGAGGCAGGGCCCCTGCCATCTCCTGAGTTGCATGCAGGGAGAAAACAACGGCCTGTGCTCGGCAATCAAGTTCAAAAAAGAAATCTGCACACTAAGACGATAACACTAAGGTGTTATCAAGTGTTCAAATTTAAACTAATTTTGATGCGAGAGTGAAGCACTGCTTTACTACAATCCAAAAAGCACACACTGAAATCGAAAAAACGAACAAAAACGCCAGAGTGGGACAAAAGGTATGGCCTTTGCCAAACAAAATAGAAATAAGCAAAAAAAATATATATAGGCATACCTTCAGGACAGTAGTCATACTCTGCCTCAACGCTGTCCTCTGCACCGAAATAGTTAACCAGAAACAGTTTACCAAACAAGAAAGTGAGAACAGTGATTTCCATGAGTTCTTCTCCATAATGGCATATTTTGTAATGGTATCAACAATCATTATTACAAAGAGTATAGAATAATCATTCGTTACTTCCCACCTCCAGTATTTGTATATATGTCTGTAGATGCAAGTTATTATTCAGGAGCAAAACACAACCAGACTGCAGGAGCGAACTAGATGCAAGTATGAAAACCTAGAAATCTGACGTTGAAGATCGACTGCATGATCATCACAAGGGAGAATCCGGGTGGCTTTATTACAAAATTGGATTCGATTTCTCTAAGTGTTATCAACACACACCAAACTGCATCAGCACAAAGCAAAACTAAAGGAGAAGTTTCTAAAGCAAGACATAAAATGTGCAACAGCTACAAAGAGCTGCAAGATAGAGTACCTAGAAACTTTCTTCATTCAATAGATTTTGAAATACGCAGTAACTGTAATGCCATGAGCACACTAGTGCTCATGGCATTAGCAGAGCTGTGAACAACACAATGTAATCAGCCACCCCCCCCCCCCCGCCCCTAAGTGATTCATTAAACGTGAATATGTAAAGCTGTTGTGCAATGCTACACTTGTTTTTGATAAGGTTTCTTATCTATATATACTCAAACAAAATATTGGTTATAGCAAGGTATATAAAATGGTTTTGCAATAGATATGATAGAAATATACTTATAAATGAAGTTTCAGATATAACAAACTTATTTTCATGCGAGATGCAACTTTGTTAATGAGGATAGAGTGTAATCAAATAGCCTGACTTGGAGGCAGGGTGCTGGTCGAAACTTCGCACACTTACTGTAGTTTCCAAAGCCACGAGGCTCTCCGAGAAGGGCTGGACGCTCACTTCCACTCTTCCCTGGACAGAAACGGGCCAGGCATACGATCACATTTTGCGACTTGCAATGGGTAGCAGTCAAAAGTGCACCAATGTTTCAATTAAGCGGCGTGAAGCAATCATAGTACTCATGGCTGTTGAAATTAGACTGGTGGCATGAATTCCCAACGAAAGCTCTGCAAGGTTGGTTAGAATAGATCATGGGTCTTTTCACTGATGAAAGAATTGGGAATTAGATTGCGCAGTGCTGTGATATCCGGCAAATATGATCACCATGGTCTGCTGTACGAACTGGCAAGGTTGTTTGGGAGAGGGAGGGGTGTAAAAAAGTATGAGCGTGTTTACTGGCGTCTTCTACTGAGAGACAAATAACGCTGCAAAAATACAAATACGAGATCAATCCTGTTACAGGCAGTTCCATTTAAGATTTCAGTTTATTGAGGGCCGACTGTATGATTTCAGAACATTCACGATTAGTGTACAAAAGATATAGATTGTTCAAACTACTCTTCAAACATGTTGTAAGTAATAGGCCCCCTAGAAAATGCAGTTGCGTAGCTCTGCAATGTGGGTGAAAAAAAAAAAATGTCATGAGTAATGCATGCGCATAAACAGTACAAAAGGTAGAGTGGTGTGTTCGGGATAAAACAGCCAAGCCCGAAATAAAAAGCGAGACCACACTGTGGCTCTACCCATGTGCTTTGGTTTTAGCTCAGTGTACAATGTGCCAACACCTTTCCACGTTCACTACTGCACACTCTGGCAGTGCCAGTATTGAAATTCCAACGTGCGCAGTCTGTGTCAGAGGGGAACACTGTGCACCCCCGATTTCAGGCATCACCAGGTGTAATGGGGACAACTTGCCATTGCTTTCATCCACCTATGCCCACCACCAACAGAAACAAACACGCCTTTCTGCCACTCTAGCACATTCACCCATGCTCACAGGATCGGGACATGCTTGGTATCACTTTAACACTGTACAGATAGACCGCATGATTCGTTTGGGCCTCACTCACACCGACGATTAGGTCTGTTACGTATGTTTTTGCGCACTCACCCCGCAAAGTGACCAGTCACAATGCTTCTCTTGTGTTGGAAAATTGAATCAGTTGCCCCCTACTCGGCTTTTGTGCACTTCAAGAATTTGGAAGTGAACTAACAGTCACTTTTCCAACAAAAATGACTGCTTCCGACTTGTCACTTAGCAACTACAGCATCGAAAAACATTGGCCATGCAAACGGAGCAATTCGTCAGTGTGAATGAACCCCTCCCTGCACCAGCACTGCACACACTTTTTAACATGTCAATGTGCGATATCGAAAGAAAAACAGTTTTACTACAAAATAGTGCAATCTTTTTACCATGCAAAGAAGTTGACGGCAGAATCACCCCGGAGACCTTTCCAAGCGGGTATCCAGACCCCCATACACCGGCATGACGTGAATGCCAGTGCCAAACAACAAACCAATCCGAGGCCTGCTCCGGTAGAATTAGGCTTCGCGTCAGGGCGTCGCCGCTGCGAAGACGTCACAGTCCGCCGCCAGCAGAGATTTGGTCAGAGGCGAGAGAGAGAGAGGCTAGAGACTTGAGATCGTTCACCACCAGCGGCTCGTCGGCTGCTGCGCCCCACCGCACCACCACAGAGGGAGGCAAGAAGACACCACCAGGGGGCTCCAGCCTCCTGGATGGGGGGAGGGGGGGACACACACAGACGTGCACATCCGGTTAGAGCCACTCTGCCCCTCGGCAAGCCAGGCAGGGTGCAAGGAATGGTGGTGGTGGTCGATTGCGGCTCGGGTCGTGTGGTTGGTGGTGGTAGTAGTGGTTGGTTATTGGTTGGTGGTGAAAGCATCATCTCGCATGGCAGCAACCTTCCGAGCCCCCTCTCGTTCTTTCTGTGCCGTGTTTTCTTCGTATCCAGTTGTTTCTGTTGTTCTCTGTTCTGTTGTGGTGGCAAAAAGCAAGTTTTTTTTTTTTCTAAGAGTGGTGATGAATCGTTTCATGGGTGGGGTGAGGTGGGCTGTCATTCATGTGCCCGGAGGGGAAAAGGGGGGCTCAGTGAAACTTTTTTTGCATCACTGGTGTCGCACGCGTGCACCCCTTTTCCAACCTCTTCTCGCACGTGTCACGGTGGGAAACGTCTCTCGGCTCGGCAACTCCCTGCCTTGTTCTTCAGTCTTGGATCGAGAGGGAAAGAGCGGTGGTCTGTGGACAAGTGTCTGGGGTCTGAAGCCGGATTCGCTACACTGGGGACCGCGAGCGGATGGCTGGCTCCTCTCTAGTGTAGAGCTCGACGTAACGTCCACGTGACACGTGTGCCGACATGTTTCCGCGGTCGCCGGAGGGGCCTCTGTGGTGCAACAATCCTCACACTGGATGGGAAGGCGCGAGTGCCTTCTGTGTTTTTTGTAAAGCAGAGAGGGGGAAAAAAAAAAACGCAGCAGCAGGAAGGCCAGCACAGCCAGCCCACTTGGTAATGTGTTAAAGAAAAAAAAGAAGCTAAATAAGCAGACGCTACCACGCCGTGTTTGTAAATTATGTAGTCTTTTTATTTTCCATGTATTGACCCATTGCATGTCACAGTGTTGCCAGCATGTGAAACATGTTTCTTTGGTGTGCACAACCACAGTGACAATGTGAACACCAGTTAACACAAACATTGAAGTGAGTTGCTAGCGAACATGCACAATCTGCAGATTTTCTGGCTGTCATTTTTATTTGGTAGCCAAGAGAAATGATTCTAGGGGTATGGTAAAAGAGTTGCGAAAAACAGGTGCATGCCTTAAAGAGGCCCTGAAATGCTTCGTGTAATTATGACATTACTCTTTGTCAGAGTTCGTTGCCTCACGAATCAACTGCCGCAAATATATATATATATTTTGATGCCATCAAGTGTTAGCAGAGTTACAGAAAACTGTCGCACGCTGAAATTTACATAGAGGGGACAATAAAGGGGCGAAGCAACATCAGCGCTCGTTGTCGCCTTGACCACATTCTTTTCTTATACTGCCTCGGCTCACTTTCAGTTCACAGGAGCCCGAACTACAGATAACCAGAGTTTTCTGACCCTATTACGGAGGTGTTACAGGGCCCCTACCGTCTACGATACAGTAACGTGTAATATATTGCTTTCCTTCCTAGATGTTATTGCTCAACAATTTGCACCTGCAGAGCATATTAACCCGCTAACCGTGCATGTCCTAGCACTTCACCACAAGCACAAAACGCCACTTTCTAGGTAAAGCACGATAACTGGCACTGCTGAGCACATGAAGAGATGCCGAGATATGGGCACAACATGCCATATAGGGCAATACTTTTTTTTCACATGTAATGATCACTGAAGCATCAGGAGGCACTGTGCGAGAACACACTCAGCAGCGTTATCGAAAGCAGCACATTAGCACCAAGCTAAAACCAAAGCAGGCAAGCCAGAACCAAGGGCTCTTCTTACCGCAATGAAACAACACAAAACAGGGACTGCGATTGGAAGTTAACCTTTTTTATACCTCACTTGCATTGCTGCTAACTATGGCAGTTTCACAAAAAAGCTTGGACAATAAACAATCCATATTCTTCATGCATTAGTGCAATTATACAGAACGATTCGGCACAAGTGATAAGCCCTGGACAATTTTTGATACCCTATTTTTGATAAGCACTCAGCTGTTTAACTTCGTAGGCTAAACAAACAGCAATTATCTAAGCAAAAACGTCCAGTTAACACTGATCTTGTGGGTGAGCAGCGGTCATGTTAAATGCAAAGCCAACTGTACAGTCATGAACAAATCAAACTAGAACAAAAAACCTAACAACGTTCTGCTTGATTCTTTGCATTACTATGAGACATATAGCTTTACAGAATAGAGACTATAGAAGCCTTCAACGTGCTGAACAAACATTTCAATGAGGCCAATCCCTTGCCCATGACTGCACACAACTAAGAGCTATGATGCTATTCTCCCCACAAGTCAATCAATGTGACAACTCCCAATGAATTAAGGGAGTCGTAGGGTAAGAAATATCCCCAGCACTCACCAAGGTTGGGGTTGGTGTAGTCCCAGCTGTCGTTGTCATTCTTGTAGACGTTCAGTCTTGTAGGCTGTAGAAAAGGGAAGACAGAAAAATAAAAATTGAGAATATGTTTCAGATATCTATGATCAATGTGAAAATGCTTATGAAATGCATGACCCACTCCAATAAAATCAGTTTTCATTTAAATCCTCGCAACGTTTCACGACATTTTGATGTACGAAAGACTGCAAATTAATTGAAGGCTCACGTTTTTTGTAGGACAACTTTAAGAAACAAACAGACAATGAACCCAAGCCAGACACGGAGACTTGACTGTAGAGTAGCAATTATGACAGACACGGACACTTGACTGTAGACAAGCAAGTATGACACAAATATGAAGGAGGCGTTCGAAGGTGCTTTGTTTTCTCTACTGTACATCTTCGCAGCTTTTGGTTGAGCCATTACAGGTTCAGTGGACTTGTTAGTCGGCCTCTGCGCCACCCTGACATCGCTCTTGTGCCTGTATTTGCACTGCATGCCTATGATCTTTTAACATAAATCCCTAACAACTAGCTCTGCTGGGTCATTCTGTTGCCGATGACGCTTTCTTTCAGCCAATTCTTACAGCAGTGTCCTTGCCGAGTTTAGAGATTAATGCTCTAAAATTTCTGTAGATGGTGACAGACTATGTTAACCACCATTGTAGCATAATTCAGAGTTGCTCATTATTTTTGAACTAAGAAAATTTGAGCTAAGAAATTTCTCGCCGACCCCGGATGCACGACCACACTGAGCGATTCCAAGACCGATGAGCAAAACTACGCTAGAGGCAGATCATCTGTGGCAGCAGTGTGGGTGCAGCGCGCGGTTAACCTAGCGGACAGAACGGTGGCAAGTGGTTCCCGGCCCACATGGGCAAGGAGCTGTTGCCTCGCGGCAGTGCGAACCATGATTCGGTTAACTAGGCGGCGCGAGGTTTCACAGACCGCGCCACCCAACCAGCCAACTCGATGGAGGAGTGCTGGGGCGAAGCCAAAGACATCACGACAGAATACAAAGAAGTATTGAAGTGGTACAGACTAGGGCGCAAGACTATGCCCCCGCCTCACCCGGGCCTGACCTGAAGTGAGCCAGTAGCGTTTTGGCAACTGCAGACGGGGTCGCTATACCACGCCGGTGTTCATGAAGCACGTTTGTTCTAACGTATACGCAAGTTACCTGTGTCGCGTGCGAGCTACTGCGGCCCTCATCTTGTGGGATTGTGAACAGAATCCGAGGGAGGCAAGAACAGTGACGACGATCGCACGGTGGCTTACGGCCGCCGCGGGAAGCGACCAGCGAGAAGAGCAGACACGGGCCGTCCAGTGGATCTCGGCTGCCCTCGAAAAGCAGCACCCCAACACAGGGGCAGGCGCGGGTGCCAGAAGGCGGGAGCAAGGAGAACTGCTCGTCGAGTAGAGGACGTCAGGCCGAGGTGATGCGTGGCCGCATCACGATGACGCTCCCCTCGCGGGGCTAGGATTGTCGTCCACCAGATCACCAAGTAAAGTCTCTCACCTCTTTGCCGAGACCCAGAAGATCACTGCTTCAGAAAAGCACGAGGACTCATGTTTGGATTTTCGGCTGTTTTTCTCTGGTTGCAGTGCCTTGCCCTACCCTAAGCAAGCAACACTTCGCAGACACGACGCCCGCTTCGCACGCAATCATCTGCTCGTCCCAACAAGCCAAATTTAGGAAGTGGACAGTAATGTGTGGTTGCTGCAAATCAAGCTACGCTGATGTAACAAAGATTGCATGTTGATAGTGTTTGAGAGAGAAGGGAGGCAATGGAGCCACACACACACACATCGAAAGGAAGAAAGAGAGAAAGGATAGAAGCAAGTGTTCATGCGCGTGCCTAAGGACGATAGGCCTCCGCCGCCCAAATAACGGAGAAGACGATTCTGGGCCAGTGATAATCGTCGCGTGACAGGAATCGCTAAGAGCTTCATGTCACGCCACAGAACGACACCAGAGTGAGGTGAATGTGTCTCTCCTTTTCCCTCTTTCCGTGACACGGAACCATCGAATCTGGCCGGGCGACAACAAGCGACGCCGAGGGTCGTACCCGACGGGCGCGCCCTCTACCACGCTCGCGCTACTTTCGCGAAACTTTGGGACGTGCCGCCTCGACCGACCTGCGGCGGAGGAATGGGGGCGGCGAAAGCGAAAAGTCGGGGGTGTCGCCGCCGCCGTCACGTGACGTCCCGAGGACACACGACGAATACTTTTTTTCGGCCGCAGAGGCGACAAATTCCTATCCCTGAAAAGCATCTTTCCTCACATTCGAGTGAGAGGGCGCAAAGAGGCAAACTATAGCCGTCGGACATGACCACGTTCCGTGGTGGTTTTGCTACAGGCGGGCGCGAGACCACTGCAGGTCAGGGTCTAGCCAGACCACCGAGAGCGCCGTCGGTAGGTTCCGGCTTCGCCCGCTGAAAATTTACGAATTCCTACAAAAACGAGAGTTGGAACATTTTCCTTCTCGAAATCCACTCTTGCCTACCAGCTGTGCAGCTCACAATTTCTCTAAACCAGCACACGCGAACGAAACCAGCCGTCCACAGATTCGAGACAAGTCTGGCACAAAAGAGATCTTATTTACACCTTGGTTTAATCGATCATACGTACACAAACGACGGTTTCAGCGAACTCCATTGTTTCCCCGTTTCTCGCCGATCTGTTAGCACCCTCCTGCCCACCAGAATGTCTCGCTTAAACGCTTGCTGGCACCCTAATCGAAAGCTCTCCATCCCCCCCCCCCCCCCCCCCCCGGTGTTCTGCGTCTCAACTTGGCTCTCTCAGCACGACACCGTCCGGGGAACAGCACACGAGTGCGCAAAGCCATCTACGTGACACCGGCGGTCATTACGGCAAGCACACGGCATTACGGGTCGGGCCCCGCGGTGCCACGGCTTATCTCCCAACACAGCACACTGGCTCGCAAGGACCAAGAGCACACAAAAGGCCCACAACAGCACCGCTCCCTTCACACGCTATGCACGGCAAGGATTCAGCGCCGGCTGCGTTCATCACGCCTGACGCGGCACTAAATCGCTAACCACCATCCGTTCGCAAAAAGCCCTCGTTTGCGCCCACGGGGCGGCCTGGGGGATACACGGTTTCGCAAGGCGGCCACCGATAACCGCCGTTGCTATTTGTTTTTCGTCTTCGTTAACCGCCAAGCAAAGTGCGCGGCGATATTTCAGTCCGCTTATCGGCCTGCCGCCCATCCGAACAGAAGGAGGATGTGGCCAGGGCTGACGCCTCACGGGCACTTGCCCCAGAAACTCGTGCGATATCCGCACACGACCACCTCTCCGCTGCGCCACCTGTCAGCAAACTCGCGCACACCATGAAAGCTGTTTGCCAGAATAAACGAGGTGAATTGGACCAGCTGGCGTAGGTTCGTAACGTATCGCAAGACTAAGAAAAACGATACACACAAAAGACAGTACGGAACATTATTATGCGCTACTCTACGCTACGAAGCTGCTTGTTGCACCAATGCAGGCCTGGCCCACCATAGTAAACAAATTTAGGCCTTCAATCACACAATTCCTAGCGTTTCCGCGTGGCCAGGGTATAGTACAGTCGACCATAAAAAGTTTACGGACCACGCGAGCGCATGGCCGAAAAGCCTCTTCGCGACACTTCCGTTACGTCAGCGGCGGTCAACAGCAGCGCAGCGCCTTGAAGGCGTCCCGCCTTATCAGTCGCAATCTTTATCACAAAGTGACACCTAGCCAACAGAACGCCGTGCGAGGCACGCCGTGATAGTTTCGATCCTCCTATGAAAACAGCAATATAATGGCCATCCTGCAGATAAGCACTTCGCGTGAAAACCGCGAACTAACAATGCGCTACGCGGCAGTACAAAACTGAAAGGTCAGTGAATAAGAAGACGACCCGTTTGCAGCCTAGAACTGCGGTCGACGGCAGATGGCGCACCGCTAGGTGGCGCGGACAGGCAGTTTGGCACGCGCTCGCATGGTCCGCATACTTTTGTGGCCGACTGTACATTGTAGTCGGGGAGCAAGAACTGCGTCACGAAGCCAGCTTAGGTGAGCAAAAAAAAAAAAAATCTTGCACGCACGCCCAGGGAGGACCTCCAAAGGTGGCCCGTTTTCGAACGACTTTTTATGCGTGCTTCTGTTCGTCAGCCGGAACACTAAAGAACGCCAGAGCCTTGACCCCACGCATCCGTTGCAGTATAGGGTACTAGAATATGGTATATATTCTAGTACACTATAGTTGCAGCGCGTCGCCGAGCCCTCTCCCATATGGAGAGGGAGAGAGAGAGAGGGCGCAGCCAACAACGGCCGCCCAACTGTGCGGGGCACGCATTGAAAAAAACACTGAACGTGCGTGAAGTTAACGTGCCGCACTTTGTCTCAATAAAGCGACGTGACACCATCGCGGGAAGCCCGGGTCGGACTTAGCAAATCCCCGAGGGGAAAATGTGCTAGCGCTACGTGCGCGCAGGGAGGGAGGCGCGCCGACTTCGAGAGCGTTCTACGCACGCTACGCTGACACACACACACACACACACACACACACACACACACACACACACACACACACACACACACACACACACACACACACACACACACACACAGTATCAAGGAAACAAAACTATCTGGTAAATTTAACAGTGAGAACAGTCTTTTTTGTTTACAGCTATAGCTTTTCCAACGTCATATCAGGACTGGCGCCCAACTCTTAGTTGGGACAAAGCCCAACTAAGAGTTGGGCTTTGTCCCACAGTTTAACAAACGCAAGCGCCCCAAAGCTTAAATCAGCGGAGTCAGACAGGGGAGCTACATGGTACCTAATTAAGGACAGCTTTCGTTAAGGTAAACACCGGTAAACAGGGTTCATGCGATCGTTAACGTGATAGGAAAGCGAACTTTCTTTTTTTTCTTTTTCAAAGCCAAATATACGTATGTGAGCTGCTAGTGATGTCTTTCTTACACGTGGTAAGTCGAGAAAACAGTCGTCGAATCCTATGTGCGTACCCCAACCCTACATACTATTCTCCCTCGACGTGTGCTGGAGTAAGGTGCAGTTTACATCGCAGTATAACGAGAAGTAAACATCAGGCGAAAACTTGCGATTATCACCGTTACCGCTAAGCACGTTCCTTTAGGATTGTCAATGCCTCATTAAAACGAAGGCTGTCCTCTCTCTTTTACCGCTGAAGTTTGGCGCTACTTCTCCGGCTTTCTCGCCCATGCTGAAAATTTTAACACTGCAATAAGAGTTCGCGAAGTCCTCCCGTCCTGCCAAATACATAATCACTCCTTCCACTCCCCCCCCCCCCTGCCTCTAAGGGCGTTTGAAATAATTTACAACGAATAAAGTCACAACAGGGACATACAGCGCATCCGGATCGCTGCCTGACGCGAATCTCGAAAACACGTCTCCCTTCCCAGCATCCCTACATCCCATCCCACGCATTCCCGTTTCACTCGTTCATCGCGCCAGCCATGTGTCTTAATTAAAGGCGGAGATAAGTAAATTAGGCCAGGAGCACTCGGACAGGCACGCGAAGTTTGGGCGCCCTCGGCTAGAGCCTCGCTACTTTGAGATGGGAGCTGGCCGATGTGGAAAGCGTGCTTCGGATCCCCGGCATCCTGCCGCCGCCTTCCTCGGTGGCAAAGCGGTTAACACGACGGCCGTGAAATCGATACCGGCCAGGGCGGTCGCATTTCCAACGGTGGTGGTCAAGCCACTTTCGAACTTGTAACAATTTTCGACCGACGCATAAAAAAATATAGCGAGCGAAGGAAAAAAAAAACTGATTCAGAGCAGGTTTGGAATCGAAGGAACTACGTTTAGGAGCGGTTTCGACGAGTTTGGGATTAGTTAAAGTGGTAAAGTGCAACGTTTTAGAGCATTAGTTCACGTTATAGAATGCAAGTCCAGAGCAGTCATTCACTACGCTGTTTACACGGAACAAAGTCACAACTCAACAAACGAGATGTGCATTGTGGTGAAGCGTTAGTGACGAGGAGAACGTGTCACGGTTTCCGCGAGTGCCATCAGGTGACCCTTTCTCGAGCGGTGTCTCGCATGATGACGTCGCAAAAGCCGAAATATTGCGCACGCCCGGCACCAAGAGCGAGCAGCCGACAATGTGCTCGCCGGAAATCAGACCCGCAATGCTCCGAAACATCCACACACTATCAACTGCCCTGTATCTGAAAAAAAAAAAAAAAAGAATAGCGAGACTGGCCCGTTACTTCAGGAGGAAATTCCGACGTTTCAAAAATCACAAATTGGACGGTTGCAGAGCGAAGAAACAGCGGTAAGCGAAAGAGAGGATCGTCGGGAGAGGTTGCCTCAGCGCGAGCATGCGACACACGCCCTGCAAGAAAAAGACAGGAACTCGAAAACGCGCCAGCAACGCACGATGTGCGTGATCATTGCACCCGATGTGCGTGATCATTGCACTGCGGATGTGCGTGACCATTGCACCCAACAGGAAAGCGAAGTAAAACTCACGCAAAAAAAAAAAAAGTTAACGAGGCGATATCGATACCGAACGCGCCGCGCGTTTAGAAGGGACGCTTTTTTTTTTTTTTGTCGCGAGACCCACGCCCCGGTCAGCGTTTAGAAATTAGCGTGAGAGTGCGCGTAAAGCGAAGGGTCGATATTCGATCAATTAAAAAAAAAAGAAAGCCGTGCTTGCTATAAAGGTAATTATTATTCATAACGCCGCGCTTCAAACACGCGACTGCGACAGCTGGTGCAAGAAAGCGACAGACGGGAGCTAACGCGGTTAGCGCAGGTTATAAGGAATCGGTTTAACAGAATCTGCTTTCACAGCCACGAAGTCGACAATAAGCCGGGATAAAAGTGAGGGAGAGTGTCAGAAGGCGCAGCAGCAGCACAATAATATTCCTCATCTCGAGAATGTTACGGGCGGTGCCGAATTCGATCATGCAAAAGACAGATCTTGAAGGATACGGTTATTCAATGAATTCGGTTAATGAGCAAACCGGGAAAACTAGGCTCCCGAAACACGTCGCACGTTTAAACAAGGGGAAATAGCCGGTCTCGCCGAGAACAAGCTCGCTTGAAACACCGCTGGACACACAACACACACCACCAAACATTTCTTTTCCTACATTCCTACACATTTCCTACACTGCCAAGACGATCGGGCCCGTCTACGGCGTCAGCATTACCGCAGAAAATTGCGGCTCGCGTCGAGATAGAGGAACCGAACGGAGTCGTATTCTATAGTTGCATTACTGCAAATCTCATGTATACACCATAGTGCATCACTACAGCGTGAAAGTGTACACTATTCCTGCAC
This sequence comes from Rhipicephalus microplus, assembly GCF_043290135.1. Classification (NCBI taxonomy): domain Eukaryota; kingdom Metazoa; phylum Arthropoda; class Arachnida; order Ixodida; family Ixodidae; genus Rhipicephalus; species Rhipicephalus microplus. The sequence continues at coordinate 173,506,339 of NC_134705.1, forward strand.
TGAAGTTGGTTACCACTCATTAGTGCTACGTTTATCCACCATTCAAATGAAACGCAGACTTCAACGCCATCAACCAGCCTTCAAACTCGAAACTCATTTTTTTTTCAAGCAAGAGGTAACGTTACTTCATTGATTAAAGCACGCGATACGCAGAAAATACAATTATTCATGTTCCATTCTGCTCGGTAAACAAAAGTTGCTCATACAACGCATTATACAACACTGCCCGCGGGTAAAACGTACGATAGCACCATACTGAAACGTTTCCAATGCTACATCGAAACCTTTGTATGCTTCCGTGAGGCTCCATACTGTTTCCGAAAGTATTTTCGTAAAGACTCTTGCGACTATACCGCGAATAGATTGAAAACACGTGGATACGGTATGGAAACTTATGGATACTATTGGAAGGGATCATGGAACGTTTTGCAATCCACAATTACAATAGGCCGAAGGCCCTAATCCACTTTTTCTTTTTCCCCTGTGGCACACGCTATACGCCTATAGCGGGAAAGTCGCGAGAAGCCGTAGTTTCAGCTTGCATATATATATAGCTTCATTGGCAATAGACGGTCCCAATCACAAAGGCAACACGAAACGACAGAAAGAAGTGGCGAAACAAGGGCAGGCCGCAGAAGACGAAGCCCACACCTGAGTGCGGCCCAAGATTCCATTTGCTTATACGGGACGACACGGTGAGAGTGTTGTAAAAAAAACCAAGAAAAACACATGAGTGAGAAGCCAATCACCCGATATTCTTTTTCCGTACACACTTAAAAAAAAAAGTAAGGAAAACGCTTGTAACCACGAACAAATAGTAACAGCAGCTGTTACTAGCTTTTGCGTATTGTTACAAACTTTTCACATTGCACGCGTTTAACGAACTAAATAGAGTTAAACGAACCTTAGAAAGCGTTATTTCGAACTTTCGCAACATATCTACCAAGACCCATTAAAGCTCGTTGAGGCGCTATTAGCAAGCTCGGTACTTCCGCCTTGAGCTGAGGCAGTATTACGCGAAAGCTACCGGGCATATTGATTTGTTTTCACACGTTTGAATGAAAGTTCCAAGCTACGTTTACTCGCACACGTAATAAAATCGTCCGCTATATAAATATAGAGCCTAATTTCAAGATTGCATCCAAAAGCCTAGCTGCTCATCGGTACCAGGTGCGTTCCCGAGAGCTAAGGCTATAAACAGAGCCGCTCATGTATTTATAAGTGCCGTGTAGAATGATTATGCGGGCTGCTGCTCTCATTTACGACATTAGGTGCATTCACCCAATACTGCAACACTATGCTCATTGCTCGGCAATTTGACATTTATTAAGAACGCGCAATTTGCGTGGTTACCATGCCTTTTTTTTTGGCGGGGGGGGGGGGGGAGAAAGAGGAGACATAATTTGTTATTACCTGCACTTTACAAGTTAGGAACTAGAGGAGCAGTACCCGCCACTAACTGTGTAACGTCAAGGGTATGTAACGGTTACCAACCTCCCCGCCACTTACTGGACTTACTAACCGTCTGGTAATATATGTGAAAGTAGTTAGTGAACCAAAATAGAAAAATAGGAGCGTAGAACACATCCTCCCATCTGTGCCTAAAAACAATTTCCCTCCATTTCTCTCTCATCCAGGTACGGAGCAACGCTCGGCAGAGAAGTAATCCAGAGAGTGCGTCAGTCCAGCTTCTATAAGGCCGACGACGCGGGCACAGCTTTTCAAGTGCACGGTAAACAGCAGACGCCGCGGGCAGGTCCGTACGGATCTTCTTCCAGTGGAGGGGGCGCAAGCAGCTGCGTCTCAGCGGAATGACGGTGCCTTAAAACGAGGGTTAAGAAGAATGATTGATATGTGAGGTTTAACGTCCCAAAACCACTATATGATTATGAGAGACGCTGTAGTGGAGGACTCCGAAAATTTAGACCACCTGGGGTTCTTTAACGTGCACCCAAATCTGAGCACACGGGCCTACAACATTTCCGCCTCCATCGGAAATGCAGCCGCCGCAGCCGGGATTCGAACCCGCGACCTACGGATCAGCAGCCGAGTACCTTAGCCACTAGACCACCGCGGCGGGGTAGGGTTAAAAAGAAGAAGAAGCACAGAGGCAGTGTCGACCACTTGGCCGCTGAATGGTGTGAAAGCTAAACGTACGCAGTGCAGCTATGAAGGCGACCGAGAGAGCTCCACAGATACTCAAAGGGACGCGGGTAAAAAAAAAAAAAAAAGGAAGGACGCGGCAAGCACTCTCCATGAATGAGACACCGCCATCGCAGAGTAAGGAGTGAACGGCATTTAGGAGGAGACGCCGGCTCACTTTGGGCGCTGATCCCCGGGAAGGGAGGGCGCACACCACACACTGCAGTGGTCGGGAAGCTCGAGAATGAATGAACGCAAAAATTTATTTCAAATGTTTTCCGGTGAAGGTGGAGCCCTCAATCCAGGGCCCCTGCGGCCTTTGCCATCTTGCAAGCTCTGTCGATCAGCTTGAGCTGTTCTTCAGGCGTATATTCCCGGATAGATTTTACTCAGAAGACTGAGATTTGGGTTACGTATTAGTCTGCAGCCGTCTCCAGGCAACCGACTGCTCGGTGCTGCGAGGCAAACGGGCTCGGAACACTCTGGACACGGGTCAAAGCGAAGAAAAAGCACAGACAGAACGCGACGGCCGTCCAGTGCGCGTTGATTTCTAAATATGGCGACGCAATAACACAGATAGGATCGTCGTCCGACTGGAGAAATTCACTACCCGGTGAGGTCACAGAGCACCGCGCTGAAACCCCGTCGCCTCGAAAGTGAAGAAACAGAGCGAGAACGCGAGAAGAGCGCCGGCGATTCGCTCTTCGCCTGCATGCGGTAGTTGTCCCGCCACGTGATAAATAAAAAATATCAGCACGAAACAAATTGCCACGGCAGTCAGTTACCGCACTTGGCCAGAATGCCGAAAACGTCAAGTTTCGACACTTTTCGGCAAGCCCCAGTGCCTTGCACACCGGTAAGAAGTAAAACACCAGATATTATACACGTTCATTGCGTGCACGGCCACTCACAGAACGAATGCTGCCACTTGGACGTCCATTCTGAGTGGCCATGCATAAAATGCCTTTTTTTTTTTTAAACGAGGTGTACGTTCAGCGTAAGTCGGAGAGTGCCGCTCCAGCCTCGTAGACCTCTGCACCCTTCGTAGCTCACGTTGCTACCGAGCGATAACAGTTTTTAGCGTGTCTTTCTTAAACGCCTGGCCACCGGGGTTCCCGAATAACGAAAAGCCTGCGAGTTCGCGTTAAGTAGCCTGTCTTGACAGAATTCACCTGTAGCCTGTCTTGACAGAATTCAACAACAAAATACGCCGCGACGTCGATGTGAACGTTTCTTTGTCATTGTCATTCGAAGCAACATTGCGCCACGACAAAAATTTAAGTGCACAGGTGAGGAAGGTCAAAAATAAAACAAAGCATAGAACTAAACTGAAAGGGAGGTAGCGGGGGAAAAAAGGTGGCTTTGCTCGCGCTAAAGATCCCGCCAGCAGCAGTGTCTCGCAGCCTGGAACGAAAGACGGGATTTTCTTCCTCGAGTTCATTTTTACGAACATATCAAGGTAGCGTGTGCACACACACACACACACACACACACACACACACACACACACACACACACACACACACACACACACACACACACACACTGTGCTGAGACACGGGCTATTGCAAATCATTGCAAAAACTTTTCCTTCACTTAATGAGGACAACATTCCTCTATTATGCCGTTCTTGTGAAGACGCGGGCACTAGAGAGGTCAGCACGATAATCCTCGCTGCCCTTGCTACGAGATGGGAGGAAAAAAAAAAAACAGAGAATGGCCTTCTAAATCCCGACTTATAAGCCGAGACAGACGGGAAAGGACTGCTTTTTTATTTATATTTTGGCAATATTGTCTGTACACTTGAGGGAAAAATAAATCTACAATACGATCCACGAATGACGAAATAAAATTCAGAGCGCGACCAGATACCGCCGACAGATAGAAGTCTCGAAGAAAATCGAGCCGCTTTCGAGGGAAGACGCTGGAGCGTACGACGGAGCTAGCAAATCCCGCCTCGTGTCCGGTCTAAAAAAAGACGTTTCTCCAAAGCGCTCACCGGGAGTTACATTATGAAAACAGGAGAAGCCTAGAAGCAGAAATGCGCGGATTTTCATTCACTGCGCCAAGAGCTAGTTCGAAAGAAAAAAAAGAAAAAGAATCGTAAATGGAAAATTAGAGAAATGTCAAATGCTCGGAGAGATTCCCCCCCCCCCCCCACAAGCGGAGCTTCCCCGCATGACATTCAATCATTGCTGAAAAGAGATGGCCAAGCAATAAAGCTGCAAAGCAGCAAGAATCACGAAAAAATTTTCTTGTGAATTTCTTGACGCAGAGCCGATCAGAATGGCTCTCAATAAATTCAAGAAATGAAGTAAAATAAACAACAAAGAACAGCATGAGTATATCGAACAGGAGTAAGGAGAACACAGGTCCATCATAAGCCAAGCCCTTATCGTGGGGGACAATCTCCTCCTCCCCTCTTCAATTTATTGGCATGTCCTCCATTCTCCTAGAGCCGCCGAGTTCCGCTCAAAACCAGAAATGACGAAATGGAATATTTCACCCTCAAGCTCTTTATACGACGAGAAAAAAAGATTGCCAACAAAAGGCAGAACACAAGACCGTGAAGTTTTTTTTTTTTTTTTTGTAGAGGCTCCCCCGTGATCAAATGACTCGACAATGAAGCCACCGGCGCAGAAAAGTGCCGCTTTCCAGAGATAAATGGTAATGTGCGTGTGCGTGAGACGGAGAGAACACGCGACAGCTGCTGTCAGGGGCACTCCAGATGCGACCGATTCCTTGTCCGTCAGGTGGCCGTTAACGGAATCGACGAGGTAATCGACGTCGGCGTCAGCTTTGCAAGACTGCGACGGAGGTGATCTTTATCGAGACGACGGCCGTGGCCGTCGACAGGCTCTTCCCTCCATTCGGTCGGACTTAGAAGGGGAGGAGGAGGGGGGGGGGGCGGCGGCTCTGGTACGCAAGGCAGCGCAGATCAGGCCGGCCACAGTTAGAGGCAAAGGTGTTTGTTTATCGACAGGGAAGAGTGAGAACCGACTTAGAAGTGTGGCAGCTTGGGCTAGTCGGTATGACATGACGATAGTTATAGCGCGAGAACAGAGCGACGACACAGAGACAAGAAACGGTGGCGATACTACGTGTCCTTCTGGTCTCATGTTCTCGCGCTATAACTATCGTCATGACAACTGGCAGCAGTCTGTGCCCACCTGTGCAGTCTTTCCTGACAACACACACACACACACACACACACACACACACACACACACACACACACACACACACACACGCACACGCACGCGCGCGCGCGCACGCACGCGCGCGCACGCACGCGAAGGAACGAAAAACTGCGCCACAAAGAAGCGGAACCAAAGAAGCAGACGTGGGCGAAACTACATTTACAAGCGTATGTACGAAACGAAGTAACAACGCAAAAGCTGCGAGTCTGATGAGATTTCGACGTGGGTGCGCTGACCAGCACCAGCAGCGGGATGAGAAGGAACGCCACGGAATTCATCTGAAGCGTTAATAAATGAAGGGGCCGAAACCTCGCGTAACGCGCCGTTATTAAAATTGCCAGCCGGTATCACTCATACGACAGTGCTGGCGATGGAGGCGAACACGTTAGGGTGTGACGAGTATTACAAGCGTAATGGGAAGTCCCGGGTGACACCGAAAGACAGAGACACGGCTCTTGGTTATAAGAAAGACGGAGAGACACGGCTCCTGGTTATAAGAAACTGGTCCGGAGAAGACCACCGGGAATGTCGGGTAATATAGCGCAGGGGGGGGGCCGTTGCTCATCCGAGACCGTTAGTGAGTTAGATGGAATGAATTCACGCCGCGAGGGGAAAGGAATGAACGCAACAGGAACAAAGCCGAATGTTACGCTAAGTAGTCCGAGACGTGGCGTTGCTCAAGAAGACGCCGGAGTATGGAATCGCGGCTGCTGCATCCAGCAAAGGGACTTTCGCGCTGTCTACCCCTTCGAAGCTAACTGAACGGTTACTCACAAAGGTTTGGCAAGCAGACTCGCAGCCTGCCCGACTTCAAGAGGAGAAATAAAAATCTATTCAGTGGCGTAAAGTTTCCTATAGATACATCAGAGGGAAGTCGGGTGCTATAGTGTCTATGGGAGCTGCAACACACGGATTTGACTAATCTTCCTTCTTTCAGCTCCATTTGGCCCGAATCCGCTTCTCCGCAAGACAAAGCGGGCATTACTATTTAGCAGAAAAACACTAATACTTAACAGGCGCAAAGTTCAAAACTGTCTAAACGGACGTTTGCAAACCGATCTACAGCTTTCTCATTCAATTTTATTTCTTCATTTCTTTAAAATATAGTTAATTATACATTAATTAAACAACTTTTGAGAACAATACCATAGTCTGACTAACTACAGGCAACGGTAAGCAACATGCGTTTGGTCGCGTCGTAATTACGGGTTCCGGCATATTTTTAAACTCTGGAAAAAGTTACGTGGGACATCCTGTATACTATTCCCATGCTGTCTGTACGATCGTAACACACACGTTTATTTTGGGTTACTAAAAGTGGCGCACGTCTTATGTATAGGGCACGTCCTGTCCACTGCCTTGGTCCTAGTTTTAACACAATGGCTTCCTTGAATTTAGCGAACGAACAAACGAACTAGCTCAATGCTCTACACTGTTTAGAGAGAGAGAGAGAGAGAGAGAGAGAAAAGGCGAAGAAACGACCGTTATCCCGCCGTAGTTTCATACGTCCGAACGAAGGCCTGAGAGGGGGAAGCTCGGCAGTTTTGGCATCCAGAGCACGGCTCTATAGGGAAGACCGAAAAAAAAAAAAAGATGCGATGGGAAGGAAGCACAAAAGCATTTCTTGAATCTTTCATGGGACACCAGAGCGGCGGCGAAGCGAATCAGATGAATAGATGAGGGGAGGACCAGGGGCGGAACTTGGTGGAACCAAGACGGAGACATCAGAGAGACGGGAAGAAAGGAAAAAAAAAAAACACCAACGAAAGTAGCCGCTTTGCACCGGAAAACGGGCCGAGAACAGCGTCCGCTCAGTACTGACCCAATGTCCCTAGTCCCATACACGTTTCTTCCTCTTTTGTTATAGTCAGAGTTGCGAGTTCCTCCTCTATGTGAAGTCATGAGGCTCACGATGTCACAGAGAGAGAGAGAGAGAGAGAAACAAGAGAAGGGCCCTAGCCTATCGAAGTCAAGAGGAACTTGCAAGGTGCCGCAAGGACGAGTCACTGGGACGTCACGGAGAGCCGGTCTCGGTCGGTGTATCACGCGAGAGGGAGACCTAGAAGCGTGAGGGCACCGCCTCCTTTGCGGCAACACTTTTTGTTGTTTCATCTCGACGGCTCTACTATAGTAGTGCGTCGTCTCCCGTAAGCGTCTGTACACCGAAATACGAGTGTACCAATTGCGCAGAGCTGCCGGACATAATACGCGCAAACAATGTCAATCGACATAGTAGTACCATCGTTCTCGCCTCCGTCCCATCGTGCCCTCGGCGAATAGACGAGTCTCGGCGGAAAAAAAAAGAAAGAAGAAAAACATGCCAAGGCAGCTTTAGCGCACAACAGAGATCCACGCACAACGGCGGCTCCCTCATTGCTCCTAAGATTACGGCGAAGGCCCTCACCGCTGGGTTAGAGATGTGCTGCGGGCAAAGTGCCTCAAAGTGTGCGGGCAAAGCGGACAAAGTGGGCAAAGTGTTCGGGAGTCGTCCACATCCATCCGGCGCGCAGCCCGCTTATGACGAGCGCGAAAGAGGAAAAAAAAAAATGCTGAAAGACAAGTCACCACGCGATACCGAAATAGTTGCGAGTATGCGCAGATGAACTTTTTTTCCCCCTTGAAGAAGGTAACTGTTCCGGATGTTAGAAACACACACACACACACACACACACACACACACACACACACACACACACACACACACACACACACACACACACACACAACGAAATGTATAGTTTCGAAATGAAGTTAGCCGATGATATCAAGACCCAGCGGCACATAGTGCGCATGAGGAGGTTGCTCCCATGTTCCCTATAAAACCATGCTCAGCAAGCAATTTCAGCGTAGCGACTTTGTCGGAGCAGTAAAGGCGCGGCTTTGGAGCATCTGCAAGTGTTTTCGTAGCAGGAAAAAAAAATGCTATTTCAGAGCAGCCATTGGTGTTTTCGGAGCAGATAGCAAAAGTATGCCACACAACACAGAACAGCATCGCGTGAGCGTCTCACAAATAATATATATTAGGAAGAATATTTCACAGACAACAACGAATGTAAATTTCAAGAAATCAAATAATAAAATAAGCAAGTGCTTATTGAATGCGCCGTGGTATGAGTTAGCCTATATATTTAAAATACAATATCGGTCATGCCCACATTTCACTAAAACATCATGTACGTCGAAGAAAAAGGCTAAATGAAGTGAATTCGTGATATCCCAATAATTTCTTGCGTAAATGAAATCAGAGCCGGCCGCACTGCACACTAGGATGATAGTACATACAGATTACTTTCGGTTTATTTCAAGGCTTGCCAGCTAGTCGTACAGTTAAAAAGCCTCAGCCTCATTTTCTCAGTACCATTTCGGAACAGGTTCGAAGACGTTGCTAACAAAAAAAAAAAAAGCCATTTGGAGCAGGTCTTTTATGACCCCAATTCCGTGTACACACCGAGGTTTCTTTCAAATAGTACGCCAAATAAGGATGAGAAAGTTTACAAAAACGACGCCAAACATAAGAGCACGTTTGTATACAACTTCGCGCTCCGCATTCAACAGCCGCGAATTCCATCTTTCAAATCCCAGATTTTTTTGTTTTTGTTGTTTTTTACGTGCACTTTTTTCCCCCGAATAGCGTTACAATTCTTCCGACACGATCCAACAGCAACAAGGGCCGGCTGCCGACCGAAAGCGTCGACGCTGGGTATTTCACTCGCAGGCACCTGAACGGAATTTCTTCGTTCATGCGTCACTGCCACAACGTGGCGGCCCGACAAAGCAACGCAAGTTCTCTTTCGCCGAAGCCAACGAGAACAACGTGTGGCACAGGAAAACGACGCCGGGTCTGGAATATCGTCTCGCGTCCTCACTACGCCCCATTCTTTAGGGCCTTACTATTTTTTGCTTGGTTATTGCAGCAAAAAGCCCCGAACGCCACTTCTTGGACGACGTTCAAACGAAGGGAGCAGCGGTCTATTCTGTTTCTTATGTGGGTGGTTTTAGCCCATGAAAAAAAAAAAGACGAAGAGAAAGAAGAAGCAGAAGACCAAGAAGAAGCAGAAGACCAAGCAGAAGACCAAGAAGAAGAAGATAATCATGGTGACCATTTCTCGCGTTCTCTGAAAACGTGCTCGCGTACGCAACTAGCCCCGGTCGAACTTAAGCCCACATGGCACGTACGGCCGCCAACGCGACGTGCAAAACAGCCTGGCTGTATATACTGAACTCACAAAAAAAACAAAAAAACACAGCACCCTTGATTCCGAACCCCCCACTCGGCGGCAGACATCCACAGAGTTCACACGTGTACGTACGCACTTTACTCTTCTTACGCCGATAAAGCATTTCAATTTTTTTTTGCTATTGCCTGCTTTCGTCACTGGAGACATCCGTACGCGTAACTTGCAACTATGCCACACCGCGGAACCCTGGGATACGGTCACGGCATGCGCCACAATCACCCAGTACATGCAGCAGCAGCTATTCCCGACGGGAATCGCTCTGTTGCACTCAACAAATATCGCTATTGCCCCATTGATATGTGGGGTTTAGCGTCCCAAAACCCCCATACGATTATGAGAGACGCCGTAGTGGAGGGCTCCGGAAATTTAGACCACCTGGGGTTCTTTAACGTGCACCCAAATCTGAGCACACGGGCCTACAACATTTCCGCCTCCATCGGAAATGCAGCCGCCGCAGCCGGGATTCGAACCCGCGACCTGCGGGTCAGCAGCCGAGTACCTTAGCCACTAGACCACCGCGGCGGGGCAACTTTGAATTATTTGTAATGAACGAATATACACGTAGACTGGATGCAACCACCTGTAAAGGTAGTTCCACAGCAAAGCGGCAGTGCCATGCGAACAAACCATTTACCGAGGGGAAATTTGCACTGTCGCGAAGCCGCACTTCCAGTTGAATGGGTAGCCGACGATTTTACACCGTCGCCGTCATGTCGTGTCATGTATAACACTACAATTAATTGCTATCGCAATTATTGCTTCACCCTTGCGGTGAAATAGTTCCTTCCACGTTACTTCAAGCTATAAAAGCGACATTCACACATGACTTCCAATTTTTACAAATAGTGTGTAAGCCCCTTGGGCCACTACGAAAACCCTCATTTTTTTAACAGTATGCGACTTATACTATGGGAATTACCGGAGTCATAATTATTCGGCTAAACCACTATTCGTTCAAAACTCAAATTTAACAAGAATAGACCCTTTATTTTTCATGAAGAAGAGTATTATAAATTCGTTACAAATTTACCACCCGACCGCCACTTTAGACGGCTAAGTAGCTAGCGCCGTATCTCGCCGATGCTATTCAGCCGACTACGTAAGAAGTGGAAGGAGGGGTGCGACGGCCACTGTCCAATCAGCGCCCTTATTCAGCCGTCTACCGCGAGCACTGGAGCACACAGCCTGAGAAGCCGGCGCGCACTGTTGAGTGTTGCAGTCCGTGGCTTCGACCTCGCCTTCCCGGCATAAATAAGAGAATCAGCGCGCTAACGAAGCCGTGCTGGCACGTCGATAGCCAGGGGGGAAACCGCGGGCGACGAGTGCGAACACGAGAGCGTGGACGCTAAGAAAAATATAAAGAACTACCTAGAGAGGGAGGGACATAGGGAGGTATAGACATATACGATGAACCACATAAGACATGTAAACACATCACACGTTAAGACAGAAAGAAAATGCAAGGGGAACGGACGTCCGGGCTCGGAACCAAGTTGGGAATCGTTCCTGGGAAGCCGAAGATGGCTGTTGTGAGTCGAGCCAGTCCAAGCCAAACCGATGGCGTACGTGGTCGAAACAAAAGCGACGGCAGCGAACGCTACGCGCCGTAGCGCGATCGCATTGCATCGAGCCATCGGGAGGTTCTACAAAGAGCACAGCTGCGCCGAGAGATAGACGGGATGAAATAGATAGATAGGTAGATAGATAGATAGTCTCAGTGGATCAAGACAGAACCGTGGAAACACACATCAAGCAACCATAAAAGTCAAATCGAGGAAGCGCAGAAAAACACTTAACAGGAAACAGCGACCCTGACGAATAAAGACGCGTCCGAAGAAAAGACGCGAGCGGGCAATTAATGGAAGCAAGAAAACCGAAGTGAAGCGTTTTGTTTTTCTTTCATTTTTTGCCTCTCGTCTTGTGTTCAAAAAAAAAAAAAGCGTCTTGTGCGATGCTTTTTTTTATCAGCAAACCGACGAACGGAGCAGGAAAAAGCAAGAGTGAGCACAAAAGAATCTTCAAGTGAGCGTAGTTAACTGCCCGAGAAGCTTCACGTCTAATCTGCATAGCGTACAGAGAAGATGGCGGCTCGACGGCATTTCATTTCGCAGCCGCCTCCATGCCATAATGCAGCCGTCAGCGTGGCGGTAATGGCAGTGTAGGAGTTCAGCAAAAGAACGAAAAAGCCCGCTGCCACCGCGAGGCACATTGAAGGGCGCAAAGTCGCTACTAGCCCGGCACAGAGTCACTAGCCCTGAAACAAGACGCGGAGGCAGGCGCGGGTCTCGAAATAATCCTCGTGTGCGTCCGGTTCATTGGAAGCTGCCAGAAGAGAGAGAGAGAGAGCGAGAGAGAGCGAGAGAGGAAAGTGAAGGAAACGTGCGCGAGTCGGGGATTATAAACCGTGCACCAGCTCTAGCAAATCTGCCGATTGAGCGACGCACGTGTATACATCGACAGCCGTTACGAAGCAACTGACGTCGAAGTATTATTTCGTCTTAGCTATACTCGTCACGCAATCAGAAAGGAAGATGTGCAGCGATAGGAAAGGTGCGTAGAGGTCGGACCCAGAAGCTCGAACCACGACACGATTATGAGACGCCGTAGTGGAAGGTTCGAGAAATTTGGACAACCCGGGATTCTTGCACGTAAATAGGAGTAAACGGGACGCGGGCAGCATATTCGGCTCCGTCGCAGATGCGGCCGCCGCCATCATTGCGGGATGCGATCCCGCGACCTTCGGAAGGGTCAGCAGTCGAGCCCACCGGGTCACCACGGCGGATAAGCCTCGAAGATTGGAAGCAAATCTTTACCGGACTGCTGCATGCGAGTACAAAGGCTGAAGCCCACTGAATTTTTAGATCTTTTCTCATCTTTTGTTTCATTGACCTTGCTACATGCGCGCGTCATGCCACTGTATATATTCCTGGATTTCTAAGTATTATCAATTTTTTTGCAAGTTGGCACCCCCACTGTGTATTTCTTGCGCACAGTTTTTGTGCCAGCAACTCACCTCAAGTATGAACGAAGAAGTTAAACATCCCACGCTTGCAAGTTTCGGCGGCTCCCTCTCAGAAAAGCTGACATTTTGGACGTAAGAATGACGGCTAATGCAGGAACTTGCACATACATACACGCGCAAAAAAACGCAACGAAATAATAAAAAAAACGTTGATTCTGTTTCTCCGCTCTTTTAACGTAGCGGTACTTTCCAACATAGCTCCTTTTCTGACGCTTTTTGAAGCATTAGAGAGGTCGGCCTCTCAATTTGACGGCGTACCAGGCGGGTCCTAATACGCTGTCAAGCCTGTCTCAACTGCAGTATAGGTGAGCGGTACGCCTTAAAAGCATCGCGCCATGTTATGCACTCCTTCAAACACGCACGCACAATTTTGATAGCTCGAAAGAGGAGATTCTTAGCCGAAGTAACTGGTCGGTGCGGTGCGTACTTTAGTCCAGTACCCGATTAGCGCTTTGGAATTTACTATTAACCAAACGACACGTCGCTTTAATGATAGACAGCAAAGGTCGGTGCAATAACTAAAAACACACGTTTGTAAATTCCAAAGTGTGTTAGACGAAAGGCTTATCAGCGTCAGTGTTATCACAATAGAGCCGAAGAAGGCTCGAACAGTGCTGAGTTTTTTTATTTATTTTTTAAGCATCCGCTCATCGATAGCGTATACACTCCGTCACCAGAAAAAAAAAAGTTCATACACATCAATTTTCCAGAGGGCCCACTCCGCGATAACCCAGCACTCGTCAAAAGCCCATGAAGTGCTACGAAGAGAGTTCTTAGAACGCGTTTTCGATCAGTATAAACGATCTTCGACCGAGTGGGGGGGGGGGGGGGGGCTGTATTTTTACATTGACATGTGTCAGCAATAAAAGGGCACTCCTGTCAACGCTTTATTACCCCTGCCTCGTTTCTCCTTCGTCGTCTTATCGACAATGCTACCAGGGACGCAAAGAGCGAACTCAAAAAAGATCAACGCCACACCCGGCGAAGTCCCACAGGCGTCCTCTCCCCCCCTCCCCATTGACACACACACACACACACACACACACACACACACACACACACACACACACACACACACACACACACACACACACACACACACACACACACACACACACACACACAGCAGGTGACGGAACACTGCAATAAGCAACGACAGCGGCTGTGTCAGCGCATTTCCCCTTTTGTTCCTCACGAACATAAAAGGGCGAGCGAAGTTAAGACGAAGGCGCGGAAAACGCGTAAAACAACAATCCCCCACGAATGCAATCGAAACAAAACGTAATACTAAAGACGAGGCCGACACGTTTGCGAGCCCAGTAATTATCCGCGGAGGCTATTTTTACTCGCACTCTCGGGCGCGAACTCTGGCACCGCTCGATGGGAGGCACGGCATTATGGAGCTGGCTAGCCGCATGATGCTAGAGCACCGTGGAAAAGAAACTATAGAAAGTTCTAGTGCCACGTCCCCAAAGTTATCGCGTGCTTTAGCGCTGTTGAGAAACGGCCTCCGAAATCCCGCCGCTGACCTCCACTGTTGAGAACGACGGACCGATCCCGCCGAAGCCACCACTGTTGCGAAAGACGGCGACGCCAACACGGCCCCGGAGGCGCCACTGCTTTCAACTCCGCCGGGAAGGTCACCAGCCGTTTGGTAGCGTATGTTTATCAGCTCGCGACTGCTTCTGCGCAGAGCTGATAAGACGAGCGGACGAGACGACGGTGAGTTAAACAAGGTTTATGTACAGCATATTTACAGAGGCGTTACAATTTCGGCACTGGGGCCGACAGAGACTCGAAGAGCCGAGCTCTTCTCTCTAACACATAGTTCAGCCTTTCGCCTACGACCGCTGATCGCGACACGCCGCAGGGCTTCTTTTATTTGCACCGGGTCCAACCAAAGTGTCCAATCAGAAGCGCCGCGGGTCGTCCGAGCAGATTCCGCCAATGGGGGGTCGCCGCGCCATGCGTCAGACCACCAGGCACGAGAACGCCGGCTCGCTGTCACGTGCGCCGATGACTCAATGCACGTGGGCGAGAGAGGCGCCGCGCGTGTTCACGCCGTTGAGATGTTCGTGTCGGGCAGACGGCGGGCTGGCCTTGACCCAGATTGCCTTTTTCAGAGGCACGGTCGTTTGACGAGGACTCGCTGGCATAACAGCACCCCCGCCGCCAGACAATGCACCGGAAAGACGAGCTGCTTCCACGGGGCTCGGATGTCAGGTGCGCTCGTTCGCCAGGTCCCTCCAGGTTCGCCTCCAGGGCCATGGGGAGAATACAGCTCCAGACTGGTCCGGGAACACATCCCATTTTTGACGACGGATCCCAGCTCCACTGGCTTGTCGCCACAACTTGCTGACCAGCTTCACTCGTCTCTTCTGACCATCTTCGGGTTCAGCACTTGTCGATGGTTCTGCAACTTGCTAAGAACGGTTCGACAACAGACAACACACGACACAAGCAAGTGCCCTCGGTCACCCGACAGAACACCAGACAAAGTATAGTACAACATATACCTATCTACGTGTCTATCGGAATTTTGTTCCCTCTACATCAAGAGGCACATGTGGGACAAAAGACCCCTAAAATGACAACTCAAATTTTTTTTTGTTTCCACGTACAACAACGTAACGAATTAGAATACCACAAAGTTGGCCCCTTGAGATCACTCTGAACGAGAGCGCTCAGCCCAGGTCGTGATGAGGTCAAAATTTTGCCCCGAATCGCCAGCCAGAAACCGAAAGGTTAAGAAGTTACTAGCTGGAACGCACTGCTCAATGCACCTGCATTAGCGTATAGCTTTCTCTTTTTTTTTTTTTAGCGAACGTCAAAGTTGCCCTGCCGGAGTACCACGCTCCATCTCAGTAACCGGTCACTTTTAGGCGACGATACCTATGCGGTACCAAGAGCGGCTCACACTTGCGACGTTCCACAGGAGAACAACGATACGGCTTGCTATGGATTGGCTCCTCACCGCTTAGCTCGATATCGTGTTCGATCACCCTCGTGTTTCCGGGGCGGTCCGAAAACACGTCTTCAAACTCAGAACCAATCTTTCTCAGGTCCTCTTTCTCAGGTCCTCCTTCACTTAAGCTAGGCTCTAGGTTTATCTGCTCCCGGATTACTTTCGATCCCCCTTCGATTACTTCACTAGAACTCAAATTTTCTGCTTCCTCTTCCTCTGAAGCATTCATCAACAGATTTACGACCGCTTGATGTTGAACGTATGGTTTCATCAAGTTGTAAATTTTGTCCGGCCGCCTTCCTAATTTCACTTCATAATTTGAATCGCAAGGCTTCGATAATACTGTGGCGGGCCCTTCCCAATCAACCTCAAGCTTGTTCCTTTTGGGTGGCTGCAGCCGCATTACCTGATTATCAACTTCAAAAGCGCGCTTCTTCCCCGATTTCTCGTAGTGCTCCTTCGACAGCACTTTTGCCGCGTTTTTCTGGCTTTCCACGAGCGCTTCAATTTGGCTTTCCACTAGCGCTTCAATCGAGAGATCCTCACTCTGCCCTCGAATGAGCGTCTCTCGATCAACTCCCGGCAGCTCGCTCCAACTTTCCGCTACAGGCGAGAGCGTTGCAACCCTCTCGCTCTGACTCAATGGCGCCACGTCGTCTCCCCTTTCTCCGTAAACCGCGCCGGTCGTGTCGACGACGGGCCGCTCGCGTGACTGCTCCCATGACTCATGCGGAAACTTTCCTTTCTGGGGTTCCGTCGACCCGCCGACAAGGTCACTTGAGAGTTCACCGCATGGAACCAGATCAAGCTGCCGCGATAGCTTCCGCGCTTGCGATCGCGTGAGAGCCATGCACGCTAAGTTGGGGAAGAACGATTTGCCCTGCTCTTTGAGAAGCTGCTCCGAGTTGTTGGAGAAGAGATAAGGAAAACGATCGGGAAGCGCGGCAGACACAGCCGCTTCGGTGCGAAGCTTACCGAACGGGCCTTCAATGACAACCGTGGCGATTGGTAAGCAAGCACTCTGCTCCTCGGCGACTTGCCTGATCCACGCGCATTCTCCTGTAAAGTCGTCTGGAGACACCAATGAAGGATGGACAACATCCATGGTTGCCGCGGAGTCTCTAAGTGCTCGACACGCTTTCCCATTCACACTAATTTCTTGGATATACGGCTCCAACAACCGCATGTTCTTTTCCGATTCTCGGATCGTTGCGAAGGCAAACTTTTCCTGACAGTTTCTCGCGATGTGCCCTTCCTTTTTACAGTTGTAGCAGATTAGCGGCTTCCGTTTGTTTTCCGATTCAAATGCCTGTGTGGTAGAAACCTCACTCGATCTCTCCGCTTCTGTTTGCCCTTCCCCTACACTGTCCTTCGTAAGAGACGGGTCCCTTTTGAAATTACGATGCGGAGCGGGTTTCCGTTGATCAGGTTTCTTTGAAAAGCCCTCTTTTCTTTCATCCTTTTCAACGCGCACTGCCCTGCTATGCAACTTTCGGCGAGTATAATACTCCTCAGCTAACTCTGCTGCCTTGTTTAGCTGTACTTCACCAAGTTTGTCCTGCAGCCAAAGTTTAACATCCTCCTCGATGCAGCGGTAGAATTGCTCCAATGCAACGCATTCCACCACTTTATCGCGGTCGTCATAAACACCTTCGCCCTTGAGCCATTCAATCAAATCGGCTTTAAGACGAAACGCGAAGTCAACGTGTGACTCATTCCCCTTTCTAGCATACCGGAACCTTTGCCTGAAAGCCTCGGGTGACAACTTATAACGTCTCAAGAGCACTTCCTTAACCTCGTCATAGCTCTCAAACGCTTCCCTCGACAAGCAAGTTATCGCGTCGGACACTTCGCCGGGAAGAAGAGCTAGCAGGTTCCGCGCCCAAAGAGACTGCTCCAAAGCATTTCGCTCACAGACGTGTTCAAACTTGACGAGATACTTCGCCATGTCCTCGCCTACTACGAACGGTGGCAGTTGATCCCGAATTCTAATACCGCTGACCTGAATCGTCGGAGAAGCTGCGCTAGGCGCCTGCGAACACTGTAGGATTGCCAATTCTAGTCGTTTCATCTCAAGGCGCTCCTGTCTCTCGGCCTCCTCGCGACGTTCGCGCCTTTCAGCTTCTTCGCGAGCTTCGCGCCTTTCAGCTTGTTCACGTTCGCGAGCTTCGCGCCTTTCAGCTTCTTCGCGAGCTTCGCGCCTTTCAGCTTCTTCACGTTTGCGAGCTTCGCGCCTTTCAGCCTCTTCGCGAGCTTCGCGCCTTTCAGCTTCTTCACGAGCTTCTCGCCTTTCAGCCTCCTCACGGCGTGCTTTAATATCCACCCAGGCCTCATCGACTTCCTCAGCCGACACTCCCTCATCCTTCATGATATCAAGGATCGCTTGCTTTCGTTTCGCACGGCCCAAAGTAATGCCGAGTTCCTCACAAATTTCGATGAGTTCCTTCACTTTAAGGTTCTCCATCGTTCACACTAGCCTCTTGCTGTTTGCCCCTGTTAAGAATCTACTTGCCGTACCCACTATAAGCCTACTAGCAAGACGCGCAAGCAATTTTTCACCCTCCCGTGTTTACCACCTCCGCATTAACTTTGGTTTCAAAGCACTTCAACTTGGCTTGAAACGATCAAAGCTCACTGCAATGCTTCACACAGCCCTTTCTCTAAACTACTACAACCTGAGCTAGAGTAGTCTGGTGAACTGAGGGGAAAACATCAGGCACTCACCGCATCGATGTCGCTGACGCCGGCCGATCCCGCAGCTGCCAACCACTGTTGAGAAACGGCCTCCGAAATCCCGCCGCTGACCTCCACTGTTGAGAACGACGGACCGATCCCGCCGAAGCCACCACTGTTGCGAAAGACGGCGACGCCAACACGGCCCCGGAGGCGCCACTGCTTTCAACTCCGCCGGGAAGGTCACCAGCCGTTTGGTAGCGTATGTTTATCAGCTCGCGACTGCTTCTGCGCAGAGCTGATAAGACGAGCGGACGAGACGACGGTGAGTTAAACAAGGTTTATGTACAGCATATTTACAGAGGCGTTACAATTTCGGCACTGGGGCCGACAGAGACTCGAAGAGCCGAGCTCTTCTCTCTAACACATAGTTCAGCCTTTCGCCTACGACCGCTGATCGCGACACGCCGCAGGGCTTCTTTTATTTGCACCGGGTCCAACCAAAGTGTCCAATCAGAAGCGCCGCGGGTCGTCCGAGCAGATTCCGCCAATGGGGGGTCGCCGCGCCATGCGTCAGACCACCAGGCACGAGAACGCCGGCTCGCTGTCACGTGCGCCGATGACTCAATGCACGTGGGCGAGAGAGGCGCCGCGCGTGTTCACGCCGTTGAGATGTTCGTGTCGGGCAGACGGCGGGCTGGCCTTGACCCAGATTGCCTTTTTCAGAGGCACGGTCGTTTGACGAGGACTCGCTGGCATAACAGCGCTCTCCCTGCCGGCTGCTGGGGAACTGTAGAAAGCGGGGAGGGCACAGTCTTTCTTGGGGAACTTCGACGCAACAAATTTGGTCTGTGTCTGTTGGTCTGTACATTTGTATGTTTGTCTGCCAAAACGATACACCAAACGGCTAAAATCCAACCCCAGCCACAGCGCGCACCAATAATGCTTAAACGTCAGAGTTCATAGTTGAGCGATCGTCAATTAAAAAGCAATTATTGCGCATATCTGAGGCACAATAACAACACATCAATATTCTGCATGTGTGTATTTATAGGGAAAGCATACATACGCAATTCTAAGGATCGTAGCGTTTATCACGCTGCGCTGACAATGCAACGCTACGCACAAAAAGGCAAGTGTTTCCAAAGGTTTTCCAAGACGAAACGGTGGTGGCCCCTGCCCGTCGCTTCACGTTCTACACCTTATCGCCTCTGAGACAGACAAGCTCGCCTTCCTTCGTTGTCGAAGATAACTGCCAGATAGCGCTCGTGTCTCACATGCCTCGATCGATGCGCTCGTTCACCTTCACTACAAATCGAGGCACTCTAACGCAGCGCCTCCAGGATACGATTCACTGATTTCCTCGCGATTCACTCTCTTCAGACGCAAGATTAGCGTCCTTCGACGATATTTGCAGTGAAACATGCAGATACAGTGCTATTTCTTCTTTATAGATTCCCGCAAAGAGAACAATAACAAGAAAACGCAGCGTCTTGGGGGACTCGGAACAAGAACATTTTTAAAGCCCAACGCGTCAGCGCACGGTTTGCAGACTTGAAAACGCGGCCTTTCTCAAAGGAGGGGGGGGGGGGGGGCGCCGAGTCTAGCGGTTAGGGCTTAACGGCAGGGGTGGCACGTGCAGCATACGAATACCAATTGTTGACGGTCGTTCGTTCATCCCCGGATTCGAAATGGGAAGTTAACAAACAGCCAAGAACATACGCGCTCCTCCACTATTGATGGGGAGAGAGAGAGAGAGAGAAACTCTGTACCAGTGTACGAAACCGAGCTCGTCGGTAGGCGACCATTGACGCTGCGCCGTGCTCCTTAACGGGCTGCAGAAATTAGGCGTCTTTTCTTTCCTCTAATCACTACCACCACCAGTACGCGGCGAAGTGAAGATGGCGCCCGTAAGCACGGAAGCGAAGGGAAGGCGACACTACCGTGGTGTTTAAAAGGCAGAGATCCCGGGTCCAATTCGGAGGTACTCGGTTCGAATCTTAGTGCCACCAAGCTGACGCGGGGGGTTGTGGTTGGCACACTCCGAAAAGGTGGCCGCAGCTTTGCGCCCTCTCCTCCATACACACAGCCCCTTCCGTCGTCGCACGAAGCGAGTAAGAAACGGCTCATGCTCGCGTTCGAGTCCAGAGCAGTCATTTAAGGCAAGAGTGGCTCGTGACCCGGGTCGCTTGCTAATAATACTTTGCCAAGTAAACACCGCACGCGAAGCAGTCGAGGCAGCTGTTTGTGCTTTTTTCCTTAACGCCCAATTAGACAACGGGGTCGTCTTGACAGGAGCAGCTGTCGCGCCTGCCAGTGCGCGACGACGCGCACAAAGGCGGGCATTGTACTCATCGGCACATTGTTAAAATCGTATTTACACCCGCGTCCGAAGCTCGGCTCTCCCGTCAACTCACGCTAAAGTTAGGGGACTGAACAATGACGAGGTGCACTGCAGACTTAATCGCCCTGTTCACCACAAAATCTAACGGACCTTGAAAGGGACCCCCTTCGACTACAAAGACGAGATCGTGGTTTCTTGCTAGTCTTCACAATCCTCCCTATAAAGGCGCTACCTCACTGCAGCACGTGGCAATGCCGGCACCAAAGGTATAGTGGTGGTTTCTTGCTAGTCTTCACTATCCTCCCTATAAAGGCGCTACCTCACTGCAGCACGTGGCAATGCCGGCACCAAAGGTATAGGCTATCGGTACTTTTAGGTTCGCGGCTACACGCCGTCACTTACACAGTCGAAAGCGCTCAAAGCTAAGTGAAATCAGTCGATCGCGCACGATAAGCGAGAAAGAAAGAGCGCGCGACGATGTGATGACGGGAGACGCCGTAGGGGTCCGGGGAATTTCGACTACGCCCGTTGGTGGTCCTGTACCGCGCGGCTAAATCTGATAAGCACGCGGCGACCTTCGGTTCCGCAGTGGAGTTCCAGAGTCACGAGACCAGCGTTAAAAGCGTCCATCTCGTGCAACGCAAATCCCTAAATAGGCTTCAAGGAAGCCCAGCTCCACGATTTACAGGTAGAGGCGTCGAGTACAACCGCCATTTTTTTTTTTTATGAAAGGGAACACGCGAGCGCGCGTCAAGTCATTCCTCGAACCACGTATACGTGACGCGGCATGACATTCCTACTATCAATTGCCCGCAGCCCGTCTTGCAGTTTTCCTTCTCTTTAAAGCATCTTTAGCTGTTGCGAGATGCAAGCAGTCCGAAGCTGTGATAGCGACAGTGATAATCGATAACTGTTTGCAGAAAGGTCACCAAAGTATGGATATAAAAAAATAGTACAATAAACGCGTCCGTGATGGAAGTGAAGGCAGTAGAAGGAACGACATCACTGTCGTTTCATTTTCGCGTTGTAGCCACTGCCACATGTGCGGCACGAGGCTCATTGCCCTTTGGTAAAAGTGAAAGGCTGCGCAGTACGCATTAGACGCCTAACAAACATCTGGAATTGGCTCGACTTTGTCTAGACTCCTCGAACTATCATGGATGGATGGATGGATATGGCTGTACCCTTTAGATCGGACGGTGGCTAGAGCCACCAAGCCGTAATACTTAGTGAACCAACAACTAGATTTATCTCTTTTTCTTGCTTTTAAAAAGTGAGGTTGAGGACTCGTACTTTGCAGTGAAGGGTTTAATTTTCACTCGTGCCTTGACTTTAGCCACCAATCAGATAACCTCCTTCTAGTTAAGTCTACCCGCTCAATGTCTATATTGCCCTCACGGTCCCTAAACCCCAGTGCTTTGAAGAACTCTGCGCCATCATCCTGAACTATAGGGTGAAGCCTTTCACAGAACATTATCAAGTGTTCGGCAGTTTTTTCTTCCTCTCCACACGCACTGCATACCGTGTCTACCCCTTCGTATTTGGCCCGATATGTCTTGGTTCGCAATACTCCCGTCCTGGCCTCAAACAGTAGAGAACTACCCCGAGTATTATCATTGATCCTTTCCTTGGCAATTTCCTGCTTAAAAGTGCGATAGATCTCTAGTGCGGACTTCTTAATCATACCGATTCTCCAGCTGCGAGGCGTTGCTGCCACCTCGCGGGCGTCCAGACATGCTCAGAACTGAAAAAAAGAGAAAAAGAGGGACGACTCACCTTGGCGTACTCGATCTTGAGGGTGCAGCATCCGGAATAGATGTCGGCCCCGTTGAGAGACTTCTTGGCACGCACCGCCGCCTCAACGCCGTCGAACCTTTGGTTTTTTTTAGAGCGCGCAGTCAAGGAGCAAACAGGCAAGCTTCATCGGGTGGCACATGAACAACCAACAAACGACGCTCATGAAAACAAAAAGAAAATTCGCACGCGCTCTCAAAGAGAGCAAGACATGAAAGAAGGTCACCTTGAAGACACACGCAAAGCCAGTGAGCGCACCAACACACATGCGACGGAGAGATGATGTCATCGCTCTAGAAGCGATGTCAATCATGCAAGGCACGAAGATTATTGGCGAAAAAAAAAAGCAGCACAATCGGCACCAATGTGAGCAGCTGGCACAGTTACTAGTCGGAGCTGGCGTCACCATTGCAAATATTGTTGGTTTTTAATATATATATATATACACACACTTTTCTTCCGCTTCTTCCCACTTTCTACACTTTTTTCCCTTATTTCATTGAACGAGTGTCTCGTAATGGCAGACTTGGTGTGTTTAGGTTGTATAAGAGGGACAATTAATCAGTTGCCCGCTCATAATAAGTTCACGTGCTACGTGACGCCAAACATACGCATAAGAGTGTTTTTACACTCGTTGTTTGGCTTATAGATGGCGCTTACTGTCACTCCTACCTCTATATTCACATATAAGCCCCAAAAAAGTTGATGGAGGGAAGGCCGCTGTGGTAGCTAAGTGGTTAGAGCATCGAACGCGTTATTAGAAGGTCGTAGGTTCGATTCCTGCCCACGGCTGGTTATTTTTGGTTATTTTTTCATCCACTTTTCTTTCTTCTTATTTACATTCCATTGGTTCTAATGGCTTCCCCTGTACATTCCTTGGCATTACTGTCTGTTAGATCTTTATATATATATATATATATATATATATATATATATATATATATATATATATATATATATATATATATATATGCGCGCGCTTGTTTGTGTTCCCGCTCGGTTCAAGGCAACTTATGCAGATAAATGTATTATACGAAACCGGACTTTACTACGTTAGGGTAATTACAAATGCTTTGGGCGCAGTCAGACAAGTACTTATAGAAACGCAGGGACGCTCTCGGTACACACGGTAGTGCGCCAAAACGAGCATCGGTAACAAAAACAACATCGTCTTATCCGAAGCGAGCCGCGAATCATTTATTGTGAACCGGCGAGTTCACCAAGAAAGCGGGACAAAGAAGACGGTAGGCGCAAAGCGGGCAGCCGTCATTAAGATACGCGTTTCAACGAGCTCTTACGGCCACGTATCCTGCACGGTGCACGTTAAAGTTGTTTGGATTTTTAGCGACCATTCAAAGAGAAAAACCCCAGAAGCACGGCCGCGATGCCCACAGTTCGGAGTAGCAGAGCAGACGATTTCGCCTGCATCGGTCCGTCTCTCGAGCTGCAGTCTACGTCACTTCCGGTAGGCTGCAATGACGTCGTTTTTTCTTCTAGTTTCGGTATCAAAAACTGCTTACTCGGGAAGTTTGGTTGTTTTTTTTTCCTCCCTAGATAAGCACTAGCATTTCGAAGGTGAAATTTGGCAATCAGCATTGTCTCCAGCTAGACTGCCTATAAATCCGATTTTTTTTTTCAAGGTGTGCACAATTTTGGTGCAGTTTTGGCCTTCAAGGCCAAAATGCGTGCGCGCGGTGGTTCCAAATGGATTTACAACCTTAACAAAATACAAACACAAAATTGTTTTCTTCCCCCTTCATCTTTTTTTCTCGCGTCACTTCAAAAACTAACCCCCTCCTATTAAGCAGTAATTAGTATGAAGTATTATTCATTAATTAGTCAGCATTAGTACATATTGAGAAATGACATGTCTAATACGGCGTTCATCATGTTACGGTCCTGGGACGTGAAACGACATATTGAATATATTAAGCGTGGGCACAGGTTTCCAAATTAATTTTTTTTGCTCGATACTAGACAAAAAAAAAGAAAAACGATATACACGACTGCACGATTCCCAACAGACGCTTCGTGTGGCGCACACTGAATCGACGTTATCTTCGCGTTCGGTGGAGACGTATAACGCCGAATTATGGAAGCGCATACCCAGGCCAGAACTTTTTCCAAAGGCGAGGGTGCTCGCTTTAAAAGACGAAGGGCAAACAATAAAGAGCGAGGGAGCGCGCCAGAAAAAAAAAAAAAAAAACAATCCCGGACGTCATCTCCATCGATTCTTGAACAGCCAAAGTGAGAATGAGTTATCGTACTCCAGAACTACCGAAAAAAAAAAAACAGAAATACAACTGACTACCCCCTCCTCCCCGCCAGACATAAATCACGTAGAAATCGGCAAAAAGCGCGGTTATTTACGGGGGCGGGCAGTCGGATACGGCGCAGTCATATCAATAGGGACGCAACAAACAAAAGAAACCACTCGTACGAATGGTATGCCTTAAAGGTAAAAAAAAAATTGTTACACGGTTGAGAAGGAATAACTTGGCACAATAGAAAAACGCGGCACTTTGCTGCTTCTGTACCTCGCACTATTCTCGCGGCAAGCTATTCGCGTGGCGGGCGTAAATTTATCTCAACGTAGCGAGAAACATAAAAAGCCCAGTTCATCCACTTCAGACTGAGGGAGAGACGTTTGAGCAGTCTATAAAGAAAGAACCCCAGACGTTCGATTCACAGAGCGAAAATAGGGAGTATTTTCATAGTGCTGGCTGTACCGGGAATTTCATTTGGCATTTTTCAGGCGGTATTCCATCGAATTTTTCGATTTGCATGTGTAATTCCTTACGCAATATATTATAACAAAGCGAAAAACGACGGACGAACAGAGAGATACCAGCAGACGTTAGTCTCGGTGTGTTAATACTTTGGGGTTTCGTCATCTTTGCGTTTATCGCAGCCTGGTTGGGACCAAGGAGGTAAAAAAAAAAAATCTCGAGTGGAAGCCTTCACTATGCCTTGGAAGCAGATGGGAAGCCAGCGTTTGCCTTAAACATGCTTTTAAGGCAAACGCATGTTTGCCTTAAACGTTACATGCGTTAAGACAAACGTTAAGACAAACATGCGTTAAGACAAACGCATGTAACATGCGTTAAGACAAACGCATGTTAAGCCAGCGTTTGCCTTTACCTTAAAACATGGCCTTTTCGTGTGACATCGTATCCGAGATATAGGTTTTTGGAGTGCTAACGCGACTTCTCGCATAAACATAGAACAACAGATCGCTGTCCCTAACAAAAGTAATACATATGCATTAGCGCATGTAGCTTGCTTTCTACTAATGTTTGTCAAAGGCTTCTTAAAAAAAAAAAGCACTAGCGCACACGTTGAGCAGTATCTATGCGAGGAAATTACAGCTATTTAATTTCGCTTCTACCCCTCACTTAGCGACGAGACCTTAATTCGCAGGAACTTTTTCATTCGAATCTTCGTACACGAGCAGGCTTCTAACACATGAGGTCACGCCTCCTCCACACCCTAATTTTCTTCTCTTACTTTAACCCGTTTTCGAACGGGGGGTACTACGCTTCGGTCCTGAAGGGACCAGCGTCAAAGCGTAAATCCACGGCCACGATGCTAATGCACCAGTGGCATTAGACGAGAGAAATCTGCCCTCGGTAAGAAGAGCAGCCCGGTCCACGCTTCCGCCCCTACCCGTGCTGTCACAGCGTTCGTTCCACTCGTAGCGAAGGAGACGGCTAATGACGGCGCTCCCATTCCTTCCCGCAAATGGACGCTCTTCCCTCTCCTTCCCTTAAAGGGGTCGTTCCTTTAGCGTAGAAAAAAAAAGAGGTGAAAGCTGACGAAAGGAAGGGCAATCAATTCCGCGCAGCGTCCTCTTCCGCTCTCCCGAGCAGGCAGACTGGCTCGAGCGTACATACAGATGCAGTCGACGGCGACTGACGCGACGCGAGGTGCGTTCCACGTTATTACCAGCCCGCGAGTGTGCCGCACATGAAAAGGCAACGAAGAAAATGAGGAACGTCCTATTACAGGAAAGGAAACGCTGCGCATCTCGCGATGGTGAACACAATGTGCCGAGTCATCACTGACGAAAGCGCGAACGTCAGCGTCGACTGAGCAACAGTCCCGCGTGTGTCGCCACCTGTGTTGTCCCGTGTGTCAGGCGCTGTTTTGACATTATATCGCCGAATGTTATAACCCCCCCCCCCCCCTTTTTTTTCTTTCCGGCAGATAACAGGCCACGAGCACTTCACAGGCAGGCAGTCGTTTTCATTTCCCGGTCTACACGAAAGTCTCCCAAAGTGTGGCATAAGCGAGACAGGCGATGCAGGCTCTTCTGTGCAGGTAGTAGAAAGGAGCTTTTGTGTAATCAGTATTTGATTACGGCGACTATGTAGAGAGGGAAGCTAGGTCATTTTGTTATTCCTAGTCCAAATGAGATGCCAGCGTCTTAAAACGCAGAACTTTCCGTTAAATCTGAAAAGCAACATCAAGTTCAGTGCGAAAATGAACTCTCATGAATAGTGGTTGATAAACCACAATGCCATTAATAGACACGCCGTAGTGGAGGGATCCGAAAATCCCGATAATCCTTAAACATGCACGGACATCGTTCGGTACACGGGGGCCACATCGCCTCCATCAAAGTGCGACCGCCACGAACGGGATGATGAAGCCAGCGTTGCTGGGGGTCATCAGACGAGCGTCGCAACAACTGTGCCCATCTAGGCGAACCACACGCAGCGTTGTTGCCTACCGGTAAACGTTTTTTTTTTTTGTTCCCTATTGTACAGCACACCGTTTCCAAACCTACGCTAAACGGTAACAAATTCACCGTTAAACGACCGATGATCCGCGAACAATAACAAATCCAAGGACGACGCGGCCGCTCGCGGCTCACGAACGAAAGCAACGCACCGCGACCCGGACACAACGAGAAGCGCGCGTCGTTTCTATAGACAATGTGGCTTCGGTACACCAAAAGAAGCTGTCGGCTGCCATAGACGTCGGACCCGCTTTCGGAGACGCGCACGAGAAATCGCATTTGTCATCCACAGATTGGACAGTTCGAAGACAAGTGCAACGTCCAAGAAAAAGGTCAAAACAGACGACAGCAGTACAAACTGGTGACGGTGCCGAAAGGAAGAGTTCGAAAGAAAGCAAAACGACGAGAGGACAAGAGATAAATAAATGAAATAAATACCGATCAGCCGCAAAAACACTGACAACTGCAAGGCGGAGAGAGATGAGTAAGGAGGATGGATGCTGTTCTCCAGCGAGAGAACTTTTTCACCAGTGTCCCACTCCTTGGCACTGAGGTATACGAAGGCAATACGATGAAGTTTGACGCAAGGCGTGTTGCGGCGTCTCGTTAACCTAGCCAGCCAGTAAAGCGCCCGAGAGGGGCACGACATAGAAACGAGCAGAAAGAAAAAAAAAATGAAGTGAAGATACAGCTATGTTACCGAGCAGAGACTGTAACATGCAAGCGGCAACGAAGGGGCAAGTTGCCATCGTGGCGAGAGTTGCCGCGAGGACGGCGAAAGCTAAGCATATTAGGGAGGATTACATCATGCTGCAAGAAGCCATGCGCGAAGCCAAAACGAGGCAACGTGTACAGTAAAATTGCAAAAAAAAAAAACGGCACGCTACAACCTATACACGAATGCTCAAAATTTAGACGGAAAGGGGGGGGGGGGAGGGTGTCATACATTAGCGCAGCAATGAACGTTATTCATCATTCACACCAATTCTCAAGTGTCCCATTCGCAGGGAAGCCAAGCGGCGAAACCGTATCGCGGCGCACAGTTTACAACCAGCCTTCTCTTGCATGGCAATAAACTACTATAAAAAATACTCAATAAGCTATGGCGGAATGAAAGCGGAAAACAATTAACAGCCGAAAGGGCGTGATTAACAGCGAGGAAACGAAAAATACGTTTTAAATAACACTAGGAAATAAAATGAGATGAAACCAACGTTTTCTTTGTAGCAACGCGGATCTAAGTTGCACCGAAACTTCCATCGAAACAACAGAGCAAAAAGCTGGCACAAATGAAACCACGTAGAGAAAAAAATGCTCAGTGGAAACACTGCGATGAATCATCGGGCGGACGAAAAATTCGCTTAAATAACGCACAAAAAAGAAAGTGTGTTTAAACTGCACGCTGAATAGATAACGACGCTGCGAAGGTCGAGCAGAGAGAGCAGCGGCCATAAAAGAACAACACTGAATTATGCACGGAAAAAAAAAAAATGTCGGGAAGAGATACGGCGTAATGGCGAGTAGGCAAACAACACCACGGATACGGCAGGATAGGTCTGCCCGAGCAAACGATTATCGCCTTGGCGCAACAAATCCAGCTTACTCGGCATGGGCGTACAGAAAAAAAAAAAGCGAGAGCAAGGCTGTGCACTCTCCCCCAACGAGCAAACAGCATGAGCGCCAGGAGCAACAACGCCTGTAAAGCGTGCACCCCCGCAAGCACACCAGTGCTAAGGAAAAGCCAACATCCCAGGGCCCGCAGCGCCTGCGTTGAGGAGCCGGAGCAAGCCGGCAAAAGCGAGGACGGGGCATGCACTTTCGAGGCGAGAACGGTGCAGCGTGAAAGAAGCCGATGGAAAAATATAGGAGCTGGCCTAGGAACGCGAGGACGTCGCCAATGGCCGGCAAAAAAAAAAAAAAAAAACGAAAAGGCAATCACAAAGCTCGATGCTCGTGCCGACAGTTTTGAAACAGCGCGTGAAAATCTGCGCAAATAAAGTCTTCCGATAGATATTAATTAGCAGCTGAATTTTGTGAATAGCAAAGATCCCCATCTATCTTGCGTTCATAAGAACATTTCAATAAACTCACTACAAAATCGACGTCATTTCTCGAAACAACATTGTAATCTAGGACGAGGTAAAAGTTTGCCGTACCGATTTTTCGGGCTGCTGCCGAATGACAAAGCCAAAGTTGAGCAAACCAAAAGGGGCGAAGAAATTGACGCATCGTATCTGTAGGTATGAATGGATTAAAAAAGACCAAAAGGCAACGCCAGACGAGGCATTTAAAGGTGCAAATCTTCAAAGAAGTTCGTGGTCCACTATAGTATGACAGCACGACTAGAACAAGAAGAGAAGAGCGGTGACTTACAACTGCAGCTGATTGCTTCCCCCCCTCAAAAGAAAAAGAAGGTACAGAATATAGAGAAAACGACAGGTGAGCCCACACACACACACACGAAAGAGAGCGAGAGAAACGAACCAACAGCCCTGTTCCAACGTTGTCACGCTAATGTAATGAAGACGAGTCGGTTGAAGAGCGTTGCGCTCAAAAAACACTAATTTCTCGTAATGTTTCTACCGTGGCAGTTTAGAAGACGGCTAGAAAGCTTTCTTGAACCGAAATCATTAGCTGCAGGCTTTTAGCGTCGCTGAAAGCGCGGTGGTGCCACGCTTACCCTAAATCCCATCCACTAGCGTACACCAAAAGACGCCTAGTCCCGAAAACAGACATTTCAAGGAGAAAACACCAATGAATGACCCATTTAATGCGCAGATGTGTCGCGACCGTAAAACGTCACCGCGGGACCCTTACGTGAGAACTCTGGTCGGAGCTTAGATAAGTTTTCCTCCGATATGCCAAGTGATTACGAAAAAAAATGCGAGATACACTGCGCAGCCAAACGACAATTCGTTGGATCTCGTTAATAATAATAATAATAATAATAATAATAATAATAATAATAATAATAATAATAATTAAGGCGAAAGCCTTATATACCTCATGACACGCGAGAAGTTCCCGCCAGCGACAACACGAGCGACGGAAAGGGAGAGGTGCATGTCATTGTAGGATGTCACCATGACGTTTATCGGGTCAACGTTACACGATCACGGGGCCTCTGTAATACCACGGGAGGTGCAGTAAGCTTCCGATATCTACGATTTCCGAGGCAATGCATAACGACGTTGTTGGGTACAGAAAGCATTAGGGAGGATGGCAATCAATACTGTCCACAACAATAATTGGATGTCTTTCCACTATTTCGATTCATCGTAGACACAAAGGGCCAGGTGCCGACTTTTTTTTTTCTTGTTGCCCCAGAGACGTTGTCGTGAGTGCACCTATGCAACCAGGTAAGACGTAGCTGTAAGGAACGTCGCTGCTCGCGTCCTCAGTCAGGCGATTACGCATTGATTGATTTGTGGGGTTTAACGTCCCAAAACCACTATTTGATTATGAGAGACGCCGTAGTGGAGGGCTCCGGAAATTTTGACCACCTGTGGTTCTTTAACGTGCACCCAAATCTGAGTACACGGGCCTACAACATTTTCGCCTCCATCGGAAATGCAGCCGCCGCAGCCGGGATTCAAACCCGCGCCCTGCGGGTCAGCAGCCGAGTACCTTAGCCACTAGACCACCGTGGCGGGGCCAGGCGATTGCGCAAGTCACGCGACCGTAACGTCACGCAATCGTACAAAAAAACTCTCGACCGCCGCCATCAGTCACTGTCCCCTACACTCTCGACTTCTGCTGTGCATATTTGTGGCATACATACAGTATATACGGTGCCGAGGCTACGCGACTCGGCGCTAGCCAAATACCGCTACACAAACAGACTTGGGGGAAATAACGTGTAACGCGGAACCGAACGGCTGTGCCGCACGACTAAACTGACGTGACCACACCGAGAAAAAAACAAGAAAACTGGGACATATCAGTCGGTAGCTACAGAAGAACCGGCTCACGTTCTGGTTGCCAAAGGCGGCGGCACGACGTCTTCACCAGTCCAGAAGAAAAAAAGAGAGGCCAACAATCCTATTTGGGAATAGGGGGGATTACGATATTGCAATAAGCGTTCCCGACAGTGCGTACCGTCTGACGGACTGCGGTCAACTAACTGTCCATTCGTTACGTAGCGGCTGTCCTGGCGATCTCCTGCTACCATCAAAAGCACCGGAGAAATGAAAACGATCAAAAATAAAAACACTGCACACCTACCGCTATGTATACAGTACAAATCTCGCATAGCATTTTTTTTTGTCTACCCTGCGGCACAACATACAAGGGCCGAAAAAAAAAAAACAAACACTGCGGCAAGAGTGTCGGCGCGGTGCCCAATAAAACAAGACGTCCGAATGGGGGGTCAAGTAGAAGCCGAGCCAAATGGCCGAGTTGGAATGAAAATCACGGGGGCCGCATCGTCTAGTCCAAGTTGTGAACCAAAATAGAGAGAGTGAGAGGTAGTAGATGTGGACGAAATGGGGATGGAGAGGGGATCCATTTACCCAGCCTCGCAGAGAGAAAGAAATGGAGATCGCGCGCTCGAGAAACACGCGCACGCACTAAGATGAGGAGAGAAGCAGGTGAGTCGCTGAGTGAGACGGCGCAGGCCGTAATACGAGCAAGGAGGTACATAAAACTTGCTGGAGTGGAAGGGACGCTGTGCGAGTGAAGCCAGCCGCCGCCATCTTGCCAGTGGCAAAAAGCGTGCGCAGTGCCATCGCGAGCTGCTGATTTCGTCCGTTCTCTTTTCACCTTGTCGGCATGTAAAGACAAATGGTTTACATTGGTTGCCTCTTGCGTCGTTCAAGGATGTGCCAACAGGTTGAAAAAAGGTTGTGGCCTCACATTCCACTTGTACGTACACGAAAACGTCTTCGACATAGCCATTCCACGCTCGTTACTAAAGGGAGCTATAGCTGACGCGATCTAAGCTTGCAAAACATAACAGTCCGGATTTGTTTTACAGGTTTACTGAAGATCCCGTAACGCGGAGTCTCTGGGAGTGGGCCGTTCGCCGTGAGGAGTCGATTGCGAAAGACTGAGATCACTTCGCTCTGTGCACTTCGCGCCATAGTGCTTTGACCACCTCCTTGACATTGAAGGGAAGCATGTGAAATGGGGTTAAGAAGTGGCATTGAAGGCACTTCAACGTGAAGAAGGGTTGTGGCTCGGAAATAAACTTACAAAAGTCCACGTTCAATGGGAAAAGCAAGAAAATGAAGGTATGATATGCTGTACAACTGATCGAGTGCCTCAGTTGCCGACGCTTTGGACTTCTGCGAACAAAAGCTAAAGCTGCCGCAACTCAAGGGTGCCAGCACAAGATCTACGTTTATTAGAACTTTTGATCGCTTGTTTGACATCTTAAAACTCCAGGAACCCGCTGGCAAGGTCGTACAAAGCGCCCCTTCGGCAGGGGAACGAAGCATTCTAGAAGTCGTTTTTTGCGGAGACTCGAGCGTACATAAACGGGCTGAGAGATCCGGCAGTGACAGAAGGACAGAAAAAAAAAAAAAAACGGATTCATTGGTTTTTGGATACGCATGGCAAGCACGGAAAGAATGACAGACTTGTAAGCCAGGGTCAGCTGAAATACTTACTGACACACAAACTCAGTCAAGACTATGCCAAAAACTTCTTTGAATCAATACGTGGATGAGACGGCCATAACCACAACGCAACAGCTTCGCAGTTTATGGCGGCATACAAGCGTCTATTGGTTCAGACAGAAGTCCCAGTCCTGCAGCCCGATGACCACGACAATGCGCATCGCATTGACTAGTCCGAAAGCTTTTCTGTTTTTGTCGGTTCCGTGGCGCCATACATAGCAGGCTTCATTGTTCAAAAGGTCGAACTGCAACTACCTGTGAAGAGTGTATAGCAGCCATGCACTCAGATGAGCTGACACCTTTAATTAAATGTAAAAGGCGAGGTGGTCTTGTTTCACCATCGCGAGATGTCATTAGCGTCTGTAAAGAAGTCGAGGAATGAGGCGGCTACAGACTGAATGTGATTCCATCACAACGGTGAAGTCAAGAGAAAAACACCTCATCCTGAAAGTTCTATGAGCTTCCTCCGAGAAAAACTGGTTCCGTTAACTAGAGCAGCACGTCCTAGACTTTGATACGCTTGATAATAAGGTTTACAGTTTGTGCAGGCAAATCGCCGAACAATACGTAAAAGTGAGGATACAACACATGACGAAGGAAAAAAAAACCGAGAATCGGTCAAAAGTTAGGTGGGACGACTTTTGACAAGGGCAATAATTTTCAACCACCAGTAGGGCACCTATGTTTTCGATTATGTGTTTGCTTTAGGCATCGCTATTTGATGCATATGCAATTTAATTGAGTTCTCTACATGCCACTTGGCTGCGTACAAGTCGCAATGAACATTTACAATCAGAGTTACTTGTTTTCGTTGGTTTATATAAACACACGAGTACTTCACCCGCAGCGCGATGAGGCATAAATTTGCAGCGCTCGGCTCTTTTCTGCCACTGGCAACATGGCCGCCGCACGCTCGGCGCGGCTTCACTCTCCCGTAGCGGCGCATAGGCGGCTTCCACTCCAGCAAGTTTTATGTATCCTCCTTGAATACGAGCAGACAGCACGAGCACCGTCAATCGCCGCGCCGCGAGGCTACTTTCCGCACGCAGGGCTAAAAGGCAGGGCAGCTGCCACCAAGCACCCCTAGTCGATCCTGCCGACGACGGAGGGGAGCGCGCGTAGGCAGCAGCGGGGCGGGCCCGTCTCGATTGAGCCCAAAGTGTGATTGCATCGACGTGCTATAGGAGAAGTAGAAGAAGAAGTAGTAGTAGAAGAAGTAGTAGAAGAAGTAGAGTAGCAAGTGGCCCGTCTCGCCAACCAACCGTAGCCGCCGCAGTAGTTTCCAAATAGCTTCTATCGTGACCCGGATGAAGACCCCTGTGAAGCGGGAAAGGCACCGAGAAGTCGTTTGAAGGCTTGAATGATTTCGATGGCCTTGCGTGCCAGGTACGTGTTTCCATGAAATAATAAAAAAGCCCAACTCAAGCTGGACGGGCAGCTGATGTGTCAGTCCTGACAGTAAGGGCGACGTTCTCTCTCTCTCTCTCTCTCTCTCTCTCTCTGTGGCACTGCGCGTTAGCTCGTAAAATTGCCTAGACTAATTTGCTGCTTATTTGAAGCGCCAGCACGTTGCTGAACGTCACCGGCAGCCTCGACTGAAATTTCCACGTTGTAACTAGATCGTTGCGAAACAACAAAAGCTGATGGAAACTACTGCGTAACACGATAAAACAAGCGTAAGTAACAAGCTTCGCCACTCACAAATCAGAGAACTAACCGAAGGCACTTCAGACATACTGTTACAGCGGGTCTAATACATTGTGAACAAGTAGAAGCAACAACGGCATTCAAGCGTAAAGGAAAATACCAACGCAAAGTACTGGCTCAGTCACCGTGCAGCTCCTTACGAACAAACATTTCTTACCAACCCCGTAACAATGTTAACCGGCTCAAGCTCATGACTGTACGCAGAGAATCACACCAGAAAGGTTCCTAATAACGCACAGAGAGGAAGAAACGGATCAGTACAGCTCATCCCGAAGTCGTCAGGCTTCCTTACAGGTTTCTACAGCCCCAAGCCAAAGGCGGCCTTGTACGCAAGCGCGCCGGGAGACACTCACTGCAGCGCGAATATACCGCCAAACAAAGGAAAAAAAAAAAAAACACATCGGCCAGGGGCAGCTACGTTGGAAGGTCGCTTACCGGGCCACTCCACAAAATAGGGCCTTTCTGCCACATCTGAAGTCCAATATTTCAGCACATCGGGCACAAAACACACCCGCTTATACTGCCAATATCAACCACGCACATCGCAACAAGACCACGCAAACATGAAGTCATCAAAAACGTGCCAAAGGGCCGAGGGACACACGAGGTGTTTCCAAGTATACGAGGCGCGAGCTTTGGTGCTATTCTACCCATCTTCCTATAATAGCTGGCTCTTGGTCGTTGAATCGGGCTGCCAGCTTATAACACGCTGCTTAGGAAAGAAGCAACACTCGCCGAGTAGTCTTGCGCTGCACTATCCACATGCGCCATACACACCCTCCGCTACTGGGTAGCTGCGTTGTATCGATTCTATACCTCGTCTTTCGCGTACCTGTTGTTACTCAAAGGAAGGGGGGAAAAGAATAATACCAGCAATATCCACGAGTAGCGGCTAGAGCAAAAGTGAAACCAGACGAGGGAGACGGCCGACGTTGTATGTACTCGCAGCGAGATTGCACAAGCGACATCAACTCGAGCACATCACCGCATTCGTTCGAAATCGGACGCTTCCTGTCGCAAAGGTCGGGCTTCTCGGACGGTGGACCTTATATTATATATATATATATATATATATATATATATAGCACACCTTTGGGACTGGAATAGTGCGGGGGTATATAAGAGCAATCAGCGGAAGTGAAGAAAAAAACACGAATAGAATGAATGAACCACTGCGTCACCCCCCCCCCCCCCCCACACACACACCTGACACAAAAGCTACTCCCGAAGCACAATGCCTTTTCTTAAGTTTCTTTTTTTCTCCCTATTTATAATTATAGCGCGCCATCGTCCGGGTACTGGGGGGTAGCCCGGCCACCTGAGGCGAGAAACTTGAGACGAGGCGCCTTCTTGGAAGGAGAAGCCTCCGCTGCCGCAATTAATCAAGCAGCAGCCGCCACCACGGAGGTGCACAACAGGCCCTCGGGCAGCTGCAGCCGCTAACTGGGAAGCACTGGGCTCCCCTCCAACGGGGGAGCGGGAGAGTGGCGACATCGCTTGTGAGGTCTTCATTGTTGCAGCAGACGTGGATGGAGAGAGAGAGAGAGAGAGAGAGAGAGAGGAGTCTCTTATGACACATCAACACCGCGCGTTAGGAGGCGACACCGAGGAGGCAACACGTCTGCAAAGTTTAATAGGAGTACCGAATGAAAAAACATCCCAGCAATTCATAGTGATAAATTATTCCTTAAGAACTTCTCCACAACGCGAATTTCACCATCGAAGCTCCTCTCTCCTGAGGGTAAAATATATTTAAGAAGAGCGAAATTTTCTCGTTTATATTTTGGGCCGAAAATATTTCTGCCTTTCTCTGTCTTGTACAAAGCGTTTTGAAAATCTACCCCCGGAGAAAGTGTACCGAAATGCGCCACGTTGAAATTTGCCTAGCTTCCTTGAACACAGCGCAACTCATTGTTACCAGCAAAGTATTATTACAGGCTCCTACCAGGCACAGTCAAACGATATGACATTTCGGCGGGTTGCTACGGTAACTTGAACGTGGCGACGGCGCACGTATATGTTTGTTTCTTTGTCATTACTAAAAGGTAATTTATCAATACGATACGACCTAGATCGCTCGCTCTACGTGTATGTACACATTACATATATCACGTCCTTTCTTTCAAGAGCGGCCGAAAGAAATTGCGCCTGCGGGGCAACGCTGAACAGCCAGCGACGCATTCTATAGATACCACACACGCAAGGATACCTAGCCAAGCTCTTCAAGTGCTGAAGCGTGGCGTCATGAAATATTGGCGGTGAAGGCGAAGCAGGGAGGACGAACCGCCAGCGCCCCTAACGAATTCCTCACTCAGCGAAACTGCGCTTGTACTCGGCGCTTCGTGCGATCCGGGCGCGAGAAGAGTTGTTTCCATGGAGGCCGGCAGCGTTAAGTAGTCATACGCGGTGCTCGCTTCGAGGAGCGAGTCTGCGCAATAATTAAGAAGCGGAGAACGAGTTTCCACGCAACTTTATAAACGCACGCTCGGTTTCTGGAAAGAAACACGCCAGAGTTGGTATTTCGAAACTACGTGGGGGGTGAGGGAGGGCGTCAAATCGCGCAAAGCTTTTCCTCCCAACCGTTTCCTTCCCGCATTCCGCCCGTTGGGCTTTTGGTTCCCGTGTGTAGCAGCTCGACACTGCAGTCAACGACGGTAAGGAAACGACAGTAATACGCGGCAAGGTGAAATTACAAGTGGCCCCAAATAAAAGACGAGTTAGCCATACCAGAAACGGCTGATCGCCGATAAGCCCACGATGGAGAGACGATCAGTTATTGGAAAACGTCGGGCACGTGGTACGCGTGTGACCAGCGCCCATCGGAGTGTCGCACTTCTGGACGGCCGCTGGCGAGGCGTATATGTTTCGCGCCGATACAAACCACCACATAAATACCCGTAACTTTTCTTTACGGTGCACACACAGGTAATGATGCAACGTTCAAATAGAATGCGACGACGGTTCGCATTGCGATACTACATGTTTCCGTAATTTACGTCAACAGGGCCTCATCAAGTGTGACGCTCATGGGACGGCTTTATGCTCTCCCATTGTAGAGTATCTAGTACTCTAAATCGTTAACCAATCTTTTTCTAAACACAGTGGTAACAAGTTTTCGTTAGAGAATACTCGAATCTTGACAGCTTGGC
The DNA here is from genome assembly GCF_043290135.1 of Rhipicephalus microplus. Lineage (NCBI taxonomy): Eukaryota > Metazoa > Arthropoda > Arachnida > Ixodida > Ixodidae > Rhipicephalus > Rhipicephalus microplus. Next base: position 173,543,932 of record NC_134705.1, read on the forward strand.
CGAGAGCTCGTCGTCAGCTTGGCCGACAACAGTAGGAGCTGGGGCTAGTTAATATGGCTTCATGACGGGGAATTTTACAGCGGGTGAACACTGTGAAAAAGAAAATAGAAAAAAAAAAGCGCGGATTAGAATCGGTATTTGGGATTGCCGGGTCAGTCGAGACGTATAAGTGAGCGGTCTGCAGCGTGGTTCAGATTGAAGGTACAACCTGGCGCGCCAGAGAAGAACCGTTACTGCAGTGACCCACGCGTGTTATTTTTTTTCCGTCACTGTCGTCCTATAACAAGAGCGTCAAGCGGCTACTTTGTAAACGGGAGATACGTTTCACCGAGGCTCAAGGTTGTTTCTGTACGTCCACTCGACGAGCGGGAAAAGGCCTGACGACGCTGGGACAGAATACGCGAAGCCAGACAGACGCACAAGACAGCGACGGACGCCGATAAGTCCGGTATCGGACGTAAGAAAAACAAACGAAAAAAAGAAGTGGGCAGCACTAACTGCGACAAGCTGGAGGGAACCTCGTCACCGCAAAAGTTAGAGAGGAATGACCACACGAGACAAAAGCCCACGCGGTAACGACAGACCAAACAGCGAGAACGGCTTGCGCTTCAAGCACTTGACGAGCCTAGACTCAAACGAATTGGGGGGGGGGGGGGGCTTCAGGTTGTTAGTAGCGGAGTGGATAGTGGTGGTGGTAGTAGTTCGATAAAGGAAAGAAAAAGACGCCTATTTCTGCAGCCCTTAAAGAAGCACGGCACAGCGTCTTGTAGGGGAATGGGGGAAGGGTAATAAAGAATATGAAAGAAGAAGGTAGGCTTAGAAGCAGTCAGCAGAGGTTGCAGGTCGCAGCACATGGACGGAGGGGCTACTGCCACAGCATTGACAGCAGCCAGGAGTGGACGGGTTTTCACGCCCTTGCGACGGGCGTAAAAAAAAAAAAAAACAAGGGCATGAACGTGCCTCTCAAAACACGACGAGGCTCGCGCAGCGTCACAGAAACCAGATCACGTGTCAGTTTTGCAGCACACACACACACACACACACACACACACACACACACACACACACACACACACACGCACACACACTAAAGCTTCATTGTCAAAAAGCAAGCCCATATCAAGACCGCTCTCACCTCAGTCCGTCAGTGGGTTCCTCGAAGCTGATGCAACAGTGCACAGTACTAGGCACTAAAACGTAGAATAACTAACGAGGCGGCAGTGGCGTACATCAAAACACGGACAAAAGAATCGCTTGTTCTGAGGAATGCTCGCAAAGACGAACGATAACGAAGTCGAGCAAGGCTAGGAGAAAGCTCAAGCTTCAAACAAAGGAGGTGGGGGCGTGCAGAGACTAAAGTTACAAGTCAACTTATGCACAGAAAGTAGCCGAGAACCAAGGTTACCGCACAAAGGAAACTTGAACAAGGCGAAAGTGTTACGGAAGACGCGACTTGACTTGAAAACGACGCCCGTCGTTCCCAACGCCGGCTACTTCAAAGCAAAACTGGCTCATCGAATCTCCACTAAAGTTAAACCTCGTTCTGTTTCAGCCGGCAGCCGCTAATTGACAGGAAACGTGGAATAAATTAAAGGAGTTCTTTGTTGCGAAGGAACAAAAAAAAGCACCCGTAAAGCAGGTTCTGCTATGCGCAGAAACGGCGACGGAGCGAGGAGAAAGCCAATTAGGAGTAAGGAATAAACAGCTTTTCACGGCAGCAGCAGGGGAAGAATCCTTAGGGTGCCATTCAAATAATTCCGTGTACTAGTGTAGCAGATAAATTAACACGTGTGCTATTATAACTATTACAGTGAAGATTGACAAGCACAGACAGCACGATACTGTAGGCGCACCATACGCCGCATGCAGATGGAGCCCTCGACTTGAGAGCTTAACGAGATGCCTACATCAGCGTCCTGTGCGCACGCACAACGACCACTAATGATCCTGCAAGCCCTAAAAGCGCTACCCAGTTTGGTGGGTTTAAAACGGGCCCCGAAGCGGCTTCGCGTAGCAGTCAACTTTAAAAGTGGATTTCACCGACTTGCTCTGCTTTGTTTTAGAGTTTCTTCGAACGCACGGCCTTTTTAACTTTCTACGTCCCCAATCACCACAAGATGAACAAAACAATCTGGCATATGCGCGTCCAGCATGCAACCTCGGAACCATCGGCGTGTAAAAAAAAAAAATGCAAACACGACGCCTCCTGCAAGTCGCAAGCAGCCCAGCGACAAGCAAGTCGTGAGACCTCCAATCCAGGCCAAATTGTCCGACGACTGCATGATAGGGTGCCGCGGTCAGCCCTTCCCGCTCCGACGAGACGTCCGGCTACCGTCGAGACGAGACGCAAAGCGTGACCGACAGAAGTGTGTCGCCGCGTTACAACGACCGAACGGGGGACCGCATTTGCGTAGGCACGGCCAATACCACGACAGGCAACGAAACGTGCGCGAAATTGACGCGCGAAGACAGTCGGACGAAGAAGGAGACGCGGAACTCTCGAAGGAGCGCGTACGAAGCACCTAGTCGGTGACCAAAGCATATATAGTCGGCAGGGGGAAAACGTCAGGCCCTGGCGACGCGCTCCAGTCTATTCGAAGCATTCCACGTGCGTAGTACCCACTGCGGCGGCTTCACGCAAGGTGAGGAGCTCGAATCCCAGTTCGAATCGGAGGCGAAGCTTCACATTGTCGAATCAAGCAAGGTAGCGAGCACGACTGCCGGCTCCATTCATAGGCGGGGCTTCAGATCGTCGAAATTATTAATGCGGCCGGAATGCAACCGATAACGGTTGCCCCGCGCGCAGTGGAGTATATAGAGACGTTCAGACCAAACAGCAGTATAGGATAGTAAGTAAAAATTCACGGTCGGGTTCTTTGCACACCACTCAAAGCACGAGGACAACAAATTAATGGACACTAACGTAACGCGACACCGTCTTGATGACCCCGCATCCCCCACTCGCTAACAGTCATGTACCAAGCTTCACCCCGAAACACACACAGAGAGAAAAGCTGCTCGCAGACACAAGCCACCTGTTTGGAATTTAAGCAGACCTCGGTTTTATTTTATGCACATTTCTTTCCATCGGAATCGTAGCGACGGCAAAATCACTCGCCGGTCATTACGGTTTGGAAGGACGGAAAACATCAGATGCCGAGAAAAGCGGGACATCGGCGTCGGATTCGTAACTAAACGCGGCGGATACTCCGCACTCCTTCGCAGGTTAGCAATGTAAACGTCAAGTCAAGAGCACGAATTGTTTATGTAGTTTTTTAGGCATCCGACAATAACCGGAATCCGTGCCCCACTGAGAGTCGGCGAAAGTATGCAGGGGCACCAGCTTTGCACAGAAACAGCAGCTCAGCGAACAAAAATAAAAATGCTAAAAAAAGAATGAAAGAGAACAAGGCGATCACTTTCGAGTGAGAACAATTGTGCGCATATTCTGCACTTTCTTTTTTTTTTTCGTGAGCAGGCGACTTCTATGAAACGCACGTCGCACGAGAGCGGCAGCCCAAGCGAGATCGGCTGTGCCAAGTAGGGGGGCAGGGGTGACGACGACCAAAACGCGATGAGGATACTAACGCCCTCACACCATCTAAATCTCGGGAAAAAAAATCGAAAAGAAACGTAATAATAGAAAAGCAAAACGGGTTCTCGCTCGACGCCTTAAAACGTTCGCGTCAAGGAGAACTTCCCAACGGTCGTCAGTGTACGCTTCCGGTTTCCAGAGCCAGCCAACACACAGAGCTAAACTGGTCTAGCTCTCCCGACGTGAGCAGCAGTGTTAAAGAACTTCATCGGGCGCAACTTCAACTTTGCAGCGTGCGTGGCAAAGCTACCGGTACTCTGTAGAGACACCTGTAGTTTATGTCGCTCAGCTACCCGACGCGACATCACGCATGGTCAGCGCGAGTTAAAAATGGAAGCGTTCCAATACAGAAGACGACCGTCGCCCGCGAGGCATACCGTCGAAGCCGGAATGTACCCCGCGCATCAGCCGCAACGTATGCGCACTGAAAAAGGCGTTTCAAGACAGCGGGGGCCAGCGTGGCAAAGGGCAAGCCAGTGATGTCATAGACGATACATACCGGCAACATCTGACCGCTTTTCAGCACACGACATAAAGGCACTGTAATTCATTCATTTACGGAGAATCGAATACGAATGGAGCTGAATTTACAGAGAATAACGTATTTTTTCCCATGCATATGCAAAACAATGTCTTTGTGATTGCGGCAAAACCACGAAATGATCACGAGAGACGCCACAGAGTGTGACTCCGGATTAGCTCCACGCCGTGGACTTACAAAATCCCAGTATACGTGTTTTCTCAAACATATTGCGTTTTCGTCGCCATGTGGCCTCGACGACCGGGAACAGAGCAAGCGTACCTCTAGCGATGCTTATTTGCGTAGCACCGCAACCCTTATTACGCAGGCAAGTTAACTATACGGTTGCGACGTACCACGGTTCCCCGATGTTACACTGCGCAAAAGAGGTTCTCGGTTAAGGCGCCAAACCCATGACGACGCCATTTCCTCGTTCTGGCGCTGAGCCGTGCACCCGCGCTGGGAGACAAAGAATAGCGCGCTCTCCTCTTTCATTAACCCCTCTCTCGCTTCACTGCCAAAGACAGCGACGTGCCGCTCCGCCATCGACGTGACGTTTGCGCTAAGGTGACGCGGTCACTTTCGCACGTGACGGCGACCGCTAGTTCCGCTGTATACTCGCTTCACGAAGTAATCGTTCGATGCTAATAAGATGTATCCGCGCGCCTTTAACAACGAGAGATCGACGTAATTGGCACCCCTTCCATCATTCGAGGGACCTGATGCGAAAAAGGTAAGACCCGTCTCCGCAAAGCTTCCCGTTTCCGAGCCTCACGGGTAGACAGGCGACGGCGAGGACGCATCAGAATTGCCGGGGGGTCGGAGGCTCGAGAGAGAGACTCTATTCAGAGTTTGCGCGCAAACTTCGCTTTATAACACAACAGGCCTCCCTGTTGGTTTTCCTTTCCAAACACCAGCACAAACAAATAGAGAAAAACAAACCAAACACTTCTGTGGCCTTTCGAGAAAGGCCACGCTTAAGTACAGGTAAAAAAAAGAAAACAAAAAAAGGGAGGAAGATTAGAAAGAAAGGAGAGGTGCACGAATGGGAGAATAAGTCCCTCTCTGTAAATGTTTGCCGAGGCGCTCTGCTGAAAAGGTCTGGGGCTAAGGCGCGGAAGCGTGATCTACATCCGACGCCGAATGAAAGGACTCCTCCTCCCGCCCCACCTCCTGCGCTTCATCGTCCTCCTCAAATATCGCACGCAAGAGCGTTCACGTTCAGCGACAAAAAACGCGCGCGCGGAGTGTTAGAGAAGACTGAGTCTCGTCACCGTAAAGGGAAAGCGGCGAAATTAGCAAGTAGCACTTCGCTCAATAGACCATTTTTCTCACTTTATCGCATATAAATACATATCACAAGCTCTATCGTACATTAAGCAACTGTTATATGCTCCTGTTCCAATCAACCCACTCCTAATTCTTTAGTGGATCGTCATCAGGCTATTTCATTATTAACATACCTGTACCTTTGCACCTAGCGACCATTGAGCGTTAGTAGTATACTGCTGAGGTGACAACAGGCAAGACTAGATTAGATAAATAGATAGCAACGAGTGCTTTTTAGGCGATAAATAGCGTAGAAACCACGGCGGGCTATATAGTAGGCCCCTAACAACCGGGTTTACGAGACACTGCAAAAGAGAAAGAGAGAGAGCTCAACTCACGTGCTTATGCGACTGCTATTCAGAGTGCGATATGAATGCCGCTTTCAAGTCCAGTCACGCGTAGGTCAGAAAGGGGGTGGACAAATGCGACCGCGGCGACGCGCCATGCGAGTTCTTCGAAGTAAAGTAGTATGCAGGTAGACAGGACTTCATGGAAAGAGGCATTCACTAAACATTTCCTTATAGGCCATTATAACGGCCCGTGGTGGACATGAAATGAAAAAAAAAAAGGGAAAGACAGCGTCGGCATGACCCAGAAAGCTTTTACAATTCTGCTGCAGTTTTACAGGAAGGGTGAAAAAAAAAGCGAATCGCGAGCGGCCTACAACAGCCTACGTTTTTAATAATGAATGCCACACAAGAGCTTCCCCCTTTTTTTGCAAGACTACAGTCCATAGAAGAAGAAGAAAAGATAGTCTTCAACGTGAAGAGGAGACTGTTTCATATGCATATACCCTCATTCTATGGAGGGCCCTATAGTGCTTCCAGCTATAAGCAGCGACGGTGTACAGCCTAAAAGTGTCCCTCCACAAAGAAAAAGACGACAGCGTTTCTCGAAACTCGAGGATTCGAGCTATGAAAGAGCGCGGATAAAAAAAGTGCTCGACTTTAAATTTTGCGCCGACACGCACGCAGCAGTGCTGCCATCTGCGTAATCGTGGCGCCGACCAAAGTGCGAGACCGGCCGGCGTCTGGGGGGGTCGAGACGAGATACCAAGGAAATAGCACGCCCGCCCAAGTCGCACAAGTCCTCGGTTCGCAGCTTCACACAATGTTCCACCCGAACGATGAGCGTATTCAGACAGCAGATCTCGCGTAAAAACCTGGAGCAGCACATTCGCGCATTAGTAGAAAACAAAGGTGAACACAAATAACACTAAAGTAACAAGAGTCCTTCGCCACGCACCACACAGGAAGAGGTCTCTATTAAGACCATTCATTAATTCTACTGCAGCACCCGCACGCACACAAGAGTTCGGGCGATGCCAGCACTCCTGGGACGCGACGAAGCGAATGACTATATCATTACTCAAGGGTGCTTTTAAAAGCGCGTGTTAAAATAGATGGCAGCATTGAATCAACCACAGGTCGCGACTAATGATCGCACTAGCACCAGCATCCAAGAATCCATGAACCCTCACCCCCCACCCCTAGTAGTCTAGTACAGCCATGGTCATGCTCACAACTTCTCCCTCTGTGACGTAGCGTGGTACGAAAATGCGAAGCCATTGCGGTGGTTCGTCAAATAAATGATCTCAACAGGGCCAGGTCTTGTTCGCCATGTGTAGGGGGCACAGTTAAGTACTAGCCAGCGAGAACGGAATGCCGAATGAACGAAGCTCACCCGACAGCCAAGAGCCGGACCGAAAATAAATCTCGGCAAGCGCTTTGTCAAAGCATTTCTCACGAGGTTCTGCCAGAGACTTGTGTCGCATTTCGGTGGCTCGTTGTGGGGAGTGAAACCAAAAAAAAAAAAAAAAAAAAAAGGTGGAAGTTCCACCAAATCCAGTGCGATCCGGCGCCGAGACAAGCGGGGGCCGAGGCGGAAACTGCAGGACGCCAACCAAGCGGAGTTCACTGTTTGCTGCATTTAACTCTGGAAGCTTACACGCACGACATGCGGTTGCTGACCGACTTCGGATTGTCGACGAAGAACCTGCGGCCTGAAAACCGAACGTAGTGCCTCCGCTGCCGCGACAGTTGTCACACGTGCGGGGCGCGTCACGAAAACTTGCACATACTACCGCCTGGTGGCGTTGCTTGTACCAAGGCGTATAAGGAAAAAAAATACAGTTTTTGGTTCATTAGGTATTACGGTTTGGTGGCGCTAGCCACCGCCCGATCCATCCATCCATCCATCCATCGTAGAAGGTTCTCAAGTGGGAAGGTTTTCAGCTACTTGTACATGAAGAATCCCGACGCAAAATGGAGGAAGCGAACCAGAAAATTGACGGGTAAATACTTAAACATCAGGGGGCCAAACCAAAAAAAAAAAGTTATCGCTTAAGAAGAAGGCGAAAGAAGCTGAGACCGATATGTGGAGAATCGGCATGATTAGGAAGTCTGCACTAGAGATATATCGAACTTTTAAGCAGGAAATTACCGAGGAAAAGATCTATGATAATACTCGGGGTAGTATTGCGAACCAAGACGTATTGAGCCAAATACGAAGGGGTAGACACGGTATGCAGTGCATGCGGAGAGGAAGAAGAAACTGCCGAACACTTGATAATGTTTTGTAAAGGGCTTCACCCTATAGTTCAGGATGATGGCGCAGAGTTTTTCAAAGCACTGGGGGTTTAGGGACAGTGAGGGCAAAATAGACTTTAAGCGGGTAGAATTAACTAGAAGGAGGTTATCTGATTAGTGGCTAAAGTCAAGGCACGAGTGAAAATTAAACCCTTCACTGCAAAGTACGAGTCCTCAACTTCACTATTTAAAGAAAAAAAAAAGAGATAAATCTAGCGTTTGGTTCACTAAGTATTACGGCTAGGGGGCGTTGGCCGCCGCCCGATCTTTAGGGTACAGCCACATTAATCCATCCATCCATATGACGTGAGGGTAAACTAGGAGCCGAAACTAGCTTTTAAAATCGTGCTGTAATTTTGCGGGGTGTGCTCACTTTTACCGGTACGTTTCTTACGTTCTCGGGGGCTTCTTATCACGGCACCATCATTTGACGCATCATTTTCTTGTCAATACCCCTTTTAAACGTTTCTGGCGATGCACAATGCACAAGGTATATATAGTTAGCCATCTAATACGTTTCTCGCCACAAGAACAACGTCTTTCCCCGAATGTCCGCTGGCGGGATACCGAACCTGCGTCTCCACAGCTGGGTGATCTGATCCGATCTTCCCTTTCGTATCGTGTTCTCCACCCGATTACTTCACTTAATATGACAGCACCACGTTTCATAACAGTTGACGTTTTTTTTTTTTTTGGATAAACAGACAACCCCAGGTTCGCAGAGATTCGACTTCACAGCCCTACTACTTTCCGAGAGATTCGCTGCGTAAGATTCGGCACGCACGTGCACAGTAAGCCTGAACAATGTGTCACGTCCTATACTCTTTTTTTTTTCCCAAAGCGAGAGCACGTTTTGATATCAAGCCGCGAGCTTTACCACCCCCCGAGAGAAGCCGACTGGTACAATGCCATGACAGGAACGCCACAGACAAAAAAAAAATAGAACAAAGAAGGCGAGGCCAGGATGGCAACGAAACGCAAGACGCTATTCCAGCCAATAAGCACTCTGGTCCATTCGTTGGTTCCTTTCTGTTACTACTTCTATTAGGAAACCAAGATGGGTGGCAAACACTTTAGTCGCAACATTCGTCCCTCGTCAAGCCGACACCTTTCTTGTCGAATAACGCCGAGGCTTATTTATTTTTCGCGTCACCGACGACTTCGAACGGCAGCGAGAGAAACACACCCAATCTCGACCCTCCCTTCCCTCGACGTCGTCCCCAGAGGTGCAGTGCGGGAGCAGGCTGGCTGGTCATTCGGTGAAGTGCGTGTGGACTCGACACAAGCCGGTGGGCCAAATGCTGCGGCGACAAACCAAGCGACGGGGCCAGAAATCGAGGCTCGGACACGTCCGATGAAAGCGAAGCGAAAGTAGAAGATAATAAACAAGAGAACACGGCTTGGAGTCGCGATTTGTCGGGACAAAGCCGAAGAAGGAAACAATGGTTGAAGCATGAAGAGGCGGGGAGCAAGTGAGAAAAACAAAAGAATAAAAAAAGACTTAAAAGAAGAAAGAGCAAGACGATTCAAGTATCAAGAAGAAATTTTAAGTAAGGTGCTAGATTGAGAAAAAAAGAAAAAAAACGAATTTTATAGGGGATAAGAAGAACCCCTACTGATGGCGAAGGTGTTCGAAAAATTGCTTCCTCCGATACAGCCGACGACTTTGTTTGCGCAGGACGCTACTACGCCGCGACGCTCGAACAGCTAAATACAAACCACAGAGAGAGAGAGAGAGAGAGAGAGAGAGAGAGAGAGGAGCAAAAAGATGAGGTTAAACTAATATCGCTCGTTGAAAAACACGCCGGACGACGGAGGCGAGTTTCTCAAATGGAACGCAAACAGTAGCACCACGAAGTTCGTGTGTGCGCGTCTTACTTAGCCACGAACAATGCCCGAAGAGAGAGTGGGGGAGGGGGCGGAGGAGTACACGCATCGATGGATATCACAATTTCACATAAAGTCGACAAAAAAAGAAGAGCATTGAAAGCGAGGAAAGGTGCTTTTCCGTAAGAAAACTCGACTAGGCAGACACACGGCCGCACCCCCCCCCCCCTTCCTCTTTTTGCTTTAGTGTTGCAGTAGGAAACATACATCACTAAAATAAACATTAGCGGCGCAAATAAGGATACGCCAACGATCGGCAACGCAGTATTGGAAGTCGAAAAAAAAAAGTACGCTAAACAAAATGCCCGTTTGGCCGTTCCCATTTTTCAGCGACAGTCCGCGTTGCAACATGACCCGATTCGGCGTTCAATTTCTCGTCTTTTAAGTGGGCGAGCACATTACAGTTTCTCTTTCACCGAAACGACACTGACAGGAAGAATTTTTTAGTAGTAATAATGATAAAATAAATATAACTCATTGCAAGAGTTACGGTGCGAACTTGAGACTGACGAGGCACGCGAGAGTTGGCAACATCGGAGGAGAAAAAAAAAAGAGTAATTTCATTAGAGGGCCTTGGAAGCCGTTTACGCGCAGTGGTAGCGTTTGCCAATGTCGGATTAAAACGAATGGTTCTTGCGTCAGAGAACCCAGGCGACGTTACATTCAACAAAAGCTCCTAAGCTCGTGAATACGGCACCGCGACCAATTTACTAGACATTCACTAAATCAACAAACTCCGACGAGACAATATACAGACGGCTTGCAATAGTATCACACTCCGACGTTCGCCAGAGCGCATCTTGCCTAAGCTGTAATGTTGCTAAAGTGCGCCTACATTTCGTACAGAGTGAGCAGAAATAGTTGAAAAAAGAAAAAAAAGCACGTGCCCTGACTCGAAATCAAGTTCGTGCTTTTATAAGGGGGACTTTCCATCCATCAGTCTACGATGATGTTAGATAACACTTTAGGAAGCAATTTCAACGATCGAATTTCTCCAGTATTGGCTAACGTTAGTACTTGACGGTTTTGCGCTGTTAGCATTTCCGCTACATAGGAAACGCGGCCGCCGCGACAGGGATTCGACCGCACGACCTCCGGGCCAACAGCCACGCACCGCGTAACCACTAGACCACCGCGTGGGGGCAAGACAACGACAGTAATTGTTCACCAGGGCAGATACAAAACGGCACCGTCCCTGTGATTGCCGCATCCTATTATTATTATTATTCGTGAAAGTCCCTTCTAATCACTAGGTTTCTCATCAAGTTCATTGCTCATTAAGTTCACTGAGTGTTGTGCTAATTGCTAATTAGGTTCATTGCTAATTAGGTTTATTGCTAATTAAGTTTATTATGATAGGGTTCTGCCTACGCAGTCGTAATAAAGGTCCCCATCTCAGGACAGTAGTAAAAACTGCGAAGAACAGAAGTAAAATATTGTGCAGAAAGAAAAAAAAGCTACAGTTAAAAAAAAGTAACACCTACTATGCAAAGCCAGCCAATTACACACGCGCAACTCATGTCCCACGAAACGCTTCTTCAAAACAGGAGTCCCGCGCCCGCACTTTCTAGATATGCACGCGCCATTCCCACGTTCTGGATGAGACGTGGTGCTGCGTACACGGTACAGTTTGCAACGAGACCCGCGCATGCGCAATTAAGAGTTCTACATCAGTTCCAGCCAATGAGCAAAGGGTGCAAGACCTGCGCAGCATACGGCGAGCAGGCAGGCAAATGCGATGAGAAGGAGCCCAGGGATCACGAATGCCATTAGCGTGGCAGGGTTCCGCGAGCGCTATGGGAAGAAAGAAAGAAAAACGGTGGCCCGCAATTAGAGAGAAAGCGAACGAAGCCTAAACGGTCCCGTAGGGGGGGTAGATAAGCGGTGTTTCCATGCGCCAAGTCTCTCTGCGAGAAACGTGAGCGACGTAAAACACTGCGAGCAAATAAAGGCCGAAACGTGACCTGGCAAAGAGCGAACCCCGAACAGTATTGCGGCCAAGTGCGGAAGACTATCGCGGAACTGAGATACCCGGCGGTAACTACATCACTGCGGCAGGAATACAAAAAAGGTCGCTGCTTGGTAACAGTTTCTATACGTCATCGGGCAGGTTGCACTCGTCGCGACACCGGTAACATTAATTACACGAGCTTAAATTACGTCAGTGAAGCCACACGACGGCACAGTTGCTCTAACATTAAAAGTCCGCGTCGCAAACTGGAGTTTATTTTTTCATCGCCCTTTCTGAATGTTGCGCGTTGGATGCCGACCACGACGGTCGCATCTCGATGGAGGTGCGAAATTGTAGAAGCTGTACAATTACCCTCACCTCGAGCAAAATTGGCTCTATCTCGCTCGAGCTAAATACGGATACAGCACTTTTTACAATAGCAAGATTACTTCAAAAACCGCGAAGTCGCAATTGGCGTTAACGCGGGGATGTACCACGGCGCGAAATCAGAACGTCAAGTTTCCAATCTTGGCTCGCTTTTGTAATAATTATTCTACGAAGGGTTTCCCGTGGGGGATGAGAGACGAGCGCCCGTGTTATGAGGAACGCAGGGCGCCCCCGTAATAGCGAGAGACTCTTCGGAGCCGGCGCGGGAGACGTGAGTTAAAACTTCATTAGGCCACACACACACACACACACACACACACACACACACACACACACACACACACACACACAAAAAAAAAAAAAAAAAAAGACGGGACTGCTTTCCGCTCTTCGGTGTATGTATATAGCGGCTATATTCGGGTGAAACAAACAGAAGTCTCGCGAGACTGTCTCTTCACAAAGAAGAACAGCAAACAACACTTCTCGCACCTTTTGTTTGAGAGCCACTAAAAAGCAGAGACGCAAGCACGCGTTCAAGTTGAAGCGGCCGTTGCTAAGTGGGCGCAACTGCCATGAACACACCTACCCGAAAGAGGCCACTAAACTAGGTTGTCGGAGGACGATTTTTTTTTTTCTCGACGCAGAACTATAATATTCGACATTGAAGCTCGGGACGGCCGTATATACGTGCTATACGACGCCGTATTGGCGACCTATACATTAACAATATTAACAAGCCGCTTTCTTACCATGCTCCAAAATTAATGTACACGAATGTTCTTGAACTCCGTCTACCTAAATGAGCCCAAAAAGTAAAACCCGTGTCATCTAGCCGAGAACGTCGCAGTCGATAAGCCACGTGTTACGAACGTAGCTACCGATACTGCTAAACAAACAAAGGAACTACCGCGTCCACCGCGGGACCACAGTCCACGCGCGTCTCTCCGCATTGCGGACACGACGCAACACCGAAGCCGCTGCCATATACGGCAGTGAGGGGGCGTTAGCTGCGTAGGATGAGAATAGAAGGAAAGAACGACGGCGCAGGCTGCCGTAGTAATAACCGTAATAGTTTGACGGCGCGGCGGACGCATCGCACGGAACACACATATTCGCCGCAACGCCGGCCGCTCAACACCCCCGCATTACCCGGCTCTATGGCAGCACCACGTGGCGGCGACAGCCCGTCCCGTGAAAGAAATGCGTGCAGTGCTGAAAACGCTACAACTGCGACCCACCGAGACACGCACGAAGAAGCAGCTGCAGTGCACGCGCTACGGAGAATAGAGTTGCAGATATTGCACTCTACCAGTACGTCCCACGATAATCGTGAAGTGCCGCAAACTGGGTTACGTCTCTGTCAACGCATCTGCAGAAGACAGCCTGAACGGGCTGAAATGACAGCGCCACACCACATATTACAAAGCATGGCAGGTGTGACCCGTTTCCGGTCCTTGAAATCGCGCACTCAATACGCAACAGACGAAAGCAGAACTTTCAGCATTCCACAAGATATGGATTGCTGAGGGTTTAAATGAACATAACGTACAATCCCGAAATGAAACATTAAACTCTGACAGTGTACACAAATTGCACATTACCGCGTTTTCACACAAGGAGCATGTACTGTCACGTCCCGTATGTGTACGCTACTTCTATCTACACATCAGAACGGCATGTCGCCGTCTGTTTCTATATCGCTTCTGTACCGTGCAAAGCTTTGCTACAGACTCCCAGATTGGCCCAAACCAATTCAGTCTTATTAGGAGATTCCACACAAAACGACCACATCTGCATACGCAGCGCAGCATGCGTTCGGAGTCTTTTGCCTTCTCGCCAACCCGGATTGTTTCCGCACGGCTTCCACAATTAGCTAGAACCCCAAACAGTTCTATGATTGACGGGCCCCGAATGGCAGCGCGGGCCACGACTTGTCTTTGCATCAGCCGTCGGGTAGAAGAGCCACGGCTCCTTCGCCGCACGGAGTCGTACACAGTCGACGGATATACACGGCGCTGCAGCCGAGGCAGCAGCGTGTCGTCGTCAGCCAACCGACCGACCCCCTTCGCCCACTCCGGCTAATTGCCTCGCGCAGGCAGGTCACGCGCGTCTGCGCTACAACACGAAGGAGGAGGCTGGCTCAGAGAAGAGCAAACGCGTAGACCGGCCCGCCTACACTTCTTTGTTTCGGGCAGCGCGAGAAACGAGGCCTATATAGCTCGCTGACCTGGCACCTGCAGTAACACGCTTCCTTGCCCCTGCACCGTCGTCGTGGAAGCTATACGCACTTCGATCATTGCGAGCAGACGCCAACGAACACGGCCGCGCACGCTAAGCAGCCTCAGAAAACTACAGAAATACGGCAGTGTTTTTAGGCTCGCTGCGTGTTTTCGTGGCTTGTAACTCTGGTTCATACCTACGTTATTTATATTTTATACGCGTTCGACGCGGAACCCGCCTTGAGACGGAACGCTTTACGAATCAACAGCGTTATCAGGCGAGATATGAAGGAGGAAAGTGGCATTTGCCTTAAAGGGAACTGTTCCCTCAACGCTTCTCGAGGCATCTTACAGCCTTGAACAAGACGCATCTAATCAGCGCACGAGTTGGCTATAGTCTCGACTTCGCAAACGAAGAGCCGCGACTTGAGATGGAAAAGCTAGAACGTTCACCTTTGCTCACTAAATAAACTTACCAACCCAATTACATTTTACAACGATCACGTTCTAACTAGACCTTGAGGTTAGTACACGTTTAAATGAAGTCCTCATATACAAACAGCCTACGCAGTGACAGCCACACAAACGTCACGTGCGTTTCGTGTACCGTTTTTCTCCCGCTTAAGACGCACCCCTGTAGCCCAACTAGTGAATCGAAGCTAAGGCGGGCCCCTGTTTCCGCTGCAATATTATCGACGACGACAACCGCAGTCGACGAACACGCCCCCCCCCCCCTCCCCCCCCGCAATGTCGGAGTGGCGCACATAAACGCCTTCGCCGCCATTTCCCCCTCGGGGCCGATTCAGCGTTGCGACCCGAAACCAGGTGAGACCGCAAAAAAAAAAAAAAAACAGCAGAAAGCTCAGGAAGGGAAACGGGAATGATCAACACATCGATTCCGTAGGAAAAAAGAAAAAAGATGGCTGTAGCCTTCGAGTCACCTTAGACGATTGCACAAGTGACCTCGAGAGTTTTTTTTTTCTTTTTCGGAACTGTAATTTCACTTACACGAGAGCGAAGCGACAAAAACCGGCAGTGCTCGTTAAGAGTTTCAGTTCGGCCGGAATGGGGAAAAAAAAAAAAAGCAACTCGCGCCGGGCGTTCCTAAAAGGCTGTCGCTAACGGCACCATACAACGCGACGAACACTCCCGTACCCCCCCCCCCCCCCAACACAAAACACACACACACAAAAGCAAATAAAGCGAGAGAAGCTCTTTCGGCATCTCGAGCAACACCATCTACAGAAATCAAATAAAAAGAAAGTAATGGAGGGGCGTTAGGGTAAGGCTATTCCCGAATATGCGGCCATTCCAGGTGCCGCGGAGAGCGCTATTAAGCACAAAAAGCCCGAAAAGAAGCCGCGGCGCTATGCGAGTCATCAACGAAAAAGATGGCGCTTTCGTCGTGTAGTGTGTATATATACGTGCAGTACGCCAACCATACAATGTCAGCAAACTTTAGAGAGTCGGGCCACCGCTTCAGCGGCAACCGGAGGCAGAGAGTTAAAAACGATTCCGATTCATATGTATAGGGTATAAGGTCCAAAAAACCAGCAAATTATTACGGGAAACGCCGCAGTGGACGGCTCCGGAAATTTCGACCACCCAAGGTTCTTTTTGCCGTGCACCCAAATTTGAGAGTAGTTAAAAATGGAATACGCGTTCTTACTTGAAATGCTGGTGTTTTCGGGGGGCCATATAGTTGCGTGCAGAACGCTTATAC
The DNA here is from genome assembly GCF_043290135.1 of Rhipicephalus microplus. Taxonomy (NCBI): domain Eukaryota; kingdom Metazoa; phylum Arthropoda; class Arachnida; order Ixodida; family Ixodidae; genus Rhipicephalus; species Rhipicephalus microplus. Next base: position 173,560,131 of record NC_134705.1, read on the forward strand.
ACGGAAGCAGCCAGACTTCAGTGAACCGTGGCAGTTCTCAACAAAATGCAAGCGTTTGCAAAAAAAAAAAACAGCAAAGAAAATTGACACCCTTTATCGGGACTCCGGTGTCGTGTGGCAGTTTGGGCTAGTTGGTACGACATGACGATAGGTATAGCGCACACAAGGTGTCGTGTGATCTCCCCCGAAAACGCGCCCCGAGGCCTTTTTGCGAAAAAAAAAAAGTGTTTAAAACATAACATGCAGCCACGAGTGCGACAAGCACCAGCGCAGTTTCTTGAAAGAACGTGTGTCTGTTCGTTGAGATAGAGGACCACCTCCAAAGAGCAAAATGGCCGCGCGCCGAGGGTCGTGACAAAGAGCCTACACCTAACACACTTCGTTTTTCTCTTCTTTCGTATTACCTCGTGTTTACATTTAGAATACAAGTGCGGCGTCCCCTCACTCTAGTGACCTTCTCAGGTAACAAAGGAAGAGATTCCGCCACATTTCCAAGGGCATAGACCGCGCGGAATCGTCGCATCCACGTCTGCGCCACAGACATCCGCGACACTACGCTATTCCCATATAGTCCTTGCTAAACAGCACGCCGTGATAACTATGGAAAAGCGAATTTCTGAGCGCACGAGTTCACGTGCATCATTATCTTCACGAGCATAATCATAATCATTTCGAGCACAGTCATTATTCGCACCCGCAACATGGACGTCCGCGAGTACTACTACTGATACTTGTAGTGGGCAGTAGTACTATAGTACTTGCAGCAGTGACTATACCACTACTACAGTTACCACAACCAACCGACGACGACGACGGCAGAGTACACCAGGAAGTTCTCATCGGGCTACAAAAAGAGAACAGACAAAGAAGCCTAGCAAGGAACAAACAGCCATTCTTCATATATAATAAAAGAAAAACGCCTGATATCAATTGCGCCTGCGCACAGATAAAGCCCTCCAGCCAATTTCGGAGCGGCGCGCTTCGCCACAACGCAAGCATGCCGTGCGGAGAAACTCAACGTGCCAGGAGGCGACGAGTATGATGCTGCATTTCCAACCGCACCTGCCGTTGTTCCCCCGCAACCCTTCTTCCTGAAACACTCCCGCCACGGAAAGGCAGATGGGGAGGCATTCGCAAGCAGCCGAGCGCATTTGCGATCGCTCGGCTGTGGAACCACCGACAGAGCGAGAGAGGCAGGCGGCGTTGGTGCACTCGCAGTGCGGAGAACGACGACGGAAGATTGCAACGTTGGTCGGCGGGCGCTCGCGTCGTAAATGCAAACGGCCTGGTGCTCTTCTCCAATTTCAATGAGCGCGCCAGGCCGAGGCGTGTGCGTAGACCGTGGCGGCGGTGTCGCCACTTTCGTAGGTGAGGCAAGCCAGAGGGTACGCAAGCGTAGAACTGGTCGACGACAACACCGAGATCGAAACTTCGACAGTCGATTTCATTCCCCCAATAAGCGGCGGGAAATGATGGGACACCAAAGAGAAAACTTTTTCATTGCAGTGTGCAGTTGCCGCGAGACTAAGGCGCCATGGCCCTCGCCAATTTGGAGCTGAGGCTGCATGTGTCGAGATCTGAACGATCAAGCTCTTCTGCACGTTTGATAGCGTCTGTGATTATACTGGACGCATAACGTTGTTTTAGGGGCGAAGCTCTTTAAGGCGTGGGTCGTGCGTTTTCTGTGAGTAGTAGCCACCTCCCGTTTTATTCCTTGAAATGTCCGCTAGGTAGCGGTACTAGTATAGGATGAACATTTAATGAAAAGATACGAGATGACGGTACTAGGAGTGGTCACTAGATGGACGGTCAGACAGACGACCGACAGAAAGACGGACAGAGAGACGCACGGACGGGCGGACGTGTCGCCTTACTCGTCATCATTCACTCCGTGGATATGCTGCCATTTTTTCTTTCTCTACGACGACCACAACAATATTACATTATTCCGCTAGTGCTTTTTGGGCGAGCTCTCGATCAGCAACCGATCATGGCGCCCCCTATTTCCCTGTCGTTCGTGTGTCATCGATATACACAGCGGGTTACAACAATGAACGAAAAACGCTCGCACACGTATAAGAAAAATAGTTTCCTTCCAATTCAGGAACTCGAGTCATTCAAGCGCTCAAGACACGAAAAACGAGCAGGAAAAACAGCCGTTTCCTACCTTACGTTGAATAGAAAAAAAAACGGTTGATTAAAGAGAATGCGACGTAACGCCGTCACTGACGCTATCGATTCCCAGAATGCGACGTGCGTTTAGACAAAAGACCCAAAACAACGGAAGAGAAGCGCGTTCGAGGATGCGACAAAGAAAGCCGACTTCCCCTCGTCACGTCTCGCGACGATGCGCTCCCGCGAGCCGTCTCTCCCCGACATCCACCGCCTCGGGCCACACCACCGGTGGAGGGCTGACGCCACAACGGAGCACGAACAGCGAGATACAACCAAATGGTGAACTGTACAAAGATGAAGGAGACGAGTCAGGGGGAGGAAGACAGAAAGGTGCCGCCACGAAGTGTCAGCGCTGCTCCGAAAGCAACGGGACGGCATTTCTGTGAAGATGAAGAGGAGAACGACGAGCCAAAAGTGTGCGCGAGTCGGCGTCGAGAATAGAAGGGAATGAAGGAAGAGCACGCACACACGACAGTACCGAGGAAAAAATAAATTAGTTGCCAAGTGGCAACGAGGGGTTCACAGAGAGCGAGCTACATGGACGATTAAAAAAATAAGCGTCCGTGACGTAACAGCGTCGACGCTGAGGACACCTCGCGCACTTCCAGTGTTGAAACCAGCAGCAACGGCTGGCGAGAATCAGCACAGAAAGGGCACACCCGTGAGGCCCGAGTTGACGTCGCCGCTACCACGACGGACGAGGAAGGCGCGTACCTGCAGAGATGGGGAGTCGGGTTTCGCGACGCGGATACAGAGTAACACATTTGGCACGCGAGAGGGAAGGGAAGGGGGAGCGAGGACAATTTCACGAGTTGAGCGAGTTCTTCCCGCGGGCAAGCCTTACTGAGAGACCACGCAAGGACGACCGTACTCAGAGATTACACAATCCGCAATGCTGAACGAAGCACGGCGCATGCGCAATGCTTGCGGTCGTGAACAGTGCGAGAGGGAACGCAGAGAATCAGCGGCAGCTATTGCTGGTCACGTGCGCGTATTCGAAATCGGTCGTGCCGATTTGGCAGAACTTCCAACGTTTAGCGTTCACGTTCGACGCTTGAAAACAAAGCTTGGCCCCGCTCCGTGGCTCGGCCACTACGGCGCTTTCCATGTCCACAATGGCCATAACTATACGTAATATACAAGGTGTGGTGTCCTCAGAAGCAGTAGGGTGCTAGCAAGTGGTTGTAAAATAGAACGGCGAGGAGGAGAAAGGCAGAAGAAATGTAACGGCCTCAACAACACGCCTGCCAACAACGTTCCGTGACGTAACAGTGCCGCTGTGTGGTGCCGGGTGTCCCCAGACGTGGACACTTTGGGGGGCAATGACGACTGTGGTAACCGGCGCTGTGGACATTGCTGCACCGCAAGCTGTGCGTGCGTGTGCGCGCGCGCGTACACACTAAACAAAAATGACCTGAAATAACCTCAAAAACTGAGTAAACCATTTGTCCTCTAGCGCACTACCTTTCCTGGTTTTTTTTTTTACCACCTACTACCGAGGTAAAAATTTACTCTCGTGCTAACTGAGTTTTTGAACGTAGGGAGAGTAGTAAATATTTACCCCAGTGAGGTTTTCAGCGAGTATAGAGGGAGTAAATTTTTACTACCTTCACAAGGTTTTTGAGGTGATTACTGGGAGTTATTTCTGGTGGTAAAAAAATAAAAATTGACGGGTGCATTCGGCCAGAGACGACAAATTTATTGAATAGCAGAACTGATTGAATTTATTGAACGGCAGAATTGGTGACACATAGATTCACATACAGACAAACACGCACACACAACAAATGCAGAATAATACACCACTAGAACAGACTGCACGCGTTGCTCAACTACACTTCGACAATCCGGTATATATATAGGCACGACTTTTTGACCGGCCAAGTGGTACCGGTAGGAGAGCTCTTTTTTTCCATCGATTAACAGCAACGCTTGAAGGTGCAAGCGTAAGCTTCAGGTGGGCTGCAGGGCACTAAATGTCACACCGACCTTTTATTATAAATCTACACGATCTCACCTTTTTGATTATCCAATAATTGCTTGGCACACCGGGCTCTTTGCCCCACGCGTGTTAGCACTGCTGATGCACAAGTCCATAAAATATACCTAATTACACACAAACCATGGTAGCTCAATGATTTTAATTGAGCGACGGTGCACAAACACAGTAGCAGCACGTATTCATCACAACGGGCGTAGAGGAGCGGTGCACGCCTGCACACAAGCTTCTTACCGACGGCGTTCTAGGCCTTTTCGAGGAGCATGGCTATCCGATGAAACACAGCTGGCAATCACAGAAAACATATCCTGTGCGAATTTCGTCGTCATTTCAGACACAAATGAACGCGTGACCGCTATCTTGCGCAGACGGGGCGATGTATGCATACTTCCAACGAAAGACCACCATCCGGGCAGGTCCGGGTTTTCTTCGTGCTCACCGGCCGCCGCTTGTTGGTTCCGTCTGTCTCTTATCGGCTTCGTGCTACATGTTTGAGAACAGTTGGTGCATGAGGTGGACAATTCGGGCAGCACTTTACTCGTGCAGACATCGCCTACTGTGGAACAAAATATATGCGATGCTTCTTTCACCTGCCCCGGCGACACACTCCCACTGGTCACTGGTGGCCGCGGCTCGGTGCCGACGACAGAGTGAAGCAGTTTGCTTATTGCTGCTCCAGCAGGCAAGCACGGACGACGACACCAGACTGATTTTGTTACCACTGGCAGATCTGGAGATATCCGCGAACTGGAGATATCCGCGACGTGCAGGTTCGGAGGCGCTCGGAAGAGCACGGTCGCTCGATGATGTAGGAAACACGTGAGATCCATCAGCCCAACCAGACACACAGATACCGAGCTTCTTGCACTGTCTGTCTCAAAAGCCACCGCCGAGCAAAAGCAACAATTTGCGAAAATATGCAGGACAACTTTCCACAGCAGGTTTTCTTTCTTTTTTTTTCTCTTTTGAGAGCCCCCCCCCCCCTGCGTCTTTTTCTTTTTTTTTTCTTTCAAATAATGCTGTTCTCGCATGTTGTGCTTATGCTGCCCCCAGTTCCAGTAAAAGTGCGCTGACACGAAGTCAGTCCAGAGGCACGGCGATGCAAAAAAAAAAAAAAAACAAAAAAAAACATCTGTGGGCTTCGCGTACCTTCAGTATTCACTGAGAGCGTCACAAGGGGGGTATGGGGCAAAAGCCGCCGAAGCAGCTGCACCTTGCAGTCACGTGGTAATAAACTCTGAAACGCAGGTTAAAAATCACGTGATAGAAAACTCCCTAAGTGGTAAAACTGGATTTTGACATCCTTTTACTACTTGCCTGAGAGGTGGTGGTAAAACTATGTCATGTACCATCTTTTACTCCTACGCGAGGTAGTAATTTTAACCACGAGGGAGTTTTGAGAGGTCATGAGCCGAAAAAACCCCAAACTCGGATAGTTTTTGCTTACAGTGTAGAGATAAAAGGGGAAAGGGGGATCAAATGCCCATTTTGTGAGCGAGATGCACGACAACGGGACCGACGGACTGCTTGCGTATAATACACCCGAGAACGAAAGCCATCACGACTCGTTAAGCTGAGGGGCTACACGGTTCACGACAAACAAACGCGAAGTGTCGGCACTCGGAATAACACGCTGCGGGCGTCATTGCCAACGTAAACTGCGCGAACACGACACGCCAAAACGCTTCGCAGCGAGACCGCCTCGCTCCGAGGGCGGAAGCGGTGGCAGTAAGGCGCAACAGAGCAGAGCGGCGGGCGGCAATTCAGAGAAAACGGGAAAGGAGGAAGCAGGCAGGCATTGCGAAGGGTTATTTTTAAATCCGAAAAGGTTGGCACAGGGGGGGGGGGGGGGGGCGATGCCGAGAGCGCGCGCGTGACCCCCAACACCTCCGTTCTCGCAGCTCTGCGCGGTTGTCCCGCAGAAACGACGGCAGAGACCTCTACACGAAGTCGCGTGAGAGAGAAAGAGCGAAAGTTGATACAACCGGAAGTGCGACGCAGAAGTGAGAAACGCGCTCAACGAAAAGAAGGAAGAACAAATTGAAATGAGAAAGTAGACAAAAAGAAAGAAAAAAAGGGGCTCGGAAAAAGGATTCCAGGGCGATGCGCAACGCCCCGTAAGAGAGACGACGAGGAAGAACGTGTCGTAGCTCTCTTGGCTCCTATTTACATAGTCCAGCGATGCTTTAGTCAACAAATTGTAAGTAACAAATAAAATTACAGTACACTTTTATTCTATAAAACATTTAAATTCATCTCCGAGTTCAGGCATGGCGCCGTACGTAACACAAGTATGAAAAAGATCACCCAAACTTACCGGTTACATGCTTACATAAAATGTCCCTGCAGGTGTTACGAAATTACGTCAACTGCTGAAACAGTTTTTATATAAACTTTCACTAACCACGGTTTCGATTCAAGATCAACACTTTACGAGCCATTTGTGCGATGCCATCGTTCAAGCGCACGAAGCAATGCTAGGCTCAATACCATTTTTTGGTAACTTCACTTCACCTTTTGCGAATTTGCTATGAGCACGCCGGAGTCGCAAACGCTCGTGCAAATCATGGTATTTCGATTGAAGCAAAGGTATACGCGTACACGATACGGATGGGCAGCCATCAAGGCTACATTTAGAAACAACGGTCAGGAAAGACCGCGAAGACAGCGGATACGTAAACGGAGCCGCACTGGAACGACGAACCGAGCGGCGAAAAGAGGGAAAGAAGACCGGCACGTGGAAGGAGGTGCAGAGGGTACGAAACCCTCGTTAGGGGCTCCTCGGAGAACCGCTCGAACAAGGCCGCCGGCTACAACCCCGAGTCGAAGGTTAACAACGAGCGATGGCGGACGCGAAAACGTCGGTACGGGGAATGGTCGAGTCGAAGCAAAACAGCGCCTACAGTGCAGTTCCTCGTGCACGTAACCTGACAACACTGTAAACGAAGCACACGAAACATCCAAAGCATGCATAAAGATCGAAAAACCAATTAAAATTGCATAGATTGAGATAAGTATGCTTTGTTAGGCAAGTTTTCAGGGTTGTCGGATTACCAGTTAACGAAGTAGTACTGACGAGGGACGGGAGCGGGTGACGACACGGCGAGGCGCAGAAAATCAACACAACACTGCTCTAGCCAACTGAAATCAAACAGTTGCAATGCTGCAGCTTTACCGCGGGCAAACCGCCCACCTCTAGGCACGTTGACGGATCGGCTGCAGCAGCAGCAGCAGCAACAGTCCGACAGTGACGGCCTGAAGTACGGTTATCGGGAAAACTATCTTTCCAGCACCCCCCTTTCCTTCCCCCCACACACAGACACGCACGCGCGCACACGGCACAACGAGGTTTCATTGAAGAGAGATGCGATCCTCACCGGCGAGCACATCTTAAGACTCGCCGCGTTTGCCCCCCCCCCCCCCCACCCTCGCATCACGGCTAATTTCCCTCTCGCCCAGGGACGGCCAAAATTCAGAAAGGATCGGCGCTCGAGAGAGCCCAGCCGTCGAAAGCAAAGCAGAGCGCGGGTGAAGGAAGGAAAGGGGCTGGGGGGCAAATAATTGAAGATGACGGAGTAGTAGCCCGAGAGCGCCCGTTGTTGTGTCAGTGACGCCGAAGCACACGGACGTACGCACCGATGGTGTCCCGCTCGTGTCAAAAGGAAGCGCAATTAACCCGCGCAACAGTAAACACGCCGCAAGAGCCTTTGGAGAACGCCCCGCAACCGCAAACGTCACCTCTGTTTCATGTTCAAGCCGCGGAAGTGTACGACGACTGGCTTTGATTTGAATGTAAGGTTTATTTTTGGCAAATATCGTAGGTTTGATTCCCCGACCACCTTAATGCAATTAAACGACATTTCTACTTTAGAAGCTCGGAGAAAGTTCAGTCGTCTTTCCTTTCTTTACAATTGTTTGTGTGGTATTTTAAAAATTGATCTCCCTGACTGTGTTAAACCGCTCTCAGTACGACGTACTCGTCATGGTCATGAACATGCTCTAACCCCAATTTTTGCCCGATCAAATGCTTTTAAATATAGTTTTTTTCCTAGAACTGTCGATGACTGGAATTGTTAGCCGTGTGACATCTTTGATTCTAATAAGTTTCTTGGTGACCTTGAGCGTCAACTTCTTTCTTGACCTTATGTTTCTTTTGTATTGTCTCTTGTTTTCTTCAATTACGTTTCGATGTATCCACTCCTGCTTGGGCCAGCACATTGGCCTGCAGTATTGTGAAATAAATAAATAAATAAATTATTTATATGTGGGGTTTAGCGTACCAAAACCACCATATGATTATGAGAGGCGCCATAACGGAAGACTCCGAAAATTTCGACCACCCGGGCACCCAAATCTGAGCACACGGGCCCTACAGCATTTTCGCCTCCATCGAAAATGCAGCCGCCGCAGCGGGAATTGGATTTCGCGGCCTGCGGTTCAGCAGCCGAGTACCTTAGCCAGTAGACCACCGCGGCGGGAATGTACGATGACTGGCGTCACGGTTGGCACGACTGCCGACGCACATATTTGAAGCGGTGAATTGCCGCCCTCACGAAGTTGCCGCTTTTCAATGGTCGGAAGATGGTAAAATATTCGAAACTTGAAATATGCATTTCGCATCGCGCTTTTAGTAAGCGGTAAAATTCCGCATACTCAATTTCACAACAAGTGTTGAAAGCAGCACAAAAAAAAAATGCACGATTGTTCCTAATGTCGCAGAATTCTCCGCGAAAATCACGACTTCGTTCCAAATCGATCAATGTCTTGAACTGTACTAAAAAAAATGTACCCAGTTTATCTTGCAGACAAATATGCCATGTGTGAATCCTAGTTTAAGACTGTCCCTATTCAAGATAAACTGAATGGGGCAAGAAAATTATTCGCCTCCCCCAACAGAACGTTGGAAAGAGGAACAAAAAACTGCTGCCTGCAAAAAACAAAGCACCAGCTTTATGGCGCTTACCTGGCTGCTCGCCCTTCGTTAACGGTCTCACGCCAGCGCACACGCGATGAAAGTAAAACAACGAAAACAGGAAGTGAGGTAGTTAAAGGAATAACGAAAGCAGGTAAACAAAGTACATAGTAGCCGAGAGGATAGTTAACGCCACGAAGCGGCGATGGGACAAGACAACGGGCAAGCATTCGGGGCAGCCCAAGACAAAAACCCCCGAGGGCGCCGTTTGTATCGCGCTAATGACGCGCCACGACGACGACGACGATGCCGCCTATCCGCACAAAGGAGCGCGAAGAAAATGAGACGGTCCCCCAGAGAGACCGGAACGGGCGCGTGCATGTGTGATCACGCGGCGTGGAACAGTTGTATAGCTAGTGGCAATCCCGCGAGAAGAGGCGAGAAGAGGCGAGACTTTCAGAGAGGAGAGTACACGACACGCCGTCGGGGATCAACAGAGGAAGCGCCGGTCCAATTAAGCATGCACGTCCGACCGATCTGCGCGCCACCCTACAGTGCTCGCTCTGAATCATTCGTTTTCTTTCATCCCAAACGGCGGCCGACCTCCCAGAGTGTATCGCTCAGTCCAATCCTCCTCCTCTCTCTCACACAGACACTCTCGCTTTCTCCACAGCTGTATTCATTATTTCTCCTCAACGAACTCCTGACTGGGAAGCACAGCAAGCCACGTCCATTCACCCTTGCGTCTTATATAAGTAGCGCGCTAACGGCTTGCTCTTTGATTGCTTTAGCACGATCAGAGTTCTCTAATTACCACCTCCTCTTGTACATCGCACTGCCGGGTAACATTTCCAAGACTGCATGTATAGAATTCTTGCAGAGTACACCCAGCCTCTTCACCGCGTCAAAAAGAGATAAAGCAATAGAACAAGCAAACAAAGTTCCGACTAAGCAGAGCGGTATGGCTCTCGTATCTATACTAACAACCGCAACCGCGAAGCCGCTTCACCACCCTTACCCCGTTTCTTTCTGCGTCTTGTTTGTCATTTCCCCTGTGAACGAAGAAGTGGTGGTTCGCCGAAGCTTTCACATGATAGGCAAGCTAGAGCCGGCTAGATCCCTCGAGCGACCAACCGCAGCTAGATGGATGGATGGATGTATCCGGCTGTGCCCTCTAGATAGGGCAGTGGCTCACGCCACTTCGCCATACAGTTAGGTACTGTATGGCTAGGTGGCTAGCTCCCTCGAGCGGCCATAACAAGCTCCATTAGTCTAGAATCTTTCTCGCTTCCCATGGGGAAGATGGCCGAGCCGGGAACGGATGGGTCAAGCACTTACGTTCACGATATGAGCCTCAAAAAAAGAAAAATGGTTCTGTTTTAACCCCTCTACGAAATTACAGCGAAGATTAAATATCTCCCGCAGCTGATTTGAAGCTGGACTTTGCGCGTATTTTGAACAGCCGCGAACTCACGAACAGCCGTGTGCGAGATGATGTAAGCGGAAAACTACGAAATACGGTTGAATATGTAAACGAGGGAAGCAAACAAAAATAATCACAAAGGGTAGTTTTTGAATACGTGTGGGCGTTTTACGTAAAAAAAAGCGATATGCTAGCGCCGCATCTTAGGGTTCCTGAAAATTCGGTCACCTGCAGTTTCTTTGCCCTGCATCCAAATCTGAGCACACGCGCATCTAGCATTCTGCCACCGTAGAAACGTGCGGTGCGTTTCAAATAACTACACTGTCTGTTAATCGTGTCAGGAGAGATGAATTTATAACAAGAGCACAGATTACGCCTTCCGAAGGTCCCAACAAGAATGCACAATCCAACCAACAGGTACCGCAACAGACTCGGTGCTTGCACGCCCATGCAGCGCCATTTCCCGACAACGATTGCCACAATTGCACAACGTTCAACTCGAAGAACAAGACGATGAGGCCAGGAAAATGGAGATGCCACCAGCGTGCACTCGTAATCAAGCGCGTCTGCAGCGCAAATGCGATTAGCGACGGCTAAGCCTTTGTATAAGGCAGATGCGAAAGATTTCGACTGTCGGTCTGAGCACGTGCTCGCCTTCTTTTGTTCCCAACGCCAATAACCATGGCAACAGCTGCCCGTGTAACTCGGGAATGTGGACGCACTATTTTCTCGCCAGGGAGCAGTTTCGTGGCGGCTAACCTCGTTGTCAGCACACAGCGGTGTCTCAATCAGCAGAAGCGAAGTCGACCGATTCCCACGACCACTGCAGTCGCGCTCTTCCTTACACACTAACTGCTAGCAGTAGCACACACACACACACACACACACACACACACACACACGGAACGGTCTGAGCGCTCCGCTCCGCTAATGAAAAAGTGAGGGCAGCACGCTACGGAGCCTACGCCGAACATACCCACACACGCACGCACTAGCAAAGGTACCCTGGAGTCCCAATGCGCCACCGGTGTGGTTGCTGCAATGGGTATTTATTACCCTATCCACAAGCGAGAAAGAACAAAAGCTGTCGAAGCGCCACTAACGACCCCGTTAGGAGCAGTTCTGCATAGCCGTACGATAGCGCCAGAGAGAGAGCAAGGAAGAAGGGCGGCTTTCATTCTATGCACGCCAACAACTTTCATTCATTCACTGTTTATTCAGACAAAAACAATGAATGCCTAGGTTGGAAGGACTAATGGCAGATTACCTCTGCCTGACTAAGGTCGCTCCACCCATACATTTGCTCAGGCGAAGTGGAACAAAGGATACAAATTTCATTCTACTTTTTGAATGAGGGGACACAAAATACAAGTTCAACAAGCATAACAGATGTCGACACATACATTTTAAAATAACACATTACAGTCATCACTAATTTGCAGTACCAATATAAAATATATATATATATATAAAACTGCAATATATAAACTTGAAAGCACCTAAGGCGATAACATTGAACGTTCGTTTTTATGTCCCACGTATAACAAAACCAGAAACCTACGCGATCTGTGTCGTGCGATTTTGTACGCGCAAGCCTGACGTAGAAAGTTTGCGCTTGTGTCCGTTCGTGTCTTCGTCTTTGTCAACGCGTCTTTCTGCGCTACGCTACAACAAACCAGTTTACGACGAACCAGCAGGCCCACATCGGTAGCCTTGCCGATACCTCGAACTTGGCTGCAACTTCGCACGGGCGTTGCCAGGCGCATGTACGAAGCCACAAGACAACGCCTACACGTTTATGTAAGTCACGGGAGCGCTTACTCAATGAGCGCAGTTTTGAAAAAAAAAAAAAAGAACTTTGGCGCCTGCTTCGTTAAAGCTAGGACAATACCGGCCAGCGTCACAGTACTCGACAAAAAAAGTTTTTTTTTTAAATTCGAGCGGGCAGGCTTTTGTGTCCCACTCAACGCCATTACCACGGCTGCTACAACTTCCCGGCCCACTATCGCGGTACCGATCTCCGCAGGCGAAAAAAAAAAAAAAAGAGCGACGTATCGTCGGCGAACGCGCTAGACCACTCTGCACCAGTGCCACGGGCGGCGAATGCAGGACGTCCATTGTTTTAGTATACTCGCGCTTATCGCCAGGAGGGAGCCAATCGTCCGCTGCTACGACACGCACGCACTGGACACGCGCTGCGGCCCCGCTACAACGGGAGCTCGCACGCAGTAAAATGCGAAGCACGTGCAAAAGTGACCCTGCTTATGCAAGTTCTCGCGGAAGAAAAAAAAATTGCACAGTGCCACCATTAATCTATGTCACGGGAGTCTCTCCACTGTTGACATCAAAAGCTTCGTACGACTCACACGGTCCTATTAATTAGGCATTTTCCTCTTACGACTCGAATGCAAAAGCTCTCTGTGTGTGGGAGTGTGTGTGAGTGTGTGTGTGAGTGAGTGAGTGTGTGTGTGAGTGAGTGAGTGTGTGAGTGTGTGTGTGAGTGAGTGAGTGTGTGAGTGAGTGTGTGTGTGAGTGAGTGAGTGTGTGAGTGAGTGTGTGAGTGAGTGAGTGTGTGAGTGAGTGTGTGAGTGAGAGTGTGAGTGAGAGTGTGAGTGAGAGTGTGAGTGTGAGTGAGAGTGAGAGTGAGAGTGTGAGTGAGAGTGTGTTTAAGCGTCAGCGCACTGACAAATACCATAATCGATAGCCCGCGGATCGTTAGTCGGCACTGCGATCACGGCGCGCATGAGACCTGGTATATTTTTTTGGATTTCGCGGGAATCTTTAATAAGCGCAGGAAACGCACTAATAGATAGAAATTGGAAAACTGTCTAATCACACGTTTCGCGGAGAAATTCTTGCCTGCTCAGTGCCACTCCTTCAAAACTTGGTTCAAAGCATATAATTCAGCAGAACACAAGCATAGTGTGACATGCTTCGTGCAATCGTCGCACTGCACTCAGTCGCACCGTCTTAATAGTGCGTCGGCACATGTACTAAGCTCCAGTCATAGATTTAGTTGCACGGGGTGTTGGAAATTGTTTGAACCTCCCGCGCGAATAGCGCGCGCACCAAGAGACGGAGAACGACGAGGAAGGGGAAGAGTCCAGCCGAAATAGAACACGCTCTTTTACCATGGATGCTGGCGTTTGCGTCTCCTTCATTTGGTGCCTTTAAACTCCGAAGCGTGGTTTTCCCACATCGATTTTGGTGCCGACGACCCGGGAATCAAGCCTACAACGACCCGAGCCTTTCATTCCTGGTGTGGGTGAGCTGCGCTGCGAGCTAGACCGACATGGAGCGAGCGAAGAGCAAGCGGGCCTCGCGGCGATCGATGAACACGAGAATCATCAACGAGGTCAACCAGGTGCTCCAGTCCAATGAGTTCGAGCTTTCTGGACTTCGAATGCTGCACGGCCGCCTACGCGCCAGCAACGTGGAACTTAAAGCCTTGAACAACGAGGTTGAAACCCTGATCACTGACGACCTGGCGGCAGACGACTATGAGGTGGTCATGCAATACGATGACGCCGCTAACAGTACTCTGGCGTTGCTCGAGCACCACATTGAAGTTCTGAAGACTTCTGCTACGCCGGCGTCGTCTACAACTCCAGCCATGGGCGCAAGGACCTGTGAGGGTGCACCGAGCGAGCATGAACGACTTCCACAACGTGAGTTCGGCGCACGACTTCCCAAGCTGGAGCTTCTTCGTTTCGATGGAAACGTGATCAAGTGGCAACCCTTTTGGGATATGTTCCTGCACTCCGTGCACGAGAACCCAAGGCTGTCCAACACAGACCGGTTTCACTACTTGGCCTCACTTCTAGATGGACCTGCAGCTCAGGCCGTCGCCGGTATTCAGGTGACAGATTCTTGTTACGATGACGCGCTGGAAATTTTGAAACGTCGGTTTGGAAACAAGAAAGTCATTGAGCAGAAGTACTTAGGAAATTTGCGCACGCTCAAACCAGTGAAATTAGCGAGTGATGTCACTGCTCTGCGCAAGCTTTTCGACACAGTTCAACTAAACAGGAGGGGACTGCGTAGTCTTGGAATCACGGAGTCATCCTACGCGGCTATGCTGAATGAAGTTCTGCTCAAAGTCATACCAGCTGACATTGTCGTAGAATACTTCAAAAAAGAAAGTATGGAGAACACGACGGAAACGAGCCAGGCTTCATCTGATCAGGAACTTGAGCAGCTGATGAAATTTCTCCGCATCGAAGTTGAATGTCGAGAAAAGAGTTCTTTAGTGAACAATTTGCCAACGACATCGAACAACAGCGTACCTGTATTAAATAGATCATTCAAGAAGCAGTCCGCGACTCCTACAGCATCCGTTCTTCAAAACAAGACACTATCTTCCCCCTCGTCCTGTTTTTTCTGCGCTGCTACCGATCACAAGACAGAGGACTGCACGAGTGACATGACTCTGGCCGAGAAGCGCAACAAACTTGTAACAAACGTTCGCTGGCTTCCGTTGTCGAGAACACCGCGTATATAGCAACAATGAGATGAAGTCGTTACCCAAGCTCGAAAAGTCTGGAGAAGAACATCATTGATGAGTCGGGGAACTGAAGCTCTCTGAGTGGAAACTTGCACCGTAGCATTCGGTTTCTTCTGAGCATTGGTCACTGATGGTGTTTCAGAACTACTAGCATTGCACATCGAGGAGGCGTGTCTGCGCTTGCATGCTTGGCAGTGCACTCTCCGCCGGCAATTGCGGACCAGATGTCCTTTTGACGTGCACCGGAAGCATCGACCGTCTGTTACAAGTTTGTTGCGCTTCTCGGCCAGAGTCATGTCACTCGTGCAGTCCTCTGTCTTGTGATCGGTAGCAGCGCAGAAAAAACAGGACGAGGGGGAAGATAGTGTCTTGTTTTGAAGAACGGATGCTGTAGGAGTCGCGGACTGCTTCTTGAATGATCTATTTAATACAGGTACGCTGTTGTTCGATGTCGTTGGCAAATTGTTCACTAAAGAACTCTTTTCTCGACATTCAACTTCGATGCGGAGAAATTTCATCAGCTGCTCAAGTTCCTGATCAGATGAAGCCTGGCTCGTTTCCGTCGTGTTCTCCATACTTTCTTTTTTGAAGTATTCTACGACAATGTCAGCTGGTATGACTTTGAGCAGAACTTCATTCAGCATAGCCGCGTAGGATGACTCCGTGATTCCAAGACTACGCAGTCCCCTCCTGTTTAGTTGAACTGTGTCGAAAAGCTTGCGCAGAGCAGTGACACGGGGCACACACTGCATGAGGCCTACGCCAGTCAAAGCGAGGCCTAGAGAGAGAGAGCGTCGGACGGCGTACCACGTTTTTGTGGCGCGGATTAGGAACGAACGCATAAATTTCGGGAATCGCAAATGCACATCCATTGATCGGCAAAAGCCGGCCGACGGCGGCGAAACACGGACTGTGCCGTGTAAGTCGGCAGACAAATCGCCCGTCGGTTAGCTCTCAAGGGAAAGGTCATCATGGTGGAGGCTGAAAGCGAGTGCTTATCGCAACACGTTAAAACGAAAGAAAAAAAGGAGAGAAAGAACACAACGCCTAGTCATTAAAAACAAAACAAAGAAGAAAAGCCGCAAATGAGATAACGCCTCGCGCCGGACGCGATCGTTGTTGCTATCTATAAGTCGGTCGTTACGCTTCTCCCGCCACTCCTTCCGGTACACCCGCGTCAACCGGCGTCGCCAAGCAGCAGAAGACCGCAGAAAAATTACACATATATGCCTTATCTAAGCCACTTAATGACACTAAGCTCCGCTTAAAGTGGACGCATGTTATCCAGGGGTTTCGGTTACTCGGGAGGATGGCTTCAAGAATGAAAGTTCGGTTAATAGCGCTGCCGCGGGTGCTCAGATCTGTCTGTGTATTTAAACCTTTCAGCCCTGGATTTTTTATTTTAGTCAGATACACTTTTTGTGTGCGTTTTTCTAGTAGTTAGGTCCTCAGAAGACCACAAACGAAAAATTGAGCCACTGGTACAAGTATTTTCGGATTAATTAACGTGGCATCAAACTAGGTAATTAGGGCCCTGCGATTGGGAAATGAAAAAAGTGGCTTATTTTTTCTGTCAATCAATGGTGCACACAAAATGGAAACCAACGTCTAATTTTCAGCCTAATACTCACTGAAACAGCTTCGGTACGTCGTCCCGAAAATGGCACTTGTCCGCCTCAATTACGTGCCTCGGCTTCACGGAAGACCTCGGTCAGGCTTCTTCTTCTTTGTGGCTGCTACCTCCACAAACGTGCCGCAATATTGGTGTCAATTGCAGTGGGGATCATTGAAGAACTATGCCCCCAAAAATGAGCAGTATTGGTTACGTTTCCGAGATACTAGGGGAAATTTTGTGCGGTGGTGTCAATTGACACCGCCAGGGCCGAAAGGGTTAATAAGGGTGATAAAATGAATGAGTACAGAGATGCAGACACACATACAGATGAGAATGCATACATACCCAGGCACCCGACAAATGGACTGATGGATAGATAAAGCTACTAAGGCGAATAGAAAATCTTGGCTGTGAATATTTTTTTCAGGGGCATATGATCACGAGAGACGCCGTGATGGAGGGCTCCGGAAATTTCGGCCACCTGGGGTTCCATTAACGTGCACCCAAAATCTGAGCACACGGACCTGCAGCATTCTCGCCTCCATCTAAAATGCAACCACCGCACCCGGTTCTCGATCCCGCGACCTGCGGTGCAGAAGCCGAGTACCTTAGCCACTATAGACCATCGCGGCGGGGAAGCAAGCCAAAGAAAGACGAAAAGGACATCAGGCGGGGTAGGAAAAGAATTCCGGATCGACGAGAGGGGGCGACCAAGACGTTTCATTGCTGGCAAAAGAAGCAAACAAACAAACGGACTTGCTGACGATCTGACCAAAACGACAGTAAACCAAACACTGGCACGGCGGAGCGAGCATGCATGTTGTTAGTTCGCCGAGGCGCCCGTTGCAAGCGTGCCATTAGTGAGCGCGTGTGTGAAGCGCATTGAGCCGTAGCCAGATACTACTACTACCAGCTATAAAACTATACTACGCTACGCTCAAGTGCGTTCCTACCTTTTCCTCTAATCACTTCGTCTCTCGTCCCAAAAAACGACGAGACGCACACAAGGGGAAAAATGAAATGATAAAAATGACGATAGCTGGCACGACATAGTCGCGTCACGAGAACATCGAAAAAAAAAAAAAACGTGAAGGTGTCACCGGTGTAAAAACTATAAAACACACGCGACCAACTTGCATTTTTGTCAGCGAGCGTTTTTTTTTCTTCGCGTTATAGTTCAAACAACTAAAAAGAAAAAGCGAAATTCACTTGACACATACAAAAAAAAAATGAGAAAAGGAAAAGTTCACCTGCTGCGAACCGTGGCTCCACTAAGATGAAGCGCCTTCGGGAAGCGAGGGGAAAAAATGAAAAACGAACGGACAATAACACAGACACGTCGATTATGAGCGACAGCTCGGCATTAATTTTTTTTTCCTTGGAGAATGACAAGGCGTTTCTATTGCAGTTGAGGCATAGAGAGCGCGACGCCAACGCCTGTCACAGCCGTCGGTACTGGCGCAACGAACAATTTATCATGCACTGCTTAAGTGGACGAGACGGAAACGCGCCACGGAAGTGAAGCGTTCTCTAGAACGGTTTACAATACACTCGAACCTGCAGCGGCGTCATCAGCGACTGCGGAAATGGGGAACCATAGGCCCGTATGAGGCGCCTGTACAGACTAAAGCAGAGCCGCTTCCATGAAATATCCCAAAACGGAAATACGCACTTAATGTCACAGAAGAGACAGCGCCAAAACCTAAAACGCAGACGTACAGCGAGGTGAAGAAAATGATTCAAAGCGACATGACAACAGCTAGTGAAGCCTAGCGGCTCTCCAGAGACTATATGCGTGAACTGGTTAGTTAACTATATTGGGTTTAATGGCGCAAAAGGAACTGAGGCTAAGCTGCACCAAACACAATGGTTTTTTTTTTTTTTGTACTAAGCGTTAGGTTGCATGTAATTCTAAAGGTCAGGTAAAAAGCTGTTTTTTTTTTAAAGAATTGGATGACGTGCATCATCTCCCAGAATTAGACTCGGGTGATGGTTGTGAGTGATGTGTGCGTGCCCAATCCGAAGTCCATGCGTCAACTAGTGCGCGTTCGCTAGTGTTGTGAATTCGTTAGGTCAGCACAAACTCGCCAAGCTAAATGCACTGACAAGAAGCTACCCCTCAAGTCTTCCCCTTAGACGATACCACTCAGTTCGTTCAAGCTTACGTGGGCACTTTGTGGAAGGTCACTACAAACTATAGCCAAGCTAAATGCACTGACAAGAAGCCACCACTCAAGTCTTCCACTTAGACGCTACCACTCAGCTCGTTCTAGCTTACGTGTGCGCTTTGTGAATGCATACCAAATTGTACACATTTCCATCAACTTTTCCTTTGTGTGTGTGTGTGTGTGTGGTTTGAAACTTCTATTCCACAACAAATGAAATTTCGAATCGAATTTTCGCGGAGGTTGAGGCAACGAGAGCTGCGATGTGGGCGAATTTTCAGAGCTCCGAGCAACGTTCAAAAGCAAAGGCGACAAACAAAAGCGCGCGAAGGTGAGCGCCCCAACATCAAACCGGGTCCGACCAGATTCGGACAGAATTTCCGGCCGCAAAAAAAAAAAAGAGGTACAGGAGATGGAAAAAAGCTGTTAGAAAATCGAATCAAAAGCACGCGCAATAACAAAAAAACAAAACCCATAATAATTTCGACTGGAATGCATTTCCTTTGGTGCAAGACGCAACCCGCGCTCTTGAGCTTTGCGCTGTATACCCCTCCTGTGCCAATGTAGCACTCTAAAAAAAAACGCAATAAAACGCCTTGTCAATCCGACAGAGCGAATCTCGCGAGCTACGCCAAAGCCACGCACGACTACACCTTCTAGAAGGATTTGAGAAAAGAGATGCAGGCGAACCCTAAGTAAAAAAAAAAAAAGTAACCGAATCAAAGCCGCACGAACCACTCCGAACTTCACTCTTGCGTTCGTTGTCACGCACAGAGCCTCGTCGCAACGAGTCGAGGAAGCAATCCCGTCATCCATTAACTTCGGAATACGGGCACACGTCGAAGCCGGCAGCGCCACGCAGTGAACCCAACAACCAGGAGACGTCGAATAAAAACAACGCGACAAAAGAAGGAAGGAAAGGTGGGAAAATCTCGTTCCGAACACGCGCTCGAAAACGATTTTCGAGAGCCGAGACATTTTTTTTTTTTCCAGGGCTCTCTCCGCGCCACAAACAACAGGTCTAACGCGAAGCGACGAGTTTTGAGTCGCCGACTATCAGGTCGAGAGTACGCTGGGTTGCTTTGAGAGAAACAGGGGACCACTGTCAGCCGTTGTGAACTACACTAGCGACAGTAGAAAAGACGCCAACATGAGCTCTAGAAGTCCATATTGTCCACATTTCATTGTGTTCTAGTAGAATGTAATCAGATCGATTACCACTAGACAAGCAGTGCTAAGACGCTACCATACAGCGAAAATACCCCTTGCCACATTTACGCAATAATACTGAAAATGGCTATGCCTAAACTGCGATTGCACGTTTTGTACATTGTTAATCGATTACGCGGGACAATGCCTTTTCACGTATCCTGCTCCCGCAAAAAAAAAGAAAAGAAAAAAAAGATAGGCTACTACACTGCCGTTTATTATATACCGCGACAACATAACAATTACCCACCGAACGGACTGATACATAAGTCACTTTCATCCCTTCCTCATCAACAGACCAGTGACGGTGCGATGCACTCGTTGCTGAGTATGGGAGACATTGTGGGTTCGAATTCAGGAAAACTCCCAAGCATTTCCCTGAGGGTGAACATGGTTAAGTGCGAATACACGGGGTGATGCAACGAGGGGTATTTATTAATTCGCACTATTATATTTATTAATCACACTATGGTGCCTTTATGGTGTAATGGTTCCTGGGAATCGCCATTTGATCACACGGGGGAGTTAGCGTTAACTCACTGGCGAATGCCAACGGATTTTAACTTTACTCCCCCTCACGACCTGCTCTCGACGGAAGACCGAGAGAGAAGGCGGGCGCGCGAGAGAGAGGGGTGCGCGCGCAGCTGCAGCGAGCGAGGAGAGCGGAGGAGCGAGCGAAGGGGGAGGGGGACAACAGCGTCGCGTCCGTGGCTTATTCGGTAGAGCGTCGCGTTGCGGCCCACGAAGTCCTCTTTCTTTTAAAGATAGAGAGAAGACTGCGGACGCCGCCGACGGCGGTGGATGGTTTGGGGTCGCTTATAAAAAAGTGTATTCACACTTAAAACGGTTGCGTCGTGCCGTAGCCCGATGGTGACCCACCGCCGATGGAGTCGGTGTGAGCGCCCACGCTGTCCTGCGAAGTGGCGGTTGATTGGTCCGGGGCCAGAGGAGCGATCCCGTGCCTGCCCGAGGGCTGCTCGCTCGAATATGCCAGCTACTCGGACAGGGAAAGTATCCAACCGTTGCGTCAACTGCAGCAACGATCGATGCAGTCTCAACTCTGGTCGGACACAACCGGGGTCGCTGCACCCCTGCGGGAATCTTCGCTTCAGCACTCGCTTCCCCGGGTTGCTCGGCGATGGGACCTGCAGGGGGCCAGCCTCCACACCACTCCTGCTTCTCTCGGCTGGAATATTCACCTTTTTCACGTGCGACTGTAGCGCGCAGATCTGAGGCACCCCGCTCTTTCATTGAAACATTGCATGTTCAATGTTGAACAACAGACCACAGCATTAACTATTTGGCAGGACAGCTTGAGGCGTCGTCTTGCTGTGCATTTTACTGCAATGAACTTCCAACAACCGTTGGCTGAATTGAACGTCGTCTCTCACTGTAAAAGAGCGAACCTGCGAAGCCGAGAATACAACTGTCTATTGCATCGAATGGCCCTAGTTTCCGCGAAGTGCACTTTATACGGAGCCAGCGCAGCACGGTTGGAGAGGCTAACACGGAAAAACTTGACTGGAAAAACTCGAAAATAAACGAGATACATGAAAAGCACGAGCCCCAGACAGGGGCAAAATGCGCACACGAAGTGGTCCCTTTGAGACGAACAAAAGACGGTTTTAGTCTGCACTGCGTTACCATCGCAAGCTCTCAGAGTAAAGGAAAGCAAAAAAAGTAAGTAAGCAAAAAAGAAACCAACGCAGCAGACGCAGTTACTAGTTACAATTAAACGTCAGTGCGCAGACACGAAGCACAGGGAGCAATTCAACGTCAGTGGGCAGAGACCCGTGAACAAAAGAGGAGACTAGCCCAATCGCGAACGACTACAAAAAGAGAAATACAAAAAGCTGAAATGAGTTCCTGATGAAGGTTACAAAGGAGCACCAAAGACAAACCGCACCAATCCGAATACAAGCACCGAGTAAGACACGAGACTGGCGTTGTTTAAATGACGAACGAGACGGGAGAAAAAAAGAAGCGACCGCCAAAGTGACGCGCTATAGTGGAACACCACGTGGAATCTGGCAGACAAAGGCACCGCGATTAACGAGTGAAGCATTTTTTTTTCTTTCTTTCATTTCACCAAACTGCGACACTCCAGAAAGACTACGCTGCATGTCAAAGCTGCAGGAGGGTGCAGTGGCGCGGAATCTTAATTACTGCGCCCAATACGGTGCGCCACCAGCTTTTTTTTATTTCTTTTTGTCCCTGGTAATGCGGCTAAGACATCGGCCGACCGAGCAAAAGCTGCGTGACTCTGCGGAGGTCACATAGTGCGGATACCCTAGGCCCTGCTGCGCGACTAAAGGGCAAACAAGCATTCGCTACGACGCGTAATTGAACAAAAGAATGCACTATCCGAAATCATGAGTCACACGTCCTCCCTTTATAATAACGCCCGTCAGTTACAAATGTCACCAGGCTTAAAAACAAACCACGCAATTCACACGACAGAGAATCAAACGAAGACAGCTCAAGTTTTCGGAAGTGACAAACCGCCTACGCGTCGGCAACGCAGTTTTCCCCCCGCGCAATTAGCAGACGGCTTCACCGCGGTACACAACTGTTTGCAACGCGTTCTACACTGCGTTACACGGCAGCCTAACAGTGAAGCACTATGGTTTCCCCTAGGAATAGCGACTTGGTGCATCACCAATAAGCATGCCAAGCTCGGCTGAACAACACAGCGCCTCTTCTACGAAGTAGCGTTCGCACTCTATTCTGCGGAAGAGACGTTCTTCGGTCGGAATACTGCGGGCAGAGAAGAGGCGTTTATCACTCAGCAAAAACGGGTGCACTACTTCTAGGGCTATTCCTTATCGCAACGATGCATACGTACATGTTTTTTTTTTTCACTTACTCCCCTTTCTACAAATGATTTTGCCGAGTCTAGCAATCAGTTCGTGTGACCGATGCTCTTTGCCGTAGCAACCGAGATTAAAAACACAAAACGCTTCTATTTAACTTCACACCCTACTGGCCAGATGAACTAGTAAGTAATCATTTTTTTTCAATCACACGCATCTGTTTTCGCAACGGAATGTCACAAACAACAATAATGAAATTTCTTTCCAAGCGCACGCACACGATTACTAGCCCCAATCGATAGGCACTTCTAATAAAACAAAGCCATATTCGAAAAATCGGTGTATCGTCTTTCGCATGCTCGTTTCAAACATGCATCCTCTATCCGTCTGAGAACACCTATTCAAAACTACATTTCTGACACTGATGTTAATGAGTAAAATAATATTTACGTCAAGCACCCTGCGTTTTTGCCCACTCCCGCCGTTCATGACACAGCCTTCCGAACTCCCGAAGTTTAGCTCCCAACACTGGCGCGTAGTTCGTACAGCCTTTCGATTAATTCGAAACAACGTTGCACGCCTACGTTCACCACTGTACGGGCGCCAACTGATCGCCGCGTATCGATGCACAGCTGTGTAGTAGCCTTTCGAGTGTGCTGCACGGTACTACGCCACCCCGAGGGATGCAGTCCTTCACCCCCACATACCGAGTATAGGGACCATTATGCATGGCGGCGCCTGCGCGTTCCATTCTCCACGTAGGCGGCTAGCTAGCATTACAATAAGCCGGATCGAGCGGGGGGTAGGAGGTAGAGGGGTTGTGGTGGTGCGTGTCTGGAGCCTGGAACGAGAGCGAAGAAGCATTCCCCCCCCCTCCCCCCCTTTTTCACCGCATTGTTCTCGCGGAAAGAAAAACCGCCCGAACAGGACGATGAGTGCGCGGACAGAGGGCACCTGCAGTACAATGGAGAAGAACGATTTGTTTTGAGCCAAAAGCGTAGATGACCGAATGGCTGCCTCCGCGAGTCACCGCACGAAAAATGTATTTCTGGGCGACGCCACCGCCGCTACCGAGAGTATGATCAAGGCGGCACATACGGGCGACTGCTCTCCGCCGCAGGCCAGTGTCGCGCTCGAAGCGCTAAACTTGAAAATCAAATTTACCTTAATTATAAATTAATCATTACGGTTGATCGTTCCCGAGCGGCGACCCGTAGTGGAGGGCCAACCGTATTTAATTTGCAAACCCCGGTGTTAATTAAAGCGCAAACTGCTCTGGTTCGCGTTCAAGTACACAAGTTCAAGTACCCTTTTGAAGTGAGAAGGGCGAGGTTTTAGGCTCATTGGTTTCGCACGCTCGTGAAACTGCGCTGCAATTACAAGGTAATCCAAGCTAAGAAAGACGCAAGGAACGAGAACTACGCCACGAGCGCAGCTCAAAAGCGTGGCTGCTGCAGGTCACGAATCGAACCCCCCGACTTCTACACTCTTAGGCAAACCCTTGCTAGATGATGATCGTGATTGATATGTGAGGTTTAACGTCCCAAAACCACCACGTGATTATGAGAGACGCCGTGGTGGAGGGTTCCGGAAATTTCGACCACCTGGGGTTCTTTACCGTGCGCCCAAATCTGAGCACACGGGTGTATACGACATTTCCGCCTCCACCAGAAATGCAGCCGTTGCAGCCGGGTAGTCAAACCTTGCTACAACACACGCCAGTAGACAGGAAATCAAGTCAAATTATGACTGCTTATTGTCAACTATGCGGCTCCGTAGCCGTGTCCCAGAGTAACCGGCCCAAATCGAAGTGGCCTTCAGAATAGGCGGGACAAGAATTATCCAGGACTTCCGGGCTATAGGTACGGCCTGCGGTTACGCGTGGCATTTCAGTAGGCGGCCTGGCCCCGACGCGGTTGCGTAAAAAAGAGGCATCATTTTACATTATTTGTCCCGTTCTCAGCGGTAGGGCGCGATTCCCGTTTCGTTCAGGAACTCCGCCAGCCTCCTGGGAGCACTGGTGGACGAGGACGGGACGGAAAGAGTAGGTACGCTGGCGAGAACGACGCGGCGCAACGACCCACTAGATACGCATATTCGAGAGGCCTAGAACGCGCACAATGGGCCGCCACCGCGGGACCGTTCTTTTTCAAGGCCGACTTTAATACCGCGCGGCAACGGCCGCCCTCCGACCAACTCTCACGAACGACGACGACGCGGTACGAATCGACAACGAAGGCGCCAAAGGAAACTCGACCACCGGGGCGCGGAACCAGCCAAGTGGCGTTCGCTACAGATACCAGTCGGCCTCGGTGTGTCCTATGCCGACGTCTGTAGGCATTGTGCGGTGTAATTAATGCTAACTCAAGATAGAAAGAAGGGAAGGACCAACGTAGGGTTCGCACGTCTTCCTACTACGGGAAAAATTCCAATTCAAACGGAAGAGCTCGCGATGTACAACGATCAGATAAGATAACCAACACGACGACTCGCGAAACTATACGCGCCGTTCCTCGTTCGCATCACTTATCGGGGGCTCAATAAGTTCATTACCAATTTTCTAGGGGGCGGAACTACGCGGGATTATACGACGACGAAGTCGCCCTCGACTCCTCCGAAGCGGCACAAGGCCAAGCTCAAACGCGCCTGCGACCTATATGTACACAGCTCTGAAATGACCGCGATTACTAATAAAAAGTAGTTCTTGGCAGAGAACTACCTTCAGATTGGGTGCTCAGAATTAGGTGCAGGTTAAATAGTAACCTTAGAAGGTCGAAATTCTCGGTGCCCTCGACTGCGAATAAAGTTCACGACCAAAACCACTGAAAAGTTTGCGAGCTTGTTTGACAACACCGTTTCACATAACTAAGTATGAGCAAAAATTGGGTGTCATGGCCATTTCGGGATGTACGGTAGTGGCCCCTGCACGTAAGTGCTGGTGAGGAAACAAAGTGGCACAGCCATTACGCAACCACTCCGTCAAGCCATTGAAAAAAAAAAAAATTAAAGAAACACGAAAGGCAGCTACCATGTCGCAGTGTAGTGGAATCTGCTTGGACGCGCGGATTTATGTACCAGAACACAAGACATATGCAGATAGCCTTCGATACGGCCGAGGTTATGCTTAGATCGTAACGGGGCCCCCAGACAGCCTCGAAGGAGTTCGCAAGCGAGAGCCACGTAATGGTGAGTACGCCTCGATGCAACGGAGGCCAGGACGCCTGCCGACCAGAAGGTCGCGGGTTCGATTCGGGCAGCGGCTGTCGCATTCCGAGGCCCACATGCAGCGCGACGTCAGTGCCCCTCAGAGAACAGCAGATGGCCGAAATTCTCGGAACGCTACAGCGTCCCTTGTAGATATATCGTGGTTTTGGGACGTAAAAGCCCATGTGTTATTAACGAAAACAACGATGCACAACGGACAGCCCCGCCGCGGTGGTCTAATAACTAAGGCACTCGGCTGCCGACCCGCAGGTCGCGGGATCGAATCCCGGCTGCGGCGGCTTCATTTCCGATGGAAGCGGAAAGATAGATATGTGGGGTTTAACGTCCCAAAACCACCATATGATTATGAGAGACGCCGTAGTGGAGGGCTCCGGAAATTTCGACCACCTGGGGTTCTTTAACGTGCACCCAAATCTGAGCACACGGGCCTACAACATTGCCGCCTCCATCGGAAATGCAGCCGCCGTAGCCGGGATATGATCCCGCGACCTGCGGGTCAGCAGCCGAGTACCTTAGCCACTGGACCACCGCGGCGGGGCGATGGAAGCGGAAATGTGTAGGCCCGCGTGCTCAGATTTGGGTGCACGTTAAATAACACCACGTGGTGGAAATTTCCCGAGCCCTTCACTGCGGCGTCTCTCGTAATCATATGGTGGATTTGGGACGTTAAACCCCACATATCAACCAATCAATCAACGATGCAGCGGGCAGCATACGAATCCCACTGCACTGGTCAGTGGTCATTCAAACTTTCGAAAACGTGCTGAGAACATAACCGCGCTCCGCTGTGAGCGATGACACGCGATGTGTCGTGCTATTTCCCTCCCAGTCATCGTTTAGTCTTATCGAGATTTCAGTTGACTTCCCGCACACCTGGAACATTTATTCTCCATCGGTTAAAGTTGAAACAAATCGTCAATGTCAATCTTAGGCTTTTCTACGAGTTCGAGTTCGTTATTACGTATACAAAGCACACACCGTCGTAAACGTGCGACGCCGCTTGGGGGAACTCGTATTCCATAGGCGGAGAAGCGGTCATTTCCGACGTCCTTTCTCCCTTAGGGAAGTCTACTATGAGTAGATTTACATTTCAGGTGGTTAGAAGGTTTGACCGTGGATAACGGGGCTAACTGCTAATGCAGCTCTCTCAAAACTACGTCATCACCTCAACTGCAAAGAAAGGCGCGGCCACAGCCCAATTTCACGCACTGGCGGATGTCCCATCGAGCCTAGTGCGAGTTGCATCCCCCAAAACTCGCACCCGGGGCCCGAGCACAGACACAGGAGGGGCAATGCCATTCCCGTTCCGCGGACGCAATACTCTCGGCAGAGCACAGTCGAGGAAGACAGCGAAGAGGGAAAGGGGGCCTACTGGAACGCGTTTCAGCGCGCACACGCGGCCCTCGAAAAAATGGCGCGAACTTTCTCACGCTCGGCGCAAGGATTAAGCGATGCATGCATGCGTGCCTTCGCGCATGCAATAGCTGCGCGGCGGGCCCGCCATGACCCGGCGGCGTCCTTCGAAGGAGTTAAAAGCACCGGACTGCCGTCGCGGAGCGCGAAATGCGTTCGGGCGGTCGTAATGTCAGGGCCGTGAATGGCGGTGGTGCAAAAAAAAAAAAAAAAAGGCACCCAATTTCTGCAGCCCGGGTAGGGAGCACGGCGCAGTGCCTTGTGAATGAGCCCAGCAATCGAGAGAGAGAGAGAGAGAGATAGAAGCCCCCCCCTCCCCCGCATGCATGTAGAATTCGGTTAATGCGCGTGGTAGGCGTTGGGACTATATAGGCCAAGATATTTGGCGCCGTTATGAAAGCATTCCACCAGCCTCTTCATTGCACCGCTGCACCGGCGAGTAGCCTTACTGCGCGAAGAAAGCTCTCGACGGTTATCAAGTTTGAGTCGGAGCATAAAAAGGCCATGGCAAAAATTCAGATGACACGTTCGGAGGTGCGCACGCACCTCCGAACGACCCAGGAATCACGGTGCTTTGGCCACTTAAACTGCCCCTAGATTTAATGCACCACTACGGCGAAATGAACTAGAACGAACTCGATCGAACAAACGAATCGGTCCACGCAGGAAAGTGGATCCCCAAATACGACACCAGGATTATTACCCTGCGCCGAGAAAATCGCGCGCGCAAGGCCAGTACGAACCAGCTTCGGCGCATCTTGGCCAAAGTTTCGAGGGATCAAATACAAGCGTAGTTATATAGACGCAGTATATAGGCAGAATTAGCGGACTATGCAAGTATACACTTCAACTCAAGAAAACTAAAGGGACGTGGACAAGCTTTAATTAAGCGCGGTACAGGCGCCTATAGTGGCCACGAATTCTCGCCGCCACTTTCAAAACAAACACGGCCCACTCGACGAATTAAAATACGGTCTCCCTAGCTTCCTTAAAATATTTTTGCCGGGCTGCTTAGTTCACAATCTTAAATACTGGACAACGCGCATTCGACCCAGGAGAAAGATAAGACGGATGCACGAGTAGGGCACCTGCATTGAATCTAATCTATGAATATTCTAAGATTCGTTATTCCTTCTGCCTCGGTCAGGAGCTCGTAACGCCATATCGCAGCGAAATATCACAGCATATATACGGAGCGAATGACGGCGAGCGCGGCGAAGCGACAGTCCGGCCATGCGTACGGACGGAAGCACGGACGGACGGACAAAAGCGTACACGCACGGACGGACGCTTCGCCCCGCTCACCATCATGCACTCCGTGGATATGCTGTGAAAACGCACTAAAGCCATCTGTTAAATCATTCCCAAGGACATGCAACACACAACGCCATCTATTGAACAAGTCAAACTAGAAGTGGCGCGCCATCTATTGAACAAGTCATAAACTAAAAGTGGCACGCCATCTATTGAACAAGTCATAAACTAGAAGTGGCGCGCCATCTATTGAACAAGTCATAAACTAGAGGTGGCTACATACTACTACTACTACAGAGGAGAGAACGACCCACGGCCTAAGGAACTTCGCCTCTAAAAAAAGAGAGAGAGAGGATCACGAAAACGCCATCGCTACAAAGCGCGAGCAAGCATTTAAGGACACGCGGGCACGTTTCTTCCGAACTCGTTAATTTCTCCTTCCGGTAACCACGTGACGCGTCGTTCGCGAACATGCACGAGACGGCAGCTGCACACTTCACGTTTACAACTACAAGCTGCGCCGCTCGTCTCGTGAACAGGACCGACGAAAAAAAGATTCACGACCGTTGTCAAAGTGGTGGTATACACGCACGCCCATTCAACGCGCGTGCACCCACTACGTTTAGGCAAGCGGAAATTTGCATGCGCTTCAACTGAAGATAAAAGAGTCAGGAATCGCGTGTAGCCGTGTACAAGAGGTGGTTATAGCGAAGCAGCTCATTTGCAATTTCTTTTTTTTAAATATACACTAAATAGAAACAATGACTTGACTTATATTGACAAAGTGCATTTCTATAAGTCTAATGCCTCATCATAAGTTCCTTATTCGCGAGGGAAGAAAACTGAGGTTGAAGTTTATTTCTTAGAATTTCGTACCGATATCTCCGTGCGCGACGTCAGACATTTCAAAATGTATCTTTCGTATCTTCGGGACATTGACTCGATGAAATTTGCCGAGACTTTCTCTGCTAGGTCCATGGCACCAACAGATCATAATGCACACCGTTTATTATCGATTATAGCCTACTTAGAGACCCAAACTCTAAAATTTTACGACGTCACGGTATTTCGTTCGCGTATTTCAAATTGGCACGTGCACCCGTATTTGTTTTTTTTCGCGCCTTCTCTCGCTAATTAAGCGCGCCTTCTCACGCTAATTAAGTGCTAATTAAGAGGGTCGTGCGTACAGTGTTGAGAGGTGGTTATAGCAATAGAAGCTGATTCGCATCTGGAGCATGAAAGGTGGCTATAGCCCAGCCGCTTATCCTCGATTTCTTCATTCATTTCTCGTATTATTATTATTATTATTATTATCATTATTATTAGCCTCCTCATTCAATTATTTCTTGGCTGTGGCACGTGATGTGTTTACGGAAACGAGGCAAAAGACGCATGCACATGGGCTGCGCTCGAATAAACAAACTCGTCGTCGAACCTCTCGAGTCTTCTGTCTGGGACGTGCCCGGCCGTGTTTATTTACGCTACCCGGGCGAAGAGCGACGACGAGGTCCAAATAAAGAGAACCGCACGGGCGTTCGCGAGGTCTAAGAATCGGTCTCCTACCGCCGTAGCCACGCCCGAAAAGGCAGCACGAACGGACTGCACGTAGAAATAATCGCAATCCAGCCAACATGCCCGAATGCGCAAGGAGCCGATGAAGAACAGGTCGAGAAAGAACGCGACGCGCGTAGCTCAACCTTTCTTGCTCCGCGGCACAAAGCCACACTTGTGCCGCGGAGCAAGAAAGGCTGTAATAAAGAAATGGGTATAAAAATATGAAACGAAACGAACTGTCAGTAATCGCCTAGAGCTCGTGAGCAGCTGTTCTTACAGAGGTATTAAAGAGAAAAAAAAACGCATTCTTAGTAATCGCAATGCTCGTAAACGGCTGTTTTTTTCGAGAATACCCTCGAAAAGCGCGCGTTTGCCTTTCACGTCCTGGCCAATCGCTCGCTCGCCCGCCCGTCACTCTCCAAACTTTCACATCTGCACAGGCCTTCCATTCGATATGGGCGCCGGGGCCTTTTAATGGCACGTCAAATAAAACATCCCAGGTTACAGCGGGCACATCTAGCTGTCCTCGTAGAAAAGAGGGGGGGGGGGGAGGGGGCAGAGAGACGCTATGGCAAACTAGTTCAAGTAAATGAGAACACGTCGCCGTCAACAGCCCCTTCCTTCCCAAGCGCGCAATTAACTCGCGTTTCATTTCAGGGGCGAAGCTCCTTAAGCCGTGGGTCGTGCGTCGTGCGTCGCCGATGTAGTCAGTAGTAGTAGTAGATATCCACCTCTCGATTTAGTCCTCAAAACGCCCGTTGGATGGCTGTGTACTTGTACATGACGAACATATAATAAAAATGTGCGAGATGGCGGTACTTGGAGTGTTGTTCACTAGATTAATCGACGGAGAGACGATTCGCTGTTTACCGATAAAACCCACTAAAGCTTCGCCCCCCACTCATCATCATTCCCTCCGTGGGTGTGCCGCGATTTTTTTTTTATTTCCTCTGTGGCGGCGTAGTACGCGAGAAACAGGCCACCGACGAACGCAAATCAACAGAACCCTTTCGAAGTTGTACCGACGGACGGTATTTACACACGCATTTTTTTTTCTTTTTTCAATAATTCACGTTTTTTTTTAGATCACTGGCTATACGATTAAACGGTCGTGTCGTCGTATCAGGGTTTCCCTTCCTGTCCCTTCATGTTACCATACTGCATTGTCGTCTGGGTACAAACGCATGCCTGTCGCTCTTGCCAGTATGAACTGAAGCTCTAATTCCCAGTATGGAGATTGCGCAATGCAATAAAAAGGACGAAAGAAGGTTCGAAATAAAAAGAAAGCCACGCATGTACACGATAAACTTCGTTTGCCCCTATTTTTCCGATAGGACAAGGTCTCTCAAATTCATTTTTTTTTTTCTACGCACCGTACACCCACATAATAGAGAACACGCGCACTGGCGAGGAGCACGACCGTTAAACGAGGCAACGACTGCCACCTCATCAAGTCCATATACAGCCGCGACCTCAGCCACGAGCGAACGCGCCTAATTTACGACATCCAGTCGTCGTCGTCGTTGGAAACGGGGTCTACTACTGCGCAGAATGGAGACGGCGAGCGGACGTCTCAGAACAGCGCGGCAAGTGCCTTGTAAAGGGGATGGATTGCTTCAACTCGCGATAAGCCAATCACGAGAGAAATCCACGAAGCGGGGGTAGCACAGACCAACGCCAAGTGAATGGAGATTAACGGTAGCGCCCTTTAAAAAAAAAAAAACGGCCTGGGCTCTCGTTAACTTTGCGACGCTATGTTTATTGATGCAATAAGACAAAAATGAGAAATTCCGTATTTTTAAAAAATTCGAGCAACGCCCCGTACAGCCCGCGCCGACAAATCGTGGAGAACCACAGAGAAGGCACGCTAAAGAAACAGAAAGAAAATAAAGTGCGCTCGTTAACTTGAAGTTCGGAGTAAAAGGTTGATCACCTGAAAGACAATAGTGAAGCGTGTGCGGCTTAATGTGCCGTGTTTATCTCTCTTCCCTCCTCTCTATCTTTCATCTCCCCCATCCCCCTCCCATGCGCAGGGCAGCAAACCGGCTGTCTATAGACTAGTGCACCATCCTTCGTTCTTTTCCTCATATTTTCTTTCCTTAGCTCCTTGTAAACAAGCGCTTGTGCACAACACGTGTGCGAACCGGCCAACAAGTGCACCGAATTCTCCGAAGACAAGGCCGGGTTTCGACCCTGCAGGCGTGACGACATACCCCCGACATCGGTCCGTAATCTACTCGGGAAAAATTGTTGGCGACGAGCGAGATTATGGCAACGATGCATACGAAAACGCAATCACAAAAAAAAAAACCGGCCACACATGTAAATATAAACGCCGCTCGCATCACACACAAAGCGGGGACCTTTCAAGTCACCGAGTTCGAATCGAACGCAAGGGGGCTTAATTAGTAATCGTCACCGACACCACTTGTTTTAAGAACGCACTCACAGTAACCTTCAAATCGTGAATTGTAACAATGGAAATTATATTATTATTATGTAGTATTTTATCTTCAATGTATTGTGGTTGAATATACCTTTATTTACTTTGGTGTTCAACTATCCTACCCCCATGCCCTCTACAATGTAGCCCGAGGATTTCACTAATAAATATTTAATTAATAAAAGCTACATTCGCTCGTTACCAGACGATACCTCCTGGAGTAGTTGTGACAGCTTTCATTTCTTCTGTTTTCTTTTTGTTCCCCCACAGCGTCGGAAGAGCCACGCAAGACAAGTCCTCGCACAGGTCCCTTCCTAAAGTCGTGCACGCAACTGCCACGCGAAATGAAGTTCATCAAGCAGCCGTCGCGCGCCTAGTAGCCCTTTTACTATTTATCGCATACACTTCCAGTCGCTCGCTCGATTCCGAGGCCATTCTCTGCCGCCTCACAAGAGCGCGCGAGATGACGAGGCTGCTGCGAACACCGAGTGACAGCCGAGCTGCTGCTGCTGCTGTGCTTCAGAAGGAGTCGCAACTGTTGCCCATAACTCAGCTCGCTCGTTACCTTTCCCGTGGGTCGGACGTGATCAGCGCCAAGCGCGGTTGTGTCAAACACAGCAGCTGGGCGTCTTACGCTCCATTCTCCACCAGTACGGGGCAGGCTATTATAAAATAGCCTGTCCTTCCCTCCCTCTCTTCTTAATTACTATTTCAGATGACGAGCCCTTCGTTAACGATTCTGGTTCGCATATGACGATTCCTAAATAAATACTCCCTGTAACAATATATATACACCGCACATGCAAATAAACGTGTGCCGTATGACCCAGTCGATATATATAGACATTCACCTCCCCAGCCCCCCACAAAAAAAAAAAAAAAACCTAAAAGAAAGAAATGTTGACCGTGTCGTGCTAACATACTTCTACCTAAACCCCCTTCCAATCTGGAGCTGACCGAGGACTCCTTCACGTTATACTTTGTTTATACGCTATAACAAAGACAGAAAAAAAGCAGAAAACGGAGTTGCCTCAGGAGCCCCGAAATTAAAAAGAAGTCTTCACCCCTTACACATGCTCAAAGTGCACTGGAGCAATATCGCACTCTCTCATCTTCCTACAGTAGCTAACGAAAAAGTCTCGCGCACAGGCAGGTTATCATACAGCGGAAGGGGGGGGGGGGGAATCATAAAGAAAAGAGCCCACGCCGAACAAGATGGCACTAAAGGAAGTCGAGTCATAAAAACAGAGACGCCCTCGTAAACGAAAAAAAGAAACGAGGAGGTTGACACGGGGCTCTGCAGACATCACTTTCGGGCTCGCTCGAGTAATTACCACTTCGTGCCGCAACGAGTAACTAATAAATTTCTAACGCGGCGACAGAGAGAAGATCGTAAAAGACGCGGTTAAGGTGGAACCAAAGGCTCTTTTTACAGCCCCTCCCCCATTTTCCGTGCACACAAATAAGAAAAAGGAAAAAAAATTACGCATATCCACGAAGTGATATGCGTAGATTGATGGGGCTAGGCTAGGACTTGAAGGCTAGGGCTTGAAGTCCAACTAGTTTAGAGTGCGGACGCTTTTTCGCAGATGTTTTTACATCAACTCTTCTACTGTGCACGGCACCCGGAAGGATCGCAGCCGGATGGACACGCTCCAAAAAGGAAAAAAAAAAAAGTTATTCACACGACTGCCACGAGGGCATCCAGCGTGCGCTATAGAACACTGCACGAGCGGTTATCAACCACGGTCGGAAAAAAAAAAAAAAGAGGAAAGAAAACCAAGTAGATGACGAGGGCTCTAAATACGACGCAACTGTGTTTGTTTTCTTTGACGGCAAGAACGCAACAAACGAAAGCGCGAGAACGTTTCTTCAAGCCATCCGTGCGGCTCGCAATGCGCTTAATTGAAACTACGTCGCGAGACACGCGAAAGGCCGGTGATTTACACCGGCACTCTCAGCGAAAGTGCCGAGCGCCGAATGTTACTCGCGACCCGTTCTGAAACTTCGTCAAGTGGACGGAGGAAAAAAAAAGGGGGGGGGGGGTGGCAGAATTACTCCTAAACATCTGTATCACTAATTACTTTTTTCAGTTTTTCGAAATGTAGTTAACTTGCCGTACAAACTACAGCTGGCAGAGGGTTGTGTAATGACATCGTAAAATTTTTCGAACGCAACGACATCGTCTTGGCCCGAAAAGGCTTCGAGCTGGCATGCTGCGCGGATTTTCTGCATTTGAGTTAGCACACTCAGATCAGCTACTCTTCGTTACCTTTTTTTTTATTATTTTTGCCAGCTTTGTATATCACGCAGGAACATGCTGTAATTAAGTCAAAAGTAATTGGGAAAGTGACGAGTCCTTTTCTTAAACAACTCACTTGAAATAATGAGTCACAACAAATAACCAATTACTGTCAAGTCCCAGAGAGGGACATGTGGCGTTAGCGAAGTTCACTCGGCCATACCAACGCTGTCTCAGTTCTTTAACGAAAGAAAAAAAAAAACTAACACGCTCAAAAAAGCGCACATGTGCGGAGCTCCAGTTTCGGCTTTCTGGTCAGCTACGGAAATGTTCCACTGAGCTAGCTTTCAATGAAGGCAAGCTTGTACATCATAAAAATAATGAAAAAAAACAAGGGAACAACGGGAAACAGCAGTGGAAAGAATCTGACAGCGGCAGGGGGGGGGGGGGGGGAGGCAAATATACGAAGCTCGTATAATACGAATTAAGACGGAGTAGCGGGAGAAAACAAGAACGTGAAAAATGTTAAAAACAAGAGAAAAAAGTAAAGTGCCCTACATCCTCCAAAGTTCACGGTGGCTTCGTATACAGACTAACCCGCCAGCAGAAGCAGGAGTCTAAGCGAGTGGGTAATTTCACCGGAAGCGAGCAGATTCAGTCGTTCCAGTGAAAACTCCCCATGAAGTCCCCCCCCTTTCCACCCCCCAACCCTTGTTGCGGGAGGCCGATTTTGCGCCGTAAGCCTAGTGAAATAATAAAACAGGTACACCCACTCTGGCCACAAAAAAAAGAAAAAAAAGGACAAACACTGATGGCCACTACGTAGGACGCATTGCGTGCACACTTCAGACGAAGAAGTAGTGAGATGGAGTCCCGTGAGCTAGAGACACCAGTGGAGAGCACAGCCCGAAGAAATGGGGGGAAAAAGAAGGAAACGGCACTGTCAGAGAAACGACTCTCTCGGACGAGAGAGGGACGGAACCGAGAAAGACGCGGCGAATCGTTGAGCGAACGCCTGCCGGCCCGGCGACTCTTCCCTGGGGCGCGCGAATCTCTCGGCGCCTGCCGCAATCGGATTCCACCGACGCGTTTCGCAGGGATCTCGGCCACCCCGTGCCACATCCCTTCGCCAACCCCACTGCTAGCGGGGTGAAGCGAGGCGGAAAGCTAGGGTGTCGATGTTGGCGAGACAAATACGCACATAAAAAGGAAACGCTCAGAATGTGCCGCTTAGGACGTCTCGCGGGAATCTCTCAAAAAAGAGCGCGGGGGGGAGGGGGGCGCCAGCCGGAGGGCGATTATCAAATTTCAGCCTCCATCGAAGACGCGATGTAGCTACTACATGCGCGGTCACGTAATTAACGAGATCGATGGCTTCCAAGCGGAAGAAATGGGTAGCATCGCTCTAATGACGTGTGGACGGATGAAACTTGCGTGACGCAAATCAATCCGATTCGCCCGGTCCCGAACGGTCGCCGTTTTTAATGAATTTCTCCCTTCCTTGATTGACCGGCTGAGTTTTTTTCCACGCATCCATCATCGCCCTTGGAAAACTAATTCGTTGCCTTCGTGAAACTTCATAGGTATGTGGACGGCGGTAAATCGGCAGCCGCGTTCGCTTGGCGGCACACGCCGACGAAAAAAAGAACATCTCTCAAATTTTACGCACCGAAACTATCGATTGATTACCACGGCACGGTGTAGTGGGAAAAGTGCGGAAATAATGTTGAACACATAAGGTACCTTGACGTGCAGTTATTCTCAAGAATCTCGGAACTATTGGATTACCCCTTTAACGAAACGAGGACGCAATTAATCGATTAACCAACTAATCAGCGAACGAACTCCCACGAAGGTGAACAATCGCGACTGTGACAAGAAGGGCGGCAAGGCAAAGCTCCCCCAACCCGCTTTAAACAGCGAAGCTGTTCATCGAGTGATGCCTTGTCCGGCGAACCGAAAATATCCGCGTAAGCCACTTTGCGTGACAGAAATTGGGGGGTCGCGTCTGCGGTTTATGACCAAACCTGTCCGCGTTCATTATCCAAGTTGATTTAGCAATGCATATGGAAATAACCGAACGTCACCTAAATAAAGCGTGGACTTTCGCGCCTAGGAGCAATCCCCTGCTAATTTCGTTTCTTGTTCGCTTTTCTTTATTTGTACATTTGACATTATTCCACCAACTCCGGGAACCATGGTCTGCGGCTGCATGGACCACGGTGTCACGGAAGAATAGAAAATTTAAAAGCCGCCCCACCCTCTGCCCACAAAGCAGACGCATTAAATGCCCGCGTGTGCTTCTGCAACCTTAACGATATGGCCAATAATGCATGCACGGACACTGCACTGCACGCGAGAAAACGGCGGAGAGTCTCTCTCGCGTCGCAACAGATGACCACCGTTACGACGCGCGCTGTCAACACGGCCGAGCCGGCGTTAATAATTAACAAACTGAATGGGCGCGCGGCCAGCGAGCTACGGCGGTCGTGCCCCCCCCCCCCCCCCCCAAAAAAAAAAAAGAAGCTATCGCCCAAAGAGGTTACTGCACGCTAGAAACTCGCAGTAAGGGTGGCTATGGAAATAAATCGATAAAACTGCCAGACACGTTATACCACGTTATGGACCAACTTCTAATATATTATACACGGAGGACGCGTCGATGCCGAACATCCGCCCTACTTGTACACAGCGGCGGATGCAGATTAAGGGAGGACGATCTCCCCCTCCCCAAAGTCTGTGTCAGCACCCCCCCCCCCTCACTATGCTTGTAGTCCTCCTCGTATCGCTAATAAAACACAAATGAAAGAAAAAAGAAGAAATCACAGTGAAGACACATAATCAATATTTATGTTATGAAGGGGTTTTTTTTTTCGCTAACATAAAGAAAAAGTAATGACCCCCCCCCCTTTCCGACCCCCCCCCCCCCAACCTCCTCAAGTGAGTGGCTGGATCCGCCCGTGCTTGTACACTACACAGAGTCCCACTAGTCTACATTACAAAAAAAAATTCGTAGCGTAAAAACAGTAGCTTAGCTTACACGCCAGAGCTGCAACAGGGCTGGAGGTTGTTGCCAAAGTGTTTAAGCATTCATACTACACCGTGGCACGCGCGCCGGAGACAGAACCAAGAGAGTTGTGTGCCCCTCTTCTCCGCGGCAGTAAGTTTCCTTTCCCGTCCAATTGAATTAATTCACTATTTCATAATTAATATAGCTGCACTGAAAGATACAACACCTCCTATACTTTCCTGGACTTCAAAATGTTGCGCAAAAAAAAATACAAAGATGGGGAGGGGGGTGGAGAGGAGACAGGTAAGGAAAACCTAACCGCGACTGTCTTTGCACAACTAGTCCTACAAAGCTGCTAGATTTGACTAACGAGAAATCCTGCGGGGACGTAATAGCCACGGAGTCGGCACAAAAAAAAAAAAAGCTAGCACCGGGAAAAAAAAAAGACAGAAAAAGCTAACAGAGAGCCAGTCAGAATGAACGACAGCCCCTTTTAAACGACGTCATCAAATATTCACAGCCCCAGCTCAAACAGCGCACTTAACGCGCCGAAAAATCCCAATCCCCCGCCGCAAAACAGCGTATCGTCTGCTAGAAAATAGACCCCCCTCCCGATCGTTTGTCGTCTGCTACGCGTTTTCCGCTTTGTTACTTCCCTCGTTTAACTCAGCCAACGAATGCGCGCAAAGAGTCGACTTCACAACCTCTCACGGGTCACGCCAACACGGGCACGACCGCGTTTAACGACGCGGAATCGAGGGAAGTTTTATTACGACGCGAGATTTAACAACCATGCTTTCCTTCTTCCTCCCTCACCCAATCACGACCTCTTGAAAAGTCGAACGAGACTGGTGTAGCGTTCTTTCACGTCGTAAGATAAGAGTCGGGCGCCGATCGAAGCCGTTAATATTTGCATTCGCGAACTCTGCTTTTGAAATTTTTATCGAGCGCGTCTTTCCGGAATCGCGAAATTGCTGGAAGAAGAAGCCGTTGACACGTAACGCGGTGCTTGAAAGGGCGATGCTGACTGCTGCTCTCTGACGACAGCTTTTTCCTCGGTGTTTACGGCCGTGTCGTGCATAACATATAGACCAGCAATGCACAGTCACTAAATCCCGAACTCTTCGCTTTCTTCATACGCGAGCTTCAAGGGCGGTGCACAGTTGGATTGACCAGGGTTTCCGAGGTTCATGGGCCTTCTTGCGATACTACAAACCGCAAAAGTTCCTCGCCGTTCAGTGTACACTGTTACTCGGTAGTCACGATCATAAATTCACCCTTCCGGAATCAAGATGCAGCGTCTGCTTTGCGGCGCCAAGTCGAGGGCGAGTTCATTGAAAGAGCAACGGATTTCATGTTAGCACCTGGGATCGACGTGGCACCTGGAAGAGCAGTTCCCGGCTTCTACGAGGTACCGAATTACAATTAGGTAGTCACCTTAAATATCCGTGAAAGAACTTTTCCTTCGAAAATGTGTCACACACAACGTATGTGCACGTCAAAAACAAAATAAAAAAACTTCACCACACGAACGCGAGTCGTGCATCGTTCTCTGTTCAACCCGACCAGGACCGACGGCGCACGTCAAATTAGAACAATGCCAGCGCAAGGACCGCCCGTGAAGGACCGCTTTCTTTTTATCTGTTCCCGCTCTCTGCAGACGTCGAACCCCCCCCCCCCCCCCCACACACACACACAACGCAGCAACCCCCTTTTTCTCTTTTATTTACGTCTTGCCTTCTGCAGCTCTAAAGCACGCTGACATGCGGCCACCAAGCCGCGCCAGGCTCGTTTCGAACCACCGGCCATGCCAAAGCGCCATGCCTGAATTCTTGCCCGGAGTGCCATTCAAAAAAGAGCTAGTGGACTACATCTCCAAGTCCGGGTAGAAAAAAAAAAAAAATAGGCCTGTCACTGTCGGCAACGGCAAAGATATATAGAGAGAACGGGAAAAGCCGCGTCCGCGAGGAGCAGAAATAAACTCGCGCGGCCGCGAACACGCCAACGAAAGAAGCTCATGCCACCGCCGCCACCCCACGAAACGATTTTTTTTTTTTTTTTGCGAGGCCACCGACAGCGTAGCGGCGCGCCAACGAATCTACGAGAAGCAACAAGATCAAAGCAAGAGGCGCGCGCTCGCCGGAGCCACCGCCGTGACGCCGCTTCTTTCCTGAACGTGCATCACATTCTTGACAGGCGTCGTTCAAAGTCCACGGCTCTCCCAGTACACAACGAGCTCTGAGCGGCAAATTCCTCATCACGATGCGCCGTACGCCGCCGACCTCACCTTCGGTGTCTTCCTTGGTACCTACCTACCCGTTGATGCGGTGGGCTCCTACGGCGAAACGGAAGTCTCAGACTGCACAAGATGCCAGGATTTCGGAAAGCGAGAATAGTTTACGCGAACAAGTTTTTTTTTTTTAACTTTCCTAGGGAACAAACGAACGAGCGCGCCTCGAAAAAAAAAAAAAAACGCAGTTTTTGGCAGAAGACGTCACTCACTGGCATTCGCCGGAAGAAACGGATGACAAAGGGCGTTCATCACCTAGAGCGCCACTCATCTCCAAATCACCTCAAGAAATCATTTTCGACGAATCACTTCCAACGTCGTTTGCTCCGGCGATGAGTAGTGGCTAAAAAAACCATGGTTTATAGTTAATAAAAAGAAAAACCATGCTCGTCCCGAGCTTACAATAAACAGTCGAGAGTAGCCGCAGTTGGTCTTTTACTAGGGCAGCAGGTCTTGCAATCTGATGTTAGCGACTGAACGTTGCTGCAAAACACTTGGGACAACCAGCAAATAAAACGTCATACATAAAAGCAAACCTTATACCACTTACCAGGTAGTTTTGAGCCAGCCTTGATAGCAACGCCAGCGATGGAGGAAACATTTCAAGCGAAAAAAAAATGCGACCGAAAAAAAGGATACTCGACCATTGCTTGGACACCATTCTTCTTGAAGATCACTATTCTCATGACCTTGCCGCTCGGAGTGCAGATGGTGTGGATGACATCCTAGGGGAAAAAAAAATTATAGTAGAAATTCAAGTAAAACAATGAAATCGCTGTTAATGATATGCCAGAAGTTTTTTTTTTTTTTTTGAAGGTGTGGGAGGGAGGATGTCCATGGGGATGCTAAAAACAACTCATTTGACAGGTACACACAGTCAGATAAGCTACACAGAACCCAAATAAGCTAGAGGTGAAGACAACACTGGAACCGACGACAGATGAGCAAAAATAAGTTTAAATACAAAAGAAATGTTCAGATGATAAACCATCTTTTATTTCTTGGCGAGATCAACAAAATGGTCAAGTTTACTATTACATGAGGAGAATCGCGCCACTCTTTTCTTCTAAGGTTGCACGGCGGGCTTATTGGTTATTCATGTTGTTCGAGGTATAGTGCATCCAGGACGGGACAGAGAAGAAAACACAGAACACATACAACATTTGTGTTCTGTGTTTTCTTCTCTGCCCCGTCCTGGATGCACTATACCTCGAACTATCTTTTCTTCTGTTCCCAGATGATCTTCAAAAAATTAAACACTTTCTATATGAACAATGGTAAATGTAGCCTTTCACCAGTGCGGCATTTCTTATAAAACTAAGGGTTCTATTACCAATCTATGGGAAAGTATCTTTTAAACAAAGCTTTGTGCCGTAGGAATGCCCACTGAAAGTGCTCTACTGAAATCAAGTAAACACATTTGTTTTTTTTTTTAGCTACACATGCTGCACAAACTTAATTAGAAGTTCACACAAGGTAAAACAAGCAGAAAAAACGTAAATCTACGAAACCCAGGGAATTCCAAAGTTACAGGAACACCCACAGCAATTTCTCACGTACCACTAGTACTGTGGTTCTGTGCAACAACTGCAACAACGACAAAATAAGAGCACCCTGCACAAATCACGCAACACGACAGGCAAGCGCCTTTCTCGCATACTCCCCTCACCCAATTCTCTTTGGAAATTATTTCACTCAAAAGCTTTCATACGTGCACTTCACTATGCAAAACTTACTACAGCAATCTACAGTTTCCAGGCCGTCGCGCAAGAGCGCCTCTTGTTCCACAACAGCCGTAAAAACAAGTCCACGTGTCACTTCCATTTCTCAGACTGTCCTTCGATGACACGTGCTCTAATGAACCCAAGCTACACGTCATCACAAGTGGCATAAATAACTTCTGCCGTAGGCACGACCTTCCTGAATAAGCTTGTTCCAGAAATAGATGGCCGCCCGCGTGCAAACGAGGTGCGAATCAATGGAGAGAGTTCGAAGAAGCTTGACAAAGGCGCATGCACAAAAGACAGCACAAATGAACTGCTATTCACACTTTTTTTTTGTGCAATATGTACTCTAAGTCAATGCTGCCACGCGCTAGTTATGATTCCCAGTTCTGAAAGCCGAAAGATTTACAAGAGGTAAAGAATTCGTCAATAAATTCACGAATAACATTTGCATGAAAACAACGTCCATTCAAATAAACATAAAAAAATACGGGGAAGTAAAGGGCTGGGAATGCGGAATATGCGTACAAATCTGTGGTTGCATCTTGCAAAGCATTTATACATAGTATCTCATCTCAAACATCATAACTCTGCAGAAGTCATGTTCTTGTGCCGTTAATTTGCCAAAGAGCTAGAGGATTCACGGAAAGGTGCCAGGTGTGGAACAAAATTGCTACCGAATAAAAATAATAGGCACTTGCACGAAGTTCACGGAAGTGGCAATTGACCTATTCTCGACAAAAGCCTACGAGCAAATCTGTACGGGCAAATCGCGTGCTTTATTATAACGCGTGTTTTGTTATAGCTTCGTCCTGCGAACAGATGTTTGCAGACATCATCGAAGCAAAGAGCCATTTTTTATCAGTCGCCACTTTTTGAAATACTAACAAACTTTAGTTTCATAATTAAAAAGAGGCCTGCCCTTACCACTGTGATGGGGTAGGCAGGGTTCAGGATGGTCATCAAGAGCACATGATTGGGTTTCTCCTCCTCTTGGCTGTGACAAAGCAAGAGAGAAATTTAGCGAAAATCGACAATTCTCGCTAAGAATGCACCTTCCTAAAGGATGTGTACGCAAGATATGACCCATGATTAACAAAAACTAAATGAGAAAGACAAAAATAAACTAAAAAGTCTATTAACAAGAAAGTTGGTTGATACACTTGCACCAAACTACATTAACATAGAAGGCGAGAGCAAATTTCTACATTGGGCTGCGACATCATTAATGCGCCTGTTGCGTTTGTTATTTTGCCTCGGACAGTGGTGCATTTGCACAAGTAGACGCTTCCTGAAAGGCACGTGCTGTAAAAAACCAAGACTGCATCCTGGACGAGTTGGCACAGATTCATCAATACGGGCTAGAATGGGCAATGGCAGGATTTTGTCTTGGGAGGTACAAACCCTCGCCTAACTGTGCAAGGGTTGGGCGAGGGAGCACCAGTGTAGCTTGATGAGGGGAAGGGGGGCAGCACTGCTTGGCTTGAGGGGGGAACAAAAAATGCCAGCTGTGTATTTACAAAACATTAAGGCATAGTAGTTAGGCTTCAACTACAAGTCTACTGCCAACCATCACCATTATTAATTCAGAACTTGAAGATAAAAGTAACTATCTTCAATGTACGCAACTAGTATTTACTTCTCCAGATGCGCATGCTTGTGGTAGTCCAAAACGCCCAGAAACTCTAGGCTCACTACTTTCAAAGAAGAGTAATGTGTCAATTAAATGAATAATTATGTAATTAAAATTCCACAATATTTATTTCATTTACTACTTA
Organism: Rhipicephalus microplus; assembly: GCF_043290135.1. Taxonomy (NCBI): domain Eukaryota; kingdom Metazoa; phylum Arthropoda; class Arachnida; order Ixodida; family Ixodidae; genus Rhipicephalus; species Rhipicephalus microplus. Next base: position 173,603,879 of record NC_134705.1, read on the forward strand.
AAATGTTAGACTGGGCAGCACTATGCCAATAGCCAAAATTTATATTTGCAGAATTTAACTAAAATAAACACCCCATTTTCGCATAGTGAAAAAAGGCGCTGCCTTGGCGAAATGCGTACACAGCACGACCACTCATGTAATATCTTCGTTCAGACGTGACCTCGCTTTACTGTGTGTATCATGCTGACAGCACAATGTAGAGCAGATGTTAAAACATGAGCTCTTGAGGAAGAAAGCTTTCATTTTACCAGATGCTTGCTGACCGACCTCAATAATTTACGATTCCAGTTGGCATCACTGGGACTGAAAGGGTTACGTCAAATAACAACACTACGTAGTGAATAAATCCTTGTGCATTCAAGATTAATGTACAGCACTTAGATGTCAAGAAACGATGTTCCTACTTTAGCTCATAGTAAGTGACAAGTCTATTTTATCTCATAGAGAGTTATAAAAAGATAAATACATAAAAGAAGAGTAAGAGCGGTGGTATCACTAGGTGGCGATTACTCATTGAAAGTCAAATCTCAACAGTAAATACTTACCAGAACATCGGATCCGCATCCAAAAGCCTAATACAAAGTAAAAAATTTCTACGCATAAGGTCCCTCTCCGGAAAAAGTTGAATGTATGCTATGAAGGTATGCTATGTATTGAAGGTATGCTACGAAAACAGCAAAAATTGAAATACGAATTGACTACAAGACAATAATAACTAAGCCAAAGTACTTCATTAGCAGGTTAACTACAATACAGGTGGTAAATTACTTTCTATTATCATTCTTGAATGATAAACGGCCTAATCTGATGGCTTTAGGGCATCAAATAGTGAGCCCTAGCATGTCTAACATTCACCCTACTAGAAGCATTTAAACATTGTCCCCAAAATGCCACAATTCTGCCCAAGCCACCAGAAAACTAGTCATCAGGACATGTTTTTGTCTCTAACAATGCCATTAACATAGTGTTATCTTAAAAACTGATACCTGAGCCGGAATGATACAATTTATTTAGAATACTTTGCTTACTAACCATTTCACCGATGATTTTGATGCCTTACATATCAGCAGACTTACCCGTTAGCAGTTTTGAAATTTAGAAACTACCTATAAAAGTGCTTTTTATGCCACAAACTTCACACAACTATAACCTTTGGGTTTAACTTGAAAGCCTTCTATGTGAACGGAAGATTGCCATTCATGAAATAGTGTGAGTAAGGCATAGAACTAAACTTTGTCCATAATCACAACTATATTTGCCGACTATGATGTAGCAAATTAAATAATGATGGTCGGAACGCTGCAATGTTGACGAATATCAACTAAGTTTTATTGCATTTTAACATAATAAACGCATATACTGGAGTAACTGTATCACTGGTATATGATGTGAAAACAGTACAAAATATCTTGGCTCGTCTTCCCTGGTCACTGCTTCATATATAGCGCAGTTTTTTAAAAATCTGGATTGAGCATGCGAACTTCCAAACACCAAATGTCGAAAGTCTGTGCCACATGCCTCTACTGCCATTTGTATTTTCATCAAAAGTGCAGTACCTGGTTGCATTAAACCATTCGATCGCTGCATTCTGCAGAGGAACCAAATGCTAGAGAAGCATTTTAAACGGTGCAACAAACACACTACATTAGTACATGGGTATATTTCAGTTTAGAGATAGATATGCGGGGTTTAACGTCCCAAAACCACCATATGATTATGAGAGACGTCGCAGTGGGGGGCTCCGAAACCAGCTCCGGGCACCAGCTGGGGTTCTTTAACGTGCACCCAAATCTAAGCACACAGGCCTACTGCATTTTCTCCTCCAAACAAAATGCAGCTGCGGCAGACAGGATTCCATCCCGCGACCAGCGGGTCAGCAGCCGAGTACCTTTGCGACTAGATCACCGCGGCAGGGCCTCGAGTTCAAATGCTTCATTTTCTTATTCAGAAGCGATTGCCTTATAACTGCCAATAGACACGTTAATGCATGTGGCTATTTGGACAACACTGATCCAAAGAACAAATTTAGAAAGCACTGGTCTTTGTGACAAAGGGGACACATGTTTGCAACTCAAGAAAAAAAAAAAAACTGATGCTTACCCTCGACCACCTCCCCCTCGTTGATTGTTGTAGTAGTTGTAGCCTTGCTGCTGGTTATTTCCATAACCGCGATCCTGGCGGAAAAGAACAAGGAAAAGAACAAAACAGGAACAGTCAGCAAAAAACATATATCTTGAGTATTCTATCAATAGAAGCTTCTCAATTCCAAAAAGAAGACTATGCCAAGAACACTAATGACAGCATAAGCACTTGAAAATGCTGCACACATTACCTGCAAGTCCCAATACTCTGACACCCACTCCACCCCAAAACAACACTACATTTAGGCGTCTCTCATAATCAAAGGGTGGTTTTGGGACGTTAAACCCCACAAATCAATCAATCAACACTAAATTTAGTGATGACTAGGCCTGAGTCGTCAAACTAATGTACTGCCAGAGTGAACTGGCGCAATTACACAATGCAAGCAATGGTCAATAAAACGGAAAAGCTATGCCATCGTAAGAATAATTAACAAACGAATGAAAAGATTTCATTTGAAGACTTGACACGTTTACCTGTGCCTGCACTTAATGTATGTCAATGCTCATGGTGTTGAAAAGGCAAATTAGGCGCTGTTCATGCTTTGCGACCACCTCAAAAACACTCATGAGTAAACAGAGATGCCACAAATGCTCATCGAGCAGCCAATAACACTTATTTTACTCTCTTTTTTTGTGTTTGAAACAAATTAGCACATATGTTCGGACGAGTTGGTAGCTCGTCGTCAAGAAAACTTCAACAGCACGGGAAAAAACACACGTAAATAGCCGAGATGATTAGCACTTGTCCACATCAGTTCTCTTGTTTTGCCAGTTTATCCCGCACTATTGAAAAGTGCCTCACAAATCACAAAAACAAACAAAAAGCCAGCCTATAGTGCACAAGCGAGGCATGCAAACAACTGCAAAATTTTATAAAGGGGACAAAAACAAAAATTCTTTGTTGCACAGGCCACACCTAACCGTACATCCTACAAAGAGCATTTGAAGATTCCAAGGCAGTAATTTGATGTGGATGGAGAAAAAAACTCAACTTCACTCTGCACACATCTGTTATGATGATCATCGAAAGAACACACTAGTACATATATGTCCTTACATGTGTAACAGAGCTTTCTGAATGAGAAAGTGTTTCAGAGCAGCCGAAAACAGAATTCTGTGCTGTCAAATATACTTGTCCTATAAAACCTTTCTTATACAACTACAACCAAGTAGGGCAGCGAGTCAACCCCACAACAATGTTGCTCACTCTAAGGACATCCCAGGAAATGGGTAACAGGGGGCCTTGTACATGGTGAGCCATGAGCACAGGAAACAAACGTCATCCTTAAATGAAAAATCAGCCATTCCAAGCCTAACTCGCTGACACTTCAATTTATGGCTCCAGCAATAAAGAAACAGCAATCTGTTGAGCTTGAATAGGAATCAAAGAAAGGGCCAATCGTTTGCTCCCTTTGCAGTTATTGAGAATCAACTTTTTCTAGCCCACTAAATATCCTTACAAGTGAAGTGGCTTGGAGGACCAAGTAATTTACGAGTTTCCGCTCGACCAAAAGGCAGAGAGCAAATAGACGAGTCAGCCGATGGTGTGAAAGAAAATTAAACAGCTGTACTGCCTAGGCTTGCTTCCTCGTCAATGAGAAGACTGAATAAAAGGGGCATGCATCATCCGCAAACTGTAGGCTGGATCCCTACTGGTGACACTTTCTGTACACTTCAACTTCTTCACATTCGCATCATAATTGCCACACTACAGTTAAATACTACAAATACTGCCTCCAATACTTGGCATCTCTGTCAGATAGTTTCGTTAGGTCGTGTGATAAAGCAAAGCAAGCTTTCGATAGATTCCCCTTCATACAAACAAATGACATCGTTGCTCAAGAGAATGTGCCATGGACTACACAACCATAGTGAACCAAGAGCACCGCACTAGTAAAGCCCTTGGGATGAAATTCTGCCCCTCCCAAGCTATGCATGTTGACATTTCTATTTATGCCCACAGCTATAAAGAAACAGCAATCCGATCAAGCATGAATAGGAATCAACGAAAGAACAGTTGCTCCCTTTGAAAACAAAAGGAAACCAACTTGTTTTGCCTCACGAAATGTCATAAGTGGCTCGGAGTCCAAGCAATCTACAGTTACTGGCTTCCGTTAGGGAAGATGCGACATTGGAGTGCAAAACAGTGTGATGGTGGGAAAGAAAATTAAAATGACTACATTTGTGCAATAATTACCGCAATAGATTTAAAAGCTACAAGGACCTTCAATACTTTTTCTGGCATCAATGCCTGGTAATTTCCTTAGGTTGCTTCTAACATGGCTACCTGATTGAACACATCTTTCGTATAAACCCGTGACACTTTTACTCAGGCGAACATCCCAGGAACTAGGCAACTATGGCAAACGAATAATAGCCCAGGAAACAAATAACAGTGATAGAAATGCTGCATACCCAAGCCACGCAAGTTGACATTTCAATTTTCGCCTCCGGCAATAGAGACACGGCAGTCTGTTCAAACCTTGAATAGGAATCAAAGAGGCAATCGGCTGCTCCCTTTGCAAAAACGAACGGGAATCAACTCGTTCGCCCCCCCCCCCCCCGCAATGTCGTGACAAGCGAAGCGATAGGGAGGAGGCCGAAGTAATTTACGAGTTTCCCTTCGGATGAAGCGACATCGAAGTGTGTGCAAATAGACCGACGGCGCGCTCAAAAAAGAAAATTGAAACGGCCGTATCGACTATAGACTGGCTTGCTGTTCAATAAGGGAGAGGGAAAAGACTGAGCAAGAAAGATGGGAGGGGGGGGAGAAGCGTACACGTCTACGCAGCGCTGTAACAACTCGGTCGGCAAGGTCAAATGCCAGCTGTCGCAACGGCGCCGACACGCTTACACCCCCCTCCCTTTCCCCTCGTTCTCATCCACGACTACGGGTGGCGCTTCATCTCGCGTGCGCTCCTAAAGCCACAACAGAGGGACGAACGACGTCACGCCGCCGCGAACGTGACCTTATACTAGGCAGCAACGCGGAAGACCTTTACGGCGCATGCGCGAAATCGTTCCTCGAGTCATTTAGGCGCTAAAGTGAAAACGATAAATCAATTGAATATCGACAAATAGAACGTAGTGAAGCGAGCATGGTACGCCGCACCGTCATGGTTGGCACGCAGCTTTCTTCATGCTGGATACCATGATTATGTCACAAAAATTTGACTACGACGTTTATGGTGACGTCAAAGCGTGACGGCGATTTTTTTCGTCATCAACTCGTGTTGACGTCGCCACCGACCATCAACACGCGACCTAGATCACGTATCTACGGCCTTCGCCTCAAAACAAAGACTTCATATATCGTAATAATAGCTTGGGAGTTTTTTACACGTCAAAACTGCGATATGACTGCGAGGGACGCCGCAATCTGCCCTTTTCAAACGTGCAACGTCATCGTGCACTACACGGGCCCCCGGCATTTTCGTCGGGATCGAACTCGCGACCTTCCGATCAACAGTCGAGCACATCAACCGCTACACCAGCGCGACGGACGCCTCCATAAGCACCACTGACCATCTGGCCACGTTACCGTACGCTAATCGTAGCGGCTACAAGGTTACGTGCCCACCACGACGGTGCGCTATTACAGTCACTACTCCAACACCTTAACGACCCTCCAGGACGCGTCTTGAAAGAGCGTTCTAAATACGGTGTTCATAAGAATAACGGTAATACCTAACAGTTCACGTAACAACGTCGAGTGTTGAATGCGCTACGTTCTGATAAACTATCAGCCACGCGAGTTGGTAGATTTAAGTACACGATAATATGAAATGATTACGACGGCTAATGAGGGCCTTGCCGAGTTATATAGCGTTGAACCGACCACGACGCTTCCGTAACTAACGTGCGCTCAACCGGCGCCCCTGTAAAAAAAAACACTAATATCGCACAGACATACAGGTAAGAAAACGTACGGCAAAAATTCAACCCATTTGAACGCAGGTGCCAGTCTCGTTAGCAGTCCGTCCTTAACGGAATTCCGCGTACTAAAACGAACCCAATGACTTCCTAATATCGGCGTTGCTACGGTGCGCCGCCGATTTCGATTAAAAGCGATCGGGACTCAAATCACTCAGTACCGGTCGGCATCCTCCTGCAGCTTGCGTAAAGGAGCCAAATCACCATCGAGAAATGAATACCACGAAGCACGCCGTACAGTGGAAGGCTCCGGAAATTTCGGCAACATGGCGTTTCCGGCACGGAAAGCGCACGGTACTCGGGCATCTTTCGCTTCGCCTTCATCGATACGCGCGACCGACCGGAATCGAACCCGCGACCTTCGAGTTCGACGAACGAGCATCGCAACCAACGTACTTTTCGAACACCACCGTATGCTCAGATTTGGGTGCACGTTAAAGAACCCCAGGTGGTCGAAATTTCCGGAGCCCTCCACTACGGCGTCTCTCATAATCATATGGTGGTTTCGGGACGTTAAACCCCACACATCGATCGATCGATTTTCGAACACCACCGAGAAATCGAATCTAGATCAGACCCGATAGCGATCGAAAGTGACCGCGACAACGAGTTAACTTCAATGATCGAACGAGCCACATTATCCGATTCGCCCAGACGGATTGGAATCGCACTTCTTACGAAAGGCAGTCCTGGTCAAAGAAGCCACATTGACCGCAATTTTTCGCAGGCTTCTCCTTTTACCTCAGTACGACGTTTCCTGCCGAACAAGTACGCCACTTTATTTATTTTTTTCTTCTTGAAACTTGCGGCGATCAACGTTAGGTCAAACTCACGCGTTATTAGGTCAAACTCGCGCTTCTGTATCGCGTGAGCACGCAGTAGAAAAGACGTCATTGCACTCGGTTTGATAGAAAAGAACGAACTGCTTGGCTCGTACTTCGCGACATCAGTAGGGGGCGAAATTACATACAAGTGCGCTGCGGCTCAACCCCCCAGTTTGCGAATTTCTTGTCGTAACATTCCATCTTCCCCAGAGTAGTTTTGCCTCCTTTACTTTTGCATATCCCAATACACAAACGTTCACATGCGTTACAAACAGCATTGAAGGAGCAAGTTAGTTCCACTTTAAATCTTGAAGCATTTTGCTTAAACAAAATACTGGACGAAAAAAAAACACGAAGATTGAATCCGAGCTTTCTAAGCATTGTATTATTGACAGCTTGCAAAATTAAATAATAAAAAAAGCTGCTGAACTACAATCATTAGCGGCGCAGCTTTATGACGGTCAAGGAGTGGCAAGTGCACGGCCGAGCCCATCGCATAATGACACAGACGTACAGAACGAAGATTAACAGGCTGTAAAACACTAAAATGTGCCCAATCAGACAAGCAAGCAAAGGACAATATAGGGACAGCCATCTGTAGCAACTAAACGTGGAGAGCATCCAAGGTCGCAGGTTCTGCCCCTGGCGGCATTAAGTGATCCTTTCGTCTACTTTACTTTCTTCGCAAATGTCCCCGGCAAAGAAAAACGAGCCCCCTAAAGCTGTCTTCCTTTCGTTCGTTGAAATGTGCTCGAGAGTAATGTTATACCTCGAGCAGACTACTTCCGCCGATTGCACGAACAGAAGTTTTTTTTTTTCTTTCTTTTAGTTAACGGACTTGGCGCCAAAATCCTCACAACCTGAATGTTCCGTTAAGACGCGACACGACGCCTCTTTCGTATTTCAGTGACACTGGCTGAACGAATTTTCCCCTCAACGTCGACACACCAAGCCTCCGACTCGTAATTCGTGTTCGGCTGTGCCGGTTGACGCCCGCGGCGTAAGCGGTGCACTCGTCACTGTCCGCGTGTGTCCTTGGTGCAAAACGACTGCGGGTATTTCGCAAGAATTACCTTCTTCGCGATTCAACTCGCATCGGATCGTCTTCGAAAACCCGCCCGATTCCGTCAACACTCGGGGCTTGGCGCGGATCCACAGTGATGGAAGTAACTTTTTACTTCTTTTGAGGCAGACTTTGCAATGGGAAAGGCGCTGCTTTGGAGCAGCACCAAGTGCTTTCGGAGCAGAAAAAAAAAATGCTAGTTTAGACCAGTTATTGGTATTTTAGGAGCAGATATTTAAATTTGCCATGCATTAATTGCAGTTCAGAGCACCGTCGAAGCATCTCGTGTAAATATCATTGATTATGAAACATACTTAAGGGACAACAATCGATTTACATTTCATGAAGCAACGAATGACGGGTTGTCGAAAATGTGCTGAAGAATGAGCTACAGTTTGAAATAACAGTATTCGTGGCAGAAATCTAACCAAAGCGGAAAGATTGGGTGCCACATTTCAGAAGTAGTTGTCGTTTCTTGTTAAAAGCGTTACGTTTGGTTCTAAATTTGCCAAGAAGTAAAATTTGTCTGACCAACAACTATTGAAATGAACATGTGCCTGTAAGGCCAAGTCATGCGCCCGAAATACGTGAAAGGTTCTGACGTCACACAAGTAGGCGATTGCAGTTAGTGAGACATTTATGGAAATTTCGCCTGGCTGAGCATACATTTACTCTTACGCTGTAACAGACTGTAGTAACAATTACTAAGTGACGGAGATGAAAACTGCTCGGCTTTCACCGAACCGCTGTGTGTGCGCAGAAGAAGAGAGTACGACACCTGAAAGTGCGCAATCAGAATAAACAAACAATATACATGCATGTATTTTGCCCGTGGCGCTAAAAACGCCTACCCTGTGCTAAAAGGAATACAACTATTTAACCCAGTTGTTATGCATAGTAAAGTGCTAACCAATGTAGGAAAGGCTTAATTTCACTGCTGCGGGTATTTTGACTACCAATCAGATTTGTAACTACTTCTGGGCCGTATCTACCTGCTTCTCTCATAATCTCGGAGGTTCTGTGACGTTAAAAACCCCTCCAGTATTATTAATTTTGCTAACCATCGTGGTTCTCTAAACCCAATTTTAGTACAAACTCCCCTCACCCCCAAATGCTAGAAAAAGCCCGGCTTTACAAGACGATCGTCACTACACCTACACAGAGAGACGACGGCCACAACACAACGAAGTGCACGATAATACTCGCGTCCTTGGAGAGGAAAAAAAAAAAAAAGGACGGGCCAGCTGTTCGCACGCGAGGCAAACCCAGCGCTCGAAAACAAAAGGCGCGCCTGTGGCCAAGAAACAATCCCATCTCGATGAACAAGAAGGGCTTCCATTGATTGAAAAGAAAAAAAAAAGTGCAACGCAGAACGGCGACTATTCTGCGTTGCACGACTCACCCCCCCCCCCCCTTTCAAGATACTCCCACCGACAAGATACAGGGATTACATCAAGCAGCAGCTGCAATGATTGCATCAAGATATGATGACAGCGCGAAAAGGGGCGCGAGAGCGGTGCCAAGTTGTTTCACAAAGTGACCGCCGGCACCCGTACGAGACTAATGACGAGAACGACGACAATAAAAGTGCAACGGCAGAGATTCACGAGCGACGATGGACCGGGCTTTTTTCTTGGACGGTGACCGCGGAAGTTTCGGGCAGGAAAGAAACACGCGACTTGTCGGCACTTAGAAGTACGGCGGTTTTGATTGATTGATATGTGGAGTTTAACGTCCCGAAACCACCAACCATATGATTATGAGAGACGCCGTAGTGGAAAGCTCCGGAAATTTCGACCACCTGGGGTTCTTTAACGTGCACGCAAACATGAGCAACACGGGCCTACAACATTTTCGCCTCCATCGGAAATGCAGCCGCCGCGGCCGGGATCCGAGCCCGCGACCTGCGGGTCAGTACCCGAGTACCTTAGCCACTAGACCACCGCGGCGGGGCTACGGCGGTTTTGGGGCTAGTTAGTACGACAAAGGGACAAGGGGACGTCGTGCTGTTCTCGCGCGATACTATCATTATTCGGCACGCTACTAGAGGGCGGGAAACCGACGAGCACTTTTGCGTTTTGTTTTTTTTTTCATTATTTTTATTTAGTTTGGCTAGGACACTAATACCGAGTCCACCCGATACAAAGGGTACTTTAGTCACATACCTACCTACCTACCTACCTACCTACCTACCTACCTACCTACCTACCTACCTATCTATCTATCTATCTATCTATCTATCTATCTATCTATCGGGACAGTCTTATCACGTTTGACGTGTCCTTTGCTCGAGACGCGCCACAGTGGAGAGCTCCGGAAATTTTTCACAGTGTGTGTGGGGGGGGGGGGTCTTTAGCGTGCACCTAAATCGCAGCAAGAGGGGTCCCTAGCATATTTCGCCTAGGTCGAAAATGCGGCTGCCAGGATTCGATCCCACGACCTTCGGCTCGACAGCCGAGCTGAACAAAACCACCGCGGCGGGTAAGGAAAGGAAAATTCGCGAGACCCGAGTAGACAGGAAATCGGCAACGTCTCAACACGAAGTGTGGTAGTTTGGGCTAGTTGGTATGTGTTACGTCTGTACAGCCGCTTGTGACTGTATACGATTTATTAAAGGACAGGAAACGTGAACAAGTTCAAAAGCGTAGCCCAGGCGTTGGAGTCACTCCTGGCCAGCGTTCGACGCCAGGCTCGCGCTCGTGCCACAGCGCCAGTGCCCCGCGCGCACTTCGTTAATGTCGTCTTCTAAGGCGACATGTCACTCTTCCTCCCTTAGACGAAGTCTCCATAGCGGTCTGGAGGTCGCCTAACCTCTGGTGGTCGCAGTTGCCGAGTGGCCACTGCCTGTGACGTCGACGGTTGCGAGGGAGTGTGATCTTGCATCTCGGGCGATTCAGGCGGTTGAGCAGCTGAGCTCGATGGCGTCTCTTCTGGCGTTGCGTCCAAGAGATCGTCAGCTGCGCTCCAATCTGTCCGCGATTGGGTTGTTTGTCTGGTCTGACTCGTTTTCCTCATGTGATTGAGGTGACGCCGAACCTTTCCTTGGTCGCTTTTTACAAGCCAGGATCGTGGTCCGACGCGGCGCAGTATTTCGCCTTCAATCCAATCTGGCTTTTTCAAAAACTGCCGGATAAGCACTCTATCCCCTATAGCGAAGCGGCGTGATTTTTGCAATGCCTCCTGGCTCTCAGGACTTCGCTTATCCGTCTCCCGCTTAAGAAGATCGAGAGGGCAGAGCAATTCTCGTCCGAACATCGCTCTCGCCGGTGTCATACCTGTGGTAGTGTGTATTGTCGTGTGCTGCCGATACAGAAATCTTGCAAGTCGGCACTGTATGGACTTGTCTGCATCTTTCAACAGCGCTCTTTTCAGCTCCGCCACATAGCGTTCTGCCTGGCCGTTTGTTGCCGGATGATATGCTGGTGAGGTTGCAGCCTGTATGCCGTTCGACGCATAGAACTGCTTGATCTCGTTGGAGATGAATGCTTTTCCGTTGTCGGAGATGACCTTTCGGGGAATGCCGAACGTTGCAAAGAGGCTTCGGAGCACGTCGATTACAGCCGCGGATGTTGCTTGTGTCACGTGCCGGACTTCCACCCACTTTGTGTATGCGTCCACAACAACTAAGTAGGTGCGTCCGAGTAGTGGCCCCGCGAAGTCAACGTGCACCGTGTTCCATGCTGTCTGGGGACGGTCCCACGTAGGAATAGGAGCTTTGGGTGGGCTCTTTTGCGTTGCTTGGCATTCACGGCACTGTCGCACCGTTTCCTCGATCACCTTGTCCATTCCGGGCCACCATACGTAGCTCCTTGCGCACTTCTTCATGGCTACCATGCCTCTGTGACCCGCATGCAGAAGTGCCAGAACACGGGATCGTGCAGAGCTCGGTATGATCACTCGGGATCCAAGTGTGATGCACTCGCGCTGTAGTGCTAGTGCGGTCGCTCGTCGTCGGTAAGGAGCAAACTCATCTCCAGTGAGTTTCTCCACTGTACCATCCTGCACTGCCTTGTACAACCTCTGCATGATGCTGTCTTGTTGTGTCAGGCGTGCTATCTCGGCAGCAGTCAACGGAGGTCTCGATAACGCTTCGAACAATAGTACGTCACCTGGAGGCCAGGGTTCATCGAGACGTTCTTGTAATGGCAAACGGCTCAACGCATCCGCGTTTTGATGGTTCTTGCCACGCCTGTAGATTATGCTGTAGTCATACGCCGATAACTTGATGCACCATCTGGTCATCCGTGGAGAAAGGACTTGAGCCGTTGGCTTTTGTGGACCCAGTATGCCGAGCAGTGGTTGGTGGTCAGTGACGAAAGTCACCTTTCTTCCCGCAATATACTTGTGGAACTTGTGGGCTGCAAACACCACAGCAAGGCCTTCTCTGTCCAATTGAGCATATTTGCGTTCTGCCGGCCCTAGCGTCCGAGATGCAAAAGCGATTGGCGCCTCTCTATTCTGGTCATCACGTTGAGACAGAACAGCTCCTATGCCATATGGTGAAGCATCACAAGAGACAAGAAGCTCCTTCTGTTCGTCGTAGTGTGCCAGTACGGTCTGACTGAGCAGCAATGCCTTAAGCTTGTCAAAGGCTTCTTGATGCTTTGTCTCCCATCTCCACGTGGCGTCCTTCTGAAGAAGCTGGTATAGGCAGCTGGCAACTGTTGCCCTGTTCTTCAAGAATCTGTCGTAGAAAGCCAGCATTCCGAGAAATGATTGAAGCGCTTGTTTGCAGTTTGGTGCTGGAGCGTCCGTTATGGCTCGAACTTTCTCTTCGTTTGTGTGGACGCCTGTCTCGTCGATTCGGTGTCCCAGAAAGAAAACTTGTCGCACCGCAAAGCAGCACTTGTTTTTTCCGAGGCGCAGATTGTAGTTTCGTAGCCTCTTCAGCACTTCTTCCAGTCTCTCGGCGTGTTCCGTGGCGTCTTTCCCACTGATGATCACGTCATCTAGGTATGCGCACACGCCTGTGATGCCTGACAGCATTGTCTCCATAAAACGTTGAAAAATGGCTGGGGCTGCAGAAATTCCGAAAGGCAATCTCTTGACCCTGTATAGTCCCTTCAGCGTGTTCAGGGTCAATATCTCTGCTGTCTCTGGCGTCACGTGAAGTTGCTGGTACGCTTGTGCTAAATCCAGGGTGCTGAAGACCTTGCCTCCCCTCAAGTGGCTGAGCACTTCATCAGTTGAGGGAAGTGGGTAGTCTGCCTTCTTTGATACCTGGTTCACTGTGCAACGGTAGTCGCCGCATATTCGCAACGAGCCATTCTTCTTTCGAACCAGTACGAGAGGCGTTGCCCAATCCGAATGCTGTGCTGGCTCGATTATGCCTTGACTTTGCAGTCGATCCAATTCTGCTTCTACAGCTGACCGGAGCGCGAAAGGAACCGGCCGTGCTTTTAGGAACTTTGGTTTCGCTCCTTCCACGAGGTCTAGTTGTACCGCTGGACCGATGTGTCCTGATATGTCCTCGTCGAATACAGATTGGTACTTGTCGAGAAGCTTCGAAACAAGTTCATCGCCGGATACATCATTGATGCCCGTGATCTGTATACCCAGGTGAGGAAACCAGTTTCGTCCAAGGAGGTTACAACCTGCTCCCTTGATGACAACAAGTGGTAGTGTCATGGTTTTGTTTCCGTGCGTAACAATCACCGTTGCACATCCGAGAACTCGAAGAGACTGTCCTGACCATGTGCGTAGGAGCATGTTGTCGGTCTGAAGCCGTGGTCGATCATCTGTCCACGTAGCTTTGAACGTGACCTCACTGATGAGTGTGCAGGCTGCACCCGAGTCGACTTCAAAATCCAAGAACTTGCCATGTACGCGTAGCCGAGTCATGACCTTCTGTGTGCTGAACGCGTTGGTTACGGTGTTGAGCTCGTAAAGGGCCACGTCTGATGAGTCCTGCTGAGTCGACACTGGTGCTGAGGCAGCTGTCGAAGTTCCTTGTTGGGGATATTCGATGCTGTTGCTCGTTTTTGCTTCTTTCCGCTTTTTCAGACAGGCTTTTTCAATGTGTCCGCGTTTCTTGCAGTAGTTGCAGGAGACTGTCTGGAACTTGCAAGTGTCCGGATTATGTAGCGCGTTACAACGCCAACAGCGTTGTTTCTTCTTTTGGGCAGAGGCACTAGAGTGACCTTGGTTGTCTATCTTGCATGTGCTTATGCAGGATTCGTGAAACTCTTTAAATTCGGTTTTCACGCGTTTCTGGTCTTCGATGGCGTTTTCGGCTCGCAGTGCAAGGTCGAAAGCTTTCTTGAACGTCAAGTCCTTTTCTGCGAAGAGCCGTTGCTGGACCTGCTCGTTCCGAAGACCGCAAACGAAACGATCACGCAGCATGACGTCCATAGGCAGCATTGTCGGATTCGCTGCAGTGTCTGCGCTTGTCCCGAAATTGCAATCTGCTGCTAGCTTCTTGAGCGCCGTGACGTAATCACTGACCGTTTCGTCGTGCTTTTGGTCACGTCGCTGGAATCGTGCCCTGCAGAAGACCTCAGACGGTTGTGGATCGAAGTGAGCCTTGAGCATCTTGACTATGTCCTCGTAGCTCACTTGGTTGGGCTGCTTGGGTTGAACGAGGGCGCAGACGATGTCATAAGTCTGTTCCCCGCACAGCGTTAGCAGATGAGCACGTTTCTTCGATGCGTCCGTAATCTCGTTAGCCTCGAAGAAGAACTGTAGCCTCCCATACCAGGATCTCCAGGAGCTGGGGCTGCCGCTGAATTCGGGTAGCCGACCGAAGTCGGGCGTCGCCATGTTATTTCCTTGACGTCGGTGGAGTGCCGATGAGTCGATCCAGTCTTCCTCGTCGCCAACTGTTACGTCTGTACAGCCGCTTGTGACTGTATACGATTTATTAAAGGACAGGAAACGTGAACAAGTTCAAAAGCGTAGCCCAGGCGTTGGAGTCACTCCTGGCCAGCGTTCGACGCCAGGCTCGCGCTCGTGCCACAGCGCCAGTGCCCCGCGCGCACTTCGTTAATGTCGTCTTCTAAGGCGACATGTCAGTATGACAGTTATAGCGCTAGAACGCCGACAAAGAGTCCTTCTTGTCTCTTTGTCGTCGTTCTGTTCTCGCGCTATAACTATCGTCTTAAAACGGACATGTCCAGCGTCACGAACGTACTTCCAGTTGTGTGCCCTGCAATGAAGGGAATTCTTTTTCATGAGGGCCGAGCAAATAGTTCGCCCGTCTTACAGATGCAACTTTTACACGGCAGCCATAACAGGCACGACCTTAAACTGCGCAAGCCACTCCATCCAACGTTTGAATTTCGAACACCTTGCGGCGTAACAAAACTGAGGCCACCTAAAGGTAGAGGAAGACGCCTTTGCAGTCAGCTGCATCGATATTCAGGAAGTTGTGCTCCTATCACGTAGAGCGGCAACGACGCGCAAGAGCCTTTACTCGCCGTAACGTAGCAGCTAACCTTAGCGAACTAAGCCCCGTATATAGAAACGCTCATTCACTTGAACTTGACTTTGAAAACTGCCTTCAATGCAGCGCGTTTGAAACGCCTTGGCACCGCCTAAACAAGAAAGGCGAGTTCAAAACGAGTTTTGTGCTGCATTGAAGTCGGTGGCAAGGCAAGCGTCGTCGAAGGTTAGGAGAAAAAAGAAACAAAACAAAAAAAGCGCGATCGAGAGACGCGGCAGACGTTCACCTTCATTTCGTAACGCGGCGTTAGGTTACGTCGAGCGTTTTTTGGCGGGATTGACAAGACACCCTTACCTTCACTAGAATCGCCATGAACTTGGAATTCACGTCGCACAGAAGCGAAACCAGGACGTTCAAAAGCGCGGTTAACATTCAGGCAACCGAGCGCGCGTGCCCAGTTGATGATGATGCCCGATGATGATGATGATTAAAGGCCTCCCCTTTGAATCGGGGTGACGGCATGCACCATCTAGCCTACCTTAATAGTTCGAGTTTAAATTCTGTTCCTCAACTCGGATGTCTTTTTAATTTTGCCCAGCCGCTACTCTTGGCTGGGATGTTATTTTATCGACTTCTCTGCTGTTCCTCCACCAATACTCCAGCCGCTGCTTAGTAATACCTACTGCTGACCAGTTAATGCTTCCATCAACCGCGAAGCCCAGCGCCTCAGGAAGTGTGACCTTCCCCCCATTTCTATCCGGCTGAATCTTTTGGCATTCCATGACTATGTGGTCGATTGTTTCTTTATTTATGCCACATCCAACACATGTCTCATCCTGTGACGAATATTTGCTCCTGTAAGTTAGAGTTCTCAAGCAGCCAGCCCGCGCCTCAAAGAGCAACGCACTACCTTTATTGTTGTCATAAAAGTTCTCTTTCCGGATCTCTTCTTTGCTTGCCTTGTAGATTCCCAGCGATCCCTTCTTTTCCATCCTCTCTTTCCACATGAGCGTCTCTGTTTCCCTCACTTGCTTTTTAACTGGCCCCCTTTGCTTATTTGCCGCGGTCAAGTTATATTTAGTCGCCAGCTTTCGCATCCTCTTCCGCCATTGGGTGTCCACACTTTTCAGGTACAGGTATCTGTGCACTCTGGCTGCCCAGTTCTTCTCATCTAAATGTCTAAGTCGCTCCTCATACCGTATTTTACTTTGTGCTTCCCTCGTCTCAAATGAAGCCCAACCCATATCGCCTTGTACAGCCTCGTTTGTAGTCTTACTGTGAGCTCCCAGAGCTAACCTGCCGACTGCCTTTTGGTTAACCTCCAGCCCCGACAGGATATCTGACTTTAAGCATAATACGGCATTAGAGAACGTGAGCGCCGGCACCATTACCCCTTTCCAGATGCCTCGTACTACCTCGTACTTATTGTGCCCGTGCGTACGACTCGCACCCCCTCTGGTGGATAGCGTCGGCTGCTGCTACCTCGTCTTTCATGCCGGCAACGGGACGCTTAGTTACGGTAGTCCGCACAAAAACAAACAAAAAAAAACACGTCTGACCAGCGCGGAATACGCAACACAATCAAAGCGAAATCTCGAAACGAAGCCATTGTAAATTCTTTTCGAAGCAACTTCTACAAGCACAGACGGAATCCGCTAGTCCAGCGGCGGCTATCGAAAGTTGACTGAAAGCTTTCCGTTCATGCTTGAATTATGGTACGATGTCTCAGCATGCAGTAAGACGAGGTCAAATATCATCACGGCGTCGGTCTTTGCATTACTACCTGTGCAGAGAGCGGCCGGCGGGGCGCTCGAGACGATTACCACAGTACGCTTGCACTAACGCCATAAACAAATTTTTTTGCGAAGTAGGAAAGCACCCACTATCCCACTATTCGTCCTCAGTGAAGCGAGGTACCCGCTTCACATGTGCAAAACATCTCTTTCATCTCCCCCCATCCCTCTCCCATGCGCAGGGTAGCAAACCGGCTGCCTATAGGCTGGTTAACCTCCCTGCCTTTCTTTTCCCTCTATTGTCCTTCCACCCTTAATGCGCAGTTTGTTGATACTATGGCCGATTTAGATCCCAATATTCTGGCCGAGCTCTTTGTATTGGGGTCTAGGCAACCAACAACTCACCAGTTACGCAATTATCATTGTGTAACTTAATTTTTTCCCGCGCTATATTACGTATAAATTAAATTGTTAAAGCGATTTTTTGCACGACATGACACCTGTATAATCCTTGTGCGAAGAAGTTAGAAGCGAGGGCGTGGATCTGCGCCAGGATACCAGACTGTGACGCAGAGGTCCCGGGTTCGAATACATGGTCGATCCCTCCATGGTGGGTTGCGCCAGGTTACAAGGGTCAACCAACCGCCCGATCCTGGATATCTTGTTTTGTTTGTTTGCACATTTCGAACGAAAGCGTACAACTACGTTTAAACAGCGGGGTCAGAACACGCAGGTCAATAAACAAAACGCCCCGTGCCCAGCAACCGCTGCGACAGGAAACAGAAAAAAGGCGTCACAACCCCGTCAACGAAGGATGTTGTTCCATCACCGCCAAAAACACAAAAGGACAGCCGAGTGACTGTTCGCAATACGGCTGGGTGACTGCGGGCTATTTATGTAACACAAGCGAGGCGACTTGTGCTCGGAACGAGGTGTTGTGGGCAGGTAGGCAGGCGAAAAACTTGAAAAGGGTCCGGAGAAAGTTAAAAACTACAGAGGCGAGATCGGGGCCGATATAACACCCTTAAAGAGGAGAGAGCTCGCGAGAGGTTGTTAAAATAAACCCTGCCCGTCCGTACCGCACCGCAGGCGCCAGCGTCAGGCCCGCATATCTTATCAAAATTGCCCCTTTTCAGTCGGTCTTTCCGGTTGACTGCTGGCCGCCAACGGGCTGTCTAAAACAAAACACGTTTTCATTGTCATTTGCCCTAGGTACGAACTGGGAGTGAGAAATCGTGAGCGTCCAACGCGGCCTCAGGGGGGCAATGACCGAAGACATAGCCGAAAAAAACACCAACGAACCCGAAAAAAAAAAAACGCAGGGAAATATTAAAGACAGAACGAACTCGGCGGCATGACTGAGCCTGTGAGTCTCTTTAACGGAGAGTTATCACTCCGAAAACTCATTCGCAAAAATTAAGTCCCGTGACTACGTCGGTCACTTAGGGCGGACGAAAAAAAAACACCACAAATACAAATTATACAAATAGAAAAACAACGAATCACTTAGGATGTTCAACAAACTCCGCCCTCTCAAAACACGCCTAGTTTTTGTGCAGCTCGGACCAACGTGACCGACACAAAAGACAGCGACACGCCACGACGGAAAAGTTCCAGACAAAATCATCCGCTACGACACGAACCGATCGCCTGACGACGCGATAGATGTGTTGGCAATAGAGAGGACGAATCGAAAGAAAGTTACAAGAGAGGCGGCCCGGAAACAAGGCACATTGTGTGACGACAGCATTAAGCCTATCTAAGCACGCTTCGTGCGCGTTTCCCACAAGCCGGCGTTTTGTCATAGCCGGCGAGAGAAAGAAGACAACGTGTGCCCAACTACGTACCCGGCCTTCGTCGGTGCGTTGCCGTTTCGCGGCGTGACCGTCGTAGCTGGCAATATCGGCCATCATTCCAACGACTTTTTTTTTTCGCGGCGAAGCACGCACACAACCACACGCACAAAGGTATGCACGATGAACTCGGCGGGAACCACGGAGCCTCCGCAACCGACACTTCGCCAAGTAATGGCCACCAACCACCGCCAAGGCAAGGCAAAAGCGCACAGAAACGCGGAGATGCGGCGTAGGTGGCGTGACAAACGCTACGGGCTTTTGCGTTGCTTGTTTTCGTTTTGCTTTTCCTAGCGATGTGTTAGTGCAGCAACTGTGCTGACTGCTAAAAATTGACACACTGAAACAAAAGCGCTGCCGTCGCTAACGATGTTTTGAAGAATAAGCGTAAGAGCAAATGATGTAATAGCGCGATTGGAAAAAAAATACAAAAGAATGAAGTCCACCGACCAAGTATTCCCTTTGTTCTTATGCTGCCCTTGTTAAAATTGCGCTGTTACAACTTTTTTGCTTAAATTGTTGCACCACGCTATGACAACACAATCAGTATATTGTAACTTTTATATAATGTACAAAAAAGGTAGTTATATAACTAATGACCTACAACCAACATGTTGCTTTTCAAACATAAATAAAGTTATGTGAAGTAATTTTTGGGTACAATTATACAAAAAATTCGTCACTTTGTTTTAACGCTACTGTTTGCAGCGCTACATATTACTTAGCGGAAATAATCTTCAATACGATGCATGGTTGAAGTTGTGTTACTTTGCTACTCTTTAAAATGAATACTACCGTTTCTTTTACCTTGGACTATCTTGTACCAGTATCTAAAGCATCTAAAGCTTTTTTTTTTTTTCGAACGTCAGTTAAACCACATCACGCCCGCATGGCTTTAATTGCGATTATAAAAGTACTTTTTTTTTTCCTCTTGTAAAACGACCTTGAGAAAAACCTGCCTTCACCGGGCGGCGCAGCGATCGCTAATCCAGCCCGACGTGTTTGTGATGGTCGTGAAAAACAGCTGTGCATCGCCCTCCCGCGCGCGCAATATATCACCTTATCCAAAAACTGTACTTACCGATTCCATTGCACGAGTCTCGAGCTGCAAAGCGTAGCTTTGGACTTTGATGTCAGGCCCCCGTTTCCCGTCTTGACTGTGACGCTTCTCGACGACGGAGCCAACGACACCACTTCCGCGAGGTTGGTGCTTCTTCGCCAAAACACCCGTGCCGATTTACCCGACTATCGAAGCGTTAGCGCTTTGTAGACGGATGCACCCGTGTATGCTGTCAATATCGGACATGTTGTTGTTGTTGTTGCCCCTTCGCACTGGCACATACCCACTATGGGGGATTGGCCATGAAATCTAGAAGTATCCTATATGAGATATATTAAAAGGTTTATCCTTAATGAAAAAACTAATGATGTAATAGAAAATAATAATTAACTAAAAAGGAATATTAAACTAAACAAATAATTGAAGATTGAATCAAGAAGAGAAAAGGTGAGGTAATACTACAGTGGAAGACAGAAATTTTGAGTAGACCAGACAATCGAGCTTATCTCACCCGGTCACAATCAAATGAATATGCAAATTTCATTCAAAATTAGACAAGTGTCACAAAAGACAGCGACAATCGGACATTCAGAGAACGCCTCTTCTTCCTCCTTTCAGTTTTATCTAGGCCTATGCACGGTGCGATAATCTTGCGCTTGCGCCTTGAGGTTTTTGTTACCTCTGCTAAAAGAAAGAAAAACAGTTCTTGGTATGTCATGCAGCTCGTAAACGAGCCAGCGTCACGAACCTCGCTTTTTTTTTCGAATCGCGGATTACAGAAAGTCTCGAAAAGCGGCGTGGTCTAGCTCAGTTGTCGGGAGGAGCGGTGTTTAGCTTCTCGCATCATGAGATGTGTGATGACTCATCACAGCAAGGCCGTCTTTGTTGACAGGCTCGCCAGGTTGCGCAAACCATCAGTGTGGCAGCTTAACTATCAAGATCAACTGTCTTTGCGGTACAGTTTCGCGTGCTTGCACAGCAGTTTAAAAATTTCGGTATCTCTTGAAGGGAGCCCTGAAAGTGTGCCCGTGGCGGGGCAATGGTCCATTTTCGCGAAACGTTGCGCCGTTTTTGCGTCATCATCACATTACGGCGCTGTTTTGTGCTTGTTACTGTTTTTCTTTTTTTTTTCTTTTACTGCGCTCAGTTTAGATGAAATCGGTTTGATGTCGCTGCACCGCTATCTTTCTTTTGTGCAACGTAAGCAGATCTTGTGGAACACTATAGGAGGCACGTAAAGCGAAAGTGGCGCCAAATTTGCAGGTTGGTGTTGAGTGGTAACTTTACAGTGATTTTAAATGTTAGCGCGCTCAAGTTGCCCTGTCTTGCTGCGCAAAGGTTTTCTGTGTCGCAGATATCCGATAGTTGTGTGTACAGTGCCAACACAGGCATGGCTTGTTGATGCAGTGTATCTTGGGAAATGATTGTCTGTCACGGGCATTGTAGGCTGTAAGAGTTTTATTGCTGCATCTGCATTACCAGCTCAGTAACTAAGAGTATTTAGTTCCTTTCTGTGCTAGATATTGCCTGTGTAATTCATTATCTTGCATAGGTATTATTCAAGTTGACCTGACAATATGACAAGCCGTCATATTCTATTTGGTGCCGTATTTGCAGGGGACTTTACACCTTTTGTGCAAACAGTAGCCTGAGAACCTTTTTGTCCTAAAATGTTTACAAACTGAGTAACGATTTCAGAGCACATGCACAATCATCTGGCAGCCTAAGTTAGTGGTAATAGGCATCCGCTCTGCTCTTGTGCAAAGGCAGCTCACAAAAGCAGGTCTTAACCAATGATCTGTCAACAAATGAGCCTAAAATTGTGTAGCTTCAGTAGAAACCGTTTGTAGAACCCATGCACTTAGAACTGTGCAAGTGCAATGTAGTGCCTTGAAACTCTAAACTCCCGTCTACTCTGTTGCATATGTTAAAATTGTATGATCTGTCTCGGTCGTGCTTTTCAGTAATGTTAGGCGTGCATATGCAGGAGATTGCCGACGACAGATCTGGTTACTAAAACACAAAGACTCATAAACATCAAGGAAGGACTGACTGTTCAGAAAAGGACACCCTTTTCTTTTTTGTCTAGAGTCCCTCCTTGGTGGTTACACATCAATTTTGTATTTCAGCAAGCATGTACCAACGCCTCCTACAAAAATTATGCCTGGAACGTGAGCCGCGAACGTGCCGCCTTACCCTCGGATTTTACCCTCCCCCTGCGGTACGAAGGCATACGCCTTTGGCGGTCGCCCACTGCGAACACAGCAATGCTCTCACACTTGCCTCCGAGCAGCTGTGATGTCACGTGACAAAGTGATACGGTAATGTCATGTGAAAGAGCAGTACGGAGGCGGCTCGCAACACGCGGTAGGTGGCATGGCCTCCGAGATTTTGTGCTGGCAGCGAGCTCTCAATTGATGAGAGAGCCACGTTCCAGGCATAGTTTTTCTAAGAGGCGTTGCATGTACCAACAAGCCCAACAACAAGTTTTGCTTTTTGATGTCTGATGCACTGTAGAGTACAGCTTTTAATGGATTGAATTAATAGTTAAAAACCAGGCTGGCTTGAAAGGCCTTAAGGCTGTCTGCAAAAAATGAACTTGGCAGCAACGGCATGTACTAAGGGTGCAGAGGATAGCATACAATGGCATTGCATAGCAACTGAACTTTTAGCGGCGTAGGTCAGTCAATGTGCACGTCATGCTTATTGACAGCCTAAAAATGTTAGTTTTCAGAAGCTGAACCAGAGTTCGGAAATGAATGTCAGCTTTGTTGAAGCTTTTAATCGCACTCTTGGTTGTATGGGGGAGCATGTTAATACAGGGGCTTGTAATAACCCCGTACAGCGGCCATTAATCTTCTGGGTTGGTAACATCTATCCAGATCACAGCGCTGCACTCCCATTTTAATCTCTGTTGGGGATTACAGTGATGATGATGACTTCAAAAATTTGTCTTTTGTTGTTGGCTGTAGTTGCCCCCTGCTGTGATGAGTTGGATCACGAGCAAAGGTCCCTTTGAAAATAGAGCGATTTGATTGTGCAATACGCAGATAAGTAGCGATGTCTGGTACTACCAGTGTACAAAGCATTCCTGGGCACAGCTGCATAGGAATGTCACAACTCTGCATCATGCCAGCATGTGCCAGAGTGTTTTGAAAGCAATACCTGAATGGGTAGCGTTAAAAAGGCTTTCGACAGGATAGGGTGTCACCGGCACATTCGTAAACCAGGGTTGCTACAATCCGTTTTTAACAATTTTGTGTTGAAGTTCACGTAAGAGAAAGCGTTGACGGCGGCATTCACAGTGGCACAGTGTTCATTATAAGGGCAACTAGTGTTGTGAACAGGCATGTTTTGGTACCTTCGACTGATCGCCTCTGCCCTCCGGCTCAGAGGTGAACGAATCCGGCTTTGCTCGCACTCTAAGGCAAAGTACAAATGCTTGGGCCGAACGTCAAACTCGTTGTTGGAAGAAAACCGAAACAGGAGGAGCCACATGTCTGCAGCGAAAACTCGTTTTCTAGTAGAAGCAGTGTCGGAGCAGGGCCGAAGCTTCTCGCGCTCTGAAGCAAAATGGCGGACGTGCGGATGAAACAAGCCATCAACAAGGAAACGATCGGCTGGGTGAAGTCCTGGTCGCAGGCACGGCCTACATCGTCGTCACCATCGTATCTATCGCCGCTGGTCTTCGGGTAGGTTGACAAAAGAGAGGGCGTCAACTCAATGGTTAAATGCTGGCAAAACTGCATGGATACCAGACGATGTGATCACTTGATATGATGCCGCCATAACGACCACACTGCTTGTGATCACCTGTCCGGAAGTGTTCACACAGCTCTGTCGAAAGGGCTTGAAGCAGCTCAGGGCGCTCAATGAGAAAGGTGAACGATCGAAAGGACTAGCCGAATGTGGGGCGACCACTCCCCTTCAACCAGCCGAACACAATGCCGCTCGCAAGAGCGCTCCGAGATGACTAGTCGAAGATGGCACAAGGGAGGCAGAATTTTACGGGTATTCTTCAGAGGCTGCACTGGATTGAAACAGGCTACAGGGTTTCTGGCTGGGGCTTAGACACCTGTGCCATCCGCGGCAAAAAAAAAAAAAAAGCCGTTGACCACCATCGTGCTCTTAGTTTAGGCCAGATAGTGTCAAAGGATGTTGATGCAATTCAGTGCTACTGAATCGCACCAACACACTTCCAACTGCAGTATGTTCAAGAACGACAACTCTTTTATTATAAATCTGCTCGGCTGATATTGGGTTTCAACTTGAAGGCCACATGCTTTCAATACCGCGGTCTTTTGCCAGATCGTGAAACAGCCGAGGGCAAAGTATTGCACTGCATGAAAGGAAGTTCATAAGACACAGCACTGACTGAAGTTACCTTTGCTGTTAAAAAATCTTCCCTGTTTTATTGCAGCGTGTGTGTCGTTTCTATATGTTAACAAGATTTTGCAGTGTCTACGGAGATTACACCCCAGTGCAAGTAACAGACTGCATGTTTACGCTCTTACTTTGAACATCTCTGTTCGTCAATTGGAGTTGCCTTCCACAATGTGAATAGGTTCAATCTCGCATACTGAGGTCATCAAAGACTATTTTTTATTTGGAAGTCTTGGAAAAACGATGCACATTTCGTTACTGTGTGCATCTGGGATACCGACATACATGGACAGGAACACTCTGTGCAGGACGAACTCCATGGAAGCCGGGAACTTTGGCAGCGAGCGTGAGTCGGCACTGTGGCAGCGCTACCTCCAATGACCCAGCTGGCGCCGACGACTTGCACCCACTCTAGTCAGGGCAGCAAAGCGCCACACCCAGCCACCCGCTCTGCCAGGCCAACTTGTGCCGAACGACTTACATGCAACGGACGAAGTCCTAGGTTACCTTGCATATTATTTATTTTGAAAACAGTGAAGCTTCTTTTGACACATCTGTGGAACACGGGACATTGCTGGAACTAACAATTCGACGAGCAGTCTTGTATTGTTCACAACTGCAACCTTGGGGAAACTACGGTTTGGCAGCCTTAAAGAAGACAAAACTGCTTGCTGAAACATTGGCTGCAGTGACAACTCATGTTCGAAAAATTTATTTTTATACTTTGGGTTCCCATCTGCTCTTAAAGGACCCCTGACAGTGGAAATTTTGTTTGCGAGTTTTTTACAGTAATTTGTAACTTTGCATCTGGTAATGCTGAAATTATATCGTAAATGCTCTAAGACACTGTATAATTAATGCTGGCAGTGTTAATTCGGAGTAATATTGGGTTAGTTTGAAACGCCCACCTGAATACCTTAAGAAACTAGCGCCCCAAAGCAGAGCAGTGCCCTGAGATTATGTTTACTAAAGCATAGGTGGCGCTGAAACGCACCGTTTTCTAATAGGGTGACCCGCTGGCGGTGAAAAATAAAATGATGTGGGTGCTTTGAGCGTGTCCCCCTCAATAAAAAAAAAAAAAAGCATTTCGGGCGTAAGCAGCCTAAACTACCTTGAGAGCTGCCCGATAACAGAGCGAAAGGGGTGACAAACAATAGTCCTCGCCGAATGCCAGTCGCACCCGGGTTGTGGTGCGGGCGCTGCAAATGTTCTTGAGCTCTGCAACGTCTCAAGGGGAGCCTGTGTCTACGTGAAACCACAGAAAATATCAATCTTGCATCAATTCTCGGAAGAGCACGCACCCTTACTTTAAAACAAAATTAAAATATTTTCTAGGCAATGCTGGTCACTAATAGTCGGTCATAGGGGGCTCCGCATGGCGAACTATCAAAAAAACAAGCAACTCGAGTTTCCGAATTTTCTGTCGGGGGTCCTTTAACGCATCTGTCGCGGCAAGCTTTCTTCAGGTCACGTTTTATGCGCCAAGTGACCCACTGGCGGGCCACTCAGGATATCTACCAGGGGCGTCATGACCCACCGGCAGGTCAGCGGTTGGTCATGGCATTTGACACGAAAAAAAAGTTTCTTCTGATTATTCATAACCTCTTGCACCAAGAATTATACCTTTGCATTCGTGTTTAATAAAGTTATCGCATCGGCAAGTCAATGCGGCCGTAGCCCGTGACCAACTGGTGACTTGCAATGCAGGGAACGTGTTGAATTCGTACCTTATGGGAAGCTTCCTATGTTAGTGATGATCTCGCTCGTGGTTTGAAACGCGACAATTAAAAACGCTTGAAGTAGTGATGCTACGTTACCAATTTGCCTGCCAACAGTAATGATCGCTCTAATGGAAGCATTTCAATTGAATTAAGCCAATGTGGCACGAACTGTAGATGGTGAAAATGAGAGTGTAGACATTCATTAGCTCATAGTTTTCTACCTTCAATCCAAGAGCGCTGCAGTTAAACCCTCCGAGAGTTACATCAACCGTTTGTGGCGTGAAAGGCCATTAATTTTGTTTTGTCGAAATCCTTTTAAACTACTGTTGCTAGGGCGTTAATGTTGACCGTAAGGCGTTGTCAAAGGACGGCGACAAACGTGCAGAGGCGATATTGCGGATAACCATTGCCGAGGTGTGCGCATCGGAATCTGTGCGTTAAGCGAACTTTGCTTTACAAGGGCGCTTTCAGGTCATCAAAATAGCATTTTTATAAAATTTCGTGGCTGCGAGCATACATATCGGCTGTTGTTTTAATTTTCAGACTTTGGTATTTGTGAAATGTTCAGTGGCGTGCTGCTGACAAATAACATCCAAATAGAAGCCAACTATTGTTTAACCCATAAAAGAAATTTAATTCTTTGTGCTCAGAAAAGCACCCAAAAGGTGACAACTAGTATGTCAGTTATCCTGGAGTGGTGCCCGCCTAGCCTAAAGGCAGAATGAGTGCATTTCTTTTCTCTTCACCATATTGTCTTCCTTCTCTCCGAAGATGCATTGCACGTATCTAATAATGCCACAATACTCAATCTACAAAGAATGCATGCTACCCTTTTTTTTTGCTATTTGGTTCTTTTCTGGCTGCCACTTTTTTTCTCCTGATTGCATGATGGTGTGTTTCAGGCCAGAGATTGTCAGCACGACTCTTGCTCCACACCCATTTCCTCAGAGTGAAGGGTACGTTCTCGGTACGTCCAGCGTGGACCTCCACAAACACCTCCGGGCACCGTCTTACGGTCTTTCCATCACATTTTTCATTATTCATTGCAGTTGCAGAAAAAGCTGGTAGCTCACTCTATGGCATGGCATATCTGCGTGTGGGGATTATAATAATAATAATAATAATAATAATTTTATTTCCATCAGCGATGGAGGAGACTGCGGGTAAAAGTTGCCTGAAGGCACAAGCAACTTGACAGAGGCCCGCAGCCACCCCTACAGTGCAGGCAGCGATGGCAAACATTCACATAAAGAGAAAAAAAAAATCACAAGAAACACATATTCGGAATACAGATATGTCTAAAAAAACACATCAGTAAGGAAGAATGAAAAAAAAGCAATATTTTACACTATTTACTATGTTAGCATGAATTGATGAAATGCTCGCGCAGTGTTCGTGCAGAAGTTATTTTCAATTCAATGTGTAATTTATGAAATGAATTTAAAAGGGTTGGCAGCGTGTATGATAGCTTCTGCATAGAATAGCTTGTCCGCGCAGTGACCACCTTCCACTGTTCTATGTAACGAGTGCCGTATGAATGGGTGTTTTTGGCAAGATGAGATAACTCGTGGAAAAACTTTAGGTTTTCTTTTATCTCTCGTTTGAACGCTATACTTAACTTGTAATTGTATAGGGTAAACACGCGGATGACATTTCCCTTCAAGAATAAATCTGAAGTATGGGAATTGTAGGGTACATTGAAAAGCGCACGTAGAAATTTTTTCTGCAGTACATGAAGTCTTTCAAGATTTGTATATGTCGTCGTACCCCATACCAAAAAACAATAATACAAGGAAGAAAAAAAGAGCGCATTGTAAACAAGAAGCTTTATTTTAAAAGGTAATATCAATCTGTGACGCGCCATCATACCAACCACACGAGATAGCTTGCCTAAAACTGATTCGATGTGTAAATCCCAAAGCATATTTTGTGTGAAGGTAACTCCCAGTATTTTCACACTACTCACTATTTCTATTGCTTCATTTGTGTAAAGAAGGGTGATGTGATCGCAGGTTATCTGCTTAGATTTTGGTCTGAAAATCACGGCTTTTGTCTTTTTAGTATTAATTTGCAAAACGTTTGCTGCTGACCATTCTTGGAGCGCCCTTAGAGCAGTGTTGGTGTTATTCTGAAGGCTACCAAGTTCAGGTGACGAAAAAAATAGGCTAGCGTCGTCAGCGTACATAACGTATTTCGCATCACTGTAGATATTTACTAGGTCATTGATGTAAACTATAAAAAGAAATGGGCCGAGAATACTACCTTGAGGAACGCCTCTGCTGATGTGTTTTAAGTCTGAACGGTAATGCTCAATCTGGACGTACTGATGGCGATGATCTAGATACGACTTCACGAGGTTTAAGCAGTGCCCGCGAATACCATAGGTTTCAAGTTTTTTAAGTAGTATGGAATGATGGATACAATCAAATGCTTTACTGAAATCAATGTAAAGACCGAGCACAAGATTCTTGCTTTCAAATTGTGTTAAAATGAATTCTTTTTGTTGTAGCAAGGCTAACTCAGTAGAAAGGTGTTTTCTAAATCCAAATTGGGCTGTAGATATAAGATTGTGCTTATCGAAAAAATTAGACATTTGCACGTGTATAAGTTTCTCCAGCCCTTTGGATAATACTGGTAATATCGAAATAGGTCTATAATTTTTGATATCGTTTATGTCACCTTTCTTAAAAAGCACAGAAACTCTTGCGATCTGCATCCTCCTGGGAAAGATAGCGCTCGCCAAAGACAGATTAAAGATGTAGGTAAGATATGGACAAATTAAATCAAGCACATACTTGATTGGACGAACCTGCATGCCCTCAACGTCACAACTTGAGCTATTTTTAAGCGAAAGAAAAACTGACAGTACTTCAGACTCTGTAAATGGGCGAAGGAAAAAGGAAGATGGATTGCTATCAGGCATAAATTTTGTAATATCAGCAGATGCACAAGAATTAGAATTGCTCACAAAATAATCATTAAATGTATTCGCCAAATCATCGCCCCATATTTCGTGGCCACCAAGAAATAGCTTTTCTACACGTGGAGACGATTTACGGCGATTTAAGACAGTATTAAGCTTTTTCCATAACATATCGGGTTTTTTCGAGCAGCTATCAAACTCAGCTTGAAAATAGCATTTCCTGTGTGACCTTAGTTCTTTGTTTAGTTTGTTTCTAAGCGACTTGTATTCTTTCAATTGGCACATCTTAGGGCTCGTGCAGACATCCTCACAAAGACTTGCCCTCATTGATAATGCAACATACTCGGACCGTTACATATTCAGTGGATAAATGTTTGGTATTTTTATCTTCTAGCAATCAAGCTGTGTGAAATTAAAGCAGTTAGGATAGCTGTGAAACTAATTTTTATCCAAAGTTATCGTGCGCTTCTCTAGTGTGCCTGTCTAAAATCGGACGTGTTGCAAGCACATGCGAGGAACAGTCGCAGCCGACAGTGGAATAGTAAAATGTGGTGGTTGTCCTGTCAATCGCTTGTGAAATATTGCACCTACTGCTTGTGGTTAGTGCACAGTCGGTTGCCGACACCGCGTTAGCGAAGTACGTAGGACCACGTTTGTGCGGGAGTGAGAACTTTGTGAAATAGAAGTAAACGGGGACATTTATACTTACCTTTCACTGTAAACCTGTCAATTACATTGCGTCGCATATTTCTGATGATCTCTTGTTATGTGGACATTTATGTCACTGCTCAGTTTAAATAATGTGTGCTAGGGGGACTGTATTGCTTGTTGAGCATGCTTGCGCATCTTGCATGTGTAATCGCACTGACTCGCTCTGACATCATTAACACCGGGGCTCTTTTAGTCGTTTTATGTTGCATCAACTGTACAGCCAGCTTAACTGAAACCTCATTATTACAAAATCGTATTTCGCATTAAAATAAGTTCGTTATATCTAAACAAATTGTTATAAAGGTATTTTCTCAATACTATGTTTATTAGAAGACTATTCTTCATTTACTTTATCACCGATATTTTGTTATATCAGGGTTCATTATATCGACTTTAAGTGTACTTCTTTCAGCGGTGAGAAGAATGGAACTGAGACTTTCAGAGAACTGCCTGCAAGGTGTGTGTGTGTGTTTTGTTGTGTGTGAATTGTTATCATGAATGTGTTTGTGCATGTGTTGTTTTCATCAACCTGTGCGAAGGAGCCTCTCAATAGTTCGTGATCTCTGTCTTTTTTTCTTTCTTTCATCTGGCATTTTTCTTGCAGCGCGTTGTACTTCTGCCTCGACTGTGACACGAACCAATGTGAGGGCTGTGAGCTAGTGCTCCACGAACAGTCCCGTTTTCGTGACCACCGGCCTCGCGTTCCGGTGGTCAAGCCCGAACCTCATCTGCTGTGCGAAGGCTTCAGTTGCCGCGGCGAAAACCTCGCCGACATCCGCTGCCACACTTGCGAGCGCAGCCTCTGCTACGCCTGCGACTACCAGATACACCTGCTGCGCCGCAGGTTTGCCCACGTCAAGGTCTGTTGCTTTCGCTGTTTCTCAAAGGAATTCGCAGAGGATGTACAGTCGAACCTTATTAATTAAAACTTCAAGCGAACAGCAAATGTGGCATGGCTAGTGTGTGAGGTGTTTCCCTACGTTCTTGCCAGCAAAAGCATAGACCATGAGATCTGTATTTGCTTTTTTAAAGGGATACTGAACAAAAATTAGAAGAACTGATAAGACTTGGAAATTTTACACTGGAGATGTGACTGTTCTGATCAACAGAAATAATTTCTGGTATTTTTGAACAATTAGTTGGCTGCATTTTAGATAGATTATCAGCGCACGGCAGCTGCACACGAGCCGTGATGTCACAATCGCTGAAGAGCATGCAGAATGCACACGTTTGCGGCCCTCCTTTTCGTGTTCACTCTCCCCCTTCTGCAGAAGCCTTGATGCTTTACCCAAGCCGGGAACATCGTCCGGTGCCGGTGTTGTTCATACCGGTTCTGGGAACTGAATCGGGAAATGAGCAAGTGGGCAGACGCGTGTGACGGCTGGAATTGTTGGCATGCCTGCTTCAGGCGTTTGTGACGTCACCAAACGCCACCTCCTATAGTTCAGGGCGCGGCTGCTAGACACTGCAGTTTGTGGCAAACACATTAAATTCACTGTTTTCCTGTAGTTTCCATCTGGAATGAAGGTTGTCTCCATCGATTTGATGACCCAATTTTTCAATTTGGTAAAAAATCTTGGCGGAAAAAATTTTGTTCAGTATCCCTTTAAAGGGGCTGACAGCAGGCTCAGAATAGTGGTTTTTGCAGCCGCACAATGTCATAATGAATAAAGTTTTGTGGGGTACTTCCTGATGCCAACAATGAACTGTGGTCGTGAGAGCTGTGATCACTTTTCCACAAGCCACTTTACTGACTGCATGGCTGTAGCGTTGCGCCAACTTCACGGGACTGTATGTAGTACTTGGTTCCCTAACTTGCCGTCGCCATTTATTACCATTTTTCTTGTTTCTCTCCAACAGTGTAGAAGAGTAGGCTAAAACATGCTCAGGCCGACCTTTCTGTAAACTTCTCTTTTTCTCAGACAGGCGGCCAGAACTTGTCACAGCATATAATGACAGAATCGAGCATCATTTTCGTGATCTGAATCAGATATCTATTTTTTAGTTGTGTGTAAGTCGCAAAGACTGGCTTATCAAGTGTTTTATTTTTGTTTTCTTATCACCCCTCCCCTCTAAAATGCTGTAAAAACAGGAGCGTAAAACAGTAATTGCACATTTGCCAAAAACAACTAAAATGCAAGAGGCATCTTCTTTATTCTTCTCAGTTGATTTAGTAAATCCGGCCTCCAAGCTCTCCAGACTGAATATTATCTTGCAATGTCTGTCATCGCGCGCCCCTTTGACCAAGCAACAATGTCATGCGGTAGTGTCATAGTGATGTCACGATGACATTGCAAATTTTGGTGACAATCACGGGGATTTTTTTTTGCACAACTCTTCTTGGCACGCTGCTGACGGTGACTTTTCGCATTCGGTAAGGCATATAAAGATTCCCCTTAATACATCGATCATTTCTTGTTCACTGCTCGGCAGGTTCGCTTCCGCTACTACCTCGAGCGACAAGCGAAGTTGGCCGCAGCAGAGGTGGCGGTCGACGAAGACGACGAAGAGCAGTACCTGTCCGCTGAGCCTTATTGCAGTTTGCCCTATGAGGACAGGGGCACAGCCATGATGGAGCCGACGTCTCACGAGCCAGACGTGATCAGTGACACCCGCGGTGGGTGCAAGCCGCAAACGACGCACTCCAGCATTCTGCTTGTTGATGACAAGGAGGTGCTCCAGGTAAGGCCCTAGCTGTGTCTTTGCGCTCGGACAGAGTTTTTTCAGTCAAAACTGTTATTAGATCACAGCAAGGGTCGTGTGGGCCGTAGTTTTCTACCGCCGCCGTTGTCCCTAACCACTATCATGCAAAATAGAAAAAAAAACTACATCATTAAGGAAAAAACGCCACGAACACAATAGGATTTGAACCCAATTCTGCTGCGTGCCAGCCCAGTATTCTGTCACACCAATGCTTGAATCTTCGTTGCAAACTGTCGTTAGGCAGGCTTGATGTCAGTATTGCAATAATATGAGTAATTAAGCGTTTTAGAATGGCAAAGGAACAACCAGGCATCACACAACGTGAATTGCGTAACAAGTGGGAAGTCGAATGCTCCAAACCATTTCAAAACCTTCAGGTATAAATCTTTGTCATGCATATCATCGAAAAATTGCTCAAGATGGTTTTCAATTGTGTAGGGGGTACCACACTTTTCGAAGGATGGCACAGTGAATTCCTTCCTACTACCCAAAAATTATGATGATTAATTAATGGTGCAGTGGTTACCGTGCAAGCGTGCTTGGAGCGGTCACCCAAATAGTGTTTAGAAAAGGGCTCTGTAAGGCCGCTCTTCCAGCTTTCGTTGTGACTGTGCTGTGTGTTCCACACTGGCCGGGTGGTTTTTTTATTGAACTAAAAATCTTGGTGCTAGAACTTTCATTGTTATCATCAGTAAGATCCTATAAAATATTGGGCACTCGCCCTGCTGAATTATTAGTGGATGGCCGTGTATCTCTCAGCCAAATCTACTCCACCTTGCAGGCTGGTTGTTCAAAGGCACATCCTTCATACCAATTGGTTCTTTTACCCGAGTAAACCGTATTAGAGAACTTCTATGCTGCTTTCCTAGGCATGACGAAATGTGGCAGTTTTCTTTAGGGAGACTATTAAAAATCAAATGCATTAAGAGTGTAACCTATTGAAGATGTTCAAATATTTGAGATCTGTAGATTTTTTGAACAGTGTTTGCTAATAATTTGATTCACACTGGAATTTTACTATTCGAACTGTTCGAACTGTTCGAACTTTCCAAAGACAAATACAATCAACGTCCAAGTGACAGTGGTCCCTTCAGATTTTTAGTATGCTTCACCCCATCACACACTCGTATTTGGGCAAAGGTGTCTTTCAGTCTCTGCTACGATCTGAAGTGTATTGACGTGAGAAAACGCTGGTTCCAACGTGGAAATGATAGATGTTGCGGAAGTGGGCATTCAGTTTATGTTGTTTGGAACTTGAAATATGGGAGCTTCGAAAAATCGGACGTCGAAGATTCCTGGCATTGAAAATTTCAGATGTTCTTGTATGTTGACATCTACGAGGCAGATTTGAAACTCGAACAGACTTGAAGGATGCTGACCCTTGTCCATCACATCTTTTGGGCTTCCACAGAAATTCAAAGAAAAGGAGAGGCTGAGAAAATAGTGTCTTTGCCTTCCACGTGTAAAGTGTTGTCAGCAACACTTTGGTTGCACCAAATCGTGCATAAATGCAATTTGGCCTCTGCATTGTGTCATTTTTAATAAAAAAAAAGTATGAAACACCACCCTGCCGACATTTCATCTACCTGGTCAAAAGGCACACTTTCCTCTCCCATGTATTTTTTTGAAATTTTATTTGAAGTATTTGAAAAATATTCTAGAATTATTCGATTAGATTAGCACTCATATTTCAATATTCAAATTTGTTTTTCACTCGAAACTTCGCTATTCGCACAGCCCTGCTGACTGTATTTTTTCTGTCTTAAAAAAAATTTTACTATATATTTGTACAATTCAGATACTTGTCCAACAGGTTGATGTTCGTTTAATTAGCCTTCTTTGTTACCCTTGGAGAAAATGTTTCGTTATATGGTTTGCTGTGTTACTATATTCAGATGTTCAGATGTGTAATATATTGAGCGTACTATATTCAGATGCATCAGTCTGATCTATTTGCTTGCTATGAAGCTGCATTGTATATGAGGTGGCTAGGTTTGCCTGCAGCTCCTAATTGCAGCTTTTATTGCCTGGCCAGCTTCACAGGCTTGTTGCAAGTAAACTTAATTCAGTTCGATTCGGCCGTACGATTTGACTCGCTGTATGTATGACCGCACGCCACCCATGCAGGTGTCGACGGCCGCAGAGCTTGCCTCCCAGCTGGGCTGCAGCTCCGACACGCCCGCTAAGGTGGTCTCCATTTTCGGCAACACGGGCGAAGGCAAGTCGCATACTCTGAACCACACCTTCTACAACGGGCAGAGGGTGTTCCAGACATCGCCACAGCAGGAGTCGTGCACCATCGGTGTCTGGGCGGCGCACTGTCCTGAGCATGGCTTGCTCACCATCGACACCGAGGGGCTGCTGGGGGTGGCCGAAAACCAAAACCAGCGCACCAGACTTCTCCTCAAGGTGAACTTGCGATAGAATGGCGGTCGTGTCGAATCAAACTCGACAAGAGTCGATGTTTCACCTTGCTGCAAAAGCATTGTAAGCAACCTAAAATGCTGGAAAAGATTGAATATATAGAAGTTCACACCGCAAGTGCTATTGCACTATGTCTATGTCATTTTATTGTTGCTGCCAACATTCTTTGGGGGATGCAGTAGATACCGTATTTAGTCGCGCAATCCTCGCACAATTCTCACACCCCCGACATCGCCCGACAAAAATATGATTCCTTTTTTTCTTCGACTAATTATTGCACCCCCGAAAATTGCCGCAATAATGTTGTCTGCTCATTCCAGCCATTGATAATGATAGCGTGCACCATCTGGTGCCATCTCTTAAGCATCAAGCGTACTATTATTCCACCGAAATTCAATCCAAGCCAAAGTGGCAAGTGCGCGTTGCAGGGTGATTTGTATTTTGTGTCTGTAATCTTGTTGCGTTATAGGGCAATACGGTAGCTACATGGCTGCTTTCAAGTTGAAAGTGATTGATCATGCACTAAACAACGGCAACAGGGCCGCCGGTAGGCCCTTCGGATTAGACGGGTTTTGTGTTCGTTACTGGGGACGGCAGGTGCAAGCCACCAAGACATATTGGGCCTTCCGTGTGCCTCAGACTGGGATTGATGGTAAACTTCATTTCTTCAGAAGGTAACTGCGGATGATTCTGTTAAATGGTCACCAGCCCAATACGGACGTCCTTCGCTTACCTTTTGTGGACTCTTGTTGAGCGAAGAATGCTATCGCTACGCCCGCAACGCCCACAAGCTTTGCGTACGGTATTCTAATTCTCGACTATTTGATTACGCCTTTTGTGTCTCAAATAAATCTTGCCTTGTATTGAACCTGTGCTTTTATTATTCTGGCGGGAGAATTCCAACTTGCAGCCACTTCGGTTTTTTTTTTTTTCGCTCTGTATGTTTTCGTGGAACGATTTCACCGCGTCATTCTCGCACCCCCCAACTTTGCATCACTTTTCCGCCCAGAAAAGTGTGAGGATTATGCGATTAAATACGGTAGCAGTACGAAGGACAGAGCTACTTCCAACAGTTTCTTTGTAATGGCTTGCCGGCCATGCTGTTGTAGTGGTTGTGATGCTAGACATTTGACCCGGTGGTGATGGGATCGAACCCGGCTGCAGCTGCCACATTTTGATGTGTAGGCTAAGTGCTAGAAACCCATTCACTCAGGTTTAGGTGCACGTTAAATAATGCCTGGGGTCAAAATTCACTACTGGGGCTCAAAAATCATACACTACAGCATCTTTCGCAATCATCTAAAGGTTTTAGGACATTAAGGGGAGATGCGGGTCGAAGACACTTTTTTTTTAATATTCATTCGAGAGCAATGAAACTTGAGGTGCTTATAGAACTTTTTATGCTGATTTCGAATATATAATGAGTTGTCTTGCAAGTTGCATACTTTTAGTTTTGCAACATGACAAAGTGAAAAACTTAAGCCCTTTGCCCCCCTCTTTTCATACCTAAACTTCATTAATTTTTTACAATTGATAGTTAATAATGTTTCAAATGAAGTGTGGAATGCAAACAACTAATTTGGAAGTCCATACAAAATATGTACTAGTAGACGTGAAAAATTTTAACGTGGGAAGTTCATATTTCTCCTACCCTAGTAAAAGTTTACATAACTTTTTTTTTATTATATAAAAAGAATATTGAAACTTAAACAAGATATTGCATTTCTCGTACTTTGGAAAAAATTTGGGAAAAATTTCATGCAGATCTGAGCACCAGAAGTACCCGAAAAAGGAGGGGCACATTGACAAAAATGGCAAAATTTGTGTTTTGAGAAAAAGAAGTTTTAAAGTCAAAATTGCATGTTTATTTATCAAAGATGTCATTGAATGCGACGAAATTTGTACACAAGAAAGAAAAATCCTCCTTGTAGTGGCCACTGCCATTAAAATCGGACTAGCTGCTCGTAGCCCATGCCTACAGAGCGCGCCGCCACAACAGCTTTCACGTTGACAGCGTAGCTATCGCGCGAGCTCCCGCTGTCGTATGTTCTCCTCGCGGTCAGTCCGTCACCCGCCACGCTCACGCTGGCCTCCCCGCCTGAAGCTACTCGCCGCGAAGTATATGTCGCCGAAAGAATAGTCTCGGGGCACTCACTGTTTAGGCAGTGGAGTTCGTCGAACGACGCAAGTCCTTTCCGCTTGTCGGCCTGTTCCCGGACACGTAATCCCAAATGGCGACACGTCGGACACATTGCACCGCGCACAACAAGCATGTTCAGTGCTGTCACATCAGCAATTAACGAAGACTCGTCGTCCTGTGATTTTTCTTCGTCTTCGAAGAGTCCGATCTTTTTCTGGGAGGCACTCACATATTCGAATGCTGCGGCAAACTCGTCGGGCGCATCGGCGTCATTGCCACTACGTTTTGCGGCAGCAGACGATCTTTTCGTGGTTTGAGTGTTCGGCTTTGATTTGCGCCGGCGTCCTCGAAATTTGTGCGCCGCGTGAAACTTCACAGGCCGGTGACCGCGCTTCCTACGGCTTTCTTCATCTATAACGAATAAGCACTCGAGAAAAGCGTTGTTCAGCTGTGCTGCTCGACGAGACACGGATCCTGCAAGTAGGCTTCACAGCACACACAGGCGCGCAGCGGCCAATGGCGGCTCCCGATCCGTACCACGTGATTTAAAAGCCAGTCGCGGCGCTCGAAAAAGGCGGCAGAAGCGCGCTTCTCTTTATTATTTCTTGCGTTGCAGCAGCGCGGGAAACCGTCGCTATTTGAAGAGTGAGGCTCGGTTCTTCGCCTCATGCGGTCGACAATGGCGAGCAGCGGCGCATTATCAGCGGCAAGGTGCTCGAAGATGACACACTTTCGGCCTTTTGACAGCCACCTTGTGCTCTTCAGATGCAATTTTAAAGCATTTCCAGTTGTTTCTCGACATAGATTTTTTTTTTTTCAGAATAGTAGAGGTACTAATCTTAACAAAACAGGTGAAAACAAAAAATCGATAATTTTTTAGAAAATTCTCGTTTTTCGACCCGCATCTCCCCTTAAACCTACATAACTGTATTACATAACTTTGTAGTGGAAGTTCATTGAAGCTGAGCAATAAAGCGGCACTGCAGTACTCAGACCTCATTATTACAAAGTTGCTTTTTACACGAGATAAGTTTGTTATAATTGTTATAATTTGTTATAAATGTTTATTCATAACACTATATCTGTTGCAAGGATATTTTTCATTTACTTCGTTATAACTGATATTTTGTTATATTCGGGTTCGTTATATCGAGGTTTGAGTGTAATTCGTTCCCCCTTTGCTGTGCCTCTTCATTCACAAATGTGCCACTGTGTTGCATTTTCATATGTATTGCAGCGTGGAAATTGTTGTGCTCATTACCCAATAATAACCATCTACACTGATAGGCAACACAGACTATCTGCCTAGAGTAATAATTCAACCTTAGCACATTCTCTTAGCGCAGTAATTGTCGCAGTGATTCTCGAGGCACAGTAGCATAGTGGCTGTCAGGAAAGTTTTCTAGTAATGTGCTTTGCAGCTTCGGTTCAACTGCAATGCCGCCCCGCCGTGATGGTTTAATGGCTAAAGTACACGGGTGCTGGCCCGCAGGTCGCGGAATCGAATCCTGGCTGCGGCGGCTGCATTTCCGATGGAGGCGGGAATGGTGTAGGCCCGTGTCCTTAGATTTGGGCGCGCGTTAAAGAACTCCAGGTGGTCAAAATTTCCGGAGCCCTTCACTACGGCGTCTCACATAATCATATGGTGGTTTTGGGACGTTAAACCTCACATATCAATCAAACAACTGCTATGCCGCAGACTTGTCTGCCTTGGGCTACAATTTTGCCATACTTTCTCACAAGAGACGGACACCTGGTACTTAATGCATTTAGCCCCATCGCAAATTTTCCTTGGAAGAGTTCTTTGCAGTTTCTTCATATTACTCATGAATCTCTGCTGGTATCTCGACATTGGAAGGCTTGATACGGCCAATTACCTCCTCTTCTCGTTAATTAGGCATGAACTTCATTGCTGTGGCTGTTTAAGAATCTTCTGCAGTGCCCTTTTATGAAGTGCCAGGTCGGTGCTTGGCCCACCCTGTGGCAATTACGTGAT
Source organism: Rhipicephalus microplus (assembly GCF_043290135.1). Lineage (NCBI taxonomy): Eukaryota > Metazoa > Arthropoda > Arachnida > Ixodida > Ixodidae > Rhipicephalus > Rhipicephalus microplus. Next base: position 173,642,871 of record NC_134705.1, read on the forward strand.
GGTTCTCCATTCAGGTGCTGGCCGTCTCGGACATAGTGATCTACCGCACACGGGCCGAGCGGCTCACCACGGACCTGTTCACGTTTCTCGGAGACGCCTCTCACGCTTACGTCAGCCACTTTGCACACGAGCTCAAGGCACTCAAGGAACGCTGCAAGCTCGACAAACCCATCTCGGCGTTGGGGCCCGCTGTAATTATCTTCCACGAGACGATGCACACCAAGCCGCTCGCTGCTGGCGGTATGCACAATTCGACATCTCAGTATTTATTACTAACCAGTGAGTATTACGCTGGAAGGTCAGGCAGGGCCGAAGTGTGTGTGCAGGTAGCGTAGATGCAGACGCCTTCTGAAGTTATACCTGACTGGGTAGAAATGCGGCAAGCAGTGTAATTGTTTCACTGAATTGGCCATTGTGACCAAGTGGCTGTGCCCTCAGATTGGCTAGGCTAGGGGCTTGACTTGGCGAAAAGCCACCAGTGTTGCCAACCGCAATTTAAAATAATTGAGGCATTAGCGTGTAGCATGGAGGAAGGAATAATGAAGAGAGGCCGTTGCGTCACATTTTGTGAAGCCAGAAGTAGGACAGGGTAGAGAACTCTCCTTCTCCCAATGTTGGTCACACTGTGGCGGCTCGCGCATGCGCAACTGGCACCTACAAAAGGCAGATGAGCCGGGCGAACCGATGTCAAACGTGCCAAGCGACAGTGTCGTTGCCATCTGATAGACGAGCTGGAAAAGCGAAACTTTTGTGCTTATTGAGAGCAAATATTCTGCAACACACGCTTGTCTAGGGCCTGTGCACCATTCGCATTCTCATTACAGCTCATATTGTGCATCTACAATCAACTTGCAAATTTTCACTTTGTGTTTAATACATTGAATGCAAGAGAGCGATGGCTCAAATCGGTTGAATAATTTTCCCGGACAAGCCGTTTTCTTCGGTAGAGACGGTAAGTTCGGGGTACGGAACATAATGCAATAGTGCATAATGCAAGACTATTTAAACTGGCCACATGAAGCGTCTCGGAAACCGAGAGTGTCAATATACGTGCACATGAGTATCGTTCGCAGCAACGCAGGTCAGTCGACTGCAACCATATTGAAAATAACTTGGCCAAATAAGGTTTACCGTGTGCAAAACGTAAACAGGATGCGATATTTAAAAAAAGTCACAGCTTTTCCACTAAGGCGAAGCAATGAACGAGGTGGCAACAAATTGGAAGGTCACGCGTGGAGTGGCAAGCAGACCGAAACGTGCCCCGCGTTTCTCATGCATAAATGATGCACGAAACACACTCACAGGTACAGATAAATGCGAATAAGCATCTCAGTTGTTCCTTCGATGTGTCTTGAAAGCACGCCCTTTTCATAAACGGAGGCTGTGCAACAATCGCAGTGACCTTTGTGCTCCCGGTAGCTACAACAGAATCGTTCCGACGAAACACAAAGGCTAGCCAAGACGTACGATTCTCCCCACTGCAAGATAAGGGCGCGCGATTGCGTGTACACCCTCTTATTCACTACGCAAGCCAAAGTACGCGTTAGAGATGAGAGCCGCCGCAAGCTCACTTGCCATCTTGCTGATAATGCTGAAAACACGACAGTTCCCTTCCCGAGACGCCTGGCAACAGCGGTAAGTGGTAGATATGAATAGCTTGCTGTTTGAACTTTGCAGGAGGTACCTCTCGGTGGCTCTGTGGTTAACACCTCGCATTCACGACGCGGAGGTCCCACGTTTTATTCCGCGCACCTGAGTCTTATTTTTCTCGGATGTCTTTCTTTCTTGCGTTTTCACATATATAGATACGTATACATATACGGTGCATGACATCGAAGTCGGGGGCGAAATCCAGCAGAGAGTATTCATATAATTGCAATAACAAGAAGTCGCCTTACTGTGTCAGGCAGGCACATTTGTAAATTTTGATTTGGCGAGCTTCGGGGAGCAAGCACCATGGGCTACGTACTGCTTTCCAGTAGTTCTGACCGCTATACACCGGAACAGCTAGCCTTCATCGCTGAGGCACGTAACAGCACAGTGGCGAAGGAAAACAGCGAAGCTGCGGCCGTATCAATCATTTTCAGAGAAGTGGTCGCGAGCTTAAAAAACTACCACTTTTGAGCGCAGGCGATGTAAACTAAACTCGTAACGTCGACCAACGCTCACTGTAGCCTTCTAACACATTGCACTATCTTCGAAGTGCAACGAGCGGTGGTGCAGATGACACGAGACGACGGCGTGACCACGGAATCCCACAACTTCCCTGCAAAAGCATGCAACTTCCGCCACACTTTTCGCTCTGTAACTTGGATTGCGAGGACCTCTTCTCAGCTTTCCTTCCTCCATGGCACGCAGAGAGTGGCATGGTTAAATCTGTTTGTTGTCAGCCCGCGTCAACATAGCAAACGTACGCTTTATGCGCCTAATTTCAAGGAAAAATGCCACTAATTTTATTCACTGTAGCCGATGGCCAGTTGTATCGGGGTTGGTTGAAAGTGAATTCCGTTATAGTAGTTTAATGCGAAGACCAAACTTAGGCTGAATAATTGTCAGTTGTGTCCGAAAATCTGTTGTACATGGGTCCGTCATAATGAGCATGAGCTGTATTCGCATCAAGTTTGCTTCGAACCTAGAATTTACTATTTGTGCAAGCCTAATTGGCAGATTTTAAGAAAAATTCGTAGTAAAAGAAAAAGAAAGGCTTGGTTGCTAAGTGCACACTTTTATGGGCAAGTTCATTTATAACGAACAACTGATATACAACGACCACTTTTCTGAAGCAGGATCGCGAGTTGGGTAAGCTGGTGGATGCTCATCGTAGAAAATGTAACAGTGCAACGGGGTACTTTATGTACGTTCGGTTCAGAGAATGTTTTACAGCGCAACGGGTTGCACTATAAAATATTCAGTGGAAATTTTACAGTGCAACGGGGTCCATTGTGTTTGTTCGGTTCGTAGAATATTTTACAGCGCAACGGGTAGCGCTGTAAAATATTCTGGGACGGCCACTTTTCACGGCACTCTCTAGTTTGTTATAAACATTTAAAACTGTATCTGAAAGCACAGCTTTGGACCTGACACAGTTTCATATCGTGTTGCATTCTAGAGGGTCCCAAGTCTGCCGTTGAGGAACTGAAGAAGCGGTTCGAGCAGAACAAGCGTAGCATCGATGCGTTCAGCGACTTGCACTATGTTGGCATACAGACAGTGGGGTTGCCGACGTGCTTTGACGGTTTGAGGACGACAGTGAAAAAGGTGATGGACAATGCCACGGTGCGCTCCGCAAGACCTGTCGAAGTCATCTTCCAGGCGCTCAAGGTGAGTTGGTCGCACGAAAATGCCATCGACGCAGCAGAGCTTACACAAGTCTCATTTTAAAGGGACACTAAGGAGCAACAGTGACCCGGTTTAGATTGATAGACTGCACTCTAAGCACTCTAAGCACTCTAATGCCCGAAGTTTCAATAATAGTGGGAAAAAAAAAAAAAAGGGATAGACTGCTCTAATTTCAATATGTGGTTTTCATATTTTCACGACATTGTCTCAATGAAATTTTCTGAAACTTCCTGTGCAAGGACTATGGCACCCACAGATGACAATATGCTATATTTTTATAAATTAACAGCTGCGTAGGACCTTCTAGACTCCTTCAAAACCAATGATGTCGTGATGTTTTGTGCGGGAATGTCAAGATAGTGTCTCCACACACATTTTTTTCTTCGAGTGTTTTTTTTTTTTTTCTTTCACTTACCAAGCGTCTTCTTGCAGTAAGAGTGGCGTTTTCCGGATTGTAATTGAACTTTACTAATTGAACTTTACTATTGCACTTTACTAATATGCAAAATTGAATTTTACTAATTGAACTTTACTAATATGCAAAATTGAATTTTACTAATTGAACTTTACTAATACGCGAAAAATGGTTTTTTCCTTTAGTGCCACCATTAAGAGCTTTCATATTTGAAGGGTCGCTAGAGGAAAGAACCTGATCTGTTTTAACTAATAAGTCATTCTGTTAGAACTCTATTGTTACATATAAGGCTGCAACAGATGCATAAAGCTGTGCCAAAATCGGTGAATTTAGTTGAAATAGCGGTGCGCTGGTATAAAAAGGTCAAACAAGCTCTAAAATTTCTTCGCTTGCGCTAAGTTTAGCCAGAAATGAGAGCCACATTGCCCACTTATGCATTCGGCCCTCATTATAATCAAGTTGCATCATACGCAAACATAAATTCAGTATTTATCCGAAAATTTAATAAAAGGGTATATTCCTAACCTTGTATCTGTTGCAATACTATTCTTCATTTTGTTCATTTCAACCAATATTTCGTTATATCTAGGTTTATATATCGAGGTTTGAGTGTAGTTTGGACATCATCCGATCTAACCACTCATGCAGAAAGGCAGTGTGTTGCAACGCTGCTGCACATGCACGTTCAACAATTAATGCAGAAGTCCTGTGTAAGAAATTCAGTGGAAACTTTGGCAATTCGTATGCCTAGGAACTCTTCGGACAAACTTGTCACGATAAAATTTTTCAGCTATCATCTCAGTAGTGCATGCAGCTGTTGGCAAAGCTGTAAATGCACCGTACCCATTTTATGAACGATGAACGTGCCATTCGCTGCCACTCTCTTGTGTATAATTGTCAAGTGCGCCAGACTTTATTCGCCCATGTTGCAAAGTAGGAACAACACGCAAAATGTTCAATGGTAGTATTTTTACTTTTGTGTTGTGCTTCCATGGTGTGTCTGGGGTTCGTATTGAGTGATCACTCGGTTGCAGTGCCAGTCGAAAATGTTGTCTGAAGTTGGTGCCTTGTGATGTGATCCTAGTAACTGCACGGCTCTCAGGCTGTTTACCTTTCGCAAAAACACCTGAAATACGTTCAGCCTACTTGCCATCGGCACAAGTTAATATTTAAGTTAGTGGCAGTCAACAACACTACATGAAAAATGATTGTTACAGTGTCTAACTTGATGCGATTACGAGACGATTCAAAATTAACTGCGAAACGCTTGTTGAGGTCTCTTATTACCTTTATCGCAATATTAAACAAACTGAATTTACGCAAACTGAAGACTCTGTAGGGCTGGCTAGCAAATTTTGATGTAACGTGTTGTTTTGTCATTTGCTGCTTCTCGGTCATGTTTTGCTTACATAAGCACTGAAAGAATCATCGTTAACCCAGTGATGAAATTCATGCCGTGATTTACAGTGCACTCCTATTCCCTTTCATAGCCTCATGAGCCCAGTTTTTTTCTATTTTTTTCCTTTGTGCTTCTTGTGTCGTAGCTTTCATATGCTTGCATAGAAAAGCTTTTTGCAAGTGTAAATTTTCTAAGACCATTAAATGGTGTGCGAACTTTTCCTTCTTTTTCTCTGGATTTCACGTCTGACCCAGGTGTCGTCGGTCTCAATGCGGTGTGCATCTCAGATGCGTCACGATGATGCACGCTGTGCTGCAGTAAGTGACACGAGGCACCGCGCTTGCAAGTCAATTGCGTTACAGCTGCTGGCGGATTTTTCAGACTCCGAAAATTCAGACTTGTTGGATATTTCAGACTCCACAAATGCACAGTCAAGGTTACCATCGCACTAATACATTTTCGCGACCGATTTTTCGGATGAACTTATGTACCGAAATTCGATTTTCCAGACTAAATCGGCCGTTTCTATGTCGCTAAATTTTGAAGACCGCCATATTGGAGTTTTTGTTGGATTGGTTGAGTTTGACTTGCGGTGGCTTGTTGTGTGGCCTCCAAGATTGGAAGTTCTTCAATCTTCTAGTTTCGGAGGTCATGTCTGATCTTTCTAGGCTAGCAAAACTGCAAAACTTTTCTTTTTCACTGAGCCTTATCGTCATTATTAATAAGCTGGTCGGTTGTTTTTATTTCCTGGGTGTTTGTTTTTTTGGTTGTCATTGCGCACTTGGTCATGTTATTTGTGTGCCGAATGTGTTTGAGCCATCGTGCACGTCACATGCTCGCTGCTGTTCGCGGTTGCTCAGTAGCACTTTAGGGTCACGGTGCTCGACTTCTCCTAGAACACGCGGGTTCGATCCCTGCCGCGGCGGTACCGTTTTGATGGTGGCGAAATCTGGAGGCTCACGCGCTGTGCAGAGTCGGTGCAGGTAAAAGAAGCCCAGACCATGTTGTTAAATCTCACCAAACAGGCTAGATGTTGCATGTACCTTTGTGCGATCTGCATCAAGATTTGTTTGCTTGGTTTCATGGAGCCACCAACTTTGCCCCCCCCCCCCCCCCCCCCCCCGCAACAGTTGGTGGCAACGATTCCTGATGATTGATTTGCGGGGTTTAACGTCCCAAAACCACCATTTGATTATGAGAGACGCCGTAGTGGAGGACTCCGGAAATTTTGACCGCCTGGGGTTCTTTAACGTGCACCCAAATCTGAGTACACGGGCCTACAACATTTCCGCCTCCATCGGAAATGCAGCCACCACAGCCGGGATTTGATCCCGCGACCTGCGGGTCAGCAGCCTAGTACCTTAGCCACTAGACCACCGTGGCGGGGCTGGCAACGATTCCTAACGATGTTACCGTAACTCAAATAGAATCAAATTTGCTCGCATGTTTGCTCGCACGACAGCTCAAATGCGCTTGGCACAGTAACACGACCATGTCCTCACGTGTGCAATAACAACCAGGAAAACAAACAGCCAGAAAATAAAAACAACCTATTGGTGTATCAATGATCATAAGGCTGGCTTAAAAAAAAAGTTGTGCCGTTTTGCTAGCCAAGGCCTCCAAAACTATAAGGTTATGCGCGCTACCAATCTTGGAGGCCATAGAGCTATCCAGTGCAAGCCAACAAAAATCCAACATGGCGGCTTTCAAAATCAAGCGGCATAGCTCAGAACAAACGATTTCGATTAGTTTGGAAAATCGATCATGAAAATGCATTAGTGCTATGAGAACCTTGACGTTGGATATTTTGGACCTCACAAATGCACCAAGTCTGAATTTAGTCTGAGTCCTAAAAATTCGTTAGGGACTTGTTAGCCTGTGTGATAACGTGAAATTCTACGCAGGCAGTTGCATCAAGCACCTTTCACTGACTGTTTCATGCATTCGCTTTTAATGTTCCAGCATCTGAATGAGAAGTTCAATGGCGACATTGACAACACTGTTCCAAGCACATTTCCCGATCAATATTTCACCTGCCCCCTTTCGTGCCTCTCTTGCGAGTAAGTTTTTGCATTTCATTTATTTTTTACCTTATAATCTCGCTTTGACTTTGGCTTTTACTGACCATTTCTTTATATTTGTAGTCAGTGTGTGCACAAAAAAATGAAGCAGTGGCTTTTGATGCACGTGTGCACAAGTGCAACATTCACAACTGCACATTGAGCATCGCAAGAAATGTTGGCGCTTGAGCATTTTCAAGTATTTCCATCCAGGGTTTTATGTAAATTTGAGGTTTTGAGGTTGCTCCACAAAATGTTGTGTATCAGATTCCCCTCTCTTGCAGCAAATTTTGCGCAGGCCAGACGGTTCGTTGTGCTAACGATAGGATCAGAGAGCATGACAACAACGTAAAACGTGCACAAGATTGTTGGTTTGTCGTCCCCTGTTGGTCATGCACGTATTCATCTGCTTTTTTTTTTTTTTTTTTAAGTGTAGCACAGTGATCTTACCCTCACGACCACCTAGCACAAGAAATTGTTGAAGTGGATCAGATTGCTCAGTTGGGTGGCAACTGTGTGGGCATCCCGTCAATTATTACCCAAGGAACCGAATTATCTACCTAAGCTGTTTTCGTAGTCTCTCTTAATTGTGCTGCGGGTGGCTTTTCTGGGCTATGTCCTGTGATGCGGCACCTTTAGAAGTGTTCATTTTGCATATTCGTAGGCGGTGCATTTTGTTTTCACAATAGCGAGTAGGCACTTTGTGTGTTATTTTTGCGAATCCAGTGCTGTTCCACACACACAGTTTTGGCTTAACTGTGTGATGTCACTCGTTCAGTCAGATTCGTAAAAGAATCATGGATCTGTAGTTTAAATTGCAGGAATAGTTAGTTCAATAACTGTGCATTGTAATTTTAGCGCTCGGTGCAACAAGACAATGAACCATCAAGATGACCACTTTAATGCAACGAGGTGCCGTTACCAAAACCATCTGGACAACCGGGTCCAACAGTGCAAGGCAAGTGCACCCCTATGAAGGCACAAGCTGCATGGTTTGAGAGTTGTTGGCACTTTGACATTAATATCATCATAAATAATGCAACCTTCTTTTTACAAAGGACTTTAAAACTCTCCCCTCCATCTGTCCATGTTCTTGCTTACAAATCGATAGTCCTCCCCATACTTGATTATGCTGCGGTGATCTGGGATCCATTTACTCAAATCAACATTCGTAAAGTCGAAAAAATACCAAATAGAGCCGTTCGCTTCGTATATAACAGTTATGGACGAATCTCGGTAAATGAACTGTTTGTCAAAGCTAACTTACCTTCACTTTCAGAAAGAAACAGCATATCCCGAATAAAATATTTATATCAAATAATTAATGGGCATTACAAGATAGATATTGGAAAAATCATTTCATTTTCTTCAGGTTACGCCACTAGACAACGCCATGATTGTACAATAACTCCCTTCCGTATTCGCAATAACTGCTTCACATATTCTTTTTTTCCCCAGAACTGTGCAGGAATAATAAAGTTTAAACAACCATCAAGTCGCAACACAATCTTTAACATCCTTTGCCGCTAGTCTGGAAAAACAGAGAAAAAAATTTTACTTGTGTGCTAGCTTTGTTTTCTTTTCTTAAAATGAGAGTGATGTGCCATCGTTAATGTTTTGTTACGTCTGTTTACGTTGTAAAACACAAGTGATAGTTATTTGTTTGCTTTGTTTTATATGGCTGCCTACTATGTGAAATGTGATAGGCTGTTCCATCTGTTTGCCTGGTGTTATATGCTGATATTTATGTCTTTTGTACCCACCTGCTAAAATCCCTCCAGGAGATTGCAGTACCAGTAAATAAAATAAATAAATAAAACCTAAATTGCACCCGTGTTCGTCCTTGTTTCTGTTGTCCCGTTCTAGTGTGCTATTTATGAAGAATTCTTTGTGTTTTTTACCACATAGCACTTGGTCAGTGAGCTTGCATTGGAACACGAGTTGACCTGACCCTCTCCCTTCTTTCTTTATTTTTTCCCCTGCGCTCTTTAAATGCAGAACTGCTACGAAAAATTTGGTCGCGAAGTGGTCCTTACGCCACAGACCGGTGCCAAGAACGATTCTACACTGACGGCGTTGGCGAAGTTTGCTTGGTCGGGGTAAGCAACATGCCTTTGACGTTTTTAGCAGTTCAGTAGAATCTCATTGATATTTTTATTCCGCTGGTGAAATCCCAGCTGGACATCGGTTCACTCACAGATATTGAATGTGCTGTAACATTTGTTCAGGTGAATTATGCAATGTCCATGCTTCTTTCTCTGCTTACTACCCAGATTCCAGATTACTTTATTTACTCGCATAATCCTCGCACTTTTTTGCATGGAAAACTGACGAGAACTTGGGGGGGGGGGGGGGGGGTTTACGCTGGGAAAATTTTTCGTGAAAACGTACAGAGCGAAAAAGAAAACGATGTGGCCACGAATCGCGGTTGTCATGCTAGCAACTAAATTCAAGCTTTGTGAAGTACTAGTAATTAAGACTTACCTTTACAGTAAAACCACAGGTTCAACACGTGGCAGGATTTAATTAAGACACTCAAGCTGCAAGGAGATGTTAAAGAATAAGGAGATTTCAAATAGCGTACCCTTAAGTTAGTGGGCTTTGCGATCGCCCTCTGTCACTTTTTGGGAGCCGGCAAGCGGTTTGTGTACGCCTTTTCAGCACCTGCGCACACAAATGAATCGGAACTTGTTAGAATGCGACCAAAATGTATCAATATTTGCTAGGAAAAATGCCCTTTGTGGGCTTCAGTGCAGCACAGCGTTGGATATAGCGAATGTCTCGCTGTGCGGGAGTTTGATATACGGATGCACTGGTCCCATACTTTGGCATGAAAAATTTAACGGGATTTCTCAATAATTTTATATATTCGAGTTTGATATATCCGAGATCGGCTGTGTTATGTCTCTTGATGCACGGAAGGTACTTTATTTAGTGCAGCTAGTTCGATTACTGGCAATTAGTTGTAGGCGGTAACTCTGATGTCATCGGGATCATTTTGCAAATGTCCTACTAGTAGTGCATGTGTTCTCGTGCATTTACCTTAATTTCTCGTTAAGTAGGGCACTGCTGTTGATAATATTCTTGTTATTGACATTGTGATGCATTGAGCTTCCACTCTGATGTAAATATTTCTTTGGCGTTAGTGTCACTTTAAAACTCCGCCATTACACTAAATGGCCAAGGCCATGGCAAAAACCAAACGCAGAAGACATGGAGGAAAAAGTTACCCTCAAAGGTACCTGCAATGCATGCACTAATCATTACACGAGTGTTGAAATGAGTTTTCACAAAATGCTTGGCACAACTCGAAATATGCAGCAACAAAACATCGTTTCATGCTGTAGGCCAGTGTGCTCAGATTTGGGTGCACGTTAAAGAACCCCAGGTGGTCGAAATTTCCGGAGCCCTCCACTACGGCGTCTCTCATAATCATATGGTGGTTTTGGGACGTTAAACCCCACATAACCATAAAATCAAAACATTGTTTCACTCTTTAGCGAGCTGCACTACAATTACGACTCGTGCGTACTACAGCGAGAATGTTTTTACAAATCCAACAGCGTACATACTAACGAGGTTTCTTTCAAAGCCTGCACATACTGTATACATTGTGGATTCGCATGAACCTGCTGTTTTGATGTTTCAATTAAAACAGCGAGAATATTCAGGCTAGAAAAAATTCAAGACAGGCTGTCCGAGAGGCTGTGTTTTATAAGTTTCGCATGTGCTCTGGGTAACATCTGCTGGTATGGCAGCCCAGGGAAGTTGCTTCAGTGCATTTGCGATATATGGCTCAACGCGCGATGCAAATATGGCGCTACGCACATAATTCTCCGTTGTGGCCTACATCTTCCGTGTGCAGGTATGTGTTTGAGTGCCCCAGCTGCGGTGTGATCTACCAGAGTCGAAAGTACTGGTTTGGCAACAGGGAACCCGAGGAGACTGTCACCAGGGTTGAAATCGTGCACGTCTGGCCTGTTGTAAGCATTTTATTGCACTGGTTGGCTCAGCAGTGCACACTGTGTTTTTCGTTTGTGCTCTTCAGTCTTTTTTCTTAGTTGTCAACGTCAATGCATCGAGGTTCTTTTAATGCAAAACATTTAATGGGATCTAAAAGCTGGTATTTTGGGGCCAATTTGTTGGTCAACTTGCAAGAAAAAGTATGCCAGCTCCGCTTGGCGGACACTGGTGAAAGAGCGAAGCTGGTGACTTGCAAAGAAGCTTTTGCTTCACCATTTTTAGAGCTGGTTGAATGCAGTGGGATATCAATGCTGTGCGATGTAAATGCACTGGGGTATGAATGCAGTGGGATTTGAATAGAGTGGGGTTGAATCATGTGGGAATGGAGAGAAATTGAGCTGGAGCAGTGGCGAATGTAGTGGCGAGTTAGGAGATTAGCACGAGTTAAGGGAGAAGTGGCACATATCCATAGTGGGATTTACCCACTTTCTGCGGCACGTACTTGTTTACGATCGGCGATGGCCTCAAGACATAAAAGACTTGATAAAGAGCAACTTTGCTGTTAAAAACATTTTTTTCTTAGCTTTATTAAGACTGAGGTTCTCTCTGTTTAGTGCCAAAAGCTGTTGCCAACTTTTTTAAAATGAAAGGCTCATTGGACGATATTGGCTAGTGTGTGCTTGTGCTTGCTGGTGTCTGCTACCTTTTGACTTACTATATGCACCAGCTAGTGTTGTCGGCACAGATAAAAACAGGCAATGCTTCAAATACACAGCAGTTGCTTTCTGGGAAGTTAGCCTCAGTGTTATTTTTATCTTCATGTTTGCGTCAGGGTATTCTCTTGTGCTTATTTCTCTTATGCTTTAAAGAGAGCACGTTAGCAAGTGGGTCAAAATGAATTGTAAAAATGCATCACACCAAGCAAGCACATTAATAAAGAAGCATAAAAAAGGATATTTGTTCAGCCTTGTTAACAGAGGTAGCATATCTTTCCGTCAGTGGAGTTGAGTACTTGGTTAATCAGTTTTACCGCAAAAATATCGTGAAAAACAATCTCCGTTATTCCAGGAGAAGCCGGCAACAGAGGAGCCAGGCATTACTGCGCAGAGGGTTCTTGACGGCATTCAGACCATTTCGGAGGCAGTCACAACGTACAGCGCTCGACCGACGCGCACCATGTCTGACTGGATAAACGACCAGATCGCACCTTCATACTGGGTGCCCAACTATAAGATTCAGGTAAGACTCCTGACCTTGGTGCGAACTGGTGCTTGAAATGCGACATTGCAGTGACGTGACGGTGGACGTGCCACATTTGTAAGGTCGAGAGCGTGGTTCGTTTCCCTACCCCGGTGGCCATGTTTTGACGGGGGATGGAATGCAGAACTTGCAAACCAGTTACATTGATGAACAGGTTAAAGAGTCTCAGCTGGACAAAGTGATTAGTGGATGTATGTGTTTCTTGAAAAGACAAAAATGTATCAATAGTGAAGGCAGGCATACATACAGACTTACAGTAAAAGCTCGTTAATTCGAGCCGCAAGGGGAAGCCGCCTCAGTTCGAATTAACATAAGTTCAAAATAATAAAAGTGAAGAACAACAATAGTACACTGCAAGTAGAGCATAACAATTTATTTTTTGAAAAAAATCTGTGATCACGGTCTGCCTTTTTTTCTTGAAGGTAACAGCCAGCACTTTTTGCTCTAACGAACGAATTTCGCAGAAGGTCTCTTCTCCGCCTTCTTCAAAACTTAAGAAAAGGCAGGCGGAATTCAATCCGGCCATGACTTCTGCAGCAGAGGGCCACACTGGTGCTTCGTCCTCCTCTTCATCATCGTCACTGGCAGCAACAGCTTCTGCACTTCTCACCTGACATATTATGTCGCCATCCGTGAGTGCACCACACACCACTGCACCTGAGTCCACATCAACGTAGTCCGCAAAGCAGACGTCTTCTAAAACGTCCGCCATGGGGGCGGTGACGCCGTGTTCGAGCACTGGTGGCTCGTCAGCTTGCAGAGCTTCGGTGTTGAAGCCACAGTAGCGAAAGCAATTTGCTATCGTAAGCGCTGCCACTTGCTCCCTAGCACGCGCAGGCATGTGTAGTGCACTAGGAGCGTCACTTGGTGGTTATTGCACAAAATAATTCGTTCCAACGTATGACGCCGATAAAATGATTTTAAATTTCTAATTATACCCTAGTCCATAGGCTGCAGTACCGTTGTCGCGTTTGCTGGAAGGAAGGCCAGCTCAACGGCCTTCGTCTCAACGTTGACTTTATGAGCCGAACAGTTGTCCACAAGAAGCAGGACTTTGCGGCCACAGCATTTGAATTTCTTGTCAAGCTTCCCCAGCCACTGCGCGAACAATTCCCCCGTCATGCAGGCCTTTTTCTTGGCCGTGTAGTCTGATGGGAAGGACCGGATGTTCTTGAAGCAACGAGGACTTCTCGATTTGCCTATCACAAACAGAGGCAACTTCTCAGTCCCGGTCATGTTCGCAGCAACCATCACAGTTACCCGTTCTTTACTTTCCTGCCCTCCCTTGCACTTGTCGCCTTTATACGTGATAGTTTTTGCGGGCAGCAATTTGAAAAATAAGGCAGTTTCATCCGCATTAATTATGTCCTGCACAGAATACTTCTCCATGTAGCCTTGAAGCACTTCCGAGCGCCAACCTTCACACGTTTTCATGTTGACGGCGTTCATTTCACCCGACACAGCACAGAAAACGAGGTTGTAGCGCTCGCGAAAACGGTGCAACCACCCATCTGAAGCAGCGAAGTCATCGTAGTCTAGCTGCAGGGCGAAGTTCGCTGCCTTTGCCAGTATCACTCGGCCACTCAGTGGTATGTCCTACGAACGCATTTCCTTTATCCAAATGAGAAGCGCTTTCTCGAGGTCAGGATACTTTCTGGGCCGCAACCTTCTCCTTTTGCTCGCAACTTCTGCCTCTAAGGCGTCTTCAATAGTCTTCCTATTTTTTTATATAAGTAGATAGCGTCGTTTTCAGTATCCCATGCTTTTTCGCGATATCTTGCTTAGGCAAGAGTCCGGCGTGCACTTCTCGCAAGATATCAGCTTTCTCCTGAAGTGTTTTGGCATGGTATTTGCTGCGGGCAACAGGCCATCAAGTCGAAGCAGCAGAATGGCGACAGACGGGAAGCTACTACCAGCGCTACCGCAACAAACGTTAGCCGAGGCCTAACACCAACACAAAGAATCGCGACAGTCGGAAGCTACTCCCAGCACCAACAACCGAGGTGTACGACGCACGCCCGAGACAAAGGCTGCAGAGAAGGCTGGGTGAAGCTACGACGCACCCGATTAGCTTTGTGCTGGTCATGCCATCTGTCGTCTAACAGCGACAAATATGCAGGATTTTGCAATCTTGCAAGGCAGCTTCTGAGATTGGCGCTTTAAAAAAAAAATCTTGGGGGTTACGTAGGATGGAGAGCAGGCAGCCGCCGAGAAAGAGAGATTGTGGGTGGGGGGGAGAAGAGCAAGTGGCGCTATTTTCTGCACTCTGGCCTCTGTGCCAGTTTCTCCGTTTTTCTCTCCGCTCCCTTTCCACGCCGCCTCGTAACTTGGCAGCCACCCTATCTAGTGACTAGCCAAGGCGCCAGCACGGTGGCGCGTAGTTCGAATTACCCGCGGTCGAACCTACTCGCGTTCGAATTAACGTGCTTTTTTATTCATAGGCTTGTATGGAGCTTGGCCGGACTATAACTTACAGTTCGAATTATGCATAAAGTCGAATTATTGAGGTTCGAGGTAACGAGCTTTCACTTTACAAGAGGAAGTGAGATCAGGAAGTTCAAGTTGTTTTCAATGGCAAAAATCTGCACTGGTTGGTAAGTATCCATCATGAAAGGAGGTATGACATGGACATTAGGGACCAAGAAAACGTGGGGTCTCATCTCTTGTTCCTTTGTTCATACACTTACAGTAAAAGCTCGTTTAACCGGACCTCGTTAACTCGGAAATTCGGTTAACTCGGGCTCGCGGTATGGTCCCAGCAAAACTTTTGTATATTTCGATGGGGTTTAATGCTCATTGATTCGGAGGGATTCAGCCATGCACCGGTTATCTCGGACAAAAACGGGAGTCGCGAGATCTCGGCGGCTTGGAGGCTCTAGCACCACTTGCTGTAATCAATGGCGTATCTGGAGTTTTGGAGAAATCAAATGAACTGCAGCAGAATATGATCATGATGATAGTGAATGAGGAGGATGTGGCTAAGTGGCGCTAGTCACCACCCGGCGGAAGCACTTGGGCCACAGGCACATCCATTCTCTACTAACAGCTGTTCACTATGCCAACTGGTGTACTTCGTGGCTTTCTTGACGTGGTTCTTTGTGTTGGGACTTCGCATGTTGCGGCTGTGTGTGTGCGCGTTGCCACCACTGTCGCGCTTCATATCGATGGCGACTGTCACAGGAGTTAAGCGGCCACAGGAGCCAGCAAATGATTTTGAAAGAAAGGTGATGATATTGAAAGACGTGAGCGCAGGTGTTTCTCGACAAGAGATTATGAAAAAGTACGATGTTAAGGGGAGACGCTCCTCGAAAGCACTTTTTTTTTGTTATTCAACTTAGAGCTTCAGAAATTGGACCACTGATGCAGTTTTTCCTCCTGATTCCAAATCTGTAATCAGTTTTTACATAAGTGCAATAGTTTGGGAGTTGTGTTTCAAGTAATGGTGAAACTTGATAAGTTTTCCGGGAACTTTCGCGCATACTAAATGTTCATGCAGAGAGTTGTTCAATGGCTCCTTTTGCTCCCTATTAGCCATAGAGTGCCGATATCTAGCTAGAAATTGTGCTCCAACTTTGAAACTATGAAAAAAAACATCTGTGTAGCAAACTACCCTTTTTTTTCCACTCGACCACCATTAAATTTATTAATAGATATTTACAGCTGATAGGTTGTGCTGATTCAAGTAGATATCGGCACCCTACGCACTCTCCTCAATGTGTGTGCCAAATTTCGTCGTCGTATGACCATTCTAAGTGCCCGAAACACTTCCCGCAAAAAATGCAAATTGGCCAAAATTGCGAAATGAGAAAAACGCGTTTGAAAGTTTGAAAGTCTGTATTTACAAAAATGAAAAACGCAGTAGCACGAAACTTGTGCTGAACACATACACACATGTCCAGAGGGAATATCAGTTGTCTAAAACTCTCCAGCACCGTAGGTTTTCCCTTCCCGGCTGGTGCGGCAGGACTCTTCCACCCGGGCCCTCTTGGCTGCACTGCGACGGTGTGCCCTCGCCTCAGCGGTCTGACGCACATTCATCTTGTGCATGCGCATGCTGTCTCGGCGGTCGCTGAGGGTAACCAGGGCCTCCGAAGGAAGCACCCCAAGCTCTTCCAGCACCTTTTCAAAGCTCGCGTGGCCCCGGTTGAACCACAGGACTGCAATGGCTGTGGCTGTTTCCACAGCAGTCCGGGAAGCAAACCGGGTCTTTGGACACAGCAGCCATATTTTGCTGTTCAGGGACTCGGCCGCGTTCTGTGTCTTGCCGTGGAGGCACCGGGCAAGCAGCTTCGCATCTGTGAGACGCTTGTAGATTGGGAGGACTGCCAAACCCTGGGCCTTGGTCAGGAGGGGGGTGTGGCACGGTGCAGGCTGGCCCTGCGCCTCAGCACGTCGGTGCTTGCACCACGAGTCTGGGCCTGCAGGACAGAACTTGTGACTTCCAGCACCGTCTGTTGAGCACGAGTGCAAACATGAGGCCCATATGGCAGTGTACATCTTGTGGACATTTCCCCGATTGTTCACAATGGCCACCTGAAAGTAAGTTTGAAGCTTCTGGATGGTGGTCTCCTTCAGCTTCTCCCCTCGTGGAAGTGGCGTTGGCAGCTTCCGCAGGCCGGTGCCCAGACGTTTCGCCACGTGGTTGGTGCACTCCTCTTTTTCAATTGGAGTGTCAGGGTACACGTTGGCATCACAGACCCCGTTGTAGGCCTTGCTGTCTCCATCGCTTAGGAAGATGGTGAACCGCAGGGGTGTCTCATAGTCCACAGTCCTCTGCCAAATGCGCACTGCAGCTTCGGCCTCCATGGCATGCGAAGAACAGTCGCAATTCTTCTCACAAACGGGATGATGAAACGCCTGCCATGTTTCTTCATCGCCTCCCATGTCGTTATGCAAACTGCACGCCAGGCAGAAGTTGGAAAGCACTTCATAGTCCAGGCACAAACCAGTGTCCAAGGACACTACAGTTCCCACACCATTGTGGCTTTTGTGGCCTCTTTTTTGCCATGTGCCGTCAAACATGACTGGCACGTCACTGTTACCAGCCACCTCTTTGGTGACGCTGCGTGCCCTTTGCATGTTTTCACAGACAGCCTTCACTGCCGCACTGTGAATCTTTTTGCCGATAGCATGGAAGGTCTTATGGTGCATAGGGTTTGGCAATCCAACTACTGCACAAAATCGTGAAAGTTGCTCATGCCCGATACCGACGGCACGCGCTGCAAGCACCACTTTCAGGTTCACGGCAAAGGCGTCACGCGAACTCCCGCTGTCGTAGCTTCTGCTTGCACCGCGGCCGCCATCTGACGCGACCCGCTTCGACGAGTACGCGGACGAAAGGATGCTCTCCGAGCACTCCGCATTCTCGCAGTGTAGCTCCAGAAACGCCGAAAGGCCTTTCCGCTTTTTATTCGGTGCCCGAACTGCGAGTTTACTCTCGTGACAAACGGGGCATGCCGCGCCTGCGACGACGGCCGTCAATGCACCCAACTCGCACAGCACTACGCTTTCGGCACGATCGGCATTCGGCCTGACGTCGTTTTCGAATAACGCGATCTTTTTCTGCGATGCACTCACAAAATTCACTGCAGCGTTGATCTCGTCGTCGCAGTTGCCATGGTCGACGTTGCCGTGGTCGATGTTAGGCCTACCGGCCGCTGGCCCGTCGCGGACATTTTCGTTGGCGGTGGCTTTCTTGTACGTCCTCCGCCGCTTCCCTCTGAACTTGTTCTTACTTCTGTATTTCCGATGGTCGGCAACGGCCTTTTTCGGGCTTGCCATCGCACGAAAACAGCGAAAAATAACTCCGGAAAACAGTGAAGCGAACTACGGCAAGAAAACACGGGTGCTGTCAGCCAATGGCGGCCCTGCGTTAGTGGCGCGCGGTTTGAAACGGCGGGAAAAGACTGTTTTTGTTGCTTTTTTTTTAGATTTTTCGTGAACGTACGAGACTTCAAGAACCGGGATCGTGGAGAGTAAGGACAACTCTACACGAGCCAGCGGCCGCAATATGGCGGACAGCTCTCTTCGCGGCCCCGCGAGCACGCGAACAGCAGCCCGTTTTGTGTAAATTTCGTGATGCCGCGCGTCACTGCCGCTCACTCAGACGCGTTTTTCACTGACTTCTGATGCTTATTTCGCTGTGATATTTTCAGATGTCAAAATATAATGTATAAAGATGATAAAGCAACAAAAAACAGAAAAGGTGAAATTTGGAAAAAAAACGCGACTTTTCGACCCGCGTCTCCCCTTAAGGGAAGCACCTTAAGGGGGGACGTGGCAAGTAAAACTAATTTTTTTATTAATGTACTGTTTGTGATGAAATTTGGTGTGTGTATGTGGATGATTGTGAAGATTCCAAATATGAAAACCGTTTTCAAATACCTCTTGTACTTTTTGAGTTACAAGCATAATTATACTAATTAATGCTCTTCACACTTAAAGAGATAATTATTGCTAAATGAAATTATTTTTTCATATTATTATGTTCCCAAAGCATCAACTTGTGCAAAGAAGCTATTAGTTGATTTTTCTAGTTCTTGTAACCATAAATAAAATTTCCAAAACATGGATGTTGTTTTGCGCACACATCGCAGTAATTATAAAATGTGTTCTAAAAATTTTAAATGATGAGTAAGAAGAGAGATAAAGCTTTATTGCACTGCTAAAGGCCTCCTGAGCCTAGTGCAAAAAACGGAACGACTCTATCAGTCTTTGTTAGAAAATGACTGATGTTCTAGCGAAGGCACATAGGCGAAAATCAAGAGTTGAGAAAACTGACTTTGAAAGTTCACTCTTGTTTGGAAGTTCACAACATGCCTAAAACACTCAGAATCCTCCTGCGCAGTAATCCTGAGATGCTGTGGCCTTGGCCTCCGTAGAGCGCAACCCAGTTTCGCGCTTCTTTGTCGTGGAACAATGCGCCTTTTGAGCCCTCTTTACCCTTTTGGCATCCTTTTCGGCTGCTCGCCGCAAAGAGCAGTCTCCTGGATTGAAGCCCAGTTGAGCAGTGATCTCTTGCAGCGCACTCTTGCAGCCACCATTGAAACGGCAGACTGCATCTGCAACTGCACTTTCCACACTTCGAAGGGACGCGAACTGGCTCTTGGACTGGAGTGACCAAATGAGGCTGTTCATACTCTCCACAGCGTTCTGGGTTTTTCCCTGCGCACACCTTTCAAGGAGCTCTTTGTTCGAGAGGCGCTTGTAGATTGGCAGCAGTGCCACTCGCACGTGAGGGGGCAGTTTATGTTTGTGAGGCGGCAGCGGCTCTCCCTTGGCCAATGCCCGATTGTGCGGGCACCAGGAGTCAGTCCCACTTGGGCACAGGTCGTGGTGTGGATCCTGGTCTGTGGATGTTACATGGTAATAAGTGGCCATGATGGCCCTCTCCATGCCAGGAACATCGTTGGGGTGGCTCTTAATGGCCCAGCCATAATAATTCGTCAACTTCTTTATCAGGCCCTGCGTCAGCCGGCCTTTGCCACCCATGCTCAGTCCTCGGCCTTTGGATTTGTGCTCATCAAGAAGGTTGCGCAAGGAAGTGCCCATTCTTTTTTTCACATGGTTCACACACTCCTGTTTCTTAATCACCATGTAGCCATACACCTTGTCTTGCGTGAGGGCAAGGTACGTACGGCTGTCACCGTCGCAGAGCACATTGATGTATCGAAGCTTGTACTTGGTAAACGATCTTTCAAACATGATCCTAGCTGCTTCTACTTCCATTTGGCCTGCATTAGCATCGGTGTTCTTTTGGCACTGTGGCTTGTGTTTCTCAAGCCACTCCTCATAGTTGTCGTCACCAGGCTTGGGGCCAACAGCACAGCCTTGGCAGTAGTTGGACAGGACACAGTGGTCCAAGACCAAGCCTGTGTACAGCTCGATTACACAGCCCACGCCAATATGACTTCTGTGCCCCCTCGTCATCCACGTGCCGTCGTAAATGACGTCAATGTTGCCTGGCACTCCTCCTAGGTCCTTGTAGATGTCATGCACCTTCTGTGCACTTTCTGCTTCAATGCGGGTGGCAGCTGATGTGGTGGCAGGGTGGCTGTACTTCCTTTGCAGTCTCTGGTAGGACTTGTGGTGCAGTGCTCGATGCGAAATGTCCATCGCAGAAAAAATGTCATTTATGGCAGATTGTTTTCTGCCAACTGACTGCACAGCCCTCAAAGCACGCACGTTTACCTCAAAGGAGTTCGTTTTTTGTTGCCCGGAGCACCTCGGGGACGACCACGCACTGTTTACTATGCCACAATTGTCACAAAAAAGTCCCATCCTCGCCGCGAGTCCAAGGCAGTGCGTAGTCTCGAGGCGTATCGACCCTTCGTCGCACTTGTTGCACTTTACTGACGAAAGCAGACCGTTCAGCATCTTCTTATTTACAATGAAGAATGTGGAGTCCTTACCGCCGTCATTTTCGTCGCAGCCTTCGTTCAGAAGCTCGAGCTTCCGCTTTGAAGCGGACTTCGATGCTACGGCATCCAAAACATCCCGCCTTGTCTGCGCCCGCTGCGCGATTTCTTCACTGCTCGGAATCTGGGCCGAAACTCGCGATAGAATGTTCGACGCGCGCACGCCCGGAGTTGCAACGGCTGCCGACGCGGTGCCACCGCAATCGGGTTCGCGAGAGCGTCCGTCACGGTCGACGGCATCCGGCGGTCTGACATACGACGATGTGGCACCTTCCACACTCTCGGCCTCACAACAATCAGCGAAGGGTCTGAGTAGAGGCTCCGTGACGCTTGAAGAGCATGCTCCGTCCGGAACTGCGACTGGGACGGCAGCCGCAGTCGTCTGCCCTTTGTTCCAAGCTTTCCGACGCTTGCCGTACTTGTGGACGCTCCGGAACTTTTTTTGCGACAACATAGCACCGCAGTATGAGCAAGCACTCAGAAGAGACCACCGATGTAAACAAAGCTTGGTAAAAAAAGCACGCGAACTATCACAAAAACAGCAAACTGGCAAAAAACGAAGCGCACGCCGGATGATTCTCGACACGGCGGCCGCAGATGCGCTCGCGCTTCCAAGGTTGCCAAGGTGCGCGGCGCAGCTTTGACCAGTAAGAGGTCGCGCCTGCTACCACGTGACCCGCGCAGCCAATTGCCGTTCTTCGTTTTCGTTTTTTTACTTGCTCTTCGCGCTTTTATTTTCACTCGGCGAAATACGAGACCGCGACCATCGGGAAGCCGGCTTTCTCCTCTTTCCAAAGCTACCAAAATGGCGGCCCACAGTCAACAACTTGGCGCGTTTGTGCGGCGTGAACAACACCGTTTCAGGGGCTTTTTTTTCGCACTTTTCGGCGACTGGCCTCGGCAAAAACACTATTTGCGGGATTTGCAGCGCACGTTTCGCTGTAATATTTTAGAACAAGGAAGTTGAAGGTCTGAAGATTACGAAAAAAAATAAATCAGAAAATCGCATATTTTGACCAAAATCGGCACTTTACTTGCCGCGCCCCCCCTTAAGTGACTATGGGAAGAACCAAGCGAAAATTTTTGAAGCGTTTCACAGCGGCAAATTCACCAGAAAACAAAAACGACTGAAGACGGCAGCACACCCAAAGCTTGAGGATGCACTGATGCGGTGGATAACAGACATGCGGAACAGCCAGCTTCCCTTGAGTGCACTGTTGGTCTGTCAGCCAGCTGAAAGAACATCGAACTTTCATCGAGAATGAACATCGAATCTTTCAGTCTGTCTGAAGGCTGGTTCGCCCGCTTTAGAGAAAGGCACGGGCTGGTCTTTTAAAATGTGTACGGGGAAAAAGCAGCAGTGGATGAACGGCGTATTGCTAACTGGAAGACAACTGAGCTTCTGCAGTACCTGGCTCGGTATGAACCTGCCAACGACTTCAATGAGGATTAAATGGCTCTTTTTTAAAGCCTTGTCGGGAAAAAATGATCTCGTTCAAGGGCGACCTGTGCGTTGGATGAAAGAGAAGCAAAGAAAGGGTCACTGTGCTTTTCGCTTTAAATCTGTCTGGCACCGAGCACCTGCCACTGCTAGTGCTTAGGTTACGGGCCTTCCCGATGACTAGCAGACTGCTAGTCATCGGGAAGGCACGTAACCTAAGCTGTTTTAAAAACGTTCATCACTTTCCTGTGCAATACCGCATCAGTAGAAAGGCCTGGATGACCTCGGATATTTTCCTAGCTTGGTTGGGCCAGCTCGACCATCGCTTCTCTGCTAACAAGTGTAAGGTCTTACTTCTAGTTGACAGCTGCTGCGCTCATACCAGAGTGACAGGGCTGGAGTGCATCGAACTTGTATTTCTACCTGCAAACATGACGGCTGGATCAAGGGATAATTCAGCACATAAAAAGCATGCGCTAAAACGGATCCTGCTGTACAAGGAAGCAGGGCGAGAATAAGAGATGACTCCACTGACTGCAATTCACATTTTAGCGCATGTCTGGAGTGAAACGCCACCCGCGGTCGTTGCCAGTTCTTTCCGGCACAGCGGCTTTGTCCACCCTTACTACTCGGATATTCCACCAGAGGCCACACCAGAGGACACCCACAAGCCCATTGGAAATATGGACGACGAGGTGAATGACACGCGTTTTGACTGTCTACTTCCAGAGTGGTGCCCAGATTTCAGACGGCGTCGCTATGGACTATCACGTTGCCGTTGCTGGTCGGCTTACTGACAATGATATATTGTCGGAAGTGCTTGAGGACCAAAATAACTGTTCCGATGATGACGGTCAAGATGAGCCGCCATCGCGACATTGCCGCACCGTGCAGGAGGCCGCCAAAGCCCTCACTGTCCTTGAGGAGTTCTGCGTTTGTTCTCGTAACTGTGAACGTGCACACCACCACCTGATGGAATTAAATAACATGGTTCCGTCAAAAATCTTGACAGGGAAGCAGACGAAAATAACGCACTTTTTCAAGAAATAAAGGTTTGTTTGCGCCGTGTACATTTTCCTTTTTTTTTATGGTTCATTCGATAATTCAGAATTCGGTTAACTGTGACATTTTCTCCGGTCCCGTGATATCCGACTTAACGAGCTTTTACTGCATCTTGATTTATATTGTTTTTAGTATCTCGTAACTTAAATTCTTGTGCTTGGAGAATTCATTGCTGGTTTAAGACCATTGAGTCTGACTGATTAAAAAAAATAAGGCACTGAAGTCCTTCATTGAATAGCATCGTTTGCTTTTTTCGGCCACAGTATTCAGTGGTTGGATTTAACAGTAGCAGCTTTTGCTGTGACAATGCTGCGTGTGCCGCACAGACTGGCATTTTTTTGTATGGCCAGTACTTTGATTTGTGGAATTGCACAAAAGAAAAAGAATTGCTACCTAATTATCTTTGTTTAAACGAAATGTCATTTCAATTGCCTCATTAATTTAATGAAGTTTTGTAGAAGTGTTGAACTGTTCACTTACATTAACGGTCATATGAGGCATGTTTTGCATGGGTTTTCGCATGCATCTGGATGCGTGCACATGTGCAAAGAACAAACTGACCGCTAGATGGCCCGTCAAACGAACTGCAGGCCTGCCACAAGTGCAAAAAAAGCTTTCCTCCCGAGGAGAAGAAGCACCACTGTCGTGCATGCGGCAACGGCTTCTGTCAAGACTGCTCATCCAAGACGCGGCCAGTGCCTGAGCGTGGCTGGGGCGCAGAGCCTGTGAGAGTCTGCGATGACTGTTTCGAACCAGGTAGGTTGGGACGAAACTAACTGCACTTGCTTGCAATGAGATGTGTCTATATGAAATGCAGTGCAGTGTGTCATGTGGATTGTGTGTGCGAGCATTCTGCATTTTCCTCCTCTAGTTTACGTTTTACTCGGTAAACAGATTACTTCCAGAGTGTCAAAGCGTCTCGGGAATGGCCCTCGTGCACTCATATAAGTGGCCAAGATTAAGTGTTATTGAATTATTCTCTCTATAATTTAAGCAAAGCCCCTGAGCATTCTACCTTGCGTCTCCAGAGTACTGATGCACATAGGTCATCACCTGGCTTGTGTACATGTTCGAATGCTTTGATTATTAAACAAATATTATAATGCTCATATTTGCTTTAATTTTAATTGAATATATTGGAAATTTTGAAGTACGAAATGAACGGAATAAGCGGGCATTAGTCCACATGTAGCCTCTCTGTAAAGGTGGTTTTTTTTGCAGTGAAAGGGTGCTATACCATGGGTACACCTGCGCAAAGGAAATATGCACTGCTGTGAAGCCCCACTTCAAAGTTAATTATTTGGTTTTTAGTTGTCGTTTTTTCTTGTTCTCTGGCTAGAACAAGTTAATGTTGCCTGCCCGATGCAAATCTGGCAGCCTCACATCATCATCGTGAACATGTCACTCTCACATCGATTCGTCATTTTTAAAGCTTAAAAGCTAGTGCGTTTAGAAAATTGTACGGTTACACTCAAACCTCATTACAACAAAGTTGCATCTTACACGAAAATGAGTTCGTTATATCGGAAAGTTTGTTATAAAGGTTTGTTCTTGACACTATATTTATTGCAAGCCAATTTTTTATATACTTTGTTATAACTATTATTTTGTTACATTAGAGTTCGTTATATCGAGGTTTGAGTGTAAACCCCCATTATAAGAGGCGTGCTCTGAGCAGCAATCATTGTTTTTAATATGAGATGTCTCTTATAAGCAGGGAACCTCGTATGCGTTTTCCTATCCCATGTATTTCACTGCAGGTTCACTGGTATCTTTTATGCCCATATACCCATGTGTAGGTGAAAATGGAAATGGGAGAAACATTTCGGAGGTAACTGGCCCAATACGTAGTGGACACCATATTTGCTTTGTAAAACGGATGAGCCGAAAGGATATAGCTTTCTAAGAAATTCAAAGAAAAGGAAGGCATCCCTGCAAAGTGAACAATAACTATTCTATCTGTGACCATCTGCAACTGTCTGGGTGTCATAATAAATGAAGCAGTGTTTATATCAGTGATGCAAATCGGAAAATTATGAGTAAACTCTTACTTTCCTTATTTGCATAGCAGGCATGCACTCCAGTTTTGTGGCTTCCGCAGTTCTGTCAAGAAAAGTTGTCCCCGAGTGTAGTAATCACGTCAGTGGTGTTACTTTATTGGGGGGAAAGTCACCAGGATTCTTCAGAAAAGTCGTTAATTTTAGCCGAAAGTCTCCAAACAAGGATGACGATGATCATTTTGTTCCTGAGTCTTTAGGTTTTGATTAGATGTAGCACGTGAAGGGATTTTTTTTTGTTAAACAAATATAAATCAGTTTGTCTTGTGGCAAACGAACTTAGACTGCACCACATTGCATGCTAAAGGTCCCAGGCCATAAGTACCTTGATCCTGTATGCTTTGGCTTCATTTATTGAAGCTCGCTCCGACTTTTGTCGCAGTTTCCCAATTTTATATGTCTGTCTGAAAGCACTCAACTTCAAACCTTGAAAGTTCCCAAAAAGTGTCGCTAAGACTCCAAAGAGATGGAATTGTGACTAGCATGACTGAAAAGATGCTAGATATAGCGACTTTATCGCTAAGTTAACACCATTGCATCACGTGCTTTTTTCTTGATAAATAAAGCCCTATACCCAAATCAACTGCGTCACATTCCCAAAAGACTTTGCCATTGGCCGATTTGAACATTTGGTGCTGCTAAGTGAGTTGCCGTTGCTTCCATGGTGTGCCTCTACATGTCTCCACTATGGCAAGTATCGGTGAGTTCAAGTTAGCCACACGAAACATTTGTACCTTGGCCCCACACACGTTAAAAGAAACTACGAAAGGAAAGTTCTCCCTTTTATCAGTCTTCTACCCTGTATAGCTGTCAGTGAGGTCGCTGAAGCAACAAAAAAAGAGAAGGTGCTTGGAACTTGTAGCAAATTTCTGTAACCCGGCTCATTCTTGCAACAGTCGATTTGTCAGGCAATAAACTGCAATAGTAAGTTCATTTTATGATTACTTTTGCAGGGCCCTCTTAATGCTCGGTGCCATTCATAATCATGTGCAGGTGCTTTCACTGTAAGCTTTCATTCCTTTTTGTGTACGACCAAGCACTACTCGAATCGCTGTAGTTTGGTAGATTGACATTCGAGCACTAGAATTTTGTAATTATGAAGGTTTGCCAGAATCGGGCCTAGGATCTACCTGTTCTCTTGACTTTTTTTTCTCAGCAGAGTCGAGGATACCTTGGAGTAAAGAATTTCCCGAACTATGGCGCATTTATTGACGGTTATCAATTGTACTGATTGGCGAGTAAAGAGACCAGTCGAAAAATGACATGCGAAGTCTAGGTTATTTTCATCTACTCAAAGCACCACTCTTGGATCTGCACGACGATTTTTTTTCACTAGTTCAGCACAGCTGACAGTGTGCTTAGCGTTCCTCGTGCTACCTTTCGCAGTGGAAAACTCGACGCCCACTGCGTCTCCGGAGGAAGGAGGAGAGTCCGAACTGACGGCACGAAAGCTGGGAGAGGCACTGCGCAGCACTTTCGGCGTTGTTGCATCTGCCATGGAGTATCCCATAGGTGAGTGTCCTTTGCTCCGCGAATAGGCATTTCTGGTGCACTATATATTTTAATGTGTAGAGCTTGTTTGATTAACGTCCTGATGATTAAGTTTCTTGTTAACAATACGCCAGCCGCAGTAGACTTTCTGTGCGCATGTGCAGTGTTGCAGTGTTAGACGTTGGTCGTGTGAACTAGAAAAAAACAGAATCATTATCATTTGCCAATCCATGCAGTGAAATGCTTAGCCCTGTCATTTTCTCCTTAACGTAGAAAATTTTTTAGGGCAGTTGGTGTACAGCATTATGGATAATGCAAGTTTCTAGTTGAATTTGGTAAGGTAAAAAAGAATTACAGTTCTATCATTTTGTAAGAGAGACTGATGTAATGAACGGTGGGGTGTAAGAGACACCTCTGTACCTACATCAAAGGAGGAATTGACCAGAAAATGAATGTGGTACCCTGCATATAAGACACACCGCATATCTTCATCATCATCATCAGCCTAACTACGCCGTTGTTGAACAAAGGCCTCTCCCATGTTCCACCAGTCAACTTGATCCTGTGCTTGCTGCTGCCACTTTAAACCCGCAAACTTCCTAATCTCATCTGTCCATCCAACTTTCTGTCCCCCCCTCACCTGCTTGCCTTCTCTTGGAATCCAGGCTGTGATCCCTAATGACAAGCGGTTGTCTTGCCTTTGCGCTATGTGCCCCGCCCATGACCATTTCTTCTTCTTGATTTCGACTATGATGTCCTTAACCACGATTTGTTTCGTAACCCACTATGCTCTCTTCCTGTCACTTAAGGTTACACCTATCATTTCCCTTTCCATTGCTTGCTGCATCGTCCTCAATTCAAGTTGAACGCTCTTTTTAATCCTCCAGGTTTCTGCTCCGTAGGTGAGCACTCGCAAGATGCACCAGTTATATACCTTCCTCTTGAGGAATTAATTGACATGTGGGGTTTAACTTCCCAAAATTCTTCTTGAGGGATAGTGGCAATCTACCAGTCATGGTTTGAGAATGCTTGCCGAATGTGCTCCACCCTATTCTTATTCTAGTTATTTCAATCTCGTGGTTCGGCTCCGTGGTCTACTACCTGACCTAAGCAGACGTACTCTTTCACAACTTCAAGTTCACTGCTACCCATCTCGAAGCACTGTTCTCTGCCGAGGTTGTTGTACATTACATTCGTTTTCTGTAGATTAATTTTAAGACCTACCTTTCTGCTCTCCTTCTCTAATTCAGTAATCATGAATTGCAGTTTGTATCCTGAGTTACTCAGCAATGCAATGTCATCGGCGAAGCGCAGTTTACTAAGGTACTCTCCATTAGCTCTTATCCCTGACACTTCTCGTTCTAGGCCTCTGAAAGCCTCCTGTAAGGATGTGGTGAATATCATTGGGGAGATTGTGTCCCCTTGTCTTGCACACTTCTTTATTGGTATTCTGTCGCTTTCTTTATGGAGCCCTGTGGTGGCATTTGATCCGCTGTAGATTTCTTCAAGGATGATTATACATATATGCTTCGTTGACGCCGTGATTCCGTAGTGTCTGCATGACTGCTGATATCTCTACTGAATCAAATGCCTTCTCATAATCTATAAAGGCTATGTATAGAGGTTGAGTGTATTCTGAGCATTTTTCTATCATCTTATTGATAGTACGAATCTGGTCGATTGTTGAGTAGCCTGTTTGAAGTCCTGCTTGTTCCTTTGGATGATTGAACTCCAATGTTGTTTCAATTCTGTTAGCAATTACCTTTTTAAATAGCTTGTACACGACGGGCAGCAAGGTGATCGGCCTGTAATTTTTCAAGTCCTTATCATCCCGTTTCTTACGGATTTAGTTCGTGCTAGCATTATTCCAATATTTTGGTACATTCCCCTTCAGGAGAGCTTGTTCCCCAAAAGGCACATGAAATAATTAGTATTTTAAAAAGTATTTTAAAAACTAGATAGACTTGACACAAAAAAAAATAGTTGCACATTTGAAATCTGCACACATATATACATACACTTGCCAAGTTTCATTAAAATTGATTTTAAAATAACAAAGGCTTTTTTTAAGTGCCATTCCCATCTTAATCAATAAGAAACACCTAATATAAGGGACCAAAACTGCTCCCTGGGGCATGTTTTTTTGTATTAATGAGGTTCAATTGTGTTTCAGTCTACTATATTTCTGTGAAAAGCTAGCCATGCTGGTTATGTCTGCATAAAACTGTAACTGTATTAAGCTGCATTCCTGTCTCGTCAAAGGAAGCAGCTTAGCCAAACAAAACTTTGCTCTATCAAGGATCTGTTCTAGGTTTGATAAAGGACACGGCACGGCCCGCCTACTGGCAGGCTGACAACGAGGTCACCGAATGTGCCGTCTGCAAGCAGGAATTCGGCCCACGCAACCCGATTCACCACTGCCGCAGTTGCGGAAGGTGTGTCTGCAACGGCTGCTCGACGGCGCGCCGGCCCGTCCCCTCCCGTGGCTGGGAAGGGGCAGTCCGCGTGTGCGATGACTGTGAAGCACGACCGGAGCTTTGATAAGAGCCCCATTGGCACAACCACGCCAGCATAGCCACGCCGGCACAGCCACCTGGCACAGGCACGCCAGCACAGCCGCATCGGCATAGTGCACTGAAAGGAAAGACAGTGGCGCTGCAGTGCGAGTGAAGTGCTGTATAATACGAGAGTTTAGTCCCACTTGTGGATCGCAAAGAAGTGGCCATTGCAGACCTGTGCATTCCGGTGGTTTGAGCAGCGACACATCGCGTGTGAGTTTGCAATGTTGCGAGAATCAGCTCACCGTTCTGGATGGTCGTGATTGCCCATAAGGCAATGACAGATTGAACAGCTAAGTCTTGCTTTTGCCAGCCACCCACTGGCACTGTAGTCGAGACGTCGTCATAGTGTACATTGAAAAGACCAGTTGTAGTTACGGTTAGGACTGGGTGCAGTGAGAGAATTCTCAATGCAGAAATAATGCCTCGGTGTTGTACAGTTAAGTATCATTTGAATGTGAAACTTTGTGGCGTCTATAGCTGTTGCTCTTTGCGCAACTGAATGCTGTCTTTTGTGCTATTATCCTCGTAATGAGCAACAGTGATGTGGTGAGTCAAAACTGCATTCTGACTTTTTTAATTTTTGCGCATATTTTTTTTCTTTTGAGAGCAGTTTATGTATGCACACGGGTATCGAAGTTGTCTCTTGCCGTCACGTGCATTTCGTTGTGTTTCTAAAATATAGACACTCAAGTTGTTTCTTAAGCGACTGTGAATAAGTGTGTTGACGGAGGGACGCAGGCATTGTTTTCGGTGGAGATGTGTTGGAGGCGTTGTCTGTTTATGAATGCGGTGACAATGTTGCTTCTGTGGCAGTTCGTATGGCAGTGTATTTTCTTCTTTTCTTTCTGTAGATGATAATTTGGTTTTAGAGCGTTTTGCGCTCGGAAGTTATGTGGAAATGGTAACAGTATCGAAAACCTACTAACATTATGTACTTTTAAATATAACTTTATTGACATGTGGTGCTGTAGGTGCATTCTTCTCTATGATGGTTCATTTTACATCAGGCAAAATTTGATGTCTGGCCATCATGTTTGAAGTTTTTGTTCTCAGGTACTTCAACCATTTCTCTCAAAAGATCTATCGAAACAATATTACTGAGTGTTGTTGAACCTTACAGAGTTCCCAATCATATAAATAGTCACTGACGGTTTCCCTGTAGGCATATCAATACCCAGATGGGCACATATCTACTTCACTGAATATTTTTGCATAACCTGCAAAAGATCTACAAAAAACTCCTAGCTACAACTACGTGTGGGTTATAAGGGAATGTCAATCTGAAATTTGGGTTTACAGCAGGGCTCCACGGTAATGCAGGGAAGGCGACTTCACAACAATATGCGAGGATCTCTTTCTCTTTTTTTTTAACCTTTTTTAAATACTTGGTAGTAGGGACGCAGTTCGTATGTGAGAAAATATGGTGCTTTTTTTTCAGGAAACCAAAATTTGTGTCCATTGTTTTTACACTTTTTTGTGCTATCTTTTGTCATTTTAGTAGCTTCTTTTTAAACCAGCAGTGTTATTGCAGTGTATTATATATTTTGTTCTATACACCCCTTTTGGACTCTATTTTGTCATCTTGCTGAATTATTTTTGTGCATTCCAATGTTTGTTGCTACATTTCTACCATGCCTTTTAATAGTACTTAAGAAATGGTGTGAATTACGTATCTTTGCTCATCTAGTGCAGTGATGTCTAGCATAAAATAGCCGTTTACACATTCACATTCTAACTGAATCAAGTTATATTGTATTCCAGAGCTTGTGTTTACATGGTAATTGCTCATCTGCTAAGGAACAAATTATCATAGTTGTCTTGCGAGCTTCAGACGTGCCGCTGGCAAGTTCTTTTTCGGCAACTTTTACATATGTAGGGAGTATGTAGTTACTCGAGAGGATTCTGTGCCAGTTACTGTTTGAGAAAACCCCTCGAAGGCCTTTTCTTTGTACCTGAAAAACGCAACGACTGTGTACCAAAGCTTTATTAAACGGGCCCCAGAAGAGTCACTGAATCATGTCATAATGTCGTTATTGGACTAGATTTCTTCAAGAATCTCCTGCTGCGAGGATATTTCCAATTTTTTGAGTGTTTAGTAAAATTTGCGAGTATACTCAAACCTCATTATATAACAATATTGCATGTTGCAAGAAAATATGTTCGTTATACTTGAAAATTTGGTATAAAGTTATTTATATCACTATATCTATTGCAAGGCTATTTTTCATTTGCTTTGTTATAACCGATATATTGTTATATCCGGGTTCATTTTACTGTAGTGTGGTAGTTGTTGCGTTCTACAAGAGGCATTTCCTCTTTTCGTCCCCATGAGCGCGTCCAAAGCTGCTTGCAAACTAAGATTACACAGAGGCAAGCCTCTCAAGAAAGGAAACATCTCCAAATGACATGACCTGGAACATTTTCTGTTTTTTTCTTAAACAGCTGTACATGTGGTTAGGTGGAAGCAAGGTAAAGCAAAAACTCCTAGCGTATATGTGCCACTGAAATCTCGCTACT
This sequence comes from Rhipicephalus microplus, assembly GCF_043290135.1. NCBI lineage: Eukaryota > Metazoa > Arthropoda > Arachnida > Ixodida > Ixodidae > Rhipicephalus > Rhipicephalus microplus. The sequence goes on from NC_134705.1 coordinate 173,674,853, forward strand.
CGCCGCTGGTCAAATAAAAAACAGAAGACGCAAGCAGGACACTCCAGCCAAGATATTTAGACAGTTGTTTTGAGTAATTGAGAAATACTTTAAAGGTGCTCTTCAACACTTTTTCAAGTAGCCATGGATCGGATTCGCTAAAGGAGCTCATTGCCTTATCAATTCATTGGCGCAAGAATTTGTCAGAATCCGTCTGGTACGAGCACAGTTGCGAAGATTTGTCGCACGCTGCGATGGCATTCTCTCTTCTCTCATCCCAAAAAACACACTGGGAGCTAAGCAGCGAGGGATAGCGCAGAGAAAGAAGATACGTCACACGCACCTCTTGATCTTGAATGCTTTTCTCTCTTTTTTTTTTTTTTCATGAATACGTGGCTTTTAAGTGCGATTGCACGCACCTGCGTAGTGAATAAGTCGTGACAGTGCGAGTAACAACTAAGCTCGCCATGCTCAAATTAACCAATGGCTGATACAGTGGCTGTGACGAGGGATTTTCGAGGTTGTGTCTTCATTTGTTGAGGCAAACCAATTTTGAGCAGACTTGGAGACCAGGCCAAGTGCTGCGTTACAATATTTGACTCGCGTGCTATCGGGAGCCCGAACTACCGATCGGCAGAGTTTTCTGACCATTCTCGAAGAGTGTTGATGGGCCCCTTTTAATGACCTGCCGAGATAAGCGTTGTGATACTGTGTGGCTGCATGTTTCTGCTTCACCTAGAGTTGGGTGAGGATGTTTATCTTGGACCGCTCAGCTTTTTGTAGCGTCGTGTGGCAGCACCCCTTGGAGGTAGCAGTACCTATGCTACGCGGTAGAAGCACTAACTGTGAGAGATTATGGTGACATGCAGAAAACCAAACGACGGGAATGTTTAGAAGAAGACTGAAGATTAAAGCTACTATGGCCTGTCAGCGATGCAGAATCCCGCTTGTCGACTATATGCTGTTCATGTGGCTGCCAGTCTTATCGTGGTCTTGTACACATAGCTCGAAACGCCAACCAGTCATTTTAAATGTTTAACCATATCCTTTGACACTGCACTGTTGTTCAGACCCACCTTGAATTTCTACATTTCCTTTAAAGATCTTTATTAGATGTCTCATTAACTGTCTGAAAGTGTGTACTTGACACCTTTACTAAGCATTTCTGTGTTGTTTATTCAACTCTACATAACTGGCTGTAGCAACACTTGGGCAGTTAAATCCATACCCTTTGATTGTTCAGAAATAATTGGAAAAGCATTATTCACATATAATTATGCATGCACTGGCCACAGTACCGGCTTGAACAATGTGAAAAGCACGAAGAACTTTTGTAAAACTTGATCTTGAGTAAAATGAAAACTGTATTTGAGGATCACATGGTGATGCATGCAGTTAACATTCCATACAAACTAGTTATTACATTAATGCGCCACCGTGCTTCATCTGGAACTTCTACAACGAAATAACTAGAATAGGCTTGTTACTGAGACTGTAGTGGTCCATACTGTTAAGGCATTTCATACGCATACGGAAATAGGATCTCATAAAGTAGTGTGGCCTATACGAAAAAGCATGCTGCAGGTGCCTGCAGGCAGATAACGGTTGTAGCAAAGGCATATACTGTATAGGCTCATATAAGGATTGTACTCTGGATTTGGTAGCTGAAAGGTGGATGGGGAGGCAGGCGAGTTTATCAAAGAAAAACTGATACAAATTTTATGCAACAAAGTATATTTCAGTCAGTAAGTAACTTAGAGCTTTGAATTAAAAGGGATTCTTCAGCAGCTGGTTACCGTGGAAATGGTAATATCCACTGATTCGCTAGTGAACCAAGTTGTAAGCATAACTGGCAGTGCTAGCAAAGCCATGTCAGCCACAAAGTGCACATGAATTAATAGATCAATCTTTTAAGAAATAAAAATGGTGTTACTTTTGTGGTAGCATAAGGTCTCGGTATATTAAGGCAGACCATTACTCACATCATGCACGTAGTCTAAAGAAATCAAATATGGGCTGGTTCAACATGACCACACCTTTTCAAGGGTATGACAAAAGGGTGTGGTTTTTACATGAGTCTGTGCAGAAACGTTTTTGCATGTGAACATGTTCCTATGTTTAGCAACGGCATATGAGGATGCATGTACACATGGTTAACATGTAACTAATGCAAACAGTTCTGCATTGATTACCTAAAATTGCTTTCGAAATGTGTGTATTTGGGCCCTCCGATAAATGGAATGTATTAGTTTATACAAGACCACTGGTGTATCAGTGCTCTACACTATCGTAGTGTTTCAATTGAAACAGTAAATCGTTTTATGTGCATACGTATGTTAAAAGATTGTATTTAGTATTCATTATATGTTGACTTTATTATTATTATTATTAAGACACGGGCATCTTCATTTGAGTGGCATCATTTCAGGAGTCATTCTGTAGTACTGCACATTTTTCATAGACAACATGGTGGTGCCTGGCATGCTTTTTGCGAGAGCTGATGATGAACGTGTTGTATGACATAATACTGATTTGGTTCACTCTCCAGAAAGAGGGACCGCATTTTTTTTGTCATCCTATTAAAATGTCAATGCAGATTACTACTTAAACAAGGGTTTTGTTCCTTCGATTTCTGTATGCTTACATCCGGTAGTTGTTGGTATCTTTAATGGCCGCAATGCGCGTACTTGAAATGTCTGTTTACAGTAGTGGATTTTGGAAGTGCTTTTCTACTGCTGTGAAAACGTTGGCATTATTCGCGGTCTTTTATCGCACTTGTGGGAGCCTGGGCTGGTTACAAGTTCTCTAACAAGGTGTAGTGCTTTATCCGGCATTGAGGCCAACGTTCAGCACTGCAACTGTGTTCCTATAATAGTTGTGTAATACATAAGCCTAGCTCAAGTAGGGGAGAACTCGGCAGCCTCAGCGAAGAATGAAAGGTGGTAAAACGAGATGCGAAAAGCAAATGAGTGTTTGTTGAATAGTAAAATGGAGGGGCAGTCGACAGTACGAGAGAATGTTCCATTCTAAAAGTGGAGCTGGTAACTGGAAACTGCAATAATTTCTGTAAGTACTGCAAGCGTATTATGCGTGGTTTTATATGAAAGCAGGAACTCTATGATAGACCGGAAAATTTGAAGGAGCCATGACATCAAATTTTCTATGTTAACAATTTGAGTTAATCTCTCTGCATTCAAAAATAAGATGACGAAATTTTAGCGCATTTGGTCGAGCATGTAACTTTCAAATGAATATTTTTATGAACAGGCAAGCATTGCGCTACAGCTGAGGTGCCCGCCCAGCTCTGTGTGTGAACTGCCTGGACTAAAAAAAAATTTGTTCTTTCTTTTGCTTAACATCTATCTCCTTCATTCTTAATTTCTCTGTAATTTCTTCCTATCCTTCTTTCTTTTTCATTATTTTTCTCTATCCCTTTCTATTTGTTTCTTAATTTTTTTCTATTTTTTCTTTTTCTTTTTTTTGTTCTCTCTCTTCCTTTGTTTCTCTATCTCTTTATTTCTTAATTCCTTTCTTTTTCTTATGCTCTGTCTTTATATCTTCCTTGCCTTCTTTCTTTCTTGTTCTTAATTTCTCTTGAATTTTATCTCTCTCATTATTTCCTTCCTTATCATAATTTCTTGTTTTCTTTCTCCCTCTCTTGCACAACCGAGCAGACTACCACTTTTGTGCAGGCCAACGAATTTATAATGATGCATTTATCGCTTCATCTATTCATTTGGCAATCGCATGTCGGCATCGAGGGAAACTAAGATGGCCGGCCGTCAGAGGTACAGGCGGAGACCAACGGACATCTGGACCCAGTCGTTATATCGGATCCTTCCAGACGTGGCTTATCGCAAAACACAATAAAAAAGAAACAAGGACAAGCAGAAACGTGTGCAAATAATCATTGCACCTTTGTGTCCGACAAGCAAGAGTTTCTTTTCCAAGTGACGCCAGTGGTACGGCCGGGTGGTCAAAATTTCCGGAGCCCTCCACTACGGCGTCTCTCATAATCAAATGATGGTTTGGGGACGTTAAACCCCACAAATCAATCAGTGGTACGGCCGGCGTGCGCGTCCTAAAGACGCGGTTCTCAACGCGCATATTCCGCTACTGTGTCAGCAGTCGAAAAAGTGGTACGCTGTCGTTACGACATCGAGAATCTTGGCGACTACTAAAAAGAAAAAAAAAATAGTCGAAAGCTGCGACGATAACATCGTGAAGATGGAACTGGGATGAAGCGGTGGTGGGATATAAGAATCGAACAACGCATTCTCAGTAGCCCGTTACGGTATTCTGAAACAAACCTCCACTCGGGTTACAGCCATCACTTCACCGATCTGAGCTTAGCGCCGCATCCCGACTGAAAATGACTCGGCGGTTCTCAAGAACTGATGCCGGCTATCGCTCGTATCCAGCTAACATTTTTGAGGAAGGGTGAATCGGGGATGCTATCGCGGAGCGATGCCTCATGTTAAGCTTTTTTTTATCATCGCGGCTGTCTGATAGCGTTGTTAACGGGGACGGACCGTCGTACTGACCACTGAGCAAGTGCGAAAAGCACGAGAAGTATTGGCATCAGAAAAGAAGTCGTTGGGCGATTGCACCCCTGGTGCCGACATTCTCGAGTTGAGGTGGAGTGCCGAGTGAACGGACGTTCTCGAATACGTGGCTTGCCATCCGTCTTGTCCTGCGCTGTTTTCATCACAAGGATGTGAAGCAACTGGTCCTTCAAGATACCTATCTGCAATGTTCAACAGGTTTGATTTCTTCGTTTTCTTTTTGTTGATGTTTATGCCATGGTCACATGCGAGGAAACCTTAGCAGACAGTGTAAAAACCGCGTTAGACTGAAAGGCAGCAATAATAAGGAGAACCTAGAGGACGCTCGAACTTGGCGTTTAAGAGTAGAAGGCGATAACGCAGTTTCACCCCGTGTCCGTTCCTATTCTCTAGCCTCGTTTCGCTATCTTCGCTTAGAGTGCTTGGTACGGTTCAGTTGCGAAGTGCCTATTACCACATAGTTTCGCACACATGCTCTGGGAGTGTAGAACAACTCCTCGCGACTCTACCTCAAACAAGTTCCCTCAGGAGCTCCCTTCTCGCCGACCAGCAATCCAGCAGGCCCACGAAGCGGCCGCCAGGTACTCCCTGTCGGTCCCTACGTGGGAGACACCCGCTAAGCGCGTCCCGCAGGACTGAAATAAAGTCTTTTCATTCCATTTCATTCTGCACTGTGCTTACATTAGGAGCCGCCACAGTCGTGCGCTGCCACTGCCTCCAGCGCCAAAGCGGCCACGGCAGCGTATTTGACAAGATACGAGAGCAGACGACGCAAGCAGCGGCATGCCGCTTGCGACGACTTCTTTTCTGATGCCCGGCTTTGGTGCTTTGCTGGAGGCGTTTTCGTTCCCGTTTGTTCTTGGAAGACGGCAAATTGTTAGCAGCCGTGGGGGAAGCGTAGTATGAGCTCGTGCACTTTTTACAGCGAAAGCTGTATATCGCTAAGGTAAACAAAAAACTGTCTGGCAACAATGTCACAAGCGATTTCCATTGGCTGTCTTATCACTGCGTCATTTTCAGCGTCGTCCCCAAGCACGCGCGCCATTGGCTGTGTAGTGAGTGACGTCGTCCATCTCGTCGCAGCCGCGGCGCCGAGCACGCCCGCACCAGTTTCTCCTGAAACCTTCCGCAAGGGTTTGCCATGGACAACTCTAAAAGAACGCCGACAGTGGAAACGAGGGAGCTCGCACTCGGTGGGTCGATGATGCATACCGGGCACAAGAACAGGCCCGGAAGCCGAGTGCCGGCAGCAACCGCGTAGCAATGATCCGGCAGCTTTGCAAGCCTCGCTAAATCGTGAACGAGAATGCAAGCGTCGGTTGGGGAAGTGATTCTTAAATGAGTGAGAAGAAGATAAGTGTGAGCTCCGTAACTGTCTACATCATAGTGCGACACCTCAACAGTGACTCACAAGAAATAGGGGTAAGGAGGGATTGAAAGAATAGGGAGGATTAAGAGAGATAGGGATTGATCAAAGACAGAAAGACCCACATACAAAAATAAGGAGAACATAGGAAAAATTGACACAGTCGCAGGAGTCCGAGGACGCGGCACCACTCGGCCAGAGCTCTTGTCGGCGTCAGGAGATGGCGTAGGGCGGCGAGCCAGTCGGCCAGAGCTGCGTTGTCGTCAGGGATCGCAGGTGCACAACCGGTCGGCATAAAATCTAGCGAGCGCCGGTGGTGGGTGAATCCTGCAAACCACGCCACCGAGTTAGCTCGCGGTGTGAAATGCTTGCAACAGCGCCGCGCCGAACAGCGAATGCGTGGTTCTTGAAGAAGGTAAAGAGGAACCTAATTTTTCTCTGCATATATAGACGACCCGGTGCAGTGCCTACAGCGAACAAGTGGCGTTGCGGCATCCACGCGAAGAATGCGGGAGCGCGTTCACCGGGGCGGACGCCCGCATTCGTCTGGAGTTTCCCCAGTGGCACTTTGGCTTCGGCTGCGACGTATGTGCATGCGAGGCACAATCTGTGGCTCGTCAAATAAACACTGGTAAACCGAAGACAAACGTGTGCAAGTCAAACACACGTTTGGCTTCGGTTTACCAGTGTTTATTTACATACGTCGCAGCCAAAGCCAAAGTGCCACTGGAGAAACTCCAGCCGAATGCGGGCGTCCGCCCCCGTTAAGAAGGACTCACTCGCTGGATTCCGTGCCGATTGGTTGTGCCCTCGCGATCTCCGACGACAGTGTAGCTCTGGCCGACTGGGTTGGTCCTACGCCACCTCCTGACGCCGGTCCTCCTCGGCGACGACGACAGCGTAGCTCTGGCCGACTGGATTAGCTCTACGCCATCTCCTGTCGCCGACAAGAGCTCTCGCCAGTGGTACCCCGTCCCTGCAACCGTGTCCATCTTTCCTGTCTTCTCCTTACTTCCGTCGTTCGCTGTCCCTGCGCTTCGCCCTCTCTTTCCTCTCCCTCTATCTCTCTGCCTTTTAATCCTATCCTTTTAGTCCCTTCTCTACCCCCATCCGTCGTGAGCTACTGTTCAGGTGTCCTCCCTCTGAGAGACAGTTACGGGGCTCACTTTTCTTTTCATTTAAAATCACTACGCCCCCCACCCTCGTTAAGAAGCGCGAACATGTAACCAATAATTGTGAAAGGCCTTCACTGCCAGCTGGGGTTGAACTTACTGCTAAACACCGGGACCGCACGTTTCAGCTTTTGCTGGTCAGCGCCTCCTCTATTTTATCAATGCCAGCCAGATGCACCTGATCCATGCCGTTCAACACCCTCTCCTCTAGCACTTTACTGTTCTCGCCCATCGCCTATAGTCTTCGCGAGTGCTTTGCGGTCGTGGGGAGCGAGCGCATCATGCAGTGTCTCACGACGGAAATCACATAAAGTAATTTGTTGTTCAGTTGTGCACGTAACCGTCGGACAGCATCTTTCATTCCTCGTGTTCATAATGTTGTCTGTCACGCTGGCTCTGTCAAAGATACGATGTTCGGCGAGGGCGTGTTGCCTTTCGTAGCGCTATGCAGGCAACCACTAGTGAAGCGTCACTGTACCGCAACTGCATGCACCGACTATATAAGAGCGCTGTGATAAAGCGGCGGCATTGCTTCGAGGCACGAAGGAGGAGGAGCTCGAAGAAACAAATTTAACGGGTGTATGATTTGGAGTGGAGAACACGTCTATCGCTCCTGTTGAGAAGCGTGCGTGCGCACTGGCATTAAAAGAAACAAGTGAGGCGTAGTTGCGCAGGTTAACCATTTGTACGGAGTATATGTGGGCGGTTATTTTTTTCTTTTTTTCGCCAGACGTCGAGCACCCTCAGATGAACGCGGCCACGACAACGCATGCATCGAATCATTGCGCGAAACTGCACTCGCGAAGCGCGGTCCGCTTTGTTCACTAAACGATCACAGCTTATCATATCACTCTCAGCCTAACCTGACAGCTAATTCGGCGGCAGCTTGAAAGACGCGACAACAGTGATTGCGCTGTCACGGCCGCTGCATGGGCGCTATCTCATGCCATGTGCCTTATGCTATGCTATTCTTATCGCCCAACACTCACGGCTGGCTTATCGCGTCGATAACATGGACCGTCTCCTTGACCACTGGCCAAGCTCGGGAAAACGCTGGCATCAGAAAAGGCGTCGTTCCGCGATTGCTACCCTGTGCGAGCAGCTGAGAGCCCATATTACGGGTCGGCGCTGGTTGGCACATTCATGCATGAGCTATACGTCTGCACGGAGCACATAGCCGCGCAATGTTTTGATGCTGTTGTCGATAGTGACGATTAATTATACCTGTGCGGTTTGTAATTGATAGACCTGTGAACCGACCAGTCGGTTCGCAATTCACACGTTTCGATAACTGGTGCGATAGCACCTGGTTTCGATACCTTCCAGCACGCATTGTTTTCAATACCAAGTAATGCTCCGAAGGTTATCGCTCCAAAGGTACCGCTCCGAGGGCGGCTGTGACGCAAGTTCACTCCGCACGAAATGGCACGCAACCGACACATTCACAAGCTGCCCATTTTGCCCTGCGCCGCTGCGGGAAGCGGACCTGAAAACCTCCATGCATTCTCACAGCACGCAACATGTGGCGTTGTTTTATCACATGGCCGCGGCGGTGCGTGACGGGCGGCTCGGTGCGTGGCTCTGTGACAAAACATCTACTTGCTGCGCAGATGTCCCGGGTTCGATACCCATCGGAGCCGAATTTCTTTTTATTATTCACTTATTTTCATCTTTCTCAAAATTTAGTTCACGGGCAACGCTGATTTCTTGCTATCAACGGAGCCGCCATTCAGCCAAACGGAATTTCAGCCGAACGCGCTATTTGTCGCTTTCGCAATAAATAGACGTGTGAAAGTAGACAAAAAGACAACTTGCAGCAGGTAATAAAACTTTCGTGACGGCAGTATTACCGTGCTTCGTGGGATCGCAGCGCTCTCATTAAAGGTAAAAGATTGGAAATCACATTTTTAACGTGGTAAACGATGGTAGAATATGGGTATCCGAACTCCAGCGCGATGTCTACCACTGCCTTAAGGCCGTTCCACGCGCTTCCCGCACAGCCGCAATGCACTTGTCGGGACCCCCCCCCCCCCCCCCGCACGCAAGCGGGGGACAAATAAGCCAATTGGCGACGCTGCGGAGGGTGAAATAGCGTCGCCAATTGGCTTATTTGTCCCCCACTTGCGTGCGGCAGGGGTCCCGGCACGTGCGTTGCGGTTGTGCGGAAAGAAAGCGCGTGGAACTGCCCTCAGTGAGCACCCACGGAAGCCACCGCTCTGAGAGGCACTCTTCGGCGCCGAACTGAATCACTATGTGCAGTAAAAAAAGGGGCCGGTCTCGTTTCATTTGTGAAGGCCTGGCCACACGAACGCGTTGCAACGCGTTAGCGCGTAGCTTTCTGACGCGATACCATGCCATCCTCCTCCTCAGGTAGAGAGAGGGCGCGCGGCTGCGTGAAGCGCCGGGCCCTGTCTTAATAATGAGAGGGAGTGGCGCCGCGTCAGAAAGCCAGGCGCTGGCGCGCTGTGACGCGCGTGTGTGGTCAGGCCTTCACAAGGAAGGACGCCGCGGCGCTCACGCTGGGCGAGCGCGAAGCCGTGGAAGACGAGGCGCGTATACAATAGAACAATAACTTTTCTCGCTAGTTAAGGTCAGTAGGATTTTTTTTTTCCATCTTGGTTGAACAGCGCACACGAGACGAGGACGGAGCAAAAGAACACAGACAAGCGCACCGCACAGTCGTTACTCTTATCAGAGAAAAAGATCTTTAGTAGCCCCATTACAGAAGTTAGGAATGCAAGTAAATGTGCTGGTAATTGTATCACTTGGTGGCGCTTCATTTGATTACTGCCTCATGGATATATGCTCCACTGTGTTTGACTGCGTCAATGCAACTAAAAGATTACCGCGCTAGTCAACCCTAACCTTTTCAGATATTTAGTTTGTAATTCGTAGCGATGACTGCCAGGAACAAGAGATGATTTGACCGCTTTCTCAGCAATAATTTTTGTTTATTGGCAGTGCTATCTACAAACTAAATTTTCAGATTGGCTTTAATTTCATTTAAGTTTCATTTAGGTATCCTGCCGCCCGGTTCTTAGCCCATCCCGCTCTGTGGGTGAGCGCCATCCATCTGAGGTCATCAGCATCAGATAGCGCTTGTCCGCGTTCTTTCGCTTCGCATCCTTGTCCCGTGTGCGCCGTTCAACCAAAATAAACACATACCAACTTGCTCAAGCTTTTTCTTATGATTTTTTTATCCTTTTAAGGACATATGATTCGTTCGACTTATGGCCAATCTCCCCGAATGGGCAAGTGCCAATCATCTCGGGAGCATCGTCCGCTGGCACACTATTCTTCTTCTTCTTCTTCTTCTTCTTCTTCTTCTTCTTCTTCTTCTTCTTCTTCTTCTTCTTCTTCTTCTTCTTCTTCTTCTTCTTCTTCTTCTTCTTCTTCTTCTTCTTCTTCTTCTTCTTCTTCTTCTTCTTCTTCTTCTTCTTCTTCATTTCTATATCTATTCCTTTCTCTTTACAATCGTCATCTTCATCCGCAACCTATTCCAAGTCTACTACAGGGCGAAGACCTCTCACTATAACGTCTAATGTGTTTCCATAATAACTTGGGGATCAGCAACGTACATTGTCTTGAGAAAAGTTTGTTATAGCACAGTCATTTACATAGCAGTAACTGACACGTCCTGCCCGCCTCGGTCATACAGTGCACGTGCACGAATTGATGCCCTACTCATGCTATATAAAGCGCTCACATCACCGACTGCAGTTGTGTTTTAAACTTAAAATGTCGATAGTCTGTTCGTTGTATGTTAATAGGAAAATTCTCAGATACATATGATGCGGAGGTTGCATTTGCATAGCTTGCTGGGATTATTATCATCAGTAGCGTTACTACATCATCAGTAGCGTTACTACACCCAATGCAGAGCAAAAATCTCATCGGCATTTCTGCTTAATTTAACCCTGTTTGGCTTTTGCTAGCTGCGGCCGGGTTGTCCACACCCTTCTGACTTTTAAGGCCTCACCACACGTGCGCATCGCTGCGCGTGACGTGTACACTCGGCTTCGTGCCCTCTCTCTATGAAGGGAGAGGGTGAGTGGCTGCGCGAACCTGCGCGCCCTCTCTCTTTGTTGCGAGAGGGTGCAGGTTGGACCGTATACAAGCCACGCGTTTAAGCGCGTATACGTGTGTTCAGGTCATTAAGTGCGCACCCAACTCTCTGTCATCGCCTGACACGCTTGCCTTCTCCTGGAGTACAGTCTGTATTACATAATGACCATCGGTTATACAGCCTTAACTCATTCCGTGCCCGGACCGCTTTTCTCATCGTTAACAAAGACACAAGAGAAATGGTTGAAGCCACTCACATTTCCCGACCAAAAGATGAATGCGTGTGTCAGACATCTGTAACCCTTGTACCCAACGAGTTTGACTATCTCAAGTGCACGAGCGTAGCCTAGTGCCAAATTGATGATGTATCGTTTAGTTTTCTCTGTTTCTCCGTGTGCAGTGTCCCTGTTTCTGTTATCAGCTTGACGCAGTTGCTTCACACATGTGCGATCTCTCGCGTGACCGATACAGGTCAGCAACGTTTTCAGTAAAAGTAAAGAGAAAAAAAAGATCAGTTGCGCTAAACGAGAGTCTCAAAGTTGGCTTTTCGGCAGATCATTAGAAGCAACTTGTTGCAGCACGAACTTGACGCGAGTACGAAAGGGGGCGCGAAGAAGCCGTCTTCCCCCCATATGTCCCCGTGTGCGCGTCTTCTACTGGTTCGCTCTGCAATCAATTGCTTCTGTTGTGCAGTGCCATATTCTCGTTCCATGTGTACTCGTTGTCTAGCGCTGCCTTACCGTAGTTATGTATCTAACTTAATTCGACCATTTTGTGTATTAGCCAGACCACGCTCACTAATGTAACCGTCGTTCGCGCTGCGTCACATTGAACTCCACATTCCGAGACACCGACGAAAGACATGAGCCATATATTTACATTTTTTTAACGTTCTCTTTCTTTTGTTCGACGTTTTAATGGTCCACGCTGCAATATTCGAAACTGCATCGGTGGCTTCGGCTGCGCTGCAACGTTTTTTTTTTGTTTTTTTTACGTGTGCAGTTGTTATAACAGAGTGTCCCTCGGCGGGTGGGGTACGTACGGGCGGTGCAATGGCTGCGCGCGGTCACTTGCCTCGCTAATAAATGTACAGGTACACCAACAGCCGCGCAACAACGCGTCGCCTTATTGAAAGGGGTAAAGGGTGGGTGGAGAGTCCTGGAGCGACGGAAACACTGAGAAAACAAGGGGAGGGGAGATCCTTCTCCTAAATAAGCAACAGAACACCGGTTGCTGGGTGGAGAGAGAGACCAGGGTCGAGAGAGAGAGAGAGAGAGATCTCTTTGCTTCTGCGCGTCGCACTCTCTTTCCTGGAGCTCAAATAGGGGAGTATGGGGACACCCCTCCTCCCCCGCTTCCCCCGGCAACCTGTTGACTCCCGATGAAAGGAGGAAAGAGGTGGTGCGGCGGCAGTCGCGCTGATAGCGCACGCCATGGTGGGAAGCCTGAAAATAATGACGAGAAAACAAAAAAAGAAGGAAAGATGAAGATAAAGAGAGAGAGAAGGGTGGAGGTGCGTGCGGTGCACTGAAGGACAGCCAAAAAGAACAGCATGGAAGCAAACGAAAAGGGAGGAACGTGGGGCCGCGCGCGAGATAGCGGTAACAACGGTGAAAGAGCAGCGTTGTAACAAGTGTTCCGATGTGTGGGAAATAAATAAAATAAAACGAAAAGGAGTAGAGGGTAGCGAGATAAAGAGCAGGCAACCCTGAATGCAGTCTTTTCCGCTGAAAGCGGCGAGAGAGAGCAAAAGAAACAAAGAAAATGGGGGAAAGGCGTTAAGGGCGAAAGGTAAAGAGGAGGCAACCCTGAAAGCGGTCTTTCCCGCCGAGACCGGTGGCAGGAAAACAAAGCGAAGGACGGAGACCGCGTCAGAGGTAAATGGAAGTCGAAAGGAGGAGAGATAAAGAAGGACGCATGAGCAAAAAGAAAAAAAGAATGAAAATAATAATAAAAAATAAAAGGGAAAACCGAGAAAGCTGGGATCGCCGTCGGCAAGCGGCTTTCCCCGCACTGTCTACGCGTGTGCGGGCGAGCCCGCCGAATGGGATAAGGACTCGCGCTCCGCGAGGGTTTCTTTCTTGACAGCGACGGCTCGCATGCCAAGTGCGTTCTCGGTTAAAAGAACTGTTAGAGGTGACTGTTTTTTTAAGGAGTGATAACAAGAAGCACGGTGGGTGTTGTCGCCGGTGCTGGAGCCATGATTGTGCTTCCGCAAGCAGCTGCCGACGTCGGATCGGTGTTCGTCAACCGCGTCACGTGCCGGGTCTTGGTGAGTCGATTACGCACCCGCGCAGTCGGTGCACATGTGATTCTGCTTGCATTTGTGATTCACATGACGCTGCTAGAACCCCTGACAGTGCGTAGAGTCTGTTGAACTTCAACGTGGCGTGATTTTTTTTTTTTGTAAACACGGCCTCATAAAGTGTGAGGCCCACGGCACGACTTTATGCTCTTCCATAGTAGAGTACCAAGTACTTTAAATCGTTAACCACTCTCTCTACTCCTACTCCCTCCCCCTTTCTTCCTCCTATTGTTGCACGCAAGTCGAACATTCTGTGAAGCAATGTTTTCCTTTCTGTACGGTTCCAAAAGCGGGACCGCATCGGCAGGGTACACACTGCAGTATGTCGGACTTTCCTATGAGGAAATGACATCCCAAGAGCGGCACACCGAATTTTTAATCAAATTCCGCTAACTGAGTTAAACAGTCCATTTCGCATCAACTTACTCTGGACTCCTGGCCATGCCTCTCTGCCGGGCAATGAATACGTGCGCGCTGTTTCCCGCTAAATTTCCCTGCGGGAGGCCCGGCAGGGCGAGGCGACCATTTAGGGCTGGGGAGATCCTCTTCCCACTTACAACGACATCTTTTGTCACTATAGCGCCGTTTTTCTCGCGAAATGAGCCTGTATATAGCGTTACGTCAGCTACAGACTGAAACCTTCCTCAATCTGCAGTATCTCTTAATAAATTCTACCCGCACTGCTATATGTAGACCGTTGTGTCGGCTGCCGAAACTCGCCCACGATCTTCCACGTCTCGATCAAGTGCACTGGGAACATCTTTCCTCTCTTACATGATTTCCTTCATCCTTTACGTAACGAGGAGCTGTGGGACGATGCTCTCCGCGGTGGACCACCCGAGGTCCCCCGAGCTATGAAACAGCGGGCCCGACTCGTCGCTCGAGTCGTCCTAGAAACCCAGGACTACGCGTTCTTCCCACGCCCTCCTTCTCGGTGACTTTATGAATAAAATCGTTTTCTCTTTCTTTCTCTTTTTCTGCAGCCTTGCGTCGAATCGCCAATGACTGCTCAATATTACCAGGAAACTGTCACGGCTTGGGTGTGCCGTGTGTTGTAGATAGAAAATTACGACCACCATGAACCGACATGCGCTCAATCATCGTGTTCACGTGGTGAATTGGAGACACTGAAACTTGTCCAACAGCTTTGCTGTGAACCAGCCTTACACGACTTACCGTATTTACTCGAATATAACGCGACCACAACTGTAATGCGAGGGGTGACATTGACTTGCGTCCAGGAAAGGAAAAAAATGGTTATTTCGATGCTCGATTGTAATGCGAGTGTGGACTTTAGGTAGCGAAAAGCAATAGTCCTTCGTCCCTTTGTCTATTTCCGTAGTCAGGGGAAGGGGCTCAACTCACCTTCCCGAAAATTTACGAGTATCTATACACGTATACTACAAAAACATTCACGAGCATACATAAAGAGAAGCTGGGCCTCCCCCCCCCCCCCCCCCCCCAAAAAAAAAAATGCCAGGCCTGCATGGAACTCGCAGCACTGTCACAGTGAAAGCTCGACGAGCGGCCTTTCAAAGTCTTTTCTTAAAGGGCCACTCATCACCCCACGTTTAAAGACAAGGGGGTGATTTTAACATGTTTTTCATACACACGATGCATTCTTCTCACCCCTTACTTCATGAATGCACGTAAGCAGTATCAGCAATGAGCGCTAGAGCCTATCAGGATATCGCACTTCTCGGCTGCACGCTGTTATCAATGCTTGCGCAGTTGTAAAAACAAAAAAAAAATGAAATTTGAACGGACGATTGAGCACGATATTCATGTGAGGCAAAGGAGAACGGATGGGCGGCTGCATGGGAAAGCAGTGTAGGAGACAAATCACGTGTGATATTTCTCGTACATCAACGAATCGAGAGCATGTACGCTGTAGACGCCACAGGAACTATACTGTCTACGTCACAGTATAGTGCGCAAAGAAAGACGAGATATATCAGGGAAGAATATTGCGCTCTTTTTTATATTTTGGGAGCCTGGTGAGTGGCCCTTAAACACTCTTTAAGTAACTGCTACAAGCACACTTGCTGGGTATCCGCTACCCCATAAATAATCACAACGTTTGTGTAGTAGGCTGGCATTCACTATGATATCCTTCATAATTCTTCGGAGAAGCGTGGTATCCGCTATACACACTTGCTAGGGATATTTTTATCCAGTGGCTGACGACGATGAAGAATCGTGCCTGAAGTGGGTATGCGCCACAGTTAATAGGGGAACAAGAACAGGCTTTTGTAATCGGTTGGATCATCGGACGACCCCCCTTTTACCCAATTCGCATTGTGTGACATCTGGTTGTTCCTTTGATGTTCTAAAACGCTTTATCACTCATAAAAGTGCGATTCCTTTCCCGACATCAAACCTGCCGAAGGCCAGTTTTGAAATGAGTGTCAAGTGCCGGCGTGGTGCAGTGGTAGAATACTGGGCTTGCACGCTGCGGACCCGGGTTCATATCTCATTATGTCCTGTGGCGGCTGCATTTCCGATGGAGGCGGAAATGTTGTAGGCCCGTGTACTTAGATTTGGGTGCACGTTAAAGAACCCCAGGTGGTCGAAATTTCCGGAGCCCTCCACTACGGCGTCCCTCATAATCAAATGGTGGTTTTGGGACGTTAAACCCCACAAATCAATCAATCATCTCATTATGTCATGTATTTCTTTTACTGATTTCTTGTGATATCGGTTACGGACATCGGCCGCACGCTGCCGGACAACTACTGCACCGCTCGTGACGTGTGTTCTGATTTCGTAATAGCTTTCGCTGTAAAAAATTCTGGCTACACCCCAGTCCTTGTCAAAGTGTTGTCCAAGGTCTGGCGTGCTTCCGTTGCTAGACCGCTGTTGATATGAACGGTAGTTGTTATTCGACGAGCCACTTCTGGGTCATTTGCCTATACCACTCGCGCTGCTTCGTCGCAACAGCACATGTCACAAATGCGAAGTTCTCTGCGTGGCCATATATAGAGCGTTAAACCGCAGCCCGAAAAGGCGATAAGCGCGATGGAAATCTGCGACGTGGTTACAGTTTTATGCGACCGACTAAGTCGTTATCAATGTCGTCGGTCGAGAGGTTTGCGCTCGAAACCAAACGCGTCTGTAACAACGTACTTACATTGACCTGTCCCTGACCAAACGGTGTCACGCCAATAGCACTCCATGACGCCAATGTCGATGAACTATTGGCTCGCTGAGGGGGTCAAAGCCCTGGGCTGACTCGGATTCGTGTACGCAGCCATATATCACAGCCGACATTGCAGCAGCAATCCTGTCTGACTAATACGCCGAGTTTTTGTGCAAGTCAAGGCATAGATAGATAGATATGTGGGGTTTAACGTCCCCAAAACCACCATGTGATTATGCGAGACGCAGTAGTGGAGGGCTACGTAAATTTCGACCACCTGGGGTTCTTTAACGTGCACCCCTAATCTGAGCACACGGGCGTACAGAAGTCAAGGCCTAGAATAAAGAACTAGGTCAAGGTGTTTGAAAGTGGTGACTTCGGGAAGAGAGGAGTAGAGGGCAAGTCGTGACCTCGGACTCCTCCTCTCAGCTCCTTCCAACACCCTTTCCCTAAAGCACACCGAGTTCAAAGTCTATGGACAGCAGTTTCTTTCTCGCCTTCAGTATTCCCTTCCTACAAACACTATCTCCTCCTCGCCACTTATTTCTCTTTCTTATGCGATTCTTAAACGGAAAAGAAGAGAAAAGTGAGCCCCGTAACTGTCTGCATCAAAGTGCGACACCTCAACAGTAGCTCACAAGGGATGGGGGTAAGGAGGGACTAAAAGGATAGGATTAAAAGGTATATATATATATATATATATAGAGATATGAAGGAGGAGACTGCAAGGCGCAGGGACAGTGAGCGATGGAAGTAAAAATGAGATAGGAAAGATTGACATGGTCGCAGGGCACCACTCGGCGAGAGCTCTTGTCGGCGTCAGGAGATGGCAAAGGGGGAGCCCAGTCGGTCAGAGCTGCGCTGTCGTCGGAGATCGCGGGGGCACAACCGGCCAGCACGAAATTCAGCGAGCGAGTCGCCCCCGCCCCCACTTATTTCTTCAGAAAAAAAAAGAAGCAATTTCAGTGCTGTGTGTTGAGGCAGTCGAAATTTCGCGCTTCTTGACGACACACTGCGATTTACGTTTGCGTATATAGTCGAAAATGCAGAAAACCGAATGAATTCAGTTTATCACGCAAGATAGCCATGCAAAACAAAGCAGACCAGCCGCAGGTGAGCTGATGGCAAAGCAGAGTTAAAAACAATTCGTGACAGACACCTCTCGTAAATCGACCAATCGAGAACTTAATTGATCCTGACGTCACGTTAACAGACAGCTGGCGTCACGAATCGGGCTGCAATGACGGCAAACATCGAGAGAGAATTACACGCATGTTGTTTGTGTTTTCAGCTGTTTTTAGGGGGCGGGGTGAAATTCAGTTGGAAAAGGGGTAGCATCAAGGAACACGTACTCGAGGAATTCAGCCACACAGACAGGAGCGCCTCTAGCAGCTGGGTAATAATGAAAATACGCGCTACATATATCTACCGACTACACGAACTGAAAAATTTAAGAAAACAACAGTAATAATAATATTGATAACAATAATCCTTGAGATTTTACATCCCAAAACCGCGCTATGATTATGAGAGACCCTGTAGTGTAGGGCTCGGCGATTCAGACCATCTGGCGTTCTTTAACGAGCACAGTACATGGACCCGATACACGCAGTAACGTTAAGGTTAAGGATGTTGTAGGTAGCCGGCGGATCTTGCCTTGCATAATTTGCAGGCAATTGCCCCGCCCGGTTTTCTTTTTGCTGATTATAGCTAATGTCTTTTTTTTTAACTAATCACGAGCAGGCTTTTAAAATAAAAATTGTGCATAGCGCGACGTAAGCCTGCATAAGACGGCGGCCTTTGTGCTATTCCACGTGCAGTATTGCGCCGGTACTCTATCTCGCTGCACTATACCCCAAACATAATTGTCACTTATCACCAGTCACATGCGAGGCCTGTAGCAATGAAAAATTTCAAGAGAATTCGCGGCACCCGTTCCCTGAAGAATGAGAAGCCACGCGAAAACACAATATCAGTCACGCTGTCACATGACGAGCCTAACTGTTGCAGTTCCTCAAATAAACCTTGCCGTCCCTTCTTAAGCTCTCGACATTTAAGCAAATAGTGTTCTATATCACCGTTTTCCTTGCACTTCAGACACAAGGGCGTCGCGGAGAGTTTGATCTTGTGGAGCCATGCTGGTGTACACGCTGATCCCGTTCGAATGCGATGAAGCAAGCAGGCCTCTTCCCTTGATAGCCCTTGTGTCACACATGGCTGGTGAGGCGTCAGCCATAACGAGTGAAAATGCTTATTGACAGCTTCTCGTAAGATACGCTGATTGTCTTTGGGAGCCTTCTTCGTTGGTGTAAGCTCCAGAGCACTCCGGGCAAGTCTCTCAGCCACCTCATTACCCGCTATACCCAAATGTGATGAAATCCATTGAAACAATGTTTATATACCAATGCCATGCAAGTCTTTAAGGATTCGCAGTGATCTTTGAGTGCATCGATCCAAAATCAATCCATGTTTTAGCCGCTGCAAAGCGGGCTTACTGTCCGAAAACAGCACGACTTGTTACTGCCTGCAAAACTTCAGTTTCTTCAGGGCTGCCTGAATCGCCACGCTTTCACATGATGTCGATGAAATAACGCACTCGTGTCGCACTGCCCAGGACGCCTTTAGAGACGGGATCACAAACGCTGCAGCGCTTGCTCCGCGCACTATGTCGACTGATCCATCGGTGAATACTTTCAAATGATCGGCGTACACTTCAAGATATTCAAGTATACCAAAGAACGTACTTCTGCTGTGGGTGTGGAACGCTTGCTGTGCATCCGTGGAATCGTCACCTGACAGCCGACATCCTCATGTGACCAAGGTGGGTCTTGTCGAAGTTGTCTTTGTTTGGGAAATCGATGATAAGATGGCTAAGGGTGTTGAGGGACACGAAAGCTCGCGATTCCGTGCGTCGCCGAAAGCGACTCAGTAGTGCTCGTCCTGGGCTCGATTCGCCAAGTCGGGAAAGCTATGTCAGCAGTCGTTGAGAGGCGAGAAGACGTAACCGCGGAAGACGAGCTTTCATGAAGCACCTTTATGCTCGCTGCAAACTTTGGCACTCCCAAAGCAACTCTGAGGCCTTTACGATGAAGTTTTTCCAGCCGTTCGTACTGTGACTCACTCAGAGAGATCAGAGGCAATTGGAAAAACACACGATTGACAATTACTGCCTCGTGTAACTTTATCCTTGATGTTGGGTGACTCCCCCAGCTTGTTCCTGCCATCCTTCGAAGAATGTTTACATGGGGTGACAGCGCTGACATTGGCTTGTCTACTGCCTATCGCCAACTCATCCTGGTGTCTAGTGCGATTCCAAGAAATCTCATGTACTTAACTTGTTTAATTGATGCATCAGGAAGTACCATTTTCATCCTTGTTTCTCGTCTTCGCATACCTGGGAATAACATGAATTGAGACTTTTCAGCTGATATTGTTAGTCCACTAGATTCAGGATATGTTTGTGCGGAGAGTAGAACTCTGTGGCCAACCATTTCCAATCGCTTATGCTGATATCCAGACAGCCAGATGCATATGTCGTCAGCATAAATTGATATTTGTACTGCCTTGCTCACAGTCTTGAGAGCATTAGGTAAACCAGACATGACCACATTGAACAACATTGGAGACACGACACTGCCCTGTGGCACTCCTCTGGTGATTTTGCTTGAGCTACTGAGACTTGTCCCTAACTTACCTGCATCGAGCGATCACACGCCTGAACGAAGCGTAAAAGGTAACTACAAATGAACGGATAGTTGTTTCCGAAAAAATAATCCGCAGAGACTATGGTATCGGTGACTTAATCTCCAATAAAATTTGCCTTGAATTCGAGGCTTATTAAGAAAACTAGTAACACAACGACGCACTTTGAGCACTATCTGACCCGAAAAGGGTGCCACGTTAAACTCGCTGGGTGTGCGAGGAAAATGCTCCTTCTTACTGTTCTTGTTTTCGATGTTTCGTTTGTGTATGTACATACAAATTAAGTGTACAATAAAACTTTCCTTTCTCAATCGCTGAACGCTGACAGCTCATCATGCCCCTAGTAAGATGGCTGCCGCAGCCGCCATCTTACGTCTTCACTCGTGGGCAAGAATTTCTACTCCACCAATTTTTTTTAAAGCTCCTTGAGTCGGGCCCAGATTAGGCCCGGGTCTCATACGTATCGCTATAATTGCGTGTGTACGCTGTTATTACTTTGTTTTGTGGGGTCAACGTCCCGATGCGATTTATATAATTTGAAACGCTACAGCGGAGGGCTCCGGGTAATTAAGAACACTTTGAGTTCATTAGCGTGCATGGTAACCGCAGAGTACAAGGCGTCTAGCATTTTTGCTCTATCGGCATGCGACGTAACTTCAACATGAGTTTTACTCTTAATATGAGTGTACACGATTGAGTAAAATACGCTCTGGAGTACGGTGTATGGATAGGCTTGGCCGGTGGTATTGCTGCAAGAGCAACGGTACACTGCCTAGATTAGTTTATATAGTATGTGCGCGTTTGTATCTCGGGAAATATTTCGAGCATGCAACTGCGCTTTCACCCCCGTCGCGCCTGTTTTCACCTGCGTGACTCCTTAGACCGGTAAACGCGACTATTGGGGAATTAATATATCGGGATCTGTTTTTCGTGTAGTTTAAGTGCGTGATTCATAGACAGCGCAATTAACAATGATTGTGCCAACTGTGACAGAACAGAATATCATCAGCTTCACAAACAATGCGCTTCACTGAGTTGGCGGAGTGGCCAGAATGATGGCGAACGGAAGCGGAAGCAGTTCATGCCCTTCCCATCAGCCCATGCACTT